>NC_091857.1:1478141-2785117 GCF_037783145.1 Equus przewalskii | reverse complement strand
ACTTCATATGTCCAACGAAAGATCCATAATATAAAGAACTTCTACAAAGCAATAAGAAATAGGCAACACAAACACAAAATTGAATAGGTACTTAAACAAAGAAGATGCCCACAGATATGTGCTCAATTGACTTTTGACAAAAATGCCTAGATAATTGAACAGGAAAAAGATAGTCTTTTCAATACATAGTGCTATAACATGAACATGTATATGCAAAAAAAAAATAACTTTAATTTTTACCTTATATGATATAATAAAAAGAACCGAAAATGGATAACAGACAATTAAAATCAAAACTAAAATTGTCTAGAATAAAACATAGAAAGAAAGTCTTTGTAATCTTGCATTAGGCAGAAATGTCTTAGATTTTAAAAAGCATAAAGGAGAAAACCCATAAATTGGACTTCATAAAATATAGAACTTCTGCTCTTCAAAAAACACTGTTACGAAAATGAAAAGACATCACAAAATAGCAGAAAGTATTTACAAAACACATATCTGTATCGAGGATATTTAATGAACTCTTATATGCCAATGATAACACAAAAAAAATCAATTTTACCAAAGAAGATATATAGATGACAAATAAGCAAATAAGTTGTTCAACATCATTGTCATTAGGGAAATGCAAACTAAGTGAGAGGCCAACACAAATCTACTAGAATGACTAAAATTTGACCACTGTTGGCAAGAGTATACTCAGCTAAAATCAATTTAGAAAATGAGTCAGTATCCATGAAATCTGAACATATATATACCATATAAGCCATTAATTCTACTCCTAAGATAGAGTTAAACATTTGTACATCAATAGATATCTACAAGAATTTTCATACTAGCACTACTTAATATTTCAAAACTTGAGACAAACTAAAAGTCCATCAACAGTACTATGGATAAATAAGTGTTTTTATATTCATATATGGAGTATTCCACAGCAATATAAAGAACTACTGATACGTTCAACAATATGGATAAATCTTGTAGATATACTACTGAGTACAAAAACAGACTCAAAATTGTACATACATATGATTCCATTGGTTGGAAGTTCAAAACAGGCAAAAAGAATGTATGGTGATAGAAAGAATAGAAATTAACCTTGGAAGTGGAAAGTCTAGGAGTTTTCTGGGGTGTTAATGTTATTTATTTTGCTGTAATTGGTGTCTACATGGTGTTCAGTTTATAAAAATGTACCAATCTGTGAACTTATGATCTTTTCACTTTTTTCTTATGTTATATTTCAATTAAACGTATTTTAAATATTATTAATTAGCAAAATTTAGTGTAGAAGAATAAATCATTAGACATTTTTTTCTTCCTCCCTTTTTTGGAGGGTGATAATTTCAGCCTTTACCTTAAATACCCATAGCTAAACAAAAGGACATAACACTGAGCTAAATTTCATCTGGAAGCATATGGTAATATTCATCTGGTTTTTTATTCTAGTAAAGACTAGCCAATGACTCTTCAAGAACTCCAGCTTTGGGGTTTTTTTTTTCTTGTGTTGCTATGCCTTATATTGAAATGTATTTTAAAGAGGTGTACAATTTTTAAATTAATTAACTTGAATAATTTCAAGTAGTCCCATGCTCAAGGTGGTCATATTTTTTCATGGGTGAACACTTTTACTGTGAAAGTCACTTTATAAAGTAAGTTGTTGTCGTAAACTATTATTTATATTTTTATATCACCAAATTTTGCTGATCATCTAGTAATCTAACTGTTCAAGTTTCAACCTGAAACTGGTTTGATTCTTAGGGGAAAAAAACTCTCCAAAACTCAAGCTACTTTTGATTTAGTTACTTGTAACTTATTATTTTCAAAATTTCCAAGTATTGTTATTTGCCACAATGTAGGAAAAAAACAAACCAATAAAAACCCAATGTATTGTGAGTTGTGAGACCTGAGGTCTCCTCTGGTCTTTGTCATTCAGTGAACTCAGATAAGCCATTTAATCTCTACATGTCACTTAACTCATTTGAAAAAACAAGAGTGGTGAATTCCGTGATCTGTAAGATATTCTTTAGTTTCAGTAGATGGTGGTACAGATAGGCAAATTAGTTAAAATAGTAAAACTGATTTAAATGTGACTACAATTCTTATGTATGAGACACTCACTTTTTATGATGAAAAGATAAATTACCCAAAAAAAAGCATCAAAGCAAGAAATCAAGACAGGTATCATGCTAGACAGTAAAACTGTTCATACTTCTAAATTTTGAATCCAAAACATACAGCTTGTTATTTTAGAAATGGGCATGACCATTTCATTTCTAAACTATAGCCACAAACCTATACATCCATCCTAAAATATTTGAATTAGTTCAAAGCCCAATTCAATGTAAATATTTTCAAGTAAAAATTAGGCAATTATTTCAACTTTATTCCAATGCAGTACAAAGGTTATATTATATGAACTATATTTATAAAATTAACATTAGGGAAGATGAATATCAAAGTGGAAATAGTAGAAGGCAGCAATTGGTCAGGATATAGCAGTTATGAAATTTAAGATTTTATTAAATTTAAGATTTTGTTAAAATTAAGGAGGAACTTAAATTGTGTCCAACTTTCTCAGGTGAGTGAAGCAAATGGAAAAAACAGCAATTTCCTAAGGAGTTAGCTAGTCACTTAGGCAAGATGAGAACTCTAGTAACCAGAAACCTTCACTCCTGTAGTTCCCACTAACTAATTCACCCCATAAGAAAGTTCTTCCAAGCCTTTCCTCAGAAGAGTCTTTTCCTCAGAACTCCATCCATGGCAGTGACATCCCTAATTAGCTGATCACAAGGCCACTTGGAGGCTCCCATTCATAGATAACCAATGACCCTACTTTATAATACTTTCAATGAGAAATACACCAACTGAAATATATAGGTGCAACCACTTGATTGAATTCGTCTTTTACCAAGTGATAGATGAAAACCATAGAACTCTCTGAAAAATAAAATCCAAACTTTAAATTTCAGTTCAAATGTCACCTCTTTCTTGAAGTATCAGCTGATGTTTCCAGTCAGATATTCTCTCTCGTCTCAAACCTCATAGCTCGTTTGGCTATTTTTATGCCACTTGTCATTATCATTGTATTATAGTGATTTGTGATTTTGTTTCTTATCTGTCCTCACCCCATCCCTGACTCTCGTGTTTAATCTTTAAGGGCAGTAATCATTGTTATTCTTCCTGATGTCTTTCACAGTGCTGCATGCTACCCATTACTGAAATATTTCTTGCTTAAATAGTGGATGATTATTCTAGTGTAAACAAAATAAAACAAGGTAAGGGATAGAAATCAACCTAAATAGTAACACATCTTTTTTAATGCTTAGACTAGAAATGTAAACCATACTTCCATTATATCTGTAAAGTGTTATTTCTTTAAGAAAACTATGAAGACAGTACAAAAAATTAAGATTTGATAGAGCTGACTGGTGCATAAAAGTTTTGATAGTGTTATCCTCTCCATTTCTCCATATATTTGAAATATTTCACAACTTAAAAATCTGTAGGCTGACAGGGCAGTGCTAAAACTTCAACATATGCACAACAGTAGCACGTCATCTACATTTATGTTGCTAGTTTTAAATAACATTTCTTTTTTAAAGATTGGCACCTGAGCTAACAACTTGCCAATCTCTTTTATTTTTTTTGCTTTTTCTCCCCAAATCCCCCCTGGTACATAGTTGTATATCTTAGTTGCAGGTCCTTCTAGTTGTGGCATGTGGGACGCCACCTCAACATGGCCTGATGAGCGGTGCCATGTCCGTGCCCAGGCTCTGAACAAGCGAAACCCTGGGCCACCGCAGCAGAGCACACAAACTTAACCACTCGGCCATGGGGCCGGCCCCAAAATAACTATTTTTTTAAAAGCAGTGTAACTATATGCCACTAATATGGACATAATATATGACATAAACTACATAGTTTATGTAGTTTATGAACACAGTCAGGAATCAACATACAAAGAAGCAAATAGCATTGGTTTTAGAGATTTTGTGGAACAGAAAGTACAGGTTTACATGGTTAAAAAACCACGTTCTTAACACATTATCCTACTAAGTTTAGCTACTTAGCTCTGCTAGCTGTTTAAGGTGCAAAGGATCCAATGTGAAAAATGGACACAATGGAAAGGCTGGGGAATTGTAAACTGTAGAGTCCTCTGCGGACATTTGATAGACTGTGTCATTTAGGAAGCCTTACTCCGCACAGCACAGCGCTTTGTGGTCAAAATGGTGATATTCTGTTCCTGGAGGTGGGGAGGGGACAGTCAACTGTATTCAATACGTTCTGTGAGAATTCAGAAACATAAGTTTTATATATCAGAAAGAATTGTATCATTTGTATAATAATGAGCTTTGAAAGTTTGAAAAAAGTGACTAGGTTCCACTTACTTGGAACACCTTATTTCTTGGTAATTCACTCAGGTCAAGTCAACTAAAAAACATTTTGAACATCTTCTGTATGCTGGAAATTGCTTAAAAGGGGCTGCAACTGCGATGGGACATTTTAATAAATTCTAAAAATGAAAAATCCTCAATAAAGCCTATTTTTTGTGAAATAATCTTAACAAGGTGCATTATTCAAATATACAAGTCAATTGAGATATGGAATGAAAATACCATTGAATATTTAGAGGAAATTAAAAGACTGGAGAGCTATAAAGGGCCTGTTCTTCAAAGGGAGAAGAGTTATAGCAAGTTGTCTGCAAAACTGGCGTTCTATTCAAACACAATATAAAGCCTCTGCCCAGAAGGACCTGAAACAAAGACTCTGATATTAATATCATAATACAGAGCCCCAGCATCAGCTTTAATCAAAGGAGCATGACATAATCTGGCAAGAGGTATTTTCCCCTCATTTAAAAAAGAAAAAATGATCCCTGATTCAAAACAAGAGCTGCAGCAGCAGGCAGAGTCACGACGATTTAAAAGCCAAAGAAGACTATTCACAAAATGAATACATACATGTTTAGAGCTTTAAGGGTCTTTGAGCTTCATTGAGTCCAAACCTCTTACGTTAGAGTTGAAAAAATGAGATTTGCCGTTGATTGTTCAGCTTCAAATGTAAGCCTGGATCTCAGAGCTTCCGACTGTTAGTCCACTTGGACAAGTTGCCTTTCAAAACTTAAAACACATCAAATAAATTAAATAAAAGCATTTTTTCTTACCTGGATGATATGATGTTTATATATTTTCATAGATGATTGTGGAAAAAAATCCAAATAATATATACCATCCATTTGGTGTATCCAAGCTTAAAAAAAAAAACAGTAAATTTCCCAGTCTAGAATTGTTTCTACAGACCAAGTGAACATTCTAGCAAGACAAAGCAATTTAGTATAATAACAGGAAGCAATTTCCTCTAAATGCTTCATTATTCTTTCAAAGGTGCTGGAGAGCATTCCTAACACCACAGAGCACCAGACACCAACGGAAAACTGAGGAGGTATCCTGATGTCTGCGATATATCTTGTTGACAGCCAATGTAGAATAAAAATGTATGTGAAATATCCTTTCAATTTAGAAATATCAAAGAAACTATTAAAAATTATTCTTATAATAAGATGCTAGGGTTACCATAGGCAAATTCATTGCTTTTTAAACAATAGATTTTAAAATATAAATTAAATTTATACAAGGATCTTATTTTAAGAGTAAAGCCATATTCTATAATATATATATTTAATGTGCTGTCATAAATAAGATTTATTTAAATCCTGAAATTACCATATTCTGCTACAAAAATAATTGAATTCGTGCTTTAAATTTATATGCTTATTATTCACGGAGAGACAGACAAGAAGACTTTAGATCTGTAGCCAAAAAAGCTAGATTTAAGTTCTACATATCTTATTAAATTGCTATTAACTTTTGCAACTTGAATCTCTATAAAATCAGATTTTTTTATGTCCTCTTCGGCCACAAGGAAATCATATCATCTTCAGGGGCATTGTTAAGTTTAAATAAAATTTGTATATGAAATTTTGTTGAAAAACAATATACACATCTAAATCCTTATTTTTTTAAATGTACATTATTAGTTTATATTTATATTGTCTATAATGAGAACAGGTTAATTAATGTGGCTCTTAAGAGCCTTTTAATAAAACAGTACAGTCTGGCACATGTACAGGGATAAGCGTCGTAAACTATTGTATTACCATGTTACTGGAAAACTACTGCCATGTGTTTTCATGAACAAAAATTTGGTGATTACAATTACAGATGCAAAAAGAGAAAACAGCACAGTTTACATATGGCAGAATACTTGAAGTATATTTACTGCTACTTTTATTGAAAAGGTCTCGATTCATGCTTTATTCATCAAATCTTGTGTTTGTTCGAGCACCACATATTTGGCAATTTAAAACCCAGTGGCTGGGCTTTCTGTGCGGCTGTGGGCAGTTAGATGTGAATAGGCTATAACTCAAACCTTGCTGGTGGGAATAGAAGTGGGCTCAGCCACTTTGGAAAAGCATCTACTCAAATTAAACATATGCCCACCTATGGACCAGCAATTCCACTCCTAAGTGTAGATCCAAGAAAAATAAGGGCACAATTTCACTAAAAGACAAGTAAAAAAGTCTTCACAGAAGCTATAATCATAACAGCCCAAAGCTAGGAACACACTAAATGTTCATCACAAGAATAAATAATTGAGGTTATACAATGGAATACTACATTGCAATAAAAAATCAAAATACTGATACACGTAAAAAACTGGATGAATCTCACAGATACTACACTGAGCAAAAGAAGCCACTCACTATAGCATCCATGCTGCATAATTCCATTTATAGGAAGTTTTAAAAGTAGGCAATCTCTCTTTGGTGATTGAAGTCAAAATCATGATTGCAGGTGGGGTGCTGATGTGTAAGAAACTGAGACGTGTCACTGGCTCCAACACTGGGCAGCAGGCAGGAGCCAGGAAGGTCTTGAAGAGAGTGTTAGTAAAGGCTGGAAAAAAGAGGAACATTTTATCGGAAACTGGAGAAGAGATGATTTGATTTATATAGCTGGAACAATTAGCAAACCTCTGGCCTGCAATAACCCTGCTGTGGAAGGCGGCTGCCTTGGAAGGGAAGGGAGGAGTCCACTGGGAAGAGGTGTGACAAGCTTTCCAGCAAGGAGAAATATCCAGATCATGGTAGACCTGTGGTTACTTTGGTGTAAACATTTGTTAAAACTGTACACTTAGGATCAGTACTTCTTCTCGCATATAAATTTAACCTCAATTTTTTAAAAGCAGGAAACCATAACAAAAAAATTATCAAAAAATACATTTACAAAGATTCTAAAAATTATTTCCCCACTACTGGTATATGTTATAGTTTAAAAGTTGTGAAAAATACAAAGCACTTATAGATTTACCATATGTTATTGTTTTCAAATAGCGTGAGGCCTGCAGTAGCTCTAGTTTATAAAAATCACGCTGGGATTTTTCACTTATCTCGGTGCTGTGCCATCCACCACCCTGAATTATCCATGTTTGTCTCTAGTTTCTAATGTCAGAATGCTAAGAAAGCTCATGTCTGTATCTTCAACAAACATACGTGTCATGTTAGTAAAAAAACAATCAAAAACTTCTTAGTCAAAATTGTTTTGTTTTTTAATTTGAGCCATTGAGTTAGAACTGTTGAACTTTTTACGTAGAGAAAAAGAGGCTGATGCAGTCAAAAACATCCAAAGAAAACCTTCAAGTGTCAGGGTATTGTGGATTGACAGACAATTATCTAGTTTAGTCAGTGAAATTAAAACAATTGAGAAACATCACATTAGACTTAGAAACTAATGTTTCTAAGTTGTGTGAGTATTGCTTTTCATGCAGAAAGATGGCACAATTATCTCACATTAATAAGGCCCATAAACTTAAATGGTTTCTCACTCTTCTGTGATCATTCTGTGATCAAAACATACATCCAAGATGTAGCTAATAGCAGTGTTCTTACTGGATATTTTTAGACGACAGATATTTGAGCATGCCTGAATAGTGCTCTTCCTACCTGTTAAGAGCCAAAGTGTGTCCCCCTTCCGAAATTCATCTGTTGAAATTCTAATGCCCAGGCCTGCAGAATGTGGTTGTATTTGGATACAGGATTTTAAAGAGGTAAGTATGTTAAAATTAGGTCATTAGGGTGGGCCCTAACCCAATCTGACTGGTGTCCTTGTGAGAAATGAGAACACAGGCATGTACACGTACAGAGGGAAGACCACATGAAGGCACAGGGAGAAGGTGACCATCTGCCAGCCAAGAGAGAGGCCTCAGAGGAAAGCAAGTGTGCCCACACCTTGACCTCAGACTTCCAGCCCTCTGGACTGTGAGAAGACAAGTTTTTGTTGTTTAATCCGCCCAGTCTGTGGTACTGTGTTGTGGCGGCCCCAGAAAACCAATACACAACCTCATTACAAAGGGATGTGTTTGGAAGTAAATGCATCTCCTTTTTTTGTAAGTCCGTCTTTTCATTTATCGTGTGATTTGAGGCGACCCTCATCCACGTGACTGGAATGTGAGACAGATGTCTGAACCGGACTTTCTACTGTGCGCCCTCATTGCCTTCCTCAGATTTTTAAAAGAATTTTGTCAGAAGCTTATTAAATATTATTGTCTTCTATTCTAATAATCTAAAAATGATAGCACCAGATACTTTAGAATATGGGCAGAACTTAGAAACTGTGTGAGATAAGACAGCAGAGAGAGAGCACATTGGACCCGGAAATCAGACTAGCCAGTCCTGCTGGAGGCTGCCTAGTTGCCTGATGTTGGACAATTTGCTTGTTTGGAGTAGTCATTCTTCACATTCATCAGTGATTCACAAACATAACCTTAGTTAGAATGCTCTGGAGAGCTTTTTAAACAGAAAAGTCTCAGGACCGACTCCTACACCTGGTTCTCAAATTTGCCTGGACATTTGTATCATCTGGCACATTTTAAAAATTGTGATATCTACACCCCATCCTCCAGATATTCTGATTTAATTGGTTCAAAATGTGGCATTGGCATTGGGATTTTTAAAAGCTCCCCCCTTCTAGGTCGATAGCCACTGCCCTGGACAGTGTGACTTCATGGGTCCAGGGAAGAGCCTGGCATTGGTATGTTTTAAGTCGCCAGGTGATTCCAATGCACGTTAATTCCCTGGGTGATGCCTAGGCGCAACCATATGCAAAGGTAAAATAATGCTCCCTTCAGCTCTAACATTCTACAATTTTTTGACTTTTTGTGAGACACATGGTACTGATAAGAACATTTTAAAGCATGTTCTTTTTATATTTAAACATTTGCTTACTCATAAACTCATTAACAAATTGTGTAATTAGAGAGCATGAATCTCTAGTTCTCCTGTGAGTCAAACACCTTTCCAGCACTTCCGAGTGTATCTAAGCCAGGAAAGGCTCTGTGTGAAGTCGGGCACCATCCCAGTCCCAGCTGTGTGCCGGATGCAATTATTTCAGGAAGGAACGCATGCAAAGATGAAGGAGCAAAACATAATTGCTTCTATGATAGTAATTTTGTTTCCTAGGGTAAAGATTCAAACCAGCATCTCCCATTAGTCTAACAACATAGTTTTCCTTTTCATCCACTTCTTTCAGGCTTTTCTTCTATTTGAAGCTTTCTAAAGGGTATTTGATTGATCTAACGTTAACCACCCACACACTGTATTTGCCACTATTATTAGCACGGTAGATGATCTTTACATCTTAGTGAAGCTCCAAGAAGCATTCTTATTGATTTTCTTTAAAAGTGCCTCTAAATCATTTGCCATTTCTTCCAATTTATATCCCAGGCAGAATTATTCTCAAGGGAGCTTTTAGTGTCTTCTACCTTAACTTTAAAAATGACTACAGCTAGTGATATGATGTAAATGCATCTTGAATTTCGAAGTGTTATGTTTCAGTTTACATAAATTTAGAAATATTAGAAGATATACTGTGACAGGGGCAGATATAATAGTGGAATGAATTCCTGCTTTTAGTCCCCAAACAACTATATATGTATCAGAAGGGAATTAGGTGGAAGAGAGAAAGGGGGCTGGTTAGTAAACATTAATGAGAAAACTTGTTAGTTTTTGATTGAATGAAAGATACATAAAAGTCCACAAGTAAACATCAAAAGACCTCTATGAAAGTGAATTCAGTTTTAGTCTGTATTAATAGAAGTGTCCAGAATTGAGGAGATAATCATTCTGCTCAAAACATCACCTACCAAATCAATTATGTTAAGTTCTGAAAAACACTTCACTGTGTTAGTAAACACACATCATTGTGTTAGATAATAGCAACCAAAATGTATCCAGCAGATGATACCGAATCTCTTAAGTTCCTGTGCCCGATGCACCGTAAGCCAATCACTGAGACATCCCTGCTTGGAGATGGACAAAGGTGTATTTGAATTGACCAAAAGGAGAAGGCAAGAGGATAGGTCCTCTCAAATCCCCCTTCACAAGAGAAGAAAGCAGAGGGGTTAATAGAGCCAAGGGGCTTGGCAGGAGGAGTTTCAAAGAAACAAAGAGGAAGTCCATGTTTCTTTCACTCCAGATAAGCCCCTGGGCAATCAGACCTCTGGGTGTCAGTGGCAGCTGGGGGCTGGTTATCTGGTGATTGTAACTTCCTTGGAGGCATTCCTTTTTTTCCCATAAAACAAGCTCATAAATCCTTGTGACCCTTGAGTCACCGCTCAGGTTAAACAAGAAAACAGAAAATTAACAAGATTAACTTCTTTTCATCTATGTCTGTGTTTGGAACAAGGTTGAAAGGTAATCATGTTCTTATTGAATATTTACAGTAACCCTCATGTACCCAGCTTCCTGGGGAGTGAGCAACCATCCCACACACAGAAAAGTTGAAAGAAAAGTGGAAAGAGAATTCCATCGTGTGATCAAAATGCCATAAAAACACCCGCAGTAATTAGCAGAAGACATACTGTGAACTAAAATACAGGGAAGCTTTTAAGTGTCTGCATCTGAGGAGTCAGTGAGGCCCAATGACTGATGAGCAGGGTTACTGATGCACTGGCTGAAAACACTTGATAGGGTCAGGCTGGTGATGAGGGGTACAAACATTACCACATTTCTGCCATTCTACAACCTGAAGAAATAGCAATTTGTGTTTTGAAATTATTGGGATATAAGAATCACTTGTTACCCTGATATTCCATTCTGAGTGTCAAATCACCAAATGCTCAAAATATAAAAGCTTACCTTGTGTTTATAATGTTAAAACAGCTGTACTCAATTTTTTCTGCTAAGGGCTTTGAAAATTGTTACTGACCAAGTGATTTTTTTAAAGAAAGGCATCATTTTAATACTGACCCTTCTATTGGTAGCAAACAGAGTGTTGCTAAAACAACTGGTTCTTACTTAAAAAAACAGTCAGCTCATTTCACAGGCAATGAATTTCTACTCCCAAGCTTCAGAGAACCAATATTAAGAAGGTGCAAAAAATATTCAGTTTACTGTTAACATGTTTTATAAAACAGACAATGAGACAATATTGAATTTCCCTATACCAATCCATTAGGTAGATTTCAGCACCTTTAAGTGTGCAGAAGATTGCAGTCCCTTTCTATTTTCCCAAACCTCCAGACGTAGAGAGAGAAAATTAAAACCATGTAGATTTATAAGGGAAGAATTAGTCATAAGCTCTATTCCTCTTTTACTTTGGAAAAATCATGACTTTGCTAATGGTTTCTAGTGTTCCGTGTACCAAGGCAGTGGCTTTATGTTGTTATTCTTCCCTCCGTGGGAATCCATGGCACTGCAGCCGTCTCCCGGGAAGAACTCTGCAGTCGTTCTGCGCCAGTCCACTCTCTGGAGGAAAAGACTGGGAGAAATTAAAGCAGCCTGTTCTCATCCTGCCTTCCTCAAATAATCAATTTTTCTCTGGGGTTTCTTGGCAGGTTTAGACACAATGAATGACAAATAAAAGGTGTTAGGACAAATCTGCCTCTATGATCACAGCCTAGGTAGATTAGGAGAAGCAGGTAGAAACACAAAAGAAAAATATTTGGATAAAATAATATGTCACCGATCCTCATTTCCACTTACTCCAATGGTTAATATACTTAAATTACTTTTTAAAGATTTTAATTGAAATGATTTTAATGTGCATGAATATTTTACTAAATGGAGCACCTTTTCCAATCCTATATACCAAATTTCAAATATATAGTTCAACAGAACTGTTGGGAAAATAGTTTTATTAGATTTGCAGATTACATAATAGAATCTCAAGGTGGGAGAGAACCAATCCAATATTATACATTACATATTTTAGAAAGGAACAAGTGACTTGCCTAACATAACCGCCTTGGACATATGGCTGATTACATCAAGGCTACTTGTTTAAGGTCACACAGCAACTTCAATACAAACTGTGTCTGTGTGTCTAGCATTTGGAAGTTAGACACTCCAAGGCCTAACCTTTTCGAATGTGACAGAAGTTCTGTGGACTGCTTTCCAGAATATGATCAATTTATGACCATTTTTATGTCTTTGATAATTTTCCTTTCAATGACCAGCACGGCCTAACTAATTCCCTATGACCACTTCTCACACCCCAGGTCTCCTTGTTGCTCCTTCTGCCTTCCCTTTCCACTTACAAAGCCACTGCTGCCACAGCACGTTTTCTAAAATATTTATCAGGCCATCACCCTGTGGGTGAGGGGAACACAGGTTGGTACAAAATGAAATCAGATTTTTTAATCAAAATCTGTTCCTCATCTCTATTCATATATGTCTACTCTTTTCAACTTGCACCCTAGCTAAACAAGGTACTTGTTATTTTTGGAGTATGTTTCATATTGATCTCTCTGCCCAAAATGCCTTCCTCAATGTCTTTGTCCAGGCAATTCTTCTGTCAAGGCGTAGGATAGCTTAAACACCTCTAATCTTCCTCATTCCATTCCCTGAGAGCATTCCTATTTGGGGTTCTCACAGCACTTTTTACAGTCTCTAATAACTTATATTTTATCACAGTACATTATGTCTTAATTCCCAGGGATGGGGTAATTATTTTGTAGTCTATCACCACTTTTCCTAACTCCACCCATCCCCTTAGCCTTGGCAGTATTATCCCACAAGGCCTTTTCATTCCCATGGTTTAGTTGAGTGCCTATTACATATTAGCTACTTGCTGAATGTTAATGTGAAGTCATAATTTATTTTGATACTAATAAGGCCATAATGAGTGGCAGAATTTCCATATTTTTATTAAAATTAATTGTCATAAAATGTTAGAATTGGGAAGGTCCTTAGAGATTATTTTATCCAATTCTTACATTTTACATAAATAGATGACCAGAACAGTTCAACTGATTAATTCAACAAGTATTTATTGTATATATACTATATGTCAAGGCCTATACTATGTGTCAGACCTAAGCGATTTGATTAAAAAGTATTTAACTTAATTGTACTTATGCAGCTTACATTCTGGGAGGGAAACAGTCAATAAACAAACAAGTAAATGCTCAGGACATTATTTGATAGTTTTAATTGTCATGAATAAGACAAACTAAACAATTAGCTCAAGTTCACACCAGTTGCAGAGCTGAACGTGGTCCCCTGTGTCTCAGTCTAGTGTTTTGCTAACAATTACATCCTATTTCCAAATCAAATACACTTTTTACAAAACTGAACTGAATGAAGTTTTATTCAAGGTAGCCATTGAGCAACAGTCTGTATAGGTGATGGTAAATCGCAAATTGCTACAACAAAGATATCTCAAAAATACAATGACCTGATTAAGACAGAAATTTATTCCCCGCAAATTGTTCCAAGGTCAAGAGTCCGTGCTGTTGGAGAGGCTCTGCCTGTATTCTGTCTTGCAGAAGCTCAGCTTCCTGCATCTTACTGCTCTGCCAAGCAAGGTGTGCTCTTACTTGGAGCGCGGAGGCTACCACATCTTTATTCCGGCCTGCAGAAAGAGGAAAGAGAGGGGAAGAGCGTATGCCCGACACCTTAAGGCCAAGAACTGGAACTGCTCAAGACATTTCTTGTTCACTTCCCATTGGCTGAAGCTAATCAAGCACACCTGGATGCAAGAGAGCCTGGAAAACAGTTTTCAGCTGGATGGCCACCTGCCCAGCTCAAACTCTGGCGGGGCACAGGGCAATGCTAGCAGTTCAGAAAGAGGGAATTAAGGAGAAATTGGTCATCTCTGCCTCACTGAGACACTATTATTTCCTTTTGCTTGGTCTTAGAAAAGAAACCAAGAATGTAGGTAAATAATGAGGTCAGAACTGTTATTGCAAGGACAAAGTTATCAAAAGCAATGAGGCATTCAACGTAAAGAATCTGATGACGTTATTTTGGTGAGTAGTGACCCAGTTTCTACTGCCCGAGAAACTCAATGCTAAGTTTAAAGAATATCTTTGTTTAATTCCCCAAGAAAGATGTAGAGCAAAAAAGTGAAGAAAAAACATATACATCATGAATGGCCTCTGCTTGTGCAGTCAAATTGATGTGAGTAATAGAGCCGCCCTTACTGAACCATGCTGTGATCTAAACTGGCTCTTCTGTGCAGCGCTCTCACTCCCTTTATAGACTCAGAATATCACCCGCAATAACTGAGGTTCCATTTTGCCTTGCTATCAAGTCTGCAGAGAGGGCAGATGAGTAAAACTGGTAATTTAGCACTCTCTTGGCAGCTCAGACAAAGTTGCTGCAACACAGAGATGGGGATGGTTATTGTCCCGGGGATACTGGGGTCAACTGTTTCTACTTTTCCTGTGTGTCAGAAGGAAGTGCGTTTAGTGCTTTGACCAGACGCTTCCTAGTGTTATAAAGGACTTCCTGCTACAGCTCTTCATCTCTGAGTCACATCTGAGAAGACACTTAACTGAGGTTGTAACTCTTCAAATAGACAATGATGTTAACATAGTATCTCTTTACTTCTCTTCCTATTTTCTCCTCTAGTAAATCCACTCTTAGATAAAGGGAAGGAATTCCTCAAGTCCTGTCTTCTCTAATAGGGAAAAGATCATTATAAGGCTAATAACAGATCTGACAACATTAGAGCAGAGGCTAGAGTTCAAGTCTATCGTGAACTACCTTAGGAAAGGTGAAAAGCTCTCATCATAGCAAAAATTTGCAAAGCAGGCAATGCTCAGGGTTAAGAAAAATGTTTAAGTCTATAAGGAAAGCATATAGCTGGTAAACAGTTTGAATATTTTAGAATAGAATTAGTTAATGGAAGAGGTACTCAGAATTAAGAAACTGGTGCTCAAGAGACAATAAATTGTACCTAGATTTAGACTTAGAGGTAGGAAGAAGAACTCGAAAAATCCAACATGAGAAACAGATTAAATTCTGTCGATGACAGTGAACTTTAATGTCGAGGCCTAACGTTATATATTTATTGAGTATCTATTACGTGCCATCTACATGCCAGGAACTGCTGTCAACATTTTTTCAAGCTGCATGTGATAGACCCTTGCACCTGAGCTTGCAGGGTAGTTTGTTGCAATACCGGCATTTCTCCTGTAGCGCAATAGAACTAGGGGATACAATACTTTTATTTATGGACTTCTATTGGTTGTCTTGCAACACAGCAGCTTTGTTTGTGAAGGTTAGTAATTTATCATGACAAGGGGAAACAGAGACAATGAGGATATCTAAGATACACTGGACTCATGATAGAGCTGGAGAGGATGGGAAAGACAGGTCATTTATCTTAAAGAGCAGCTACACATAATCAAACTGGTAAGCTTTTCTCATGCAGGTAGGTTTTAGGGCTATGCATCTGGAGCTCTACATTTGTATGTAATATCCCACCTTTTATGCAGAAATGTCTTTACATAAAACAAAGCAATATAAAACTTTGTTCCTATGAGTCTATAATTCCAACTCCTGATTCTCTACTCATTTAACCCTTACAACAACTTTCTGAGGTAGGTTCCATTAATATGCATACTAGCAGATAAGGAAGATATGTCACAGGGAGGGTAAGTGACTTGCATAGGGTCATACAAAGTAATGCAGCTGAAATATTCTGGAAACCTCTTCTATACGTTCAGGTAAAATTATGTAATCTTTGAAGGTCAATAAAACCATTCCCAATGTTTCTATGGTTTCTTACTAATAAATTACGACCTTTTTTAGTTGTGTTACTTTTAAGCTTTATTTATTGAAAGCAAATAGCTAAAAAAGATAAACTTCCAAGTGAAAATTACTCAGGAAATAAACCAAATCTTGAAATAAAGCATAAAATTCTTCCTTGAAAACATTCTTTTTCCCTTCACTTCAAACTTCCCTCTTGTGAAAGCAAAGTGAAGGCAAATCATTGTGGACAATTGATCGTGTACATCTTATGTAAACAAATATCTTAGTAAGGATTTTCTTCTTCTCTTTTGTGTCTTATTCCTTACCTCTTCTGTCCACCAGTTGTGTTAATTTTCTGTTGCCACCATAACCGATTACCACAAACTTAGCAGCTTAAATCAACGCGCATTTATTATCTCGCAGTCCTGTACGTGCGAATCCAAGGACATGATTTGCCCGACTGCTCTGGGGGGAGGCTCGCAAGGCCAGCATCAAGGCGTCAGCAAAGCTGCATTCCTCGCTGGAGGCTCTTGGGACATGTTCACCTCGGAGTTCATTCAGGCTGTTCCCTGGATTCAGTTCTTTGTGCTGGTACAACTGAGACCTTGTTTCCTTGCTGTCTGTCAGTCGTGGGCCGGGCTGGGGGGAGTCTTTACTCCTAGAATTGGCCCACATTCCTCCTCCGGCTTTCCCTGCGGCCAGCCCTCCAGCAGCGGAGAGTGTAGTCCCCCTCCTGCTTCAGAGCTCTCTTACTCCAGCCAGAGGATAGAGGCCACTGGGGAGTTTCTTTTTGTTTCCTGGCTTTTGATTTAAATTTAGGAGACCTATCTTAGGGTTTTTGGGATTTTTTTTCTTCTTATTGTTTTTGGCATGAGGGGAGGCTATTTTTTTATTTTTTAATTATGAGAAATCTCATAAAAGAGGTGATAAAA
Source organism: Equus przewalskii (assembly GCF_037783145.1). Taxonomy (NCBI): domain Eukaryota; kingdom Metazoa; phylum Chordata; class Mammalia; order Perissodactyla; family Equidae; genus Equus; species Equus przewalskii. The sequence goes on along the minus strand of NC_091857.1, from coordinate 2,768,149 downwards.
CATTACCAAATAGTAAGATGACAGATCTTATAACAATCTTCTGAAATTGAGTACAATAAAGGTATACTTCTGCCTCACATTCCTCATTTTTCACTATACTTAAACAATTTTCACGCATGTTGCACAAATAACTAAGGCAAACATTTCCTGAGCAGGGTAGGTAAACCGAAAATATCCATCATCCTCTTCACTTTTCAAGAGGAGACAGGAATGCTGTCCAGAATGCCAATAAATGCAGATGCATTTACTTGAGAAAGCCACTAAATATAGGAAAAGCATTGAACCAAATATTTCAATGGTTTCTTACAATACAGAGTGTCTGTGTTAAAATGTTAATTTCATAATAACCTACTTGGTTCCTTCTGGATGTGTTTTAGAGTTTTGATGTTGTTGTTTATTTTCCCTTGTCTACACATTATCATATCCTTAATTTACAGTCTATGGTCTATTCAGTTTAGTCAAGAAAGGAACCATGAGTCCATCTGTCAGCTTACTTAGACAGACAGACAGACAGACAGACAGAGCTCTAAGGTCATTACTGTTTCTCTCTTTTGCTCACACCTGCCATGCACTTCATTCCTGTTGTCTCTAACTGCAACATTTATCCAAATCCAAGAGGGCTTCAGTGCCCTCAACTCAAAATCCCAGTTCAAGTCAGCCTCACCTCCTGCAGCCACTACTTCAGTAACCTGACCGTTCTGACTGCTTTAACTCTTGTCCCCCTACATCCATCCTCCATAGAGTAGCCAGAAAGGTCTTTCTAAAATGTAAACCAGGTCAGGTCACCTCATTGCTTAAAACCTGCCAATGACTTCCCATTACAAAATCAACAAGCTCCAAATTCCTTCACTATGGTCTCCAAAATGGTCTATGACACATTCTTGTTGACCTGTCACCACATACCTCTCAAGACTCCCTCGCCTTCCACACAACTGTGCTCCAGGTATCTGGCCTGCTTTCTAGCTCCTGAAGATAAGCTTATTAGCATCTTACTTTGCACTCACTGTTCCTTCTCCTTGCCACCCTCAATTCAAATGTCACTTCTTAAGATAGACCTCGACGCCTTAGTCTCTTTCCACTTCTTTACCCAATTGTATTTCTCATAATATAAATCATTTTACTTTGTTCTATATTAGTTTGTGTTTATTGTATGTTTCCTTATTGGTATCCTCACATCCACTAATACTTCAACTCCCTGAAGACAGGGCTGTGTCTGTCTTGCTCACCACTTTCTCCCAAGCACCAGTGACAATGCCTGGCCCACAACACATAGTTATGGACTAACACAGAGGACTTTTATATCTTTAAGATAACTCTTTTTCCAGTTTAGGATTAGTAATAATAATAGCTAATTAATTGAATGCTTAGTAGATGCCAGGCACTGGCCTAAATAAATAATTTACATGCATTATCTCATCTAAACATAACAATGTCCTGAGGTAAATATAGACATTATTCCCCTTTTCAAGAGGAAGAAACTGAGACAAATCACAGAACAACTAAGTGGCAGCGACTGGATTGTATCTCATTGCAAAAAGCTGAGGTTGGACTGTATCTCATTTCGAAGAACTATACTCTTTTCCACCTCAGTCTACGAACTCAACCTAAAATTTGTGACTAAGTTTAGCAGTAGAAGATCAAATTTTAGTTATGTGTGATAACCAAGTTCATAATAAAACATGATTCCATATTTTAATGTTCAATATTTCCAACAAGCAAATCCTTAGGTGTATATATGGGGCTTTCTATTTCACTAATTCCTGATGATTTCTCATTTATTCTAGGTAATATAGTTGATTTTCAATACAAAACTACAACCAACGCATCCAGAAGTTGAAGTCACATTCAGTCTTTAGCCTCCAACGTTTCCCATTCTCAGCAGAAGTGCATCTGCTTGTTGGAGAGTCTTCCACCAGGAGCTCTTGGAAACTACAGGATCTGACCATGGAGGGCCCCCAGGGACTGACATCTTACACAGGGTGCTGTATGACAGTAGCACTTAGGCTCGAGGCTGCCATTGCTGTTCGACATAGAAGAGAATTAGAAGCCTCAGACAGAACTCTTTTCTAAACAAAAAGGCAGCATTCTGAATGTCTTCAAACCATTTCTGTAGGTAATTTTTATTTTTTCAAGCAAGTATTCATTCAGGAAGGGAGTCTCTCATTCTCTCTGAGTTTATCCCCTGTTGTTTCGGTCTTGTGACTTGTTTTATCCTTGCTCTTCTTTCTCTTAAAAGTGTTACCAAAACTGTGTTAGTGATTTCAATCCTGAAATGGTTGTGTTATCCTGGCATCCTGTAGAAAGTATGTATTAAAGATTTGCTCTTCATCTAAATATTGCAACCTTTTAAGTATGTGTTTAAAAAAAAGACAAAAGCAGATGTAGATTTCCTTGTCAGGCCAGAATCTAAAGCACTGGCATCTAATATTCAAAAGCAAAATCTATCTATTTATATACTTGCTTCTTGACAGAGTTATGAAAAAATATGTGTAGAGTTGGTAGGAGAGGGCAGTATGAAAGAGGAAAAACACCTACATCCAATAAAATATATCAGAAGGTAACTGCTTAGTAGGACAACACAGAAAGGTATACAAAGCCATGGAAAGGAATATTTAGGAGATCTAGGTTTTTTCCCCAAGAAAATGGAATTTTAATTCTTGAACATTAAAAACCTGGTTGATCTCATATTCTTTCTGAAAAATCTCCCTACAAAGTAGTGTTTCTAAACATACAACTGATGTCATTTTAATTGATATATTATCCTGAATGCAAACATGAAGTTGCTGGTTAAGGCAGATTTTATTATTGATTTAGATAGATAACACCAGATCCCCAGGCCCCAATTCTTCCTCCTTCTGGAGCAATGAGATTAAAGCACATGCACAAAACCAGAGCTCTTGTCTTACAGAGGAGGAGCTGAAATTATGAACCTAAGAGTTTCTGTACATGCCATCCCTCTGCCCTCCTGAAAGAGGGAGAGAAACCCTCGCCCCCTCCTAGTTTACTATCCTTTGGAATGTAAATTGCTGCCCAGGATTGCATCCTCCTCTGAAACACAAACGCATTAGAGACCTCTCCAAATCTCTCAGATGTCTTCTTGTTGTCCACTCCATCGTCCTCTAGCTTCCCAGCCTCCTCCTTCAACCTGTTTAGCTTTCTTTGCTCAGAAAGCCCTAATGGCATAAAAGTGAAAATATTCACTTCCTGACAACAAATCATCAAAATGATTGAATAATCATGAACTTTTCTGGTTCAAATAATGGGGATTTAAAGTATATAAATCAAGATGAGTTAGATTTCAAGAAGAAATTACAAGTAAATAATCCCAGTCAATTCCATGGATAAATATTCATATTACATTTTCTCATCACAAAAACAATGGCAAAAGACAAATGACAAAGAATATTTCCCGCTGGAAATTAAAGAATATGCCTCTAAACGATTTAGGGTTAATAATTGTTATGGGTTGAATTGTGTTCCCCCCAAATTTATATGTTGTAATCCTAACCTTCAGGACCTCAGAATATGGCCCTATCTGGAAATAGATTAACTAATTACATTTGCAGTGACCCTAAAATGAGGTCACACTGGAATAGGGTAGACCCCTAATCCAGTCTAACAAAATTCCTTGCAATAAGGGGAACTTTGGAGACCGACATGCCTAGAGGGAAAACTTATGTGAAGAGACACAGGCAGATGGCCATTGACAATTCATAAAGTCCAAACCAAGTGTTAAATTCCTGCTCAATCTCCATACCTATATGTTTCATAGGCACTTCAAACTCAACATGTCCAATAGGGAACACGTTATACATACATTGAACAATGCATTGAATTGAATTTATATGTTTTTAAATATCTACATATATATATGTATGTGTACATATAGATCTATGTATATACAGGTATATAGAGAGATCTGTGGAATAGTTTATGGGAGAGAAGTCCCTTGATTTAGAACTTCAAGAAGAGATAATCAATCTCTACCAGAAAAGTATATAAAAATAGGGATTATAAACTTATCTGATAAAATCTTGGATATCTAGGGGAAATAAATCTATATTAAGTGAGACTAAGATAATCTAGCCTCAGGAATGCAGGTGTACAGGTGTAAGAAATCATCAGACAGTGCGACATTTGATGTTGGAGGGGTGCTAGTAAGTGACCTCTGAAAATTACCCACAGTTGAGCATCAATAGACAAAGACAGAGCGAGAGACAGAGCGAGACAGAGAGAGAGAAAGGAAGGTTAAAATATCCCCTTTCTATTAGAGCTCTGCTGGCCAAGGTCCATATTCTTCCTTCCCCAACCTAGACTTTGGAACAGCCACGGCAAGGGGCCTTTCGTCTCCACAGAGCAGAGCATTTACGAAAGCCCACTGCATTGTACTGGTTCTTGGGGTGGGCAGCAGAAACAATGAAGTCCGTGTTTGCAGATATGAATGAAGTCCTTCCACTCGTTGAAAAACCTAGACCAATGGCAGTTAACCATCCGCCAATATCTTATTCCACCTCTGTGGAAGTGGTATACAGAAGGGCATTTAAGAAAAATGTCTGTTGCTGTAAAACAGAGTGGTGGGGAATAAACTTTCTGAAAAATGTACAGCAAGTAAAACCTGGCTCCAGGAATCTTCCTTAACTTCCTTCTACAAATGTCCTCATATTATGAACATTACAAAGCTTAATAACTTGCCTGAGCAGGGAAGAGTATTCTTGTTTAAATTCACTTGCATCCTTAACTTAAAAATTTCTAAAAGCCTATGTTAGATTATGCTAAGTGATGCTTTCCTAAGAGTAAATGCAGGACTACTATAAACAACTTTCCTAAGAAACGTTAGAGAAGCATGAGGGAGAAAAACGGTAACGCACACACTCTTATGCTTAAAAGTTAACGGTAATTTTAAAAGACTAGTTATTTTTAAAGGGCCAGAAGAAAACATCAATAGAAAATAAAGTAAGTAGCAACTGAACTTTGTAGGAAACTCTGAAAAAAAAGGATGAAGAGGCAACGACTTTTCCAGTTTACTCATGGATCTGCAATACAAGAGGAATCTGCTGAGATAGTCTTCTCTGTCCCCTGAGTTGGTAAATCACAAGCCCCCACGAGGAGACCCACCACCGTATTTCAGAATCCCACTCAGAGCAGCATCACCAGTATGGGTTTTGTGACCTCACATGGCATCGTAAGTTTCTTATTCTGTATTTTAGTGATGGAACCGTGCATATTTCACGGTCATGGTGTTACTTACTGAGCATGAGTCACTAGGAGCTGGCTGCCAAAAGTAACTCAAAATTATGACAGCAGTATAATTTTTCATTTAATTTATATGGAGGATACTATACAGCCAGCAAAAAAAAAAAAAAAGAATCTGCTCTAGAACTGTCACTTCTCAAGGGCGTGGTAGAGCAGGGGCAATAAAAAAATCAACCACAATAATGAGTTACTGAGGAAGTCTTACTGAGAAGCTCGCAGATGAGAAGTGGGAGAAGGAACAAAATTTAAGGAATATTCCAAAGTTAATAACACAGGTGGGAAATGGGAAAAATTGGTAACAACCTAAGAGGGTTGTGTGGGATTATGACTCCAGGTGAAATTTCAGAGCATGAATATGAGAGCAGAGTTGGCTTTTCCTAAGAGACATCCGATATAAACACTGTGTTAAATATGATTGTGTGTATACTCGTAAATTATTTAATAAAATTATTGGGCTCCTATGGCCAATCTAAATTAGAGATAAATAGAATTGTATAAAATTTGACGTGATTGAAAAGTCACTCCATGTAATTCTATTGATGACTCACATTCTTGCTCTTCTTAAACGGGGAGGAGATTACAGCTGAGCGGGAACAGTACAGCATTGCTATCTACACTCCATCAGCCTCAGGTTCTAGAACATCGAGAGCTGGTGCAAGTGTGGAGCAGGTTTTCATCATACAATGAGAACACAGTAAATTCTGGGACTAGAGCTAAAACTCACCAATGGAGAGGACTCTTAGTTGAGAAACAAGGTTGTGCTGCTCTCTGACTAGGCTCTCTTCAGTGAAATGCTTTGGGTGAGTATAATTGATAACATTTAGGTTACAACAGAGAGAATTGTCCTATGAGAACCATATGCTTCTTAGTAATTGGAGTCATCCTACAAACCTCTTTCTCACACAGCCACTCAGCCACTCCTCACATTGATGCGTTCACTTATTCCGGGTTAGGGAGGACGTGTTAAGGCTGTTTCAAATCAAGTTCCCCCAGAGGAACTGTTCTCAGGAGAGACCGAATGAGAAGGAAATGGTCCCATCTTGGGTATTCAAGAAGATATTTAGGTCGGGAGAGTTTGAGTGCTTGCTACCCATTATGTGCTCCTAGGACCAGGAACATCAGCCCTACATGGGGCCTTGCTAGTAATGCAGATGCCAGGCTCTAGGCCAGAAGCAGTGAATCAGAATCTGCATTTTAACAAGCTCCCCAGGTGATTTGTAAGCACATTAAATAAACCTTATTCTAAATTTCATGAGAAAAAATTTTCTCAGCTATTCATTGTTTTCACCCTAGATTCTAGCACCTAAAGGAAACTCAATATCATTTGCTGGAAAAAATGAATGAATAAATTAATCAGTGGATTCTCTTTAACTTTTACTTCAATACTTTAAGAAATTATTAATCTTATTAAAAACTTTAAATTGTAACTATAGTTCAGGGTTAACAAAATGGATGCTCAATATGTGAAATGAGCAATGCATGATACTGGGCTTTGAGGCAAAATGATATATGATTATTTTAAGAATATTAAGATTTACTAAGAAATTTGTATTCTAAATAAAAATTACATCTGATTATATGACAAATATATTGAAATTTAGACAGCAATAAGTATATAAGCAATAGCACAGGGCAACAACCAAAAAGAAGTCCCCAAGTACTTGATAAATTACAAGGAAAATAAATTATCTTGGAATTCAGAAGAGGAAATCATTTATTTCTACAAGAACAGAATAATATTAGGAGTAACTAATGTTTATCATATATTTAGCAGGTACTTTCCAATAGAGGAACACAGAAGCCAAGATTCAGCTATTAGTGGTGATAATAATAATAGTTCATATTACTATGGACACTTACTATGCGTTAAGCACTCTTATGAGCATTTTACTTATATTAACTCACTTAATCATCACATCTTTAGCATAGGATAGTTATTATTGACAATTTACAAACGAAATGCTGAGTCATGGAGTAGTTTATTAATGTGCTCAAGGCCCCACAGCTAGTAAGTGGGAGGTGAATCACTGTGACTAATCTGACCCCGGTGCTCCTTCGAATAATGACGCTTTCCTGCAGAGAGCTGGGAATTTTCCTAGGCCTGGGGGGTGGGGGAGGGAGGGAGGCATGTAGAGTGGAATGGCTGAGGCTGAAAGGTGAAACCACATGGGCAACCTCAGGGTAGGGACGATTACTTAGTGATGTCGAACGTTAGGAGTAACAAATCAGGATTCTGATTTGAGTAAACCAAAGAAAAACAGGTGATGACCCATAGAGAGAGGCTAATTCTCAGCCTCACTACCTTGTGCTTGAATCCTGGCTCATTAATGGGATCTCAAACACCTCACCTCTTTGACCTCTCTTTTTTCCAACTTCTCACAGGTGGGTATAAGAATTAATTGAATGTACTCAATAAATTAGAGCTGTTTTATCAGAATTGTATTAGTAGTCACAAAACTTTAGGTTACTCAACCAAATTTCAAATTAGACCCACTTTAATGGCCTAAGTGTGTTTCATCTGTGACAAAGGACGCTCAACTGAAGGAACTGAGCGCCTTGTCCTAGCTACATCATATCTAATTAAATCAGAACTTCACAGCCAATTTTCTGCATCAGTCCTCTCTTTCTACTCTCTTCTAAAGGACATTTCAGTTGAGCTTCTGCCTTTCAGTCATCTCAACCAATGTTGATAAAAAGCAATGCTTTTACAGAAGCCCAAAGAACAATAGATGTTTTCCCCTTCTCCACATGAATCTCTGTGCAACATTATATACGTGGAGATACAATAAGCGTGGGGTAATTATGAGTTGTGCATATGACGTCAGAGGACTATTATTGTGGCATTCTGAAGACAGTGATTTCAAAGCATTTTTTCCTATAAAGTTAGCGCAAGTTAAATATAAAACTCCAGCTTGGTTTCACATAAATTATGGAGTTGGTCAGTCATGGAGATAAAATTACATTTAAAGTTCCCACTGGCATTATAAGAAATGAAACTGAAAAGGGCAGGCTCACACTGAATAACAGGTGTACCAGATTCTTAATATTCTTGTTTTCTGAATTGAAGCCAAGCCATGAGTTCTGAAATAAGCTTTCTCAGAAGCCTGAGAGAATTACTGCTGTTGGTTAATAAGCTTCCTATTTTCTACCAGGGAGCAACCCTGATTTGACAGAATCTGGCTTATTAAGGAATAATTATATTTTCTGTGATTTAATTTGAGTTCTAAAGTCATGTCTGCATTTTGTTTTAATTTTTTTTGACCTTCGTTTAATAAATCTTCCATCTACACTGGCTGTAAAGTGAAACTTGAATCATAGTTTGGCATTTCCTTTAATTTCCTCCTAAGACATAAACACCTTCAACCATAAATCATACACACACTGGAAATAATGTCTTTTAACAACAATGTTTCTAATTTATTCTAGCTAGGTTCAGATCTCACTTGTATATTTGTTTTTTTTAAAGATAATTAAAGGATTATTCAATTATTACTGGAGATGTTGACATCAGCCCTTGACTTACAGTGTTTAGGTCAGTTTTTCTTGTGATTGAAACAAATTAAAACGTTATGACAGTGCAGACTTTATCCACATCACCAAGAGCCAGAGAAGTAATCAGCTTTGAACCAGGAACCAAGTAGAATCATGATATTATAGTCTTCAACGTGTCTTAAGAAAAGACTAGTTTTGTATCATTTCTGTTCTCATTATATCAGTTTATCAAAAAATATATAAAAATAGAAATTAGAATGTATCTCCAAAGCATTATAAATTTATAACTCTTTCTCACAGGAAATAGCAGATAAAACCCTTTCACCTATTTCGAGAATAAAAGAGAAGAAAGAAGCAAGAATTAGAAAAGGAATAGCTGATCCTCATCTAGTTCATGAAAGATCTGCCATTTGCTTCTGAAGTTTTTTTGCTTATTAGAACAAGCAATCACTCCAAAAATGATTATTAAACAGAGAAGAAGAAGAGAGTAGAAAGCACAAAGAGTAAGGGTGTAGGGTGCATAAAATGTCTTCAAGGCCAACACAAGTCTGTTCGTCTAATTCAAGAGATAATGGGTGATTAGAATGTTTTTCAATCAAAGTCTTATCAAGCAAGCAGCATAATTATTCATTTTCCTAGGAAAAAGCTTTTAACACCACTGAATTTATTATACATATACATTTTATTTATCTGTCTTCTTAATCTACCTTCAAAGTAGAGATGATGTTTCCATGCAATCATTAAGCATTAACAGCCCCTAAAATCAAGCGGGGAAAATGCCATTCTCCTAATAGAATGGAAGGAGTACTAACTAGGAGTTGAAAGGAACAATAAGACTCGTTCAGCTTTCCTAATACCTAGTCTCTAGCAAGCGAGAGCAAGTATGTTCTGTCTCCTTTCTGTGCACGTTTGCATAGTCTCAGAGAATCATTTTCACATCATCCAGGAGAACAACTTTTTGTGTTACCAAGCTAGTATCACATATTATAACACGCATATGGCCACTGATACAGTAGCATAATTATTTTGGTCCATTTCATAGATTGTTTAGAGTTATTAGAATATTTTATTCTCCATCCCCCTCTCTCTTTTTTTGTTCCAGAAAGACTATAGCTGGGTTTCTCTCTTTCTCTTTTTTCCTTAACGCCTCTCAATTCCTGAGAAACAAAAAAGGAGAGAGAGAAACAAATTATCTAGCCATTCTCCCTTATGAGATAAACCTTAATCTACCTAGGCTCTAGAAACCAACAAAATTGCCTATAGAAAAATTATTTTTTTCTACTCTCAATCTTAAAAATGTGGTTAAAAATAGCACCCAGGTCTTTGTCATGCTTAATCTACCTAACATTCTTAGCACGCAAATATCCATCTAAATTATTTCAACCTGGATATACAGATCTGATTGTCCCATTTCCCACTGAGTGTATTAATCTCTCCACAGCATTGCTGTCTGGAGATCTACAAAATCATTCCTCATGATGCAAGAAGGTTAACATAATGAGGGAAGATTATACTACTGTTCCTGAATAGTCACATACCCTCTTGCCCCTGCATAAACTTTCCCTACCCATAGTCAGCCTTGGCCACATAAATTGCTTTGACCAATGAAATGTGAGCAAATAATATATGCCATACCCTTCCAAACAGAAGCTGTAAATAGAACTTCATGGTTCAGCTCAGTTTCTCTAGCTTTTGCTTTCTTCTATGAGAACAGCTTAACTGAATAAGGACTATTGCTTCAGCATGGGTTTTTGAATGAGAAGACCTATGGAGTTGACTGTAGTCCTCACACAAGGAAGGCAAGAAATAAATATTCTTTCTTATAAGCCACTGGGATTTTGGAGTTGTTTACTACCCTAGAATTGGTGCCTAACACTGGAATTTTGTTATTTTGGGAAACCACAAAAAGTGGTGCTGGGCTGCAGATTGTATTCTGAGCCTAGAAAAACAATGGCAACCATTATTATGCAGGGCAGTATGACACTTTTCTATGATAATCTGGAAGGCAGAAAATGCACCTGATGAAGTTTTGATTTTGGGCAAAGAGATTTGAAACCGAATGTTACCAGCATTGATAGGCATTTCCATGACTGATAAACTCAGAAAAGAATCACCCTATTTGCAAATAGGCATGAAAGAAAAAATCACAAGCCCAGACAATCTGAGACTATTAAAGCTTGAAAATGGGACTGTTTCTCATCTACTACCAGAGAAAAATGTGAAAAAGAGAAATGCTTTGGGCTATTAAAGCTGATTAAGATTCATTCTCAGTAAAACTCAGGCTCAGGAAAGAGAGGTTTAGTCAAAATCTCTGATTGTTTTAAGATGGCCCCATTGAAGCTTACAGTTGGATAAAGTAGCTCAGGGAAAAGAGACCAAGGGCCTGGTGCCACAGGACTGCAAAGTGAGAAAGTCATGTAAGTTCAAAGTACATCTAATTATGTCTTTAGAGTAAAGCAGTTCTTAAAAAAAATGGCTATTGGCACACAGAGCTTGATGAAATCAAAGAGATTTGTTTTTTGAAAGTTTTTTTAGAGATTTCCTTTCACATCAGCATGGTGAAAAGAAACTGCTAGATTTGTAAAATGACCCTTGGGCACTCAGCCCTCTAGGTCAGGAAGCAGTCTGGGAAAGTTGTTTATCCCCCCAAGGAAAGCCCATTTCCCTGAAGTCCCTATCAGCTGTGGCCAAGAAAGAAGATGCAAAAGAAGTTCTTTTCAAACTGGACCCAGGAGCTCCAGACAACAATGATGCACGGAGTGATTCTCAGGGAGAAGATTCTGGCCTACTCAAAGAACTTCTGCCATTGCCATCATCAGGGTGAGCAATCCTCACATTATTTATCCAGGGAAATTGTCATTCTTCCCTTTCTGAATCCGTAGGTTTATTGCAGTTGCTCTGTGTTGATCCATCGCTATTTCTTGGGGGCATTTATTGGGTATGTGGACCCAGATAACTTGTCTTCTTAGGAAACTTGGGCAGCCACATCCAGATCTGAGGTAGACTTCAACACCCTAGAGTTTTAGTGTGTTTCTGTGTGTGTGTGTAAGTGTGTACACAGGAGAGAAGTGAATATGTGTAAATAAGAGGGTAAATTTTATTTACCCTTCCACTCACATGATTTTCAGGCTTAACCACTTGCTTTGCTTTGCTTTGGCCAGCGTAATCACAAGGACGTGATATGTGCCCAATCAAGTAGCTTAAATGCAATCGTTTGGCTCAACTTCTTGAATTTTTACCCTCTGCCATGAGACTAGCATGCCCAGAATAGAAGGTGGTCCTCCAGTATGGGTTCAGGAATGAGAAAACACATGGAGTAGAGCCGCACTTGGCCCAGAGCCTTCAAGTACGATGAGCACTAAATAAACGTGTATTGTAATCCACTGCAATTTTGGAATTGTCACAGCAAGTGCTGATTAATGCATTCTGTAACCAATAGTTAAGAATGGTGTTCATTTAACAACAACAAAAATCTAAACTAAAACTTGGTATGTAAATTTTCTCTTTTAATAATAATGACTTAAAATTAAATATCTGAAAAATTCAGGAAAAAAGTAGTAACAGTTCCTAGATAGACTTAGGGGGCGTAATTACAAAAATTCTATCAAAACTTGTGAAGAGTTTTCTAAATTCCATTGGTGCCATGAAAGTTTTGACTAAGTACAAATTCAATTTTGTTTATCATGTTATTTTTGTTTATAACATTCTGATTCTAAATTAGGTCTACTTACCTTCTAACAACAAACTATTCAAAAAGGAAATATAGAAAACAATCTCATTAACAATAGCATCAAAAAGAATAAAATACTGGGGCTGGACCTGTGGCCGAGTGGTTAAGTTCACGCACTCTGCTGCAGGCAGCCCAGTGTTTTGTTGGTTCGAATCATTGGGGGCGAACATGGCACTGCTCATCAAACCACGCTGAGGCAGCGTCCCACATGCCACAACTAGAAGGACCCAGAACGAAGAATATACAACTACGTACTGGGGGGCTTTGGGGAGAAAAAGGAAAAAATAAAAAATCTTTAAAAAAAAAGAATAAAATACTTAGGAATAAATTTACCTAAGGAGGTGAAAGAATTCTACACTGAAAACTACGTCATTAATAAAAGAAATTAAAGAAGATAAAAATAACTGCAAAGACATTTCATGTTCATGGATTGGAAGACTTAATATTGTTAAAATGTCCATACTCTCCAGGAAATCTACAAATTCAATGCAATCCCTATCAAAATCCCAATGACATTATTTACAGAAATAGAAAAAACAATCCTAAAATTCATATGGAACCACAAAAGACCCTAAATAGCCAAGGTAATCTTGGGAAAGAACAAAGCTGGAGGCATCACACTTCCTGATTTAAAACTGTTACAAAGCTGTAAATTAAAACGAATCTTACTGGCATAAAAACAAATATATACACCAATGAAACAGGATAAAGAGCCCAGAAATAAACCTACACATATACAGTCAACTAATCTGTTCAATAAATGGTGAGAAAACTGGATATCCACAAGTAAAAGAATGAAGTTAGGCCCTTGTATCATACACAAAAATCAACTCCAAATGGACTAAAGATTTAAATATAAGACCTGAAACTATAAAACTTCTAGAAGAAAACTTAAGGGAAAAGCTTCATGACATTTGGCTTGGCAATGATTTCTTGGATATGACACCAAAAGCATAAGCATCAAAAGCACAATCAACAAGTGGGATCACATCAAACTAAAAAGCTTCTGCACAGCAAAGGAAACAATCAACAGAATGCAAAGGCAACCTACAGAAAAGGAGAAAGCATTTACAAACAATATATCTGATAAGTAATTAATACCCAAAATATATAAAGAACTCCCACAAATCAATAGCAAAAACGCAAAGAACCCGATTGAAAAATCAGGGAAGGGCTGAATGGATATTTCTCCAAAGAAGACCTATGAATGGCCAATAGGTACATGAAAAGATGATCAACTTCACCAATCATCAGGAAATACAAGTCAAAACTACAACGAGATATCACTTTATACATGTTAAAATGAATATTATTTAAAAAAAAGTGCTGGTGAGGGTGTGGAGAAATTGAGACCCTTGTGCACTTTTGGTAGGAATGTAAAATAGTGCAGCCACAATGGAAAACAGTAGGGCAGTTCCTCAAAAATTTAAAAATAGGACTACCACATGATCCAGCCATCCCACTTCTGGGCATATGTCCAAAAGAATTATAATCAGGATCTCAAAGAGATATACACACTCCCATGTTCATTGCAGTATTATTCACAATAGCCAAGATATGGAGACTACCTAAATGTTCATCAGCAGAGGAATGGATAAAGAAAATGTGGCACACACATACAATGGAATATTATTCAACATTATAAAAGAAGAAAGTTCTGCAATAGTTGAAACATGAATGAACTTGGAGGACATTATGTAAATAAAATAAGCCAGTCACAGAAGTTCAAATGTTGCATGATTCTACTTATATAAGGTATCTAAAATACTCAAACTCATAAAAACAGAGAGTAGAATGGTGATTGAAAGGCACTGGGGTGGGAGGATAGTGGAGTTGCTGTTCACTGGGTAAATAGTGGCAGTTATGGGGGCCAGCCCCATGTTGTGGCATAGTGGTTGGGCTCATACACTCTACTTTGGTGGCCCAGGGTTCATGGGTTCAGATCCCGAGTGTGGACCTACACACCACTCCTCAAGTCATGCTGTGGCAGCATCCCACACACAAAATAGAGGAAGATTGGCACAGATGTCAGCACAGGGACAATCTTCTTCACCGAAAAAAAAAAAAAAGAAGAAGAAAAAAGTGGCGGTTATGTAAGATGGATAAATTCTAGAGATCTGCTGTACACATAGTGCCTATAGTTAACAATACTATATTGTGCACTTAAAAATTTGTTAAGAAGGTAGATCTCATGTTAATGTTCTTACCACAGATAAGTAAATAGATATCCTGCAGCCATAGATAAATAAATAAATAGATAAATAAGACCATACTTAAGAGAAATGGTTCAAATTACATGTTCTCAATGTTTTTTTAGTTGTCCTGATATTGTTAGTTTCCCGTATGTTATTAATAATTAAATCAGTTATGGAGAAATTAGAGGATGACTTATTTGTGTGTGAAAAAAGAGCCTTTTTTAAATATACAACTTCTTGGGACATTGTATTTCTTTCTTTAACCTCTTTGCCTACTGTAGACAGAGACCAATCCAAGATGAGGCCAAAATCCACCTGAGAGCATAGGCTCAGTAGCTCAGGCTTCAGTGAAAGTCTTTCTTCAATAATATGATCATTATTTATGACCATGAGTCATAAATGCTTCCTCAAAAGGAACTAATACCATTGGTATTATTTACCTCTTTGATTTTGGTTTCTGTAGATACATACAACTTCAGATATCATATACTTTTGTAGCATCTAGAATCCCCTTTTTATATTTTCACCATTCTAATGGATACATTTTTGCATATTCACATAATTATATAACTTACTTCACAATTTTTCCTTTCTGAAGTTGATATTTATGTAATATAATTAATGAAAATAGCATATACTTTTAAATTCCATATATGTAATAATCAATGTTAAAATTAATATTTGATTTTAACAAAAGATCCAAAATATAGTGAAATTTTATGCTTATAGATTTCTGGGTTTAGACATAATCAGTTGTTTGACAATTTAGATTGTATGGAAAGGTGTTTTGAGCCTTGCAAACTAGGATCCAGAGAACAAAGATTTTCACTGAAATCTTCATAAGCTCTGGTCCAGGTCTGGCCCATTGTGACATCTTAGCTTCATAGGCATTGCATAATGAGATGCCTTAAGGAATCTTAGTCAACAGGCTCTACTCAGACCTGTATAAAAGACTCATTCCTTTGAAACTTTATAACCATAATCATACATGAAATACTTAGGGAGCATTCACTATATTCCAGGCACTGTGCAATGAAGTATACATAAATGATTTCATTTATTCCTCAAGTCGATCTTATAATATAGCTACTGTTATTACACCATTTTACATATGGGGAAAATGAGACTTTCTAAAGATTACACAGCTTGCCCAAGATCTCTTTGGAGAGATCTAGACAATAACTCTAAGAGGCAAAGTTGAGGAAACAATAGTTTCTTCATCATTGTACTTTTGATGCAAATATTCAAAAGTAAAATTCCAAGAAATGGCCAGCTATTTCTGAAGCCTCACCTAGTATGAAGGCACAACATAGTCCCCCTGTAGGTTTTACTGTCTACTGTCCACTCTGATTCTCGCTCATCCTCAGGGATCACTGTAGAGCACATGAACTTCCTTTCTTGTGAAACTCCTTGTTTATTTGCAGGTGGGTTTCAAATCCTCTCTCTCTTCTGGGAGCCATCATCCCCATTATTCTCATAGAATGTGGTTTCTCACTCTTGAGGAAGTCTGATTCTCATGTGCTTTTATTTGCTAAAGCCTTTAAAATGAGGCAATAAGAGAAGAAGTAGGAAACATTGAACGTATCAAGATAATGAAAGAACACAGGACCTTGGGAAGAGGTGGGTATCAATAGAAAATGAATAAAAGCAAGAGCCTAAGAGAAGAAAAAAAGGGATTACTAACAAAAAATATACTTTAAATATTGGCTTAATGGTGGTCCAGCCAATGATCTCTCAAATTAGTTTTGTGCTTCCATTTGTCATGAACAGAATATAATTCTTTATGTGGTTGGATCTGAAGTTCAAATGAGTTTTCTCTTACTCAGGCTTACTGTCTGGAAGATTGCTCCTGTTTTCTTGGCTTAATGTTCTTTACTTCAACGTTCTAGGGTATTTCAGTAATTTATTATCTTTTCTGCTTCATGTAAAATTGTAAGAGCATTTGAGACTCGTGTTACATGAAAATTCAAGCCCTAGCAAAAGAACACTATAACTTACTAATACTCTCATATTCCTATTTTAAAATAACAGGTAAACATTACAAATGCATTTCAATTTTACTTCACTTGTTTCATTAAGCGTAGAGTCTAAATTGTTCCTTGATATTTTATATTCCACTTAGCTTATAGTCTTAATTATTGCCTTACTTAATTTTCCATGTTTCAATATCACAAATATAATAAGAAGGTAGGTTTGAATTGTTTTAGTATTCAAAGAAACATCTAGCTTACATAAAGATTAGTTGTCACTAACAGCTCATAAAAAATGTAACTGTGAGTAATGACATATATTGGGATGATGTATATTCCTAAGAAGTCACAAAGAGAAAAATCTCATATTAATTGTATGACAAGAATCGTCTGTAAGATAAAAAAGAAAATGAATATTAGATTAGGCTTTACACAGCACTAATGATGGGATGGGAAAGTTTCTTGAAGAGGCATTAGAATTTTAGTTGTTTTTAGGAGGTTATATAATTGACCAGTAACCATGAGAAATTAAACCAAATGGGATTGACCATTCAACTAAAAGACTATGAAACTCTACTCTTTCTAGGTGCTGCACTAAGCAGTGGGGATGGGGAGGAATTAGATTTGTAAATATGAATGAATTAGACTGGTAAATATGAATGAATTAGACTGGTAAATGATTTATTGGTAAATAGAATGGATATCAAAGCCTTTCTACAACATAGAAACTGCTATACAATTTTCAAACTGGTGATTATTTGTTTTGTTAAACGAAGCAAAACAAACCTCAAACCATCAGGGGCTGGCCTGGTAGCACAGTGGTTAAGTTCGTGCTCTGCCTCAGTGGCCTGGGGTTCACTGGTTTGGATCTTGGGCGTGGACCTACTCACTGCTTGTCAAGCCATGCTGAGGCGGGCATCCACATATAAAGTGGAGGAAGATGGGCATGGATGTTAGCTCAGGCCAATCTTCCTCAGCAAAAATAGGAGGATTGGCAGCAGATGTTAGCTCAGGGCTAATCTTCCTCAGAAACAAAGCAAAACCCAGAAAAAACTTGTCAGATCGGAAATAATATAGGAATATGGTCATACGCTGCTTGACAACATTTTGGTCCACGACAGACCACATATAAGACGGTGGTCTCATAAGATTAGTACCGTATAGCCTGGGTGTATAGATTATACCGTCTAGGTTTATGTAAGTACACTCTAGCTGTTCGCACAATGACAAAATCACCTAAAAATGCATTTGTCAGAACGTATCCCTGTCGTTAAGGGTTGCATGACTGTAATGAAGAGTTTTCTGTACTAAATGTGAAGAACCTGGTTTCTATTCTTAATTTTAACCAGCTGTGTGTCCTTAAGTATCATGATGTCTCAGAATTTCAGTTCAATTATTTATAAAATAAAGCAGTTGGACTAGATGAGATTCACTGACACTTCCGCCTCTAAAGTTTAATGAATTTACCACATTGACAAGCAGTTTTTAAGAAGTTCTTTCCAAAGTTTCTCTGATTTCATTTCTTGATAAAGCCAAGTCAAAAATATTCAACAAACAAACAGCAACAACAGAAAGGGAAAAAGTGACTCAGACTGACACTTGACAACAAGCAATGGGACGTGGTGGGATAAAGAAGGCTGACTACACTGACTAGTCGTAATTAATCGTTCAGAGTTTGAGAAGTCAATTCAAGTCAGTACATCGAGCATTTGATGAGCTCTCACAGTATGATACGTGGTGAAGGCGAGAGGAATACGAAAGTAGAGACTAGCATATAGTCTGTATCCTGAGACAATGAGGGAATCACCTTTTAAGTCCTGGAGAGAGACACACAGGAGTGATTAATTCTTTTGAATTTATTCTAGCTTACTCTCTTAAATGACGATGATTCCAATATACTTATTAAGTTAAATTTGCTTGTCAGTCTTGCCAGAGATCAGATGCTGTTCTCTCTGTGTTCAATATCTATACATATTATAGCACACAGTTTTCAATCTATGACTTTGGGGTAGGATGCTCTTATTCCAAATTCCACTTTCCTCTGAGAAAAAGTGGTGTTCCAATAAAGTAGTCTGTGTATTTCTGAAACAAATCTTTTTGCCCAGTGGTAAATGAAATGTATTTATTAAGTTTGATCAGTGTTTTATGTTTCTAATTTTTCCTTAACTTTATAATTTTGTCCGTTTTTACTTTAAGAAAGGAAAAAGGTATGTAAAATTTGTGGAGAAAGCTAATATTTTTATTAACTTGTGCTTTTAATATGTTAAAATACTTTCTTAAGTATGAGATCAAACTACTGAAGTATCAAGTCTTGGAAGAAGACAATACTCATAGGACAAAGACTGCTGTTTAATCAGTGTTCAGTCAGGGAACCCTGGGACCCAGTGAGCCAGTCAGACAGACAGGAGAAATGGAAACTTGGAGGCTGGTGACAATGACATGTTAGTCTATTTGATTTTAATTCTGAACTCTCTTGGTTTTAAAAGTTTGTCTTGTTTGGCTGTTGTGAGAAAAGAAAACAAAAATCAAAGGCCAGGAGCTGGTCCAGGATCCATCTTTCAAACTCCTCATTCCTTTTGGACTACACTGGCCTAACCAGAAACCCAACTGAGAGCTTTTTCTGTATTTTGTCTATGAGGTCAAGGGCAGCCATTTTCTCAAAGTTTGAAAGAATTGCATACTTCAAGAGAAATTTGTCATCATGTCCATTTATGACATGATACAAACAAAAACTTTTTCCTGACTATAGAATCAACATAAATTGTTTGCTTGCTTAGAAAATGTGGTTTACTAAAGGACTGAAAACCAACTTTGCTAACTACACATGGCTGGAAGTGGTTTTATTGTCTCTGGTAGGACGACCTGCAGTTACGACTTCCCTAATTAGATGGTAAAGTAGAATCTGAGCAGGAAGGATTTGAATGAGTCACTTAAGAATTTTTAGGATGGAATTACAAGTTAACTAAGGTCATAGCATGTGTACTGTAATTTTTTGTTTTGGTTTAGATGAAATATCTATAATTCCTAAATTCAAGGATTTTCTGTTAAACTTAATAATTATTAACATCTTTGCAATCAGGAAAGCTGAATTTTAATGTGATAAAATATGAAGCCAAATTTTATTGAACATGAGTTTTATATGCCCCTAGGATGTCATGTGATGAATTAGTGGTCTAGTACAACATATGAGAACATGGAAGTTTTTTCCTCTAAATAAAGAGCAATATATGCACCCACAAAAGAGACTTACTATGCTCATTTCTTTAAATTAGTGCTTTAGACAGTGTTCCCAAGCATATCACTGATAAGACATTGCAGTTATTCTGGCTTCAGTTTCAAAAGTGCCGAGAGTGCACCAAATACCTAGGCAAGATAAATGCGTATCTTTCACCTTAGGTTCTAGTTCAACACTTACTTAGAAAATGTTATCTAAAAGCCAACAATCAGCAACTTGTCTGATACTTTCTAAAGTGCATACAGAAGTCATGTATAAAAATGGGACTGTGAGGGGAAATGATAGGTGAACTCATAGGCAGGAAGAAAGAACTCTTGAGATTTCTAAACTCAAAAAAAAAAATCACAGTTTTTATAAGGCCATGATGACCTCCTTCAGGCAGAAATGGAGTCTTAAAATTTATTTCCCACTGAAACTAAATACATATAAAGAAGTCATTAAAGGAAAGGCTATTTGCCCATCTTGCCTTTTCCTGTTTTCCAACAATTTCATATTTCTTAATAATTCTGCAATGCCACCATGATTGAGGGCTCAAGTATTTCTGTTAAGAATCTCTTAGGCTTAATAGGGACCAGGAGAGTGTCCAGTAATTATTTGTTCTCTGGCATTGAGGGGGAAAGTTTTTATAACTTTTCAGTTATCTCTTTCATTCTAATTTGTATTGACACCAAACAGAGAAACACCGAGTAAACAAACATAAAAGAGCAGCTAATTGAGTGGCTGGTGCCTTTGTCTTTGCTTTGGAGACCTCTCTGATCTCAGCTCAGCTGTGCAGTTGCAAGGCGAGCTCACAGTTGTTTTTGTACTGAATCTAGTTCCTCCCTTATCTACAAATCCCGATGAACCTGTGCAGTTCTGGTTTGTATTTATAATTTATCAGTGCATTCTTGTATGGGACTAAAGCAACAACGGCCCAAGAACATTTTCCGCTTCATGAGTTGATGTTTCCAGAGGTTATTGGCTGCTTGGTTTAGTATAAAAATTTATAATTTGCCCCATTCCAACGAACAACTGTGTAGATTCCAAATTTATAATATTAGCAGGTGGAGTCAATCATTTAAATGAATAATTAGTGTAGCATCAAAGGAAAAAGCAATTAAATTTTTTCCACCAAAC
The DNA here is from genome assembly GCF_037783145.1 of Equus przewalskii. NCBI lineage: Eukaryota > Metazoa > Chordata > Mammalia > Perissodactyla > Equidae > Equus > Equus przewalskii. Next base: position 2,747,158 of record NC_091857.1, on the reverse strand, counting down.
ATATTTTTGAGCAACCAATGTATCCCAGGCACTGTTATAGGCACTGGAAATAAAATAGCAAAAAAAGCAGACCAAAAAAAAAATCTACCATGTACACATGAAGCTTATAATTAATGCTCCATGTGGTTTGGGGTACATATACTTCACTTGCAGTGGACCCCACCTCACCCTGCCTCCCCCTAAAATGCACACTGGAATAGGGATCTTCAATGCTTGCTCTCGAGGCATCTTGGATTCTACTGATTGCACTTAGCAAATTGGATTGAAATTGTTGATGCCTTCCACACTAGTCTGTGGGTAAGAATCATTCTGTTTCAATATTTATTCCTGCCTAATCATGGCTATATGACACATAATGACCTAAAAAATTGGACCTTTAAAACTTTCCATAATTACAGAATTAACATGAAAGTTGTTATGGAATAATTTGTTACATCATTTGTGAAATATTTTTCATCTTTATGAATCAAATTTGGAAACACAGTTTATCAATACATGAGAATAATTTGTTCTTCAGAGAACTCACTTGAAAATCGAGACTAAAGGGTACTTTAAATAAGATATAGTAATGTAAATGTATTAGAAAAATGAATAGTATACACTTGTATATGTGTTCTTCGATTAAGTTCGAAATGTGCTAAGCAGCAATTGCATTTAGTCTAAAAGTGTATAATAAATGCTGTTCAGACTAACGAATGCCTTTCTTTTAGGCTTGATCAAGTAAATGCTTGAATCTAGAGAGAAACAACGCATAATAAGAGATGAGTTCACACCCAAGTGTGTATACACTTATGTTTCAGGCTCTGATAAAGAATTGACAATTAATTTGTTATGTTTGCTGATTCTGAGATATTAGTTTCTTTATGCATGTAAATTATTCCTTTCAAAATTCTTCACATGTGCACACTTAAACTGAAATCTTCTTTGGTTGAAGAAATCAGAGAGCCAGAATTAAAGACAGAACGACAGCTCACAGCGCAAGATGCAGTGACGCCAGCTGGTGGATGTACTTTGCCCTGTGAGTTGGGGTAAAGGAGGCAGCGGGCAAGCTAGCTGGCAGGAATTATACTGAGCATTTTTCTCCTTTCAGGTCTACTTCTCTGAGAGTAGATGAGATTTATGATGTCATATGTATTGTGGTCCCGGAATACATTCCATTCTAAACTTACAGTTTTTGCTTGTCATTTTACTAGTTTGTGTAAACTGAAACAATGATTTTGGAAGACTAAAAACTATATACTGCATTGTACCACATTTCCTTTTTACCCCCCGCCTCCAAGAGTTCATCACATATTCCCCATTCTAACTGCTGCTCTGTTCTCTTATTCCTCAGAAAATCAACAATAAAAACATACTAACCAATTGCCTCCTAATCATGTAGGAAAGGGAAAGAGGCTCTTCTGTCAGTTGTTCACCTAATGACTTTATTGTAAGGGAGCTCTCCTGTGTAACTGTTTAACAAACAAGAGTCAACAAAATATAAGAAAAATATGGAGGTTCCAGATTGGAACTTTCCCTCATTTAGATGTTTCTTTCTTTTTTTTTTAAGATTTTTTTTTTTTTTAATTTTTTCCTTTTACTCCCCAAAGCCCCCCCGGTACATAGTTGTGTATTCTTCGTTGTGGGTTCCTCTAGTTGTGGCATGTGGGATGCTGCCTCAGCGTGGTCTGACGAGCAGTGCCATGTCCGCGCCCAGGATTCGAACCGACGAAACACTGGGCCGCCTGCAGCGGAGCGCGCGAACTTAACCACTCGGCCACGGGGCCAGCCCCTAGATGTTTCTTTCTTGACTCTTAACTTATGGTGTCTAATAACTCATTGGCTCTCATATACTTATTTTAAAATCTAACAAGAAATTCACGTAAAGACAATGGTGCTTTATTGCCATGACTCTTCTATTCACACGGTATGACACTGGATAGTGCTGTGCCCAGCGCATTTATTGAATGATTTGTTGAACCTGATAATCTATCAGATTTGACAAACATTCTCTTAGAGGAATCCAATTATTATACCCTAATTTCACACTTATCCTTATAACAAACTACCCTTGTCGATTTTTTCATGCTCTATTTCAAAAGCACTATTACCCATGCCTCAGATCGGGACATGTGAAATCTGACTACAAACGGTTTAAGTTAAAGAAATGGCACAATCAAACCAGTTTTTCAGTAAGAAGAGACACATAAAAGACAGTATTTTATTTTAGAAAATACATATATATATTTAACATTCACGCAGACTTTGAGGAAAGATGAGAACATTTTGTGCAGGGCGGGTGTTTTAAGGTAAGTCTCTGAGTGTGTGGAGGCAGCCGTGCTGTGGGCATTACTGTGCCAACTGGATGAGGCTGGAAAGATGCACTTCTTGGCTACTGAGTCTTTCACTAACCTGAGTTAAACCTCAAAAGCAATAATATTGAACTTGAAAAACAAACGCTGAAATTGAACTTATAAAGGCTTTAAAACTTACGTTTAAAATGTGTCCAAGGCTCTGTGATCAATGCAGGGCCCAACCCCATAGTGTTACACAGATTTAAAAGCTGAACGCAAATTTATTTTACAAATAGACAGTACATTTTATGTAAGTACGTGTACTTTCAATTCAAAAGTTCAAATAAGGCTCACAATCTGAAGAGCACATATAGATTTCACAAGAATTCCTTTAATAAGAACATTTATCCTTTCCTATAAAGACACATTCATTTGTCCTCTGTTCTTTCTTTAAGATTTTTTCTCTTAGAATTGTTGTACATTCTTATCTCTTCAAAAGACCCTTCCTTGCTGATAACTTTCCATCCTGTCCACTGATCTAAATATTCTGTTCACTCTTTTCCATTTGGTGCCTCATTATCATCTCTAATGCAGGATATCTAAAATGTTCATCTATGCCCCCTTCTAATGTCTTTCTCCACAGAGGTCTCATAAACACTCTCTTGTTAGCAAAATTTAAACTTTGGGGTCATTATTTTTTTCCTAAAGATTGGCACCTTAGTGGGCGGGCCTGGTGGCGCAGGGGTTAAGTGTGAGTGTTCCATTTTGATGGCCTGGGGTTCACCGGTTCGGATGCCCGATGCAGACATGGCACAGCTTGGCAAGCCATGCTGTGGTATGCGTCCCACATATAAAGAGAGGAAGATGGGCACGGCTGTTACCTCAAGGCCAGTCTTCCTCAGCAAAAAGAGGAAGATTGGCAGCAGTTAGCTCAGGGCTAATCATCCTCAAAAAAAAAAAGAAAGATTGGCAGCTTAGCTAACACTTGTTGCCAATCTTTTCTTCTTCTTCTTCTTCTTCTTCTTCTTCTTCTTCTTCTTCTTCTTTCTTCTCCTTCTCCTTCCCCTTCCCCTTCCCCTTCCCCTTCCCCTTCCCCTTCCCCTTCCCCTTCCCCTTCCCCTTCTCCTTCTCCTTCTTCTTCTTCTTCTTCTTCTTCTTCTTCTTCTTCTTCTTCTCCTCCCCGAAGCCCCCCAGTACATAGTTATGTATTCTAGTTGCGGGTCCTTTTAGTTCTGCTATGTGGGACGCCATCTCAGCCTGGCCTGATGAGCAGTCCTATGTCCACACCCAGGATCTGAACCGGCGAAACCCTGGGCTGCCCAAGGAGAGCTCATGAACTTAACCACTTGGCCAAGGGGCCGGCCCCCTTTGGAGTCATTTTTAAATGAATCCACTTCTCAGCTATCCAGTCAATAAAACGTTTCTGATGATTCCTCTTTCAAAAGCTCTATAAATTAGTTTTTCCAAACTACCAATGTTAGGTTAATTTCCCCAGAAGCAGAAGCTGAGACAGAGATTTGGGCACCGCGGCTTATGGTGGCAATGCTCTCAGGAGGCGGGGAACGAAGGAGTTACGCCTGGGGAAGGAGCTAAGCAAGGATGAGTTTTTGGCTAGAGTCTAGCTTAAGGCTGGTGCCATGGGGCCTCTGGAGTGTGAATTATGGCACAGAAATGGCCCCACCTTGAGGCGAGGAACCTGCCATCTGTATCTCCATGTCAGTCATTGGTTGTAGGCACATAACCTCCCAGGTAAGGAAGCTCCTATTCTACCAAGAGCAATGCTCTAAAGGAGGAGCAGCTGTGAGTTATTAGCAGCCAACATTGCCCATAGCTGGGGGATGGGTGCTTCCATCCGATAAGGTTGATCTGGGTGGGGCACCAAGAGTCCACTATGAAACTCAGGTAAAATTTTTGGATGTAGCATATACTTGACTCAAAACTTTGTCATTTACTAATACTGAAGAAATTCTGAAAAGATTTGTAATGGTTTTAGAGGCCAATTCTCCTCCTGTTCTTCCATATTCATTCACAAAGTTCATTTCAATAAATATTTGTAAAATTTATTTTCACTGTGTTATAACATGCATAGAAATGTCAACTATAACCATGAATAACTTTGTAATGATATTTTAGAGGTCATAATATAGGGAAAATTACTCTCTAAACTCTGATTTCAGCAGACAAAATTATATTTACATGAGCTCAAATGCATGCACATACACATATTTAAACAAGCACACACACATACAAGCTGGTTTGGAAACAAACCTTTCAGGGCTTCCTGCATAGCCATCAAGAGATTGGGTGAAACAAAATATAAGGTCAGGGGAATTAGCTCCCTGTGGGGTAGACTTTGGTTAACGCAAGATGGAAACAACCTGGGAAGACAAATTCTTCCATTCTTGCTCCAGTAGGGTACCTCAGTACCTCTTTCTAACTCTTCTAGGAAAGTACTGTGGACCAAGAGAGCATGCCTGCCAAGTGCCCTGCTGCATCTCTCGGAGCTCCTTGTGAAGCAGTGCCGAATGTCGTGATGCATCGCATTGCATCACTTCCTATCTGCCTCATTTCCCTTTCACCCTTAACCTCGCTGCCCTGGATGTGCTCTCCCTGAACACGGTATCAGAGTTTTATCCTTGCCTCAAGTTCTGCTTTTTTCCCCTACTATTCCAAGTCTTAATCCATAATCCAGAATGGAAATCAATGCACTGCTTCCTTCATTGAGAATTCTAAGTTACAAAAAATCAACTGAAATAAACAGTGTGCTCAGTGTCATGGTGGATTCAATTTCTGGTATAAGTTCCTTATCTCGTTGTGTACTGGCAACAGTCTATCAACTGGCTGACAGTCTGTGGGGCACCCTTTGAGAAGCACTGTTTCAGAGGACTAAGGCTGAGAACACACACACACACAGCATGATGAGATGGCCTCAAATGTGCTGGCCCTTGCCAAGCTAACAGCAAAGCAGAAGGAGCTTTACTGGAGAACTTCCATGTTTATGCCCCTTTCATACAGAGTCCACAGAAGTTAAATAATATTTCACACCTCTAATAAGTAAAGAATCACAACGTCCCATTTAATATTTACTTTTTAGCATTCCATATAGTCCTTCTTGATTTTCCTGACACATTTTTCTTATCTGTATTTACCACGGGACTCCAGGGGTAAATTTACCATAGGTAGGTATCCATCCAGTTTAGAACTGCGAAGCATAGAGCTTTGATATATGGCTGCATAGAAATTCTTTAGACAGCAAATTAAGAACACAAATTAGTGCTACTTTACCCCCTTTCCAATTTCTCATTAAAATAGATATAGCATACTCATTTAAAAATCATCAAGACCCTTAAAACAAAGGATTGAAATTGATCATATATCAAATGCAAGTTCTTCAACTGTGATTATAATCACAATGATGCCAGATTATTAAGATATCATCAATGACTGATGCAAAATTGTCCTTCTGAGCCAATACCGAAAATACAGAAAAATAGATAATAAAGCAAGTAGTAATGTGCTGCAGACAAAATAAAGATTACTTTTTGTCATACCTTAATCAAAATATTTTTTAAATTACAGATACAGTTCTAACCCCAAATTTCCCTCTACAGTCTATTCTTTCTCTTTCTCCAATAATGAACACTAACGAGATTTAGCTTTGTATGCAAATAAGTTTTGTACATATGTGTCACATGTATGCTTCCATAGTAACACAATGTTATGTCATGGATAATGAAGATTTTACATAAACTATATTTTATTGTAGATATTTTTCAGCAAATAGCCTTTCTTAATCAATCTTTATTCTGGACATTTAAGGCAATACACACTGGTCAAACTTATTTTAAAATTTAGATAACATCTCTTCAAATGAATATTCTACGTTTTTTTTAATATACTCCCTCACTGATGCATATTGCACTGTTTCCACTTTTTCTCGATTGCAAGCAATTATGCAGTAAGCATTTCTACACATCTCTTCCCTGCGAGAATTACTCAAGATATATCTTGAAGTGGGATTTCTGTGGCATGGGATATGTTCATTTTCAACCAATCAAATACTGCCAAATTGCGTTCTAGAGTCAACTTACATTTAAAAGTTGACCCAGTCAAAAGTCAATTCATTAATTCACAATATTTCAGCTTTTAATTATGTGATATGATAGTATAAATTAATTTTTAAACATTATCCTAGTTATTTCAATCAGTTCTTACATTTACCTTCCTTTTTGTAAAGGCTGTGCCATTTTATTTTTAGTGACCTCATGTGGAAAGGACCTGATCACTAGTGACAGAATTAATTACTGTTGCACTACTTTGAGGGCTGTCCCCTTCATTTACATATTATCTCCAAAAATTTCATGTGAAGTTGATTACGACAAGTTTTTCCAGGTGTCAAAGCTATTTCATTTGTTGCTTTTTATACTTCCTTTTTCAAACAGTGAAGCAGCTCTAAAAATTGTGGAGTTTATGGTTTTTTAATATTATTTTAAAAGCAGTCACTTTTTCTCTCAAAAATGTGGAAAATACCAAAAATTATGTTTCAGTAATATTTAAGTCTAATTATTATGCTTCAATAAATGGATTGAATTTTCTCACCAACTGAAAACATAGGTCTCATGCAGATTTCTCTTCTGGAATCTGAGGTTTCTTATTTGAAAAGCTTTTGTTATAACAAATGACATAAAATAATTAAAAAACTTGAGTTGGACTATAGCTTTTTAAATACATTTTCTAACTATTATCTTGTAATGTTAACAATAATTAACATTATTAAATGCTTGTTGCATGGTAGACACTGTGCTAAATATTCTACATGTTGTACCAGATTGCATTTTCCCCAGATAGCAATCACGTTATCTCCCTCCCCACATATCCTTCTATAAGGACAATCTTGTAAGTCTCTTACCAAGTGTTAGTGTCTCCTTGCTTTCCTCTTGAACCTGGAAAGACTTGTGATGGCATTGACAAATGCAGTTGGGAAGAAGTGATGCTGAGTGCCTTTCCAAGGCTTGCTCCTACCAGCTTTTGTCTTGCTTGAAAGTCGTGTGCTCCAGGCTATGGCAGCAATGATGATCCTGACTCACGTGCTGTTTGAAAGAGTTACTTGAGATTTGAAGTGGGATTCCTATGGCAAGAGATATGTGCATTTTAAACTGAACCAAATATTACCTAACTTCCAGTCTACACACTGGTCCTAGACTTCAGCCACTCAGTCACCCAGCCCAGGCACCAGACATGTGAGTGAACAAGTCTTCAGATGATTCCATCCTTGGTCATAGATCCATCTCCAGACCTTGGGCCTCCCCAGCTCCAGGCACTATGAAGCAAACACAAGTCTTTCCTGCTATCCCCTGTTCAAATTCCTGACCACTGAATCTGTGAGCATCACAATGTTGTCTTAAGTTGTTAAGTTTGAGAGTCATTTGTTAGGTTGCAAAGATAACTGGAATACATGATAATGTTTTAGAGTCCTAATAATTTTTATACTTAGGTAAATTATTAATCCTGTTATATCGATGTGTAAACAATGATTTTTAATGGTCTCTATGAACAATTAAACTAAAAACTATACAAGTTAGTGGTCTCAAGTAAACATTATCACTGTAAAAGCTTCCATTGCATGCATGGCCCTCTACTAGAGTTGGCAGGGGCGACATGTACTTATTCAAAAGTACGCATGAAAAATGCCCCACATCCAGTTTTACATTCTACCAAGAAACCCATAATTCTGTCAGATCCTCTCAGAGAAAACAGATTAAAAAAATGCAGCAGCAGAAAGGACATTTGGGAAAAGTCAAGATTTTCTAAACTAATTAACACCTTTACCTTTCAAGCAGTTTGTACCCAACCTACCGGACTCTATCTGGGATTATACGATTCCCTCAGCTTTAGAGGAGCCGCGTCCTTAGAGCATAAAAGGAAATCCCAAGTAGCAGCAGCAGACTTTCATTCAGGGCCAGATTGAGCCCAGTGAGACTGTCAGACTTTCCCTTGGGGCCAGCGTGAGCGCAGCAAGACGGTAAGACGGTGATTCATTTGTCATAGCAATTCTTTAGATAACATGCAAATGGATCCTGATTTGTTCAAATAACTGTTTTGTCTACTGTCCACAGGATAATTATTCAACTGTTATCTTGGCCCTAGATATTTAACTCTTTACCCCCAAAACTTCGAGATTAGTTTCCTATGGCTGCTGTAACAAATTACTGCACACTTGGTCACTTAAAACAGAAATGTATGCTCTCACAGTTGTGGAGGCCGAAAGGCAGAAATAAAGGTGTCAGGGCCGCACTCCCTCCGGAGGAGAAAGGCCAGGATCTGTTCTTTGCTCTCTCAGCTTCTGTTGGCTGTTCCTGTTCCTTGACTTGTGGCCACATCACTCCAATCTCTGCCTCTGTGGTCACAGGGCTTTCTCCTCTTTCCGGTGTGACTCTGACAAGGACCATTGTCATTGTTCAGGGCCCACCTGCATAACACGGATCTCCTTACATCCTGATCTCAAATTCTGTAACTTAATCACAAGCACAAGGACCTTTCTTCCATTCCCGGTCTCTAGGGATTAAGACAAGGATATATTTTTGGGAGGGCCACCATTCGGCCTACTACACTTAGATTAATTTTGCTCATGAATTTCTCTTTAATTAGCCCATCAGACATGGTAACACTTTATTCATCTTATAGATATGTTCTCTCTTGAATGAAAATATATTGCACTTGTAGTATTTGAAGCATACTCAATTAGCAACAGTTGTTTTATTTTTCAGCTCTAATTAGGAAAGTGGCAGAAACAGCTATTGTCAGTCAAATAAATGGTTGAGACTACACATAAAATATACCCTCAGAACAGCAATTACAATCTGAATGTTATTTTATACAGAAAGTCTATAAGCAACTGAAATTAAAATGGATTCCTAAACCATAAAAATCTACATAGGAATACATACCTTCATATATGCTAACAATGGTTTTTCCTATTTTTATTTTTATCATGTCACTTTATAGTTAGATCATATCAATTTTCTTTCCCTCCTTCTTCAAAGAGCACTAAATGCTACTGGGTTCAATTATGCTCCTCGCATATTGCTTGTCTCTGCTAATGACATCGTTACCCATTGAAAAGTGGAAATCTGCCATTTCATTCTTCTCCTTCTTTAACCTGCTCCACATCCAGTGATTTATAGAATCCTATGGATCTTACCTCCTGAATATCTCTTGAATCCATTACGTTCTCTCCACCTGTCTGCCTTATTGCCACCATTGCTTTCTTTGCAGTACCCCTCGCCTCTTATTTGATCAATTGCAAAGGATAACCTGAGTTTCCAAGCTCCCCAGTCCCATGACTCGGCGCACAGCCAGCGATTCCTGAGTCCTTTCCAAAACATAAATCCACTCATTCCATCCCCCGACCTAGAAAACTTCTAGAATTCCACACTCACAGGCTAAGGGCAAATTGTTCTTGATGACATACAAATCTATCTATAATCTCCTCTGAAACCTCCAGCTCCCTCCACCCCACCGCCCACCGCCTCCAGCTAAACAGAAATTTACTTCACTCATGGGATTTCAACCTGGAATACACAGCACCATCCTGCTATTCATTCTCCTTGTTTAATGACAAACTATTCATTTATCAATAAATACTTCAAATATCTCTCACTCTATGACATCTTCCCCCATCAGTTCTTATTGATAATTATGAATGTTTACATACAAAATAGTGCTAATATTCATGCATCACTCACCTCTTGCTGGTTTGCAACCTGGAGAATTCCGTGGTAAAATTCCAAACTGGCAGCTCGCAGGTGGAGGGTAAGGAGAGACCAAAGGAAGAGGCAGTGCATTCCACGTTGGTAGGTAGCAGGTTTAACAAGCAAGGGAACTTACATAGAAGGTTTGTCTTGGGCGGCTGTAGGATGAGTAGATCTCCACATCAAATCTTAAAAGTTTATAGAGGCCTTGACTGCTTTCAGTGTCCTATATAGTCCAGGTGGTCTTAACAATGCGTAGCTCTCTCAAGGCTGCATCCTCAGTGTGGCTCGGGCTGTGGAAACAGTGGACAGAGGTATATTCCAAGGACAGGGAAGATGGGCAGAGCATGCAATTGTTGCGTTCCAGCTCACGGGTCAACCGGTGGTCATGTCCCCTCAATGCCCTCCTCCAGCAGCTGTATGGCCTGTTGTTAAAATGTCGAAATAGTTTCATTCTGATTTTATAATAAACCAATCAGTGTGGTGAGTCCCCAAGTGTCTTCCCCATGATCACAGCTGCCAAGGTCTTTCCTTGGAACCTCTGGATCTCCCCATAATCAAGGAACTAAAAGATAAATACCTGATATTGCAAAAGAGCTGCAGGAATTTGCCCTAACACTGTAGTCGACATAGATTCTCATTTGTTGCTGCCTGTGTGTTGTTTCACTTTTTAAGAATTTTTTTTTAAGATTATATATTTTTTTCCTTTTTCTCCCCAAAGCCCCCTGGTACATAGTTGTATATTCTTCGTTGTGGGTCCTTCTAGTTGTGGCATGTGGGACGCCGCCTCAGCATGGTTTGATGAGCAGTGTCATGTCAGTGCCCAGGATTCGAACCAACGAAACACTGGGCCTCCTGCAGTGGAACACATGAACTTAACCACTCGGCCACGGGGCCAGCCCCTCACTTTTTAAGAATTTTTGATATTATTTCTGACTAGGAAGGAAATCTAGGAATTGATAGTCTCTCAAGTTTTTGTAATTTGGAGTGTGGCCCATGAGTAGGAAACTATACAATCATGCTAGAAACTCAAAGGTTAACCCAATGTATTTAAAGGATCTAAAGCTAGAGCCAAAATGATAGGTTTGCACATAAATGAATACAGGCTGTCTTATATCATATACCTGAGCCAATGCATGGGGCAAAGAACTATGAGTTATAGAAGAGGAATGAGTCACTGCTGGCCACAAGTCATAGAGCTAGAACCTGAGAGATGCACAAGATTCCTCAGTGCAGAGAGAGGCACAGAGGGCTTGACTATTTGAAGCAAGCAATGAACTGAGATAACAAGATGTGCATAATGATAGTGATTGAATCAGTTTAATCAGAACGTTTGGTGTGTATAAGTGAACAGGGAAAATTAAGGCACTAAAGTTATGGTGGCAAGCATGAAAAAATTTGAATGAAAGACTAAGAAATGTGCATTTATTTGACAGGAGAATATTTATTGCAATGCTATTTAAAATTGTAGGGAGAAAGAAGAATAGTTCTTGTCCATTAACAGACTGACCAATGGTTAAAACATGATACATTTATGCTATGGAATTTTGAAACAACAGTGACTAAGATATATTAAGTTATAAAACAAATCATAGGGTCATAGCACACTCTATCCCTCTCTTTTTCCTTTTTATCTCTCTGTATCGCTCTCCCTCTCTCTCTTTCTCCTTCTTTTTTAAGCACAAAAGTATCCATAACTTAATGGAGAAATTTTGGAAGCTAATAAAAAGAGAATTATATCTACCATATAATAGGATTTTATAAATGTTACACTTCATAAGGCGGAAAAAAGAAAGATTAAAATAAGGGGGTCAGCCTAGTGGCATAGTAATTAAGTTTGAGCACTCTGCTTCCAGAGACCCAGGGTTTGCAGGTTCGGATCCTGGGTGCAGACCTAGCGCCGTTCATCAAGCCACGCTGTGGTGGCATCCTGCATAGAATAGAGGAAGATCGGCACAGATTTTAGCTCAGCAACAATCTTCCTCAAGGAAAAAGAGGAAGATTGGAGACAGAAGTTAGCTCAGGGCCAATCTTCCTCACATACAAAAAAGAAAGATTAAAATAAACTTCATTCTACACCACCGCCCTCTGGTCAAACACACTTACGGGACCAAAACAAACCGCATTGAAGACATTTAACCATAGGAATCATATGACAGGACCTGCTTTCACGTGGGGAAATTTTTTTAACCCCTAAGACATCGAGGAGGTTTCAAAATTTGAGAAATGTTTGTTTTTAAATGGATTTTAGTATAGTATTGGAGTATCACTTTTTTATTTTAATTTTTATCAAGGAAGTTTAAGAGTTTTTCCCACTGGTATTGATTTTAGAGGAGAGAAGCCATATTTGTAAACATAAAAGTACATTTTCTGATTACTCAAACGTGACTTAGTGTCTTCTCTTAAACTTTTGTAGAAACACAGAAAATTACGCTGCTTCTGTAATCATTTGCTTCCCAGGGGAAGAGCTCTTCAAAACCGGAATACAAAGGATGTCTTAAGTAAAGCTGCGGTTCTCAGATAAGGCATGGCTACAAGAAATAATTGAAAATAAAAGTATTCTTCTGTGGAACGTCTGCCACAAATTGGACTGTTTCTTCAATGTGTGCCTAAGGACGCCAGTTAAAAGAACATAGGATCTAACAAAAAAGGATTTGAGGGAGAATTTTAAGCCTGAAAAGGGAAAGATTAAAATAAGCTTCATCCTCCATCTCCAAGAATACTCATAGGACCAAAAAAAGAGAAAGAGCTGCCTTTCCGTGTCAAGATCTATACAGAATTACTTGGTGCATTTTATTATTTTACTCAAGACTATTTTCTTTCTTTTTTTTCTTCTTCTCCCCAAAGCCCCCCAGTACATAGCTGTATATTGTAGTTGTGGGTCCTTCTAGTTGTGGCATGTGGGATGCCGCATCAGCATGGCCTGATGAGCAGTGCCAGGTGAGTGCCCAAGATCTGAACCTGCAAAACCCTGGGCTACCGAAGCAGAGCGCGACAACTTAACCGCTCGGCCATGGTGCCAGCCCCTCAAGACTATTTTCAACATAATCTTTTTCTTTTCTTTTCCCTTTGCCTCAAAGCCCTTGCCAAATTGCGGCCACCCGTTAAAGAAAAATGTGACTGACCATGGAGTAACAAGCAGCAGTCTGCAGACCCGAAGAGCACTTCAAAAGCATACAAAGTACATTGAACACACTTTTCATGACAGTGTTTCATTTTTCGACTTTGAGTTTAAACAAGAAGCTAGAGGAACCTAATATTGGTGAGATCTCAGACAACTTGAAATTTACTATTTTATCACTTGAAAGAAACAAAGTCAGCTTTTTTTCTTATGTGGTCATGGAAATAAATATTGTACCATTTTGTAAAACATAGCATATATAATGTATATTATTTCAATCCAAAGATAAATTTTTGTTTTATTTTTAAATATATCAAATGTTAATTTTTCTTTTGAGTTTATGCAAAATTATATAGATAAAATTCAATTATAACGTTGAACACAGCCTGCTGGTTTTAGAATATATGAACATATCTTTTAGATGATATCAAATGGAACAATATTTATTGAAATATGTGACCAGATGTAAAGTCTTCGTCCTTAAAAGCATTTCTGAAAGAGATAAATTAAGCTATAGAAGTAAGCAACATTTTTTAGAAGTTGCGTTTAATTTGATTTGCTTCTTTTTAAAGAAAACATTAATTATATACTAATATCAGATGTTAGTAAATATCCGGTAGCATAACATACATAAGTAAAGAGGCATTTGCTTCTCTTGCTATTAGTGGAACAAGTGATTGGCAGGCGGTAAATAGGCAAAACTGAACTGATTCTAAAACAATCACCACAGCAAATAGCTATTTAGGAAATAAGTTGAGAAAAGAAATCAGAAAAAAAAAACAAAAGAGGATTTGAAGGTCATGGAATTTTCCAAGTTTTTCCATTCAAAGAAACATTCTACCTTGAATATTCTTTCATTCAAGCTGCACTATAAACATAGATATGTAGTTTATTTGGGCTTTTATAACTGATACATATGGAATATGGGTATACTCCATATCCATTATTATATTCTATATATTTCCTGATTATTATTTCAGTTTTTCAAGGTTACTTTTTTTCTTCTCTCTCTCTCTCTTTTCTTTTTTTGGTGAGGAAGATTGGCCCTGAGCTAACATCTGTTGACAATCTTCCTCTATTTTGTATGCAGGATGCTGTCACAGCATTGCTTGATGAGCCATGTGTAGATCTGCGCAGGGGATACAAACCCGTGAACCCTGGGCAACCGAAGTGGAGCACTCAAATTTAAACTACACCACTGGGCCGGCCCCTGGAGGTCACTTTCTGAGTTTTGACATGACTTTTTCTGCTCTCGCTTTGCTTGATAATCTGAGTGTAGAATTCCAAGTTGAAAATATGTCCCCTAAGAATCCTGAAGGCATCCTTCTGTGTCCTGGAATCTGGAGCTGGCAATGAAATGTCAAATTCTCATTCGTTTGAAGAAGTGTTCTTTTCTGCTTGGTTTTCAGGATCTCAAGTACTGAGAAATGGCAGATGCTCTGGTTTATTTGTTGGAATCACAACATAGAAGAGAAAATGGAAATTGTGAGGAGAGAAACCTGAACTGACCTAGTATCTGTGAGCATACTGAAACTGGAAAATTCCCCAGGAGTGTGTCTTTTTTCAGTCACCCTCGCAAAATATTTGTTAATTAGAAACCTTTTTTATTACGGGAAAATGTCCTGAGTTATTGCTTCCCAAATTCCCTACTCTCTCTTCTCTCTTTGTAGAACCCAGCAAGTTAAGATTAGACAAACTAATGTCATATAAGGCAATTGCTTTGTCTTTTACATTTCTTATCTTTTTATCTTTATTTCAAAGTCTCAAAAGTTTCTCTATTCTTATTTGTTTAATTGTCAAAACTCTCACAACACCATTTCTCAGATTAAATCCTTTAACTAACTCCATCACAATTATTTCTTAAATATGAAAATTGCTACGCCCCTATCACAGACCCCATGAACGAAAATCTCTGCTTGTGAGACCCAAGGAACTGCCATTTAAATGTTCACTCTTGATGATTCTTATGCATACTTATGAGTGGTGTGCTCACACACAGCTAAGTTACTAACTTCTCTGAGGCCCAGTTTCATCAACAGTAAAATGGCTATAGTAATAGCTCTTATTTGATAGGATTATATGAATTATTGCTTATAAAAGACTTAGAACAGTGCCTGACACTTATAATGATGAATTGTGTTAAATTCGTCACAATACAGTGAAAACTCAATATGAGATAAACATGTAGATAGAAATGTTATTGAGTTTTCTTCCCTCAGCAATTACCCACATACATACACACTCACACAAAGTCACACATACACAATCTGATTAACTAACATGGAGAAATAAGAGTCCCATCTTTTGATTTTAAGTGCATGTAGCAAAGCACCTTCCAAGCTCATTTAGACATTTCTCCCCTAAAATGTTAACTTAATTTGACGCTCAAAGAATATATGCGGTGTTGTTTTCTGCATTCTCCATACAAGAAGCATGGACTTACCAACAATACTTTTATGATCTACCATGTTGACCCCTCCTGCTCCATCTTGTGTCACTTGCCCACACTTGACCAGGCAGGCATTTTGAACTACTTGCAAGCCTCATGTGTGCCACCTTCTCTCACCTCTGTACCGTCATACTGCCTCTAGCTACAACATCCCTCCCCCAGGAAAACCCCTAGGAACTGGTACTCACTCTTCAAACTCAGTTCAGTCCGCAACCACCTCTTTGTGAAGCTTATCTCGAAGGCCCCCTTTCTCTGCTCCCATATTCTTTTGCTTGCCTGCCCTTTTATTCCTGTTATGTGTAAGTGCTCATATTATTTACATGTTGGTCTTCCTCTCTTGTCAATGAATCCCCAGGGGTAGGAATGCTGGCAGGCTTTTGCCTTACCAATGTTTGCTAAATTAATAATAACGGAAGAGATGCAAATTAGAATGTTTAAGTGCTTGCTGAGAACTAGGAACATTTTCTTTTGCTAAAAGATGGTATTTTATACTATCAGAATTTGGGTTTAAAAAAAGCTGAAAAACTTCCAAGTTTACTCCTACAGAGGTGCAGAAATGATGTCTAAAAAAGGAATAGGATTCACATGACAGGAAGGTGAGGATGGCGGCGGTGGCGATGTCAGAGAAGTTGGTCTGTTAGAGCCTAAAGCCTCGACAAATACTTTCTGCACAAAACCCATAGCTGCTTCCACAAGTGGAAGCATAAAAATAGACTTCATTTCCCTGATTAAGAGACAAGTGTTGTTTAAAACCGAAATAGTTTAATTATTTAGTAAAGACATGATAAACCAAATATACCCATCCTCACTTGATGTATTACAGACAAGCCTATCTCTCAAAATGCATATTTCTGTTGTCTTAATTATACAGTGTGTGACTTATCAGGAACCATGTTCCGGGTTACAAATAGCACTTCATCAACTGTGCGTTTCATCTGCCATTCACCCGTTATTTTTTTGTGACAGTACAATATCTACCTATGGTAATTGCATGCTGGTAATTTATTTTTAATGTCTTTCAGCTGGTTTGGCTGGAATTTTAAAATAGATAATAACAGCATAGAGTCTTACAATAAGGTGATTTTTTTCCTTTCTATTAGATACCAAATGACTACCTTCTGTGAAATAGAGAATTAGCAAAAAAGAATTCTCTAAGACACTTAAACATATTAGAAAAAGACATTTAACAAATCATTAGATTTTGAGCTCTAAATCTGTCATCTAATTGTTTCATGAATGTATATCTTATTTTATCCTTCTATGTAGAGTATCATTTCAGTCTATTTTTTCAAGTAAACAAAATATTATATAACAATTTTTTAGACAACTAAAATCAACCAATTTTAGCTCTTTCAGGTCTTTTATTTTAACTATTTTGATTGTCTTTGTGATATATAAAGGATAGTGCTAATGAGGAGGAAAAGATAGGAAAAAGAAATTGTTAGGTTAAACCATTAAGTGCGTTTGTAAGAGGCATCAGAGTGACACTATATTTTTGGGAATCTTTTATGTGTACCATTAACAAAAATGAAACATATTAAATCAGAAGTATATGGATCAGCTAGATGTATGAGAACTGTGCAAAATATGAAGCTATTCCAGCACTTTTGTGACTATATAGTAAAACAAGCAATGAGCATAGTAGGACTGAGTCAAGAATTGACCAGACATCACCTTGAACATCTCCCTCTTACATCTCCCTCTTAACTACATTTTATTCTCTTGATCAGTACACTTATATCTTTAGTTAAAATCTCTCTTGTTCTTTAGAACACATGTGTAATTGCCTGCTGACATCTCGACTTAGATGTCACAGAGTCACTAAAAATTACACAGACACATCTGACCCAGTTATCCAGCTCCTCCAGTGCCTCTTACTTAGCAAATGAGAACCCCGTCCACACAGCAGCTTGAGGCGGGAAACCGGGTGCCATATTGAATGTCTCCCTCTTAAACAATCATCAAGTCTTATCAATGCTACTTCGTAAATAACTTCTTCACTCTGCTCGCTTGTCTCTATTCTTACTATCACCACCTTCATCCAAAACTCAACATTTTCTCTACTTTAGCAATATCCTAATTATTTTCTAGGAGTTCTTCACTCTTACTGCCGTCAATACGGTAGCTAGAGTAAACATTCTTAAAACTCAAATCTGATCATTTTACTCCCTCCAATTTATACTTAAGTGACATCTGATTGCCTTTAATATAGTTTCTAAAATCCCTACGAGAACTCACGAGTTACTCAATGTAACACTTACTTATCACTCTAACCTTTGCACTCTATCCGTGTCTGTTTTCTATCCTTTGAATAACTCAAGCATCACAGCATTTTCCGAATATGCTGCTGCCTGCTTTTTCACCTAGATAAGTTCTATTCATTTTTCAAGCGTCAGTCTCTACATTATTCTTTCAGGAAGAGCTTCCCTAAATATGCCAAACTAAGTTAGCCCTTTATTTTATTTTCTCCCTTTTTAACACTCAATACCTGCTCTCCTACTAGACTGCAGTCTTCATAATGACAGAGAGAAATGCTTCAGTCAGCAACACAACGCTTCTCTCATTCTGTGGGAGTCTGGTTAGTGACCTTCGTAATGAGAACTTCAAACAGCTGGCTGGCTGGAGTAACCACTGGCATGCTGACAATTTCTAATTCTCTTTAGTCCCAGACCCATATGTTTGGCTAGCTGCTTCTTGGTTTTTCTAATTGAATGTTTCCAGTGCGCTCAAGGTCAACATAAATTAAATAAGTACAACTTAGATCTAGTACGAAGGGTCCCTTCTCTGGGTCCTGCATTTTAGAGGCCCCACATAGCCAAAGACATACTGAAAGTGAATTGACTAAAAAACATGTGAGTGCCTCCACAACTCAGGATTTAGCATTCCACAGCAGCACAGAACACCCCATAATCTTAAACATTTATTCTCATGACTAAAACTGCTTAGGCCCCGGGGAAATTTTTCTTCACATGCCTCCCCTGTGTCCTTGAAACAAAATATGACTGTGGCCAAATGCAATGACACTTTGAGGATTTGCTGCCGCCAACATCTGAACAGACAGTACTTCATAGGGTGGGTCCAATTTTGAACAGTGGTAGAGAAAATGCCTACAAATTAATTTATCAAATCTTCCTCTCAGCCAGATGCGAAGTGTTCTTTCTTAATAAAGTAGTGTTTGCCAATAGTGCCAACTGTTGATGGTTTTTCTTCATCTTTTAATTTGTAGTTCTGGAGGTGCTCAAGGTTTAGCATAGTATTCACGAGAGTTGCATGTGGCAGGTGAAGACCCATTGACAGTATTTAAAAATTCATATTATTCTTTAAAAATACTTTAATTGCATTAAATTATTTCTAGTTATAATATGTGTGAAGCACATTCTTTATATTTCCGTATGGAACTACATGTTACTTCAAAAGATGGTTAAAATTATGGTATAATTAATAGTAACATGTAAAGAAATAAAAATATTTTGCAATATTTTTCTGTAATAATGATCATTTATTGTGTAAGATGCTGTTGGAATGTTAAACTCAGTTTGTTTGGAGTCTGAATATTATCTTAAGAAATTTTTTGACAGTTAAGTTTCCTGATTATTCAAAAGTGCAGTTTTGCTAATGAGAAATTAATTTTAAGAAGTTATCTAGGAATTATGGTGATTCAAGAGAAATCTTGGGGCTGGCCCTGTGGTCTAGTGGTTACATCCGCGTGCTCCACTCTGGTAGCCCAGGGTTTCACTAGTTCAGATCCTGGGTGTGGACCTAGCACTTCCTTCAGGCCATGCTGAGGCATGTCCCACGTGGCGGAACTAGAAGGACCTCCAACTAGAATATACAACTACGTATTGGGGAGCTCTGGGGAAAAGAAATAAAAAAAAGGAAGATGGCAACAGATGTTAGCTCATGGCCAATCTTTAAAAAAAGACAAAAGAAAGATCCTATTTGGCATTAGTGTCAATTGCTATGTCAAAAGAATATGAACTGTGTGAAAACTATGATTATTACAACATTATTAGTGGATTTGCTGAAATAAAATCAAGAAAAGTAATTTCAAGTAATAAAAAGTAATTGTTTAGGAATTACATATCTATCTTTCTATGTGTCCAAACACTGCTGTTTATCCACAGAACATTGAGATATGTGCAATAATTAAATTCTATTTTGATATTTTGCACACTTTCAGTAATATAAAACTATAATTTTACGTTTTTGGATATTTGTAATATACTTGTAGTTGTCACAGTAAGAGGATGGAACATGCATGATATAATATTACCAGCTTCACTTGTAATATTTGATTACTACTTACATTGTAAATATGCCTCCATCTGTACTCTTCACAAGTGTTACAAATATTGGAAACAGGCTTGTCTTAAACCTATTACTCACCTCCTATATCCCCACCTACTCTGCTCCTCCTGCGGTTTCCGTCAAAGAAAATTTCACCACTAATCATGTATGTGCTCTATTCACTGCCTTTAATATTGAGGATCTCAGCTTGTCCAGGGTCTTCAAAAATATGTTTCCCTTCGGTTAGAACAAGTCTTTCTTTCCATTCTTAATTTAGAAAACTTCAAATCAGTTTTAATGACACTTTTATAGAGAGCCCATCCCTAATCCATTTGATTAGTCCATTTCTTTTGCAGTATATTCTTATTGTCCTTTCCATAATAAATATTTATTTACCATTTTAAAATCTATCTTCTCTGCAAGACTATAAGCTCCTAAAGCAGCGTTTGGGTCTAAAATGTTCACCATTGTTTTACAAACACAGTGCAATGTCTCCTTCATGGTATGTATTTATTAAATTGAATTAAATTGATTTGAATGAAAAGCATTCAATTGAAATTAGGGCCAAGAGTAGAATCATTTCTCTAGAAAATGAATCCATGATTTAAATAAAGTACAAAAAGCATAACGGAGGATAATAAAATAAGAAATAGGGACATAACTCAAGAAGAAAAGTTGGTAAGAGGAGAATTCCAATGCTATATTCCAGATGCTGAATTTACCAACAAAACAGATATCCACCCCAGCAATTGTCACTCACTGTAGGATCATTTTCCATCTTGCCGATGCTCCAGGACTACCTCTAAGGAGAATGCTCTTAAATCTGCCTCTGTAACAGGTTTTCAGTAATTTAGATAATGAATGTTCACTTAAAGTGCAACTTTGATCAAAAGTTGCTACATTGAAAGATAAAAATAAAAGTATCAGAAATTTGTAAAACTTTTGTATTTTTCATTGTTTAATCTCTCTGTTTTTTTCTGTCCTGTCAATTAAACAGAGGTCTGGGCTTTAGAAAGACCTGAGAATAGTTTCCGCAAGATCCAGTTGCTCAGAAAATAAATTATCTACTTAATATTTATATACCTAAAATTAATGTTTCTAATTTAGTGCATTCTCTAATGAAAACACTTTCCTTGACTTAGAAATAAAAGCATTTTTCACTTATGCGGTCTGACATATAAGGGAACACAATAAAATCTCTCCCTAGAGATGGAATGTGACAAGGAGCTATTTTTCGTGTCACTGCAGTTTATCAGCTTGTTGAAGGAGTTACAGTTAATACTCTAGCCATTTTCTCTTTAACACTCATTTATCATATTTCAAATTGTTTTAGAGCACTCATTAAAGTGTCTATGTTGCATTTATGATATTTAAACTTGTAACACTATACCCCTTATGTACCAGTAGACTACCTCACGATGTATTCAAAGAATGTAACAAACACTAATTATTCAGTAACTACTGGAATTAGAAGCCCGACTAAGGCTAAGAGCTGTGTATAATTTAAATCACATCAAAAATAAACTTTAATTACAGCTGGCAAAAATTTTAGAAAATATTAAAAACATAGGTTAAAGCACTAAATTCATTCTTTCAGTCTATTCAGGATTTGGGGGGATCTTTTACGTTTCAATGGTATGAAATAGCTTCACTTTGGAATTTGGTTGGTGGACAGGGTTGCAAGGTCGAAAATTATTTTATGCTGGGCAGAGAACTATATTAGACCTTTATACTAAAACTTGGGCCTTCTTTTAAACTACATTTACATTCATGTGTCTGTCTCCTGGGAACTGACACAAAAGTCAGATAAACCAGTTAGTAATGGGCAGAATTTCCTTACAGGCATAACAGGTACAGGATGCCTCGTAAAGAGAAATAGACAATAAAAAGCATCCCCAATGTATTTGAATTCTAACACCGCCAAATGATTTTTTGAATTTACTCTGTGTGGAAAAAGTTTAATCAAGGTATTGTCAGGCAACTATTTCTACTAAACTCTGTTATAAAGGGAGTTCAGAACAAGGAGAATTTCCCAACATATCTTCTTTCTGAAGGAGAAAAATACAAATTTCAAAAATGTTACATGCAATAAAATCTCGGACAAAAAACTCACAAAACCTCGAGAAAGGTATATCTATGTCTTTTCATGTGTACACTTGTATATACACCTATGGAGCACATGTATTTTGAATCCCTCAGCATAGTTCATAGTGCAAGGTGCTCAGGAAATACTTGTTGAAAGAATGTGTGGATAAATGCAAAATATTCAAGATATACGGATACATGAGGCAGCATCAACATCACCAATAGAATTCGTGTTCTTAGTATATATTTTATGTTATAATTTTCAGCCTATTAGATTAAAAATTAGCTTCATATATATGGATAAACATCATAAATAGATTGACAGTGAGAGAACGAGAGAGAAAGATACTTTCTTCATGAAGAAAGGCTTAATAGCGTTAGCTATTCTAAGAAAAATTAGAAAAAGCTCAAAAGAATGAAGATTTGTAGGAAAAAATAAGCCATAGTATATATACTGTGAAAATGTGCATTCTCCAAAACTTATGTTATTAGGTATTTATGTTATAATTCAATATTTTAAAATTACAAAAAGTGTATATATAAGCACAACTGTCTGAAACAGACAAACAAAAATGAAATCCCCATCTGAACGAGTAGAGAGCGTATCGTGATTTTGTTGTCATTTGGGGATAAATTTTTCAAAAAGACATGAGATGTGATTTAACTTTAATTTTATTCTGTTGATTTTTGCATTGAAGTGATTATTTCCTGTGCAATATCATAAAACGTATGCAGCTCTGCATCTTACTTTAGCAATTAATACCATCTAGGTAAATCATGATAATGTTCAAGACAATCCCCTCAAAGAGAATGGCCAGGCTGTTTTATTATATCATAATCTTTATATAAATTTGGACCTCCAATCTCTGCCTTTCATGGTTTGATTTAACTTGTGTGAGCACTGCAATATAATGTGTATACTTTTTGAAAAACAGTATTGATTCACCATTCATAACTAAATTTAAGCACTAGGCAAGATCTAACTGCCTTACAAATTAAAAACAACTATTCATTTAATAGGAATCTTTAGAAAATTGGTAAATATAAGATCTATTGATCAGTAGATTTCTTTTCAAAATACAATTAGATAGATCTGCTTGCCTCATTGCTCAACTTTATTAATATTTTACACGAGAATTATCAGCAATTTGTCTTTCACATAAACACTAATATCTTCCGTGAAACACGAATATTTGTTTCTGGGAAATTCTGCTTCTGAGCTTCTTCTATGTTTTAGACAAGGAATTATATCTTTTGACTCAGTGCTTAGGAAAGAGGCTTTATTTTGCAGTAAATACCTATTCTAAGACACAACATTTGCCTCAGTGATAAGTTCTTAATTCTGTGAAAGAATTATTCTCTGACTTTCTTAAGGACAAAGGAGAAAACAAGAAGACAATACAAATTATTTTTCAATCAATGTTTTGCACTGGCATTTTTCTATTATTTCTTCAGGCATATTTTCTTTCACAATTGAGACTGATCCCAAGTTTCTTTGGCCCTCTTTTGAGGATTTTATATTGTTTGGTTATACATTTTATATTTTGTTATAGAAAATTTAAATAGGCATAGAGTAAATTAAATAGCATAATAGATTCTCGTGTGTCCTTTTCTCACCTGCAAAAATTACCTCTGTTCTACCATTCTTGACTGGTCTATAACTCTCCCCTCTCCCCGCTCCCTAACATGGCAGTGATGACAATGATGATGATTACAGTGATTTCTTTGTAGTAGCATTGATGTACATTGAAATGCACAAAACTTAAATGTGCGACTTTGAAAAATGAATTTCCCGCTAAAGAACACAACCCTGTCATATTTCTATCTTCCAAGAAGTTTACCTTGTCCCTTCCCAGTCAATCTGGTCCTCAGAGGCAACTACTCTTTTAACGGGTTCAAATCAAATGATTATTGTGTACTCTGAGTCATCACATAAATGGATATATAGTATGTATTGCTTTGTGTGCAGCTTTTTCTCCAGCGTTTTGTCCATGAGATTTGTCTGTGTTGATGTGTGCATCATTAGTTCATTCCTTCTTATTGCTGAGTTGCCTTCCATTTTATAAATACACAAAAATGTATTTACGCTATTCTTTCTTGGTGGTTATTTGGGTTGTCTCTAGTTTTGAGCTGTGTATAAAACTCCTCTGAACCTTCTTGAACATGTCTTTTTATAGATACATGTATTTATTTCTCTTCGATAGATACCTTAAAGTGGAATTGTTGTGTCACAAAGTAGATGCATATTTAACTTACTATGTAACTGCCAAATCTTTTAATGAAATTATTGTACCATTTTATTTTTGATGCAAGAGATACTAGTTTCTCCACATTTTCACCATCATTTAAAGTGATTAGTCTTTTGACTTTCAGCCATTCTGATATGTGTATAGTGGTATTTTAACGTGATTTTAATTTGCATTTTCTTAATAACTAATGGTATGCACTTTTTCTTGTGCTTTTTGGCCATTTTTATCTTTCTTTGGGAAATGTCTGCCCATTTTTATTTAGTTTTTTTTATTACACTATAGTTGAGTTAAAAAATTTTTTAATATTTATAGTCTGGTACAAGTCCTTTGTCAGATATGTTTTGCAAGAATTTTGTTTCAGTCTTTGACTAGCTTATTCATTTTTTTCCTAATGGTGTCTTTTGATGATCAGACATTATAACTTTGATGAAATTTGGTTTTTTATTTTCCTGTGTCCTATTTCAGAAATCTTTACCAAGTTGCAAAAAAAAACATTCTCCCATGTTTTCCCCAAAAGCTTTATAATTTTAGCTTTTACAATTTTTTTCATTTTCCAATTGTTTCCTCCTTATATAGAGAAATGCAATTGATTTCATATATTGATTTTGTATCTCACTTATTAGAGACCTTGCTAAAAACTTAGTTCTAAAAAGTGTTTGTAGTTAATTCCTTATGATTCCCATGTAAACGATGTTATCAAATGTGATAGAGACTATTTTCTTTTAAATCTGTATGTCTCTGATTTAATTTTCTTTTTCATTTTCCCTTGTTGCCCTGGATGGGTTCTCCAGTAGCTGATGAAAAGAAGTGGTGAGGGCAGACATCCTTGCCTTACTCCTGATCTTTTGGGGACCGAGTTTAGTCTTCACCATGAAGTATGAGGTTACCTGTTCAAGTGACCTTTTGATTTTAGTAAAGTTCCTTTCTAGTTAGCTGAGACTTTTTATGAATAGTGGGTGTTAAATTATGTCAAATGCTTTTTCTGCATTTATTGAGGAACTCATATGATTATTCTTCTTTATTTTGTTGATGTGATGAATTGCATTGAATGATTTTGAAATATAAACATTCTTATATCCTGGAATAAACTCCGCTTGGTCGTGATGTATTATCCCTTTTCATATATTCCTGAATTATTTGCTAATATTTTGTTTAGGAGTTTTGAATTCTATATTCATGAGAGACTTTTGCATGTAATTTTCTTTTCTTGTAATGTTTTTGTCAGCTTTTGGCTTCAAGATAATGCTGGCCTTATGAGTTGAGAAACATTCCTTCTCTACTTTCAGTGATATTTTGCATTATTATTTCTCCCTTAATTTTTAAGAGAATTTGCTAGTGTACACATCTGTACCTGGAATTTTCTCTTTGATAAGGTGTTTAGTATATAATTCAATTTCTTTGATAAATATAAGGCCATTAATAGTTTATTTTTCATCTTTCAAGAAAATTGTCTATTTCATCTAAGTTGTGAAAGTTAGTGGAAATAAAGTTATTCATAATATTCCCTTTTATCATTTTAAGTTTTCTATGGTTAATAAAAATGTTTTCTAAAATTTCTAATATTGATAATTTATATCTTCTCTCTATCTTTTCATAATCAGTGTTACTGGGAGTTTATAAATTTTTTTAACGTTTTCAAAGAATCAACATTTGATTGTACCAATTTTCTCTGTTGTTTTTTCTTTTTCTGTCTCTTTGGTTCTTTTTTATATCTTCCATTTCTCGGCTTTAGATCCTTGAACATATTCATAGTATGAATAAGAGTTGTTTTAATGTCCTTGCTTGCTAATTCCATTTTGGGATCTGTTCTATTAACTTATATTTCTCCTGATTATAGGTCAGTTTTCCTGCTTTTTCTCACATCTAGAAATTTTGTTTTTTGCATGCTAGATACTGTGAATTTTATGTTATAACTGTTGGATTTATATTCCTCCTTTAAAGAATGTTGGACGTTGTTCTAAGTCACTTACAGGTCAGCCTGACTCTTCTGAGGCTGGTGTCTAAGCTTCTCACAGGTGAGTCTAGGTTACCCTTTCTTCTGGAGCCAGTCTATCCTCAGGACTAACACCCTGGGCCAGCTTCATGGCCACACAACCTGGGAGGTCACGCGGGGTTTGAATGAAGAAGGCCTCGCATTTGATTTAATGTTCTGCTGTCACTGACTTGAAATTTTTAATAATTTTGTTGTTGAACGTGTGCTGCTAGTTATCCAGTATGAAAACAACTGTTTCAGATGATTGTTGCAGTTCTCTTGGTTGTTATTTAGAGCAGGAGGGTATGTCCCATGGGAGATCCGTACACCTTCATGGGAAAAAGCAGAAGTCACAAATATAATTTGAACATATTGAAGATTATTTGTGAAATATAAATATAAATTTAAAAATTAGAAATACAAATTGTGTCATTCACTTTTCTACCACTGCTGAACTTTGAAACGGAAATATTCATATTTTCCTTTGTGCCAAAGTGTTGATGTCAGCTCTGGCACTCCTTGACGTAGTTTGTACTATAAAACCATTTTAGATTTATTAAAGTATAAGCAATATTTATTGTTATTAAGTGTATTTACAGGGTATATTTAATCACAATTATGAGCAAATTCAGATATCTGTAAATATTTTGAGAGCTGTCTTGGAGATACTTGTAGAATTCTAGTATCCCAACTTTGTCCAGTAACTTTCCTTTGAAGTTCTATATATACTTTAAGTAATAATAGTGAAAGATGAATTGAATAATGTTATTTTATTTCCATACAATTAAACATCAAAATGTTTTTAATTCAGCCTATTAGATCATCATTTTGGAAATATAGTTCAGACTAACATTTTATTTTCAGGAATTTGTTTCATCATAGAAAACTCTTCTACTTTATTCTTTCCCAAAGTTGCTGCCTATAGACACAGGTTGTGTGGGAATGAAGAACTTAGGAATCCTCTTGCGGATAAATCCCTTCGACAAGGAGTTATTGGCCCCAATGCCAATAGTGTCAAAGTTGAGAAACTCTGCTGTAATGGAAGTTATCCAAAGGCTGAAGGAGATCAGCATGTTAGAATGGATTTATCAGAAGCCTTGTTCACCCGTTCACTAACCCCACGTCCTGGAAGTGTCCAGAGGGACTCTCTTTACTGCATACATTTGTGAAGGGAACCCCAGAGTCCTTGAAGAGCTCTGTGGTGGCTATGATTCTCTGTATGCCAGGATTGACAAAGGGAACTGCTATTATCAAAATAAGCTCCCTGAATTTGAGGGCGATGATGAGATTCCAGAGTGGAGGGACCAAGGGGCAGCACCTAACTGCCTGAGAGAGGCGAACAACATGGTTACCATAATGAGCAACAGAATGGAAGCACCAGAATATTTGGACCTGCATAGATCTCTAGCTTTGACCAACTGATCATAATGTCTCTAGAACTGAAATAGATGGACGATCTAATAAATTCTTAATGAATTTACGTAAGTAGAAAAGCTCTAGGTTCGGTGAACAGAAGTCTGACTTGTATCACTACCCTCGAAAGCTGCAGTGCTTCACCAGTTCTCCCAGACTTTAGCAATTTACAGGCCCAGAGCTCTTCAAATGAAAGGGAGGCAGGGCTCTCCTGATATCCTGCTCCAAGGCCAAAAATTTCTACTGTGTGTTTTCCTTTCTACTCTCCTAAGGTCAACAGGATAACTGCACATTGGAGAGATGGAATAATCAAAGTTTTCAGATTGCTGGTCACTGGTTCTGAGTTGACACTAATTCCTGGAGACTCAAAGCACTGCTGTGGTTCAACAGTGAAAATAAGGACTTAGAGAGATCAGGTGGTCAACGAAGTTTGGGTTCAACAAGCCCAGGGTGTCCTTAAAACCATCCTGTGGTTATTTCCTCTGTTTCAGAGTGCAAAATTGTAATAGGCATTCCCAGCTCCTGATGGAATTTCCATGTTGTCTTCTTGACCCGTGGAAGAAGGGCTGTTATGATGGGAGAGGTGGAGGCCATGGAACTGCTGCTAGTCAACAAATATTAAACCAACAGCAATGCTATATTCCTCGAGGGAGTTCAATAGTTAGTGTCACCATCAAGAACTGAAGTGGTAGTAAAGCGCAGGAGAACTTGTACCACACACAGCCTGGATTCCTCTCACCTGGGCTGCCTCAGCAGTGAACTGTTATTTCCTAGGTGTATGATCATGATTTCTGCAGTTCTCCTCAAAACAGCAGCACTTCCGATGAGTACAGCGGGTGCACATCATACCTGTGCCACTGCACAATTTATGTTCAAAGCACATCTGCTCAGAGACTCTGTCAGAGCCACAGAGCTGTAGGGTCCGGAAGCTATGAGATATAGACTCCAGCAAATCTTTGCCTCTGTGACTAAAATTCTTTTCCTTGGTCCGTATTATAAACCCCTCCCAAAATCTTCCATGATTTCTCCCCAAAAGTGGATTCGATTAAACTAAACGTGGTTCAGTCTCTAATTTCAGCTTCATTTGCATGCCCATTCTGATAGTACTGTTACAAACATGGAGAATTGTCTCAGTTGAAATAGGGCATGAAAAGTACTTTAGTTTTTCTTTTAGTTCCAGTGTTCTTCACTCGTTTCCTAGGAAAACTCCCATTCCACTTAGATTTTTATTTTTCATATGTGTGAAAAGCTGTGCATGATTCTTTCTTATTTAGTTTAATATGCTCTCTAACTGTGGGCATATTCCCTTCTCTATCTGTAAAATTTTTGTCTGTGTTTCCCCTCTTTATTTTTCCCCTCTTTATTCCCCTCAGGACAATACTCTGGAGAGAACCCATTCTTATATTCATAAATTCCACGAGGGAGGGTGCAGTTATTTTGTTGTTGTGTGGTGTTTACAATTCTGTTTCATGAGTTTTGCTTCTAGATTAATTTCTTACATCTATATCTGGTTGCTTTTGTTGCATTTTTTCCCTAATCTTGAATTGACATCATTTGATTATTTTTAAATTTTTTGTTTATAAAAAAGATAAAGGCTATGATTTCTGATTGTTGCTTAAGCTAAATGCAACAGTTTTCTAAATATATTGTAGTTTCAGTTTTGAGTTTCTGTTCAACAAAAAAGCTATTTAATTTCTTGTAATTATTCAAAACATTTTTATATTTTCTTATGTCCTAAGAGAGCTTTAACGTTTTTAACACATGATTTCCTCAAATGCCACTTTTAAAGGAACAGAATAGAAAGAAGTCAGTTTGCTAAAGGTCCTACAGCCACCTTATGCCAAGCCTTTAGATTCCTAGGACTTTGTATTTTCCACTCGGCTGGAGTGTCTTTCTGTTTCTTATAGCATCTATCATTAATAGTTATGTTTTGCCTAGCTTTAAATTTCCTAGTTAAATGCCTACTTTAGGAATATTATCTCCTATAATATCAACATTACAATTATCTTCCATGAGATCAGTGTTGAAATAACTGATACTTTTACAAAGATATCTTCCCCCACATGCACTCACACATAGTAGGTCCATTCTAAGACCACCAAATCTCTGCCGAAAGTCATTCTATTTACCTAAAAGCAAATAAACAAACAAACAGCAAACAGCCTCCCCTCAGGTTTTATTTTCTCCCAGATGTCTCCATAGTACTAATTCTTAACATAGACTCTCTGTTAAATCTCAATATAATTAGCATTGTTAGGTTCCCAACTGTGATCAGAATAAAGTAATAGCTAAAGTATTAATCTTTAGAATCTCAACAAATTAAGCCTTTTATCTGATGACACATATTTTAAAAATTCATCCAATGTCCTAAACTTGTAAATATTATCTTGCTTTCTTTGATGAAAGGGAAAACATCTATATGGAGAATAACCATATTTCTATTCAGTATTTTTCCAAATTATGGTTGAGTTGTTTCATTGTTGCTGCTGCTGTTGCTGTTTTTATATTCCCTCCTAATAAATGCAACCACAGAAGGACCAAGTGCACAGGAAATGTGGCTGTTTTTCCGCAGTTATTCCTATCCGTAGAAGCAATTGAGCCCTCTGGGGAGAGCAAGCCACACCACTCCCAGCTTTCAGAGACAGGCTTTTGACCAGACAACGAAGAAGCCAGGACACAAGAAGTGAGATAATCACTCCCGTCTCCAAATCTACTCAGTTCCAGTAAAGAGGCTTTTCATTTGGAGTGAAGAGAATATCCTATAATACCACTAATCCTGTTAAAGGATGATTGTCTATTCACATCTTAGACAACTTGGTTCAGCAAGCAGCTTTCCTGCCATTTTCAAGAGCAGAGAGGCAAGTTCATCACCTGAGAAAGGCTCAGATTGAAAAGTGGGCAGACACAGGAAAGACTGAGGTCAGAGTCCCCTGGAGCAAAGACCCCCAGCAGGCAGATTGCCACGTGCCTAGCTAGCAGACTGCGGGGAGGCGGGGCAGCAAAACGCACTGGACTTTGTCAGTAACTTTGCCAAGGGCTCATTACATGTGCTCAACTCGTTGTATAATACAATCAGCTGAGAAGCTTCAAAAAAAATCCCAATGTCTGTGTCCCGTCTCAGACCAATTAAATTAAATCAGGACCTTTGGAAGTGAGGCCCAGCCATCAGTATTTTTAAAAGCTCCCTGGGCGAACCTACTTTGCAGCTCAGCTTAAGAACTCCTGAGCTCAGTTCTGCTCAAGTTACTCTCAGAGATTTGTTCTTGGCAGATGAAGTGAATGAATGATAGCTAACACTAGAAAATTTGAATTGTGTCTCCTCATCTCTTTAGATTGCAATTGGTTTGTCTTTCAAAGAAGCAGATTTTGACTTGGAGCTGCAGGGTTGGGGGCTCTCTTAATTGTTCTAAGGTGAGCTTGGCTTTTTTCTTTCAGTATTTCATCTGACTACACAGTACTGTATTACAGCTCTTTAAAAATACATAGCAGAACCATTTTTGGCATATATCTTACCATCTAGCTTCCTAAGTATATTTTCTGAAATCAAAACTAATAAACGAGGATAATATTATATCTCCAAATTCATTAATTAGACAAGCTATGGGCCAATAGTGAACACTACAAGCCAGGAGATGTACAATGAGACCTCTAGGTTGGTTTAGACCAATAGTGGAAGTCCAATCAGTCAAGTATGGGCCAGTGTCCAATGGATTTGGCAAAAGACTAAGGTCGAAAATTCTCCAAGTAGATTTTTGGTAGCAAGGAAATAAGATATAAGGATGAGATATGATAGCACAGGATATAGAGAAAATCAGCAGAGGATTTGGAGTGTGATATTTAGAAATCCAAATAGACAGAATGTTGATTATGGAAATAGCATGTGTGCACAGCAGATGCCAAGCTACCAGGGCTACACAAGACAAATGCTGGGTCCCAGGAATTAGTTCCAGAAGAGAAGGGTAACTAAAATAGACTTTCAGAGTAAGCAAGGAGATAGATGTGGGGTCTAGCAGCCATGTTAATCAGAACAGGGCATTGCCTGCCATGGAGGAATCCAAAACTAGAATGAAATCCAGAGGATAGAAGAATGCTACTAAAAACATAGCATTGACCTTTTCGTAGGTTTAGCTGTTTATGCAGCAGAATTGTGTAGAACCTAAGAATGCAATCCTTAAAGGCCAGATATCTGAATTTGAATTCCCAAACTGCTATTTAGGGGGAGTTACTCTTTATCTGCTAAACGAGGAAAATAATAAACCCATCTCTTGTTATTTTTACATGAACAAAGTTTTACAATTTAAGAATATCTGAGGATTAAAGTGGTATAAAGACATAGTCTCCAATATCCTTTTATCACCCTGGACATGTCTCTAAGTCTCTTCCTTCCTTGGGGAGAAAAAGACCAAAACACAAATAAAAAATAAAACTTTAAAAAAATTGCTACCGACTTCGAGATTCCATAAGATATTGCTCAATTCAGGACCCTGCGGCATTAAAGACACTGGGTGCTGTAGTGCTTTTATCCGTAGGCAGGCTCTGTAGCGAGTACATCTGTAGGTTTTATTATTTCTCGGGAAAAAAGTACTTTACAGGGTAACAATGTCTAACTTAATCATAGATTTGTATACATCTTGGAGTAAATATATAAAGCATATTTTAGATGAAAGAAGAATTCACTATTATTTTGCTCAAACTAAAAAAAGAAAAATCAAGGCATAAAGGATAGGTGGTATAAAAATGGCATCCAGAATGTTTCGTCTTCTAGTCCTGGCCCTGTTACTAGCTCCCATGTGCTCGAACAAGCCACAGCCCCTCTCTGAACTTCCATTTCCTCATCTGCAGCCTTAATGATCCTGCCCAGAGCCAAAGTTCCATTTCCCTGTATGGGAAATTACCTATCAATAACTCCTTATTTTGTTCAAAACACATAATCTTTATAATTTTTTCAATATCAGAAATGTGGGAGGCTCTGTCCATTATGAAAACAAATCCATCAGTGACACTGGGCCGTCAGAGCCATGTGCAGAGCATTCTGTTCTTCAAGCTCTAATGGCCTGTTTCAACCTGTAGAGATCTACTTTGGGTGGGAAATTATTATCCACTCTTCACAAGCACAGAAACCTTTTCCCTAAAATATAAGAATAAAATCTCAAGAATCTAGTCGTATGTTCCTGTATTGTAAATTTTTTAAACTTCCTAATTTCCCGACACCTCAACATCACCACAAACAGGCTGTGAGCACCCCAGCTAGGAGACCAGGTGCACCCGTGTGATAAGACGGGTCCCTGCCACAAGTTCCCCTTCTTGTCCTCCCTCAACTGTGACCTAAGGAGGCTCAAACGCAGCTATGAAATCCCCTCCCGCCCTCTGTTTCTGTACTCCATCCTGACCCCACCGCATGGAGGCACTTGCCCGTGGTCCTCACTCTCTTTTGGCCCCTTGGGATTCTCTCAGATGGCCCGCTCTGAGGCATGTGCACTGCCCTCCAGGACCTGTGAATATAACAAATCGCTTTCACTTCCACAGCCTCTCTGTGGTGTTATTCCATGTTGGCAGCAGACTGATCAAAAAAAACCCCATTTTTGAATAACACAATTATTCCTTCCAGCCCAGTTCCCCACTCTCCAGTGTCATGAGGGAGCTAAGTCTGTCTGGTGAACATCCCCTCCCTTCACCCCTTTCCCACAGGTTCCTGGCGCCAGCGCCCCACCACCACTTATCCCATGGTTTCTAGTTTGTTGGTGATCAAGAGATGAGGGAAAGTGGCAGTGGCCATGCTCACCAGCCTGACTCCAAGTTCAGTCTCTACAGAATCTGTTTTACTCTGTAAAAGATAACTCTTTCTTAAGTAATTATTGTAAATTTTCATGCTAAAAGAGCCTCTCATTTCTCCACTGTGAGTTGAATTTAAAACAAGCCCCTTCTTTCATCTTAGGTTGGCAGGTGCCCAGGCCAGGAAAGCAAAATAAAAACCCTGGGCTGCCACATAAGACACAGAATTTAATTATTTACCAATTTATTTTCGTTAGAACACAATAAATAATGAAATAGTCTTATTTAACTCCTTTTGCCTCATGTCATGAATGAATTGCAATAGTGAAAATTCCAAGGAGTCTTAGATAAACATGGAAACATAACAAAGAATTTACGATTTTAATACTTTAGTAGTTAGATTGTGATTTTGTCCCTGTTACTATAATATAATATTTAGGCAGAAGTTATTTCTGTTAGCTTAAGGTACTGACATTCCGAGCTCATTAACAGAATGCTTTGTGCTTGAAATCTTGTTTTCATGAAAAATGAATGCAGAAACATAACAATATGGAAGAAAAACCTTGGGACATATTTAGGTGTGAAGAGTTATTTAATAGTGCATCTGGAGTTTGGTGTTAACAAATTTTGCTTCCTTCTTCTAAGAGAAAACATAGGAGAGAAATAGATAAATAATACTTCATTTTTATAAAAAGAAAGAGAAAGAAGAAAAGAAAGGGTTAGAGGTTTATTTTAGAAGAAATGCTCAATTTTTTCACCATTATTTTCCAGCTGTAAATTGTTCAATCAGAAAATATTTTTAGGAGTGGATATGTTTGTAGATCGTTCACATAGAAAAAAGAATATTCTCACATTAAAAATTCTGACCTGTAAGCCTTTAATTCCTTCCTTTAAAATACTTTGTCTCACTTTAGGAAAAATCACTGCTGTAAAGATTTTTTTTTTAGCAGCCATATTCTATCGCCTTCATTTAATCTAATAAACTAGATTAAGTCACTTATTCATTCAATGAACATTTATAAAGTGTCTGCTATGTGCCTGGTATTATCCTTTCTCTGCCACTTTAGTAATGTGTCATTGGGCTTCAAGATGCTGACTGGGGCTAACCCAAACACTGATGGATAAATCTAAATTTTCAACAATAATTTAAAGTGAGAGCCAGCCCTCATGGCCTAGTGGTTGAAGTTCGGTGCACTCCACTTTGGAGGCCTGGGTTTGGTTCCTGGGTGCAGAACCACACCACATGCCTCTCAGTAGCCATGCTGTGGTGGCAGCTCACATAGAAAAACTAGAAGGACTTACAAGTAGGATATACAACTGTGTACTGAGGCTTTGGGGAGAAAAAAGAGAGGAAGATTGGCAACAGATGTTAGCTCAGGGTGAATCTTCCCCAGTAAAAAAAAATAATAATAATTCTCAGTACTTGGTTGTATTCATAACATGCCCTCATCTTTGGCTTCTATTGAGAACAGTTTTTTTAAATGAGATAAAAGACCAAGCATCCACACTGGCCTGTTAGGACTTTCTTTCTGGGTAAGCAAGTTTACAGAGTCCAATCAGGTAGACCCCAAAATTTCTGCAATCGCCTGGCAGAGCAACTCCTCCTGTTGAATGTGGCACAGAGCTACACACAGACCATTTCAAGTTCAAACTGCTTCTTTCAAACCAGATATTTGAGGTAGAAAATAGGGAATGATTCATACACTTTAAATCACTTCTCCCACCCACCTGTAAAAATGCACAGCTTTTCAAGGCGTGCCTCTGTGATTTTTTTCCTTTTCTCTTTGTCTATAGCCTTGAAATCTCTTTCTGAGGACACGTTACATCTATAGACTACTTAATGTTTCAGTTGGATCTTCATCCTATAGCCATTCTATTTTTGTAAGACGACTTGACCAATGGCTGTTCTGATCTATTGCGTGTTTATTTTATATTATATGTCTCCGATCCTTTTTTTCAAGTGATGGGAGGAGTCGTAGTGAGGCATATTTCATTTAGTCTTTGCTCTGATGCTTCTCCTGCAAGCTCTGTTTTACAAATGTGGTAACTGAGAACCAAAACAATTATAGGACCAGCTCACTGGTGTTCACAAACCCCTGAAGGGAATTAGACTCAGAGTATTCCGACCTTGAATTTTGTGATTTCCCTTTACTTCTTGGTATGTCTTCCGCATTGTGGTAGATACGTGAAAACCCAGAGAATAATGCCATCTAGAGATAGGAAAGACCCAAAATGAATGGCAAAGTGAGAGTTCACTGTCTTCCAGCAGCAGGAGCCATCGTGGGCCAGCCCACCTGCTGGTAAGAAGAAGAGATCAAAGACCCAGACCTTTTTCAGCCTGCAGGCTCACAAGATTTCTCACAACAGAGCCTGTAATTCTTTCCAGGCATATTGGTTATTCTAATCCAACGTCTGCAGGGGCATTGGACAGCAGCCAATCTTCAACATACTGACGCTTTCAGAAACCTGAAAACCCCCTTGCCAGTTTAGACGGTTTGGCAATTTCTGAATGAGAACTGGCCTCACTCCTGACAATTTACCAATTATGTAAACTGACAACACACCTTATGCTAACAGCAGGACAATAAAAAATAAACGAGCAAACACATCACCAGGAGCAGGTTCTGCTTACTACAAATAATGTTATACTCACTACAAATACGTTCAAAAAAGATTTACAACAACTTTGCATATTTAGGAAATTCCAAAGAAATGTGATGATGCAAAATCAAATTTGAATGTTGCTTTGCTTTCAGCATCTATTTTCAAATCATTTCTTTAATTAAAAAAAAAATTGGGGGGGCTATAATTTTATGTTTCACAGTTTTTATATCAATTTACAAAGACATTATTTATTGCTAATGAAACTAAAGTGAAGTAGGGGCCGGCCTGGTGGCGCAGCAGTTAAGTTTGCACGTTCCGCTTCTCAGCAGCCCAGGATTCACTGGTTCAGATCCCTGGTGCGGACATGGCACCTCTTGGCAAAAGCCATGTTGTGGTAGACATCCCACACATAAAGTAGAGGAAGATGGGCCCGGATGTTAGCTCAGGGCCAGTCTTCCTCAGCAAAAAGAGGAGGATTGGCAGTAGTTAGCTCAGGGCTAATCTTCCTCAAAAAAAAAAAAGTGAAGTAGAGAAAGATTGTTTTAGGAATGAATACTATAGTTACCTAAAGAAAGTCCAATTTAATTTATAAATTGAGAGTATTTTTTTATCTGCAACTTACTACCACTCACTGTTTTGCAAAGTTGATGCAACATTAGATATGTAGGAGTTGGCCAGATTAGCAAAGAAGTTTGGCTCTAGTTTTGGTGTAAGACTACCTGGGTTTGAACCCCAGCTCTCCAAATGCCTATTCAGAACCTTAGGCAGTTCATTTGACCTTGGTAACTTCAGCTTCCCATCTTATCAAGTTGTAACATGCCAGTTTCTCTACTGTGAGATTATTGTGAGCATTTAATGAGGCTAACTCATGCAAAATCCTAAACCCAGCACTTTTTAGATATTCACTACTATTAATATGATCAGTGTAATTTCTCAATAACTCTTGGTCAACTTGTTTCCTCTAAGGATTCGTCAGTCAACACCATCACTCACCTACTGCTTGGATACTGATTAAAACCAGTCCCTCTAAATACAGGACAGTGTTAATCGAGTTTTTGTTATTGTGAAATGGACCCTCGACATCTAAGAAAAATGATTTTGTGCAAATACAGCAATTTATAATTGATTTTAACTATGTGGTTGTGTAGTTTTAGATAAATTATAAACTGTGTGTAGAAATCATAAAACTCATTTTTAATAAATACAGTATAGCAAATATCTCAAAGTACCTCTGTTGCATATGATCGTCAATTACGAAAAAGAGAGAAAATGAAAGGAGTGATGGAGAGGAGAGATGGGGAGAATAAATTGAAAAATGAAGTGTGAGACAAACAGAGAAAGAGAGGAAAAATGAGAGAAGGGAAATAATCAGAGAGATGGAAGGGAAAAATAGATACAGAGGCCCTTCGGGAGAGAAGCAGGTTTGGAGTGATTGGTCTTCTTGCCCTGGTCCATCGGAGGAACCTCATTGCTTTCTCATGTCACCCCTCAACATCTCCTGAGACCAGGCCAGACTCTTTCAGTGTCCAAGTCCAGAGATTTTTCTTGCGATTTCCTTGTTCACTGTTGGCCAGTTTGACCAAAATTGCTCATCTGCTTGGCAGTGATGACACAGGCACAGGAGGCACACAAACCCTCTCTATCTTTTATTAGTTGTGACCCCGAGTATTGTAACACTGTAAGCTGCTCCACTCTGCCTCTGCCACTGTCAAGTTGATAAAACTGATTCCTAGAGAATGTCATACAATCGTTGACTTTTTCAACCTACTGAGAGCATCAGATCCCTACTGGCACCTTTCTGTCATGAATGAATGCTTGAGTGTCTGTAGATCACTAAAGCAGACCACCCTCGAAGACAGATCTTTGTGTCTAAAAACTCTGGCACTAGAATATAGTTCAAGCCTTCTTGATTGCACAGACGTGGAATGAGATTGCTGGAAGGAGAAAATATAAAGAGTAAGCATAAATTTTATTAACTTTTTATTTTGCTAGGTACGATATTTCTGTTTAAGGACACGAATTTGTCATGTAACTCTCCTGCTCATTGACATCCATTGTTCTAAAGATAGTCTCAAATACTAAACATGGCCCCACAAGCCCTGTAGGATCTGGCCTCCACTGGCTTCCCAGATCCTCTCGATCCACACCCCTCTTTGTTCTCTTCACTTCTGCTCAAGATCTGTGCACGTGCTGAGCCCTCCCCGAGAGAGTGGTCTTCCCTCCTGTTCCTAGTTAATCCTTACACGGTCTCCACAGTCCAGTTTAAATATTACTTCTTCACAGAGCTAAGATATCCCTTCTTCCTAGACATCACCCATCCCCGCCCAGATTAGACAGGTTCCCTGTATTATCTGTTCTGATAGCATCAACTGTTTTTCCTTTGTAGCATTTGGCACAGGATGGTATGTGTATGTGTGTTCATGAGAGATTGTCTATCTGTCTCTTACTTTAAATTATAAGCTCCCTTTGAGGAAGAAATTAAGTCTGATATCTTCCATCCCTTCACTCTGAGCCTATGTTTGTCTTTAGAGCTGAGATGTATTTCCTGGAGGCGGCTATTGTTGGGTCTTGTTTTTTTAATCCATCCAGCTACTTTGTGTCTTTTGATTGGAGAATTCAATCCATGTACATTTAGAGTGATTATTAATAGATGGTGACTTAAGACTGTCATTTGATCTTTTGTTTTCCAGCTGTTTTATATTTCCCTCATTTCTCTTCCATTGTATTTCAGACTGCCATTTCAGTTTGGTGGTTTTCTGTGATGATTTTCTCAGTTTTTCTCTTTATTTATGATTTGTGTCTCTGCTCTGAGTTTTTGCTTAGTGGTTATCATGAGGTTTGTCTAAAAGATCTCACCGGTTGAGATAGTCCAGTTTCTGATAGCCTCTTATCTCCATTAGCCTACCCAGGTTCCACTCCTTTTCTCTTCCCCTTCTAAGTTATCATTGTCACAAATTATTCTGCTTTGTGTTGTCAGTTTGTGACTAAAATGAACTATTCATAGTTATTTTTGATGTTTTCCTGCTCTTTATATTCTATGTTAATTATGTGTTTGCCAACTTGTTCTGATAGAGAGCTGCAGTTTTCTGATTTTGCCTGTCTATTTATCTCCTTGCTCAAGGCTTTGTAAACCTTTGCCTTTTTGTTTCAGGTGTGAAGGCTTGATTATTTCTTGTAAGGGAGATCTAGTGGTGATGAACTCCCTCAGCTTTTGTTTATCTGGGAAAGCATTTATTTCTCCATTGTATCTGAAGGATACATTCAATGGATAGAGTATTCTTGGTTGAAAGTTTTTGTCTTTCAGTATTTTGGATATATCATTCCAATATATCTTAGCCTGTAAGTTTTCTGCTGAGAAATCCACTGAAAGCCTGATACTGGTTCCTTTGTAGATTACTCTCCTCTGCCTTGCTGTCCTTAATAATTTTTCTTTGTCATTGACTTTTGCCAGTTTTACTATCATATGCCTTGGAGAAGTTCATTTTGCATTGATGTAATTAGGAGTTCTGTCTATTTAATATACTTGTAAGTCCAGTTCCTTCTCCAGGTTTGGGAAGTTCTCAGCTATTATTTCTTTGAACAACATCTCTGCTCCTTTGTCCATCTCTTCTTCTTCTGGAATGCCCATAATCCTTATGTTGCATTTCCTAATTGAATCAGATATTTCTCAAAGAATTTCTTTATTGTTTTTAAGTCTTAGTTCTCTCTCTCCCCTGCCTGAAGCATTTCTATTTCTGTCCTCTAAATTACTAATTCCATCCTCCATAATATCAGCTCTGTTTTTTGGAGGTTTCTAGATTGCTTTTTATCTCATTTTTTGAGTTCTTCATCTCCAGAAATTCTATTTGGTTTCCGTTTTTAGAGTTTCGATCTCTTTTGTGAAGAATTCCTTCTGCTCATTAATTTTATTCCTGAGTTCATTGAACTGTCTTTCTAAATTTTCTTGTAACTTGTTGAGTTTGTTTATGACACTATTTTGAATTTTGTCATTTAGATTGTAAATTTCTGTGACTTCAGGATTGGTTTCCGGAGACTTGTCATTTTCCTTCTGCTCTTAAGTCTTACCGTAGTTCTTCATGGTGATTGATGAAGTGACCCTGCACAGAGGCATTTACAGTAGTATCAGGTGGCAGATTCACCTGCCACCTCTGGTTAGAGTGTGGCAGGAGCTGTGTTTTCTGAACTCGCCACATCTGCTGGAAGTTGTGCTGATAGAGCTCGTCTGCTTTTGCCTGCTGTCCGTAGCTGCTTGGTGGATCACACACACACACACACACACACACACACACACACACAGGCACTCTGGTGTGGAACTGCTGGCTTGGCCAAGGACTGGCTAAGCTGGTGCTCTAGGAAGGAGGGGAGTGGTGCTTTCTCTCATGTATGTGGGTCTGCTCTGCACTCACAGATGGTTCACCTGGGCTGCTGAACTTAGTGGGGGTGCCCATGCAGTGACTGAGCCATGTCACTCAGTGTGGAGCATTCTTTGGGGCTGGGCTGTAACTCCTAAAGCAAAAGTGTTCACTTTCAGGCCTGCCTGCCCCGCCCCCACCTCCTGTTCCTGTTTCACGCTGCCACCTGCTGTGTGAGGACCTGTGACCTAGATCACTGCCACTGGGGAGAGGGAAGGCATCTGCTTGTGTCCTTCCATGGCTTCCTGGGGATCCAGTACCCCCACCTTCAGATGGGGTGCTTCCATAGCAGTCTGTGTCTCCAAAAGCTTCTTTTCCCCTTTTTCTCCTTCAGTCTTAGGAGTCAGGAACGGTTTAGATAAGAGTTCCCAGAAAGGTTACCAATTTTTTTAGATAAATAGGGAGATTAGTAGCTGCTTATCAAAGGACTGACATACCTATCCAATTACATTAT
The DNA here is from genome assembly GCF_037783145.1 of Equus przewalskii. Classification (NCBI taxonomy): domain Eukaryota; kingdom Metazoa; phylum Chordata; class Mammalia; order Perissodactyla; family Equidae; genus Equus; species Equus przewalskii. Next base: position 2,706,316 of record NC_091857.1, on the reverse strand, counting down.
CCTTAATTTGTTTCTTTCCCTCTGGGTACATAGCTTTATTTTATCTTAGTTGGGGGAAAGCCTAGAAAAGAAAGATTTCTATCAGGCTCTGGATATCAGCTCCCAATTTGGCCAAATTTCTGATTGTAATTTACTAAAGCCTCTCAAATGTTTTGTCAGGTTTCAGCCAGGACAAGCGAAATATTCCTGGCAGTATTAAACAAGTCCATTAATTTTTATTTTAGATTCCCCTTGGCTGTTTAAGGGACTAATGCAGCAGTTTACCAGAAAATTTCTCATTAATTCTGGGAGGAGCCCATATGGGGGCCCTCCTTCAAAGGTAGATATTGGGGGGTTTATAAAGCCATTAACTTAATGGACTTTTGTTTACAGTTGTATAGTGTTTCTTCTTAAATACGTTTTATGTCTGTAATTTTCATTATCCTTTTGCAATGAAACTGTCAATGAAGGTATTTTGGAATTTTGACATCTTTGTTTATAAGTACACTTTCTAAATGATCTTACATAATTGGAAAGTTTCTTCTAATAGTCAGTGTAATTCCCCTGAGGCTGGCAGCAGTTTGGGAGGACCCTAGCTGCAAATGCAGTTTAACCTACATTTCTGTCCGGCTACATCTGACCACAAACAGAGTGCAAGCCACATTTTTGTCCAAACGTATTTTGGGGTCCCCAACCTAATGATTACCAAACCAATCTCTCAGGACACAAAACAAGCTTAGGAAGGTTATTCTGTTCTTGTAAATATTTGCAGCTTCCAGGACCATAGTTTTAAGCAGATGTGCTAGAATGTGGCATGCTTGAATCTTTAGAAATTAGTGATTACATTCAATTTGTGTGTTTTGTGGTTCTCAAGTCGAGTGCATAAAAAGACAAGTTTTAGAAGCTCAAATGAGCCCTAAATTGGCCACTGTAATTTTAAATATCTTTTGTATTATTGGTCCTCTGAAACAAAAATTTGTAAGCCAAAGGACCGTAATTCTTAAACATAAATCCAGCTGGAGTTCCCAAGGGAGAAACTTCTCAGGAACTCTCAGAAGATGAAATTCCCATGTTAAAGCATGACCAGACAAAGAGACAAAGAGAAGCCCCAGGTGTGGCAAGCTCCAGGCTGTTACCTGTGCTTCTGACTCCTGCCTACAGCTGGTTGGACAAATGACACAAAAGACAGAATTTGACTGGTTACCAATAGGCAGCACCAGCCATGAGCTGCTGTGAGCCAGGCAGTGCAAACACATGAAGGTCTCTCTTCCTGATGCCATATGTTGACCTACAAAAACAGAAAACAGTTTAAGAGTCAACACATTTATTTGAGATCAAAGAATTGCAATTTGGGAACACAGATTCAGGTAGAAACTCAAATAGTGTTCCACTAGGGGGTAAAGGTCAGGGTTTTTTAAAAGGAAAGAAGGAAGGGAAGTTGTATTACAAAGAGTTTTAACTGGAGTTGGAGGCAGAAGCTAGTCTTGTCTGAATGCTGGTTGACTATTGATTCGATCCTCAGAAAGAACGCAGTCTTCAGTCTTTGTGATCAAGATGCCCATTCTCCTGCTAACTTCTCGAACAAGTGCTTGTAAAACAATAGTCACTTTGGTCCAGTCCAAAGGTTTAGCCCAGCCCAAGATTCAGGACAGCGAAGCAGTTTCTCTGGACAGGCCCCTCTGACTCCATTTTAAAAGTCAGTTTTAAAGATTTTATTTTTTTTCCTTTTTCTCCCCAAAGCCCCCCGGTACATAGTTGTATCTTCTTCGTTGTGGGTCCTTCTAGTTGTGGCATGTGGGACGCTGCCTCAGCGTGGTTTGATGAGCAGTGCCATGTCCGCGCCCAGGATTCGAACCAACGAAACACTGGGCCGCCTGCAGCAGAGCGCGCAAACTTAACCACTCGGCCACGGGGCCAGCCCCTTAAAAGTCAGTTTTAACTCCACTAATGTCAGTTTTCACAACTAGAAAAGTCTTCATTATGTGCTTGAAATTAATCTAAGATTAAGCCTTTCTCTGCACTTAGGGTTGATTGTCCTAGATATGACATAACCATTTCATAAGAAAACATACTTCTTATGGCACTGGCTACGAATGTCCTGAAATGGTACAGACACCAGTTTTCATTCCTATAAGATCCTGCTTCCTATTAATAAGAACCCTGTGTAAGAGGAACCCTCTCAATTTCTAGTAGTTTGGACTTTGTTCTGCAAATTTCTGTTGTTTCCTCAGACTGTGCCCACAATTTCCCTAAGCCTGTTTTATTTTGTTCCTTGAGATGAAAAGTTATAGTATCTGTTGATTTATTTTATTTTTTCAGTTGTCAGAGGGGTCTGATGGACACTGGAGAACTGAGGTGTTCAGCCTCAAGTGTGCATTTCTTCAGTAAAATTAATTAAAGTTTCAGATTGAACATGATATTAGGAAGTGGTTAATCATATGCCAGTCTATAGGCCCCAAGAAAATGACCAAAACACGTACTTGATGTGATTATTGAACTGCTATTACCCCGAGTCTTTCGTTTTTCTCCTGTTACGAAGCAGACTGAACATTTGATGACCTGAGCTGACTGGCACTGCCTTGCAATGATGTCATTTATTTTATATTGACATCCTATTTGTCCTTGTCAAAGAGGTTCAGACATCTTATGGCAACTAGTATACTCAGAAGAATATGAGATTTACACACACTTAAAAATATATTAGGCCATTTAGGTTATGTGTAAATATTGCCAAAAACATGTAAAACAGAACATTGCTATGAATATTGACTATTAATCAAATAATCTTTCTTTCCTACATCAAAAAATATCACTTTATGTTTTATTTACTCTTGGAACAGGATATTATTTTGGGGCTTAGCTATAATATTTTCAGAAGACCATTCGTACATTTAGATAATTACCAAAAAAGATGTGAAAAATGCCTGATATTGAAGGATTTAGAACAGTTTTGTCATAAATATTCGGACACAATATCTATCACAGTGCAAGTAACTCACCACTGTTAGGCTAAAAGGGTCAAGATAATAATTGTAAGATCTATCCACTCATCACATGAAAGGGTCTATAATCTGTCTGGATTTTGCACCCTATGAAAGATAACTTTTTTGTTTTGGTGAAGAAGATTGGCCCTGAGCTAACATCCATTGCCAATCTTCCTCCTTTTGCTAGAGGAAAATTGTCCCTGGGCTAACATCTGTGCGAGTCTTCCTCTATTTTGTATGTGGGATGCTTCCACAGTGTGGTTTGATGATCTGAACCTGTGAACCCCAGGCTGCTAAAGCAGAGCATGTGAACTTAACCACTGGGCCACCTGGCCAGCCCTCAGATGATTGGTTTTAATAAAATTGGTTTCATGGACTGTGCGTGCTGTTGAGCCAACAGCGGGGGCAGTGGTGTGCTGACAATCTGCCCTCATGTTTATATTTTAGATTACTGAAATGAGCAGCATCTTCCCATTCTAGGTTCTTGTGTTGACACTCTGGGTTTGGCTTTAACATTTTTTTTTATTAAGATTATGATAGATTATAACCTTGTGAGATTTCAGTTGCACATTATTGTTAGTAGTGTTGTGGGTACACCACTTCACCCTTTGTGCCCTCTCCCTACCCCCCTTTTCCCTGGTAACCACCGATCGGTTCTCCTTGTCTATATGTTAACTTCCACCTATAAGTGGAGTCATATAGAGTTCGTCTTTCTCTGTGTGGCTTATTTCACTTAACATAATACCCTCAAGGTCCATCCAAGTTGATGCGAAGGGAACAATTTGGTCCTTTTTTATGGCTGAGTAGTATTCCATTGTGTATATATACCACATCTTCTTTATCCAGTCATCAGTTTCTGAGCATTTAGGTTGGTTCCACGTCTTGGCTATTGTAAATAATGCTGCGATGAACATAGGGGTGCAAGGGACTCTTGGGATTGCTGATTTCAGGTTCTTAGGATAGATACCCAGTAGTGTGATGGCTGGGTCATAGGGTATTTCTATTTTTAACTTTGTGAGAAATCTCCATACTGTTTTCCATAGTGGCTGCACTAGTTTGCATTCCCACCAACAGTGTATGAGGGTTCCTTTTTCTCCACAACCTCTCCAACATTTGTCACTCTTGGTTTTGGATATTTTTGCCAATCTAACGGGTGTAAGGTGATATCTTAGCGTAGTTTTGATTTGCATTTCCCTGATGATTAGTGATGATGAAGATCTTTTCATGTGTCTATTGGCCATACTTATATCTTCTTTGGAGAAATGTCTGTTCATGTCCTCTGCCCTTTCTTTGATCGGGTTGTTTGTTTTTTTGTTGTTAAGCCGTGTGAGTTCTTTGTATATTATGGAGATTAATCCTTTGTCGGATAGGTAGCTTGTAAATATTTTTTCCCAGTTAGTGGGCTGTTTTTTTGTTTCAATCCTGTTTTCCCTTGCCTTGAAGAAGCTCTTTAGTCTGATGGAGTCCCATTTGTTTATTCTTTCTATTGTTTCCCTCATCTGAGGAGTTATAGTGTCCGAAAAGATTCTTTTGAAACTGATGTCAAAGAGTGTACTGCCTATATTCTCTTCTAGAAGACTTATTGTTTCAGGCCTAATCTTTAGGTCTTTGATCCATTTTGAGTTTATTTTTGTGAATTCTGAAAAAGAATGGTCAATTTTCATTCTTTTACATGTGGCTGTCCAGTTTTCCTAGCAACATTTGTTGAAGAGACTTTCTTTTCTCCATTGTAGGCCCTCAGCACCTTTGTCAAATATTAGCTGTCCATAGATGTGTGGTTTTATCTCTGGGCTTTCAATTCTGTTCCATTGATCTGTGGACCTGTTTTTGTACCAGTACCATGCTGTTTGATCACTGTAGCTTTGTAGTATGTTTTGAAGTCAGGGATTGTGATGCCTCTGGATTTGTTTTTCTTACTCAGGATTGCTTTAGCAATTCGCAGTCTTTTGCTGCCCCATGTGAATTTTAGGATTCTTTGTTCAATTTCTGTAAAGAATGTCCTTGGGATTCTGATTGGGATAGTGTTGAATCTGTAGATTGCTTTAGGTAGTATGGACATTTTAACTATGTTTATTCTTCCAATCCATGTGCATGGAATGTCTTTCCATCTCATGTCATCGTCAATTTCTTTCAAGAAAGTCTTGTAGTTTTCATTGTATAAATCTTTCACTTCCTTGGTTAAATTTATCCCAAGGTATTTTATTCTTTTTGTTGTGATTGTGAATGGGATTGAGTTCTTGAGTTCTTTTTCTGTTGGTTCATTGTTAGTGTATAGAAATGCTACTGATTTATGTATGTTGATTTTATACCCTGCAACTTTGCTGTAGCTGTTGATTGTTTCTAATAGTTTTCCTATGGATTCTTTGGGGTTTTCTATATATAAGATCATGTCGTCTGCAAACAGCGAGAGTTTTACCTCTTCATTGCCTATTTGGATTCCTTTTATTTCTTTTTCCTGCTGAATTGCTCTGGCCAACACCTCCAGTACTATGTTGAATAGGAGTGGTGAAAGTGGGCACCCTTGTCTTGTTACTGTCCTCAGAGGGATGGCTTTCAGTTTTTGTCCATTGAGTATGATGTTGGCTGTGGGTCTGTCATATATGGCCTTTATTATGTTGAGGTTCTTTCCTTCTATACCCATTTTATTGAGGGTTTTTATCATAAATGGGTGTTGGATCTTGTCGAATGCTTTCTCTGCATCTATTGAGATGATCATGTGGTTTTTGATTCTCATTTTGTTAATGTAGTGTATCACGTTGATTGACTTGTGGATGTTGAACCATTCCTGTGTCCCTGGTATAAATCCCACTTGATCATGGTGTATAATCTTTTTGATGTATTGCTGTATTTGGTTTGCCAGAATTTCGTTGAGGATTTTTGCATCTATGTTCATCAGTGATATCGGCCTGTAGTTCTCCTTCTTTGAGTTGTCCTTGTCAGGTTTGGGGATCAGAGTGATGTTGGCTTCATAGAATGTATTAGGGAGTACTCCATCTTCCTCAATTTTCTGGAATAGTTTGAGAAGGATAAGTATTAAATCTTCTTTGAATGTTTGGTATAAGTCTCCAGAGAAGCCGTCTGGTCCTGGACTCTTATTTTTGGGGAGGTTTTTGATTACTGTTTCTATTTCTTTACTTGTGATTGGCCTATTCAGATTCTCCATTTCTTCCTGGTTCAGTTTTGGGAGGTTGTAAGAGTCCAGGAACTTGTCCATTTCTTCTAGGTTGTTCAATTTGTTGGCATATAGTTTTTCATAGTATTCTCTTATGATCCCTTGTATTTCTTTGGTATGTGTTGTGATTTCTCCTCTCTCATTCCTAATTTTATTTATTTGAGATTTCTCTCTTCTTTTCTTGGTGAGTCTGGCTAAGGGTTTGTCGATTTTGTTAATTTTTTTGAAGAACCAACTATTTGTTTCATTGATCCTTTCTACTGTCTTTTTTGTTTCAATATCGTTTATTTCTGCTCTTATTTTTATTATTTCCCTCCTTCTACTGACTCTGGGCTTTCTTTGTTCTTCTTTTTCTAATTCTGTTAGTTGTCGTTTGTGGTTGCTTATGTGAGCTTTTTCTTGTTTAGTGAGGTGAGCCTGTATTGCAATGAATTTCCCTCTTAGGACTGCTTTTGCTGCATCCCAAATGATTTGGTATGACGTGTTCTCATTTTCATTTGTCTCCAGATAACATTTGATTTCTTCTTTAATTTCTTCAATAATCCATTGTTTGTTCAGTAGCATGTTGTTTAGTCTCCACATTTTTGCACCTTCTCTGCTTTGTTCTTGTAGTTGATTTCTAGTTTCATAGCATTATGATCAGAAAAGATGCTTGATGTTATTTCAACTCTCTTGTATTTATTGATGCTTGCTTTGTTTCCAAAATATGGTCTATTCTTGAGAATGTTCCATGCGCACTTGAGAAGAATGTGTAGCCTGCTGTTTTTGGATGAAGTGTTCTATATATATCTATTAAGTCCATCTGGTCTAATTTTTCATTTAATTCTATTATTTCCTTGTTGATTTTCTGTCTGGATGTTCTATCCATTGGTGTTAATGGTGTGTTGAGGTCCCCTACTATTATTGTATTGTTGTTGATGTCTTGTTTTAGTTCTATTAAGAGTTGCTTTACAAATTTTGGTGCTCCTGTGTTGGGTGCGTATATATTTATAAGTGTTATGTCTTCTTGGTGGAGAGTCCCTTTTATCATTATATACTGTCCCTCTTTGTCTTTCTTTATCTGTTTTGCTTTGAAGTCGACTTTGTCTGATATTAGTATAGTGACACCTGCTTTCTTTTGTTCATTATTAGCTTGGAGTATTGTCTTCCATCCCTTCACTCAGAGTCTGTGTTTGTCTTTGGGGCTGAGGTGTGTTTCCTGGAGGCAGCATATTGTTCGGTCTTGTTCTTTGATCCATCCTGCTGCTCTGTGTCTTTTGATTGGAGAGTTCAATCCATTTACATTTAGAGTGATTATTGAAATGTGGGGGCCTACCGCTTCCATTTTATGTCTTGTTTTTCGGTTCTCTTCAATTTTCTTTGTTTCTAGTCCCATGGTTTAGTCTGTTCTGATGGAGAGCTGCTATTCTCTGTTGTTGTCCTTCTACTTATCTCCTTTGCTCTTGGTTTTGTAGCCCCTTTCCTTTTTTGGATTTTTCAGGAATGGGGGTTTTCCTGAGCATTTCTTGAAGAGGAGGTTTTGTGGCAATGAACTCCCTTAATTTTTGTTTATCTGGGAAAATTTTTATTTCTCCATCGTATTTGAAGGATATTTTTGCTGGGTAGAGAGTTCTCGGCTGCAGGTTTTTGTCCTTCAGATTTTCGAATATATCATTCCACTCTCTTCTAGTCTGTAAAGTTTCTGCTGATAAATCTGCTGATAGCCTGAGGGGGGTTCCTTTGTAGGTTAATTTCTTCTGCCTGGCTGCCCTTAGTATTCTCTCCTTGTCGTTGACTTTTGCTAGCTTTACTACTATATGCCTTGGGGTTGGTCTACTTGCATTGATAAAGTTTGGAGATCTATTGGCTTCTGTCACATGAAGTTCCATCTCTCTCCCCAGGTTTGGGAAATTCTCAGCCATTATTTCTTTGAATAGGCTTTCTGCCCCCTTCTCCCTCTCTTCTCCCTCTGGTATACCTATAATCCTTAGGTTGCATCTCCTAATTGCATCAGATAATTCTTGGAGAGTTTCTTCATTTCTTTTTAGTCTTAGTTCTCTCTCCTCCTCTGCCTGCAGCATTTCTAGGTTCTATCTTCCAAATTGCTGATTCTTTCCTCCATATTATTGGCCCTACTGTTCAGTGCATCTAGATTTTTCTTAATCTCCTCTATTGTGCTCTTCATTTCCAGTATTTCTGTTTGGTTCTTCTTTATAGTATCTAACTCTTTTGTGACATAGCTCCTGAACTCGTTGAGTTGTCTATCTGAATTCTCTTTTAACTCATTGAGTTTTTTAATGATGGCTGTTTTGAAATCATCATCATTTAGGTTATATATTTCATTGTCTTTGGGATTGTTTTCCGTGTGTTTGTCATTTTCCTTCTGTTCTGGAGATTTAATATATTTTTTCATATTGCTTGATGGTGTAGATTTGTGCCTCCACATAGAGATAGAGTTCAGTTACTGCTTCCACTTGTTTCTACTGGTGTGGTGGGGAGACAGCTGTTTATACTGCACCAACCAGGAACCCTATCAGCTGTTGCTAACTGGGCCTGGGCCCCTCCTCGCAGTCACAGTGATCCTGTGGGTTCCCTCTTCAGCTGTGGGGGCCGTCACAAGGGGGCTTCAGGCTGCTGGTGCCTACTGTTGCAGACCACCTAGACGTGCTCCCTCCTTAGGGTCTGCAGTGGTGTTATGGGCTTTCCCAGTGGCCAGGGGCAGGATCACTTATATTTGCAGCTCTGTCACTGTTGGCGCCCACAAAATCTTACTTGTCCACTATGGGTCACAGCAGAGCTACGGGCATCTTCTGCAGTCTGTGGTTAGCTCACCTAGCTATACTACTTTTGTCCCAGGGTCTTCCAGCCTTGTGGTTGCTGGGTGGGTGCTTTCTACTAGTGCTGTGCAGAGGCTATCACTGAGGCTGCTGTGAGACTGTAGAGTTTCCCCCTGGGCCACCGAGCTGGGTCACTGGAACTCCACCCAGCCCCAGTCCTCTCGCCTAGGATCTCGGGGAGCCCCTTGCCCTGTCTGGGGGATAGCCGGAGACCTTGTGTTCAGTGGCAGCTGGCCGGCTGCTGCCCTGCCTGGGATTCTCCTCTTCGGGAACCTCCTGGCATTGTGGATGCTGGGAAGGGCCTCTCCACTAATGGCAGTTAGAGACTTTGCCTGCTGCCCAGACAGAACTGTGGAGTTTCCCCCCTGGGCCGTGGAGCTGGCTGCTGGAGCTCCACCCAGACCCAGTCCTCTCCCAGGAGATCTCTGGTAGACCTGAGCCCCTCCCAGGTGAAAGCCCAGTCAGTGGAGCTGGCAGTAGCAGCCGGTGGGCCACCGCGCTGTTTGGGATTCTCTCTGGGAGCTTCCTGGCATTGTGGATGCTGGGTGGGGCCTCTCCACTAATGGCAGTTAGAGACTTTGCCTGCTGCATGGACGGAACTCTAGAGTTTCCTCCCCGGGCAGCGGAGCTGGCCGCTGGAGCTCCACCCAGCCCCAGTCCTCTCCCAGGAGATCTCTGGTAGTCCCGAGCCCCTCCCAGGCAAAAGCCTAGTCAGTGGAGCCGGTGGCGTCAGCTGGCGGGCTGCTGCGCTGTTTGGGATTCTCTACAGGAGCCTCCCGGCATTGTGGATGCTAGACGGGGCCTCTCCGCTAATGGTGGGTAGGGGTTTTCCCTGCCACCTCAGGTGTGTAACTCTGGAGCTTCCCTCTGGGCTTAGGTGTAATTGCGGGGGGCTTAGGTAGGGCTCCGGTCACCTGTTTCCACCGTCGCTCCTCTGGTGTGCACTCCCTCCTGCCCTTGTTGTGTGGCGATGTTCTGGGGGCATCCACTGGAAGAAAGCCGCTTGCAGGTACTAGGCTGTTTGGGGGTCAGGGTAGGAGAGTTTTCACCTATCTCCACCTCCTCCCAGAGGGAAGTCCATCCGCCTTCCGATGTATAGCAGCATGGGTCTCTCAGGCGTCCTGAGATGCTATATGGATATCGTTTGTTAAGCGATGAATGTCCAATTAGTTGTAGATTCAAAGGGGGAGAGACAAAGAAGACTACTGACGCTGCCATCTTGGATCTTCCCCTGGCTTTAACTTTTATTTCACGTTCTGCATGAATCTAATCATAAGAAACTTCATAAAAAGTAGTTAAACTGAAAAGAAGACATTGGTCGTAGTAACCTAAATATGAGATAATTTCTCTCGGATCTGTGCCAGTCCTCCCTGGAACAGCCCCGGGTAGCAGCAGAATGCAGCCACTGTTTGTGGTGGATATCCAGTCTTTTATCATCTCTGCGTTCTAATCATATGCTTGGATCTCAAGCCTGAAGTAGGTTGAAATGTCTAAAATGATGTTCCTGAAGGTATTTTAAATCCATATTCTTAGCAGTGAATGCACAGAAAGTCTGGCTGCACACATTCCCCATGTGTGCTACGGAAAGGAAGGTGAGAGCCTCTCAAGGGAAATACAGCCGTGAGTTGTATCCTGCATTCCCTGAGACTCCATCCATCCCTTTCCTCAAACAGAAAAGCTGCAGTGGGACAGAGATGCACATTCTAGTCACCTGCACCTTCCTGGAAACTGTGCCAAGGACAAAGCTGTCTGTCTATGTCCCTGCTCAACACTAGGGGCTCCAGCTTGCTCTGACGCTTACATATGAAGTGAGGGTTAGCAAGTGTTTACTCTAGGGGATCAAACTGTGTGGGCGTCAGAATAACGCTCTATGAGAGTCTCTACACTCCGTGCTTCCATCATACAGAGAAAAACTAAAAACTTGTAAGAAGAACAAATGGTTGAATACTTTCAAATACTTTCAAATTTCTTGAGATATTTCAAGAAATAATAACAGGGGAAGAAGTAGTATTTTGAAGAGAGTAAGTGAATTAAAAAAACGCCTCTGACATCTCTTGGGAACAATGGGAGACTACAAGTTCAAGAGAGTCAGTCCAAAGCCTGGAACCATGATTGGTAATGTGATTATAGAGGTTGACCTCGCTTGACCTCGCTTCACGAGAGTAAACAGAATGCACTGCCAGCTTATTAGCACCTTCACAGTGTTATCTCTGCTACGTCAGGCACTGTGCTGGGTGCAGGAATTACCATTTGCTCCCTGACCTCAAGAATCTTACAGAAGACAGAGACAATGGAAAGATACAGTGTCCGATGAGAGAGAACACTAGAAGGCCTAAGCCAGGGAAGGCTCTGCTCAAGAAATACTATTCTAGCTGAGAGCTGAAAGATATATAGATATTAACTTGATGAATGAAGTTGGGAAGGCTGTAAAAGCATCCAAACAATGCAAACTGCCTGGATAAAAACCTGAGATGAAAATGTATTTTCATTTGTGTACGAACAGAGTTTCCTTTATTCTGAATGGCCCTTGAGCAAAATTCTATAAAAGGAGTTTGAATTTTGTTCTATATGTTTATTTCCTTTCTCTCCATTTCAGTATGTTTGATGTTAGGAATTTCCCAAGCTACCCTTTCCATGAGTAGATGCAATTAAAATGAGGACTTCTGAGTGAAGGCATTTTATAATCCACAAAACACCACCTCGCAGTGGGGATATGTCATGTATTGAGGACTTTGCAGGGTACAGGGGGAGTTGGATATTGTTTTGGATGCTAGAATCTTACTGAGTTCTTACAGGGCACACTGAAAGCACACTTGAAAAGTAACTGTAAATATGGCACTATGCAATAAGAAAAAGGAAAAGCAAAATCCACTGGTCACACTGCCCTTGTATTGGCTTTTACTGAGCATTTTCAAAGAGCACTATTGTAACAGGTTGTGGGGAATTTACATGATAATTCAAGCTAATCTTAGAAAAGGCATTTGCCAACTCATTGACTGAACATTGAACTAATGGGTGAATAAGTGAGTGAACAAGTAAAAGCCTAACTATAAAATATATATATGGAATCAGCTGGGCCAACCATGGACCATCAGAAAATATTTGGATTTTCTCTCTGAAATAGTCAGAATCAGGTATCCTGATATGTTCTATCCACATTCTGCAAAAAGCCATTTACAATGAAGCTAACAAAGCTTATGTCTCAGGCTCCTTTTTTGCCCCAGCCTATTATGAGAGGCCCTAGCAACATGTTCCCATGGGCAAATGCTTTGCAATATTTTTTGGAAAAAAATTGTATTCTTTTTTCTTAAAGAAGACCCTCAAAATTCTGTAAGCTTCTGGACCCACCTCTGCTTACCAGACAGCAGCATCCATACTCCCTGTCAAGAGTGTGGGCTTGGAACTTTCTAGTGGTGCCTTGAGGGCAATGGAGGTGCGGAACCTACTGGGCTAAGCTACGTTTGGCCCTGTTAGACAATGTGTGCTCGTGGGAGGCAGTGAGCTAAAAGAAGTGCCAGTTTTTCAAGCTCTGTCTCAGAGACTGACAGTGAGCTCTCTATGGTACCATGAATGGTTGTTTCACGCGGAGACACACACTCTTTCCCTTAGTTATTTAGCTGTTGGTGTTGCCACCTTACTTCTGCTAAGTAGGAGGCGTATGTCAGAAAAGCGGAATTGAGGATAGAGAGGGCAGACTGGAGGAGAGAGGGAGGGAGAGAATTTAAAAAGTAAGGAAATGATTTCGAGTGAGACATTTTTTATGGGAGAAATCAACTGACATATGAAAATAAAGTTTATCTTACAGAAATCATAATGGACTTTTAAAACTTGATTGCTTTTAAAAATATTTTTTAATTCTGAAAAGCTTTACAGAATTAATTTCAAAATAAGTTAGAAAAATATGAAAACTAAGGAATAAAAATATCCTCAGTATGAGTGACATAAAGTTAAGGAGATGAAATGACAAAAGAAAAACTTTGAATTCCCATTTTAATCCTCATGTTCCTAAAGTCAAGTGAAGCCATTAAAAGTGAAGGAGGAAAACCAAACTCTCTTATTTGATTTTCCTTTTTTTCATTTCAATAAGTTATACAAAAGGTCAAAATGTGCCCTATTAATTTTAATGCCTCCAATTGTCCTGCTATCAGAAAACCATTATCTGCTGACCTAACATCTGGAGGTGATAATCAATCCGTCTACCACCAGGGTGATCAATTAGCTATTGTTACTTGATCTTGACACAGTAGGCACTGACTGCTTAGAGAATTGTTTCTGAACTTCAACCAAATGTTTATCAATAAACTGTTTTCATTATACCTAGCACCAGGACTTAATTACTAATATATTTTAATAGAAAAACAAATTCAATTTCTCATAATAAAAAGCTGTGGAAAATTCAACATGCACTCAAAGCATTCCATAGCATTTGGTGCATCGTTGACTATGAATAGCAAACTTAAAATCATGTTCTACATTCCATTTATTCTCTCTGTTTCTAAACCCCACTGCTACCTCAAATCCAGAAAACTGTTTTTCTGTTCTTTTCCAATATTTGTAAAGGGATAAGCTGACATAGATGATGTATCATTCTTTAAATATTTAATACAATGTCTTTAAAATTAGTCTTTGGGGATAAATCTATTCTTCTTTGGATCTGCTTTGAAGTATACATTTTCTGATGAATCATTGTATCTTAAACGGAGTATTTAGCTGTTATATTTAAACGTCTTCAATTCCCAAAAGAAGTTTGAAAGAGCTCCTTAGGATATGATCTAATCTGACAGTCACTCAGGAATTCATCTGTATGAGTGGTAAGTCTGCTTCAGTAAACAATAAAAGAGTCTACTAGATTTATTGCTTTTAATTTTATAAACTGAAAAGAAAGACATTTTATTAAGCTATATAATTTAAGTACCTAGTTTTTCAATAGTATGCTAACTGGTATATGTGATAAGTGAATCAAATTCTTCAGCTAGTGCCTGATATTAATGAGAAATCTCTTAATTATAGTTTTGTTATTTAAATCTCAGTTAACTAATATTCACGTGAGACAAGATAGATCCAAGGATGAAAAAATGATCTTAGGTGTACAATGAAGAAATCAAAATGCCTCCTTTGAATGGGTTGCAGCTCTCTCTGTTTTTATGGGGAATAACTGATAAGCAGGATAATGCCCGAAGGAGGGCTCAGTTTTCAGGAAGTTACAGTGTGATTTCAGCTGCTGGGATCAACGGCAGACATGAAAGCTGAAATTGCAGAAGCTATAAAACTGTTGACAGCAGAACTCAATTTTATTGCCCTCGCATTCCAGAGTGAGCACGTCAGGAATAGGGTGAACCAGTCACATTCAAGTCTGTATACATTACTACCAAATGAAGCCACAATATTTTGACACTCCTTTTAATTTTTGTTATTTGTTTTTATTTGCATAATAATAGTTACCTTTTATTGAGTACTTATTGTGTGTCAGGTATTGTATTAGATGTTTTACATGTTGCTTATGGTTCACAAATGAAGAAAGTGAAGCTCACAGGAGATAAATAATCTGCTTAAATCCTCAAACTCCTTCCCCACCTACACAGTAGTTTGAATTGGCCTGTTAGATTGGAAACCACATCACAAAATGGTCCCTGGAGCAACAGCAATGGCATCACTCAGGAACTTGCTTAAAATGCAGGAAGTCAGGCACCACTCCAGATCCACTGGATCAAATCTTCATTTTAACAAGTTCCCCACATGAGTCATATGCACATTCAATTGAAGAAACACTACACAATGCTCTACCTCATTGGGAAATAATTTAAGAGATCATTATGGATACGCTTTATCTCACAAGAGAATTAAAGTCAGTGACTTACACATAAACATTTAGGAAAGAAATTCCAGCATTCACACTTTCAAATATAAGTAATGTACAAATTCAGAGAAGGTGCTTGAGAAAAGCATCATGTTGGAGAGCATCACTGGGAAATAAAGTCTGTCATACTTGTCCTAATCAAAATTCAGGTGTTTCATAATTTAATGTCAAAATCTGAACAGTATGCATTTTCCAAAATAATTATAGTAACCATATGTTTTATTTAAAAATCAAATAAATTTATTCATTATTGTTTATCCATGCCTCCATTCAACAAGTACTTGCTGAATGCATACAAGAGTGGGTCGCCAAATTTGCTGGCATCAGAATCACCTGGAAGGTTTGTTAAAACACGACTTGTTGGGCCCCACCCCCACAGTTTCCAAGGCAGTACATTTGTAACAAGTATCCATGTGGTGCTGGTGCTACTAGTCTGGGGCCTACACTCTGAGAACCACTGGCTTTGAAGATTCTGGCATTATACTAGGTATTTGATGAATTAGATACTATTTCTTTCCTCTAGAAACCTACACTCTTCTTGGACAGCTACAATGACTACACAAATATGTGTAAGACACAGAAAGTGATAATCAAAGAGAAATTTAAAAGTAAATACTATTGGTCTTCAAAATGTGAATACTTTCTTTCCAACTGAATGATTGAAGTGGAATTTGGGGAGGAGTTGACATTGTGCTTGTAACAAACTATGGGTAGAATTTGCACTGCTAGAATTTTATGGGGAAGGTATTCTTAGGGTGAAGAACGACTGAGTATAAAATAAGAGAAATATAAGACTATCAAAGGGACAGGTTAGTTGGGTAATTCATTACAGTTTTGAGAATGGAAGAATGAAAATAAGGTTAGAAAAATGGGTTACAGACCAATAGTGAAGGGTGAAACTAAGTGCATTGGACATTTATTATAAGAACTGGAGTGCTAATTAATATTTTAACAAAGTAGACATATACTCATTTCTGTGTTTTAAGAAGTTCAATCTAGAAATTATCTTGCCTAAATTTCTACAGCTAATATGTTCCAGAGGTGGGATTCTAAACACTGGTCATCCTGACCCCACAATTTGCTCTTTGCATTCCTCCATTTTCCAAATGCTTTAGGAAAAGGAAAGAAAAGTGATAAAATGGTAACTCAATGTAGCAAGTTCAAGGGCAGTATGGATAAACAGACCAGCTAGGAGACAGATAGATGGATGAGAAGGCACAGGAGATTAGGCATGCTTGTAAACTGAAGGAGAAAAAATGAAAAAGAAAAAATTAGGAGGAAAACTTGATGGTATGTAGTATTCAAAAAGACAGAAGAGATCAGCAGCACAAGTATCTGGCTGAGCTGGGGAAAGGAAGGTTGTTTATTCTCCCACTGTTAGAAGAGGAAAGAAGAAAAACAAAAGTGAAGATACAGATCCTCTTTACCATGAAAAAAAGATACAGATGAAAACAGCACATAGAAACTTCCAATGTTATTAATCTGAAAGGGTTTTCTATTCTTAACAAGGTACAACAGGAGGACATTTGAAATGGTAAAGAGGAAAGTGTAAAGATTAAAAGACTGAGGAATTTAGAGAATTTAAAATAGAAACGTTTCCAATAGAAGAGACCAATCAGCCAGCACTCATTGGGGTTATTTTTTTTGCTTCAAACAGGAAATTGTGTTCTTATAATTCAGGCATCAGTTTAAAATACCACCCTCTAACATATCACACTCCATACTATCCATCCCCTCTCCTTGATTTCCATCACCCTGTTCCACGCCACTCTGTATTTGAAATTATCTAGTTTGTTCATTTATTTGTTTCCTCTCTCTCTACCATCACTAATTTATACAATCCAGGAGAGTCAATACCACGTATATCTTTCCTACTACATATCCCCAGTGCCTAGAACAATGTTCGGTACATGATATGAGCCCAAAGAATATTTGTTAAAGGAATGGATGCTGTTTTATGACTTTGCCCCTTAATTCAGCAATCTTAATGGAGCATTCTCAAAAGCTGGAGATTGGGATAAGCCAGGATTAGAGAGTGGTGCAGAGTGTGATTAAAGCAAAAAAAAAAAAAAAAAAATGAGGAAGTATTTAAAGTCCAAGAAATATGTCATAAAAATGCCTGATATGGGGGTCAGATTCAGTCAGATAAGAGATGCTAGGAGAGTACAGACGTGGAAGTTACTTTTACAGTAGTAGTTCTCAAAGTGTAGCCCAGGGCCAGCAGGATCAGTATCTCATGGACACTTGTTAGAAATTCAAATCCTTAGCCCCACCTGAGGACTACTGCGTCCAAAACACTGGGGCTCGGGGTATTTCAGCGCACTGCTCAGGTAACCTGTTGCAAACCAAAGTTTGAGAACCACGGCTTTAGCAGTGACGTTAGTGCCTAATGACAAAATTACACTTAGAGATTATTATGTTTACATCGTGAGTAATATTCTATGAAAAGCATATGTTTCACAAGTCTCCCTCCACTGAACGTACTCAGGACAAAACTAGATGACTTCGCGATAAGTTGTTTGTTGAAGACAAACTTGAGTTTGTTGAGTTTGCTGAAGACAGAATTCATAGATCTATAAAATAGGGCTCAGAGTGTATCATTACTGAGTTAAATTCCCAATTTTAAAAGTCAATGATTCTAGAAGTTTTACTCTACATTTAGCCCACTGTAGAAAAATATTTAAAATTGAGTTTCTTCAACTCTGCTCTTTTTATTCCAAAATAATTCATTTCTCTTTAAATTGCAGTCATCCCCATTAGCTAAGAACTCAAAATTGAGGAATTAATCTAGACTTCTCTTATTGTATTTGCATAGAGAGAAAATTGTCACAGACACCATTTATCTCTTCATATTACCTGATTCTTTTCAAGGAAAATTTGTGCAATGCCAATATTTCTAAATCTTAAAATTTTCCAAAAGAAAAACAAAACCAGCCTATAAGGTTTTGCGAGAAAAGAAGAAATGGAACAAAATGGATGCAGAGATATCAACCTAGGACCTGGAAATCAGAAACAAGTCTCCAGAACCTCATCTAACAGGTATTAAGAGTTTAAAATCCTCTGCCAATGAAGCATGGTTTCAATGTCCAAAAAATGTCTGTTTGCGATTCTCAACAGCTTTCCAAATGATCTAAATTGCCACCACAGATGAAATATCTCTGCCAGCCACAACAGACTGATTGGAAAAAATCATAAAGTGCCAAATTGCATTCCCTAATAAATTCTCTTAACAGAGAAATCCAGAGAGAGCAGCCAAGTGAAATTTAAATTGGTGCCATGACTGAGGCAGACAACTAGGGGGATGGCAATCAAAGGTCGGAAGTATCAGATACGGATAGAAACGGGGTGAATGTTCTAATGAATGATCGCATGAGAGATAGACTAAGACTGTGTCTAAGGCCAAAAACTTAAAAGAAAAAGCTTCATTTGGTGTAAATAGTTAGGACAAATGAAGTTTCACAGTCAGATACTTTTAATCATATTATTACTTCAACTTCGCTTATGAGCAAAACTACATGATCTTAAAAGACTATGGTTATAGTAGCTCAGATTTACCAAATATAAATAATCTAAATCATCTAGGACTTTCTCCCTCTGTATTTGAGGAAAGAACTACCTCATCTTGTTTTGTTTGGGAGTGGTAGGATCGACTTTCACAAGGAGGGTTTGAGTTCATCAGAGATGGTACCATAGTCCTTGTCTAGAATGTGTTGAAAGATTTAAATCAATAAGCTCTTCAGAATATGCTCACCTGAACTTAAAAGAGAGTAAAAATGTAAGATGCACTGTTGTGTGCTCTAGTGTCTGCTACATAAAGCTGACCTTAGCATAATTTGTTAGAAAGTTTAATAGATATAAGTTATAAATTATTCTTCTGCAAATGTATTA
Source organism: Equus przewalskii (assembly GCF_037783145.1). Classification (NCBI taxonomy): domain Eukaryota; kingdom Metazoa; phylum Chordata; class Mammalia; order Perissodactyla; family Equidae; genus Equus; species Equus przewalskii. The sequence goes on along the minus strand of NC_091857.1, from coordinate 2,687,620 downwards.
TAGTTAAAACTCACATACTGTATCTATAATCCATCATTCAGCTATGTAGTAGGTTGAAAGACAATGTATTCTGTATAAGCATTCCACAGGTTTTCAGAGTGAAGACTTGTTGCTCACTCTGTCACCAACTGAGATTTACAATGTACTTTGCATGCCCTGTGTCCTACACCCACACATGATGAGATTCCTCAGTATTTATTTTTTTGTTAGTATGCCTATCTATAAGAAAAATATGTAATGCCTTTCCAATATAATTTTCTTCAAAGTACATCCACTCCTCCAAATTCATCTCTCAAAAAACTAAAAGCACTTCAAAGTGTTAAATGCTAACATTTTTGTTGCATTCAGGAGACATTCTTCACATATCGCAGTCATAACTATTATGACAATTTACAGTCCTATTTGCCTATACTAAGACCTAGAAAGAAGAAAGCCCTGGCTGCTGAATTTGTCTTGTGGGCTGACAATGGCCACAGATGTTGATACTAATAATATAACAGTACGGCGTTGTTAGTTATCTAAACGAACTAACAAGAATATGAATTTGTTTCCCAAGTAAAATGAAGTGCAATTTTACAGTGATATAGTGATTGAGTAACATTCTTCCTGTTTTCTCTTGTGCTCCTTCTCTTTCAGGTTTGAGCAATGAACGGGTACCTTTGGTATGGCATTGTCTTTGTTTCCAGAATCCTAACTACCCAAAGCAAGTATGTGTAATGAACTTAAATGTAGGTAGAATTTTTCATCATCTTGTTTATTGTTTAGATAATATTTTCCTTATCCCTAAAGTAATGCATATACTTCTTTGGAAAAGTTAGAGGCAAAGCAAAAAGAATAAATAAGCTGTTAATATTTGAATAAGGAAATGAAGAAAGTCCTCAGATTTCCCTACGGAGAGAAATCAGTTGCTCGATCCCTCTGTCCAGCACTCTCTGGCAGTTAGCTTGCAGACTGCTGTGATGGGATGTACTCAGCAGGCTGAAGAACTTAGTTGGACAGCAAAGAATACGTCTGGTTACTAAAAGCCAAACTCGAATGCATAGGTTGGACATTCCTCTTGTTTGCATTATCAGGTGATACACAGCATAAGACGGTCCCTACAAAATTTCCCAAATTATTAGTTAGATTTAGAGTTCATAATTTCTGGTAATAAGGGACTCCAGATAGATAAGTCACTACAAATTGCTTATTTCTATATTATACCATATTTTACAAAATTTAAAGATTGACCATTTCAAGAAAAATCACAACCTAATATGGACCTAGCATAAGCAGCTGTGTTACTACACACATGGCAAATGTGATAATAGTGTTTTTGAGTTGCATTCTGGAGAGAAGTGTATCAAGAATGCCATGGCAGTTGTCGCAGGTTAGGAAGGGTATATGTATACATATATAAGGCAGAAAGCTAAGTCACGCCCCAGTACTGTCTCTCTCGTCTTGATTATGTGTTTGTGTTCTGACTTAAGCACCTGCATTGATACAGGACTTGCAGACCTTGAGCGGGATTTCCTCAGGGTGTAACCACTTCTCTATTTGTGTGGGAAAAAGAGAGGGAAGGAACAGAGACTTCTACATGAAGAGAATTTCTAAATCCAAATATATGCTCAACATCCGAATACTACAGCAGCACAAAGCAGTTGTTCAGGGAAAACATTGTGGAAGATTAGTTGCTAATTTTTTCTTCTACTTACTTTAGGATTATTTGGTCCTTCTTTTTCTAGCTTCTTATGGTGGAAGCTTAGAACATTGATTTTTCGACCTTTCATAATCTCCAATGCAAGGATTTAGACTAATTTCAATAACGTTTTCTCTGTAAAATTCTTGCAAATATTTTATTAGACTTCCTCTTAAGTAGTTGATATTTTTCCTATGTTACTATCTTTTAACATTTCATGTCTAACTTTTTAGTTGTTGTTGGGGAAATAACTTTCCATTCGATTACATACTCCAATATTTTACTCTTTTTGTTATAATCCTAGGAAGAATCTGCTAATAAACATCCTCACAGGCAATGATGACATTGAAGTAAAAGGAAAGACCCCCCCCAATAGAAAAACATTTGTTTGTAAACCCCATAGAAGGATGCCTTATCATGTAAATGCTTCTCTACTGAAAGAAGCACCATCAACCGAGGAACAAGTTTCTTGTAAGGAATAATCACATCTCCCTTTAGCATAACAGGAACTTCCTCAACCTATTCATAGAGGTGACATCACATTTCTAATAACAATTCAAATTTCACTGGATCTTACCTCCACCTAGTATTGTAAGAATTTCAGCAATTTGAAAATGGCTCATCCCTCCCCAGTACAATTATTCTGCAGGTGGCCAGAAAAGCTCTCACAATTAGTGCATAATGCAGCCGGTTCCTGCCAGGTGCTTCCATTCCTCTCACAAGTTGTGCCACAGTTCTGCAAGGACACCAGCTACCACCAGATACTACCAGAGACCCAAGAAGACTGTTCGTGTGGGGAGACGCTGTGCTCAATCTTGGGAGAATGACTTTCTGACTTGTGTTTTCCACTCTGCTAAGAGAATCTCAAAACCTTGATGCTTGTTCATCAAAATTTTAGAGAGCTTTCCTGTAATTTCTCTGCACTGTATAGAACTCGGGACTGAATCAGAAGGCAAATCTAAATAATAGAAACTGCAATATTCCCAATTAACTATTGAGATTCATCCTAATTACCTATAATTTCCCTTATACATTTCCAATCACACAGATTTCAGATAAATACATACTATATGATACATGTTGTGTGTGTGTGTGTGTGTGTGTGTGTATCAGACATGGTATCACATGAGACTAACATAAGCAGAATTTTGTTTAAAATTTTTATTGATTTTCAAAAGTTTATACAAGTAGAAAGGGAAACCCTCCCAATTAGGCAGAAATTTACACACATGCATGCACACAAAACATATGTTCTTATGGAGTCAGTTGTCACTTGTATTCCATAATTTGAGAGATATTGATATGACTTTCATCACAATTTTCCTCAAACGGCTACCTGAAGTTCTAGCATTTAGATTAACCTGTCCTAAGCTTTTACAGCTCATGGTGGATGGAACTTGAAATGATTGATTAGGAGCATCCTGAGTTACTGTGAGCAGGAAGAATACTTAAAACACAGAGGAAAAGTGATGTCAGCCGTATGTTAGCTCAAAGAGGGGTTCTTTTGCCCTGCAAAGCTGAGTCAGGGGATACTTTCCCTGCAAAATGGTGGAACGCCATCCTGCCCAACACTGGCTTGGGCGGGATGCAGAGGCAATGAGCAGGGACCATGGAGCACTTAGATAAAGTGAAAGGAAAACACTTGAGATACACAAACAGAGGTAAAGTCAACTCTGTGAAACATGCAGCAAGCATTTTTCAGAGCAAATTGGAGGGAACAAATGTCCTCTAGGTTTCCTTGGGTAAAACTCTGGCATTTAAATTGAACTTTAAGTTTCTGCGCTAAATGACAATACGTCACTTTCCCCTGAAAATCCGATAAATCTACAGTAAAGGGATTTTAAAGACATAACCTGATACATGGAAGAACAGCACAAGATATAACAGAAGACAAAGAAGAGAACAGATAATGGATATGGACTGTCCAAAAAACAAAACCTTAATTCAGCAAGTGAAGAAAGCTGAGAAATGACATAGTTTCCACCACAGAAATTTCATGGATCTATAGCACCAGCTATCGCTATAACTGGGGAGCAAGAAAGCCAAAAAGTCAGGTAGATTGGGTGAAAGCCGTGTGAGCAGCATTTAGGTTGCCATTTTATATTCCTGGATAAAGCACTCCCCCACCACTTCCTTCACCCCACTACTTTGTCTGGAAATTTTTTCATTAGCGAGGATATAATGACGAGTCTTTGTGGTAGATATGCTAGATACAGTTGAGGATATGGCTCCACACTGAAAACAGGGGAATTACTGAACATACACATTCTGAATGCTGAAAGCTGAGGACCCCATATCCTTTCTACAACTTGACACTCGAAAAGCTGATGGCCAAACTCTTAGTCTCCACATAAAACATCGGAAAAATTTTCTATGGGAAATCAGACAAGCTCGAGAGAAAATACCTAAAAATACAGACACGAAGAGTTTCCAATAACTTTCTCACCTAGATTTCCTTAGAACAAGTTTCTCAACAGTGGTCATTATCCAAAAAACCAAAGATAACAAGCATTGGCAAGGATGTGGAGATACTGAAACTATTGTACACTGTTGGTAGGAATGTAAAATAGTGCAGCTGTTATGGAAAGCAGTAAGGAGGTTCCTCAAAAAACTAAAAATACAACCACCATACTACCCAGCAATCCCACTTCTGGGTATTCTATATCCAAAGATAGTATTCCATTGTATGTGGATGGGCCACATTTTAGTTTAACTAGTCATTTATCAATGAAAAAATTGCAAAATACTTAGACACTAAGGAATGCTGTCTCAGAAACCCATGTTAAAGAGAAAAAATAGGGCTGGCCCAGTGATGCAGTAGTTAAGTTTGCACATTCTGCTTGGGCAGCCTGGGGTTTGCCAGTTCGGGTCCCAGGTGCGGACATGGCACCACTTGTCAGGCCATGCTGTGGCAGGCATCCCACATATAAAGTAGAGGAAGATGGGCACGGATGTTAGCTCAGGGCCAATCTTCCTCAGCAAAAAGAGAAGGATCGGTGGCAGATGTTAGCTCAGGGCTAATCTTTCTAAAAGAAAAAAAAGAAAAAAGAAAACTATTATGATTTATCTACAAAGACAATCAGCCACTCAAGAAGCAGACACCCAAACAACTAATAATAAACAAAGTGGAAGATGCTTGACCTTGGCATTATTCAGGGAAATGCAAATTAAAGCAACCAAAGCATATCATATTTTAGTTATCAATTCAGAAAATGAAAGCACAATTGCACTTAATGCTGACGAATGAATAGGATGAAAATTGCTTTCTCATACCTTACTGGTGGGACTCCAAATTGATATACTTGTTTTTGGAGAAGAAAACCCATCAGTTCAAAGCCTATCAATGAGAGAATAATTAAATGAATTGTATCACAGTCATTCTATGCAATACTTTGGGCTTATAACAAGATTACTTTGGAAAAAGAACTTTTCTTTTGATTTGCCAGAATATTGACGCTGGTCCATAGAGCTCACAGTCAATGATGCTGGTCCACAGAGCTCACAGTCAGTGATGCTGGTCCACAGAGCTCACAGTCAAAAAGGTGGATGTAAAGCAAGGGAGACCAAGAGCAGGCTGGAGACCACACACGTGAGGTGGGACTCCATGAGGAAGGCCAAAAACACACACCAGCTCTTGTTTCACCAAACAGTGGCCATATGGTGTTCTAAAGAAACTGAGGCCCTGCCTCACAAAGCTAAATACATACACCTTGACTTAGTCGTCACAGAAGTTAAAGAAGGATGCAGGGGATGGTAGGCCACCGAGGTGAGTCTGTAAATCAGCAGCAATGGACCTGAGCACAAAACGACTGTTGCTTCTCTTTTGCCCTTCAAATTTCCCAAGAATCTCCCTTATAACCCACCTAAATGGCAACATACAAGAGAGAAGTCTGGGGAGCGTAATTTGCTTTAGCCTTTTTGCCACATTACAAAGCCTCCACAGAAAGTATACGGTATTAGTTAAAAGCATGGACACTTCCCTGGTTTCAAATCCTATGACCATCACTTACTAGTTGTGTAAATTAGGAAAACGATAGCTTTTCTCTGCCTCAATTTTCTCACCTAAGAAATAATATTACTTCCTCACATTGTGGTGATTGAGTCAGTATGCATGAAGTGCTTGGAAGCATGGCTGATACCAAGTACAATATAACTGTTACATATGATAATATGAAATCACTTTCAGCAAATGGCCTTCAAAGGCCACTTCCAAACTTCCTCAGGAAAAAACAAGTCTAAATGATATAATTTTAATTAACATGAAACTTTCTCTTTAGTTTTGTCAGCCCTATTTTCTTGCCTTTGGGAGAAGAGATGATATTCTAAGCCACAGGTGGGAAAACTATGGTCCATGGATTGTACATATCGTGGAGCCTCTTGTTTTTGGCCCACAAGCTAAAAAGGTTTTTATATATTTAAAAGATCATTTAAAAAAGAGAAATGAAAATATATGTGAGAGAGATTATATATGGTCCACAAAGCCAAACATATTTACAGTCTGACTCTTTACAGAAAAAGTTTGTCAACTCATGCTTTAAAAACAATTGCTGATGAATAGAAATAGAATGTGAGACACAAATATGAGTCACACATATGTTTCTAAATTTTCTAGTAGCCACATTTTAAAAAGTATAAAAGATACAGGTGAAATTAATTTTTATCTATATTTTTAATTAACCCAATTTATCTAAAATATTATTATTTCTACATGCAATTAGTGAGAAATTATTAACAAGATATTTTACATTCATTTTTCATACTAAATTTTGGAAGCCCGGTGTGTAGTTTACATATACTTTAAATTCAAACTGGTCAAATTTCAAGTGCTCAGTAACCATCTGCAATTTGTGACTGTCATGTTGGACAGTACAGTTCAAAATTCATGAGGGGGGTCACCACATGATTCAAGAATATTCAGAGAAATGCAAAAATACATAGGACCCAAAAGGAAAAATTCATATCTAACACCCAAACAAAAATTATTGGTTATACAGGAAAATGTGACCCATAATGAGGAAAAGAACTAGCCAATCAAAACTGACTCAGAAATTAGATGTTAGAATTAACAATCAAGAAAATTAAAATAGCTATTATAGCTATATAGCTATATCCAAAAAATGAAATAGAGATAAAGAATATATAATGTAGAATATTGAATATAGAATATAAAATATACAGATGTATAATCTAGAATATATATAATCTAGTGATCAAAACTATAATGTTGGAGGTGAAAAATACATAGGATGTGATTAATCATTTATTAGAATTTGCAGAAGAAAAAAATTAATGAACTTGAATATGTAGTGATATAAACTAAAAAGAATTACAGAGAGAAAAAAATAGAATTGAAAAAAGGGACAGAGCATCAGTAAGCTGTAGGACAACTTTAAGAAGGCTAATATGAGTGTAATTGGAGTCTCCAAATTTTTTTGTGAGAGGAGCAGTGCATGGAAAACATATGTGAATAAATAATGGACAATATTTTATGAAATTTGCTTAAACTAGAAACCCATAGATCCAAGAAGCTTAACAGATTCCAAAGGAAACTAAATTTGAAGAAAATTAAAGCAAGGCATATCATAATAAAATTGCTGAAAACCAGTATCACAGAGAAAAATTCAAGGGCAGCCAGAGAAGAAAGACATACTGCATAGAGAGGAGTAAAGATAGTGTTGAGAAGAGATTTCTCATCAGAAGTAATGCAGGCAAGAAGCCATTAGAGGAACATCTTTAAAGTGCTGAGAGAAAAAAGTATTGTCAACCTAGAATTCTCTAATAAAAATATATTTCTAAGACAAAAGCTATGTAGACTTTTCAGGTACACAAAATCTGAGAGCAGAACTTCACTACGAGAAATAGTTAAGTAAGTCCTTTGAGCAGGAGGAAAATGATAAAAGATGGAGATACTTACATATACAAAAATATAAAGAAAGAATACTAGAAATGATACCTACATGAGTCAATACATAAGATTTTTTCTTATCATTTGAATCTCTTTAAACTGTAATTGTTCAAACAAAAATAATGACAATTTATTGTGTGGATTACAACACGTGGTAAGTAAATATATGACAACCAGAGCATAAAGCCTGGGAGACCGTATGTGAATGATTATATCACTTGAGGTTTGAGACTGTGATGAGTTAATGATGTATACTATAGTCCTAAAGCAAACAGTAACACAGGGCAAAGACAGCTGGTGATCCAACAAAGGAGATGAAATCAAGTCATAACATACATCTATAGTAATTAATATAAAAATGTTAGAAAAATGAAACAAAAAATTAGATAAGAGAAATGAAAAAGAATAGCAAGATGATAGACATAAATGCAACAATTTCAATAATCTATAAATGTAAGCAATCAAGGATCTAAGCATCACAATAAGGATCAATGAAACTAAGAGCCGGTTCTTTGAAAACATAAGCAAAATTTACAAACAGCTAGACTCACTAAGGAAAAAAGAAGGAAAACTCAAATAAATTCAGAAATTAAAGAAGAAAAATTACAACGGATAGTACAGAAATACAAAGGATTATAAGAGAATACTATGAAAAGAAATATGCCAACAAATTGGATGACCTAGAGGAAATGGATAAATTCTTTGAATCATTAAACCTCCTAAAACTGAATCAAGAAGATATAGGGAATCTGAATAGATCAATCATAAGTAAAAAGATTGCAACAGTAAGCAAAAACCTCCCCCTAAAACAAAAGTCCAGAATCAGAAAGCTTCTCTGATGAATCCTACCAAACATTCAAAGAAGATTTACTACCTATCCTTCTCAAACTCTTCCAAAAAGTTGAAAAGAGCAGGACACTTCCTAACTCATTCTACAATGCCAACATTAACCATAAACAAAATCCAGACCAGGACAACACAGAAAAGGAAAATTACAGGCCAATATCACTAATTAACATACATGCAAAAACCCTCAACAAAATATTAGCAAACCGAATACAACAATATATTAAAAGGATCACATACCGTAATGAAGTAGAATTTATTCGAGGGACACAGAGATGGTACAACAACCACAAATCAATAAATTTGATACACCACATTAACAAAATGAAGAATAAAAATCATATGATCGTCTCAATAGATGCAGAGAAAGCATTTGACAAGATTCAACATCCATTAATGACAAAAACTCTAGATAAAATGAGTATTGAAGGAAAGTACCTCAACATAATAAAGCCCGTATATGACAAACCCACAGCCAACATCATACTCAATGGTGAAAAACTGAAAACTATTGCCCTGAGAACAGGGAAAAAGACAAGGATGCCTACTCTGACCACTCTGATTCAACATAGTGTTGCAAGTCCTAGCCAGAGCAGTTGGCAAGAAAGAGAAATAAAAGGTATCCAAATTGGAAAAGAAGTAAAATTGTCACCATTTGTGGATAACATGATTCTCTATATAGAAAACACTAAAGAATCTATCAAAAAAATATTAGAAATCATTAACGAATACAGTAAGGTTACAGTGTACACAACCAACATAAAACACTCAGTGGCATTTCTATACACTTACAGCAAACTGGCAGAAAGAGAAATCAAGAATACAATCCCATTTACAATCACAATAAAAACAATAAAATACCTAGGAATAAACTGAACCAAGGAGGTGAAAGACCTGTACACTGAAAACTATTGAAAGAAATTGAAGACACAAAGAAATGGGAAGATATTCTGAGCGTGAGCACAAAAGATTGGAAGAATAAACATAATTAAAATATCCATATTATTTAAAGCAATCTATAGATCCAGTGCAATCCCAGTCAGAATCCCAATGACATTTTTCACAAAATAGAACAAAGAATCCTTCAATTTAAATGAAACAACAAAAGACCCCAAATAGCCAAAGAAATCCTGAGAAAAAAGAATAAAGCTGGAAGTGTCACACTCCCTGACTTCAAAATATAATACAAAGCTATAATAATCAAAATAGCATGGTCCTGGCACCAAAACAGACACACAGATCAGTGGAACAGAATTCAGAGCCCAGAAATAAACCCACACATCTATGCACAGCTAATTTTCAACAAGGGAGCCAAGAACATACAACAGAAAAAGGATAGTCTCCTCAGTAAACCGTCTTGGGAAAACTGGAGAGCCACATGCAAAAGAACGAAAGTAGACTATTATCTTACAACATACACAAAAATCAACTCAAAATGGATGAAAAACTTGAATGTAAGAGCTGAAACCATAAAGCTCCTCGAAGAAAACATAGGCAGTACACTCTTTGATATCAGTCTTTGGAGTATCTTTTTGAATATCATGTCTCCACAGGCAAAGGAAACAAAATAAAAATAAAAAATGAGACTACATCAAACTACAAACCTCCTCATGGCAAAAAAACCATCAACAAAACAGGAAGACAGCCAACCATTTGGGAGAAAATATTTGCAAATCATATATCCAATAAGCAGTTAATATCCAAAATATATAAAAGATTCATACAACTCAACAAGAAATAAACAAACAATCATCAAAAGATGGGCAGAAGATTTGAACAGACATTTTTCCGAAGAAGATACACAGATGGACAATGGGAACATGAAAAGACATTCAACATCACTAATTATTAGGGAAATGCAAATCAAAACTACAATGAGATATCATCTCATGCCCATCAGAATGGCTATTATTAAAAAGATGAGAAAATATAAGTGTTGAAGAGGATATGGAGAAAAAGCAATCCTCATACACTGCCAGTGGGAATGCAAACTGGTGTAGCCACGATGGAAAACAGTATGGAGATTTCTTGAAAAATTAAAAATAGAAATACCATATGATCCAGCTATCCATTTCTGGGTATTTATCCAAAGAACATGAAAATACCAATTAAAAAAGACACATGCACTCCTATGTTCATTGAATCATTATTCACAATAGCCAAGATATGGAAACAACCTAAGTGCCCATCAACAAATGAATGGATAAAGATGTGGTATACATATACAATGGAATACTCTTCAGCCATAAAAAATGATGAAATCTTGCCATTTGTGACAATGTTGATGGACCTTGAGGGTACTATGCTAAACAACATAAGTCAGATGGAGAAAGACAGTTACCATCTGACTTCCCTCGTATGTGGAAGATAAACAAACAAACACAAATACAGAGAATAGATTGGTGATTACCGGAGAGGAAGGTGGGAGAGCAAAAGGAGTAAGTAGCAGATAGGTATAGTGACAGATGGAGTCTAGACTTTTTGTGGTAAACACAATGTGGTCTATACAGAAGTCAAAATAAAGTGATGTAAGCTTGAAATTTATGTAATGTTGTAAACCAAAGTGACCTCAATGAAATAAATCAATAAAAAAATACCAGAATCATATACAGCGTTTTCAATTGTGTTGAACCTAAATCATTTGTTTTAAACACAAACTTCAAAACAGCTCAGTTATCATAAAACCAGAATTCTAAGTAGAAAATCCTAGTTTAGGTTTTAGTCATTACAAAACAATATAAATACATTGTACCCATAGGATTATAGCCTCAGAGCACGTCAAAAAATAAACCCTCATATAGGCTTATAACGAAAATCAGTAGTGAGAGAAAGTATGTTTAATTTGCGGGGCCGAACACTAATCTTGGGCTCAGAAATACTTTATTTTCAGACATTTTAAAAGCTAAATTGCTAGTCAGTGTGAGAGAAGAATTTTTTTAAAACATATTTTATTATAAATGTTCCTTATAATTTTGATTGCAAGCGTAGTTTTTAAAATAAATCAAGTCTTTCATGTGATCCTGGGCCACTAGGTACCTGTTGGCTCATTTGTCTATGCCTCTGTTGGTTGGTAAGCTGGTCCCCATACATGGAAGGCAAGGAGAGACCAAAGACAGAGGCAGACCGTTCCAGACTGGCAGGTGGCAGCTTTAACAAGTAAAGGGAACTTCCTCACGAGGCTTGTTCTGGGCAGCTGCAGGACAAACAGATCTCCTCATCTGCCCACCAGAACCTTAAAAGTTTACATGGAGGACTTAACTGGGGTCAGTCATGTAACAAAGTCTGGGTGGTCTCAACAACACCTTGCTCTCCCAGGGCTGTGCCCCTGAGGCAGCCTCTAGTGCAGGGAAGGTCAGCAGTACACACACTGCAAGGACAGAGGAGAGCAGTGAGCAGCCTCTGTCGAGGACCTCCTCCAACAGCCACATACCCCCGGTGTCTTGGATTCTGAATAGTGCAGTGAGAATGGCTGGGGACAGGTAGATTATATGCCCCCTTTATGGCCCTTTTATGCCAGTTGAGGAGATGTAAGCCCAGAGAGGGCAAGAGCAGTTATCAAGTGCACACAGAAAACAGTGATATAGCTAGCAGTCAAACTCAGATCACCTGCCTTTCTCACCGTCACTTCCTGGGGTGGAGTTCAGGAGTGGAGACGCTCATCCTGGGGAGAGTGAGGAAGAGCCCGGGATTCAGGGCCCAGGGCCAGTCACTTCGTCATGAAACTAGTATCTTTTGAAACAGTGATGAGAAGTAAGATTCGAAAAACTCTTAAAACTATGCAGAAAACATGAGAGATGTAATTCTCAGGAGTACAGTGGCTTCTTTAACACCTAGTGTGTAAAAGTTTGATCAGTAATGAACTAAGTATTTTTAAGACATTTTCTCATGTGTAGGAATTTTAGTAGGTTACACTTTCAATTTGTTTGTGCGCTTAGTGTTAAATATTTACCTTAAACAAAAATTTAAGTAGTGAGGTAAGATATCTATGTTATTAATATTAATTAACACATCCACATTCCTGGCTTAACCTATTCAATCTAGTTGAAGTTTGCTTTTGAACACGTTGATGTTTAGTTTAACTATGGATGTCCATATCAATAGACCTTTCATTGATGCACAGACATTGGATCTGCAATCTCCATCTCTCTGAGACTGCATTAATTTTCTTCGTTGATAGTAATGATGTAAGAAATTATCTGGTTGATATACAGAATGAATAATCCTGTTTCTCCTAAAAGATTTAAGACTCATGAGCAAGAATAGTTTGGGAAAAGGAGAAGGGCCATCGTATGTGTATATGGATGTACAATACAGTACAAAAAAGAAGCCATACTATTATTAAAAGGTACATATAAATTTTTGTTACTTTAAAAATTATTACTTTTCTAAGTGCTTCAAAATGCTCAGTTTGTTAGTGGCTTGTATCTAAAGCACTGAATTCAGGTTTACTTTTTACTTTCCTTTATGGTGTTGGTTTTATATTATTTCTGTAATTGCCTTACACTTTCAAAATACAGTCACACTCCACATAACAAAGTTAGGTCAATGATGGACTGCATATATGACAGGGGTCCCATAAGATTAGTAGCATATAGCCTAGATGTGTAGTAGGCTATCCCATGTAGGTTTGTGAAAGTACACTCTGTGGTGTTCGTACAATGACAAAATAGCCTAATGATGCATTCCTCACAACCTACCTCTGTCGTTAAGCAACACATGACTATATTTTTAGCCTAATGTGCCTTAGTAATATTCCTTACTAGAATCAGACAGCAATATTGTATTACTAAGGCAGTTTTGGTAAGGCCAAGGCAACTCTTCTAACATTTTTTTACCAGTAATTTACATTTAATTTGTATCTCTCCATCAAACAATATTGAGATTCATTCTTAGAGTGATAACCATAAGATCTCTTCTCATTACTCAATGAAGAATGCATTTTTGAGTATTCTCAAAAGTACAGTGAAAGGGGTAAACATAAGTAATCAATGCACAATTGTAGCATGATTCAAATAGTTGAAAACAACTATCGGAGTTTATTCACTTAGTTGTACGGTGTCCCTGGAAGTAGATATAGAAACACGTTACAGTTTGGGGTAAATGTGAAACACAGTTTTAGCACAACATTTGTAGTAGTTTCAGAAAGTGAGATTTGTGAGTTTGCCACTGAAAAGGCTCAGTCCTTCTCTAGGCTATCTCTGACGTTGAAATAAGTTCTTCCAACTTGGATAGGTTTGCTCCTGATTTGAGAGTTGGGCTTTACTAATATATAGTGAATTGCATTAAGAAGTCACATGTTTTCCATTGAATTGACCTTTTTTATTATTTACTAAAGCAATGAATATTAAATAATTGCTGAATATTATGTCATAAAGAGACTATGAAGAAAAGAATAGACCTTAGTCTAAAAACTGTCATTAATATCCAATGACTCACTGATTCTTTAACTATGGCTTCCTTCAGGGCTGAATTATTCATAGATAATTCATGCTAAACTCATTACTAAAATCAGAAGACTTTGGGAGATGTACTGGATTGAATAGTGTCCTCCAAAAATCCATGTTCACCAGAAACCTGTAAACGTGACCTTATTTGGCAATAGGGTCTTTGCAGATGTAATCAAGTTAAAATGAGGTCATACTGGACTGGGATAGGCCCTAACCCAATGACTAGTGTCCTTACAGGAGGAGAGAGATTTGGATACAGAGACACACAGAGGGAGAAGCCTGTGTGAAGAAGGAGCCATACATGAGAATAATGCATCTACAGCCAAAACATGCCAAGGATGGCCAGCAACCACCAGAAGCTGAGAGAGAGGCTTGGAACAGATTCTTTCTCAGAGCCTGCAGAAGGAACCAATCACTGACACCTTGGCTTTGGACTTGTAGCCCCCAGAACTGTGAGAGAATAAATATCCATTGTTTTAAGCCAGCCAGTTTGTGGTATTTTTTTTTTATATTGTTTTTTTTTTTATTAATGTTATGATAGATTACAACCTTGTGAGATTTCAGTTGTACATTTTTGTTAGCCATGTTTTGGGTACACCACTTCCCCCTCTGTGCCCTCCCCCACCCCCCCTTTTCCCTGGTAACCACCGATCAGATCTCCATATCAATATACTAAATTCCACCTATGAGTGGAGTCATATAGAGTTCGTCTTTCTCTGACTGGCTTATTTCGCTTAACATAATACCCTCGAGGTCCATCCACGTTGCTGCGAATGGGCCAATTTGGTCTTTTTTTATGGCTGAGTAGTATTCCATTGTGTGTACATACCATATCTTCTTTATCCAATCATCAGTTTCTGGGCATGTAGGTTGGTTCCACATCTTGGCTATTGTAAATAATGCTGCGATGAACATAGGGGTGCAAGGGACTCTTGGGATTTCTGATTTCAGGTTCTTAGGATAGATACCCAGTAATGGGATGGCTGGGTCATAGGGTATTTCTATTTTTAACTTTTTGAGAAATCTCCATACTGTTTTCCATAGTGGCTGTACCAGTTTGCATTCCCACCAACAGTGTATGAGGGTTCCTTTTTCTCCACAACCTCTCCAACATTTGTCGCTCTTGGTTTTGGATGTTTTTGCCAATTTAACGGGTGTAAGGTGATATCTTAGTGTAGTTTTGATTTGCATTTCCCTGATGATTAGCGATGGTGAACATCTTTTCATGTGTCTATTGGCCATATTTATATCTTCTTTTGAGAAATGTCTGTTCATGTCCTCTGCCCATTTTTTGATCGGGTTGTTTGGTTTTTTGTTGTTAAGCCGTGTGAGTTCTTTGTATATTATGGAGATTAATCCTTTGTCGGATAAGTGGCTTGTAAATATTTTTTCCCAATTAGTGAGCTGTTTTTTTGTTTCAATCTTGTTTTCCCTTGCCTTGAAGAAGCTCTTTAGTCTGATGAAGTCCCATTTGTTTATTCTTTCTATTGTTTCCCTCAACTGAGGAGTTATAGTGTCCGAAAAGATTCTTTTAAAACTGATGTCAAAGAGTGTACTGCCTATATTCTCTTCTAGAAGACTTATTGTTTCAGGCCTAATCTTTAGGTCTTTGATCCATTTTGAGTTTATTTTTGTGAATTCTGTAAAAGAATGGTCAATTTTCAATCTTTTGTATGTGGCTGTCCAGTTTTCCCAGTACCATTTGTTGAAGAGACTTTCTTTTCTCCATTGTAGGCCCTCTGCTCCTTTGTCGAAGATTAGCTGTCCATAGATGTGTGGTTTTATTTCTGGGCTTTCAATTCTGTTCCATTGATCTGTGGACCTGTTTTTGTACCAGTACCATGCTGTTTTGATCACTGTAGCTATGTAGTATGTTTTGAAATCGGGGATTGTGATTCCGCCGGCTTTGTTTTTCTTGCTCAGGATTGCTTTAGCAATTCGCGGTCTTTTGTTGCCCCATGTGAATTTTAGGATTCTTTGTTCAATTTCTGTAAAGAATGTTCTTGGGATTCTGATTGGGATAGCATTGAATCTGTAGATTGCTTTAGGTAGTATGGACATTTTAACTATGTTTATTCTTCCAATCCATGTGCATGGAATGTCTTTCCATCTCTTTATGTCGTTGTCAATTTCTTTCAAGAAAGTCTTGTAGTTTTCATTGTATAGATCCTTCACTTCCTTGGTTAAGTTTGTCCTAAGGTATTTTATTCTTTTCGTTGCAATTGTGAATGGGATTGAGTTCTTGAGTTCTTTTTCTGTTAG
Organism: Equus przewalskii; assembly: GCF_037783145.1. Lineage (NCBI taxonomy): Eukaryota > Metazoa > Chordata > Mammalia > Perissodactyla > Equidae > Equus > Equus przewalskii. The sequence continues at coordinate 2,671,482 of NC_091857.1, read as the reverse complement.
TTCATTGTTAGTGTATAGAAATGCTACTGATTTATGTATGTTGATTTTATACCCTGCTACTTTGCTGTAGTTGTTGATTATTTCTAATAGTTTTCCTATGGATTCTTTGGGGTTTTCTATATATAAGATCATGTCGTCTGCAAACAGCGAGAGTTTTACCTCTTCATTACCTATTTGGATTCCTTTTATTTCTTTTTCCTGCCGAATTGCTCTGGCCAACACCTCCAGTACTATGTTGAATAGGAGTGGTGAAAGTGGGCACCCTTGTCTTGTTCCTGTCCTCAGAGGGATGGCTTTCAGTTTTTGTCCGTTGAGTATGATGTTGGCTGTGGGTCTGTCATATATGGCCTTTATTATGTGGAGGTACTTTCCTTCTATACCCATTTTATTGAGGGTTTTTATCATAAATGGGTGTTGGATCTTTGGGGGATTTTTAACTACAGTTACTCCTTAGTTAGGAAAACATCAAAAGTTGAGAATAGACCATGTCGTTCACAGATCCACAACCCCTTGGGTTCAATGATTTGCTAAAAAGACTCGTATAATTGAGAAAAGCCATTATACACTCAGTTATTGTTTGTCACAGTGAAAGGATTCAGATTAAAATCAGCGGAGGGAAGAGGTGCGTAGGGCAGGGGCCAAGAGAGTTTCAAGTGTGAGCTTCCAGTTGTCCTCTCCTAGTGGAGGCATGTGGATAGTGCTTACTTGTCCCAGCAATGATGCGTGACAACACATACAGAGACTTTCAGCCGGGGAAAGATCCCCTGAGCATTGCTGTCCAGGGATCTTATTGGGGGTTTATTACGTAAGCACTGCTGACTGCCCACGTGGCTGCCCTAAGTCTCCAGCCCCTCCAGAGGTCCATTTGCTGCTGCATGGTCCAAAACCTCCCCAATAATGACACACTTGACATAGACTATCTGGCATGGCCCAAGACCCCAAGTAAACAAAGACACTCTTAATAGACGGGCTATTCCAGGGGCTTGGGGGTTAGCCTCCAGGAACAGGGGACAATGACCAAACTTTTCATGGGCAGGTTGTGGACCACCCATACTCTGTGAGTCAAATGAGTGAAGAAGAGAATATTGATAAAACCTCTTTTATTATAAGAGACCTATTTCTAATATACCACATATTTCATGAATAGAGAGCTCGTTTTATACCAGACATGTAACCCAGCAAATTTTAGATTACCTTACTTTTGAAAACCTGTTGAAGACTCTGGAAAAAAATGTCAAAACATTTTATTGTCTTATATGCATCTTAGGAAAATTGTCTGAATTATCTACTAAAATTTCTCAAATCAAGACAAATAGTAAATTTGTGCAAAAACTATAGTGACCAACTTCACCAGGTCGTATAAATAAATTAGTAAATGGTTAAATATTGATACTAATATAAATTTCTTTAGAATGATACATGATGGTAAAGACATCAATAAAATGAAGATAGAATAAAACAAACAAATCACTTCTGCAATCAGAATAAACAAAAGACAGACTATGAAAGAACATAGATTGTTTCCTTGCCATAGATAATTATGAATATATCACTATATATCTGCTAATACTCAAATCAAAACAACCTCCTTAGAAGATTTCTTTTAAAAGACCCTTAAGCTATTGTAGGAGCAATAAAGGTCACTGTCCTGTGGTTTTTGCGTTAATGATATCCTCAATTCACACTTCTCAAAACTGTTTTTTATTTCTTAAAACAGCCTTGAAATTTTTGGGTTGTGAAAGGGAAATCAGTGATACAGGGACTCACTTCTCTGTGATAAAAATGCATCTTAGGTTAAATAAATAACAAAATTTCTCCTCTCATATCAACAAAGGGTATATTTCTTTTTTTTTTAAGATTCTATTTTTTCCTTTTTCTCCCCAAAGCCCCCTGGTACATAGTTGTATATTCTTCCTTGTGGGTTCTTCTAGTTGTGGTATGTGGGACACTGCCTCATCGTGGTTTGATGAGCAGTGCCATGTCCACGCCCAGGATTCGAACCAACGAAACACCGGGCTGCCTGCAGCAGAGTGCACGCACTTAACTACTCGGCCACGGGGCCAGCCCCTCAACAAAGGGTATATTTCTTAATTTCTTCTCTATATTCCCTTCTCAATGTTACAAGTCCTGAGATCTGTGGATTTTTTACTGCACTTACTCAAGTCTAATCAAAAAATAAAAACTTTGGGTTTTTGTTATTATGAAATATTTGGAATACATCTTTACACAAAAATCTTTATCCTGGAAAAATTAGCCCAGAAATTTTCCCAGTCACTGATAAATAAGTTATTTCTTAAAAAATAATGATAAAATAGGTTTAAGACTGGTTGTGGTAGTTATTTGTTAACATGGAGATGGAACAATTAATCTTTTCCTAGGACTACAGACAGCCACCCGAAGACCTCTTGAAACAATTTAATCGACCTGCACCAGACATGCTCCAGTAAACCTGAGTCCGAAAGCAGCCGATCACCACCTTCTCTTCTGAGTAACCTCACTTCTAAAGCTTACAATTCCTGAGCACTGTGCTTCCCCCTAACCTCTGTACAAGACGAGATTAATTCCTTGCTTTGTTTGAAAAGACTATGCCAGGCTCCCATACTATCCCTTACTTAAGTGAGCAATAAATTCAGCTTTGTGTGTTTGTTTTGGTTATTGAGCAGTGGGCTTATCCTTTGATACTATTATTTTTTAACAATACTAGCCTATAAACATCATTCTTAACCCTGGTCCCATTTCTCATGATTTTCTTAAATGCAATCTTTATTTCTACAGTATTACCTTATTATCCCTTGTCTATACTTTTTCCCTTTGTTTCTTGAAGAATTTACAATAGCCATCTCTAATTCACGTAATCGATAAAGCTTACTTTGCACTTTTGCCATTCATATTTCTACCTGGGCTAGTTTCTATATGTGCAACTTGCCAGGTCAATTTGAATAACAGCTGCCAATTAAAACTGTAAAATTTTTTGCTTTTACAGAATTTCTTGATTACCTTTCATATCAAAGCTGATTTGTACTTGCACAACCAATACCAACCAGAAAAGAACAAGCACATCCCAGAATATTTTTGACTAAATTTTATTGAACTTTTATTCAACTGAATTGAACATAGTAATACAATTTAACTTAATAAAACATACTAAAAACATTTCATGTTAGCCAAAATTTGCAAGGATTTTTCTTTGAAATGAGGAAAGAAAAGTCAGATTTGATAATCCATCTGTATGTACTTAACTTCTCACTCTTTGAAATGATTCTTTTCTATTTCTCTGAATATAAATTCTTGAAAAGTATAAAGATGTTCTCTTTGGTATGGTTAATATTAAATTGATAAACAAATAAGAAAGGCAAAATAAAAAGGTCAATTTATTCATCGATATTTTAGAAAAAATATAATTCAGTATTTTCCTCAGTATTGGCCTTAGAGCTGGGCAAGACAGATTCTCCGCCTGGGTCCTAACCTTTTAAGAGTCCCACATGTCATATACATTATTCATTAAAGAAAACACGGATTGTGCCTCACAGAATTCAACACTCAATGCTGATAGCAGGCCTTATAACACTAAACACTAGTTCTCACAACTGAAAACTGTTCAGGCCCCAGGAAAAAACTTCTAAAACTCTCTTACCCTGCCTCCTCCTAAACAAAAGGTGATTACACCCAACTGCCAGGAAGGCTGTGGATTGTGTGACTGCCTCACCAGACACAAAAGCTGAGAGTGAGAGGCAGATGTGAGAGGCAGGAGTGCTTAAGTGAAAGCAAAAGTCTAATTACTAGTAAGCTCCTTCCTTCAACATGAACGCAAAAGATCCTCACATAGCAAACAATTTCCTATCAGCAGATAGAACCCCAATAGTTGCAGAAGGTAGCTGAGATGAATTTACTATATTAAACAAGTCTTATTACTCTTAAATTTGTATTTATGTAGATCTAGACTTACCATGATTTTAATACTTCACCTTGATATCAGATGTGCATTAAATACTACACTTGTAAAGAGTTTTATTTTAGGAAAACATTTAATGGGACTTAATTAAATATTCAAAAAGATTAAATTAAACATTTCAGCTTTATTAAAATAATCTTAAACTAAATTGTTTAAGGTTATTATAAATTATATTTTGCATTTTAATTTCAAGAAAAAACTTTTTTGAAAACAAATGTGAAAGTAATTTTACTTTTAATAGATTTGTATTAAAATATACTTAATTTCTCACACTTTGAAAACAGTTATGTTTTACTAGATGATTGAAAATGAATTCAAATTGGAGTCATGACAGACTACATAAAAGTGGAGCTAAAAAAAAGCTGAAAAATGAGGGAAGTCTTCAGAGAGGTAGTCTGTTTACATTTTTTAAAAGCTGAAAAAATGAAGGAGAGTAGATTTTATTTAAGCACACCCAACCTAAATTGAGCATAAGGGACCCTGCAAATGATTAACTTAATGAAGATTTAATTTCTTACGAAAATGAGACAAAAGTGTCTCATCAAATTCAAAACTTGAACAGGTCAGATGAAAACCCCGTAATTTCATTTAATCATTCTTGATTACAACAACATGAAGCATATCACTGACATACAAAAATGAACGTGGGCAATTATTAGAACGAAAAGAAGGCTGAATAAACAGCAACTCATAGTATAGAATAATTACAAGAGAATTCCAAAACAGAATATCAATTTGAAGGCTTGAAGTTATTGAAAGAATAAAATTATATGTCCATTATTTATCAAGTATGACAGTGATTTTGTATACAATATATACAGACAGGCAGAAAATATCTAGATTTAGTAGAAATGATTTCAAAATGTGATGCTTGATTGGCTAAGATGTTAACATGATATTAACAATGAACTAAATAATCACTATCTAGAATGGAGATTTCTAAATGAGATTAATTTATTGGGTAATAAAAGGGGTAAAGAAACTAAACTAAAATAAAAATAATTGAATATTAGTTGATTTAACTGGATAAAACTTGGAACAAGATTCATGTGGAACAGCTAACATTTATACATACTGTTGAACTACCAAGAGAAGAAAACGGGGAGATCAAAATTAACGCATATTTTAAAGATTTTACTCTAATTTTAAAAAAAATGCCCCAGCACATACTTGTATGTCCGAGTTGTAGGTCATTCTAGTTCTTCCGTGTGGGGTGCTGCCACAGCATGGGTTGATGAGCATTGTCCACACCCAGGATCTGAACCGGCGAACCCTGGGCCACCAAAGCAGAGTGCAAGATCTTAACCACTTGGCCTCCGGGCTGGCCTTACAAAATTCAATATGAGACACATCAAAAAACAAAAAATAAATAACAGACCTAAAATGGTTCCTACAACAGCAAACCAAGACTTAACTACAGTTTCATCCTTCCCAAGAATGTGATCTTTAAACAACCTGAAACTTCCTGAGTTGCACTAGCAAGGTAATCTGCAAGATAAAATCCATATCAGTTCCCTTCCCCTCACCCCCCAAATAAGGTGTCCTGGCCCCAAACAGCCCTCTCGTTCCTTTTGCTGATGACTTCCTTGCCCCACCCTCCTTCCTATACATTTTGTACAACGCCTTGGTGCACCCTTCTAGTAGCTATATAGTATGCTGCCTAATTCATCAATCACTTAATACCTCTGCCATCAGGGGTGGCAGATAAACACTGATAAAATTTAGGGCCTTGGAACTATTTGGGTATTCACAACCATCAATTCCTTCAGCAGTTAAGGTCTGCTATCTTTGGCAACGCCCCCTTCCACCCAAGAGGGGCCTAACGTATCCTTGAACTCTGGGTATTGGAGGCTGTATGTGCCCCACTTGAAATTTCTACTTGACCCTTTTAATTGACAGACCTACAAATCAGCTTGATTTAAATTGGATCTGTCAACACAAATAACCAGTAACCATTCTATAGATAAGAGAGATAAGCTGAATTTTACTTGAGCCATGTTGAGGACTAGCCCGGGAAGTCAGTCTCCACAAAGGAAGAAAGTGTTCCAGAGAAGTATGGTTTTCAGTACGGTTTTATACCTTTTTAGAACAAAAAACATGCATCAAAATATCCAGGATACCTATTCAAAGAGATATTTAGTTACAGAATAGCAGGTCAAGATGACCCTGATGTCTAGGAAAGGAAAAATCCTTGGGAGTACTGATACTGGCATCATAGTAGGGGAAGTGTGCATTCTTATCTTCAAAGAGTGCATTCCTTTACTTTGAGATAACGTTTAATGCACCCTTATCTTTAAAGGTTAAAGCAGATGTACAATTTATGTCTGCGAGGCCATAAATCAGGCTGATTTAGTTCAGGTTAAATGACACTTAAACAAGAATAGCTACACCAGATACCTCAATATGTGAAAATTTCTTTTTTTTTAATTTTTAGAATATATTATTTATTTATTTTTTTAACTTGTCTGTAAATCTAAATCTTTTTTTATTTATTTTCGGATGTACATCATAATATATTTTGAATTCTGTGTAGATTACATCATGTTCACCACCCAAAAACTAATTAAGTCCACCCCCTCACATGTGAGCCTATTCACTCCTTATGCCCTCCCACCCATAGGTGGTTCCCTATGGTAACCACCAGTCCAATCTCCAAGGTTATGTGTTTGCTTCTCATTGTTTTTATCTTCTACTTATGAGTGAGATCATATGGAATTTGACTTTCTCCCTCTGACTTATTTCACTCAGCATAATACCCTCAAGGTCCATCCATGTTGTCACAAATGGCCGGATTTCGTCATTTCTTATGGCTGAGTAGTAGTCCATCGTGTATAAATACCACATCTTCTTTATCCATTTGTCCCTTGATGGGCAGCTAGGTTGCTTCCAAGTCTTCGCTATTGTGAATAATGCTGCAATGAACATAGGGGGTGCAAGTATCTTTATGCCTTTGTGTTTTCAAGTTCTTTGGACAAATACCCAGCAGTGGGATAGCTGGATCATATGGTAGATCTATCCTTAATTTTCTGAGGATACTCCAAACTGCTTTCCATAGTGGCTGCACCAGTTTGCACTCCCACCAGCAGTGAACAAGTGTTCCCTTCTCTCCACGTCCTCTGTAACATTTGTTGTTTCCTGTCTTGTTAATTATAGCCATTCTGACCGGAATGAGGTGATACCTCATTGTAGTTTTGATTTGTATGTCCCTGATAGCTAATGATGTTGAGCATGGTTTCCTATGCCTGTTGGCCATCCGTATATCTTCTTTGGAGAAATCTCTGTTCAGATATTTTGCCCATTTTCTAATTGGATTGTTGTTTTTTTTGTTGTTGAGCTGTATTAGTTCTTTGTATATTTTAGATATTAACCCCTTATCAGATATATGGTTTGCAAATACCTTCTCCCAATTGTTAGGTTGTCTTTTCATTTTGTTGATGGTTTCCTTTGCTATGCAGAAGCTTTTTAGTTTGATGTAGTCCCATTTATTCATTTTTTCTATTGTTTCCCTTGCCCGGTCAGACATGGGACTTGAAAATATGCTGCTCAGACCAATGTCAAAGAGCGTACTGCCTATGTTTTCTTCTAGAAGTCTCATGGTTTCTGGTCTTACATTCAAGTCTTTAATCCATTTTGAGTTAATTTTTGTGCATGGTGTAAGGGAATGGTCTACTTTCATTCTTTTGCATGTGGCTGTCCAGTTTTCCCAACACCATTTATTGAAGAGACTCTTCTTTCTCCATCGTATGCTCTTGGCTCCCTTGTCGAACATTAGCTGTCCATCAATGTGTGGGTTTACTTACGGGCTCTCAATTTTGTTCCATTGATCTGTGTGTCTGTTTTTGTGCCAGTACCATGTTGTTTTGGTTACTATGGCTTTGTAGTATAATTTGAAACCAGCGAGTGTGATACCTCCAGCTTTGTTCTTTTTTCTCAGGAATCCTTTGGCTATTCGTGGTCTTTTGTTGTTCCATATAAAGTTTAGGATTCTTTGTTCTATTTCTGTGAAAAACGTTCTTGGAACTTTGATACGGATTGCAGTGAATCTATAGATTGCTTTAGGAAGCATGGACATTTTAACGATGTTAATTCTTCCAATCCAAGAGCACAGAATATCTTTCCATTTCTTTGTGTCTTCTGCGATTTCTTTCAACAATGTTTTATAGTTTGCAATGTACAGATCTTTCACCTTTTTGGTTAAGTTTATTCCTAGGTATTTCATTCTTTTTGTTGCAATTGTAAATGGGATTGTATTCCTAATTTCTCTTTCTGCTACTTCATTGTTAGTGTATAGAAATGTAACCGATTTTTGTACATTGATTTTGTATCCCACAACTTGACTGTAATCCTTTATTATTTCTAAACATTTTTCAGTGGACTCTTTAAGGTTTTCTAAATATAAAATCATGTCATCTGCAAAGAGTGACAGTTTCACTTCTTCTTTTCCAATGTGGATCTCTTTTATTTCTTTTTCTTGCCTGACTGCTCTGGCTAAGACTTCCAATACTATGTTAAATAAGAGTGGTGACAGTGGGCATCGTTGTCTGGTTCCTGTTCTTAGAGGGATAGCTTTCAGTTTTTCTCCATTGAGAATGATATTTGCTGTGGGTTTGTCATATATGGCCTTTATTATGTTGAGGTATTTTCCTTCTATGCCCATTTTATTTAGAGTTTTTATCATAAGTGGATGCTGCATCTTGTCAGATGCTTTCTCTGCATCTATTGAGATGATCATGTGATTTTTATTCTTCATTTTGTTAACATGGTGTATCACATTGATAGATTTGCGGATGTTGAACCATCCCTGTGTCCCTAAAATGAAACCCACTTGATCATGATGTATGATCTTTTTAACGTATTGTTGTATTCAATTTGCTAGTATTTTGTTGAGGATTTTTGCATCCATGTTCATCAGTGATATTGGCCTGTAATTTTCTTTTCTTGTGTTGTCCTTGTCTGGTTTTGGTATCAGGGTAATGTTGGCTTCGTAGAAGGAGTTAGGAAACCGCCTCTCCTCTTCAATTTTTTGGAAGAGTTTGAGAAGGATAGATATTAAATCTTCTTTGAATGTTTGGTAGAATTCACCAGGGAATCCATCTGGTCCTGGACTTTTATTTTTTGGGAGGTTTTTGATTGCTGTTTCAATCTCCTTACTGGTGATTGGTCTATTCAAATTTTCTGCTTCTTCTTGGTCCAGTTTTGGAAGGTTGTATAATTCTAAGAATTTATCCATTTCTTCTAGATTATCCAATTTGTTGGCGTATAGCTTTTCATAGTATTCTCTTATAATCTTTTGTATTTCTGAGGTGTCCATTGTAATCCCTCCTCTTTCATTTCTGATTTTATTTATTTGAGCCTTCTCTCTTTTTTTCTTGGTGAGTCTAGCTAAGGGTTTGTCAATTTTGTTTATCTTTTCAAAGAACAAGCTCTTGGTTTCATTAACTTTTTCTATTTTTTTGTCTCTATTTCATTTATTGCTGCTCTGATTTTTATTATTTCCTTCCTTCTGCTGATTTTGAGCCTTGTTTGTTGTCCTTTTTCTGGTACCTTTAGATGCACTTTTAGAGTGTCTATTTGGGATTTTTCTTCTTTGTTGAGGTAGGCCTGTATTGCTATAAACTTCCCTCTTAGAACTGCTTTTGCTGTATCCCACAGATTTTGGGATGTCATGTTTTTATTTTCATTTGTCTCCGGGAATTTTTTTATTTCTTTGATTTCTTCATTGACCCAATCGTTGTTCAGTAGCATTTTGTTTAATCTCCACATTTTTGTGGCTTTTCTGGTTTTCTTCCTGTGGTTGATTTCCAGTTTGATACCTTTATGGTCAGAAAAGATGCATGGTATTATTTCAATCTTCTTAAATTTATTGAGACTTGTTTTGTGGCCTAATATGTGATCCATCCTGGAGAATGTTCCATGGGCATTTGAAAAGAATGTGCATTCTGTGATTTTTGGATGGAATGTTCGCTATATGTCTACTAAGTCCACCTGGTCTAATGTGTCATTTAAAGCCACTGTTTCCTTCTTGATCTTCTGCTTGGATGATCTATTCTTTGGTGTAAGTGGAGTGTTAAAGTCCCCTACTATTATTATGTTACTGTCTATTTCTCCTTTTATGTTTGTTAATAATTGCTTAATATATTGAGGTGCTCCTATGTTGGGTGCATAGATATTTACAAATGTTCTATTTTCTTGTTTGATTGTTCCCTTTATTGTTATGTAGTGCCCATCTTTATCTCTTGTTACAGGTTTTGTTTTCAAATCTATTTTGTCTGATATAAATATTACTACCCCATTTTCTTTTCTTTGCCATTTGCATGGAATATCTTTTTCCATCCTTTCACTTTCAGTTTGTGAGTATCTTTAGGTCTGAAGTCAGTCTCTTGTATGCACCATATATATGGGTATTGTTTTTTTATCCAATTTGCCACCCTTTGCCTTTTGATTGGAGCATTTATTCTATTGACATTTGAAGCAGCTATTGATAAATATGTATTTATTGCCATTTTGTTACTTTTTTCTGGCTGTTTTAGTAGTTCTTCTCTCTTCCTTTCTTTTTCTCTTACTCACTTCCCTTGTGGTTTGATGGCTTTCTGTAGTAATATGTTTGATTTCTTTTGTCTTACTTATTTGCTCACTTATTAAAGGTCTCTGATTTGTGATGATCATGTCTATCCTATATAATATTCTATTTATATAACAGTCTATATTGAGTTGATAGACTCTTTAGCTTGACCTCTTTTTAAAATCTCTAGTTTTTCACTCCCCTCCTCCCACATTTTATGTTTTTCAAATCACATCTAATCTCTTGTTTTGTGTGGGTCTATCCATTACCATCTTATCATTGAAATAGACAATTTTAGTACTTTTGTCTTTTAACCTTCATATCATTTTCACTGGCTGTTGATCTGTTACCTTTACTATACTTTTACCTTTACCAGTGATCTTATAGCCTGGTTTTGTGATAATTTTTTTATATCTATTTGTGGTCATGGCTTTCCCAATTAAAGACCTTTCACTATTTTTTGTTGAACTGGTTTTGTGGTGATAAACTCCTGTAATTTTTACTTGTCTTGGAAGCTCTTTATCTCTCCTTCCAATCTGAATGACAACCTTGATGGATGGAGTATTCTTGGCTGTAGGTTTTTTTCATTTTAGCACTTTAACTATGCCATGCCATTCTCTTCTTGCCTATAGGGTTTCGGCTGAGAAGTCTGCTGATTGCCTTTTGGGCTTTCCTTTCTGTGTCACTTGTTGCCTTTTTCTTGCTGCTTTTAGAATTTTCTATTTATCCTTAATTTTGGATATTTTAATTATAATGTGTCTTTGTGTGGGCCTCTTTGGGCTTATCTTGTTTGGAGCTCTCTGTGCTTCCTGTACTTGGATGTCTGTTTCCTTCCTCAGGTTAGGAAAATTTTCATCTATTATTTATTCAAATAAATTTTCTTCCTCTTTGTCTCTCTCTTCTCCTTCTGGGACACCTATAATACAAATGATGGTGTGCTTGATATTGTCCCAGAGTTCCCTTAGACTGCTCTCACTATGTTTAATTCTTTTTTCTTTTTTCTGTTCAACTTGGGTAATTTCCTCTAGTCTTTTGTCTAGCTCTCTGATCCATTCTTGTGTATCATTTACTCTGCTATTGACTCCCTTTAGTGAACTTTTCATTTCCAGTATTGTATTCTTCATTTCTGATTGGTTCTTTTTTATATTTTCCACTGCTTTGTTGATGAGCTCACTGTGTTCATCCAGTTTTCTGCCAATATCTGTGAGCATCGTTACGAGTTTTTGTTTGAACACTTTGTCAGTTAGATCACTTATTTCTCTTTCATTTAGTCCTTTTTCTAAATTTTCTGGGGTTTTGTCTTGTTCCCTTGCTTGGAATGTATTCCTTTGTCTCCTCATTATGCCTCTTTCTTTGTACTTATTTCTATATATTAGGTGAGCCAGCTATGTCTCCTGATCTTGGAGAAGTGACCTTATGTAAGAGATGCCTTTTGAAGCCTAACAGTGTGCTTCCCTCTTGTCACTGGTCCAAATGATCCAGGAGTGACTCCTTTGTGGGCTACTTCTGTCCTTCTGCTGTAGCAGGGTTGCTCTTAATGCAGGTACCCAGGGAGTCTAGTCTTTCCTTCCCTCACCAGTTGTTTGTAAATTCAGTTTGGGGATCCTCAGCACCATTGGCTACAAGGTCTAACAGCATGCTCCTGTTGCAGTTTTCCTCTTAATTGGGTAGGTATCCAGTGTAGCTGCTTGCTAGCATCAGAGGCTTACTGTTGCTATAGGCCTCAGGACTACAAGGCTGTTGTAAGTTCTGTTAGGAGTGCAGCTGAGTGGGGCTGGCCCTAAGCATGGAAGCACTCAATTGTTTCAGGTTTTGGAAGGTGGGGCTGATCCTTTCATGGCTATTTGTGAAGCACAGGTCTTCTGCTGCTGATAAACCTCACCCTCCACAGCACCACACACACCATCAACACAGTCCTGGTCCATGCACACTTCCCAACTCCCTGGAGCATACCCCGATGCCCCACTGCAGAGGCCCCCACCTCTCCACCAATGCCCCCCACAGTTCACCTGGTCCTCACACAGGCTTTCCCCATAGAGGTGGACACACTCGCCTGCCCATAAATGATCAAGGCACCCAGTCAATGCAGGCCTGACAAGCAGCATAGTGTGAGAGCTTGCTATTGGGTGGGGCTGGTCCCTAGGTCGGATTGCCTGCCCTGGCTGAACTGGATTAAATCTGTGCTCTATTCGGTGTGGCAGACCCCTGGGCTAACAGGCCAGGGGAAGAATTTCAATGGCATATGCTGGGGTCCGTGTCAGCACACCTGGAATAAGTCACAACAATAGCTGCCATCAATGTCTCAGTCTCTGGAGAGGTCTCTCCTCTCACCAAGATGCACCCAGAGCCTACCAGGTGAGTCTTTTTTCACCAAAGGACTGTCACACTTCTCTCTGGTGATTTTAGGTTGCTGAGATGGGTGAGTTTGCGTGTGGGCCCTTTAAGACCCTGGTCTTTTTTGCTTTCCTCTGATAGCTTTTCTGGGCGTATCCCCACTGAAGTTAATAGCCAGCAAAGCCAGATAGTAAGACCTTCGTCTCAGTTGTGCTGAGTTTGAAGGATGCTTATAGCAGTATTAGCCCTGCTCCGGACCTCACTCCTCCAAGGAGGGCTGCTTACCTTAGAGTTGCTCCTGCCTGGCCAGCTGAGAAAGTCCACTGCTCGTGAAGGTGTATTTTTTCTCTCCAGAAGGAATTTGTGCCTCTTCTGCCTTAGTCAGGACTGTCCCTTGTTGTGGGGGTTCTTTTTATACAGTTTTCAGTTTTCTATCCAGGGTAATTTTTCCAAAAATAGTTGTAACCTGGTTGTGTTCATGGGAGGAGATGAGTTCAGCATCTGCTTACACTGCCAACTTGATGAGATCTCTAATTGCTAATTATTTTTGTAGTTGTATAACATTTAACAATTCTGTAACTGTCTTTTCCATTTTTTACAGGTTGTCTTGAAGAAGTTAAGAACTCTCCTTATTTCCATAGCATTCCAAAGTCATGCACCACTCCAAAGACATAATGACTGTCAGTATAAACATTAGTTACTTGATTCCTAGCTAGTTGACAAGCTTGAGTTAAGGCAACTCATTCAGCCTGCTGTGCTGATTTTATTCCCGATAAATAAGAGCTTTTAATTATGTCCACTGTGGATGTTGTTGCATATCCATCCTGGTAACGTCCATACAAATCCTTTAAATAGGATCCATATGTAAGCCCAATTAGATCAGCATTATCAATAGGAGTCTCTTGTAGTTCATTCCTAGGAGTGAAAAGATAATCTGCTAATAAAATGCAGTCGTGGTCATTTCCCTCCTGTGATGCTGGAAGCAAGTTTGCAGGATTAAGGTTTTACATTAAGCTAAGGTAATATTAGGTGCAGAAAGAAACAGTATTTCATAAAAGGCTAATAAGCTTTCAGAATAGTGCTGAGTGTGATGAGAATTTAGAAGAGATTCAGCTGAGTGTGGACATAAATAGTTAAAGGAGATCATGTTACCATTTCTTCAGTAGCCTTACACAAAAGAGCTGTTGCTGAAACAGTCCTCATGCATGGTGGAAGTCCTTTTGCTCCCAAAACTAAGTGCTGACTATAATATCCCCTAGGTTGATGCTGGTCATCATGTTTTTGAGTTAATACACCTAAAGCATTTCCTTTGTCTTCAAGCACAATGAGGGAAAATGGCAAGTTGGAATTAGGGTGACCTAAAGCTGGGGCCTGAGCCAAGATGGACTTTACGGCACTTATGGTTTTTTCTCCTTCTGATATCTATTCAATCAAATCAGGCTGGTCAGACTAAAGCAGCATATAAAAATGTTGAGCAATGAGCAAAAAGTTAGGCATCCAACTCCTGCAATATCCAGTCTGTCCTATAAATCCCCACAATTGTTTTTTTTGTTTGTGGGAGACAAAAAGCCAAAATTCCTTTAACGCTTTTGGAGTCAATCAATAGCCCATCCTTCGATGTTAGGTGCCCCGGATATTTTACAACAGCCAAACAAAATTAGAATTTATCTTTGGACGTCTGCCACCTATGTCCTTTACTTGTTGTAATAGACAGATGGTGTCCTTTTGGGGGTTTAATTCAGCCTTGGAGCATAAAAGCAAGTTATCTACATAGTGAATTAAAGTAGAGCCATTATAAAAATATGCATTAGCTAAATCAGCCTTAAGTATTTGAGAAAAGTAAGCAGGACTTTCTGTATAGTCCTGTGTCATGACTGTCCAGCTAGATTGGTGATCTTCCCACATAAAAGCAAAAGGACACTGACTTTCTTTTTCTACTGGAATACTAAAAAAGGCTCTGAAAATCAGTTACTGAAAAATAGCAGCTATCAGCTGAAATAGCTGAGAGCAGTCTGTGTGGATTTGGGACCACAGGTTGGTGAGGAATCACAATATTATTTACAGCTCTCAGATCTTGACCAAATCTCCATCCTTTCCAGGTTGGCTTTCTTACTGGTAAGACAGGTGTATTTCAAAGATTAGTTCAAGGAATTATAAGTCCCTTCTCAATAAATTCCTGAAAAAATTTCATTTAATGCCTCTGGCTTAAGTGAATATTATTGAATATTTTATAAAGGCTTAAAGTTGTCAACAATCACCTTATTAGGAGCAGCTGATTTAATTTTTCCAATATGGGAGGACGAAGACCATAATTCTTTAGACACTTGTAATAACAGGTCATCAATTTTCTCTTGGTCTGCTTGAGCCACTGATTTTATAACCATCAATTTTCAGTAGCTAAATTTTGGTCAGCATCCAAATTTTTTAATTCTAGAAGCATTTCACTGTATGCTTCTAAAAGGTCTCATCTTATCAAATGAACTGGGGCACATTTTACTAGGAGAAACACATGTTTCTCTATCATGATTCTTAATTGAAAGGTTATTGGCTCTGATTTAAAAACTTGCATTGGTAAATCAGAAACGTTTACCATTTGAATTGATTGCTTACTCTGAGGGAAAGAGCAATGAATAAGGGTAGAGTTAAGAACAGATAATATAGTCCTACTATCTACAAGGGCCTTCAAATTTTCCCCTCCAGTAGTTATTTCAATCACCCCTAAGGTATTGATAAGGAGGAGGGGAAATGCCCTCCTATAATCCTTGGAGAACTCCTATTCCTTTTTAAGTTTGTCATATTCTTGATCCCATTTAAGTTTCTGGCAATCTTGTTTGAAATGACCAATTTTTTGCAATAGTAAAAAGTGGTCATTCCGTCTTTGGTCAGATTTGGAAAAGAGTATCTTTATCGGACCAATAGCCTGTTGTAATTGTACATTCATAACTTTAGTGGCTCTTTACTTTTCTTTCTTTTGTAGAGTTTTAGAAAGTTTATCTACAATAGTGACAAGTGCACTAGTGCACAATGCAGCCCAGTCCAATTCATGTCTTAAAATTAGTGTTGTCAATTACTCATCTAATCCTCCCAAAAAGATTGAATTTAAAATTGGATCATTTTGATGGTGCTGAAAACTTCTAGGAGCAATCCTGGAGATCTGCTTGAAGGTTTTTTCATACCTTTCAAAATAGTCAAAGATAGTTTCTCCACGTTCTTGTTTACATTGATGGGTCTTTGTCTAATCATCTATTTTCTTAGGAAAAATATTAGGAATGGCTTGGTGTAAACTATGAGCAGCATAGTTTCTGAAGGTCTTCAGGCTCGTGTTTGTGAAAATCTTCCATGGATGCTTTCCAATTTGCCTCCTTTAGCCTTTCCTTAGCTTCACTTTCAGGAGTAGCAAATTCACACACTGATGTAAGTGAGTATCCTGGTCCATATGTTACAACAGTTCAAACTCTTGAGCAAACCCTAAAGGGTCTAGTAAAGAATCTGGAAAGTCCTTAGCTAAATTTTTAAGTTCAGTTCTAGTCCAAGGAGTATACATCAAGTGCATGCTCATCCTAGTAGGTTTCTCTTAAAGGGAGCTGCAATGGTTTTAGGACTTTCAGTAATTAGTTCCTTGGGATTCAGTTAGTTTCTCCTTTGGAGATGAAGGAGGAGGAAGAGATAAAGTAGACAAGTCGGGGTATGAAAGTTCAGAAAAGAGAAGATACAAAAGTGCTGGAGGAGGAGAAGGAAGGGAAGGTGAAGAAGAGGTGGAGGAGGCAGGGCAGCTTCTGAACTTTTCTTCAATTTAGCAATATTTTTTAATAATTTTTATTTTCCTATAAAGATGTCATTTTATCATTACCATGCTTTGAATCTTCTAAATACCACTTAAAATATGCTTCCCATTCTGTTTGTTTGATTTTATAGATAGCTTTTTCCAATTGTGCATGCAGATAAACTAATTTGGGTAAATTCAACATTCCGCATTTTGACCATTTAAGACTCAAGTTATCCTCTGTAAAATTTTCTCACTTTCTTAAGCAATTGCAAGTATCACCTCCATGCATATTGTACATGAAGCCGGCTGGAGTTCCAGAGGGAGGCTGCCCGTTCAGGAGCTGGTCTGCTTTAGAAGCATGATTTCCCATTTTCTTTTAGTTTTGTTTTACTATAAAGTCTGAACAATTTCTAAGGACAGTGTAGAGGGTCAGAAGTGTGCTTTTTGTGTCACTTCCTAAAAGGCCATGAACACTCTCTTACATGTCTCAGTTCCCCTGCCAATTGTCTAAAATTATCATGGCAGCTCAGAGCACTGGATAGCCAATACTCATGTTTGCATCCCTGAATAAGCCTTCAATTACTTAAAGTGAACCATCACAATTGAATTCACTATGGGACCACTGCATGTCATGAAGATCCACCTCAGACACTTCCACTAGGTTCTCAGTCACTTGAGAATGCCTTTTGACTAGAAGGAGCCAGTGTCCTTTCTCTTAAGAGCTGAATGAGTTCAGTCTCTCTCTCTTATTTTTTTTTTGCTTGGAAAGACTCCCCCTGAGCTGACATCTGTTGCAAATGTTCCTCTCTCTCTTTTTTTCACCCTCCCCAAAGCCTCAATACATAGTTGTATATTCTAATTGTAAGTCCTTCTAGTTCTTCTATGTGAGCCACCACCACAGCATGGTTACTGACAGACGAGTGGTATGGTTCCACGCCCAGGAACCTAACCTGGGCTGCCAAAGTAGGGTACACTGACTTAACCACTTGGACATCAGTGCTGACTCAAGTTCAGTCTCTCATTTTACTATCAACTTGTAGACATAATTTTTTTATAGACATAATTTTCTCCAACTTAAAGCCAAATTAAAAAGACCAGCCCTGATCTCTCCAAAGTTCCCCCAGTCTCCCCTGGCCTAGGAAAATTCTCCAGGTTCCTCTTACCTAGGGTATGTACCAATACCCCCTTAAGACACCTAGTGAAACAGCTGAAGTAAAGTCAGGACCTACAAGTTAAATAAGGAGGTCTGGATTTCAGGAGAACTCATCAAGGCACCTGAAGTGTACAGTGAAGCTGGAGGAGCTCAATGGACTCATGCTGGTCCCGAGTGCCAGTTCAAAGTAGATTCCAGGTGGTCTCAGGTGGGTTTCTCTGAAATCCTGCTGACTATGCCAAGAAATGTTGACTCAAAGAACTAATAACCATTTTATAGATAAGAGAGATAAGGTGAATTTTACATGAGCCCAGCTGAGGACTAGCCCAGGAAGGCAGTCTCCATAAAGGAAGAAGGTATTCCAGAGAAGCATGGGTTTCAGGACAGTTTTATACATTTTTAGAGCAAAGAACATATATCAAGCATGTCCAGCATACATATTCAAAGAGATATTTAGTTACAAATTAGCAGGTCAATGTGACCCTGATGCCTGGGAAAGAAAACTGATCTTCGGGAGTACTGATACTGGCATCATAGTAGGGGAAGAATGCATTCTTATCTTCAAATAGTGCATTCCTTTACTTTGAGATAATTTTTAATGCATCCGTATCTTTAATGGTTAAAGCAGATGTACAATGTATGTCTGACAGGCCATAAGTCAGGCTGATTTAGTTCAGGTGGCTTGATGCTTAAATGAGAATAACTACCCCATATACCTCAATATGTGAAAATTTCTTGTCAGATCCAAATGAAAGGCTCTTTGGAAACTTTCCAGCAGATTAGAACATGCCCTTTGCCTTTGGATTTCACAATTCCAATAACCCTTTTGAGCTACAAATTTCTATCACTGATAGTTTTGCCTATTGATGTTCCTAGCCGTGGGAGGTAGTCTCTCCTTGGAGGTCTACTTTAGGGTTTTGGAATCATTGTTACCCTGACACAGTTACTAAATATAGCATTTTTATTAATAACTATTAGCATGCTATTGGGCTTTGTCTGAAACTGAACACCTTACCCAGAAGGGCCTCCTGAATCTCCAACATAACACTTCATTTGAGGACGTGTCAACTCAAAGCCTATGACTAACAAGATGAGGTGTGTTCAACAACACTCACTTGTCAAATGAAAATAGCATATTCATCCTGGTCCCAGGAACATTTTGCCTTTACGTGAGAAAGTGGCAGCTGTACCCATGAGGGACACTTTATTCCCCACTCCATTGTCTGACGCAAAGCTGCCTACTCAATGAGTCCTCATGCCACTGAGATTCCCAGAATGCCTGGGCCTGGTTTACCGATGGCTCTGCTAAACTGAAACCTGATGCGGTATACAGGGCTTCTGCAGGTTCAGCCTCAGGACCAGCTGTGTCAAACTGAAAAGGACTGTGGGTGTTTTACTCAATAGGCAGATCTCAAACCATTCTCATAACTCAGACAAAGAATCCCCTTGATGAATTTTGTTATATTTTCACTGACTCTTGAGCTGTTGGAAAAGGCCTAGAGCTTTGGTCAGCCATATGAAGACTACAGACTGTTAGATTAAAGACAACTTTCCTTGGGGCCATGAAGTATGAAAACAAATCGAGGTTACTAATTAAACTATCTGGGTCACTTGTTTAAGTGGCCATGATAAAAGTCCATTCTCTGATGAGGCCAATTGGAATCACACCCCTGACTGGGCCTACACTGACTAAATTGCCACAATCACTGCATGGATTTATCCCTATACCGGATATAGCACTGACCCTCTGTCATGAACTAGGCTCAAAGGAAAGGATTCTATGTGTCTGAGGTGGAGGCTATCACTGCATGCCAAACTCTTGCCAAAAGTTGACCTATTGTCTCGAGGAGGGGGGAACCAAGTTGCATGAGACTTGGCCCCCACCCAATCCTTACAGACTGATTGCATCAGTCCCCTGATGTCCTTATCGAGGCTGTTAATAGCTGATTCCAAAGCTGACTCCAGTCACACCATTGTGGCCCTTGAAATTAATCTCTATTATGTGTTTGAGACTCTGGACCATTTGCAGTCTGACAATGGTGATCCTTTCATTACAAAAGTTATTCAACAGTCTTAACAATGCCATGATAGGTATTTGATGTATCTTCTACACTGCCCACCTGCTGCCAAGACCAGCTAGGCAGCCAGCTGAAGTGGCGGATGGAATGAATATACAGAACACGTCTATATAATAGACACAACACACTCTATATTATTTAATGGGACAGGAGACCATCACCCTCTAGGACTGAGGTTACATCCCTCTGATCACCACGTATTTATTTGCAGACCAAGAAGTACAAGCATAGTAGGAATTCATGCCAGCAGGAATATGCAAGTCAAAGCTAAGCAGTTCTAGTCTTCCCCTCTTCAATGTACCCCGGCCCTACACAAGGCCATTCTCTGAGGGAGTATCCTGGCAACAAACAATCTGGCAAGTTATGCAGATGGCATTCTGTTCCTGCAAGGGCCTAGCATTCTTAAGCCCCTTGCCTTCATGTTTGATAAGATACTACCTTCCGGCCTTTGATTCCAAAGCACAAACAATCTAACACAGTAATTTATGAGAATCAGCAAGTTGCATATTTCTCAGTCACCAATTTTGTAATTTGTTCTTGCTAAGCTTAAAGCCTTGCAATAATGTTACTATGCTCTCCTGCAACACCTACCAACCCCAGGTATCTAGAAATAATAACTGAAAGCTTTCCTAACCTAAGGAAGTAAACAGACATCCAGCTACAGGAAGCACAAGAGCACCAAACAAGATAAACCCAAAGAGGCCTACGCCAAGACACATTGTAATTAAAATGTCCAAAATTAAAGATAAAGAGAGAATCCTAAAAGCCACAAGATAAAGGCAACAAGTGACATACAAAGGAAACCCCATAGGACTATCAGCTGACTTCTCAGCCAAAACCTTACAGGCAAAAGGGAGCGGTATGATATAACTAAAGTGCTGAAAGGAAAAAAACCTACAGCCAAGAACATTTTACCCAGCAAGGTCATCATTCAGAATGGAAGGAAAGATAAAGAGTTTCCCAGACAAGAAAAAATAAAGGAGTTTATCACCAAGAAACCAGTTTCTCAAGAAATGCTAAAGGGACTTATTTAAATGGGAAAGAGAAGACTACAAACAGGAATAAAAAAATTACTTTAAAAAAAGCAATAAAATCATGGGTAAAGGCCAAAATACAGTAAAGATAGTAGATCAACCACCTATGAAGATAATATGAAGGTCAAAAGACAAAAGTACTAAAATTACCTATTTCCATGATAAGAGGTAGCAGATAGACACACACACACAAAAAGAGATTAGATCTGATATCCAAAACGTTAAATGTAGGAGGAGAGGAGTAAAAGAGTAGAGCTTTTAGAAAGAGGTCAAACTAAAGAGGCCATCAACTTAATATAGATTCCTATCATATATATGTAGGTCATTATATATGAACCTCATGGTAAGCACAAACCATAAACCTATAATAAATACACAAATAGTCAAGAGAAAAGAACCCAAACATAATACTAAAGAAAGCCATCAAAGCACAAGGGAAGAGAGCAAGAGAAGAACTACTAAAACACCCACATAAAAAGTAAGAAAATGGCAATAAATACGTACTTATCATTAGCTACTTTAAATGTCAATGGACTAACTGCTCCAATCGAAAGGCATAAGGTGGCCAATTGGATAAAAATACAAGACCCATACATATGCTACATAGAAGAGACACATTTCAGACCTAAAGACACTCACAAACTGAAAGTGAAGTGGTGAAAAAAGGTACTCCATGAAAATGACAATGAAAAGAAAGTGGAGGAAGCAAAACTTAAGTCACACAAAATAGACTTTAAAATGAAAACTGTAACAGGAGAGAAAGAAGGGCACAACATAATGATAAAGGGGACAATCCAACAAGAGGATATAACACTTGTAAATGTCAATGCACCCAACATAGGAGCACCTAAATATATAAAGCAATTATTAACAGACATAAAAGGAGAAATAGACAGCAACACAATAATAGTAGAGGACTTTAACACTCCACTTACATCAATGGATAGATCATCAAACAGGAGATCAACAGGGAAACACTTGTCTTAAATGACACATTAGATCAGAAGAACTTAGTAGATATATATAGAACATTCCATCCAAAAACCACAGAATAGACATTATTTCCAAATGCACATGGAACATTCTCCAGGATTGACCACATATTAGGCCACAAAACAAGTCTCAATGAATTTAAGAAGATTGAAATAATACCAAGCATCATACAATGGTATGAAACTAGAAATCAACTACAGGAGGAAAACCAGAAAAGCCACAAAAATGTGGAGATTAAACAAAATGCTACTGAACAACAATTGGGCCAATGAACAAATCAAAGGAGAAATCAAAAAATGCCTGGAGACAAAGGAAAATGAAAATACAACGTGCCAAAACTCATAAGATACAGCAAAAGCAGTTGTAAGAAGGAAGTTTACAGCAATACCAATACAGATCCACCTCAACAAACAAGACAAATCTCAAATAAACAATCTAACAGTGGAACAGTGGAATGCCATGCTGTGGTAGGCATCCCACATATAAAGTAGAGGAAGATGGGCATGGATGTTACCTCAGGACCAGTCTTCCTCAGCAAAAAGAGGAGGATTGGCAGCAGTTAGCTCAGGGCTAATCATCCTCAAAAAAAAAAAAAAAAGAAAACAATAGAAAAAAATTAGTGAAACCAAAAGTTTGTTCTTTGAAAAGATAAACACAATTGACAAATCTTTAGCTAGACTCGCCAAGAAAAAGAGAGAGAAGCCTCAAATAAATGAAATCAGAAATGAAAGAGGAGAAATTACAGCAGACACCTGGGAAATACAAAAGATTATAAGAGAATACTATGAAAAGCTATACACCAACTAGATAATCTAGAAGAAATGGATAAATTCTTATAATTATACAACCTTCCAAAAAAATCAAGAAGAAATAGAGAATTTGAATAGACCAATCACCAGTAAGGAGATGGAAACACCAATCAAAAACTTCCCAAAAAATAAAAATCCAGGACCAGATGGCTTCCCTGGTGCATTTTACCAAAGATTCAAAGAAGGCTTACTACCTATCCTTCTCAAACTATTCCAAAAAGTTGAAGAGAAGAGGAGGCTTCCTAACTCATTCTTCAAAGCCAACATTATCCTGATACCAAAACCAGACAAGGTTAACACAAAAAGGAAAATTACAGGCCAATATCACTGATGAACATTGATGCCAAAATCCTCAACAAATTACTAACAAATTGGATATGACAATACATTAAAAGGATCATACATTTTGTTCATGTGGGATTTATTCCAGGGATTCAGGGATGGTTCAACATCTGCAAATCAATGTGATACACCACATTAACAAAGTGAAGACTAAAAATCACACGATCATCTCAATAGATGCAGAGAAAGTATTTGACAAGATACAGCATCCATTTATGAGAAAAACTGAATACAATGCTCATAGAAGGAAAATTCTTCAACATAATAAAGGCCAAATATGACAAACCCACAGCTAATATCATTCTCGACAGAGAAAAACTGAAAGCTATCTCTCTAAGAACAGGAACCAGGCAAGGATGCCCACTTTCACTGCTCTCATCTAACACAGTATTGGAAATCTTAGCCAGAGCAATCAGGCAAGAAAAAGAAATAAAAGGGATTCAACAGTGCAGTGAAATTGTCACCATTTGCAGATGACCGGATTTTAGATGTAGAAAACCCTAAAGAATCCAACAAAAACTTTTAGAAATAATAAATGAACACGGTAAAGTTGCAGGATACAAAATCAATATATAAAAATCAGTTGCATTTCTATACACTAACAACAAAGTGGCAGAGAGAAAAATTAAGAATACAATCTCATTTACAATTGCAACAAAAAGAATGAAATACCTAGGAACAAATTTAACCAAAGAAGTAAAAGATCTGTACACTGAAACTATAAAAGTTTGTTGAAAGATATTGAAGAAGACACAAAGAAATGGAAAGATATTCCATGCTCTTGGAATGGAAGAATTAACCTAGTTAAAGTTTCCATACTTCCTAAAGCAATCTACAGATTCAATGCAATCCTTTTCAAAGTTCTACAACATTTTTCACAGAAATAGAACAAAGAATCCTAAAATTTATGTGGAACAAGTAAAAACCCCAAACAGCCAAAGGACTCTAAGAAAAAAGAACAAAGCTGGAGGTATCACACTCCCTGATTTCAAAATATACTACAAAACTATAGAAACCAAAACAGCATGGTACTGGCACAAAAACAGATACACAGATCAACGGAACAGAATACGGAGCCCAAAAATAAACCCACAGATCTATGGATAGCTAACTTTCGACAAGGGAACCAAGAACATACAATGGAGAAAAGAGAGTCCTTCAATAAATGGTGTTGGGAAAACTGGACAGCCACATGCAGAATAATGAAAATAAACCATTATCCTACAACATACACAAAAGTTAACTCAAAAGGTATTAAAGACTTGAACATAAGACCTGAAACCCTGAAATTTCTAGAAGAAAACAGGCAGTACGCTCTTCGACATTGCTCTTAGCAGCACATTTTCAAGTACCATGTCTGACTGTGCAAGGGAAACTAGAAAAAATAAACAAATGGGACCACATCAAACTAAAAAGCTTCCACACAGCAAAGGAAACCATTAACTAAAAAAAAGGCAACCTAACAACTGGGAGAAAATATTTGCAAACCATATATCTGATAAGGGGTTAATATCCAAAGTATATAAAGAACTCATACATCTGCACAACAAAAAAACTAACAACCCAATTGAAAAATGGCCAAAAGGTCTGAACTGACATTTCTCCAAAGAAGATACACAGATTGCCAAGAGGTACATGAAAAGATGCTCAACATCATTAACTATCAGGGAAATGCAATCTAAACTACAAAGAGATATCACCTCACTCCTGTCAAAATGGCTTAATTAACAAGACAGGAAATAGCAAGTGTTGGAGAGGATGTGGAGAGAAGGGAACTCTCATAACACTGCTCGTGGGAGTGCAAACTGGTATAGCCATGATGGAAAACAATATGGAGATTCCTCAAAAAAATTAAGACTAGAGCTACCATATGATCTAGCTACTCCACTGCTGAGTATTTATCCCAAGAACGTGAAAACATGAATGGATAAAGATGCATGCACCTCTTTGTTCATTAAAGCATTATTCACAATGGCCACGACTTGGAAGCAACCTAGGTGCCCATCAAGGGACAAATGGATAAAGAAGATGTGGTATATATACACAATGGAATACTACTCAGCCATGAGGAATGATGAAATCTGGCCATTTGTGACAACATAGATGGACCTTGAGGGTATTATGCTAAGAGAAATAAGTCAGAGGGAGAAAGTCAAATACTGTATAATCTCACTCATAAGAAGAAGTTAAAAACAACAGTAAACAAACACATAGAAACAGAGATTGGATTGGTGGTTACCAGAGGGGAAGGGGGGAGAAAGGGGTAATTAGGCACATGTGTGTGGTGAAGGATTATAATTAGTTTTTGGGTGGTAAACATGACGTAATCTCAGAGAAGTCAAAATATAATGATGTACACCTGAAAAAAAAACCAAAAATCAAAAAAAGATTTTTTTAAAGTATTTTTTCAAAAACTGATCAATTTTTTATCTTCTTTGTTTTAATGTATGAACACACTAAAGGACATTAGGGAATGATTATATGCCAGAGTGTTGGTAGTGGTGATTTTGTTTGTTTTGCATAGAAACTGCATTTCAGTAAGCAGCAGGACATCAGTAGGAATTTGAAGGAAGTGCTCTAGATTTCCTGATATAATATTTCCAAAATTCTCAAATACCCTGAAAAATGGATACATTAATTTCTCTAGGAAAAATGCTACCGCACTGTTCTCTTGATATAAATAGTGGAAGGGTTTCAGTGAATTGAGGAAGATATTAGTAAGGCATTTATTACATTTCTTCCCTTTAAACTCTGACTGTGGCCTCCCAATCCTGATACTTTCTCCGCTTGTGACTCCATTTCCTGAAAATTTCTCCTCTTTCATAATTTACTTTTCCTGCAGGAGGACTGTGTACTGCCTTGCTGTCCCTTCACAGAGCCTTGTTTGTCAAATACAAACATGAGAGACATTTGTGAGCAAGAATCACTAGGACTTAACGATTTATTTGATATTGCCGGCAGGGAAGATGACGGCATTCAGATACGGAGAAGCTGAAGACTTTGGTTACCAGCAGAAATGGGGTAAGAATTTATTTATTCTTACAAGTGATAATCATCTGTTGCACAGTTGCCTTACTGAAAAGTTTGCTGCCAGCTTGGGTTCTGGAACATTTATTGAAGTTTCCGCACTGTCTCCAAACAATCGAGAAACTGAGAGGAAGAAATCAGAACTGTCCTAACCATCCTTTCTGAGTTTCTGTCTATTTTAGAGTGCTTTTTGCCTTCATTTGCAGAAACAGTTTAGACTTTTTCTCTCTGTGCTGCCTTACCTGAAAGCAGGTCTTTTCTTCCAGATCTTGACTATACACTTGAAACTGGAAACTTGAAAGCTTTTCACTGGGAAACAGTCTCCTTTGAAAGTGACATATGCCTAAAGTGTTACAAGAAATGACATTTCTTGTCCCTGACTCTGAGCCCTACCCACTGTGAGTCCAGACACCGTACCAGCACTGGGGGTTCCATGGCAAATGAGAAAACCTCCCTGTCCCAAAGGCTTAAAATTTAAGCATGCAAAAAAGTAAATACCACACAATATGGCAGGTGCATGATAAAAAGGAACGGAAAAGATGTCCATGGGGAATTCACAAATTCTACCCAGGGAACCAGGTATCACAAATGGCTTCACAGAGGCGATGCCTCTACCCACTGTTGAACAAGGAATAGGTGTTTGCATCTCATACAGAGAGAACAGGTGAGTATAGGTAAAGATGAAGCAAACAGACTCATGTGCTCAAGGAATGGCAAGCAGACCAGTATGTATAAAACAACAGTGCAGAAAAGTATGTTACAAGAGATAAAAATGGATAGGCAGGCAGAACTCACTTTACAGGAGACCTATGACATGTCTGGGGGCATCGTGATTTCCTGTCCTACACCCACCCACCTATCCACCTTACGCGCAGCTGTGTGGTCCGAGCGGGAGTCACTCCACTCCAGTTTCAAGGATGGGCCATGATTGATGTCAACCATCAAGGTAATCCCACTCCCCCTGCCACAGTGATCGATGCAGTGAGAGACAATAACCGCGGCCTAAATGAGCCAATGCACTGAAATTTCCTACCCAAAGGGATTTGTTTGAAGAAGGTCCAATCGGCGTGAAGCTAAAGACCTTTTTTATATGATCGTGGGAATTGACTGTAACCTCCTTTCCTCTGGAGAAGGAAGCTCCTCGTCCCATTTGTAGTCGAACAAGGTCAGTCTAAGAATGCAGCTAATGCAGTGGGAGGGAGAGTCAAAGGAAAAGCAGGAAAAAAGTGCATGAAGCCCGCCTTACCATTTAGTGAGACGATCCAGTCAATTGGCTTTACCATCTAGACAGAGTTCGTGTCAATTTTCTGATACAGTACCCTATGGAAGCCATTGAAACGTTTGGTTAGAGAGGTAATATTACCAGCTTTATGCTTTAGAAAGACCGTTGAAGCCACAGGCATAGAAGGAATTAGTAAAGCACACGATCGCGGTCAGGGCAGTCTGTCCAAAACCCGGTCAGTAGCCCACTGGGACGAAACAACACTAGAAGAAACATTTGAAAGTACAGATAAGGAAGGGAGCAACAAATGTCGCTGGCAATGTCCTAGAAGAGATGGGGTGAGTTTGAATCAAGAGCACAGATGTAGAAGTGAGCCATGAATGAGAAAGGGGACATCAACGCAAGGAGGTGGTTGGACATCCTTGACCCCCGGGCGGAGTGCGGGCTGGGCTCGTGGTCTGGCAGAGCCAGGCACACGCCTCCATTTTACTGCGCTGGTTACTTTTCAGTGCTTTTCTCCCCATGAACCGTGAGCTCTGTGCAGCCGGTCTTGATGTGTGTCATCTGTTTCCAGGCCTGAGAGCCGCGCCTGGGACGTGACGCGCGCTGAAGAAACGTGTGTTCTTAACGGGCGCTCCCAGAGCAGGACTGAGCCCTCCTGACTTAAAGGACGCGCTCTAAAGGTGAAGGAACTTACGAATAACTTCACTTAGCTCTCACTTTATTCCCATGGGGTCTCAGGATTAAGTAACATGAATAAAATAAAACACTTCAAAGTTATATTTGAGTTTTCTTTCTAGATTGTATCGGATTTTCTTACCATCAGAGCTGTAAATAACATTACAAACAGCTCCATATGCCCTCAACCTACTCTCACAATTGTCACCTACCTTCATTGAATAAAGGTCCTCCAAATGGGATATGCTTATTTGCAATTAATTCTTTCAAAGATGTGAAAAATTCTCCTGTTACGTGACCTCAGAATTATCGCTGCTACTTAGACTCCGTATAGCACTATTCTCTCTAAAGCATAAATAACTATAGAAACTCCACAGAGTCCTTTGTACTGATGATAAAGTCAGAACCGTGTTTAGTTAAGCAAGAATTCCCCAGCGACTCACATAATCAATATTCTCTATGAAGGAATGGGGTTTAAAATACAAACGGGGTCTTTCCCTTTATACAAGTAAGCACACAATTGTGATCACCGTTCTTGCCCTTTCTCTCTCTTCCCAAAATGTCTCTAATCATATAAACAAAGGACCATAGTTCATGATCAGTGAACAAGAATAAGATGCCTTACTTTTGAAAATCTTATTTCAGAGAGACCTTGAATATCTTCGAAGTTCGAGTAACTGAACTTTCTTCATCCTTAGTTGATAACTTGGTTTAAGTTCTGAAGGAGAGACTGCAGGAAACAAGATGCGAGTGTGAAGCCGCTGCCATTGACTTCTACAGAAGAGATTACACCTTCTATTAAGAATAAATTCTTGACATTTTGCACCACATTTCAAATGTCATTACAACCAAAGATTAATGCAATATTGATTTCCAAGCTCTTACCAATGACCCACTTAATTCACATGAATGTTAGGAATACAAAATTTGCCCTCTAAGTGTTGACTTTAATTTATGTTACTCTGTTATAGCCCTATTGATCCTTTTGTATATATGTACCTACTAGGAATCTGTTCCACTCTAAGTGACAGAAAACCCAATTTGTAATGACTTACACTAATAGTTTATTTTTCTCACATAATTAGAAGTTCGAGTGAAGGAGGTGGCTGCATCTGGTCGGCTGCTCAGTAACACCATCTGGCTCTCCGCGGCACCATCTTTAATACGTTCATTTGTTTCTCATGAATGCCAGCTTATGATCACAGTGTGTCTGCTACAAATACCTGTTGGTTTTCAAAACGGAAAAAGATGGGGATGGAAGATGCTGGCCGCCACTGCTCTCTATTTCAAGAAAGGAAAAGCCTTTTTGGAAATCCCTCCACATATGGTCATTTCGGTCTCACTGGCCATTCCTAGCTGCAAGAGCGACCAGGAAAGCAGAGAACAGCATTCTAGAGATTGGACTAAACCAAACGTGCACTGCCTAGGGCCATGCTCACTGTTGTTACAAGCAAAACAAAAGAACAACGAAAGAAGAAAAGGGAGGAGATGGATTTGGGGTAGACAACTAAGCATGTCTGCCACAGTACATAATAAAGTTTCTATTATGTTTAGAAAATACAGTTCTACTTTTTCTAGTTACAAAAAGTTTAGGTAGTAACAACTCGACTATATATAAGCCCCTCAAGAGCAGCGCCTGTGATTTTCTCATTACTTTGTTACCACACAGATACAATAACTGATATATAGCAGACATCCAACAAACTTCTGTGGATGAATGGATACATAAATGAATGGACGACTGCAACCATACGTAAATTACTGACTTTCAGAAACTTGAGTGTCATGACATCATTCGGTACTAAAATTACATTGAATAATAGATATTTTATGACACATTATATAATTGTGGTCCCCTCATGTTTTTAACTTCCTTTTAAATTTAATTTTTCCAGCTTTATTGAGATGCAATTGACATATAACATTGTGTAAGTTTAATGTATGCAACAAGTGGATTTGATACACTTATATATGGCAAACTGAGTACCACCATAGCATCAGCTAACACCTCCATCATGTCACTTAACTGCAGTTTCTTTTTTCTGGTGAGAACATTTAAGATCTACTCCCTTAGCAACTTTAAAGTATATACTAAGTATGATTAACCATAATAACTGTGCTGTACATTAGATCCCAGAACTTACTCATCTTATAACAAACTTATTAATAAGTTTGTATGCTTTAACTAACATGTGTTTCCCCCACCTCCTAGCTCCTGGTAACCACCATTCTAGTCCCTGTCTCTATGAGTTCAGCTTTTTTAGATGCCAATATCGGTGATTTCATATCCAGTCACGTATCACAGAATGGCATCTTGGTCAACGACTGACTACACACAGATGGTGGTCCCATGGGATTAGTATCATATAGTCTACGTGTATAGTAGGCTATTCCATTTAAGTTTGTATAAGTACCATAGGGGAGGAAGAAATTTTTCTCTAATCTTCTAGATTCTTCTGGTTAGTCTAAGAATTAAAATGACATGAAACAAATTAACAGCAGAAAAACAAAGAAAAGATTAACAGTATGTATACATGTGAGATGTCCAGGAAAACTGAGTAACTGGCCAAAATGGTCAAAACTCTCACCTAAAATGCATCCTCAGCTGAAGACACAAGAAGATTTTGGGAGTGGGAAGAGTCAGAGACTTCAAAGGGAAGGACAGCAATTCACAGGTAGGGAAAAGTAGCAAATGTTTGGAAAACAAGTGTTTGGCCACAGAAACAGAACATAGAGGGGAACCTAAAAAATGGGCTTTTCTAGGTTCCTTCCAGTCTAACACCTGATTCATGTTATGCTAGGGTGATAACTCCTGAGACAGGATTTTTAGTCTGAATTCTTTTAGGCAGTTAAGGGGAAGGTAACAAGAAAAACTTTCTGAGTCTTTTGTTTCTCAAAAACAATCAGCCTAAAATAATCCTCATGTTATAGAGACAAATTTTGGGGTGGCAAATTTTGGGGTGGCAAATTTTGCTCTCCTTTAGTACACTCTATGATCTTCACATGATGATGAAATTGCCTAACAATGTATTTCTCAGAATGTATCCCTGTTGCTAAGTGATGTATAACTGTAGTATTTGTCTTTCTCTGTCTGACTTATTTCACTTAGCATAATCCCCTCAAGGTCCATCCATGTCGTCGCAAATAGCAGGTTCCTTCTTTTTTTTGGCTGAATAATATTCCATTGTGCATATACACCACAATTTCTTTATCTATTCTTCCATCCACAGACACTGAGGTTGTTTCCATATCTTGCTATTGTGAGTAATGCTGCAATGAACATAGGAATACAGATATCTCTTTGAGATCCTATTTTCATTTTCTTTAGATATATGCCCAAAAGTGGGATTGCTGGATTATATGGTAGTTCTATTTTTAATTTCTTGAGGAACCTCCATACTGTTTTCCATAGTGTCCACACCAACTTACTTTCCCACCAACAGTGCAGAAGAGTTCCCTTTTCTCCATAGTCTCACCAATACTTTTACTCTCTTATTTTTTTGATGATAACCATTCTAACACGTGTGATGTGGTATCTCATTGTGGTTTTAATTTGCATTTCTCTCATGATTAGTGATGTTGAGTACCTTTTTATGTATCTGTTGGCCATTTGGATGTCTTCTTGGTAAAAATATCTCATCAGTTCCTCTGCCCAGTTTTTAAATCAGATTGTTTATTTTTTTGTTACTGAGTTGTACGAATTCTTTATATATGAACATAAATGTTTTATCAGATATATGATTTGCAAATATTTTCACCCACTCCATAAGTTGCCTTTTCATTTTGTTGATGGTTTCCTTTGCTGTGCAGGAGCTTTTTATCTTGATGTAGTCCCACTTGTTTATTTTTCATTTTGTTGCCTTTGATTTTAGTGTCAAATCCAAAGAATCATCACCAGGACTAATGTCAAGGAACTTACTCCCTATGTTTTCTACTAGGAGCTTTATGGTTTCAGCTTTCACATCCAAGTCTCTTATCCATTTTGAGTTGATTTTTGTATATGGTGTAAGATAGGGGTCTAGTTTCATTCTTTTGCATGTGGCTGTCCAGTTTTTCCACCACCATTTATTGAAGATACTATCTTTCCTCCATTGTGTATTCTTGGCTCCTTTGTTGTAAATTAATCTGGTCTTTGTCATTTCTATCCTTTTACTAACTTTGGGCTTAGTTTATTCTTCTTACAAGTTTTTAACTTCTGCAAAGCCAGAAATGTAAAGGCAGTTTCCTTTCTCAAAATGGAGATGCCTGGGCCAGCCTTGTGGCCGAGTGGTTAAGTTCATACACTGCCCTTTGGGGGCCCAGGGTCTCACTGGTTTGGATCCTGGGCGCGAACATAGCATTGCTCATCAGACTATGTTGAGGTGGCGTCCCATATAGCACGGCCAGAGGCACTCACAACTAGAATATACAACTATGTACCGGGGGGCATTGGGCAGAAGAAGAAGAAGAAGAAAAAAACAAGATTGGCAACAGTTGTTAGCTCAGGTGCCAATCTTTAAAAAAAAAAACAACTTGGTAACTTGGTGTTCTTGAGTGTTTAAAAAAATATGGAGATGCTAAGTTATTTAGATATTAAATGTAGATATTAAGTGTATAAGGATAAACAATAGAGTAAACATCCATAGTAATTGGTAGGAAGGAGGGAAGGAGAGGTAAAGGAGGAAGAGAAGCACAGAAAAGAAAAAGGAAAGGAAGTGCTCAAGCTATCAAAAGATTGTCAGGCTTTGGATGACAGCCAGAGGTCCAAGAGTGAAATGCAACATCATCTAAAGTCCTGGAAATAACAACAAAAAAGTATAGGTTGACTTAGCTTTGTCTTTTCAAGTCTAAGAATAAAACTAGGATTAGATTAAGTAGTCTTTGATGATAAAGTATAATAGAAAAAGTCCTTAATTATACCGGGACATTAGAAGCTCTTTAAATAATACTCAGAAAGATACTTCTGTCTTTTTAAACAGTATTAAATAGTATGAGGTAAGCGAGGATTTTCTTCTCCCTGTAAATCCCTTTCTCTATTGTCCAACCCTCTCCCCAGTCTTCCACTTTTGGCAAAAGGGAGTCACTGGTTAGATTGAGAAGAGCCTCCTAGATTGCCCAGTACCAAACTAAGAAACTGCCAGTAGGAAAGGGAGAGAAAATTTCACACTATTTTCTGGACTCTATATGAGCCTATGATAGATAATAGTAAGTGTTTCTTTCTGGAAATAAGCTACCTCCACAACCTTGTAGAAGGTGCAAATGAGAAACTACCCTTTTTTTGCAGCTATTTTTCATAGATCTTAATTTTTGCAGGAAAAAAATAAGGTTGAAAAGTATCCAATACTCTATTTCTCTTAACCGCAAATGAAAAGACTTGTTAAGCTCATGGGACTGTGCCCTCCAAGTGAGAGGTGTTTCAACTGCAAGGCAAATATGAAGGAGGAGACAAATAGCACTGTAAATGTCACAATTCTGTGCAAATACAAACCAATCAAGTAAGGGCAAATTCAACAGAACCATAAAAGTTTAAAGCAAAATAGACCTTCGAGAACAATGAATCTAACCTCCTCATTTTAATGCAGAATAAACTCATATTTAAAGCTATATAAGTGGATGGCAGAAGTCAGACTAA
Source organism: Equus przewalskii (assembly GCF_037783145.1). Classification (NCBI taxonomy): domain Eukaryota; kingdom Metazoa; phylum Chordata; class Mammalia; order Perissodactyla; family Equidae; genus Equus; species Equus przewalskii. The sequence continues at coordinate 2,637,921 of NC_091857.1, read as the reverse complement.
ACCTAGGTATCCAACGGCATGAAATTAATCCATTTCATCATGCTGTAAATTTCTGGAAAGTATATGACTGTCTCTTGACTGAGTTTATCATGGGGACCATCAGATATGTAAGCAAATTTATATGTAAATAGCTGAAGTTAATCCAAAAACCAGTTTGACAGATTTTTGTTGACTACCTTGATTTGCCTAAAGGCTAATGTGATTATGAATTTTAAAATTGTCCATATTAAATGAGGGTTCTTGGCTTTTGTTATGCAAAATTATTATGCATATAAAAATTAATGTGTGGAAGTTTGCATACATACTTGCCTGTGAAATTCTAACATGCATAATGTGGACATTAACCCTGGAGTGAAGTCTGTCAATGCTATGCTGCAGCTGGTAAAATCAAAGATGTGGCTACCTGCCTGCAAGTTAATTGCACATAACTTTTGTCTGAATAGAAAAGCATTGCTGCAGCTTTGCATTCATTTAAAATCCATCCAAATTGCGTATGTGGTTGCCACAGACTAGATAAAAAGTTAATATTTCCATTGAAATTGTATGTGCTGATCACAAACACTGCCCTACCATGCCAACTTCCCTAACTGGGTATCGAATGTTTTCTTAATTATGTGGTATTATATGAAGGGTGGCACAATAAATATCATGGCAATGGTTTTATTTAATTAGTAACATACAGTTTCCTGCAGATTAGGTTTTTCTTTGTTTTTTGGAAGAATATCTTCATGTTTTACTGAGAAAATTAGCTGAACGTTATCTTATTGAACATATCAAAGCAAGTCTGATACAGTTTATTATAATGAAACTATAACTATTTCATTTCTGAAGTTATAACCATGTTTTCTGAAAATCCAACATTAGATTTTTGTAAATATTCGACTAATGTCCATTTCCTCAGATTCTATTCACCATTGTATCCCCTGTCTCTTGTGCAATGACTGGCAAAGAGCTGCTCCTCAGTAAATATTTTACGGATGAGTGAGTGAGTGTGTGAACGAGTGTTGATCACAGGGGAAAGGCTAGCCCCTTGTCACAGAAGTGTGATCCTGGGACCAGCAGCAGCTTTGCCTTGCTCTAGGGTCTTAATAGAAAGTCATAATCTCAGACCCATGCAAACCAACTGGATGAAAATCTACATCTTAACAGGATCCTCAAATGATTCCTATGCGTTTTAAAGCTCAAGAAGCACTGGGATAGATTTTGCATGTCCTCCAGACTTTAGATAGGCAGATTCAAAAGAGTTCATCAAAAGTAATATGTGTAATTTTATTACATGAATGCCTGGGAGGGATTAAAGCAACAAATGAAAGTTGGGGAGCTCTAGGAAGTGATATTTTGACTTTAAAACTAATTCTGATGATGAATAAAAGAGTGTGGTATATAACAACAAAAGAAATATCAAAATGATGTTGAACGGGAGTTCTCTGTGAGTTCAGGTTTTCAAAATAACTAGTGTAACAGCTAATATTTAATGAAAGCTTTCTACATGCCAGATGCTGTTCTAGGCTGTTATATGAATTAACCTATTTCTCCCTTAATAATTGATTAATTACATTAAACCCATGCAGTGTGAGGGAATGCTGTCTCCAACATTTAGATGGAAACACTGAGAAACAAAGAAGTTGAACAAATACCCCAAGTATAAATAGCTGATTCATTTTGGAGGCAAGTTTCAAATCTAAAAACAAATCTCTTCCCTATGAAAGTCATAAGACAATTGAACTGATCTGTGACTATAGCGTTTCACAGTCTTAAGACCAAAGTGAGGTTTGTGACGTCTACATATAACACAAAGGCCTTTCTTTTCCTTTCTGTTGAACTGAGTTTGAATAAAAGAAGATCAAGAAAGAGATAGTCTCAGTGTTTGGGCCCAAAAGTATAATTGCTGATGGAGGAAGAAAATAGCAAACTTCTTCAGTTCTGATTTTGTGTCTGTCTTCCCTGAAAATGGCAATAATCTCTTTACTGAAAGTGGTAGAACAAACAGTTTTAGAAAGGCAGATAAACTTGAGATGGAGAAGAGATTTGAAAATCCACTTTAAATGAGTTAGTCACTTGGGCACAGACAAGTTACATCTTAGGGTATTAAGGAAACCTAAAATAAGAAAATGGGGAAACTATAAATGGTAATTTAGAAATATAAAAAGGGAAAAAATCCTAAAATCTAGAAAAAGGGGAAGAAGTGAGTTATCAAAATTAAAAATATAATTTTTAAATATCTTGACAGTGATTCTAATAAAGATATTAGAAAAGTTTGTATTATACAAGAAAAAGGCTATACATACATATGAATGCTCATTTCAGCCCTGTTTATAATAGCAAAAAACTAGAAACAACCTAAATAACCAATGATAAATTATTATGCAAATTATCCTGTCTCCATGCTATAGAACACTTTGCAGTCTATAAAGGTAACTCTGTAGACAACTATATGAGCATGGAATGTTTAATAAATATTTCTTGTTTGTGTGGTGTGTGTTTAGATGTAAATTTGTTGGACAATGAAATGTGTAGAAAAAGTTCATTGAAAGATAAAATGAGTAGAAAATTTTCTAATATTTATAGGAGAATTTGTGGTGATTTTAAACATATTTTTATCCATATTCCATAATCTTTATATAATAAACAAGAATTCTCTTTGAGTTTTTAAAGTCTCGTAAAGCAAGCTTTATTGAAGAGATGGTTTACGAGCAGCCCTCACCACTCCAAATGGGCTCATGTCTAGTAAGGTCCGCTTATGTCTCAGGGAACTAACAGACTAGTAGAAGGGAAAATCATGGTAGGCGCAGAGGATCTATACCAAATAAGCAAATTAAGAATAGAATGTCACTTCCCAAAACTGATAGAAGTATCTCGTTTCAGTTTGCTGAGAGGTTGAATTTTGCCAAAAGATTTTTCTGCATTTACTCCCATGATTATACAGTTTTCTTCTATATACTGCTCATACAAGAGATTACATTCATTCATATTAGAATGTTAAGCCATTCCTGTAATAAACCCTACCTGCTTATGAGGCATTAGCATTATATGATTATGATGCCTAAAGAATGTGCAGTGATAATTCATCTTTCATTCACTAAAAATCTATTAGAACTGTTGAACAAGTTCAGCAAATTAAGGGTTATATGATCAATCCATAAAATTCAATTGTATTTCTAGACATTAGCAGTGAATAATCCAAAAAAAGAGAAATTAAGAAAAACAATTCCATTTCCAATAACATGAAAAAAGAGAAAATACTTAGGAATAAACTAAACAAAAGAAATACAAAATGTATAGTCTGAAAACCACAAAACAGTATTGAAAGAAATTAAAGAAGACATAAATAATTGGAAAGATATTCTTTTTTCAAGATTAGAAACACTAACATGAGTAAGATGGCAATACACCCCAAATTGACTTACAGATTTATCACAATACCTATCAAAAACCTGGTTGGCTTCACTGAATAAATTTACAAGCTCATCCTAAAATTTAAATGAAAATTCAAGGGATTGAGGATAGTCAACACTATTTTGAAAAAGAACTCACATTTCCCAATTTCAAAACTTACTACAAAGCTTACAGAAATCAAGAAAATTTACTATTGGCATAAGGATAAACATATAGATCAATGGAATAATATTGAGAGTCCAGATATAAACACTGACATTTACAATATTGGTTTTCCACAAGGTGCCAGGATAATTCAATGGAGAAAAAAAATAATCTTTTGAACAAATGATGCTGAGACAACTGAATACCCAATTGAAAGTGGACTCTTGTCTCACACCATATACAAAAACTAATCAAAATAGATTAAATACCTAAATGTAAGAGCTAAAATTCTTGGAAGAAAATATAGGAATAAATCTTATTGACCATGGATTAGGTGAAGCCTTCTTAGCTATGACACCAAAGGCACAATCAACAAAAGAGAAAATAGATAATTCGGACTTTACCAAAATTAAAAACTTCGCAGGACACCAACCAAGAAAGTTAAAAAACACCCACAGAATGAGAGAAAATAATTGAAGATCATATATCAAATAAAGGACTTGTATGTAAAAATGTATAAAAACTCTTATAACTCAATAATACAAAAACAACACAACTAAAACTGGGTGAAGGATCTGAATAGATACTTCTCCAAAGATACACAAATGGCCAATAAGCGCATGAAAATAAGTTCGGCATCATTAGTGATTAAGAAAAAGCAAATCAAAACATCAGTGTGATACCACGTCATACCCAGTAGGATGGCTATAATCAAAAAGGCGGATAGCAAGCTTGGCAAGGAAATGGAGAAATTAGAACCCTCATATTGAATGTAAAATGCTACAGATGCTTTGGAAAACAATCTGGAAGTTCCTGGAAAGGTTAAACATAAAATTATCATAAGACCAGCAATTCTACTCTTAGGTATGGAGAGAAATGAAATGAAAACATGACTATGCAAAAACTTGTACATTAGTGCACATAGCACCATTATTCATAACAGTGAAAAATGAAATAAACCAAATGTCATTCATCTGATGACTGGATAAATAAAATGTGATGTGTATACCCCTACAGTGGAAGACCATTCTGCAATCAAAAGGAACAAAGTACTGATACATACTGTAACATAGATGATCCTTGAAAACATGCTAAGTAAAAGAAGTCAATCATAAAAAACTATGTATTGCATGTTCCACTTGCATTAAATGTCTATAAGAGGCAAATTTATAGAGATAGTAAATTAGTGGTTACCTAGGACAAGGGGCTGGGGCTGGGGAAATGGGGATTGAGTGTCAATGGGTATGGTGTTCTTCAGGAGATGCTGTATATATTCTAAGATTGATTATGAGATGGTTGCACCCCTCTAAATAAACTAAAATCCATTAAATTGTAAACTTCAAAAGGGTGAATTTTATGAGACATGAATTACAGCTCAATAAAGTTGTTTAAAAAAAGACTATAACTAAGGTATGAATTGTGTTAGTGAAAGAGCAAAGAAGCAGGGCAGGGGTAGGAGGGAGAGAACAGGCCTAGAGACAGGGCTGAACAATAAAGAAAGGGCTGGAATTGGAGCTGGTAGGATTGTCCCAGAGATTTTATAAAAACTCAAATTCAAACTTTAAAATACTTACTGTAGAGCACTACATAACTATTCTTAGCAGTACCTTTGACTTTAAAATTAAATCAATATACACAACTGTTTTCCATTCATAGTGTTTTGGGAGGAAAAGCATACTTTTAAATCAGTCATAAGATGGATTTAATCCAATATATGCCACTTACTAGCTGTGTGACCCTATGAAAGTTATTTGGCTTCTCTAAGCCTTAGTTTCTCTATTTGTGAAATAGGAATTCACACATTTCTCTTATTCTCACAATACATGTAAGGTGCTTGTGCCTGGCATGGTTTGGACTCAATAAATGGTAGTTGTTGGTGGAAGTAGTAGTAATAATCATTACCATTAAGCGACAATTGCTAAGTTACAGTGACGGTTTGCCATAGTCTACTGAAAGTTTTGCACATAGGATAATCTAAACCTTGATACTTACTGGAGTATTGTTTCTAGGTTCTATAGGAGGACGTAGCTAAAAAAGCTTTTCCTTTCTATTTCATATCAAACAATTATAGAATAGCAAATATTTTTCAATATATACAAGAAAACATTGGAAAAAGACAATAAACATAAATAAGTGACCTGAAGCCTAACAGTATATTATTACACAATAATCTAACTCTCTCACTATGGTATCACTATTTAGAAAAGTAAAGTGAAAGGAAAATAGAGTTAGAGGTATAGAAAATAGGAGACTGATAGAGATTGGAATCTCAAAAAGAACAAGAAAATCATATACACCTAAAGGAAAATAATTCTGTATTATTATTCCATAAACTTAAAAAAAGGACAATTTCACTTATGACAATAACATAGAAAAGGCAAAAATGACATAAATTTTATATGTTGTAATACCATATTGTAACATATTAGAGTATATAATAATATATAATAATTAGGGCCAAACATTTGCCTATCTATTTTACAGAGACACCTTCCTTTAACTTTGAAAGGTTAATTACACATCATGTATTTGTACATTTACCCCTGCTAACATGGCAGTTAAGAAATAAAATTGGTGTTAAGCTACAACAAATGAAAAAACAAGAGAGCACACATGAGATTTCCATATTTTATTAGGAGATGGGAAAACTGAAAGCAGATAGATGAATGGTAGTGGGCTCTCACATCCGTGAAAGGCTCAGAACTGGAACGCACAGGAGTCTTGGAAGGTGGGTGTAGCATAATACCAGAAACAGGTGCACTTGTTATAAGTCTTCTGTGTGTAATGGAAAACTATGGCTAGGTCCCCTGACCATTCTTTGTAGCTGGCCAATAATTTCTCTATCCTCACCCCAGAAGAGAGATTGGATTTATTCTCTAGAAAAATTGCACCAGAGATGTTCTGCGTGGAAAACACTAGACACAAGGCACAGCATAGGAGGATTAAGTGAAAACTTACATAATAAAGAGTGCAAACCTTAGCTCCCTTACTCCTTACTATTCCTGGAACGCCTCCAGAAAACAGACTGAAGGATTCTTGTCTGGAGTAACTGAACAGCCCCAGAGAATAGATTCTGCCTTTCCACGGAATATACAGTTCACTGATCCATCAATTTCAACGAAGCCCACTCTTAGGTAGGTACAACCTGGAACACAGAACTCCTGTGTCCCACTTTTAAATATTAAAAAACATCCAAAGAACATCAGTCATTTGAAGACACCTTCAACATGAAAAGCAGAGCACGACAGTAGGGGAAGAGAGGAGGGTATTTTATATGGCGTCATTGGAGGACACTGTAAAAGGCACTAAATAACTTCTACCATTCAAGAAATGCCAATTTTGAAAAACAAGCGAATAAATTTTATTTAATATAAAAGTTAAAAATATGTACTTTATATATTTATTCACGTATACATTTCAAAAATTACTTAGCATCTTCCAGTTTCTAGGCACAGGGCAAATTACCAAGGGTAAGCAAAAATGATATGCTTTTTAAAGCAATATAAGGAAAATTTATAACTAAAAAATGTTTAGAAATTTGTCTGTCTTTGAAAACTAAAAGATTTATGAATGAGTCCTATTTCAAAGAAACTGTCTACTGCATTGGCTGTTCTTAGTAAGATTCCAGTTATAACACAAGACTTTCCCATATTAATCCACTGCTGCGCTGGGCTCTTTATTTTCAACTTTGGGCTATTATTGCGAAGGCACTTTAAAGGGTGAGAGAATTGGCATGGAGCTTTCAACAAATTGTGTTAAGATTCTTTGAGAATTGTATTTAATTAAGCAATAATAATTCATCAACAGCTTTACCAAGCTGTTAATTAGTCTCATTTCACATTCATAAGAAGAAGCATACACATAAAGATATAACAAACATATTACTTTTAAAAGAATCAAAATTTTTTCTCCATCAAGGACACATATTAATCAATCTCCTAAATACTAATGTTTTGGGATAATTTTGTTCTATTTTAAATACTTGTAGTCTACTTTGTTGTCCTAGTAAATTTCCAAGAGTAGACATTAATTACAGTAAATCCTGTTTTACATATATTATTAAGAACTGGCAATGATCCAGTAGAGGGTTTTACCCAATTTCTCAAAAGCAACCTTGTTTTCATTGGCATTTTCTCTATTAGCACATCGATAGAGAAATAACAAGCAGGACATTGTGAGGATAAAAGAGAAAGACATGTTCATCTCAAGTACATACTAGTTTTCCAATGTTGCCCGTTGGTACCCCAGTTGGTTGAGCAGTCACTGGTACAAATGCATGCAAAGCACCCTATCTGGCCGACCAGGAGCTGTATACAGTAGTCCCCCCTTATCTGCGGGAGATACATTCCAGGATTCCCAGTGGATGCCAGAAACCTTGGATAGCACCAAACCCTATGTTTTTTCCTATGCATAACTATCTATAATAAAAGTTTGATTTATTAATTAGGCACAGTATGAGATTAACAACAATAATAATAAAATAGAACAATTATAACAAATACTGTAATAAAATATATAAATATATATTATATATAATATAATAAATAAAATATATAAATGTGGTCTCTCTCTCAAAATATCTTATTGCACTGTACTTACCCTTCTTCTTGTGATGATGTGAGATGATACAGTGTCTACATGATGAGATGAAGTGAGGTGAATGACGCGCACATCATGATGAACTTCTGTGAACTTCTGACCTTATGTCAGAAAGAGGATCATCGATCCCTGAAGATGTCAGTGGTTGGATGTCAGGAGCAGAGGACTTCTATGGCCTGGGTGATCCAATAAAGGGATGATTCACATCCCTGGCCGGACGGAGCAGGATGGCATGAGATTTCATCACGCTACTCAGAATGCGCACAATTTAAAACTTATGAATTGCTTATTTCTGGAACTTTCCATTTAATATTATTGACTGCGTTTGACCTTGGGTAACTGAAACCTTGGAAAGTGAAACCGCAGATAAGGAGGGACTACTCTAATTGCAAAATTACATTTCTACAAAATACCTTCACTTTAAAATTTGGTGTGTAGTTGACATAACATGATTCTGATGAAAAGATGAGCAACCTTGAAGAATCTCCATAAGGGTCAAAACCTAATGGTTTTGTTCTGATTTCCTTACTAACTTTCTTCACATAAATTTGATCCTATACTGTGTAACACTTTACTCCTTTCAATGAAAGTTCATATACTATACACTTCTATACTCAGGGAAACTTCTGGAGATAGATTTGGCATTATTCCCCTAAGAAATTTCAGGAAGCTGAAATTGGGAGAAATTAAATATCCTCTTTAAGTTACCAAACTGTTTAATGGCTAGATGAAATTAAGAGTTGTTGGTTCAATTCTAATGCACAGCTCCTCCAGGATCTTTATGCCTAGTTCTCTCATGAACGCAGAGAGATAACTGCAATTTTCCTGTTGCCTTACCAAAATTCAGAATAAATGAGAAATTGTGCAATGATATTGAAAATATCAAGACTAATATAGGGGCTGGCCCCATGGCTGAGTGGTTAAGTTCGCACGCTCTTCATCAGCAGCCCAGGGTTTCGCAGGTTCGAATCCCCCAGTGCGGACATGGCACTGCTCATCAGGCCACGCTGAGGCAGCGTCCCACATGCCACGACTAGAAGGACCCACAACTAAAATATACAACTATGTACCGGGGGGCTTTGGGAGAAAAAGGAAAAATAAAATCTTTTAAAAAAGACTAATATAAATGATGACTGTAGGTAAAACACAATTATAACTGAGAATAGTATCAAAATTATTAAGAAACACGGATTTATTAGTATAGACTATCTCTTGAAATAACTAGGGTTTTTAGCTGGGGGGTTTGATTACATAGCAGATTACGTTGTTAGTGTCCCTTTAACTGAATTTGAGCAACAGTTGTTTTTCTATCATACCATCATAGTAGACTTAGTCACTGCTTGTTTTTACGTCTTATAGTCTTCAGCATTTTTGCCCATCCATATTGCGTATCATAGTGTGAAAACACTGTGCACAATTCTTTCAGCTGTGGAACCAGAGAACAAGGTGGCAACAGATGAGAGCATCATTTCAGTGTTTGTGTTCACCTTCGTCACTATTTCTCTACCCAATTTCAGAGACGAACTAAGTGTGGCCCACTTCACCTACAGTAAGATTGTTCTATAGCGACAGACCGGAACTTTCTAGTTAAGTGATCTTTCTGCTACATCATACTACATATTTGGAAAATAACTCATGATTAAGCTAACTAGAATGGGAATTGTAATGATTTATATGAAAGAACCAATCTAAATTGTGAACCTAATTTTTCTGTTGTTATTTTAGATATGGTGATATTCTCTCAAGAGTTGCCTAGGCATATTTTCTACTTACAAGAAAATAAGCATTATTGTATAATAGGGATTATTTTCCAATCCAGTCCTCCCCTGCATATCATGGAATTATTAAATTACATTTACTCAACCTTTTCATACCTTTCTATCTGACTTCCTTGCAAAAGAACTAAGAAATTATCTGATGAACTGAATGAATGAATGAAGTCAGTCTGAATGATTATGAAAAAGTAAAATGCTTTTTCCATAAACTTAGGGAGAGGTTGCTTATTTGATTGCTTTAATTTGCTTTATGAGTTTTCAGTTTACTCTGCAGTATTTTCTCCAAATAGAAAAAAAAAAAAAAAACAGTACTGAACACTTCTAAAAACTGCCTTTTGATGTCGTGGAATGTGTCAGTGGATCTCACCTGTGAGGTTTACGAGGCCAGGTCAATCACCTGTAGTTAGCAACTAACTCAGGGAAACATAAGCCATTGAGGAAGGGCTACATTATTCAGGCCTGCAGTATTTGTACTAATTCTGTCTACTTTCATTATATCTTTTTCCAACTTCTTAGCATTTTCCTTAATTTTTGCCTTACGGCTGGCTTTTACAGTTATCCTAACAATGCAATTGGTTTAATTGAAAGGAATAGGGAACTTCAACTCAGTCTTAAACTGAGATCCATATTATCAAAAGAGGGCAATTTGCCCTCAATGAAAATCTCCTTTCTGGCAAAAGCTCAAGAAATAGACTATTAGTGCCTTGCCTATTAATACACACGTCTCCAAATACTTAAGATTAAAAACAAAACAAGACCTTCAAGCACAGACACTTTCTGGATCTTTTGTCTAAACTTTCAAAAAGAATTTGTGATGATTTAATTCATCCTAAACAAATTAAAAGCCAGGAACTTAAAGACTGACTGAGATCCTGGTCTCTTTCTGTCTGAGATTCAGCCTTCTACCATGCAGTAAGACATCTAAAGCAGCAGACTAGTTACTCATCCTCTGCTTACTGAGAGTAATGCTTGCTGAGTGCTGTGACTGTGTCTTGCCTGCTGGTGAAGTACCTGTATACTGAACAGCAAGTGGAATACACTAGGGCAGAACGTCCCGGTGCAGCAAGCAAGACGGCTTTTCATCACTGTTATCTAAGCAAATTTGTTCGCTGCAGTAGCAATAGCAGAAACACCTGAAACCTTAGATCCCCTTTGCATCCTAAGTGAGGTCTTTCCCACATCCTCACTTAATCTATGCTCTAGATGTAATTTAGAATTGTTAGCTCTAATTGCACAAGTCCAAACATGGCATCTGGAAACATCCTCTAGGTGAGGGTGGAGACATTCCCAATCTGCTTATTGAGGTGGTATAACCTTGGACTCTCTCCATGGTTGTCATCTACAAGATTTGTTGCAAATTACTCCGGGTACAAGTGTAAAATCAAGGTGGTCAATATCATATCTTTTAGGGAAATTACTGTGTTCTATTAGGAAAGTTATACATCTTGACTTCCTCTGGGATTATTTTCATGATGCTTTCCTAAATGAGTAGCCATAACCACAGAGTCACATATTTACAAGGGCACAGGGAATCAAGGTTTCAGAATTACGTGGGAGAATAAAAACGTGAAACAAATGCTAACGATAATCTGAAGTCATTACCCATAATAATTCAGCTAATATTTCTTGAGGACTAAGTGCCAAGCATTATGTTTAGTGTTTCATACACAGTATCTCATTTAAATATATGATGCTAGAGAACAAGGTTGGTCTCACCAACAAAAGAAAGATGGGCTGGAAAATACAGATTTAGTGCATCAGAAAGATTTATATCAGATCATCTCTGGATGACAGAAAGTCCTGGGAGGTGGGAGGGCGGAAAGCATCTTCAGCGACAAGAGTTCCCTTCTGCGAAAAAGAATCTACAACAGTTGGGTCCAGGGTGAAACAGCCCTGGGAGGGTCAACCCCCGTGGGCTGTGGGGGTGGTGCTCTGCACACAAACTTTGTCCTGCCCTTCCCAGCTTTGGAGACCTGCTGGAACACTGCCACCTTCCAATAAGCACTCAAGTTTCTAGGGTCAGTCAAAGCCCCGGTTTGGGGAGTTCCTGGTAAACTACAGCTGAAGGATCTCTGTCTTCTGGGCCATGAAACGTTAATCTGGAAAAAAGATTTGAGGCCAGAAACAGGAAAGGCCAAGTATTTTCTCAAGGCCAAAGCCAGGTCAAAACACTAGATATGTATTCTAAGGCATCTCAAGAGCAAACCGCTATGGATGCCTTAGAATAAAGATCTGAATAAAGCCTGGATCCACAACACTGCCTCTCGCTCTTCTCTCACCGCAACCTCACCTCTTCCTCAGGACACGCCTGCTTGGTGAAACTCTGGGTAAACGGATCTCGGGCCCACTCAAGGGCTGGTTCTCAGTCCCCCTTCGGAACACGGCTGCCTCTGCCCCTTCACTCCCTGGTCTGACCTCACCTCATTCCCAGCCACCCAACCGGATAAAAAGAGCCACTCAGAACACGCAAAGATGAAAAGGAAAAGGAGACTAAAGTCGTTTTACTTTAGATGCTTTCCGAAAGGTTGTCCACGTCATTTCCAGATTCCATGAACAGATAATCTCCAAGGTATCACTCAAGTTAAAGAGACGGGACTTTTTCCCTCCCCACCCGTCTCCACGCATCAGTGGAGGGGAGGGAGGAGACGGCGGACAGAAGAAGGAGGGGGGGCAAAGTGAGAAAAGCAAGATGAGAAAGGGGTGTGGAAGGAAGGATGAGAGGTGGGCAGGGAGAGAGGACGATTAGGGCTGGTGGAGAGCCCGGGGCGTCTGCCCGGGCACGGCACCCGGTCCCGCAGCGCGCAGCCAGCTCCGCGGCCCCGGAGCAGCCGCAGCCCCTGCCCGGCCCGGCCCGGCCCGGCCCGGCCCGCGAGCCGCCTTCCCGCTCCGGACTGCGGCGGGCAGCGCTCGCGGTGAGTGTGCGGCGCCGCGCGGGTCCGGAGAGCTGGCGCCCGGAGAGGGGACGCGGGGGCGCGCGGCGGGGGAAGAGGGGCAGGGGGGCGGGGGCCCCGGGGGCGCGCGGAGAGGGCGGGGGCCCCGGGAGCCCTACGGGCTGGAGCGTCGTTCGTTTCCCACGCTTCTTTGGGGCGAGCGAGCAGTGCTGGCATTCAAAGGTCGCCCTTTTCCGCTTGCTCGCGACCTCTGCTCTCCCCGGGGGCGAAGTCGCGGGGAGCAGGCGCGGTCCTGGGCGGGGCGGTGGTCCAGGTGGGGAAGGAGGGTCCGGCCGCGGCCCAAGGGCGAGCGGTGGCTTTCGGAGCCTGCGACAGCCACTTAGGGCGCAGCTCCCGGAGCTCCTGCCTTGAGGAGCCGCCGGGCGGAGAGAGACGGGCCCGGGCCCGAAGCCAGCACTGGAGGGACAGGAGAGTCTTTGAACCCATCCCTCGGTGGGACCTGGGGAGGATCCTAGGGAAAATGAGAAATAAATGAGGAGCCGGGCGGAGGCGTGGGTCGGAGAAGAGGCTGCAGTTTCCACCCCGACCTGACGCGGGTCCTGCCAGCAGGGAGGCGCCTGCCGCTGTCGAGGGCGGTGGAGCAAGGGAGAGAGGGACCCAGTGAGGCTTCAGCCTCAGGGTTCCTGTCCCCGAAGGGGCTGGGAGAGCCGCGTCTCCGTCCCCTGAAGTTAAGGAATGAACTGGAGGAGGAGAGGAGAAAGAATACACACGGAGATAGCACTTTGGGTGCCCCACAGGGTGGGTTTGGGTTTTGGTTATTTTCGTTTTCGTGGAAGAGGTGGCCTCTGATCGGGCACTGGGTGGAAACAGGAGGTGCGCTGCCCTGCACTTGGAAGAGACCTTGAGAAGGCTTCGCTTTCTGCATGTGAAGTACTTCCCAGGCGCCTGACGGTTGTAAAGAGTTCAGCGGATTTGTTAAGCGAAGATTTAAGATGACACAAGTAGGGAGCGTCACCTGCCCCTCCCCTCAGTTTTTCTGGAATATGTGTGTAGCCAGTGCAGTCTGATGAAATTTTAGTGGGTGTGCTATACTAAAAGCCAGGAAAATGAAACCAGTTCGAATGGGTTCAGTCTGGCTCCATTTCCGTACAAATCTTTGACATTTGATTTGGTGATCAAGTCTAATCACCCCTAAGTTTGAGTTGCCCCGTTTGTGTGTGCGTTGGGGGAGGCGGACTGCACTCAGCTGGCTTTCCCTCCCGCAGCGGGAGCGCCCTGCCGTCCCTCTGGGCTTGCATCGGCCCTTCCTCCGCCTCTTTCCCTTTCTCCCTCGCCAAACCCTGAAGCAAGTTCAGTCGTCATCACTTTGTGTCTGCTCCAAGGAAAGTGCAGCTCTTGCTCCTCTCCCCCGACGGGAACCTGTGTGTCAGGATAATGAAAGTCGTTATTCACTCCTCCAGTCAGATGTGGTTTTCTATGCTTTGGGTAGATTTTTCATTAAACTCAGATGTTTCTAGAACTAATGCTTTACTTGCCTAATATTAGCTTAGGAGTCCCCAGATATGAAAAATAATTTATTTTACTTATTTTGTCCAAGAAGTTTCGGTATATGTTACCTGCACTCCGTTTGGTCAGTGTGAATCATTTGTTACGCCTCGTCGGCTGAGGCTTGTTACAGAGCTAAGGAGCTTAAGTTACATGAACGGATCGTTCCCTTGCCCCAGTGTGTAAAGGTCTCTGTTGAGGTGAAGACTTAAGGAATAATGCAATTTTTGCCACTTTACCTCATTAGGCAAATTGTATAAATGGCTTGGATTGAGCAATAGCACATTTGTAAAGGCAGTTTTTTCATTATTTTAAATAAATAAATGTATTGCCTAAGTTTTGTAAACTTTGTAGGCATAGTGTTGTTATAAAGACTACCATAAAGCTGCTAATAAAAATAATACGAAACACCTTTCTTAGGAAGTTTTTGTTTTTAATTTAAAATTGGGTACATATTTCTTAACAAAGACTTGCAAAATTATAGCTCAGTTCTTAATGGGAAATGAGAAGAGTGATAGTTTGAATTATCTAGTAAGTGTGGTCCCTTTTGAAGTTAATTATTATGGAAATCATTTTTTGAAGGGCGCTTTCTAGTATATTAGTAATAAGTGGCTAATACAAAGCAACATGGATAAGGTAATATTCGAAAGGCCACGGCAGGGTTCCCTTTTCTTCAATATTAATTTGAGGTGGGAGAGATGCTATTTGAGCTGAGTGAACAAGATGCAGTGTGTAGCTTCCTGACTGCCATTAACTGAAAGCTCTGATAACCCTTAGGTGAGGGTGTCCCAAGACCCCCAGGGAAGCATCTCACACAGAACCACAGCTCCTGTGCCCACACTGGGAAGCTTGCTTTTCCATTCCCTCAGCCTTAAATTAGGTAGGCAAGAAATACTAATTTCTGCTCTAAAAGTGAAGAACCCTTGAAGTGCTGTAGGGAAACTTGGAATTGGCATCTGTAACAGAAATTATTGCTTCCACTTGAAAAGGTACAGGGACCTTTCAGAACCTAGGAATAGCATAAATTTAAGCAGAGATTGTATCAGTGAGTGCACATGAGCATTAAAGCGGGGCTGTACTCATCTGATAATTTCTCCACCTCCTTGGCGGTATTTCCCCCTCTCAGAAGCAATAGGTGGCCTTTAACTAACTCATGGTGCAGAGTTTCTACTTTCCTCTGTGTACAATGGGAAGCCATTAAAGTGTTTCTAGGAGTAAACTGTTTTACCAGTTTACTTGCTATCGTTTCGAGGTGATCTGTTGAAAGACAAGAGGGAAAGTAAGCAGGCTGTGAGGAAGCTACTAGTTTCCTAGCCTCGTCTTTCGCCAGAGTGGTAGTGGTGGAGATGGTGAGAAGTGGCCAAATTCTGAATATTTTTGGAGTTAAAGGTGACAAAACTTGCTGATGGGTTAGATATGGTTGCTGATGGAAGGAAGGGAATCAAGACTCATGCCTAGACTTCTGACCAGAGCAATTGGAAGGATGCCCTTGTCAGCAGCTGATACGGGAGGACCAAGGAGAAGCAGCTCAGTTTTGAGCGGCCTCCGCGATATTCAGTTGCAGGTGTCAGAAGGGTGGTTGGGACAGAGCTCAGGGGAGAAGTCAAAGTTGGAGACAACAACGTGCGAGTCATCAGTGTATAAACAGTATTCAGAAGAGTGGGACTTAATTAAATGATTTAAAGACGGAATGTATTTAGAGGATCGGACTGAGAAAAGAGCACTAGAACAGCCCAAAATATGGACAGTGAAAAGAGTAAGAGTCAGAAAAGGAAGCTGAGAAGGAGCAGTCAGTGAATTAGGGGGAAATATGGAAGGTGTAATACCATGGAAGCCAAGAGAAGAAAGTATGTTAAGAAGGAGGGAGTGATGACCGGCTATCTCCAGTGCTGCAGAAGAGTTAAATTACGTGAGGACAGAGAATTACCTTGGAATTTTACTTGACCCTGATAAGAGCTACTTCAGTTGAAATGGTGGTGACAAAAGATTGACCAAATAAAGATTAAACAAAGACTGGTGACCTAGTGATTCCAATCCTGGGAATTTATCTTAAAGATATAGTTGCCCTTAGGAAGCCTATGTACTCAAGTATATACAAAAAACTGGATAATGGTGGTTGCCTACAGGGAAGGAACCTGACTGATAGAGTACAGTAACGGGAGAGAGATTGTCTTGTGTATACTGAATACATTTGAGATACGTGCTCATAGATAAGCTATTCAAAATATTAAATAAAACTTTATGCATGAATCAAAACAATTATAGTTTAAAATAGTTTAATTGTAGAGAAAAGAAAGAATGGGAGGTGAGGAAGTAAATACTCTGTATAAAATAACTCTTTCAAGAAATTTTCAAGAAAAGGATTAAAGGCAGCTGGAGCAGACCATGGAGATTTGTCTTTAAAATGGGGCTTATAATGTCAGAATTAGATCAATGAGAATGAACCAGACA
The DNA here is from genome assembly GCF_037783145.1 of Equus przewalskii. Lineage (NCBI taxonomy): Eukaryota > Metazoa > Chordata > Mammalia > Perissodactyla > Equidae > Equus > Equus przewalskii. The sequence continues at coordinate 2,621,120 of NC_091857.1, read as the reverse complement.
GAAGGAAAAGTTGATCTGGAAAAAAAAGAAAAAAAGGACAACTATGGCAGCAAAATTCTTTAATAAGTGGAAGGGGATGGAGTTCCAGGTGCTAGTGAGGGAGGAAACTAGCATGACTGGGAAGAGAGGCAGTGCCCTTTCCTACAAACCCCCACATCTGGATCAGTCCTTTGGTCAGCTTTCTCATTCCCAAAGTTAGTTGCTACCTGGGACATTTGTAGGAACTATTCCAGTCGATGCTATTGTAAAATCTTAAGTCGAATGTCATTTGGACCCTCAATCTCTCCTCAAATCTCTCCTTACCATCGGGTGGCGTCCTCTCTAGTTCACCTTAGCAGCTGGAGCACAGCTTACCACTCTTCTCAAAACGAAGTCTCTGCCTTGGCCCTTCACTCTCAGGCTGATTCTTCTCTAGTGGAACTCAGAGACTCCCAGGAATGACGCTCCCTCACTGCTTCTAATCGCTGCATGTTTATCTGCTCAGCTGCTCTCCTTCCCTCCCATCCTATAGTCAAGCTGGCCTCCCTTACTGCCCTGGATCCCACTCCAATCTGAACCTTGCTTCAGAAACTTCTTTTCATCACTTGCAGTGTTGTCCTCTGTATTTAATGACTCCATCATTTAGGTGTATTTTTAAGATCATACCACCCCAATACATAAAACAAGCAAACAGAAAAGCCTCTCATGATCCTGAACACCCCTACATCTAGTCTCCCACTCACTCCTTTTCTCAGCTAGCTTCAAGAAAAAAATGAATTTTTACTTCTTGTCACCACCTCCTTCCCTCCATTAACTCCTCTCACTACAGTCTGGCTTCCACCCTCACCACCCCATAAACTTGCTCTGGCCGTGGGCACCACATTATTAAATTAGAGGCTAATGATGACGGAAACTCTAGCTCGCTGAATTATGTAGAAGGATTTGACAGGGCTAGCCGTTAATCTCTCGCGCCTTCTCTCTCCTGCCTTAGACTCAAAGTTACCCTCCTTCCTCTTGAAGAACGTCAGTGGCGGCACTCTCGTGGTCCACTTCCTACATCTTTGAATTTCTCCATTCATTTGGTGTTCCTCCTCCACTGTCCATTCTTAACTCTCTTCTCCATTCACTTCCATTTTTCTTATTCTCTCTTGATCAAAGATCCCTCTGAGAATCTAAAAACAAAAACAAACAACTATGGTATCTCTCCCCAGAAAAAAAAGCACATAGGTACAAATATATGCAGATCATTTTTGTCAACTAACAGACTCACTGAAGCCCATCCTTGGGAATTAGGAATCCTTCCTAGGCCTTGGTATAAAATAATTTCATTAGCTACTGTGTTTTCAGTTACCTCCAGATGAGATGATGAATCCTGGTTGTTCCAAACGTGAGGATGAATCTCAGTTCTAACACTGCCCATTAATGGTCTGCTTTTGTGGTAGCCAAGTCCCAACACCTACGACCTTCCTGACCTTTTCCATATATTCACAACATATTATTTCTTCTTTACGTAATTTCTCTTTAAGTTGAATCACATTTTAAAATATAAATAGATAAAAATAAAATTCTTATCACTGTTGTTAACAGAAAAATCAAAATTACTTCCACAAATAAGAGGCAATGATTTAAAAAGGAATATAGCAAAAAATAGTAAGGTTATAAAATTTTAATCAGATATTTATCGCCAGCTGAGAGCCTTGAGCCTGAGGCCGACTTTCCAGTGGCTTATAAGGGAGATAGCAAAAGCTGAAAACAAATTTTCACCAAACTGAAGCTCTCTCAAGGAGTTAATCCAAGGGGAAGAAAAATTGAAGAGGGAATGATACTACATGATACAGTGATATTTAGGGCCGTGACCTAATACAAGTCAGGTCATGTCGAATACCACCAGTGGGACTGAGTTGGGAAAATTCCCCTCTTCTGCATAGCCAGCCCAAACTTCCTCACTAAGCTGCAGACCCTGGTGATTGCCATATGGACCGATAAACGACCTCCAGGCCCAGTCGAAAGGTTCATAATTAAACTCATTTTCTTTTTCCCTTAAATGTTTAAGCCTCATATATTCCATATCCCATTAGAGAAACTCCCAAATTTCCTTTTAAGTTTTTCTCCATACCCGGCCAAATTCAGTTAGTCTACACTCGATGGTAGACTTTCCTGATCATCCATTAATTTACTTTAACACAATATACCTGGCCAGGACTCTTTTGAATACCTTCGACCCCATCTTCCTAGATCTAGCCTTGCCCCCATGAATCATTTTTCCCATACTGTCACCAAATTAATTTTAGAGATTTGTTCTGTCCCGTGCATAGTATCTTTCAGTGGCTCCCCACTTCCTTCTGGGAACAAGCCAAGCCATGTAGCTCACTCTTCCAGCCCTCCTTTATTTGGATTTCTGTCCAGCTTACTTGTTGCCACTCCACCTTGCCCCCCTGCCAGCTATGCTTCAGCCTTAGGGAACTACTGACCCTTCTCTGACACATGAGGTTTTCCTTCTGTTCTTCATTTGGTTCTGAATGTCCTTCCTTCCGCCTGACAAATTCTTAGTCACTTGTCAAAATTCAAATTTATTTGTTTTCCTTTCCAGACCCCTTCCTTAACCAGAAATGCACCCCTCCTGTACACTAATTATGAACCATTTGCAAGGGTCCATACTGCACTCTCTAGGCTGTTTGTATTTTATTTATCTACATGTGTCTTCTCTCCACTTGGACCACTGAGTCCTTCGAGGCAGGAATTGAGTCTTTCTCATCTCTTTTCCCCAGACTGAATGAGCACAGTGCTTGGCACAAAGGGCATCAAAGGGAAACTTGTCTGACTCTCATGCTGCCGGGGGTAGGTGTGCCTGTTGACAGGCCATGGCACCGAGCAGTCCACAAGCTTTTGGGTGAGAGTGATTTTCTATACATCATTTCAAAAACTTCTCTTTGTCTATTCAGCGGTGGCTCTCTGTATGGCATTTCACTCTTTCAAACTGTTTCATAAAATTAAAAGGCCAAAAATCCCTCAGAGAAGCTTTCTAATGTAATCTTCTATACCTACAATCTTGAAGACAAATGGCTATTTTTCTCATATACTAAAACCTCAAGGGAAGAAAATTATGTGACTTCACTCAATAACCCACTTTTGTGTTCAGCTACCTTCATTTTTTATAGAATATAAATTGGCATTGCTGTAGTCATTTCTGTTCCTTTTTGAAATGGACACTATGCGGTTACATTTTCCTTATATCAATCTTTCATCCATTTCAAAACAATGTCAACTAATATTAAACAAAAATATCTCAATTAAATCAAGAGTTGTTGATATTCATTTATCTTGTGCAAGTGTTTAACTTTCAACCTTATCCAAGATACAGAGGTCTTTGGCTCCAGTTCAACTTGAATTTTCTTCTCTTTTTGTGTTATTTCCCCATCTTGTAATTAGTATATATCAGTGTATTAATACGCTCATAGTGAGAATTATTGGAATAAATTCGTCTTTGAGATAGATGTTTTATATAAATAGAAACTGGTATATGCGTTAAAATAGTCAAGGTTATCTGCAAATACCTACCATCAAAAGCCCTAATTTTATAGTCATGATTTAGTCTTATAATAATTTGCTTTCTGAGGCATTTGTGATATTTTGAAAAGTAGATAAAGTATGATTTTGTTTTCTAATTACCATAGCAACAGGATTCCTTACTACTGCATTAATAGCTATGATAATTTCAGGAGAAGACTAATTTGGCTCATGCTTACAAGCAAGGGTGCTTTAGTTATGGTACAAGTAATAATGATGAGTTAGTCACATATTTTCATACCTTCTTATTAAGTAATGTTTGAAACAATGAGTTCCAGATTTGGCAAGTGGTCATTTCAACATTTTGTCTGCATCTCATCCAGTGCAGCCACTGCAACACAGCACTGATAACTCAAGTCATCTTTTAGCTCTTGTTTGGGATCGTGGAGCTGTGCTTGACAAAGCAAGGACCCTTCAGTCTTTATAATTCTTGTTGAAATAAAAGCAGTGGAGCTCTCTGACTTTACCTTTCATAACTAAAGTCTAGACTGCATGATTTGGAACCTTTCTGTTTTGAGAAAACGAGCCTGGATTTCAAATGCTCAAAGAACCATTTTCTCTCAAATTCATATGTGGATCTTTCTTTCCCCTCTTCTCTGATTAGGTTCAATCAGCCACCATTAGTCCAAGAACGTATCAGAAGAGAGGAACTAATATTCTTGCCATCATAGTCATAATTGTGAAAAGGGCTTTCAAATGAGTAGGACAAAATCCTGACACACTTCATTTTTGTCCTAAAGAAGTTTACCAAGATTTAGCTTAAATCTGTGCACATTTCCTTTGTGTGCTTCTCCTCCCAGAATACCCTCTCACTAAATGCAGATGGACCTTTCATTGAGCATCATTGCTACCTCAGAACCTAAGTGGAGAAAATCTGTCAAGAGTGTCGCACTTTTTAAAAAGTACATAAATGCACCACACCATTGTAAAATTGTAGATAGACAATAATTCTGCAGTGGCTGAAGAAGTTTACATTAAAACCACTGTCAAATGTTGGAACATTTGTTTTCTCAGAAAAACAGATAATTTGATGTAAGATACGAATATGTAGAATTCGTAGTGAAACTGGAGAGAAGTAAGTGCTTTCTGAATGAATAAATTTATGATTATCTGTAGCATACAAAAGTGGTGTTGTACTTCACTAAATGAAGAGTAGAAGGAATGCCTCTGCCGTGGATACAAACTAACTTGAGTAAGTGGAAAAATAATTGACAAAATTAGAACTGTACCTAATTCCATGAGCACAATCATAATGGCTTGAAAACAAACTGTTTGATAGTTTTTACAGTTGCATTCCAATATAGTATTGCCTTTTATCTTCACATCCAGACAGGAATGTTTATCCCCACTTTACAGAAGATGGAAGTGATCCCCAGAGCCTACATGGTTTCCTATAGCTCAGAAATGCAGGAAGTGAGGGGCGCAGATCCATGTTCGCCTGGGGTTCAGTCAGCTGCCAACTATAGGACATGTTGCCCTTTGACCCTAAAGAATTTGAGAAAAAAACTGCATCCTCCTCTGGATTCATTTTTAAGATGCATTTTGCCATTTTTATTGTTAAGTTTAAAGAAAAATGAATTGCAAACTTTACACTTTAAACTAAAAGGTATTTTCTTTCTTATTACTTGTTTTACAGATGCTTCTAATACACAAAATTGGGATTTTACTCTAATAACATTTTCTTCATTGTTAAAAATATGAATATATAAAACTATTTAAAGAATAAAATGAAAATCTCCATAATTCTATCACAACATTATCACAAGAATTATGTATTATATCTTAGTTTTTAACAAATTTTTGCTGAACTGATAGCCAAAATTATACATCTCAATTCTTGTTGATATCATATATTTTTCATTTGATTACCTGTAAGACAATATAATTTTTAATATTCCTATGGTTATTTGAATTTTTCCTTTTAGAATTTTCTGCATTGCTTTTCGGTTCTATTACTATAGACATGTTTATGTTTTTCCAAAGCTGTATCTGCCATATATTGCAAATTTCTCCCTTTGTTACTGTCTTTGAACTTGTTCCATGGTAATTATTAATGGCACATAAGTTTACATTTTATGTGATTCAACATTTCAATTTTTTTTCTTTGGTTTGCTTTTGGTTTCATGAAACCAGAAGTAAGTTTACAACTTTCCATTCCAAGATCAGTGGGATATTTGTTCCTATTTTCCAATTTTAATGGTCTTATTTATTATTTAGTTCTTTCATCAAGCTGTAATTCATTTTTAAATGTCATGTGTGACAAGTTACCATCTTGATCTTTTTTCTGAAGACTTAGCCTATTGCCTTAATGCCATGTCTTGAAAAGTCATTCCATCCCACTGGTATGAAATATTCAATTTATCATCCACAAGGTGCTTCTGTAGGCGGTGATCAGTTCTCTTTAATTGCTCTCTCTCTTAATTGTTGCAACAGACCGGCACTCCTTTTAGTTACTGTAAATTTTACAATATTTTATCAACTGTAGGGCAAGGGTTTTTTACAGCTCTTCCCCAAAATTTTGTTTATTCTTTTCTATTTCTTCCCCCTCAATGAGTATGGGTAATTGTGTCAGATATCAAAAACAAATTTTCCTTGTAGAATTTTCAGTAAAAATTAATGTGAAAGGACTGACTGGGTTTCCCATGGAGGAATGTATCTTTGAATTTATTTAGAACTTATTTTATGTTTGTCAATGAAGTTTTATAATTGACTTCTGGGTTCCACACATTTCTTATGTGGGTTTTTCCATGGTATTTCATATTATAGAATATTAATATGGACAATTATTTCTCATTACATCTACTTGTGGCTATAGCTAGTTCACAGAAGAGTCACATTTTTATTCATTTATCTTTATTTGATTTGCTAAATTCTTATTGATAAGAATTAACTTTTAGTTTATTCTCTTGGCTATTTAAAATAGACAATTACATATTCTGAATCTAAAAATCTTGTTTCATATTTTAAGAAAACAATAGTATATAACTGTATTTATAGAGCTATTGCACTAGAATTACTGTATAGCATTCTCAATAGTGCAAACTAAATAATGTACTATTGAATTCTAGTGTTCCTCTTTGATTCAAAAGTTGTTTCAGGGGCCAGCCTGGTGGCGCAGGTGTAAAGTTCGCACATTCCGCTTCTCGGTGGCCCGGGGTTCGCCGGTTCGGATCCCGGGTGCGGACATGGCACCGCTTAGCACGCCATGCTGTGGTAGGCATCCCACGTATAAAGTAGAGGAAAATGGGCATGGATGTTAGCTCACGGCCGGTCTTCCTCAGCAAATAGAGAAGGACTGGCAGTAGTTAGCTCAGGGCTAATCTTCCTCAAAAACAAAAAGTTAATTCGAAGAAGCTATTATAAATGACAAGATTTGGGGGTTTCGTGTTTAAATATTTTTAGTTGATGTTTATTTTTAGTATATTGTGGCCAGAAAAAGTGGCCAGCACAATTCCTATTTGACATGCTTAAGTAAGGTTTTATTTTTGGTTTACATATGTTTAATTTGTGTAAAATGCCAGCGCACACTTGAAAAGCAATGAATCACGTGCTGTGTATAACACTAAAATTCAACATTATATCCACAACTTCTATATTCTTATGTTGTTTTATATGATTGATATATTAGAGAGATCCATTCAAGTCTCTGTCTACAATTGTATTTGTCTGTATCCCATTGGATATCCAACTGAGGATTATTTGTATATTGTGGTGCTTGATTTGGGGGCACTTAAAGATGTATAATCATCTGGTTTTTCTATGTGAAATTTATTTTATCTTTTCTTCATTGAATTCATCTTGCCTAATATTAGCCTTATTATCCTTCCTTTCTTTAGGTTTGCCTAAAGTTTGTTGGCTTGAGTCATTTTATATTTGGATTTTTCTTACAAGCAAAATATTAGGTTTTGTTCTTACCTGATCTGGGTATTTTTCCCTTTTAATAGATGAACTCACCTTGTTTTTTAAATTAACTACTATAAATATCAGGTTCCATTTTACCTGGACGGAACAATTTTCAGTGTTTTCTTGTCTTTTCTTTCCATTTTGTCACTTCTTTTCTATTTTCTCCTTGTCTTTGGCATTGATTAGTAATTTATTCTTTTGGAGAAAAATGCGTGTTTATTCAATTTGGGATTATAGGCAAATGGAGTTTATATGGATTCTGTAAGAAACTGGTATAGGCCATTGTTTGAATTCCTTATCATTTCCCAGACCCTGTACACTGATAGGAAATGGAGGGAATGCAGAGTTCCCAAAGAAACTTCTTTCATCAAGGTGTCATCATTCCCTCTTTTGATGTTACTGTCCTTGCCACAATAAACTTCAGCAGTGCAGTTCCGTACTTTGCCAGACCACACAATCCTGGATGTTGGCGTGCCTCCCAGGGCTGCAAGCAGACAACAAGCTTAGGAACACCTTCCATTCCTGCCCAGACTGTCTCTTACTGCCCTTCCTTTGCCCATTCGTTTAGAGTGTGGCAGGTCGAGTCAGCGGGATCATCTTTACTTACTCCCAGCTATACAGCTTTATTGAAGGAGGTAAAATTGAAAATTGTTATATTCCCATCCTCTATGTGTTTCCTCAAACTGGTTTACACTTTTAAGCAGAAACTCCTGAAATTTTGGCCAATAAGATGTCAGATATTACTAGTTTCTAACAATAGCTCAGTTGTTTCCTTTATTGGTTTATAAATTATTTCAATAGAACTCAAGTGGGTGATGAACTGTGTGCAGTCTTATAAAGAAATTCCTTGAGTTGTGGCTTTTGACCTAGTTTACATATCATGTGAACAAGGATAAATAGAAACTTTGCACAGGAGATATTAATTTTAAGAAGCACTTAGCCAGAAGTGTAGTTTAGAAAGGCTCCTCGCTTTATACTTCTTAGATTCTCACTTAGGAAATATTTTAAATTACGTATGAACCCTGATCACAAAATGGAATTATCCAATACTCTGGCTCATTGGCTTCTCTAAATGATTACCCATAAATCTTCCCTGGCAGTTAAGTTATTTTCAGAGCATTCAATAGAGTTCTGTTGTGAAAAGAAGCATTCCTACAGACAAGCACTCAAACTACTTGAATGTGATAGCTCTTGGCATGACTACACATTGAAATTGCAATTTTAAAAAAGAGGCAAGGAAGGTCCATGAGTAATTAAGGGGAAAAAGGGAAATTGGTGTGTTTTATTTTGTAATAGTGGGAAGTCTTTGAAACATAAAGGGCACAACAATGATATTTCAAATGTCAACAGGTGAACATCTAGCTCTGAAAGATTTATGATAGCAAAGGAAAGATAGTAATGTTAAAATTATAAAAAGGTGCTTTTAAAGATTCTGTATGAAAGTGTTTTGAGTAGTAGTGTTCTGGTGAATGTTTAACAACCAGCTGGAGGAGGGAGAGCAAGAGCCCTGATTTGTAGCATTTGCCAGTTTTCATGGTGTAAATACTCCTGGCATGAACAATTTCAAATATGAAGGTGAAGTCACTGAACTTATAGTTGGGAAGAAACGTGCCCAATGACTCTCATGAGCCAATGGGAGCCAACTCCAGTGTCCCACTGGTATAATCTTTATAACATTTTAAAAAATGGTTACCAGCCTATGTAAGATCTAACTCATAAAGGTAAAGGATATCTTGTGCCTGGTAGTGTGTGTTTTCACACTTTAAGTAGTGAATGAGGCAATGTGGTACAATTCAGAGTGACTGAGACCATAGGATCAGATATTCGTGGGTTTGAATCCAAGCACCATCACTTAGTGTGTGATTTTGGCAAAATTACCTAATTTATCTAAGGCTTAATATATTCATCAGTAAAATTCTGAATGATGAAAGCTATCTCATGGACATCTTTGATGATTAAAAAACACAACAGATAATGTAGTTGGCATATAAATAGATAATAAATAATAACTCTTTCCTTCCATCTGTATTACTCAATTTCTTCTTCCTGTCTTTACTCATCTGAAAGTAGTAAAATGAGGTCATAATTGATGTAGTGTAATTAGTAAGGAGATGATCAGGCCTCTAGTATTGACACACTTACGTAACTACCTGAAAATTATCCCCGTATAGGAGGGAGAGTTCTTGAGAAATGCAGACACCAGGGAGAATTCGGGAAGAATTACCTACATTTGTTGTTCTTTCTATCTTTGAAGTGTCAAAATAAAATAAGCACAAAATTTTGAAGACGCTTTGGGGCAATGGCACATGGATAACATTCATAACTCGATTTTGTCACTTATCATTTTGCAGTCTCTATGGAAAAAGAAGGAAGGAATGTGGAAGGGGTATTGAGTGGGCTAGCCCAAAAAATACAATTGTGGAAAAGGTAGAAAAAATGTGTCATGACAATTCATAGAAAAAAATAACTTTTGGCTATAATAAACAGGGAAGATTTAAAAGCCTGACATTTAAAGTGATATGTGCGGGATTTTGATGGATGAAGACAGTCAGATTTAGAACATTTTGGGTGAGTCAAAAAAAAATGAGCTGAGACAGAAGTAGATGAGATTAATTTTCTAAATTAAAAAGTAATTAAAGTAATATATTCCAAGTGCAAAATAAACCTAGGGTAAATTAAGCATATATATTACAAAAGTAGGTTAGTACCATATTACCAAATGAGAGTTTGATTTCCTATTTAATTAACACATTTAAAGATGCATATGCTATACTAGCTGCTTTATATATCTTTCTGTTTAATTCCCAAAAACACTAAAAATAAAGCATCATCTCATTTTATAGAAAAAGAACTGCAGCCCAGTTATACAACTTATCACCAGAGAGACACTGACAGTTTTCGACCAGGGAGGTAACACAATGGGAAGTGTAAATTCCTACAGTTATCTCATAATCACTAATTGAAATTCTTAACTTACTCTATGCCGAAGGTGAAGTCAGAAGCTGTTGATTCCTACAGATGTGGAAGGGTTGTTCTTCATGTAGCAGATGATAACGTCTTAGTAGCTTTTCTTATGAAAGCAGGAGTGACCTCTCTAGCATTCACTTACCCCCTTCCCTCTTTGCAACAGATCGGTGAAGGTGCTTTTCCTCTTTCTGTTATATAAAACAAAAGTTAGGGGCTGGCCTGGTGGTGCAGCGTTAAGTGCGCACGTTCCACTTGGGCGGCCTGGGGTTCACCAGTTCAGATCCCGAGTGCAGACATGGCACCGCTTGTCAAGTCATGCTGTGGCAGGCATCCCACATATAAAGTAGAGGAAGATGGGCACGGATGTTAGCTCAGGGCCAGTCTTCCTCAGCAAAAAGAGGAGAACTGGTGGCAGATGTTAGCTCAGGGCTAATCTTCCTCAAAAAGAAAAAGTTACATTGGTGATTATTTCAGACTTTTTATCCAGGCTTTCATTGAGGAATGAGTTAACCCATCTACTCTCATATAATGCATGAGTTTGGATTAATTTTTCAGAGAACTGAGCCTTGAGGAAATTTGAAACATGACAGGAAAATATTGATTATGGAAAGGACAACTTTTGCAAGCATATGATTCTAGTTGAGAGGAAGGACTTAGTAGAATGGCCATGGAGATATCATTCTCCTGTAATTATTCTTACTGAAATCACCAGTGACCTCCAAGTTGATAACTCCAAAAACAGTCTTCAACCCTCATCTTCTCTTATCACTTGGCAGAGTTTGATTATAACTTACAGAAACTACTACTCCTTTTTTTTTTTTTGAGAAATATTAGCCCTGAGCTAACTACTGCCAATCCCCCTCTTTTCTCTGAGGAAGCCTGGCCCTGAGTTAACATCCGTGCCCATCTTCCTCTACTTTATACGTGGGATGCCTACCACAGCATGGCTTTTACCAAGCAGTGCCATGTCTGCACCCGGGATCCAAACCGGTAAACCCTGGGCCGCCGAGAAGCGGAATGTGCAAACTTATCTGCTGCGCCACTGGGCTGGCCCCTACTCCTCCTTTTTTTAAACCACTTTATTGAAGTATGATGGATATGCAAAAAACTGTACCTATTTAATATATGCAACTTAGTAAGTTTGGAGATAAGTATATATCTGTGAAACCATCACCACAATCTATGCCATAAACACATCCATCACTTCCAAGAGTTGTCTCTTGCCCCATTTATTTATTATTTTTTTGTGATAAGAACACTTAACACAAAAGATGTACACTTTTAGCAAATTTTTGAGAGTGCAATATGGTATTATTAAATATAGGCGCTATGTTGTACAATAGATCTCTAGGCCTTATTCATCTCACATGACTGACACTTTGTACTCTTTGACTAACACCTCCCCATTTCCCCCTTCCACTCGCCCCTAGCAGTCACCATGCTACTCTCTGCTTCTATGCATTTGTTTTAGACTCTTCATATGAGTGATCATGTAGTATTTGTCTTTTTGTGACTGGTGTATTTCAGTTAAGATAGTATCCTCCAGGTCCTCCATGTTGTCACAAATGGCAGCATTTCCTTCTTTTTAATGGTGAATAATACTCTATTATGTGTATATGTCACATATTCTTTATCCATTCATCTGTTGATTGGACATTTGGGCTGTTTCTTTATCTTGGTTATTGTGAATAATGCTGCAATGAACATAGGAGTGCAGAGATCATTCTGAGATGAGGATTTTAATTCCTTTAGGTATAGACCCAGAAATGAGTTTGCTGGATCATATGGTAGTTCTATCTTTAATTTTCTGAGGAATCCTCACATTGCTTTCCATAGCGTCTGCAACAATTTACAGTCCCATCAACCTTGTGAGTGTTTTCTTCACATCCTCTCCAGCATTTGTTATCTCTCATCTGTTTGATAATAGCCATCTTAACAGATATGAGGTGGTATCATTGTGGTTTTGATTTGCATTTCTCTGATGAATAGCAATGTTGAGCACTTTTTCATACACCTGTTGGCCATTTGTATGCCTTCTTTGGAGAAACATCTATTCAGTTCCATTTTTAGATCAAGTTATTTGGGGGTTTTGTGCTGTTTAGTTGTAGGAGTTCCCTATACATTTTGGATATTAACTCTTTATCAAATATATGGCTTGCAAATATTTCCTCCCATCCCATAGACTGTCTTTTCATTCTGTTTATTACTTCCTTTGCTGTGCAGAAGCTTTGTAGCTTGACATAGTCCCACTTGTCTGTTTTTGCTTTTGTTGCCTGTGATTTTGGTGTCATGTCCAAGAAATCATTGCCAATCCCAATGTCAAGAAGATTTTACCCTATGTTTTCTTCTAGAAGTTTTGCAGTTTCAGGTCTTATCTTTAAGTCTTTAATCCATCTTTAGTTAATTTTTTGTGTAGTGTAAGATAAGGGTCCAATTTCATTCTTTTGCATGTAGATATCCAGTTTTCCCAATACCATTTATTGAAGAGACTACCCTTTCCCCATTGTGCATTCTCGGCACCTTTATCAAAGATCAGTTGACAATATACATGTTGGATTTATTTCTGGGGTCTCTATTCTGTCCCATTGGTCAGTATGTTTGTTTTTATGCTAGTATCATACTGTTTTAATTACTGTAGCTTTGCAATATATTTTGAACTCAGGAAGTGTAATGCCTCCAGTTTTGTTCTTCTTGCACAAAATTGCTTTGCCCATTTAGGATCTTTTGTGGTTCCATAGGAATTTTCAAAGTGTTTTCCCTATTTCTGTAAAAAATGCCATTGGGATTTTGATAGGGATTGCATTGAATCTGTAGATTGCTTGGGCAGCATGAGCATTTTGACAATATTAAGTCTCCAATCCGTGAGCACTAAATGTCTTTCCAGGTATTTGTGTCTGCTTTAATTTTCTTTATCAGTGTTTTATAGTTTTTCAGACTACAGGTCTTTCACCTCGTTGGCTAAGTTTATTCATAAGTGTTTTGTTCTTTTTGATACTATTATCAATGGGATTGTTTTCTTAATTTCCTTTCCAGATAGTACATTGTTGGTATAGAGAAACACATCTGATTTTGGATGTTGATTTTGTATTCTGCAACTTTACTGAATTCATTTTTCAGTTCCACCAGGTTTTCTTTTCTTTTTTTTTGGAGTCTTTAAGGTTTTCTACATATAAGATCATGTCATCTGCAAACTGATAGTTTTACTTCCTCCTTTCTGATTTGGATGGCTTTTATTTCCTTTTCTTGCCTAATGTCTCTGGCTGGGACTCCCAGGACTATATTGAACAGAAGTGGCAAGAGCGAGTGTCCTTGTTTCTTCCAGATCTTTGAGGAAATCTTTCAGTTTTTCACCACTGAGTATGATGTTAGCTGTGGGCTTTTCATATATGGCCTTTATGGTGTTGAGGTAAGTCCCTCTGTTCCTAACTTCTTGAGAATTTTTACCAGGAAAGGGTGTCAATCTTGTGAAATGCTTTTTCTGTATCTATTGAGATGACTCTGTGACCTTTACTCTTCATTCTGCGAATGTAGTATCTAACATTAAGTGATTTGCCTATGTTGAAGCTTCTTGTATCCCAGGGATAAACCCCACTTGGTCATGGTGTATGATCCTTTTAATGTGCTGTTATCAATTTACATTTAAAGTAATTGTTGATAGAGAAGGACTCACTATTGCCATTTTGTTAATTGTTTTCTGTCTGTTTTGTAATTCTTTTGTTCCTCTCTTGCTGTTGTCCTTTGGGTTGTGATGAAGCTTTTTGGAGTGATAACTTTGATTCTTTTCTGCATATCATTTTTATATCTACTGTAGTTTTTTTCTTTATGGTTACCATGAGGCTTGCATAAAACTTCTTATAATTGTAACAGTCTATTGTAGGCTGATAACAATCTAACTTCAATCACATACAAAAATTCTACACGTTCACTCCCCCATTTTAGGTTATTGATGTCAGAATTTACTTCTTTTTGTGTTGTGTATCTGTAAGCAAATTTTTGTGGTTATAGTCATTTTTAACACTTTTGTCTTCAGAGACTACTTCTTTCTTTTTAGGAATACTACGGTTAATCAACCTTTAATTTTTTGAATGTTTTAATTGAATTCACAATAGTTTACATCATTGTGAAATTTCAGTTGTACCTTATTTCTTGTCTGTTACTACATAAGTGTTCCCCTTCACCCCCTGTACCCACCCCTCACTCCCTTCCTCTGGTAACCACTGAACAAATATTTTCTTTGTCCATGTGTTTGTTTATATTATATGAGTGAAATCATATGGTGTTTGTCTTTCTCAGTATGGCTTATTTTGCTTAGCACAATACCCTCCAGATCCATCCATGTTGTTGTAAATGGAATGATTTCATCTGTTTTAGGGTTGAGTAGTATTCCATTGTATATATATACCACATCTTCTTTATCCAATCATCGGTTGATGGGCACTTGGATTGTTTCCATGTCTTGGCTATTGTGAATAATGCTGTAATAAACATAGGGGTGCATATATTACTTTGGATTGTTGATTTCAAGTTGTTTGGGTAGATACCCAGTAGTGGGATAGCTGGGTCATATAGTATTTCTATTTTTAGTTTTTTGAGGAATGTCCATACTTGTTTCCATAGTGGCTGCAATAGTTTGCATTCCAACGAGCAGTGTATGAGTGTTCCCTTTTCTCCACATCCTCTCCAACACTTGTTGTTTTTTGTCTTAGTAATTATAGTCATTCTAATGGGTGTAAAGTGATATCTCAGTGTAGTTTTGATTTTCATTTCCCTGATGATTAGTGATGTTGAGCATTGTTTCACGTGTCTGTTAGCCACCTGTATATCTTCCTTGGAAAAATGTCTGTTCATATCCTCTGCCCATTTTTTGATTGGGTTGTTTGTGGGGGCTTTTTGTTGTGAGTTGTATGAGTTCTGTATATGCTTTGAAGATCAACTCCTTGTCTGATAAATGATTTGCAAATATTTTCTCCCAGTTTCTGGGTTGTCTTCCCATTTTGTTCATGGTTCCTTTGCTTTGAAGAAGCTTTTTAGTCTGATGTAGTCCCATTTGTTAACTTTTTCTTTTGTTTCCCTTACCTGAGTAGACACAGTATTCGAAAAGATGTGGCTAAGACCGATGTCAAAAACTATACTGCCTATATTTTCTTCTAGGATTTTTATGGTTTCAGGTCTTACATTCAAATCTGTAATACATTTAGAGTTAATTTTTGTGTATGGTGCAAGATAGTGGTCTTCCTTCATTCTTTTGCATGTAGCTGTCCAGTTTTCCCCATAGCATTTATTGAAGAGACTTTCCTTTCTTCATTGTATGTTCTTGGCTCCTTTGTCAAAGATTAACTGTCAATAGATGTGTGGTTTTATTTCTGGGCTCCTGATTCTGATACATTGATCTGTTTGTCTGTTTTTTGTGCCAGTACCACGCTGTTTAGATTATTATAGCTTTGTAGGATGTTTTGAAGTCAGGGATTGTGATCCTCCAGCTTTGTTCTTTTTTCTCAGGATTGCTTTGGCTATTCAGGGTCTTTTGTTGCTCCATATAAATTTTTGGATTCTTTGTTCTATTTCTGTGAATGATGTCTTTGGGATTTTGATTGGGATTGCATTGAATCTGTAGATTGCTGTAGGTAGTATGGGACATTTTAATTACATTTTATTCTTCCAACCCATGAACATGGAATATCTTTCCATTTTTTTATGTCTTCTTCAACTTCTTTCAATAATATCTTACAGTTTTCAGTGTACAGGTCTTTCAACACTTTGGTTAAGTTTATTCCTAGGTATTTTATTCTTTATGTTGCTATTGGAAATGGGATTGTATTCTTGATTTCTTTTTCTACTAGTTAATTGGTAGTGTATAGGAATGCAACTGATCATTTTAAATTGATTCTATACCCTGTAGTTGTTGATTATTTCTAATAGTTTTCTGGTGGATTCTGTAGAGTTTTCTATATGTAGAAACATATCTTCAAATACTGAAAGTTTCATTTCCTCCTTTCGAATTTGGATTCCTTTTATTTCTTTTTCTTGCCTAATTGCTCTGGCCAATACCTCCATTACTATGTTGAATAGGAGTGATGAGAGTGGGCGCCCTTTTCTTGTTACTGTTCTCCGAGGGATAGCTTTTAGTTTTTCCCCATTGAGTATGATGTTGGCTATTGGTTTGTCATATACAACGTTTAGTATGTTGAGGTGCTTTCCTTCAATACCCATTTTATTGAGAGTTTTTTTTTTTTTTTATCATAAATGGATGTTGGAGCTTGTCAAATGCTTTCTCTGCATCTATTGAGATGATCACGTGATTCTTATTCCTCATTTTGTTAATGTGGTGTATCACATTGATTGATTTGTGGATGTTGAACCATCCCTGAGTCCTTGGAATAAATTCCACTTGATCGTGGTGTACGATTCTTTTAATGTCTTGCTGTATTGGTTTGCCAATATTTTGTCAAGGATTTTTGCTTCTGAGTTCATCAGTGATATTGACCTAGAGTTTTCCTTCTTCATGTTGTCCTTGTTTGGTTTTGGTATCAGGGTAATGTTGGCCTCATAGAATGAATTAGGAAGTGTTCCATCTTCTTCACTTTTTCAGAGTAGTTTGAGAAGGATAGGTACTGAATCTTTGAATGTTTGGTAGAATTCTCCAGAGAAGCCATCTGGACCTGGACCTTTGTTTTTTGAGAGGTTTTTGATTACTGTTTAAATCTCTGTACTTGTGATTGGTCTATTCAAATTCTTTATTTTCTCTTGATTCAGTTTTGGGAGGTTGTATGAGTCCAGGAGTTCATCCATTTCTTCTAGGTTATTGGGCCGGCCCAGTGTCACAGTGGTTAAGTCTGCACATTCCACGTCGGCAGCCAGGGGTTTGCCAGTTGAGATCCCAGGTTCAGACCTAGCACTGCTTGTCAAGCCATGCTGTGGCAGGCATCCCACATATAAAGTAGAGGAAGATAGGCATGGATGTTAGCTCAGGACGATCTTCCTCAGTAAAAAAAGAGGAGGATTGATGGCAGATGTTAGCTTAGGGCTAATCTTCCTAAAAAAAAAAAGAAAATTCATTCTTCTAGGTTATCTAATTTCTGGGCATATAGTTTTTCATAGTATTCTATTATAATCCTGTGTTTTTCTGCTGTATCTGATGTAATTTCTTCTCTTTCATTTCTAATTTTATTTGTTTGAGCCTTCTCTCTTTTTTTCTTGTGAGTCTGGCTAAGGGTTTGTCAATTTTGTTTATCTTCTCAAAGAACCAGCTCTTAGTTTCATTAATCCTTTCTACTGTTTTTTTAGTCTCTATTTCATTTATTTCTTCTCTAATTTTTATTATTCTTTCCTGCTGACTTTGGGCTTTGTTCTTCTTTTTCTAGCTTTGTTATGTGCATTTTAAGATTATTTATTTCAGGTTTTTCTTGGTGGTTTGGCTGATCCTGTATTGCTATGAATTTCCCTCTTATGACCATTTTGCTGCATCCCATAAGAGTTGGTATGTTCTATTTTCAGTTTTGTTTGTCTCCAGGTATTTTTTAATTTCCCCTTTGATTTCTTCAATGATCCAATTGTTGTTCAATAGCATATTGTTTAGTCTCCACATATTTCTGACTGTCCCAGTTTTGTTCTTGTGGTTGATTTCTAGCTTCACAGCATTGTGGTCAGAGAAGATGTTTGGGATGATTTCAACCTTCTTATATTTATTGAGGCTTGCCTAGTTACCCAACGTATTACCTATCTTTGAGAATGTTCCATGGGCACTTTAGAAGAAAGTATGTTCTGCTGTTTTTGGATTGAATGCTCCATTAAGTCCATCTGGTCAAGTGTTTCATTTAAATCTACTCTGTCTTTGTTGACTTTTTGTCTGGGTCATCTGTCCATTGATGTGTGTGGGATGTTGAGGTTCCCCACTATTATTATGTTGCTGTTAATTTCTCCCTTTAGGTCTGT
The DNA here is from genome assembly GCF_037783145.1 of Equus przewalskii. Taxonomy (NCBI): domain Eukaryota; kingdom Metazoa; phylum Chordata; class Mammalia; order Perissodactyla; family Equidae; genus Equus; species Equus przewalskii. The sequence goes on along the minus strand of NC_091857.1, from coordinate 2,602,772 downwards.
TAATAATTGCTTTATGTACTTTGGTGCCCCTGTGTTAGGTGCATATATGTTAATAAGTGTTATTTCCTCTTGGTGGAATGTCCCCTTTATCATTATATACGGCCCCTCTTTGCCTCTCATTGTCTTTTTAATTTGAAGTCTGCTTTGTCTGATATAATTATGGCAACACCTGCTTTCTTTTCTTGGACATTAGCTTGGAGTATTGTCTTCCATCCCTTCACTCTGAGCCTATGTTTGTCTTTGGAGCTGAGGTCTGAGGTGCGTTTCCTGGGGGCGGCATATTTTTGGGTCTTATTTTTTAATCCATCCAGCTACACTGTGTCTTTTCATTGGAGAATTCAATCCATTTACATTTAGAGTGATTACTGTTATATGAGGGCTTAATGCTGCCATGTTACCTCTTGTTTTCTGGTTGTTCTATGTTTCCACTGTTTCTCTTGCTTTGTATTTCTAACTGCCATTTCATTTTGGTGGTTTTCTGAGGTGGATTTCTCAGTTTTCTCTCCTTTTGTGAATTATAGTTCTGCTCTGATTTTTTGTTTAGTGGTTACCATGGGGATTGTATGGAAGATATTAGAGATGAGATAGACCGTTTCCTCTTAGCCTCTTATCTCCGTTAACCTAAGCAGATTCCTTCCCTTTCCTCTCCCCTTCTGAGTAATTACTGTTACAAATTGTTCTGATTTTAATCTTGTGAGTTTGTGGCTAAGTTGAAGTGTTTATCATTACTTTGCATGCTTTCTTTCCCTTTCTCTTTTAAGTTGTAATTGAGTCCTTGTCTCTCTGTTCTGGTAGAAAGCTTCAGGTTCCTGATCATGTCTGCCTATTTATCTTCTTGCTCAGAGCTTTGTAGATCTTTGGCTTTTTGTTGCTTGTGTGAGAGCATCTTTAATTATTTCTTGTATGGGAGGTCAGTGGCAATAAACTCCCTCAGCTTTTGTTTATCTGGGAAAGCTTTTATTTCTCCATTGTATCTGAAGGAAAGTTTCACTGGATAGAGTATTCTGGGCTGAAAGTTTTTGTCTTTCAGTATTTTGAATATATCATTCTATTCTCTTCTAGCCTGTAGGGTTTCTGCTGAGAAATCCACCGAAAGCCTCAAAGGGTTTCTTTTGTAGGTCATTTTCTTTTGCCTTGCTGCTCCTAATATTTTTCCCTATCATTAACTTTTGCTATTTTTACTATTATATGCCTTGGAGAAGGTCTTTTAGCATTGATAAAGTAGAGCATTCAATTAGCTTCATCTATCTGTAAATCTGACACCATCCCCAGGTTTGGTAAGTTCTCAGAAATTATTTCTTTGAACAAGCTCTCTGCTCCTTTCTCCCTCTCTTCTCGCTCTGGAATACCTATAATCCTTATGTTGCTTTTCATAATTGAGTTGGATATTTCTTGAAGAATCTGGGTTTTTTTAAATCTTAGTTCTGTCGTCTCCTCCTCCTGCAGAATTTCTACATATTTGTCCTCTAGAAGACTAATTCTTTCCTCCATAAGATCTGTTTTATTTCTTAATGATTCCAGATTATTTTTTATTTCATTAATTCTGTTTTTCATATCCAGAATTTCTGCTTCATTTTTTTTGTAGTTTCAATCTCTTTGGTGAAGAGATTCATTTTATTGCTGAGCTTCTTGAATTGTCTATCTGGGTTTTCTTGTAAGTCATTGAATTTCCTTATGACAGCTATTTTGAATTCTCTGTCATTTAGATCATAAATTTCTACGTCTTCAATGTTGGTTTCTGGAGAATTGTCATTTTCCTTCTGGTCTGAATTGTTGCTGCAGTTTCTCATGGTGTTTGATGAACTACTCTTTTGTCGGGGCATCTGTGGTATTCTTAAGACGTCGATTCCTCCTGTTAACTCTAGGAGCAAGCAGGGGCAGCATTTCTGGGACCACCCCATCTGCTGGAAGCTGCAGGGTATTATGGGTGCTGGCCCCAGGCTGGGGTGCATTCAGGCACTTGTGTGGGCTGTCCTTAGTGGGCGAGGCTTCCTTGCTGGGCTAGGGCCACTCTTTGGCACCTCAGGGGCACTCTGAGCTCCCCCTTCCTGCCAGAAAGTGATCAACAGTGGGCTAAAAGCTACTGCACCTCTTCCCACAGCCACCCAGGACACATTCCCTCTTTGGGGGCTCAGTGGCACCATGAACACTCATGCACGGGCCTGGGGAATGTTTGCCCTAGCACGTAGATCTGTTGCTGTCTCTGTTTACGGTCCACAGGGAAGCTGTGCTGCGCAGGCAGGGCTTCCTTGCTGGGAAGTGAGCTAGGTCTGCTCCTTGGTGGCACAGGGGCATGGTGGGCTCCCTCTCCTTGCCAGGAAAGTGAACCGGAGTGGGCTCAAAACTACCATACCTCTTCCCACAGCTGTCCAGGACACGTTCCCTCTTTGGGGGCTCAGCAGCACTATAAGCACTTGCATGCGCACCTGGGGAGCATTTGCCCCAGTGCGTAGATCTGCTGTGGTCTCTGTTTACAGTCTTTATGATGTGCAGGGCCACTATGCTTTGTGGGTGGGGCTCCCTCACTGGGACCTAAGCTAGAGCTGCTCCATGGTGGCCCAGGGGCATGGAGAGCTCCTCGTCCCCACCAGGAAAGTGAACGCTACTGGGCTTAAGGGTGCTGCACCTCTTCTCACAGCTGCCCAGGACGCGTTCCCTCTTTGGAGGCTCAGGAGCACTATGACTGCTTGTGCACAGGGCCGGAAAGTCTATCCCCTAGCACACAGATCTACTGCAGTCTCTGTTTACAGTCTGCAGGGCTGCTGTGCTTGGTGGGCAGGGCTTCCCTGCTAGGACCCAAGCTAGGGCTGCTCCTTGGTAGCACAGGAGTGCAGTGGGCTCCCCCTCCCCACCAGGAGAACAAACATGAGTGCAGGCTAAGGGTTACTGCTGCCTCCTCCTATGGTCACCCTGGCATATGTTCCCACTTTCAGGGCATTTGCATCAGGTTGGAAAGTGTTCTTGTGCGTGCACAGGGCTACCAGGGGAGATCAGAGTGTACTCACCTATCTCCGCCACTTCCCAGGGGGCCAGTCCATCCACTCTCAGATGTATAGCTGCATGTGTCTCTCTCTCAGGTATCCTTTTGTGCTATGTGGGCTTCCTCCATTGGTCAATGAATGTCCATTTAGTTGTAGTTCAAAAGGGAGAGAGACAAAGAGAACAGTTCACTCCACCATGTTGCTGACATTAATCCCAGAAACTACTTCTTAAAACTCTCTCTTTAGTTTCTACATCAAAACTCTCCTGATTTTTCTTTTTAACTATTTATTTCTATATTTTTCATAATTTGTTAGTTTGTTTGATTTTGTTTTGGTGGGACTTGGGGGTTGATGGAGTGTGGTGAAAGCAAGGCTTAGAAGAGTGATAGAATCAAGTGCTTTTAACCTGGTGTAAAGATGCTTCACAGTCTGGCCTTATCTATATTTTCAACGTCATCTCTAAACCAGATTAGCTCACCATTCTGGATTTTTCAACTGAGAACCACTTAGCAATCACATCCTCAACAGAATACGCCTAGAGTCTCTCTAGAAATTGTGATTCAATTTATCAGCCTCTCACAGCTCTTATTTGTATATATTTACAGTTGAACTCGTTGCATTTACATATAGTTCATGTATAAAAATATCTCTGCCACCACCCTCACTATACCATGAACTTCTGAAGGGCAAGGAACACATCTTTAATCATTGTGTACCCAGTGACTAGTGACTAAAATAAGGTTTAAAAATATCAACAAATTCATATTTAGTAAGCAATGAAAGCTTGATGAAGTAATCCTCTCTAGGCCTCTTATTAGTAGTGTCATCTTGGTCAAGTCTCAAACATCTTTATGTCTTTGTTTGTTGAGCTGCGAGAAATGTATAATAATTCTTGGCCTCCTTAAAAATCTCACAAGTCTTGTTGTTATCAAAATAAGAAAATGCATTACAGAAATACTTAATAAATATAAAGTATTATGTGTACAAAGTAGACCAACTTGAATGTTATGAGACCATAGTTTTTCTGATCTTCCAAATAACCACCTACATGCATGCAGGTGTGTGTGTGTGCACACAGACACACACACACAAATGAAATTACATGCTACCCAATTTCTTATCATTACTAATTCTTATATTTCCCAATGTGTAGAAAAAATATCAGCTGTGCTGAATTGGTAGCCCTACAAATGAATGCCATCAAGGGGGAGGTATTAACTTCATTCAACAGAGCTTTTTGAATCATCTTAGTCTACGTCATTATTGTTCTCTTAGACTTTAAGTTCCCAAAAGATGATAAGTGCATCTCTATGTAGTACATAATATATCATTATACACAAATAGTCAATAAAGAGGCATTTTTAGGGGGTCAGCCCAGTCACGTAGTGGTTAAGTTTGTGCGCTCCACTTCAGTGGCCCTGGGTTTGTGGATTCAGATCCCAGGCACAGACGTACACACTGCTCATCAAGCCATGCTGTGGAGGCATGTCACATACAAAAAATAATAAAAGAGGCATTTTTGATAGTGATAATGATTTTTTAATGTTTGTAAACAGGATTAGAAGCAATAAATACACAATAAGAAAAGTTAGGCAATGGTTCTTACTGTCCACATTGCAAAATTCCTACACAGATTGTTATGCATTTTAGCTGGCAAAACATGATTTATGAGTCCTTGAAACTGTACCAGTTGGGAATGATACACTTGGATTTCTGGGAGTTCTGGCATTTCATTATTGTTCTGTATATGAACTAAGCAACACTTTTGGCATCCTGCAAACTGTTAAATTTTGCAAATGAGATCACAGCTAGAATGTGTCTTGACTTCTGATTCCAGCAATATTTCAGATGCCTTTACTCCAAGTGACTTACAGGAAGTTTACATTTAAAAAGTTAAAGAAGACAAATGGTAAGATTACCAAGGTGTTTTAAATATACGTCAAGGTTATCATCATTCCTTGGTTTTGCAGATGCTGCCTCGGTACTATTGCTCTCGTTGCTGATGAAGCCATGCTATATAAAGTACACCTCTGTCAGACTCAGGAGGGTTAGTAGAAAGATATTCTTTGAGAGAAATGGAATCGACAAGTACAGATTCTGTGGAAACTGATAACCTTCAGAAATTGCATTCTACTTTCGTAGAATCCCAAGGAGACACCACTATCAGGAAGGAAAACAAGAGTTCTTGTGATTTGTTCTTGGTTGCTCTAAAGAAGTACACAAATGCAGTGTAACTCTGTAAATTCTGCACTTATTTATTTTCTCATGTCTGAAGAGCTCTCAACAGAGAAACCTCAGCTCAGATGTAAAGCAGCCATCTGAATGAATCAGAGAACCTGAAAAGAGCTGCACTAAATACATACATAACCACAAAAATCTTCAGTTTTTTTTTCATTATTGACAGTATTGATACCAATTGACATGCAGACCAGAGAGTTTGTGAGAGGAACTTCCATGTACAAGGCAATGGGGCTGATAGAAGGGTGACAGTGAAGAGTCAAACCCACTGTTGAGAATAGCAAGGCTACATGTTTCCGGTGTGTCAAGGGAAAATCTAGAAGATACTTGTATTTGAGCCATCCTGCCAGCACCCTGCCATGAAGCCTGCTCATGGAGCGAGTCAACTCCAGAAGCAAAAGATGTAGAGAGCAGGAGGAATGGTGGGAGATGATGGCTCAGACCTAAATGTCATCCTGGGCTTCCGCTTGATCTACAGGAGACAGATACCCTGTCATGCCAAATGCGGGGCTTGTAAGCTCCTCCACTGCCGCCCCTCTTTCAGCACCCCATTCCCCACCGCCCTATCTCTGCCTCTCTCTATTTATGGTTTCCCTTGTTTATGTGTCACACAGACATACCATTAAGTCTACAGGCTAAACCAATATCCAGTAGGAAAGAAGCCTAGAGTGCATATTTAAGGAGGCATTTACTCTCAGGGCTGTGCAAGTACCTCCTTCAGTTCTGCACTCCAGAAAGCTTACTTGCCTCACCCTAGACCCAGGTGTGAGGGGAGGGTATAACAGGGTGTCTTAGTTCAGGCTGCTATAACAAAAATGCCATAGACTGGGTGGTTTATAAACAATAGAAATTTATTTCATGCAGTTTGCAGGCTGAGAAGTCTGAGATCAAAGTGCTGGCAGATTCAGTGTCTGGTGAGAGCCACTTCCAAGTTCATAGATAGCCATCTTCTGTCTGTGTCCTCACAGGGTGAAAGAGGAGAGGGAGCTCTCTGGGGTCTTTTTTATAAGGGCACTAATCCCATTTGTGAGGGGTCTACCTTCACGACCTATCACCTCCCAAAGGCCCCACCTCCAAATATTATCACTTTTGGAATTAGGTTTCAATATAATGAATTTGGGGGGACGTAAACATTCGGTCTATAGCACGGGGTAACCTTGGAATCCTCTCCGTCAGCTCTGCAGGAATTTGCCTCAGTAACTAGAACCTTTTTGGTAGACTTTTAAACTTACATATTGGGTTCTTCTTGCCTCCTGTCTTCAGCTTTAGCTGAAATTCAAGGAAACAGAAAAAATATTCTTCAACATCCTGTTACATGTAGAACAACAGAGAATTTTCTTCCAGTTTTTCACTGTTATAAACAATTCAATGAATTGTCTCTTGTGCATATTACTTCATTTAAATTATTTCTGCATGATAGATATCCAGCAACAGGATTACTAGTCAAATGATATGGACATGTTTGGGATGAAAGAATTTTACCAATTGTCACGGTAAATTTGTACGGTTGTGTTCATTTCTCCACAACCTGACACACATATAAATATTTTAATTGCTAATCCAGTTTGCACAAGATGGTAAGATTTTTCTTCTTAAGTCTTGAATATTTTTATATATTTGTGTCAATTATTTAATTTTTTGACTTTTATAGGGCAGTTTTATTTTTCATCTAGTTTGTGAGTTTGGATCTTCTAAATTCATGGAAGAAGGCTAGGATAATTTTTGTAAACTACCTCATGTTAATTAGATTCTTCCTGTTTAATTTTTCTCTTGCCTTTTTTTTTCTTTGAGATCATCATTATAATGCTATTCCTTTTCAAAATACCTTCTGCTTTTAGTTTTCCACGTTTATATTTATGCTGAGATGTGGCAAAGATATATAAAGAAATAAAATTGGGAAATATGGTCATTTATTAATTTAAAAACTTTATAGTTGACCAGTATCTCCATCATGCCAGCATATAAGATTATAAAATTTTAATGTATATAGTAATAAAATAACATTAACTAATATCAAGCCAAACCTTTTTTATATTTTATAAATTCCCCAAAGTGAGATTCAATATTAATCAGTATTTCAAACAAAATTCATGCTTAATATTGACAAATACAGACTCGACCAAAATGAGGAAAAAATTAAATATGGAATGTGAACAGTTTAACTCTTCAACTTATTGAGATTGTTTTCAAGGCTATTGCACTGATATATAATTTCAATTTTTAACTTTAATATTCTGCTTTTTTTACATTTCTACGTGAATATTTACATTTCTTTTTGAGCAGTAGAAATACTTTAACCCAACTTTGAAAGGTAGTAATAATGAGCAAGTCTAAATCCTAAAATCTGATAGAAAAAAGTGAAAGAAATAGGCAAGAGTAAATATTTAAATAACTCTAGTCCACTAGAATTACAAGCCATTTTAACATGATTTATGCTCAAATGCAGAGAGTAGGAGCTGTTGTTTACTGCCAACATCTCTAAGATGTTGAGAAATATGTGATAGGATGGTCATATATCATCAAAGATGCAATTACATGCTTGGAAATATACTAACGTTGTTTTAGAATATTTACTTAATGCTTCATAAAGTAATTAATCATATTTTTGCATTTTTTTAATTCAAAAGGTAAATTCTAAGCAATAAATTTGGGAGTTAATATTGGTACACTTGGTTAAAGTCAATCTCATAAATTTGTTATTATTAATATTACTAGTTTTCTACCTTAATGCAAAGGGAATGAGCCAAAATAAAGTGGCTAAGATTTACGGTTCAACCAGCAGTATTTATGTTTTGTAAAGTTTTTCATGACTATTTGAATATTAACTCAGGTAAAGCAAGTTTTAAATTTATCTTGAAGGATACTAAATATGACTAAACCAGAAGTCAGTATAAGCATTCTAGAACATGTCAAATAAACAGTTAGTTTTCAGTTGAGGGTAATGTGCATTGATTTCCTAACTAACTGATTCAGAGAAGTAATAATAGTATCACCAATGAGTAAACCAATCCTCAGGTAATATTTAACATTTCCTATCAATAGTGCTTTTTCAACATTTTATTCAGGCTTAAAGATATTGAATGATGTATGCTTTTGGTGCACAGAGATTGTTTAAATTAAATTCTATGAAAAATTTTACTTTGGATTTTATATCCACGTTTTCTGCATTATGTTCTTTTATTGAAAGCTACTGTAAAGAATTCCAGGAACTCATAATAAGTTATGTTTATGTAATCTTTATACTTTCCCAAGTACTTCCAAGTACATTATCTCTTTTTATCTTATCAACTCTATGATATAGAACAGGCCAATGTTATGGGTTCCTTTTTTTCATGAGAAATTGATGACAGACTATATAGCCAGTGACCTTATGGCATTCTACCCTTAATCCCACAAAGCATGGAATGTAGTACGCCATTAGCTTATTCTAGATTAAAATGTTAGCGAGTTGATGTCCCACACCTGGTAGAAATAGAGTCTTCCCAGAACCCCTTAAATCCTGAAATATTCATCATTGCCTTTCTGTTATTGATAACACTAGTCCTGCTCCCCATTGTAGAACAGATAGATGAACAAGTCAATGAAACCACTGTCCCAAGTGTTGTAATTCAGTTTACGTCCAGTTCTCTATTTGATCTTTAATCAAATGTCTGATAGATATTGATAAATATTAATTACAAAAAGAACTAGCCAAATGTCCACATTTAGTATGCAGTTCATAACGCAGCGATTACAATTTATCTTCACACACACACAAGTCTTTTTCTTTTCTTTGACTTCTAAACCTGTTGTTTCACTTTAAAAAGTGGCTATTGGTGGGGGAGGGAGGAAGGGCTCCAGTTTCATCAGGACACCAGAGCCGGGGTATCATATGGCTGGAAAAATTTCAGGAGAATAGAAAAGAAATAATTTGTTTCATTCTTTTTTTCTCTTTTAGGGAGGCACTAAGAAGAGAGAGTGAGATTATTGGACTGTGAGCTTTTCCTTAACTTCTCACAAGAGCAGGAGCATGAGGAGGTGGAGTGGTGATGAAAACCAATAAGCCAGTCTATCACAACATGGTGAGCATTCTCAGATTTAAATGATGGAGAAAAATAAGTTGAGAATTAGGGTTAAAACGAAAAGACAATGTGGTAAATCAGGAACGGAGAGCAGAAGTGACACTGAGGGGACAAAAGTCAGTATGAGAACAGTTTCCAGGAAAGGCCACCACCATTGGTTGATTGGGTGACTAATGGCCAGTAGTGTTTAAAAGCGAAAGGAAGGAGGGGCCCAAGAACCTGCTGGAAGAAGATAGGGTGGAAACTTAGAATTTTCCTTGGGGAATGGAGCGTTTAAGTGAGTAAACATGAATTAAGGATAAAGCAAATTAAGAGAAATGCTTCCAAAAAATGAAAAATAGATGTAAAATACTATATCAGAAAGAAAACCTGCAGAATTTTAGATTTAACAAATAATCATTAGTATTTGGAAGATCTAATTTTTCTTTTTAATTATTTGGAGAGATGATAATTATCCCTGATGTGTTGACAAATTGGCTTTAGCTCTTCTCCCTCCATGTTTCTGAGGTTGTTTGAAGTTACAGCCAATGTAGAGTGCTATTTCCATCACAGCCACTGCCAGTGTTGCTCAAGCTACTTGCTGCCCGGTGTGAGGGGACCATACATAGCTCACCATGCAATACACAACTTGCACAACCCACACACATCTTCTGATTCTAAGTGTAAATAAGAAATCGAACTCCATAGTAAATGGTGATCTCGGGGAAAAACAGTGGATTAAGAGTCATAAGATCCTTGTTCGGGTCGCACATCTGCTAGCTCCTAGCTGGATGTCATCCTTAAAATCAATTAACCTCTGAATCCCACTGTGCTTATTAGCAAAATGGTGGTAATAATACCTTCCAAACTTTACACAGTTGTCTGAGTTAATCAAAGAATGTTTTAAAAATTTCTAGTTTTATAGAAATACACCTTATTATTTAGAAGATTAATATACTTGTGTTGCCACATATATGGATTTAATATTTTTAAAGGGACAACGTAGTATACTATATTATGTAAGCTACAAAGTTAGAAGTATCTGTTTAATAAATGAACTAATTTTTTTGTTAAATAGATAGCATAATGTTACCATCTATGAGAAATATTTTTAAGTTTATGCTAATTTCTTCTCTATATTTTAGATTTAGAAATTCCAGTGGTCCCAATTCTGCCTGATATTCCTTTCAAAGGGTTTTTATTTTCCCAGTGCATTGATTTTTGATTGTCATGGAGAATGTCAGCAGTTTACAAGCTGTGGTGGATTGCCAGCTTGAGTTGGAGGGAAGTAACGCAGAGAGCAGAGGTGTCTGGATTCACCACCCTCCTGCCACGCGCAGTCTACTCTGCAGCTCGTCCTCCTCATCAGGACCTCAAGATGCTGGGGTGCTCTCCGGTCTCTCTTCAGCCCTCATCCCTTCTTTATCCACACTCAGGTTGTCTCTACTGTTCCCATGGCTTAAAAAAACATACATATTCATAAGTTCTCCAGATTTATGTAGCCGGCACCCTGAATTCCCATGGCCTCTAGACGTGGCTACCCAATGGCTCTGCCGCATCTTCCTTTGCATGTCTAATCCACATCTCAGAATACACAGGTCCCAAGGCAACTGCTCTATGTTCCATCTGAACTTGTTCCTCCCCAAATCTTGCCTATTTTTCTTATAGTACCACTAAACCCCTGGTTGCTTGGGCCAAAAATATGGATGTCATTCTTGACCCCTCTTTTTCCCTCCCACTTGCATCCAATCCATCAGCAAGTCTTCCTGGTTCTGCTCTAATATATAGCCCTTAACAAGCCTGTGAAATGCTGCATCATTGGATCCTGGCCACTATTTCAAGCTCATCCGTGTAAAACAGGCCTTTTCCCTTATCACTCTTCATAGCACAAAGCCACCCTGGAAATTATATTTATACTTATCTGTTTATCTATTTATTGTCTCTTTCCCCTATTAAGGAAGGACCTTTCCATTTTTATTCTCAGGCCCACACCTAAAATGCTGCCTGGAACACTGTAGACACTCAATAACACTTTGAATGAGTGAATTCATAGCCATCACATGAGTCCCTCAGCAGAAACAGGCTTGGGTTGGCTCGGAATCAGATTGACAGCTGCACACAACTGCCAATGTGCCAGGTGTGCGTTCACAATCACGTTGTTTGTTTATGAAATACATTCTTGGCTTTTCTTTTGAATACAGAAAGCCAAAAATGTCATATTGATTCAAATAAATAATTCTACTTATTTTCAACTCAAGATAATTCTATAAGAATGAAAGCTCTCAAAAATGAGGCAAAGGAAAGTCGTTTTGTTTTTATTTGAACTATCCATCTCTCCAATCATCCTTCTCTACCTCCGGAATTTCTATACTTGGGAACATACTTTGTGTCTCCTCCCATAGTCAAAAATGATGTTCAGACTCGATGATAGTGATCATAGGAAGCATTACTATGCCAAATCATTTCAAATTGTGCAGTAGCCAAAGTACATACAAGTATGTCATGGTAATAAATCTGTCTTATTTACTCTAACAACTTTTCAAGCAATAGCCATAATAAATTAACTTTCCATTGTGATTTTCATATCTATCACCAGAAAAGTAGTGTCTGTTTCAGATCTTTAAGTTCTATTTGATGTATTTAAATGACCCTCAATAATAAACTTCAGAGTTGTCTTGACCTGACTGATAATGAATTATATGTGTTCATTTGCCTGGGCCTGCAATAAATCAACTACCAGGAAATGTATGAAATGTGCTGTTGTAAAATCCTGGTTTCCCTCTCCAGAATATATTTGAGTAATTACTAATGTATGTTTATTGTTTTCAGGCCAGATTTAATCTGTTAATCATGGAGCTTATAGCTCCTCCCATATTCTATACTTTGGTTGATGGTACCTTCTTTTACCTGCTCTCCCAAGCCAGAAGAGTCATTCCGTAATGCCCGGCTCCTCTTCATTTCACATAGTATGGGTCGCTGTATCCTCTCAGTTCTGCTTACAGAACATCTCTGGCATCTATTCCCTTTTCTCCAGCACTGTGGCCCCTATTAAAGGTGAACCCATCCTAGCCTCACAGAGATGTATTGACCTGGCTTCTGACTGTACTACACCTTCCCAATAAAACCAGAGAGCTCCGAATCCTGTCCCAGAGCCCTCTCCCTGAAAGGTGTAGGATTTGGGAATGGCCAGTCATCTGTTACTGCAAGCTCAACTGTGAAGAGGCGGCTTGAGTAAGAGACTACACAAAGAGTGTGAGCTGTGATATCAGACAGGGAGGGTTTCAGATCCTGTCTCTGCCTCTAGCAGGGGTATCATCCTGGGCAAGTTCACCTCTCTGGAACTTAAGTCAGCCATATTTGACTTTGAGGTAATAATTCACACTTCATAGGGTTGCTGTGAAACCTAAATAAGATCATGTGTACTAAAAGGTATTTCCTGACGTGTTGGATGCTCACCAGACATTAGTTCTCTTCTTGCATTCTCCTACCGCTTCTAGGCACCATCATATGTTACCCAGAACACACCTGCAGAAACCCTGCCTTCTTTCCTTGCCGTCTTATACTGATCTCTTTGGGTAGCAAGGATTCCCTTATTTCTCAGCCAGGATAAAGGAACCCGAGTGAGACTCTGTTCTGTCTCAGGGAACCTGTTTCTTTCGATGCTTCTGCAAATCCTCATTCTAGAATAACTAGAAACTATTTCTCTTCAAGCTATTTTCTTGCTTTAATATATATCAATAACTCCCCCTAAGTTACAAACAAAAATACAGATTTCTTAGCCTTCTCTGTCCTACCCTTGCATATTTTTACAAACTCAGCTCTGACACTCATTCTTTTTAGTTGCTTGGCTTCCTTGTAAAGTTCATGGTCTTTCACTTTTGTGTGCCCTACGTTGCCCTCTCTCATGAGAATGCCTTTCTCTGCTTGAATGTCCAGTAAGCACCTCCTATTCTTGGGTGAAGTTCTCTGTAAAGCTCTGTCAACCTTGACCTCATCTCAGGACGTCAGTTTTTCCCAGCTTAGTCTTTCCATGGAACTTTGATATGTCTCTGGTCATATTGGTACTATTGTGTACTGTTTCTCTTACCACTATCATGTAAATTCCTTGAATGGATGACAGTACCACAGCACCTAGTATGCGCTTGAAGGTCCATAAATAATTAATGGATAATGGAAGGTATTATTATCATTATTCCTATTGCCTTTACCTATTTAAAAATTTTTCTTTTCCTAGATTTTTTTGTCAAACTATGCTACCATTTTGTATTCTATGTCATAAACTAATATGATCGTTATGCAAACACTATTTTCATATAATTCTGAACACCAAGATTTGAAAACCTAGGTGAACACTCTGGTATGTATACTTCTCTCATTTGCATAAAAATGACATTCTGCAACTGAGATTTCATGGTTGAGAAATTTCAAAGCCCTGTTTAAAGAAAAAATAACCTTAGAAAAATTAATCATGTTTTAGCCAGTTTGTTAAATAAATAAATTGAAAAGCAAAGAAGCATAATTTTAACAACCTTCAAAATAAACACTCACCTTACTTCCAAAGTTCTTTCATATTGCAAATTAGTGCCAAAAAATACATCCCTACCATTAAAAAGACTCCTTACTTGGAAAAGCATCAGGAGATATAGGAGCAGCTGGCATCCGGTTATCCACCACATTTAGCTCAGTACAAGCAGGCCAAAAGGGACCACACATACCCAGGATCTACATCCTTCTCTCCTAGGGTAACTTCATGGACTTCTGTGGTTCCCTGCATAGGCTTTTCATCACTGAGGTGAAAATCAGAGAGAGGTGAGCACTTAAACATCTAGCCACTGCACCTCCTCTATGGCAGATCTAGACCAGAAGGTGTGAAGATTTCTGTAATGTCATCTGGGAAGGGGGAGGGTAATTGTACCATCCTTTCCCATGTTTGTGGTATGTTTCATATTATTTACATTACTTTAAGATCCTTTTGTAAATTCTGTCCATCTCTTAAGAAATCTGATAGGTTATCATATGTCTTTACATTCTTTAGTTTGCTCATGAGAATTTCAAAAACCTACTTTATGAGATAACTGACAAAGTGAGGAACTTATACTTTCTGACATAACATGAACTGAGACTGTCATTCAAGTTTGATTAGTTAAGCATTAAAAAATATCAGTCTCATGCCTGGGGAAAGATAATATTTTTAGGCCCTTTTTATTACTTTAAAAGAAGTTTTATAGCAAAGTCAGTTTAAGTATAAATACAACTCTTAATTACCTGTGACAATGGGGAATGGAAAATTGAAATCTACAGATAATTCAAAATTTTATTCTAAAGAGCATTATTAAACCTTTTTCCCACTGAGCTTCTTAACATTGCTCAGAGCTGAGCCTTAATTTGCGTGGAGTCTATCTTCTTTTTTTGACACCTCATCATGGAGGAAGGGTTGATGAGCAGTAAATTAGGCTCTAAGTAGAGAAGAGCAGAAAAAGAGCAAAATCAGAAACCAAAGGACTTGAATCAACCAGAAAATTCATATCTAAATCTTGAAAATAGTAAGTGAAATAAATCTTTGTTTTGGTTTTATAATAGAAATAGACATTCTAAGAACTAGATAGAAACCATTTTGAGTGTGTGAATTTTCTAGAAAGGATCATCTCTTGTCATTTGAAAATATAGATTAATACTTTGATTCATCTACATCAAGGAGAGCAAAGAACTATTTCAAACTTTGTCAAATCCATTCCTTTCTAAGCAACAACAACAATAAAAAAAAACACGTTTTCTATTTACTTTATGGATTTTTCAAGTGCTGCTCAGAAAGTCATTTACAGATAGGATTCCATTTTGAAGGCTGGCAAGTAATGTTTTTGGGTATTTTTTTTTCTTTTGGTGAGGAAGATTGGCCCTGAGCTAACATCTGTGCCAATCTTCCTCTATTTTGCACATGGGATGCCACCTTAGCATGGCTTGATGAACAATGTGTAGGTCCACACCCAGAATCTGAACCTGCAAACCTTGGGCCACTGAAAGCAGAGCACGCGAACTTAACTACTACACCACAAGGCAGGCCCCAAGTAATGCTTTTTAGATGTTGTGCAGAGTCAGAATGCAAAAAAAAGAGTCAGTAAGATCTGTTCTGATGCTCTCTTTGGTTCTGCCTCTCCCTTTCAAAATGCTCACCACCCAACCAGCCAGTACCATACAGGAAACAAGCAGCAACCACAGATGGCTTCCTTTGCAGCCTAGCCGACACCTCCTTCTGCCTGTTGCAAAACCTCAGTTTTGTCTCCAAACTCTGATATTTTGGCTGGCTGACTTCATGAGAATTATCCAATAATTTCTAAAAGGGTATTCATTTTCATTTATTATCATTTGAGGATAAGTAATATTCTATACTTGTATGTAACATGCAGAATCTGAAATCCGGCACTGAAATTGTCAAATGAAGCATAAGTGATACGTTAGATGTGCCTAAAGAGATTTTCATCTTTTTAAGAAGCGAAAATCCAAATCCTCCAAAGTGTGACATTTTCAGAAGGCATGCACACCGCCCCCTCATAATCATTCTCTGGGGATTTCCCACTTCCTGAGGGGTCTCTTGGTTCCACCTGCACCTCCACTGGCTGGAGTGAGACTGAGAAGAGCTATGTCTGGATTGGCACACCTACCTCCTAGTCACCAAGTGTGTAATTACCACTGTTCGTTGCCTCAAGTAATCCAGCCACTCATGCAAGACACAGCATTATTCTCATGGAGGTAATACATAGATCCTCCTTTGGAAAGAGAATCATTTATTTAAATTGTTTGTGGAAATAATGATAGAAACTTTGCTATTTAATCAAAGGCGTACACAATTTGTAAATACTCTGGAAATAACTGATATCCTCAGTTAAAACCAATAATTAAAATTGCAATAAAAGTGTAAATGAAATGAACTCAATGAAATGACTAACCACTATTCCTTGTTTAAAATTTTTAAGCTAAAATAGTCTTTAGTATGACATTTCCATTGAGGTCCCCTAATTTAAGCAAACTTAACCATTAGTCTTATTTACACAATAAACTGAGTCCTAATATTTGATTTGAAAATGAATTTTTTATTTTGAAAATAATTTGGCAGAGCATGAAAAAAGGAATTCTCCCCAGGCATTGAAATATTTAGTGTAGACACAAGTCTTCTACAGCATTCTTGCAACTCTAGAGCACCGTACTAGAGGGTCTGTGAGCCCTTTGAAATTATGAGCAAAAACGTGCGTCTTTGTGTATATCATTTTGATGGAAAAGTTAAAACAGCTTTCCTCAGAACCACGGCATAAAACAAAATTCATTCCTTGTGTAAATTCCTCTATGCTTGTGTGTTTTTAAAGAACGAAAAATACCCGTGTGTATGGACTCACTGAAGTGTATGAAGAATATCAATAAGACCATCGGCACATGCACATAGGTATATTTTCAGAGCAACAGGAATATTTCTGGTCATAACATAAATGATATGTATTAAAATGATACAATTTTATTATTCATTAGCTCATTATGATTTCATTTATCATCATAAAGATATTAATTTCTCATGATTTCTCTTGTTCACTTTATGGAAAAATTCCTTTATTGAAAAATAAATATCTTGAAATTAATGGCAGCAAAATAAATTTGAGAAGATCTGTTTAATGTGCATTTAGTGACATCACACTGAACTTTGCTTACTTTAAAATGCAGAAAAATATTTTGGATGTTTAAAAAATGAATTGCAGAGCTGGAGAGCTGCCTCTGTGAGCGCTGACATTAATTGCCACCTGTACCTTGAATTGGGGGACTCTGATGGACTTGCTCCAGATAATTTAAGTTGTGTAAAGAAGTTTCTGGGTAAAAATTGACATCACTTAACAAAAATGCTTTGCCATGGGTCTTTTTGTAATCAATGCCTAGGGCACATGTATTGACATTTGAATTAGAAATGAGTTTCAAATAAATATTCCATATAAATAACTATTAGATACAGTTCCACGGGAGAAGGAGCTAGCTCCTCTTCAGTGCGGTATCTTTAGAGTCTGACATTCAACCAATAGTCAAAGATTGAAAAATCAGTCAATCCATATATGCTGTAAATCCATAGTTATCTTTCTGGTTTCTGTGAGTACTAAGAGTGGTGCATGACTCTGGGATAGTCTAAATACCTCTCTAGATGTTCTTCTATACAGGGGAGGAATTTCCCAATACGATGGACAAGCGTTATGTTACAGTAAAGTGATAAACTAATTGGAGATAACAAAACATTTTGGCCTACAAACTACGTAATAGTGATAAAAACATTAGTAACTAACTTTCATAGCTCCTTTGCATGTTAAATGGTATTAAGAAAAGTTATTTAAGAAGTGTAAACAAGGCAAAGGGGCGTGCTTTTAATGTCTAACAGGTCCACTCCAAATTATTTAGTAATCTAGAGAATGTGCTTGTTAAATTCACTGTTGGCTATTGATGAAAAGTCCAGACTTAATGACATTACATGTTAACTTGTAAATTTTTTCTAACAGAAATAATTTCTGTCCAGGAGAAAAAGAAACTCAATTATTACAGATTATTAGAAACAATTTCTATCCAGGAGAAAAATAAACCCAAGTGTTACAGATTATTATCCCATAAGACGTTAATCAGTTTTGAATCTTACCTAGAAATCTTTACTAGTATTGTTTCAAAATGCCTATAAATACCCAAATCCTCAAAACACTCTGAATCAGCCTTGCCATCTGATTGGTTTATTTGTTAATTAATGAGTTTAATAAAATCTTTGCACATCTTTATTTTATATTTGAATGAGACATGTTATTAACGTTTTGAAAATGATACTTAAAGAATGGATTATTGTAATCTTCACAACCACAGGAAATAGGTACTAAAATTGTCCCATGCACTGTTATTATTACTGATAGTTCCATGGGTCTTATTGTCAACCCTGAAGAGAATCTGAGCATTAGGGAGGTTAAGTGGCTTGTCCGAGGTCACACAGGTGAATGGGATTGCAAACTCTCTAATGCCTTTTATATTTTTAAAGAACCAATACTTAATAAATGTTAAACTTCTGGGGAAAATAGTTACTAACATCTGTATAGATCTTTAGCCTTTACAAAGTAATTTCTATTTCATATTTAACCCTCTTAATGGATATTACTGTTGCTTTTGATGACAGTAATAGTAACTAATGTACATGCTGTCTTCATACTCCTTAGCCCTCCAGTTCCATCCTCCCCTCATATTACTATGTCACTTCATGCAGACTATAAGGTGCATTTATTCTATAGGATGATAATCATCTGTGTAAGTGTGTCCCCTCCATGATACTCTGGGTTCTTTGAGAAATGGAACCATGTCTTTTAATCTGTGATGCCTAGTACAGTGATAAGCACATATCATTGAACAGTGATGAATGAATAAATGAATGTATGAATGAATGAATGAGTAAGAAAACAATGGCTTAGGCTGAGGATCTGCAAACTCTGGGCTGCAGGCCAAATCCATCCTGCCACTGCTTTTTGGGTTTTTTCTCCTTATTAAAGTATAGTTGACATAGAATGTTGTATCAGTTTAGGTATACAACACAGTGATTCAACATTTATTTACAAAACAGTCACATTGATAAGACTAATAACCATCTGTCATCAATAACAAAGTTATTACAGTATTATTGACTATATTCCCTATGCTGTGCTTTTCATCCCCACAACTTATTTATTTTGTGACTGGAAGTTTGCACCTCTTATCCCCTTCACCTCTTTCGCCTCCCTCTACCTCCTCCCCTCTGGCAACCACCAATTCGTTCTCTGTATGTATGAGTCTATTTCTGATTTGATTTATTTGTTCATTTGTTTTGTTTAGATTCCACATATAAGTGAAATCATACGGTATTCTTCTTTCTCTGTCTGGCTTATTTCACTTAGCATAATACCCTCTAGGTCCATCCATGTTGTCACAAATGGAAGGATTTCACTCTTTTTTATGGCTGAATAATATACCATTACATATGTATACCACATCTTCTTTATCCATTCATCTACCGACGGATACTTAGGTTACTTCCATATCTTGGCTATTGTTAAGCAATGCTGCAATGAACATAGGAGTGCATATATCTTTTCAAATTAGTATTTTCATTGTCTTCAGATAAATACCAGAAGTGGTATTGCTAAATCTACTTCTGTGGTTCTATCTAACTACTACTTGAATAGTGGTTCTATTCTTAATTTTTTGAGGAACCTCTATACTGTTTTCCATAGTGGTTTCAACAATTTACATTCCCACCAACAGTGCACAAGAGTTCCCTTTTCTCCACGTCCTCGCCAACAATTGTTATTTGTTGTCTTTTGATAATAGCCATTCTAACAGGTGTGAGGTGATACCTCTTGGTGGTTTTGATTTGCATTTCCCTGATGATTAGTGTTGTAGAGCACGTTTTCATGTACTTGTTCTGCCACCTGTTTTTGGATAACCCAGAAACTAGAAATGGTTTTTACATTTTTAAATTATTTTAAAAAATCAAAAGTATGATAATATTTCATGACACATAAAAATTGTAGGAAATTCAAATTTCAGTGTCCATGAATAAGATTGTGTGTGTGTGTGTGTGTTGGGAAAATCAGCCCTGAGCTAACATCTGTGCCAATTTTCCTCTATTTTATGTGAGATGACACCACAGCGTGGCTTGACAAGTGGTGTTAGGTCTGCGTCTGGGATCCGAACCTGAGAGCCCCAGGCTGCTGGAGTGGAGTGTGCCAACTTAACCACTACGCCACCAGTCAGCCCCATGAATGACATTTATGAGAAAACAAACATGCTCATTTGTTTAGATATTGTCAATGGCTGCTTTTGTGCTGCAATGATAGAGTTGAGTATTAGCAACAGAGATCATATGGCCTGCAAAATTGAAAATATTTACTATTTGGCCTTTTACAGAAAGTTTACTGATTCTCCGGATTAGACAGATTCATTGTCTTACCCCGGATGCTACAAAAAGTAAATGATAGACCTGGAATCAAAGTCAGATGTTTTGACCTCAATTTAATGCTTTTTCCTCCATACTTTGCCGAGCCCGGAAAACTGATTTTAGTTCTAGACCATTAACGCTTGCTTCCAATTCTAGAGTTTCTTGTTAGGCAGAACTGGATTTAAATCTTAACTTTACTCAGTACTGGCTACATTACTTGTGGATCTAGTGCAAAATGAAAATGCCCTGGACCTGCAGCGCCATCCCATGGCAGACAGGAAACCTTCTGCTCTGGGAAATGCTAAGTACAGGGTGGGCCACCCAGTCCCCAGCCTAAAGTGCAATGGAGCTGCCCACCTCAGGCAGGGATGGCCACTGTCTCCCCCCATCTCCCGAGACCCGTGGGACACTTGCTGACCCTGGCCATCCAGGATGGAGGGTGTCAGTGATCATGGAGGGATAGGCAATTAGTTGGGATCCAGAGCACCTGGGGGCCGGGAGAGAAGGCGGGGTGACACATGAGCTGAGACTCGAAGCCCCTGCTTCATGCTCCATTGTCCCATCAGACTTCACTCACAAAATATAAATTTGAAGATAAAATTGCTAAGAATCTCAAGGCAGCAGCCACAGAGCATTAAACCCCAAGCGCAGGCCCTTTCTGAGTGGGGTCACACAGGTTGTACTTCCATGAAGCCAGCCCTGACCCTACCACATAACCAGACAGGATGCCTTCACAAGTTAAAGAATCTGTCTGAGACCCAGTTTACACAGTGGTGCAATGTACTTGGTGGTATCTATCCCAAAAAGTCGGGAAGTCTCAGTAGACCACATATAGAAAACAATTAGCAATGTTCTTGGCTATTTATTTTTCAGTTTCCTATACCTTTTTCCAGGACTGACTCAAGAAGTATTACCCCTATCAAAAAAGATTAAATGTCACTTCACTAGGCTTACGTTGAAACCAAATTCCTTCCCATCGTGAACTTCATCAATGGTTGGATCGTACGTTACCCTAAAGAGATGTCCAGACTAGAAGTAAATTGAGCCATTTTGGCTCCTTGTGAATAAGTCTTTCTCTGGACACTCGTTAGCTAGTCTATACCCTCTGGGTCTGCACCTTGGAAAGCAAATGAGAAACCTTCCCCAGGGTACTTTCGGACCCTTGCATTAGTTGTAGTGTGCCACTGCAAAGGATCCTAGCTTGACACTTTTATGGTCACAAGCATTAAACCTGCACCAACACCTATACTGTTTACCCTGGTTATTCTCCAGGATTCTACCCAGCAGAAAAGGAAGTATCATCATCCCTCTTACTATCAGCAAAGCAGTCAGCATGCATTTTATGGTCTCCAGGGGATATACTGCCCACTTGGTCAGATGGATTCCATACTAGTGTTCAGCTTCCCTTGGGGGTCTTTGGGATTCTATGCAACCAACTCACAGCTTTTTTTTTTTTTTTTTTTTTGAGGAAGATTAGCCCTGAGCTAACATCTGCTGTCAATCCTCCTCTTTTTGCTGAGGAAGACTGGCCCTGGGCTAACATCCATGCCCATCTTCCTCTACTTTATATGTGGGATGCCTGCCACAGCATGGCTTGCCAAGCAGTATGTAGGTCCACACCCGGGGTCCAAACCAGCGAACCCCAGGCCACTGAAGCAGAACTTGGGAACTTAACTGCTGCGCCACCTGGCCAGCCCCCAAACTCACAGCTTTGGGAAAGAAGACAATAATTCTAGTCTGTTACCACAGAGAACTAGGATTGTGAATAAACTCAATGTATTCATAAAAATACCATTAGCAAGAAGATGATCTCACCCAATGAGATGTTGATTCTTTTTAACATGAGGAAGGTCATTTCCTCTTTTAGTTTTTGCCTATTGTCCTAGGAGTCATATAATGATGTATCCTAGTAAATAATAATTTCCGAGAAGATTTTGTTCTTTGTATTGAGACCCACTCGACTTTTATTTGGAAAATAATTTCAGTATTCATAACTGGTTTGTTTTTTCATAAAAACTGGTCATTTGTTTTGAATAATAGAAGCATTCAATAAGTATTCAGTTAAGGTGAAGCTATAGAATTCCTCAATACTTTAAATTTAATTAGTTTCAACTTATTAAGAACTGATATTTATTGCTATGTTATATCAATATAGCCCATCAAATTATAGCTCCAAATTGTATTCGTAATGCCCCCAACTCTGAGAAGCTGACAGCACTGTACAGAAGTAACTCACTGATCTTCAGATACTTTTGCACTCCAATATCTACTCCTTCTTATTCTTAGTGCTATAATTATAAATTAATGATGGTAAATCTTAATTTTGAGTTGTTAACATAGGATCATTACAACAACATAATACTTGGTAGATTGTAGGAAGAACATTTTATACTGTCCAATCAATGACATATTGTGCTAATTTTTTCGTGATAGGAAACATCAATTTTTTTGGATTTGTCATGTTTACAAAAAGTTCGGGAAGATATGGATTCCTTAAGATAATTTATTAGTCGATATTGCCAAAATTTCATGGATATTCACTCTCAAGAGTATTAAATAGGAATTTTTTTAGATACAGTATCAACAACTCAATCAAACGATCTTCTTCTAATAAAGAAGAAAAATTACTTGATGCACATATCTGAACAGGCCAGGGGTTCAGGGCCTCACACAGTGTTGTAAAGGCTGTGTTTTCCTCCATATTCTCAGCTCTGCTTTCCTCCATGACAGCTTCATTATCAAGCCTTCATTATCTTTACAAAAATAAGACAGTCACCAGCAACTCCAGGGTTATATTTGACTAGTTTAGTAACACCACCGGAACAGAAAAATCTCTTTTCCAATAGTTCCAGCAAAACCCTTGGGATTCAGCATCGTTGCATTTCTTTTATAGCCAACCTGAGGCATGTTGACAACCCAGAAACCGAGGACATGGCCAACTTCACTTGAATTACAGTGGAAAAGAGTGAAGAGGAGTAGTTTCCTAAGGAAAATCAGGATGCCGTTACTGGGAGCAAGGATAATGGATACTCCACAGGGAAAAACAAGAGATGTCCTCCATAGTTTAACAATAGAAATAGATGAACGTGAAAGATCCCAACACATCTTGATAATTTATTACTAGATATTTTGAACCCATATTATATATTGGGAAACAATTTTCGAACTTCTTGCCTCACATTGTCTTTTGTAAATATCACATATTTGTGAGCTGAGCAGTTCTTCACCCATTACCCTGGATGAAATCACATTGAATGTGCTCAACTGCTCCCTTGACTTAAGGCAGATAAAATGTTATTACCACATTATAGTCATCGCTATTGAAGAATCTTTTTATTTTACCTTTTACACAAAATCAGTGTGTTGTTTTCTATTTTCTTATTAAGATTTTTCTAGAATTTGTTTTATCTGTGAGAATACTGTCGGGAAATAGTAACAGATTATTGAACAATTTCTTTCAGAAGGTAAAAGGATTATTTATTTTGAGATCTCTGGAAAGAAACCAGGTTTAAGCTTTTAAAAAGGCCCACACAGAAAGAACTGTAACGATTTAATAATTCCTAATAGCAACTGAGCATTAGAGAATAGAGATGTTAAAGGCTGAGTTAGCTGGAATCAATGCTGGAGGAAGTGACTACTAATCAAGACACCATCCCTACAATTTTCTATCTCCTCTTAATGGAAGAGGGACGCTTTTGGTACCAGGATAAACATTTTCTCTTTGCTCTGTATTCCATCCCTTCCAGCCATATCAGGGACCTCCATCCAACTATCCACTATGCCTCTCTCTCTTCAATCTCTCTCTATGATCGTTTCTTCAGCTCATAAGATCTCCCTTACTCTATACGTATACAGTACTTTTTTCTAACTACTGTCCACATCTCTCCTTTCCTTGGCATCTATAATCATGAGAATGATTTCACTTGATATTTTCCAGTTTTTCATCTTTTATTTATTCCTCAGCTGTTACCACCATTAAACTTAAATGACTTTTATCAAAATTAGAGTGGCCACGCATTTGCCAATTCCAGCAGATGCTGTGGATCCTCACACCATTTGAACGCATTAGATATTTGGCTCTTTAGACTGATCTCACATGTATTCTTCAATACTTTTCACTCTTGATTTCCATAAACAAGGATTTAACTATCCATCTGACTTCATTCTTTTTCCTGTCTTCACCCCTCAACCCACTTCAGCGTGGTTTTTACTCTCTCACTCCATTATAATCGATGGAACCACAGCCAGAAGTTGAACTGGTCCAAAGCTCATGCCATTTCTCTTCTGTTATTCTATAGAAAATATAATATCACATTCATCATTTTAAATCCTCAATCTACATAGGGGCTTTAAAGCAGAAGATAAATGGTTGCAGTCCTTTTACTGAATAAGACACAAAGGGTTTTTAGAAGGCTATGCATAAAACCCAGTAACAATCCGTGAAACTACTGTAATCCTTTTATCCCATCTCACTCTCTGACACCTCCTACATCATTTGGCTGGTACACTTATTAGACTAAGTTTTCTGGAATTCTGATTCTTGCCTTTATATTTTGAAATTGTAAATTTGTTACTAAAATATAATATGCAGGGGAGGTGATTGAACACAAGACATTTTCTATTTTATGAAAGACAAACTTTAAGACTTCAAATTTGGGTGTATGTGGTATCTCTAATATATGACAGAATATTTTTAAAATCTATCATAAAAATGATATTCATGGGTGAGAGTTTCAAGTGATTAAAATACCTTGATTATTTTGTAATAATAATGATTCCTTTAAAAATTACTTTGAAATAATTAATAGATTCACAAGAAGTTGCAAAATAGTACAGAGATCCCACGTGCCCTTCACCCAGTAAACCTGATGCTTACATTTTACATAACTATAATATAATATCAAAATCAGGAAATTTGCTTTGGTGAAGTGCCCTTGCATATTTCTATGCCATTTTATCAAAGGTGTAGGTTCACGTAACTACAACCACAAGCAAGATTACAGAACTATTCGCTCACCACAAAGCTCTCCCTCGTGCTACCCGCACTCTCTCTCCCACAACCCTGAGCCCCTGACAGCCAGCACTCTGTTATCCATCTCTATAAATATTTTGTGATTTTGAGGTTATATGTGGAGATTGGCTTTTATCACTCAATGTAATGCCCTTGAGATCCATCAAGTTGTATGGATCAATATCAATCAATCAATCAATATCAATCAGGATCAATAGTTTGTTCCTTTTTATTGCTGTGATTGCCTTTTGTTGCTTTGTAGTTGAAGCATTTTCCATTTAAATTGTTGCAATAGAACTCAGTAATGGACTGAAATGAAAACTGGTTGAACTGTACACACGCATTACGGAAGTAA
Source organism: Equus przewalskii (assembly GCF_037783145.1). NCBI lineage: Eukaryota > Metazoa > Chordata > Mammalia > Perissodactyla > Equidae > Equus > Equus przewalskii. The sequence continues at coordinate 2,577,181 of NC_091857.1, read as the reverse complement.
CAGATCAGAAAAGGAATTGAGGTAACTCCACCTTCTTAAAATCTAACAGTCTCTTTGATGGGAAAAACTAGAAAGGACGTAACCCGTGCCTAAGCTGAGGGGGTAGCTTGCTGCATGCAACAATCTGAGTGGACCTAAAAGCTTCCTTCCTTAAAGAAATACTTCTCTGGTTTGCCTTAGTCCCTGAAATCTCCACCATTGATCGGTCCTTTGAATCATGCCTGGCAATGAAAGCTCCTCTCTGCTTACAATTGCATTATATGTGTGAAAGGACATGGAGGAACTAAAATATTAACCCATTATCCCACTAATTGTGATAGCAAAGATATGATTTCTATGAAATTCAATAACCTAAAAAATAAAATAAAATAAATCTCACCTTTTGAAGATTTCCCAAGAACTGCTGCTCACACCTCACTCCTAGTCACTGTTCTTTTCTCTACTCATAAAATTAGAACTTGATTAGATAGTGGAAGAATCTCTGCATTCCCATTAAGGTTACAAGGTATACTCACTCTTCTGGAAATTGAAGAATATTTGAATATTAACAATTCAACAACGCAAAACAATTTTTATAGAGTCTCAACACATTGAAATGAGCTATAACAGAACTTCAAATATCTAGGATTTTGTTTTAATAAAATAGTTTCCTGGCAAACAAACTCTGAAGTCAGAGAACTCATAATGAAATATTACCACATACATGATGGCTCTAAAATTCTTAGAGCAAAACAGTACCCGAGTTCTTTCTGGGGGAAGAACAAGATACTGGCAATCTCTGTGGATTATAGATCAGGAAACTTTGTCAGACTTACTTCTTACGAAACAAACTTGTGGCACTTAGTCGCTAGTGCATCAGCATGTCTGACCTGGGAAAAAATAAATTTTCCTCCACCAGAGACCAGAGTCAAGTAATTTTTAAAAGCTGAAAAATTCCTCAAAGAACCGTAAAACAAGAGGCACACATTCACCTACAGGAGTGAGAGGACGTGCTCTGTAGATGCGGGGTTGGGTCTCACTGAAGCGGGGTGTCACGACCAAGGTTTCCAAGTTCAGACAAGCTTTCCTGACCCTCCGCCTCCGAAGCATGGCTGGCGGACTCCATTATTCAGGTGGACCTGTGTAATTAAGCCCTTGAGGTTTCAGCTCCACCCGTGCTTCTGGAATTATGCCAGACATTTTTCTACAAGTAGTTATAGTTTCCATTCACTCAAGAATAATCTCAGAATTAAAAATATTAATGAAAGCAGAAGTGAAAACCTGTAAAATCTTTTGTTTGTGCTGGTGGTCTCAATAATAGAGGCTAAAATTATTTGATTGATTTGTTTGTAAACATTGATATGTTTACTTGGATTCTGTCTGTGATGTTATTTCTTCAGTATTTTGTATTTTTCATTCTAAGATATTAAATGTGAATTCTTCCTGAGTGTTGTTTATAATTATGTTTCTTGTTTTGAAGTAGCTCGTGACCAAATGCAATGAATTTCTTGCCATAGATATCATGTAAACATATTGCTGGTCCTTCACTGTCCTGACTTTCCTTTTCAAACAAGACAAGGCATGGTGTACGTTCTACTTACCAAAAAGAAACCTGCCTCCGTGCATTGCTCAAATGCTCACTTGTTATTCTTACTATTTGAGTTAATATATTTTTCAAATGGTTGGACATTTTTATATATTTCAATTTTTAAGTCCCAATTTCTTATTTAGAGATGGAATATATTCTCTTCCCTGAAGAGATAATTTTGGCATTTTCACTCAGGAATTCATCCACTGGATTATTAATTCCCTAGGAGCCTTGGTTTTATTCATCATCAAATCCCCGACACTTAGCGTGCAGCTAACTCTTTTGCCGTTTTTTAATGGAGCTTTCACGATGCGCTTCGGCTCCTCTAAGCTCTGAGGATACGCAGGAACAAGTCCTCAGTCCCATGGGGCTGACATCCCACTGGGGAGCAGACGGTCAAGAAACAGATAATTAAATGAACCTGTAGTAAGTTACGTCAAGGTGATATGAGGACAAAGCAGGATACACAAGAGAGAATGCCAACTTTATACAACTTTGTAATTTAATAAATGACAAAAATAAGGCTCATGAAAGGTTAAAGGACTTTTCTAAATCACTCAGCTAAATAGCAACATAGTCAGCATTTGCATTTGTTTTGTGGAACTATAAATTCAATGTCGTTTCCATGCTTAAGCCCTGGCTTTCAGCATTGGACTGGGGAAGACCTTGTTCTGTAATATCACAGCTCCATCTCTTGAGAATGAAGTTTAAATGAACATCTTTCTGTTTAAATATAAATTCTTCAAGGATACAATTGTATCTTAATTACATAAAATGATTTATTGCTTTTGAAACAGAAATTCCAAGTTTTTCATGCTGAAGTTGAATTTTATAGAAGTTTATAGGAATTTTCTAGTGGACGGTGAAATGTCATTTTATGGTTAATTACGCTATTAATTCGCTTTTGTTAAAATTAAAATAATCTCATGGTAAGTGTATTCAAAAATGTTAGTGTTTCCAGATTTTTTTTTAAGCTATATAGCACACACAGCCAAATAAAAATGGGAAAAAACATGACTATAAAATTCACTCAAAAAAATTTACAAATGATCATTTAACATATGAAAAATGTACAGCTTCACTCAAAATCAAAGCAATGCAGGGGCTGGCCCAGTGGTGCAGTGGTTAAGTTCAGACGTTCTGCTTCCACAGCCCGGAGTTTGAGGATTTGGATCCTAGGTGCGAACCTATACACTGTTTGTCAAGCTATGCTGTGGTAGGCGTCCCGCATATAAAATGGAGGAAGATGGGCACGGATGTTAGCTCAGGGCCAGTCTTCCTCAGCAAAAGGAGGTGGATTGGCAGCAGATGTTAGCTCAGGGCTAATCTTCCTCAAAAAAAAAAAAAAAAATCAAACAAATGCAGATTAAAAGATTAATGAAATGCTTTTAGGGGGGTTAGCCTTTCACATTAACAAAGATTTGTAAGTAGTAATAACGATGATTTGAAGGAGGTAATTTTGTGTGTGAGGAAGATTCACCCTGAGCTAACATCTGTTGCCAATCCTCCTCTTTTCTTTGCTTGAGGAAGATCAGCCCCGAGCTAACGTCTGTGCCAGTCTTCCCCCACTTTGTAAGTGGGAGGCCTCCACAGCACGGCGGATAGTGGAGTATGTCGGTGCCCAGTAGCCAGACCTGCGAACCAGCCGCAGAACCCCGCGCAGGACTGTAACCTCGCGGCCAGGGCGGCGGCCCCTTGAGGGAGGTGACTGTATCTTAGGTTGCTGGCAAGACGGTTAATTGGCACAAATTTTCTAGAGTTCTATTTGACAATAAATATCAAGTACCTTAAAAAATTCTGTAGCTTGGACTGAGGAATTCCACTTCCAGAAATGTATTCTTAGGAAAAAATCTTATAAAGTCAAAAATGTTTTATAACTCATTGCAATGTGTTGAGTCCTTTTTTGTTTTAGGATTTTGCATAGTTAAATATTCAAAGATTCCTCATTTTCCAGAAGAGAGAGTATGCAGTGTAACCTGAGTGGAAACTGATTCTTTTCTGATCTAATCAACTTCTGATTTTTTTTAGAAGAGGGGGGAAAAAAGTGACCAGGAATGAGGCATAAGCAGCAGGTCTTAGGAAATTTTCAAGGGATAAAATTTGTTTTATTTTAGTTGTTCAGGTTACTGAGCTTCATAGAAGTCTGGAATTTCAAGTAATATATAAAGAGTGTGTTTTTTTAAAGCAGATATTAGGTTCAAGAAGATGTTTGGAATTTCAAAAACAAATAGTACATATGTTTTAAAATGAGAAAACAGGTTTAAAAATCGATGAATTATGATACATTCATAAAATTAAATGTTATGATAGTAGAAGAAATATTTTCTTCATGATTTCTTCATGATATAGAAAATCCCACAATTTTATTACACAAAAAAATAAAGAAAAATATATGTACTATGAAGATGCAAAATGGCATATATAAGTTTTGTATACACATTTAACTATACACAGGAGCAGAAAAAAAAGCAGAAAAAGTTAACCAAAAATGATGTTAGCAATAGGTATTTCTGTGTTCTGAAATTAAGTGATTTAGTTTTCTACTTACCTAAAGTTTCTATGGTTGTCTGTAATAGGTAGGCACTACCTTTCTAAAATATGTCTTTATTTGATTGTTTTGTAATAAGTGAAAAATAGTTATATTTAAATGCAGTTAACCATTTCTATTTGCCCTCCAGCCTCCCATCTCTGCTCTCATCCCACTGAAAGAAAATATTAACAAGTTTGGGGTACATCTTTCCACATTTTTCTCATAGTTGATACAAACTTACAAATGTTTGTTTCTAATTTCTTTTTACCAAAATAAAAGTCTGTTATGCCCATTATTTTGCGGTTCTTTTTCACTTAACGGTATGTCATGATCATCTGACAAGCAGAAATGTTCAGATTTCTTGATGCATGTGCCATACACAGGTACGATTTTACTGAAACAAAAGCATGTCATGTGCATTTCTTTAAATCTTTTTAACTTCCTCTCACTCAATTCTATAATCCTCCAGCCATTTCATTCCCACTCCCAGATAGTAATCTGTCAAAATCTGCTTATATAATTACCCATTATATACACTTATTTGCATCTTACTTTTATTGCTTAATACCGCTTCAGGAGAATCTTCAAGTCAACTATGCTAATTCACTCTATGCTAATTCCATGTTGTTGATGCACTACAATTAATCCAATTATTTCTCTATAACATTCTTTTTACCATGACACGGTCAACGTCCTTGAGCATTTAACCTAAGGAATTAGGGCTTTCCTGGGGTGGATCTACAGAAGCGGCCTTCCTGGGTCTAAGGATGTGTATCTCTTAAACTGAAATAGATAGTGCTAGATTCCTCTCTCCCATCCCCCAAAAAGCTCTAACAACGTACATTTCTCCAAGCGAGAGATAAGAATATATTTTCCCAATATCCCCCTAGCAATATATGGTATTGCCAGTCTGATAGCTATGAAATGGTATTTTATTGTTGATTTCTTGTGCATTCCCCTGACTGATAATGAGTTTCACCATGTTTATTGGCTTTTGGATTTTCTTTAGTGTGACCTTATTATCTATAATTTTTTTCCCAGTCCAAGTATCTATTGCATTTTGTCGTCATCTTGTCAATTCAACAATTTTTCACTAGATTTTAACCTTTAATCTACAATTCTCATGACAAATTTTATAACAAAAAGTCTCTATTTGTTTTTATAGGTTATACATTTCTGTCTTTAGGAAGTCTCTCTCATCCTTAGCCTTTATATGTAGGCTCTAAGGTTTACTTCTAAAATTGCTGCCCCTTAATCCATCTGGAATTTATTTTGCACATGATGTGAGGTAGAGATTCAACTTAGATCCATCCTGAAATAACACTCAGACATGTTTATTAAATGAACCACATTTTTCCCTATTGAATTGATACTACCAATGTCATGCATTACGTTTTTATGTATTCTAACAATTTGTAGAATATTTGTTCTACTATATTGATTTCTTTTCATTCTTACCTCACAACTATATATTTTTAATATGGACTACTTACTAAAGCAAATTCTTCCTTAGTAATCTTTTTTTTATATTCACTTGGCTATTCTTAGACATTTATTCTCATTGTTCATATTTATAGGTCCCTCAGTAAAGTTTTATAGTTTTCCCATAATCTGACATAGTTTAAGTAATATTTTAATGTCTGCCTTTTAAAAGCTAGTAAAATTTAGCTGTGAATCCATCTTATCTTGGTGGGTTTTTGTGGGGTGTTTTTGGTGAGGAATATTGATCTTGAGCAAACATTTGTTGCCAATCTTCCTCTATTTTGTATGTGTGATGCTGCGCAGGATGGCTTGATAAGCAGTCATAGGGCCGTGCCCAGGATCCCAACCCGCAAACCTCGGGCCACTGAAGCTGAGCACACAAACTTAACTGCTATGCCACTGGGCTGGCCCCCTTGGTGCTTTTTTAATGTCATTTTTTAATATCTTTGCATTTGTATCTATAGTAATTGATCCATTTAAGTTTGTTCCTCATGGAAAGCTTCACAATTTATATTTTTCTTCATAATTTATGTCTTCCAAAATGTTACATGTAATGTTTCCTAATGATTCTTACAGTTTTTCTATAAAAAAATCTATAGTTTTACGACTGCTTTCTTATTCTTATGTTTGTCATTTCTATTTGCTTGAATATATTTTATTAGTGCTTTATCTACTTTGTTGGTTGTTTAGAGTTAGAAGAATCATATTTGAGATTCATTTTTTATTTCTAACATTTTCCTTTTCTAGCTGATTTTAGCTTTTATCTTTATTGATCCCTCTTTTGTTAATTTTTGTTCTTTTTTCTAAATTTCCATTATTTCTTCATCTTTCTTCTTTACTAATTAGGGCAACCATGGCTATATCTTTGTTTCTTAGGATAGCTTTTGTTAGTTTCCATTCATTTTGGTGTAAAGGGTTAAACTTTTCATTAATTTCTTAAAAATTTAATACCACTTTTGATTTCCTTTTCTATCTAAGATGGTCTTTGACGGTACATCTTAATTTCTAAGGCACCCAGTTTAGTATTTATTTTTACTGTTTATAATCAGAAAAAATAAACATTTACTTGCAATAGATAAAATTAACTGCTAATTACACTATCTTTTTGCATTTTTGATCTGTGTTTGAGACATTTTCCCTCTTGAAATGCGAGCCCACTAATTTAAGACTTGAGCTGCCATTCATTCATCTACTGATCTTTTTATGTTTAAACATTGAGTGTTTGTAGTTCTAGAAATAAGGCTGTTTTATTCTTGAATGTTTTAAATATTGTTGTCGTTTGGTCAAATTGCATCATATCTCTTCAAGCAGCTGTTTTCTTAGGACATCTTTTGGAATGGTTCATCCACCCTCCCTGCTCACCACTGCTGCCTCTCCCCCAGAGGCGTTGCTGCTTTTCTGTACATGTTTAACGGGTTCTGCTGTATCTGCTGAGATTCCCTCAAAACTAGAAGCCCAGACAATCAGTAATGGATGCTGCTATGGTCTCTTCTCTTGCAGGCTGGGGTATGTTAGCAGTCAGCTCCTCGGTCTTCCAAGGCATCTGGAGGCAATTCCCCACTCCTCTGTGCCCTTGTGCTCCCCTAGCCTTAGGGGCAGAAGGAATTTAGCCCACTTGTGGAGCTACTCTTGGCCCTTTGGAGACCAACCATGGAAACATGATCAACTCTCACTGTAAATATCAATCTTCTCTTTTGCCTGATATTCCAGGGGTCTCCATGGGTCACACTTTTCCTAGAATCAACTTTGTGCAGATTTGCACCCCAGAGCTCTCCAAGGCTGCCTTTCAGGCCTTTCTCCAAAGCAGAGACTGACAGCTCTACAATAGCTTTTTCTCCAAATCCCTCAGCTGGTCTGAATGGCAGACTCAGAAAAGAGAATGAATTTAACTTGATATTGAGAGTGAGAGAAAGGTGGGATGCGTTTAGTTACCACATTTCGATAATCCTCTTTCTCCATCCATTGTATTACCTGTAATCAGAATAAAGTAGCATGTAAAGTAGGTATGGGGGGCAGGGAGTATATGTAAAACCTCTGTACCCTCCACTTAGTTTTGCAGTGACCCTAAAACTGCTCTAAAAAAATAAAATCTATTTATTTAAAAAATGAAATATGTAGAAGTAAATATATTTGAACATGACTTAAAAGTTTCAAGTATCCAAAAGGACAGCTTAGACCTGTCTTGTATGGCATGGATTTGACATTTGTACGTGTTCTTTGTAGCATACCCAAAATGCAACTGCTTTCTGCAAAGAATTTCTCCTGATGTCGCTGAGGAAGACAAACCTCCAATCAGTTGCTAATACATAGTTAGCAAACCACAAGGGTTAAGTTAAAAAAAACCTTGCAGAATATGCAGCTAACCGATTTTCTCCTCAATATGTGCCAATGTAAATATGTGCATTAAGACAAATGTGATGTTGAAGAGAATAGTGCAGCCTGTGTCGTACCTCCGAAAATGGAATAAAAGTCTTGTAAACTGCTCTTATAAAGCTCAATCTGTATGTCTTCAAAGTAAGATTTTGCCCTCCGAAAATCTCATCACACAGTCCTTGGGGCATTATTAGTAAAAATGATGAGCTTCCATTGATTCTGGCAAAGCTTTCATAGAGAGTCTGCGTGACCCTTGTATTTCTCCAGACAGTGCTTTTTGCGTCCGCCTCGCTTCCTTTGTGGGATTGCGCTACGTGGGACTGTTTGGCGAAACCAAGAAACTATTTTATCATGTTCACTTTTGCTGCTTGAAGGCACAATGAGGCAGAATGGAGACAAGCAGGAGAAATTGTCTCTGGATTTTCAGGAATACAATTTGGCAAATAGTTTTATGTTGCACCAAATTAAAATATTTTCCAATAGAGGGAGAAAATCCTAGGCAAACTTGTCTAGTTCTGGTAGAGAATGAATAACAATTACTAAATCATCATAATTTATATTCCATATGCAGACTATGATGAATAGAAAGAATATCAAGTGTATAATCCATGTTTTCAAAATTAATTGCCCTATCTAAACCTAGCCATACAGTTCATAACACACGACAAGTACCGTGCAAAAGAAACAATGATCCTCGTGATTTTTGTCCATAATAAATAGAGCCAAACTAGAAAACTTGAGGATGACTAATTTTGAAGAAGTTATTTTAATATGTCTTTTAAATATCCATGATCTTTATTTCATTCAGAAGAAGGCAGAACCCCTTAATGCCTTTCAAAATTGTTCTTTAACAGAATAAGATGTCTTGGATTCTGGACTTCAGAGTCATACAAACTTGATACAAACCTGGACTCTCAGGAGCTCTGAAACTGTGTCAGTTTCTCCAGCTCTGTTTCATTGATCGTTGGAAGAGCATTCCTTAGGGTTCTGTCACAGGCACATTTCTTCTTCCTTGGTATACTCTTTCTTTGTCAATGACTCCCAACTATGTTTCTCAAGCCCAGGCCTGTCTTCCAAATTCCATACCCACATATCTAATGGCACTCAGTGTCCTTGCGTGGGTGTCTCCAAGGCATCTCCAACGCAATATATCCAACAGAACTCATAATCATTCTTCTCAAATAAACGTCTTCTGGAACATTGCCCTTCACGGTGGATGGCTCCATGTCTCCTGTTTTCCATGCCAGAATTTTGAAACTATTGGTTAACTCCAAACGCCCCATGCCAAGTCAAGTCCATGCCGATCCTAAATGTCTCTTGAATGTATCGATTTCTCTCTCCTCATTGCTATCACCCTTCCCCGGTCACCACTACAGCCTTTCAATTGTCCAGGAAGACTCCACACTATCTCTTTTCCAATTCATTTATCCTCTTGCAACCAGAGGAATACTCTAAAATGTGAACCATTTTGAGTCACACATTAGCTTAAAATCCTTCAGTCATTTTTCATTGCTATTAAGATAAGATAAATAACATTTTTCATTGTCACTAAGATCCAGGGCCACCGTTTGCCTGCTTCTTCAGCCCCACCCCAAACCATTCCTCCCTTCTTTTAGTCATTCTGTACTTGTTTCAGTTACTAAAATACTCTAAACTTGCCATTATCTCTAGACGTGGTATAGATTTGCCCAGGGACATTTTTCTCCTACCCAGCTTCTCTTGCTTCATCTGATCTAGCCCCTAATTACGTGCTCAATGCCTTTCTTCTCCAACAAAATGTAAGGGCAATTGGGGATAAATTATGTTAGCATCATTCTTTTACTACCATATCCCCTAGCATTTAATGTAGCATCTTACATATTATAGACTATTAATACTTTTTATAGAGTGGATGAATAGGTGAGTGAGTGAATAAAGGCTAGGCAAATTATCCTATATTTCTTCATCTTTAAATTGCGGATATTAATACATATTTCATAAGGTCATTGTAAAAGTCCAGTGTAAATGGTAGGCCTGAAGTAAACTAATTTTGTAAACAATATCAGTTTCTTTTCTTCTTGTCAGACTTAATATATGTGGAAGAAGTGCATATTCATTTTCAATTGTTGCTGTAACAAATTACCCCAAATTTAGCAGCTTAAGACAAACTTATTATTTTATAGTTTTGTAGGTGAAAAGTCCAACAAGACCTCACTAAGCTAGAGTAAAAGTTTTGGCAGGGCTGCATTCCACCTCCACGCTCAGGGAAGAATGTGTTTCCCTGCCTTTTCCAGCTTCTGGAGGCCACCCACATTCCTCGGTTCCAGCGCCTCTTCCTCCGTTTTCAAAACCAGGAACGGCAGCTGAGTCCTCTTCAGACTTCAACTTTCTCCTGCTTTTTCTGACCTGGGAAAGGTTCTGTGGTTAGATTGGGCCCACCCAGATAATCCAGGATAATCTTCCCATCTCAAGGTCTGTCCCCTTAGTCACGTCTGCAAAGTCCCTCTTGCCAAGTAAAGTAACATATTCACAGGATCTGAAGATTACAGCGTGCGCATCTTTCGGGTTATCTTGTGCCTATCACAAAGTGTGATAATATCATTATTATTTTTATTATTAAACTAAATTTCCTCAGCATTCTAATGCTGTAAAGGAGAAAGAAAGGGAGGGAGGAAGAAGAAAGGAAAGAAGAAAAGACAAGAAAAATGATAAAGTGCACTGTTCCTCTGTTTCTGCTTTGGTAAGGAATGCAGTGGTAAAAGGAGACAACTTTCCTTTCCCTCTTTCCGCTTTCACTGAGCAAAGCCCAGTACAGAACACTGTCGAAGTCTAGGTACCTCAGGCCTGTGCCCAAGCCCGAGCAGGCCTATTTTACTGAGGCTTGTGATGCCCTGTGAACATCTGCTCAGTCGTAACTGTCTGTATTGGAGGTGGATCCTCCCTCTCAGCCAGCGTGTCACATTGGTTAGCAGGGAAGACAGCGTTTTTCTTTGTGCTTTGCTGCCTCTTGGGCTGTCTTCCTATGAACATAAAATGCCCTCACATCATTTCACCTGTTTGCCTGTCCATATTTTACCCATTAAAGATTTTTTCCAATCTCATGTTCCCCATGACCTCTTTCTTGAATGTCACTATATTTTAGGACCCTGAAGCACCATGTTTGTGGATGTAATTTCAGTTCTTTCAAACACTGCAATTACCTGTAAAATGAATTTTACCTAAGAAAAATCGATGTTCTGTGTTTTTTACAACAATGATATATTCTGTGTAGACTTCCTCCTTTTTACTAAAACCAAGCATGATATCTTTGTTAAGAATGATAGAGATGATTTATCGCAAAAGCACTTTATAATAGGTCAAACAACTTCTGGTTCCTTTGCAAACCAAGGCTGTGAAAATCATGGATCTGAGACAAGTGGTTACAACACTTAGATTTTGGTGAATTTCCCTCTTCAATGGTGCATTTCCTTCATTGGGTTTACAAGTTTTGTCACAAGAATGTATTGTTGCTGCCCTTTGCTATAGCATGTTATTCTCATGCAAATGGTCAGTCCATGGCAAAGGGACAGCCTGCTGCTTAACTGGCTGGACTCAGCTTTCTGGAGGTGGCCAACCAGTCCAGCTGGTTTCTTAGTATGCTGTGTGTCACTACACAGACAACAGGAATGAGGTACCAACAGAACGTTGCTGCTTCTCCAGTAGAACCCAAAATCACCATCTTTAGAGCCATATGACATTGATTGGTTTTTTTATAGCTACAATCCCATGGAATCACTGGAGCAAAGATTAAAGGAGGCAAATCTTTCCTCCATGCTCTGCAGCTAGGGAATTATGTCACCTACTGCTCTCATATTTACTCCCAAAGCAACACCATTGTTCACGTGCCAGACAGCAGTCTAACTCTATCTTCTACAGAGAGGACAGGCTGGAAAGGGGTTGTGATGTAAATTTCTCTAAAGGGTAGTCTGTGTACCCAGCACCATTGGCCTTACCTGGGAGCTTGTTAGACGGATAAACCCTCCACCCAGCCCAGCCCTGCTACATCAGACTCTTCGCGGTAACAGGATCCCTAGGAGCTTGGTTCAGCACATTAGAATTTGGCCAGCACTGCTCTAGAAAGCCCTTCTGCCATGCATGTCCTTCTGTCAGAGGAACCAGGCCTTTCTTCGCCGGCATGTACTAACCTCTGCCCAGCTCAACAGGTGCTTTAACATCGAAGAGTCTCCTCTTTCTCTAAACTCCTGGAATTATTTTCTGCATAATTACTTTTGCAAGTAAATTACATGCTGTTCTATTGTTTCTACCGACTTCCTGTGTATCTGCTGGTAGTACTCAAAGAGGTATCTTACATATAGTTGACTAGGTAACTGGTACATATGATTGACATTGTTGCTTCATATATAGTTAAATTTACCCTGATTTTAAAACTCTGCTATAACTGGTACAGTTCTCATTGGTTTGGAAGCTACTTGGAGATGGATTATATCACTTTATCTTTGAGCACCCCAGCATGGTTGCCCATAATAAGGCACTTAATATTTACCAAATCTAATTTCATTCAAACACCGCACAATGAAAGCATATTGACTAAACTGTGACCCTCTCAGGAAATTACCTTTGTGTGTCAGAGCAGCCTGGCACACTGCTTGTAGGTCAGCAGTGCTCAGTGAAGTGAAAAGCTGCTGAAGTTGTGACATCGGTGTGGCCAGCACACGAGAGGCACAGGGTTTGCAGGCAGAGTGGGTTCCGTATCGGTCGTGGCTCTGCCTCTCTCACTGCATTTACACAGGCATGCACCACTGAGCTCAAACTTATCCCGTCAGCCGAGGCCTCATCCTGGTGAAAGCAAAAGGATGCTGAATTGTGACTGAGATAAGCTCAATTTCCATTCACATTCCAAGTCTGGTCCCTAATAAACCTGGAAAAAAGTAGATTTCTTACTCTGTAAATTTTCATCCAGAGACCAAAATCATGAATATTTATAATGCTTTGGCCTAAACTGATAACTCTTTAGAAACCCAATAGATTCCAAACCAAACATGAAAACAACAACAAAAACAGAGGAATATGAAGAATTTTCATTAAAAGCGGGGTTATTAAGGACGTAGGCTTTCAGACGGGACCACTTATGTAAAGTACATATTTGATACTGAAGATAACTTAGAAAATTTTTTGCGTAGATATAGAACCTTTCTGAGAATGTGTATCTCAATAATTATTCTGAATATATTATTTTGTGTTAACATTTTAGGTAACATATGCATTTTTAAAGTGAAAAATAGAAAATTTTTTATGAAATATAAGTGATTGTGAAATCAACTCTCTTGTCCAGATTGAAACCAGCAGCTGTATTTTTTAACTTACTATACCAGTTGATAAGGACAAGGGTACTTCTATAATGTGTTAATGCATGAGTGCCACTGAAATAGTGGCTGACAGTTTTCGTTATTATTTAATTGAGGCATAATGTACTTGGGCTGTAATTTTGGGAGAACATTAGGTTGAACTAGGAATTCTTCAGTGCTCTCTCTCTCTTGGGACTCTGACATCAGGCCCCATCTGCTCTCAGACAGGCCTCCTTCTTTAGAATTTTCCCTTTATTCCTCTACTGATTGCTGCTATTTCCTAGATTCAGAGTCATTCTCAGTTGCTTTGATAAACTAAACTATAGATTGAATTGTATATTCAACTTTTCCCTCTAAAGCATCAGTGATGTAATAAATACACAGAGCGAGAAACGCATTTGTTCAGTTTTAAGATCCAGGCTTAGAATCAGAATAAGCTATTGAATTTTTATCTCAGTCTAACCACAGTACAGTCTTGGTTTGATTGCATGAGGGCATGGCATATAATTGCAATATTTGAATGTTGTGCTCAGAAACCTCTGGACTCATATGTAATTTAACTGAGAAGTCAAATAAATAACTGCAAAGAAACTGCCAGAGTGACTTACTCTGACTTACATATAAAATACTATTATCAATTCAGAACCCGCGAAACTATGAAATTTGGGCTTTTGCTTGTGGGCAAAACATTGAGAAGCTGGCTGCACGGGTTTTAGTAGGAATTTGGTTCGCCTATTAAGAAGAACATTTTTTCACTCTTCTTATCACTGTGAATACTAAATCTGTTTTGAATGAAGCTTAAATAATTAAATTTTGAAAAAGAGTCACAAAAATTAGGATGAGGAATTTTACCTCCTGGAAATGACAAGTTTCTTTAATCTTCGGTTAGAAGAAAAAGTCAAAATGATTGCCTTTAAAAGGGCTGCATTGCCATCAATAGACGACAATCATGATTGACTTTTGGTAGCCTCTTAAGCCATTTGCTGTCCTTGTGTAGGGTGGCGGTATTCAGTATGCCTTACAGTCTTTATTATATCAGATTCAAATTTCTCTTGCTAGAGTTTAAGGCCATAGAGCTCATAAATATTTTAGAAAACACGAAAATAGCTCTTTCTTATTGCACTGTGAAAGTTAGATGGCTGATTCCTGTCGACAGATGCTCTAGTTACATGAATTTGTGTTTCCCTAAGCCTTTGGTGAGATTCATTTTTATCTATTGTTTTTTAGGTATACTTCTTTGGATTACTTTTAGATGAGCACTTCTAGGGCCTCCCTCCTTAACTTTTCACCTTCTAGTTCGAGTTAATATAGTACACTGCATGTAAAAGGTCAAAGCCATGTGACCATATAGGTCCATCTACTCCCCTATCCTTTACATTATTCATAAGTGTTACGTTTATATATTACAACCAGCACAATCCAATGTCATCATTTTCCTTTAAACATTTATTTATGTTTTAAATAAATTAAGAGAGGACAGAATAGACTCATATTTACCAACATATTTACCATGTCTGATTTGCTTTATTCCTGTCTAAAGATTAAAGCTTCTATCAGATATCACTTTCCATTTGCCAGAAGAATGTCCTTCTGCATTTTCCTATAATGCAGATCTGCTTGCAACACACTTTCCTGGTTTTTCTTTATCTGAAAATGTCTTTAATTTGTCTTCATTCTTTAAGAATATTTTCAATGGATATAGAATTCTTGCTAGGTCACCAGTCCCGGGCAATTTGGAAATCCAACCAGCAAACTCCATTTTCAATGTGTAGGAATAGTTTTCAGTCTTTCGGAAGGATTAGCAAAAGGTTGTCCAGGCACACTCTCAGTTGTTTGGTTTTTGCTAGAGCACACCTTCCTGACAGTGAATCTCTTAATTTTAGTGTCTGTTGCAATCTGGATAGGCTGAGAATGTCCCAAGTCATCGAATCCTAATTCTTTCTGTTTCATAGTTTTCCATCATCTTATCTCTGTCCTCTCACATTTTACTCTAAGAAGCAAGAAGAAACCAGGCCACAGCTTCAATACTTTGCTTGAAAATCTCCTCGGCTGAATATTTTAGCTCATTACTTGCAAGTTCTACTTTCCATATGGCCACAGAACACAATTCTATTGTTTTCTGCCACTATCTATCCCCTTTTTTCCGGTTTCCAATAACATGTTTCTTATTTCCTTCTGAGTCCTCTTTAGCAAGGTCATTAACATCCATATTTACTAACAGTCTGCTCAAGGCAATCTAGGCTTTTCCTATAATGCTCCTGAAAATTTTTCCAGGCTCAACCCATTGCCCAAATTTAAGACAACTTCCTTATTTTTAGGTATTCGTTATAGTAGTACCCCACTTCCAGTACCAAAATCTGTATTAGATTTCTATGCCTTTTATAGCAAATTACTACAAGCCTAACAGATTAAACAATGCAAATTTATTTTACAGTTCTGGACATCAGAAGTCTGAAATGGTTCTCACTGGACTAAAACAAAGGTGTTGGCAAGACTGCAGTATTTTCTAGAGGCCCCCAAGGGAGAATCTATTTTTTTCTTTTTCTAGTGTCTTGAAGCTACCTGAATTCCTTGGCTCATAGCCCTCTTCCATGTTCAAAGCTAGTTATGGCTGTCTAATTTTCCTCATATTGCATCTCTCAAACAGACTCTCCTGCTGCCCTCTTCCACATTTTAGAACCCTTGTCATTATATTGGACCCACCCACATAATCCAGAAAAATCTCCTTTTTTAAGGTCAGACGACTAGCAGCCTTACTTCCATCTCCTGCCTCAGTTCCCCTCTGGCATGTGACGTAGCATATTCACAGTTTCCAAGGGTTAGGACATAGACGTCTTTGAAAGGCCATTATTCAGCCAACCATAGCCAGTTTAAACTGGCAGCTCTCTCCCTCGCAATGGCAACAGCCCAAATCTCAGTTCATTCCTTCTAGCCTTAGCTGTGCTGCTAGGGGTTTCCCCACAGATGTGTTGTTCAGATCAACCAAAGAACTGATTAGGTGTACATGTAGAATTCAGGGCTCTCTCTCTCATAGGCCCTCTCATTTCTGAGATCTCGCCTTACCTCTGGGAGTGACTATGGTTGATTCAAACTCTGTTCTCGGGTTTTTCAAGCCAGTAAGATTGTGGATTTTCTAATAAAGTTTTAGCTGCCTTACACGGTGAAGTCTGGTGCCTGTTGTCGGTTGAAAAGTCATATATATGGGAAACTCACTTAATGTGATTCCCTTCTACCAAGTGTCTATTTCCTTCCAGTATCTGTCTGCTTTTGGACACTCTCCAGTGTCTTCATGTAGATGCTTTTTTTCTTCACAGAAACTATGTACTTGTTAACTGTGTGAAGATTGGTATGAAGTTTGATCTGAGGGTTGGCCTCAGCTCTCTAGTGATGCCAGACGCCTTGATATTCGTTTTTAAAACTGTTGATGACCTTATTTACTTGCTTCAATATGTTAACTTCCACTAGAACAATGTTTCCTTTTTACCTTGCATCACCATTTGTATGACTTACTTTGAATAATATTAACTTTATTTCTTTATACCTGATGCATTCTCTTTCTATTGGATGTTTTTAGGAAAATATTTTCATTGAAATTCTATATATACATAATGAAATGCACAAATCACGTATCTACCACTTGATGAAAGTGTTCTCTCAAAGTAAACATACCATGGTAGCCAGCATCCAGATCAGGGCATAGAATATTAGTTCCACTGACAATCACCTTATTCTGTCTTCCAGTCACTATAAACCCTTTTCCCTAAAGCTAATAATTGTCTCGACTTCTATCACCAATTAGTTTGCTTCTTCTGGAGCTATGTAAATAGAATCACATAACACACTGATTTTTGTGTGTCTGGCTCCTTTCACCCAACATAATATTTGTCAGAATCATCCATATTGTTTACGTGTAGCAGTAGCTCATTTATTTTCATTGTGTATTGTGTTCTCTTGCATACAAAAATATGCTTTATTTATCTGTTCTACTTTGAGTGGATATTTGGATTGTTTCCAGTTTGGGACTGTTACAGACAAACTACTATAAATATTTTAGTGTGTGGCTTTTAGTGCTGATGCGTACAAATTGCTGTTGCATATATATCCGGGGTGGACCCGCTGTAACCTGGGGTTTGCGGATGCTCAGGTTCAGTTGATGCTGACAGATGGCTCACCAGAAAGTTGATGACAGTCACCAGTAGTGGATGAGAGAGTCATTTGCTCCACATCCATGCCAATACTTAGTTACCGTTATCATGTAAACCAAGAACATTTTTCCAATTAAATTTTCTTTTCCTAGCTTGCTTAATCCAGGCAGTTTCTCACTAAAATGAGAACTAAGAACAATTTTTTAAATAACTCTAATAAATCAATAATCCATTGTCCTGAAGAAGTGTCAAATAATTGCCCACTATTCCTGATTAGAATGTTCAAAGTAAGACCCTCCAATGCAAAAGCAGATCTTTTGCACTGAGATGTTCTGAGCTAGTGCCATCTGACATAGAGTCCGAATGTTTATGCGTTGGGTAAAGATTTAGCTGCTAGTCAGAACATAACTTTGGAATCAGAGCCTGGCTGGAGAAAGACGAGTCAAGGCAATTAATTTTGGTTATAATGCATCCATAAGCAAAATCATAAATACTTTGAACATAAAAACAACCAGCTGCTTCAAAATGTCTTTTGAGCATGTTAAAACACATCCTCATCTATACTGCAGGACATCTCCAGATTTACTCCAACGCTGTATGACCTTCGCATTACAAGGGAATTCAGAAAGTGACCTAGAGGGGCATTTCAAAAACCAAGGTGCTTGCCAGTTTCATATGCTTTCTACTATTTTGTTTCTTATAGCCAAGATTTCTCTGTCTGTACTTGTAAAAAAAGACTTTTATGGTTTTTATGTAAAATATGGGTGATTGACTTTTTACACTTGTTCACTAGAGTTTCTCTTAGGCCAGTGATTTCAAAAGGGAGGGGAAATGTTTGGGTTAGGAGAGGTGTGCACAGGGCAAGTGTGTGTGCATGTGTGCATGCATGTGTGTGTGTGTGTGTCAGGGGGCAGGGTTACTGAAGTGTAAAGTATGGAACGTACATCACTTTTCTAAGTTTCTTTGTCCCCACCCCACTCTGAGCGATATTTCTGTAAAGAATACCAGTTGAACTTGAAGTGAAAGCTTAGACAATTCAGTTTATAAACAAAATATTGATTCAATATGATTGTTGCAAGAAGTGAACACTTGAGAGTTGTTTTAATATAGAATACAACAAAAACAATTATAGTACTAGCTTGTAATATCTCAAGGTATTTTTTCAAACACCAGGTCATGGCATCCTTTATACAAGATGAAATTCCCTTGTCTGAGCTCATCTCAACCGGTGGCAGCACATTAGCACTTTCTGTTGGGTCAGTGATGCTGGCAAAATATACACCAGGATTTTTCCACTTGATGAGAATGTGGCAGTTCTTAGAGAACATAGAGGTACCAAATTTTCTAATTTCTCATTAAAATGCGCATTAAAATATTTTGCCTTAGCCCCTCTGTCTCTCACATTCTCTGTCTTCTCACACACCCACACAGAATCTCCAGAATAGTTAAAATGGAAAAAAAAAATGGAACTCATTTTATCTGCTCTAATATGGGACAAAATGTTTTAAGGGGGCAAAAACTGAAAACACTTATTCAAAAACCTCAAAGTAAAATAGATACTCCAAGAAGATCAATTACACCCTATCTCTAAGTGCCCAGCAGACAGTATTTATGCCCAAGGAGCATAAATGGCTCACTGTGAGAAGCTGGACACGTACTATCCAAGAAAATGTGTCAATTCCTCCATGCTGCTTGGAGTTTCTTTGGTTAAACCATGTCAAATTCTACTTCCTGTTGCTCTAAGTGCTTTAATTCTGCTCACTGGAGGAAATGCAGTATGGTAAAGAATTCAAATGGTACCACTTTGTACAAAATAATACTGGCCTTCATTTGTAGTTTCATCAGAAAACTATTCCACATGTGGATTTTATAGCTGCTCTTTTTTCTTATCTAAATCATTAAATAAAGGCTTATACCTAAATAGCGGTTCTGCTGCACAAGTGGAATAAACTACAGGCCAGAGTAAATATAACAATTTTGCTGTGGTTTATGATCTGGTTTGTCTTAGAAGTCTCATTAGTTCCGTTTCCATTTGGTATTTTCTTCTCTGGTGTTTTTGCTCTAACTCTAGCATTTTGCTCTCTCCTCTCATCTTACCAGATTAATCAGCCACATCAATTCATCAAGCAAAATATGGACAGTTTCTGACACTTTCTGTAGAAGATGAATTGGTTTCCACGTGGCTTTTCGCTTGGAGGTTTCTGACACTTGTTGGATCTCATTGTTTGTTCTAGCTCTTTTTACTTTGGTTTTTTTGGGTTTTTTTTTTTATAATGCAGTAAATGAATTTTGCTCAGATTAACATTTAATAAATTCAGGAAATATTATGAAGAACTAATCAGATTAATCCTGTAGTCTTTTTCTCTTGATGGGATTTGAGTCAGCAGGTGGTTTTCTTTTGCATGTGATAGATAACACATCAAGTGATCTGCTTAGAAAATGAAGAAGACGCAAAGAAGCACTTGGCTAACGAGGATACACATAGAGAAAAGCGCTAGTGTGACACAAATCTTGGGAGCAGCTTTTCTTAAAATATTTTTTTAACCTTACTGATGTTTGATATTGATAGTTTTTATTACATTTTGTTTTCGTACGTGAAATATTATCTACCTATATTATCATAAAATGATTGAAATTTCTCAAAGTATGTATTTTAGGTAAGGAGTAAATAAAATGCAACTCCAAAATAGATAGGCTCACCAGAGAGTTAGAGAAAAACCTCTATCTGGTGTTAAGGCTGTGTCTGTAAAGTGAAAACAAAGATTTTATTTATTATTAGCATTTTCTACTTTAACTAGTGTAGAGTTCAATTAAATGTGTTTAAGGATCTAGCATTCCATATGGAGTTAGCTTTACCTCACTGAGCATCAGTGCACATTTACTTGTGAGAAACATTCTGGTCTATCATTTGATGGACCTCATAGGGTCTTGCCTTTTTAAATTATTAGTAAACCAGAGAAATAATAGATACAAGTATATCTAGCAAATCATACTCTAAAAATGAAGGAGAACTAAAGACTTTACCAGATAAACAAAAGCTGAGTGAGTTCATCGCTAGATTTGTTTTACAAGAAATGCCACAAGGAGTCCTTCAGGTCAAAATGAAAGGATGCTAAACAGCAACATGAAAGCATGTAAAAATACAAAGCTTTCTGGAAAGGTAAACATATAGACAAATACAGAATCCTGTAACACAGTAATGGTGATGTGCAGATCACTTTAATTCTAGTATAGAACTTAAAAGATAAAACATAAAAAAATATAGGCGTAGCTCAGAGATCTTGCAGGCTTGATGCCAGACCACCACAATAAAGCAAATATCACAATAAAGCAAGTCATATGAATTTTTTGGTTTCCCAGTGCATATAAAAGTTATGTTTACACTCTGCTGTAGTCTATTAAGTTGAAGTAGGATTATGTCTAGAAAAACAATGTATATGCCTTACCAAAATTTGACACAGAGACACGAAGTGGCAAATGCTGTTAGAAAAATGGCACCAATAGACTTGCCCAACACAGGGTTGCCACAAACCTTCAATTTGTAAAAAACACAATATCTGTGAAGCACAACAAAGGGAAGCACAATAAAACGAGGTATGCCTGTAACTACAACTATATTATTAGGTTAATGGGTACAAAATATAAAAAATATGTAATTTGTGATATCGATATCATAAAATAGGGGAGATATAAAGGAGTAGAGTTTTTGTATGTAACTGATGTTAAGTTGTTATTAGTTTAGAATATATTGTTACTATAAGATGTTTTATGTAATCCCCATGGTAACCACAAAGAAAATACCTATACAAGATACATGAAAGGAATAAAGTATTGCACTACAAAAAACACAAAGGAAGATAGCAAGAGAGGAAAAGAAAGACAAAATAGCTACAAGAAATATAGAAAATAATTAACAAAATGGCAATAGTAAATCCTTACCTATTAATAATTACCTCAAATGTAAATTAAGTAAACTCCACAATCTAAAGACATAAAGTGGCTAAATAGATGAAAACCAATATCCAAATATATGCTGTCTATAAGACCCACTTTAGATTTAATGACACACAGGCTAAAAATGAAAGAATGGAAAAAGACATGCCATGCAAATAAACACCTAATTTTATACATTAAGGAATTAGAAAAATAAAAACAAAGTAAGCCCAAGTTGGCAGAAGGAAGAAGTAGTAAAGAATAGAGCAAAAATAAATGACCTGGAGAATAGAAAAACAATAGAAAAAATAAACAAAACTAAGAGTTGGTTTTTTGAAAAGATCAACACAGTTGACACACCTTTAGCTAGATTAACTAAGAAGAAAAAGGAGACAAAATATAAGAATTATAAATGAAAGAACAGACTTGACAACTGATGCCACAGAAATAAAAAGGATTATAATTCTCCAGAGAAGCCATCTGGTCCTGGACTTTTGTTTTTTGGGAGGTTTTTGATGACTGTTTCAATCTCTTTACTTGTGATTGGTCTATTCAGATTCTCTATTTCTTCTCAATTCAGTTTTGGGAGGTTGCATGATTCTAAGAATTTACCCATTTCTCCTAGGTTATCCAATTTGTTGGTGTAGCTTTTCACAGTATTCTCTTACAATCCTTCATATTTCTGTGGACTCTGTTGTAATTTCACCTTTTTCATTTCTAATTTTGTTTATTTGAGCCATCTCTATTTTTTTCTTAGTGAGTCTGGCTAATGGTTTGTCAATTTTGTTTATCTTTTCAAAGAACCAGCTCTTAGTTTCATTAATCTTTTCTGTTGTCTTTTTAGTCTCAATTTCATCTATTTCCACTCTGATTTTTATTATTTCCTTCCTTCTGCTGACTTTGGGCTTCATTTTTTTTTTCTAGTTATTTTAGGTATAATTTTAGATTGTTTATTTGAGATTTTTCTTGTTTCTTTAGGTAGGCCTGTTTTGCTATATAATTCCCTCTTAGTACCACTTTTGCTGCATCCCACAAGGTTTGGTAGGTGGTTTTTCATTTTCATTTGTCTCCAGGTATTTTTTGATTTCTCCTTGGATTTCTTTGATTCAATAGTTGTTCAGTAACATGCTGTTTAGTCTCCACATATTTGTGGCTTTTCTAGCTTTCTTCTTTTTTTTTTTTTTATTGGCACCTGGGCTAACAGCTGTTGCCAATCTTTTTTTTTTTTTCTGCTTTATCTCCCCAAACCCCCCCGTACACAGTTGTATATCTTAGTTGCAGGTCCTTCTAGTTGTGAGATGTGGGACGCTGCCTCAACATGGCCTGACGAGTGGTGCCCTGTCGGCGCCCAGGATCTGAACCCTGGGCCGCCACAGCGGAGCGCGCGAACTTAACCACTCAGCCATGGAGCCGGCCCCTCTAGCTTTCTTCTTGTAGTTAATTTCTAGTTTCACAACATTGTGGTCATTAAAGATGCTTGATATGATTTCAATCTTCTTAAATTTATTGAGGCTTGTTTTGTTTCACAACACATGGTCTATCTTCGAGAACATTCCATGTGTACTTTAGAGGAATGTGTATTCTGCTGTTTTTGAATGGATGGAAGCTGGACTTTTGTTGGTGAACATGATGCAGTCTATACAGAATTCAAAGTATAATGATGTACACCTAAAATTTATATAATGTTTCAAACAAATGAAACCTCAATAAAGCAAATTTTTAAAGAAAGGATTATAAAAGGCTACTGTGAAGAATTATACACCAAAATATCAGTTAACCCAGAAGAAATGGATAAGTCCTAGAAACATACAACCTACCATGACTAAAACATAAAGAAATAGAAAATCAGGACAAACCTATAACTAGTAAGGGGATTGAGTCAGTAGTCACAAACCTCTCAATAAAGAAAAGCCCAAGACCAGATGACTTCGCTGGAGAAATCTACCAAATACTTAAAGAAGAATTAACACCTGTCCTTCTCTAATTCTTCCCAAAAATGAAGAGGAGGAAACACTTTCAAATTCTTTATATGAGGCCAGCATTACCCTGATACCAAAACCAGACAACCATATCACAAGAGAAGAAAACTGCAAATCAATATCCCTGATGAATATTGATGCAAAAATCCTCAAAAAAAAAATAGTAGCAAACTGAATTCAACAGCACGTTAAAAGGATCATACACCATAACCAAATGGGATTTATTCCTGGAATGCAAGGATGTTTCAATATATGAAAATCAATCAATGTAATACACCAAATTAACAAAACAAAGGACAGAAACCACATGATCATCTCATCTGATGCAGAAAAATCATTTGACAAAATGTAGCATCTTTTCATGATAAAACAAAAAGACTCAACAAATTAGGAATTGAAGGAAATTGTCTCAACATAATAAAGGCTATATATAAAATAAAGGCTATATATGAAAAGCCCATGGATAACATCATACTCAACAGTGAAACACTGAAAGCATTTCCTCTAAGGTCAGGAACAAAGCCACTTCTATTAAACATAATACTGGAAATCCTGGCCAGAGCAATTAGGTAAGACAAAGGTATTCAAATCAGAAAGGATGACATAAAATTACTTTTGTTTGCAGATGGCATGATCTTCTTTTGGAAAACCCTAAAGATTCCACATGAGACTATTAGAACTAATAAACAAAATCAGTAAAGTTGCACATACAAAGTCAATATACAAAAATCCACTCAGCTTCTATGCACTAACAACAAATAATCTGTAAAGGAAATTAAGAAAACAATCTCATTTGCAATAGCACCAAAAAGAATATAAAATATTTAGGAATAAGCTTAACTAAAGAAGTAAAAGACTTGAACACTGAAAGCTATAGAATGTTGCTGAAAGAAATTAAAGACACAAATAAGTGGAAAAACATCTCATGTTTGTGGATTGGAAGACTTAATGTTATTAAAATCTCCACACTACCCAAAGCAAGATTCAACGCAGTCCTTATCGAAATCCCAGTGGCATGTTTTTCAGAAATAGAAACAACTCCTACAATTCATATGGAATTTTAAAGACTTCGAATAGCCAAAAAGAATCTTGAGAAAGGTAAACAAAGCTGGAAGCCTCAAACTCCCTGATTTCAAAGGATATTACAAAGCTACATTAACCAGAACAGTACGGTACTGGCATAAAGACACACATATAGATCATTGAAACAGAATGGAGGACCCAGAAATAAGCCTTCCAACATGGTGAAATGATTTTCAACAAGGGTGCCAAGGCCACACAATGGGGAAAGGATGTCTCTTCAACAAACGTACTGGGAAAACTAGAGGTCCACATACAAAGAATGAAGTTGGACCTTTACCTTTTACTCTATACAAAAATTAACTCAAAATGGATTAAAGACCTAAATATAAAAGCTGAAGTTATAGCTCCCAGAAGAAAACGCAGGTGAAAAGCTGCATTACATTGGATTGGCAATGATTTCTTCAATGTGAGAGCAACAGCACAGGTAATAAAAGCAAAAGTAGACAAATGGGACTGTATCAAACTTAAAAACTTCTATACAGCAAGGGAAACTACCAGCAGACTAAAAAGACAGCCTATGGAATGGGAGAAAACATTTGCAAACTATATATTTGGTAAAGGGTTTATAACCAAAATATATTATTTTGTTTGTATTGTTTTCTGGGTTTTTTTTTGTTTCTTCTTTTTTTAATTTAGTTCATAATAGTTTACATCAATGTGAGATTTCAGTTGTACAATATTACTTGACTGTCACCACATACGTGGGACAACTCCTACAACTCAATAGAAAGAAAAACAAATAACCTTATTTAAAAATGGGCAAAGGATTTAAATAAGCATTTTCCCAAGATACACACATGGCCAAAAAG
Organism: Equus przewalskii; assembly: GCF_037783145.1. Lineage (NCBI taxonomy): Eukaryota > Metazoa > Chordata > Mammalia > Perissodactyla > Equidae > Equus > Equus przewalskii. The sequence continues at coordinate 2,551,956 of NC_091857.1, read as the reverse complement.
CATATGAAAAGATGCTCAATGTCACTAATCATTAGGTTTCTAATTTTATTTTTTAAGATTGGCACCTGAGCTAACAACTATTGCCAAGCTTCTTTGTTTTTTTTGCTTTTTCTCCCCGAATCCCCCCAGTACATAGTTGTATCTTTTAGTTGTGGGTCCTTCTAGTTGTGGCATGTGGGACGCCACCTCAACATGGCCTGATGAGTGGTGCTGTGTCCGCACCCAGTATCCAAACCGGTGAAACCCAGGGCCGCTGAGGCAGAGCACGTAAACTTAACCACTCTGGCATGGGCCAGCCCCAGGTTTTTAATTTTAAAATCATTAAGAAAGTGTCGGTGAGGACGTAGAGAAATTGGAAGCTTTATGCACTGACGGTGAGAGTATGAAGTGATGCAACCACTATGGAAAACAGTATGGAGGTTACTCTATAAACTAAAAATAGAACTACCATATGATCCTGCAATCTTACTTCTTGGTATTCATCCAAAAGAATTGAAAACAGGATCTTGAAGAGATTCAAGATACCATTCATTATTCATTAAATTCATTAAAGCATTATTCACAATAGCCAAGAGTTAGAACAACCTACCGGTCAATGGATGATTTAATGGATAAAGAAAATGTGGTATATACATACAAAGGAATAGTATTCAGCAGTAAAAAAGAAGGAAATCCTGTCATATGCTACAACATGGATGAATCTTAAGGACAGTACGCTGAGTAACATGAGCCAGTCAGAAAAGAGAAATACTACATGATTCCACTTATATGATACATCTCAAGTAGTCAAACTCTTAGAAATCAAGAGTAGAATGTTGGTTGCCAGAAGGGGAAAAATATAGTTGTTATTTAAGGGGTACAGAGTTTCAGTTTTGCAAGAAGAAAAAGTTCTAGAGATCCATTGCACAACAATGTGCACTATACTGTGCACTTAAAAATGGCTAATAGGGCAAATTTTATGTTATGTGTTTTTAACCACAATAAAATAAAAGAAATCAAAGTTTCAAAAGGTAATTCTAGGTTTAGTAATATTAAATATATGTCTACAAAGTTATTTAGCAAGCATCATTTTTTGTTGAGGTTAGTCTATAGATTTCATTTAAAATAGAAAAGCAAATTGCTAGAGTAGAAAGAAATAAAAGATTTGGAATGAGTTAAAATTGCTATAAAGTAACCATAGTTTTTCCATTTATAAATTCTAGGACATGGTCAAATTACATTATGACTCCAAGCTGATTTTTTCATTTGTATTAAAAGAAAATAAAATAATGTTACCTACCACATAGTATGTTGTAAGGATTAAATGAGATAATGTGCCTAAATTATCTATCCCAGTTCCTGACTATATAGTAGATAATGAAATTTCTCATTCCCTTCCTTTTTCCTTTGAATTTACTAAATATTGATTGGGAGTCCACTGATGTATAATACTGGAAAACCATTCCAAAAATATAGATGAAGGATTTTTTAATTGTGTGACAAATTATTTAAGAAAGTATTAATTTTAACATAAAAAGTAATGATTATTAAGTTATTTCCATATACCAGGCTCTTTATATACATTATTGACAACAAATATGTGGAGGGCACTGTTATTATTCCCACTTTCCCAATAAGGAACCTGAGGTTTAGAGAATCTAAGTTGCCTATCCAGGACTCCAGCTGGTGAGAATAGTGCCCGGAACAGACGCCAAGTCTGACTCTGAAGTTCAAGCTCCCAGCTGTACTCTCCATACAGCATAGAGAGGAGGCACTCAAATGTGTGAGCAGCTCAAAGAGAAACACACGAGTCAGTCAAATGGGAATAGTCCTTACCTCTGAGTGAGGATGAGGGAAGGGGAGGTGGCTGGCACAGTTGCTTCCCTTCTTTTATAGTTCTCAATTTCCACCACTCTCCAGACTTCAAGTAAAGTGAATTTTATAGTTTCCTCAGTTTCACTCTCAGTTTTATTATCTTGGTAAGTAAGCCTCTCTAAAATGCTTTACAAATGGGAAACAGCATGGACTCGAACAATCGATACTAGCTCTGAGGAGAGGGAGAGTGAGCTCACCTTGGGAAATGGGTTAAGTGTGAGTAGACTGAGAAAACAGGGGAAGGCTCAGAGGTAGGAATTAACAGGACTTTTTGTGGACAGTAATAAGATTAGACCTTCTAGAGCAGAGCTTCTGCTTCGAAAGATTAAGCTGGAGCATGTACGGAGCTCAGTGTAGAACCTAGACCATTCGTGACCCAGATCATTGCTTATCTCCCAGACGGAGCCCGGTAGACACACTAAGTAACCGCTAAATCATTTGATTCATGTTTGAAAGGTCTAATTGGACCGGAAATGTTGACAAGTATGATTTCCAGCAGGACAGTGACAGAACAAAAGAGGCTTTTTGCCCTTCTCAGCTGAATCCGACTCTCTTTCACTCACAGTTTTGTTTCGTCTAAAAGTGTAGGATGAGGCAGAGGCAGTATCTCTTTAGACGTGCTCATTGTGTCTCTTAGTAGAAATGAGGCATTGTGCCTTCAGATCTCCTCTTTTGTATCAATCCTGCTCTTTACTTACACACACACACACATATACACACACACACAGATTTTTTTGTTGTTGTTGTTATTAATGGACAGGAGTGGAGAGAAAAATAAAAATAAGGAAAATACTTGTAGGCTGTTTCCAAACATTACATAAAAGTAATGTGTTGCTGGCTGGTTTATATCTTGCCCTAGGTCTTTGCTTGAACTTGAGCCTTATTAAAAGTTTATTGTACACTATCACGTTGTAATTGAGAAGAACAATATTCAGTTTGTTAATGCTATGAAACACAGTAGGAAGTCTGTTATTCTTTTCATCTTTCAGTAGAAATATGTAATTAACACCCCCAAAAAACCTGCTACATAGCTAGAGATATAAATATTTTTAAGTAGAAAGTGAAAAATGGTTTTTGATCTGTGCTTTTTAAGTATGCATGCAGTAATCATATAGAACCTTTGAAATCATATATGATATGAATCTGTTCTTGGCAACCTGTAGATTTCAACAAAGTAGTTCCTTTTTTTAAATCTGAAAGTGTGTTGGAAGACAAAAATGGTGATATGAGCTGCAATCTAGGTGGAAATGTGATATACATCATTAATTACTGTTAAATAGAACTGAAATCTTATCACAATAAACATTTCTGAAAATTCTCAATTAAAATATTCACTTTAAGGGGCCGGCTCCATGGCCAAGTGGTGGAGTTAGCACACTCTGCTTCAGTGCCCCAGGGTTTCACCTGTACGGATCCTGGGAGTGGGCCCAACACCATTCATCAAGCCATGCTGAAGCAGCATCCCACACGGCAGAGCCAGAAGGACCTACAACTAGAATATACAGCTATGTCCTGGGGGCTTTGGGAAGAAGAAGAAAAAAGAGAGAGAGAAGATTGGCAACATGTTAGGTCAGGTGCCAATCTTTAAAAAAAAAATTCACCTGGACAGCTATAATATTTTTAATCATATTTTATTTCTTATTTTTACCTATATAATTCTTAATACTGATGTATATCATGATATTAAATGTCACTAACGTTTTGTTATTTCACTAGGTCTTAACCCATAACTTTGCAAGATGCCTTATAAGTGAAATCACTTTATTTTAATGTCAAGTTGGTAGTTCATTTGCCAGCCACCGCTGCCAAGACACAAACCACACATACACACACACACACACACACACACACACACACAATCCCCACCTTGGATAGTATCTTTAATTAAATTTTTCTGTAATAGAATCAGAACAGCATTCTAGTATATGTAGAATTAAAGAAAAGGATGACAATTTCTCAAGATTCCTAAAATTTCAGTTAAAGAAACAGATTTCTCATGATTTCATTCTAGTATATTGTAAAATATTATCATTTCCATAATATGAATTATTCATTTCTTGTAGAGCTTAACCAATACATTTATTTGTAAGTAGAATTTAGATACACAAGATTTGTTTAGCCTCTATGCTTACTTACCATGTCAACTTGTCTTATTACACTCAAACTCCTGAATATTATACTCAAACTCCCGAAAACAAAGATAAAAAGAAAGTCTTGGAAGCAGCCAGAGTAAACAACATTTTACAAACAGGGAAACGATGATTCAAAACCGTGGATTTCTTGTTGGAAACCATGTAGGCCAAAAGACAGTGGGGGGGGGGGAAATTTTTTAAAGGCTAAAAATAAAAAATTTTTAAAAATCCAGTTAACTTAAAATTCTAGTTCCAGTGAAAACATTCTTCGAGTACAAAAGCAGAAAAAAAAACTTTCGATAAGAGGATTTGTTGCCAGCAAACCTACATGACTAGAAATGCAAAGGAAGTTTTCAGGTTGAAGGGAAATGTTTTTCAAGAAGAAATGAACAGCATTGGAAATGATAACTATCCAGATAAAATAAAAGGATTTTTTTTCTTCTTAATTTTAGAAAAAATGTATAACCATTTGAGGCAAAAATTATAGCATTGCATTTTGAGATTTGTAATGCAGATGTAACATGTATGACAATTATAACTACCCAATCCTAGGTTGATGGATAATGCATTTTACAAACGCCAAGATGGTAGGCCTAAATCTACATCAATAACTATATTAATGGATGAAACAGTCTGGTTCAAAGGTGAAGATTTTCACAATAGATATGAAAGCAATACCCAAGTATATTCTGTTTACAAGAGATGTACTTTAAATATAAAAACAAAGATAGTTGACAGTAAACAAAGAAAAAAGATCTGTCATGAGCATAAGAAGGCTGGAAATATGATATTAACATCAGATAAAATAGGCTTCATGATAATGATTACTACCTGAAGTCAAGGTCATTTCGTAGTGATAAAGAAGATCAATTCATCAGAAACACAAAGCAATCATGAAAGTATACAATAATGAGAGCATCAGATTATGTGAAACAAATATTGACATAATTAAAGGAGGAAATAGTTCTGCAATCTTTGCTGGAGATTTTAACTCTTCTTTCAGCAACCACTAGACAACTAGCTAAAAATAGCCGTTAAGACATAGATGAACTGAACAATACTATCAATGACCTTGACGTCATTGGTATTTATAGATTATTATACACAACAACTGCAGGATACACACGTTTCATTTATAAAGCTACAGCATGTGATGGAAAATACGTCTTGTTATATTTAAAAGGACTGAACACATGCACAATACGTGCTGTGACCATAAGAGAAATGACTCAATGAACGTTGGACAAAAGATTTGAGAAGACACCTTGCAAGAGAAGATGATTGACCAATTAGCACATAGTAAGATTCTCAACGTCATTAGTGTTAAGGAAATACAGTTTAAATCGACAAGGAGATAACACCACACACGTATTAGGATGGCTAAAATTAGCAGGCTGACAATACCAAGTGCTGGAGAGCATGTAGAGCGACTAGAATTCTCAGACATTGCTGGTGAGGATGTAAAATGGTACAGTCACTTTGGAAAGTTGTTTCAAAGTTTCTTAAAATATTAAAAATACATCCACTGTACTACTTAACCCTCCCACCCTTAGGTATTTAATCCGAAAACACAGTCTTGTACAGAGTGTTCAGAGCTGATTTATTCACAATAGCCAAAAACTGGAAACAATTTAAACGTTCATCAATCAGTGAATGGATACACAAGTGTGGTATATCCATACAACAGTACAAAGGAGAGACTACTATATGCTCAACACCATAGATGAATCTCAGTGTCACCGTGCTGCATGTAAGAAGCCAGGCACAAAAAAGTCCATACTGAATGATTACATTTATATAAGATTCTAAGAAATGCAAACTAATCTATAGTGACAGAAACGCAGATAAGTGGTGGCCTGAGCCCAGGGCAAAGGGATGGATAGACCACAAAGGGCCTGAGGAAGCACTGGCGAGTGATCAGACAGCTCTGTGTCTTGATTGTGGCGTGGTTTTCAGGTGTATATGTCTGTCAAAATATATCAAATTGTACACTTTAAGGTAATACAGCTTACTGTACATAGATTACACTTCAATAAAATTGACTTTTTAAAAAAGATACAATTTCAGCAAAATTAGCCAACTCCTTGAAAGACATCATCAAAGAAGACAAACGGAAAATACCAAAAATTTAAGTTGAATAAAGAAAAACTCATTTTCTTCTGATAAATAGTGGTTATCGAAAACATGATATGAGTCAAAGTGTTGACTTTAGAAATGTTAACTGGATTGAACCATTTATAGACGAAAGCTCATTTAAAAAAATACTTCTCCAATTTATTTATTAGTACCTAATATTAAAATCTGCAATGAACTTTTAATGGTTCAGCATTAATGTGTGTGTGTATGTGTGTATATACGTACATACCTTGACGTGTATCTCCATGTGTGTGTCGGGAGAGAGAAAAAGAATGAGAGAGAAAGGAAATGTCGCAACATGTGAACAATAGACAAATATAGGTGAGCCGGGACGGGTTCTCATTTTACTATTCTTTCAATGTTCTTCTAGTTTTGAAATTGTCAAAATAAACGGTTAAGGTAAAACTTAATCAGAGACTTATCAAATTTGCTTCAATGAGTCCGCCCACTGAAATTTTAATAAACCAGGAAAAGTAACACTGTGGTGTGAGTACATATGGTGTGCGTAATGTTGTGTAAAGCATTGAAGTAGAAGCATGAAATGACGAAACGCCTTGAGGATGAGAAAAACGCTATGAGACAAAGAACATGGACTTTATGAACTGTCGGAAAAAATCCATCTACTCTCACAAATTTCACATCAGGAGCTCTGATTATTTAACTATTTTAGGAGAATAAAATAATTAATGGCTATGAGCATAGGATTTCTCATCTATTCCTTCTTGATCCCTTACTAACTATATAACTTCTATAAAAATTAATGTCCTCGTATGTAAAATGGGAAAATAAAAGTGCTTACCTCAAGGACATTGTAAAGATTAAATGCGATAACGAGCGTAAAGTGTTTAGCACAGCTCTTAGTGCTAAATAAAATAAGCACTCAAGAAATGTTAGTATCTGGGGCTGGCCCGGTGGTGCAGCGGTTAAGTTTGCACATTCTGCTTTGGCGGCCCAGGGTTTGCCAGTTCAGATCCCGGGTTTGGACCTACGCTCTGCTTATCAAGCCATACTCTGGCAGGCGTTCCGCATGTAAAGTAGAGGAAGATGGGCACAGGTGTTAGCTAAGGACCAGTCTTCCTCAGCAAAAAGAGGAGGATTGGCAGCAGATGTTAGTTTAGTGCTAATCTGCCTCACAAAAAAGAAATGTTAACATCTATAATTAGGATTATTTTAGAAGGAACTGAAGGAGATGTATTCATAAAATTGTGAATGGCTACTTTTTTTTTTAAGAAGTATGTTTTTTTTTTAAAGATTGGCACCTGAGCTAACAACTGTTGCCAATCTTCATTTTTTTTTTCTGCTTTTTCTCCCCAAATCCCCCCAGTCCATAGTTGTATATTCTAGTTGTGGGTCCTTCTAGTTGTGGCATGTGGGACGCTGCCTCAACGTGGCCTGATGAGCAGTGTCATGTCCGCGCCGAGGATCCAAACCAGCGAAACCCTGGGTCTCTGAAGCGGAGCGTGTGAACTTAACCACTTGGCCACGGGGCCGGCCACTGGCTAAATTTATGATACAAAAATAATTCATATTTTCCCTCCTACCACCTGCTGTTTCCCAATTATAATGGAACACTATTTCATTTTTAAATTTTAGGTTGTTCCAAGAAAACACGGAGGTTTCTAAAACACAAAAGACCTAATTTTATTAAAGTCTAGAAAACATCTTTTTTTCCCTCCAAATTAAGACAACTTTTCTGACTGAGAAGATTAGGAGGTGAAAAAAACTCATATTTCTAGGTTAGAGATGATACAAGGAAAATGTTAGGCATTTAAAAGGTCCTATAAAAACAAGGTTGTGCTGTCTGCTGATCCGGACGAGAGCAAAGCTGACTGTTTTCCGTCTCCTTTAAATGAGCCCATATTCAATCATTTGACGTTTAGCATTTGATTATTTAATAACTGGAAGCCTATTGCACTCAGTAATTGCCAGCCTGCTGAGTCTGACAAGTGAACGTATCATATGAAAATGAGATTAATAATTTAACTGTGATTTAGACATGAGAGCCTTTGAATTTAGATCACAAGTCTTACACTAGGGATCTCTGCTGAAACTATCATTTGGATTTCATTGAAGTTACAAAAATATTTTAAATTTTAAATAAAAAAATTTTTTTTTGAGGAAGATTGAGCTAACTACTGCCAGTCCTCCTCTTTTTGCTGAGGAAGACTGGCCCTGAGCTAACATCGTGCTCATCTTCCTCTACTTTATACGTGGGACACCTTCCACAGCATGGCATGCCAAGCGGTGCCATGTCTGCACCCGGGATCCGAACCGGCGAACCTCAGGCCTCCGAGAAGTAGAACGTGGGAACTTAACCGCTGCGCCACCAGGCTGGCCCCTAAATAAAATATTGTATAAATTTTTCCTGGTATCAAATTGTCAAAAGACAACTATAACAAAGGTGATGTTATGATTTCAATGGGAAGTTTGGAATGTTGTGTTACGTTGTGCGGCTTTTCCTTATACATACTTTATGTCCTAAACTGCGCAGCACAGCCTCGGATAACGTAATGCAGTCACAGATAACCACTATGCAGCGTGAGCCTTTGAAGGCCAGTGTCATCCAACAGATGATCCAAAATCTGCATTTTATCCTTGAAAAGTTTGCTGTTTGTGGCATCTCAAGGAAGCAAAAATAATTCAAGGTGATATTCAGGACATTAACACAGTTAGATAAAATTTACTCCTATTTTTAAATATATACTTTAAAGCTTAACCTCAAAATTATACCTGAGGGAATACAATTGCTTAAAACTTTGCAGTTTTCATAAAACTTCCCATCTACTCATATCTATTGTGGATCCTCTTAGCAACCCTTTTAGGAACAAAGGACAGGTCATTTTAGAGATTGGAATTTTTGAGAGATTAATAAATAATTGGAAGAGAAGAGACAAATCTTCCTTACAGAATAATTCCAAGTATATGTGTAGATAAGTCACCCTCCAGGAGGAGAAGCTTAACACCCAGCCCCTTCCTTTGGGTCTAGGCTGGACTTAGACTAGAATATTGAAAGGCAAAAAACAGTAACTTTACAGTGGAGAAACCTGGCAAAACTCCTTTAACTACGTGGTCATGATTGACATCACCAGTAATGTCCTGGATGTCATGTGCCTTCCGATGTGATGCGTTGAGGAGGGCAGTTCTTATTATTTCAGATTATTTCAAAATAAAGTTTAATGTTTTAGGAAAGTACTTACATATTGATGCCAGTGCTGGACTAAAGTGAGTTCCTACTGAAGGTGTTCCCCGACTGCACACAAATCAACGATTTCTTAATGTCCAGGAAAAAACAAATTGTGCATATACAAAAAAGAATGCTTACAGTGGAACATATTTTAATTTGCATTCAATTTATTAAACTTACAATTTAAATTAATTCTTCTTAAATCTTCAAAGAGAAATTTCATCTAATAAATGCACATACAAATCTAGTATTTTTGTTAAAATAAAAAACCTGCAGTTCTCCCTTGTTCTTTGATCAATACTCAATTAACTTATGTTTGACCGATTAATTTCCCCTAAACATTCTGTGCCATTTATAAACCTGATTAATTCAATTTCCTTAGACATTTTAAAGATTGCCACCTGCCCTAACATCTGTTGTCAGTGTGTTTTTTTTCCCTCCTTCTTCTTCTCCCCACAGCCCCCCGGTACACAATTGTATATTCTAGTTGCAAATCCTTCTGATTCTGCTATGCAGGACGCCACCTCAGCATGGTCTGACAAGCGGTACCATGTCTTTGTCCAGGATCCCAACTGGCTAAATCCTGGGCCACCAAAGTGGAGCACACAAACTTAACCACTTGGCCACGGCGCTGGCCCCATCCTTAGACATTTTAAATTACAATTACAAATTTTGACACATCCAAATCTCTCAAGCATTTCAAATGCCTAACAAGAAAGATTTCTAAATCTAATAAACGACAATCTCTTAAACAGTTAACCAATATTTATAAATCCTAAAAAAATCCAAATTTCTAGGGTATTAAAGAATCAAATATTTAAATAATCAAATATTGTATTGTATACAGCTTCTCTTTTCTTACAGTTATCAATTTAAAATCATAAGTACAGAATGTGCATCTCTTAATTATTTCATCTTAAAATCAAAATTCTAACATCAAATAAATAATCCTGAAAAATCCAAACGAAAAACCATAAGTTTAATATCGATCACATTTTCTTAACCGTTTAAATTGAATGACAAATCTAACATGACAGATTCTTTAATGGCCAATTATCTTCAACATTTACAAACAATGAACGAAGCACACACGAGTAATCGTGAGGACTGTAAAGCCTATCCCTAACCGTAACATAAATGTTTTATATGCCTTACTTCCACATTTTCTCTATGCTAATATATAAGCGCTCCCATTGTTGTGAATGACGGGGAGTAGTTTGCAGACCTCAGGGGCAAGAGTGCCAATCAGGCCAGGTTTAAGGTGTTGGTAAGCAAAGATGCCAGCACATGGGAATCTGGGTTCATCTGTCAGAATGATTTAGCCAGCAATTTTTTATAAGGTTCCTTTCTTATAAAAATGGAACATGCTGAACACTGTCCTTTTCTTGCAAAAGCCCTCCATAACCTTTGTCTGAATAGAATTGAAATTTGGTATTTCTGGGCACTCTGCAAATAATCTACTTACTACCTGCTTGGTTTCTGGACCCCCTTTATGTTTTACTTTCTTAACTGTCAGACCCATCATCACTTAAAAGTGGTCATTTTATTGACACACTGCTGCTTCTCAAGATATGTCACCCGTTTAGCTCTTTTTCATGGAGGAATGCCCATAAAATTACCTATGCCAGTCTCCAATTAGTCATTATGCCATGTCTCTCAAATTCTTTTTTCTGTTCATTAAGACATAATTATTTCAGGGAACTTTTCAACTCAGTTATCAACTCCATGATTGTTATCATTTGTAATTAATCTCTCTGTCTACTGTAGAATAGAAGGGGGTGGGGGAAACACAGACCATTTAAGTCAAGCTCACTTTTCTGTTGAACTGCCAACTCAACACATATTTTCGCTCTCCCATACAATATCTTCCCCTCCTCCCCTGATCTTGTACAAACGTAAAGGGGAAGGATTGTGTTAAACTCACATGAGTGTTTCAACCCCATCTCTGCTGCCAGCACCCTTGTTTCTTGTCAGAGCCCACCAACAGCTGTGTGACTTCAATTCAGATGATTGGGGATGAATCATCTCACTGATAAAATTTTATTTAACTTAGATAATAAGCCAAGGATTTGTAACCTGGAGGATGTTGTTATGCTACTTCAAAGACATTGATAAAAAGCATTGAAAATAAAAAATGAAATATACTGCAAAATAGCCAAAGTTAAATTCTGTCTATGGCATTTTCCCTAGAAAAATTAAATGCCTAGATCTCTTTCATCTAACATTTCTATTTCCGGTGATCATTAGAATTTCCCATTTTAATATCCAGATCCACTGTACCATTTGCTTGCTTTATGATTACCACAAAGGTAAGGAAGAACTTGAGCTACAAAGTCACAGACCTAGATTCAGATTCCAGCTCTCTTTGCATAACTTTTCTGACCATCATTTTCTCATCTTCAACCACGGGGTAAAATCTGGCTTGAAACGAGATGACATTTGTAATGCCACCCAGCGTAGTTGCTGGCACATAGTAGGTGTTCCAGAAATATTAGTATTTTTTATAACATTGCTTTTCAACTTAGATTCACTTGTGGTATTAATTGTATAGAAAATATTCAAATACAACATTTTTTTTTTTGCTCGTAAAGGTTCTCTCTGAGCTGATATCTGTTGCCAATCTTCCTCTCTCTTTTTTCTCCCCAAAGCCCCAGTACTTAGTTGTGTATTCTAGTTGTAAGTCCTTCTAGTTCTGCTGTGTGAGCTGCCGCCACAGATGAGCGGTGTGGTTCTGCACCCGTGAGCTGAAGCTGGGCCGCCGGAGCGGATCATGCTGAACTTTAACCACTAGGCCATCAGGGCTGGCTCCAAATGCATTTTTAAATAAAGCACAATTACATTATTGTGCACTTTTCTTTTTAGCTTTCTCTTGTTCTCATTTACACTGCAACGAAGAGCAGTCAGTTTGCTTCTGGATCTCTAGGGCAGAGTTGCAAATATTTTTGTGATGGAGACACTATCACAATTGTTTAATAAAGAAGGATATGCTGTTATCACCAGTCAGCACCATCTTTAGCAAAGATTTTGGGAATAATTGATTAAATCTCTAAAAAGGAGAAGGGTCACTGACATACTAAAAAGAAAAAAGGCCAGTGTTATCATTGCCTTTATTGCAGAACTATGACAGATTATTAGATTATAGGTATTTGACATCTCAAAAAGCGTCTTCCAACTTACAAACTTCACTAAAAAGGAAGCTGGAGATCAGATATGGCGCAGCTCTCTGTTTGCATGGCAAATCAGCGACTGCCGTCAGATCTCCTGCTTCCAGTTTCACTGGCTGTGCATTAAGCCACGCAGCCTTGGTAAGATGCTTCCCTCATCTGTAGTCTCCCCAACCAGAATTCTCCTGAGCAGTGATTAACCAGTCATCCTTTTAACTCCAGATCTTATTAAACCCAGATTTTCTCTTTCGAATGTCCATTTACTCAAGTAGCTGACTCAAGCCGTAAGTGTAATTTCAGATTTATCCTTATTGGTTTAAAAGTAAGAACATTTAACTCTGACTTATTTAAAAGGATTATGAAAAAAACACCAAAATGCAAAGTGCTAACTGACAGAGTTGAAACAGCCATCTTATTTTGTCGTTTTTATGTAAAAAATGTCTCAGGAGGCATTCTTTTGCTGTGAGCAGTGGATGGTATGTAGGCACCATTTGGTCTGAATACTCTGGCACCAACTCTCACTATAGTGACCATATAAATCAGTCTATTGCCCTGTCCAAGCTCCCTTCTCAGACTGCCCCCATAGCCCACCTCAGTGGCTGAGGGACCACAGGATGACAGGACCCTGGACTCAGGACCAAGCCCAACTGACCAATCAGATTCTTTCTTCTCTGTATTTGAATTTGGAGCACAGAATTGTGGTTAGAATGTACGTGAGCTGGGAGGTGGCGATGCTTTGGGGGCAGGATAGCAATATTTATATTCACGTAGAGAAAAAGAAGACAATCAGCCAAGGGAAAATAAAGCAGGTGCTCTGACAGCAAACAGAGTCAAGAAACCACACTGGTTTGTTTTTTGAGGAAGATTGTTGTTGAGTTAACATCTGTGCCAGGCTTCCTCTAGTTTGTATGTAGGATGCCACCACAGCGTGGCTTGATGAGCAGTGTGTATGTCCGTGCCCAGGGTCTAGGCTCAAGAACCTTGGGCCACCGAAGCAGAGCACATGAACCTAACCGCTGCGCCACTGAGCCACCCTGAAGCCACAGTTTGGAGAGAGATGTGAAGGGCTGGCTTGCGTCTTGGGGCTCTTCAGCTGCTGGTTCTCCTATACGCTTCTGCTGGAGTTTCTTTTGCAAATGCCACGAGATTTTCCTTGATCTTCCCCAAAATAATCTAATTTTCAGGTGATCAATGTCAATAACAAGAATGTTTTATGGCATAGGGCTAAAATTAAAAAATTTTCAGTCTTAGAATTATATATTTGAACAGATTTATCTAAATCTCTTTTGTGTAACTTAAAATCTTAGTGTTAGTCACTAAAATGAGCAAAAATAAATTGATCAGGTTGACTAAGTTTATCTACAAAACATCATTCGTACTCTTTAGGCAAAGCCAAACATCCAGGAGCATTGCTGAACTTGGAAATTCTTGGCCATATTAAATTAAATATGATTCTTATAAATATGAAAGAATGTTCTACAATGTGGATTAAAAATATTTGTAATACAGTTGACACATTTTCTTAACTCGTAGATAGAATTGGCTAAAAATATAAAAGGTTTTGATCCAGATGCTCTTTTATTTGTAGTCCAGGAACAGTGCACCTGGGGACTGGGTGATCTATAATAAGCATTAGCAGTGTTTTTCACCTGGAAGTCACTTATTTGGAACCCGCAAACTATCAAGCATAACTAAAAGAAATAAGACAATCTCTGAGCAGTCAAAATTGCTGGTCCCACACCCAAGCATTAATTGTAGCACATGCACGTGTCTGTTCTTCATCATTCCTCAAAAGATATTCAGCATTGTCCTTAATTCACAATGCATAAATTTGAGCAATTCATTAATTCCTTTTAAATAAAAAAAAAATCCTCAAAGAATCCTAATAATCCTTAGACTCCAGAGTTTTGTGGATTTGTATTTGAGAAACACCAACCGATTGACTCATCTTTTTGACACTTCACTCCAACAAACCAAACTAGAAGCCTGCTGGATAGAAACACAATGTCAACAGCAGCAAGTAGCTGCCCCAGCACCTCACCGCTGGAAGGAGTGTTGAAGCATGGTGGCCTGGGACTTTTTAGCCCGTTAGTACAAATTTGTACTTAGTACAAAAATCTGACCCAGGCCAGTGACCCTTTAAGGCACCACTGCTCAGCAATACATGACAGTAACCAGTGCTCTTCTGTGAGACTTGTCCTAAGTCATCTCAGAAAGTTATGCTCTGCATTCTTCCTCTAAGACAAGGAATATGTTCATCCAAAATGATTACAATTCGTGTCATTAATTTTGTTATGCTGTGGCACTCTAGTTCCTTGAAACCAGTCACTTGTCTATACACATCATATTATAGGCATTCCTTCTCCCTGAATCATCTTCCTCAAGGTACTTAACTTTTCTGAATTCTTTGCTCTTCCAAATAAAAAAAGTAAAGAGCAAAGACTCTGGAGCCAGACTCTGGATGTCGATCTCATTTCTGAATTTGCCAGCTGGATTCCCTTTACCAAGATACTTCATGTCCTTGTGCCTCAGTTTCCTCAACTGTAAAATGGGGATGAAATAATCACCACCACGTGAGATTAAGTGAGTTAATATATGTAAAGTGCTAAGGATAGTCACTAGCACACCAGAAGGGATGCACAAATGTTCTTTATTATTAACCACCTCTAACGGTTTTTTAGAGGATAGAATAGGATAGCATGCACAGCACCAGTAGCATCGTTGAGGCCCAATGGATGATAACATTATCACTACTGTAGATTTGAAGTAGTGAATTAGGTATTAGTGCTAAGGGAATAAAGGAAGTTAAATAGTTTCCAAATTCAAAGACTATTTTAAAGAGCATCTACTCAGAAGCTGCAGTGGTGAAAAGGGCACAGACTTGATGTCAAACAGATGTGGGTTTACATTTACTAGTTAGATAACACTGGCTTCTCTATAGATAACGTGAAGTTAAAAATACCTATCCCAAGAGATTCTTGTGAAAATTAAATGAAATAATACATATGAAATATCAGCAGAGAATAGGTATTCCATCAATGTTATTTCCCACCCTTTCCCTTCAAATAATTTTGTTTGTTAGGACTGATTTCCCCACCATACAAAATACATCTCTGGATTTTACCAAATTAATAGCAAGTTCAGTTATTGGAGAAAGAGATCTAAGTTCAACGAAGTGATTCTTATTCATCATAGTTTTTGACTAACTCTCATCTTTAAATTGCCTGTTATTTGCCTGATTAAGTGAGTGAATATATTGTACTTGTAGATAAACAGCTGCTTTTTATTTAGTGAACATTCATAATTTTTAAAAGTTCATTAAAGTTAAGACTTTGATGAATTTTTGCATCTTTCTAACAGTTCGTAAAATTTGGTACAAGTAAGATATATGTTAACAGCACTGGCACTAAAAAAGAGAGATGGGGGGAGAAAACACTGGCTGGTGGTGTGATGAGTAAGTGACTTATAGTAGTAATGAATGGAAGCTTCTTCCAACTACCAGAAGCCTGCTTTAAAAGTCACCTATATTGCTAAATTATAAATACTTTAAAAAATAAAATAGGAAAGAGACTGCTATGAAGCATTTATTTCCTCCACTTTGGGACAATGACATTGGTAGAGAACAGCAGATGGCCTACTGGTCTCTGGATGCTGCTTTCTCCCAAAGCTGCTCAGCTAGGACCTCTTTGACTATTTACCTGTCAATCTACTTCACCCCAGAACCATTAGCTAAAAGGGGACTTAGCTGGTCAATGCCTATGCTAAAGGTTATGGCAGCCACCTGGGCATCCTTCTAGAGCATGGGAAGGGACCTGGAACCTAACCAGGCTTCAGGGAAGGGGCTTACAGTCCATCTACCATTTTGTCTGATTGCCTAATGTGTACCAGGCACTGTGCTAGACATTACTATATTATATTGCCCAAGATAGAACATTCTTCCTATCTTTATTCAAATTAATTAGCTAAAAGAACACTAAGTGATTTAAATTTAAAAGTAGGTTTACGTGACTTAAATTTTTGAACTCTGTAAACGACATAAAAATCATTCGTGGGGGTCGGCCCGGTGGCACAGAGGTTGTTTGCATGTTCCACTTTGGCAGCCCAGGGTTCACCAGTTCGGATCCAGAGTGCGAGCCTACGCACCACTTGTCAGGCGATGCTGTGGTGGGCATCCCACATATAAAGTAGAAGAAGATGGGCACAGATGTTAGCTCAGAGCCAGTCCTCCTCAGCAATGAGAGAAGGATTGGCAGCAGATGTTAGCTCAGGGCTAGTGTTCCCCCAAAAGAAAAAAAATTCTTGGCATCAAAACTGTAATTTTAAAATCTGATCTATTCTCTGCTGGCTGTTGCACATTTATTTTAGAATATCCTGTTGTAGAAACAGTTTGTTCATCTGAAAGGGATCTGGAAAGTAATTTTGATTTTCCAATGAAATTAACAAGAGTTTTGTTTAAATTAGTTTGTGCTGGTTCATCATATTGATGGATGTTTACTCTCATCATTTTAATTAAGCAAAGGATTTGTGTCCTGCCTTTAGATTTCTGAATTCGTATTTCTATAGCAAATAATATTGAACACTCTCTAAGGTGAATTTTAATTAAAATTGTTAAGTGCATAGCTCTGTTACACAGAGGACTCGTGATTGCAGTGCTGCTGAAATTATGAAGGCTACAAGGGTTTCATCAAATAAGGAAAATTTAAAAAATTCTCTGAAATGTAATTAAGCTGAAGTTTCAGCTTTTAGAATATCCCTTTGTGGTAAGTAATATTTTTCTTCAAGCGTTTCCTCAAATCGAAAATAATTTCACTTTTTCTATTATTAAATCAATATGATATTGTTGATATAGAAATATGAATACTATAGGGATGTATAAGAATGCAAAAGTTCTCTATATTCCATCTCCAGAGAAATAACCATGGTCAATCAGTCTTTTTAGTCCAATATTCAGGTTGTTTATTTTTATTAGTTAAATCCCTTAACTTAGTATGCAAACGTATGTGTATGCATACTAAGAATGCTTATATGTGTATGGGTGATTTTTTATAATTCCCTTATTTTAAATAACTTCTTCAATGAACAGACCATATAATCAGTTCAACCTTATCAGACAAGAGGGCCTATTCAGTTTTTGTTGAAAGTAAAAATAAAAAACTATTTTTAATTTCTTAATGAATATAGTGATCCCATGAAAATATTAGTTTTTTGAGCTTATTAGCTCATCTCTGTCCTATAAAGATTTTACCTTAACTCAATAGCACCCAGTATGGCATATACAACCCTTTGTGATCTGATGGCACCAATTTTTCCAGCCTCAATTCCTGTTACTTCCCTCTTTCCTGCCTCCCCCTGGACAACACATATGGAGTCTCATGGAAGCAACAAATTTGCTTTATCTGTGCTTCGTGTTCTTTCACACCCCTGCACATGTCATTTCTTCTCTTCCATTCTATTTTCCCACACCATCCTGAAACTCTCACTCATACCTCTTATTTGACATTTTCCCTATCTATGCCAACCAATTTTTTGATGCACATAATTTTATACAACCTGTTATTATACTCATCTCAGTATGTTATAATTGAATTAAATTTGTGTCTCTCCAACATTGTAAGCCTGGCACAGATTAACTGCTTAATAACTTGTTGATGAGTGAGTGAGCAGATGGATAGATCAGTAGTGGATGATGGGTGCATGGTTGCATAAATGAATAGATGGATGAAAAAATAGATGAAGGTATGACTGGATGCACAACTGGATGGGTGTAAGCAAGACGGAGTGGAACTCCCAGACACAAAGCAACCTCATTTATTTTGAAGGGAGACCACAGAGTCCACTCTCTAAATGAGAGGCAACATGTAGAAGTATGCGTGATAATCAAATGTTTAATAATATCAGAAAAAAGGTCAATACTGATTTTATGCCCTGGAAAAATTTTTGCAAAAGAGGAGAAAAATTATTCTAATTATAGTAATTTGTATGAACTGCTTATTTGTATCTATCTTTCAAGAAAAAATGATTATACACATCATTAAATATGTGCCAGATTAACTGTACTGTATATTTATTAGAATTAAAATAACATGCTTGTGTGTCCATTACTTATAAATTCCATTATGTTATCACTATATTTTATATAATGTTATTATCATTTGTGAATGTTATCCATGCCTCATTGTCCTAAGTGAGGCACTTGGGTTTCTAGAATTAGTAATTATCTATGACTAATCCAGAGACTTCAATATATCAGGAGCCTCTGTTTATCATCTTTTCATTGTTACTTTGCACATGGCAGTGTTGAAATCTACCCTAAAATATCTAGTGACATAGAATTTTCTAATGGCGTTTCCTATACTTAAGGCAACGAAACAAAAATAAACTAAAAAACATAAAACCAAGCATAAAGAATTTAAGAGAGTAACCAACACACTCTGCTGCGAGTGTGGGTTACTGACAAATAACCATGTCTCATGTACCGGGTAAGGCGTCAAGCACTAGGGGCAAGCACGTGTCCGACACTGTCCTCACCTTCCGGGTGGTCACAATCTCAAGGAGAATGTAGACAAAACAAGCTGCTTTAAATTCTTACTGGGAAACAAGATGGGCTAAAAACAAAATAATAAGTGAAAGAGCCCAAATTACAATACAGTGTTATAAGAGCTGTGAGAGAGATTAACGCAGATCTGTATCAGGTGGGTTAACTGCGTAGTCTTAAAATCGTGGATGGTAGAGCCGGGAATTCATGCTAGGTCTTCTAGTCCTACTGTCTCATTTTAAGACATAGGAAAGGAGATGCAGAAATAATAGAGCTCTTGAGGCCTTGGGTAGGTCACTTGGCCTTTATAGGTCTCAGCTCATGGCTGGTGTTTTTCATACTGGCTCTCAGAGAATGGACAGGAATAAACTGGCAAATGTCATAAAGCTAGATAGTAAGTCGTGCCTGAAGACGTTAACTGTTAGTAAGATCAAGGTAGTATATTATTGCAGTATGATTCAGTTCTCTAACGTTCTAGTTTTTACAATAAAAAAAAATTGATTTGATATGGAAGATGAATTTATTTTTTCATTTAAAAACATGAAATCAGTACCTACTATGTGCTAGGATGGCTGATATAACTGCAGAGATACAGTAACTGACCACCTTTTGCTTAAGGCTATTTCATTTTACCTGTTTTTTAGTGCTTTTGATCTACATAAATATCATGTTTTTTATTCATTCTTCTGAGTTATAATTATTTGCCCACTGAAATTATTCTTCTAGGAAATGTTGGTTATTAATAACTCAGAGAAATTCAAATTATATTTAAAAATAGATGTTATATATTTGAAAGCCTGATTCAGCAGTTATTTCTGAAGCAAAACCTTTGCTTACTGTGTGTGTTTCCCCTACCTAAGAAATATGGGCAGTGCCTTTATAAGGAAACTATTTCCCTTTTTTCTGTGAAATGGTAACAAGATTTTGCTGTGAGAAATGAAACATGGACTATGTATAATTAATATGCTCCAGGAAGTAAGCACTGATGTGTTAAATTTTCTGTGAAGGGGTAATTTTTATCTTATATGTTCCTCTTTTAGCCTTATGAATTTTTCATTTCTCAAAATTAATATAAGTATCACAAGTAAGCATTGCCGTCGACAATGCTCACCAAGCCAAATAATGTATTAAAAAAAACAAAGTAACAACAAAAGACCCTAAATAGCAAAAGCAATCCTGAGAAAAAAGAGCGATGCTGGAGGTATCACCCTCCCTGATTTCAAAATATACTACAAAGCTATAGTAATCAAAACAGCATGATACTGGCACAAAAACGGACACACAGAATAATGGAACAGAATTCGGAGCCCAGAAATAAACCCATAACCTATGGACAGCTAATTTTCAACAGAGGAGCCAAGAACATACAATGAAGAAAGAAAATTCTCTTCAATAAATGGTACTGGGAAAACTGGACAGCCACATGCGAAAAATGAAAGTAGACCATTATCTTACATCAGACACAAAAATTAACTCAAAATGGATTAAAGACTTGAATGTAAGACCTGAACTATAAAACTCCTGGAAGAAAATGTAAGCAGTACACTCTTCAACATCAGTCCTAGCAGCATCTTTTTGAACACAGTGTCTCCTCAGGAAAGGGAAACAAAAGAAAAAATAAACAGATAGGACTACATCAGACTAAAGAGCTTCTGCACAGCAAAGGGAACCGTCAATAAGATGAAAACACAACTCATCAACTGGGAGAAAATATTTGAAAACCAAATATCCAGTAAAGGGTTAATCTCCAAAATATATAAAGAACTCATACAACTCAACAACAAAAAAATGAGCAACTAGATCAAAAACTGGGCAGCAGATATGAACAGAAATTTTTCCAAAGAAGAGAGAGAGATGGCCAACAGGCACATGAAAAAGATGTTCCAACATCACTAATTATTAGGGAAATGCAAATCAAAACTGCACTGCAATATTACCTCATGCCCATCAGAATGTCTGTTATTAAAAAGACAAGAAATAGGGGGCTGGCCCCATGGCAGAGTGGTTAAAGTTCCATGCACTCCACTTCGGTGGCCCTGGGGTTCACAGGTTTGGATCCCGGGTGCAGACCTACTCCACTCATTGGCCATGCTGTGGAGGCTTCCCACATACAAAGTAGGGGAAGATTGGCACAGATGTTAGCTCAGGGCAAATCTTCCTTACACACACAAAAAAAGAAGAGAAATAACAAGTATTGGAAAGGATGTGAAAAAAAGGAACCCTCATACCCTGCTAGAGGGAATGTAAACGAGTGCAACCACTATGGAAAACAGTACGGAGATTCCTCAAAAAATTTAAAATAGAAATATCATATGATCCAGTTCTTCCACTTCTGGATATTTATCCAAAAAACATGAAAACACTGATTCAAAGAGCCATATGCACCCCTGAGTTCATTGCAGCATTATTCACAATACCCAAGACTTGGAAGAAACCTAAGTGTCCATCAACGGATGAATAGATAAAGAAGATGTGGTCTATACATATCTACAATGGAATGCCACTCAGCCATAAAAAAAATATGAAATCTTGCCCTTTGCAACAACACAAATGGGTCTGGAGGGTATTATGCTGGGGGAAATAAGTCAGATGGAGAAAGACAAATACTGTATGACTTCATTCATATCTTCAAGATAAACAAACACACACAAAGATAACAGATTGGAGGTTACCAGAGGGGAAGAGGGCAGGGGGAGGGCAAAAGGGGTAAAGGGGCACATATGTATGGTGACAGATGGAAGCTAGACTTTTGGCAGTGAACACTATGCAATCTATACAGAAGCAGAAACATGATGATGTACACCTGAAGTTTATATAATATTATAAAGCAATGTAACCTCAATGAAAAAAGGAAGAAGAAAGGAAGAAAGAAAACCAAAACAACTAATTTTCTCAGTCTCAGACACAAAGGAGAAAATGCCCTATGTATTTCTTTATTGTGGTTTATAGCATTTTGTAAATTTCAGGTGTACATCATTATATTTTGATTTCTGTGTAGATTACATCATGTTCACCACCCAAAGACTAATTACAATCCATCACCACACACATGTGCCTAATCATCCATTTTTCCCTCCTCCTTCGCCCCTTCCCCTCTGGTAACCACTAGTCTAATAATCTCTGTTTGTATGTGTGTGTTTGTCGTTATTGTTGTTGTTTTTATCTTCCACTTGTGCTAAGTGAAATAAGTGAGATACAGAAAGTCAAATGCCCCATGTATTTTTATGTCATCATGTTGTTAATATACCATGGTATATTTTAGACCAACTTTCCTTTCACCACAATAAATACTACCAAAATTCTTTCATTAATAGATCTTTTTAAAAATGACTTCACTTATGTATTCTTGGTAGCCAGTTCCTAAATTTTTGTTTTACTTGTAATAAAGTGAAAACCAGCTGAATACCTGTCAATTTACAAAGGAATTAATTGTATGTTTATAAAAATTAAAGATGATATAGGAAAAGTAAATAATTTTACAATTTTTCACAGTATACATTTTAATCTTAAAAAGCTTAATACAAATATTTGGATTAAGACTGAGTACATCATTTTTAGATGCATGGAATCCATCACTGAATCAAATAAATGAAAGTTCCTATCTACATAGGTCCTACACTGGTGTGCAGAGGACAGATATAAAACAAAATAAATAACTTCCTTGTATAGTATTTCAAATGGTGATAAGTGGTATAAAGAAAAAAGAGGGAATATAGGGAGGAGCATAAATAGCACAGTCAAGGAAAGTCTCATGGAGAGGATGCCATTTGAATAAAGACCTGAAGGAAGCATAGAAACTAAGCCATGCAGATATACGGGGAAAGGACTTTCAAGGCAGGGGAACCACAGTGTTTTCCCTGTCTCTGTCCAGAGAATAGCAAAGGGGCCCATGTAGCTGGAGCTGAATGGGTGAGGGGGAGAGCTGTCAGAGATGAGGCCATACAGGTATTTGAGAACCAACTTTTGTAGATCATTATGCTGGCTCAGGTTTATTGAAATAAGGGGGAAGTCACTGGAGGGGCTGCAGCAATGGACCGGCATGATCTGACTTCAGTTTCAGCAGGATCACCCTGACTGCTGAACTCATGAAGGTAGCAACGGTGGAAGCAGGGCAAACAATGAGGACATCAACAATAACCTGGGCAAGAGGTAAAGGAGGCATGAGCTAGAGAGATTATGGAGGAGGTAGCGAGAATTAGTTTCTGACTATATTTTAAAGTTAGAACCAATAGAATTTGCTGTTGGATTAAATACAAGTCAAAAGAATAGGAAAGGAGTTGAAGAGGGCACCCGAGGGTTTTATCCTGAGCAGCTGGAAGAATAGAGCTGTCACTAACTGATATATGGAAGACAGAAAGAGAAGCAGGTTTGGAAGAAAGGAAAGGAATTTGGTTTTGGACATGTTCAGTCTGAGATGCATTTCAGACCTCCATGGAGAGATTTTGAGTGGGTAGTCATGTTCATACCTAAGGGATCCTGGAAAGGAATTTGGTTTTGGACATGTTGAATCTGAGATGCATTTCAGACCTCCATGGAGAGATTTTGAGTGGATAGTGGTGTTCATACATAAGGGATCCTGTGGAAAGATCTGGAGATATAAATTTGGAAGTCCTCAGGACATATACATACATAGTAAGGAAAACAGTAGAACTGCTATCAAGGAAATGAGTAAAGTAGAGAAGAAAGATGTCCAAGAACCAAGTCTGGGACAGACACACCATTGGAAGAGAGCAGAAGCACAATATCGTGTGACTTTGCAAAAAAGCAATTTTTTTACAATAGCACAGTTGTAGCTGGATTACAGTTACACTGGCACAATAAAAAAAATTAAGAGTATTCTGTTTTTTTACTGTTTTCATACACCATCATTTAAAAAAATTATGGTAAGATACCTGTTCCAACCCGCCGTGCCTCAGAATGTGACTGTGTTTGGAGATGGGCCGTTAAAGAGGTAATGAAGGTGAAATGAGGGGTGGGCCCCAATCCAGTATGGCCAGTCTCCTTATAAGAAAGGGAGACAAGGACACAGACACAGAGGGAAGACCATGGGAAAACAGCAGAGGAAGACAGCCATCAACAAGCCAAGCAAAGAAGATTCAGAAGAAACTGCCCTGCCGACACCTTCATCTCAGACTTCCAGCCTCTAGAGGAGTGAGAAAATAAATGTCTGTTCAAGCTTCCCAGTCCACGGCACTTTGTTATGGCAGCACTAGCAAACTAATGCAATGCCCTAAAAAATTAGTAGTGCCGGAGACTTTCTAGACGTTTGAAGGGGCTTTCTTTCAGCTCTCACTTTCTATTATTAGATGACTATATTAAGACAGATGTGAACAATGAAATTAAGGCAGCTACTTGAATGTGCATTAGATAGGTATGATTGTTCCTTAAATATTTGCAATTTATATATACTCATCAAAAATGGTGGGAGGAGTTCTTTTCTTAGTATTCGAAGAGAATAACTGCTTACATAATACCATGGCTAGTTTCCTCTGTCATTTGTTTCCAGCCAGGAATGACCTTTCTACTGATATGTTTTATTTAGTCTTAAGTGGGCTAGTTCAAATACTTAGAGTTAAATCTAACAAAAGACCAGCAAGTCCTCTATAAAATAATTGCCAAACATTACTGAGATAAAGTGAAGAAGATATAAATAAATGGAATGATAAATAATGATTAGAACCCTCATGACTATAAGGATATTAATTCTTCCCTAAATTGAGCAAAGTAATTTTAATCAAAATCATGTTTCTGTGAGAATGAAAGTAGACCATTATCGTATGCTATACACAAAAATTAACACAAAATAGATTAAAGACTTGAAGGTAAGACTTGAAACCATAAAACTCCTATAAGAAAATATAGGCAGTACATTCTTTGATGTCAGTCTTAGCAGCATCTTTTTGAATACTATGTCTACTCAGGGAAGGGAAACTAAAGAAAAAATAAACAAATGGGGCTACATCAGACTAAAGAGCTTCTGCCAGGCAAAGTAAACCAGGAACAAAATGAACAGACAACCCACAAACTGGGAGAAAATATTTGCGGATTATATATCTGACAAGGGGTTAATATCTAAAATATATAAAGAACTCATATCACTCAACAACAAAAAAAACAAACAACCCAATCAAAAAATGGGCAGAGGATATGAGCAGACATTTTTCCAAAGAAGATATACAGATGGTCAATGAACACATGAAAAGATGTTCAACATCACTAATATTAAGGAAACGCAAATCAAACTACAATGAGATATCACCTTACACTGGTTAGAATGGCTATAATTACCAAGACAAAAATTAACAAATGTTAGGGAGGATGTGGAGAAAAGGGAACCCTCATAGACTCCTGGTGGGAACGCAAACTTGTGCAACCACTATAGAAAATAGTATGGAGATTCCTCAAAAAATTAAAAATAGAAATACCATACCATCCAGCTGTCCCACTACTGTGTATTTATCCAAAAAACTTGAAGTCAACAATTCAAAGAAACTTATGCACCGCTATGTTCATTGCAGCATTATTCGCAATAGCCAAGATGTGGAAGCAACCCAAGTGCCCATCAACTGATGAATGGATAAAGAAGATGTGGTAAATATATTCAATGAAATACTACTCAGCCATAAATAAAGACAAAATCATTCCATTATAAAAATTTATAAAGCTATACACTGGTAATTTGTGCACTTTTCCATATTGTTTTATTCTTCAATAAAAATATTTGTCCAAAAAACAAAGAAAAAGAAATTGGTACCACTAATTAATTTTTGGCATGAGCTTATCTAATGCTCCCTACTCAAAACCTGACAGTTTTCTCTGACTTCTTTTCTCCACTGTCCCTTGATGTTTAAAACATACATGTTTTCTTTTCCCTCATGGGTATATAGGTTGAGATCATTGGTAGTGACAAAAATTTTGTGTGGTCTGCACAAAGAAATAAGTGCTATAAAAAATAAATTACAAAAAATTTTGATTCCTTCTATGACAATATTGACTGTCATTGAAACCTTTTTTAAATGAATTTCTTCTAAAAACTGTTATTACTGATTGTCTCTATTTTGGGTGAGTAGGAGAGCAATGTAAATTCCATTCAAGAAGGACTTAGAGGTATAACCTTTTCTATTTTAAAGATTTTCTATTTAGCAAGAAATGGAAACTGTCACTCTACTCTTCCCTCTGAGAAACTGGCACAAAGATAACATTTTGTAAAGCTTTAACATATAATGTGTAAAGGCTAAATTGTGGATTTAAGGATGCATGTTCGGGGGATAAACCGCAAAGAAACACAGGGATTTGAAATCTGTGGAAACCAAGATAATAGTTATTGTCAGAGGGAGAATGAGGACCATGGTTGGGATCAGAACAATGAAGGGCTTCTGGGATTGCTGGCAAGGTCCTATTTCTTGACCTGGATGATGTTACAAGAGTGTTCACCTTAAAAAAATTCAGTGAAGTATATATTTATTTTTTGTTTTATTTTACAATAAAAAGGGAAAAATAAAATAAAATACTTAAATTATCACTTGGAAAAAAAAGTACCCCAATATATACTTCAGAGAAAAATACCAAGGACTAAGGCTATAGACAAATTTTTCAAAATTGTTCTTCTGTAACTAGCATTCATTGGAACTGTTTCATTATAGGGTCTCATGAAACACCTGCTCTTTTCTATCTGTATCATTATCAAACTGTGTGTTTTGTAAAAAGCAATCACTTTTAGGGAACCAGAAATAATGACCATAGAACAACTCATTGTAGGAATGCCATGCCAAAATTGTTTTTTGACATTCAATTTTGAAGTAAAAATCCTTTTCTGTTGACAGTCTACTGATAATGTTGCTTGGCAAACTGAAGTATTATAGTTTTAATTAGTAGGGAATGAAGTGTTAATGACATTTTTAACCAAATGGTTTGAACACAACAGAGAAAACCCCACAAAATTAAAGCAGCTATGTTTTCATAATAAAAAATAATAAGCTGCATAAAACAAAATTGATTTGGAACATGCTAAGCCATAGTAAATTCATTAGATGTCTTAAAGATAAAAACAACCATAATGACCATTTATTCTGGAAACATTTATACCATATCTACCATGACCATGAGAATGCACTATTCTAGGTTCAAAGGTGTGAAGGAAAGAACGAGTAAGACAAGTAAATACTAAATAACTAGATCAAGAGGCAAGAGAGTAAAACAAATTGTAATACTAGAATTAACTATAGATAAATAATAATGTGGTTTCTGAATGAGGAGGGATTTTCTTATTATAAGAGCAGTGGAAGAAATAGCAAAGAAATACAGTAATTTTTGATAAGATTACTAAACCAAATTAAAGAGCTATCAATAGACTGATTATATATTTCAGTATAAATTAGTATCCGTTTCTGAAAGCAATTTGAAAATGTACATTGAACTTGTTCATTTAAATTTGTTTTCATACCCTTTGAACTAATATTTCCATTTCAAGTTATCTATCATGAAGGAATAATCAGGATTGGGAAAAATACTTTTGACGTATTTCCAAAATTGTTATGCCAACACATTTAGAACATAAAGCATAATTGGCAACTTTTTTACTGAGATATTTTCCATCATAGATTTTTCCCAAGTTGTTATTTAAAATGCTGCCTTATATTGCCATGAATCTGTCATGAGAAATTCTGGTACAGCGATACTTTACTTAGAGCAGCTCAATAAATACCATTTTAAGGAAACAAAATAATTAGCTTGATGACTTTTGAATTAAAATGCCAGTGAATCTTGTATTTTGTGAAAAATTGCCACATTGTCGCATTGTTGTTATAAAATGTTTATGCAGCTAGCTAGCATCAGCTGGCCAGGAAAGTCTTCTCAGGACCCTACCCACAGAGAAATCTTATTTGTATACTTAGATATATTCTTTTTAAAATTCTCCAATTGGGATAAATATCACTGCAATATTTTAATCATGATGATGTCATTAGTTTCCAAGAACTACCTGATAACTTAAATGTATTTGGAGGCTATAATTTAGTTGGTATATTCTGAATAAAATTATATTTTGAGTGAGAATTCTAGAAATATTTGGAGTCACATCCAGTTCCCTTCTCAAATCCTTCTCCGTATGCCTTGGTTTCAATAGGTCTTCTCTGAACTGTACTTAGGAGATGCTCCATCCCTGACTACTGAATGAACAGATGAATAAACACACGTGGGAACCTGTGAATCCTATGGCTTGGTGGTCATCTCCTTCTCAAGCAAAGATATTTGTTACTTTTAGTTAAATTGCCTTACACTTGCCAAAGAGTTTAGTTTTATAGAAATTATCTGGAAATGTTTTATTTTTTTCTTTATACAGGATAATCTTTTTTAGGAAATTAAACTAATTATAATGAACTTTTGTAACCAAAGGTTAAAAAAAAAAGGTATTATTGTGCATTAAACATTTTCATATAGATTCTTTCACGTTTTAGTAGGGCACTAGAAGATATTACCAATGTTCCCCAATATCCACTTTTCTTCTACTTCTGGATACAAGGAGGACTCTACTTCCCTACCCCTTGAAGTCAGTTGTAGCCGTAGAAGTAGTACTGACAATGAAATGTGGGGGGAGATGTGTGTCCCCAGCAGTGAATACTGGTGCCCAACTACCCAGCTCTTTCTTCTCTTTCTGTGCAAAGGTATGAAGGGACTACACGGAAAAGAGCTGCCATAAACCCAAGTTGGACATGTTCTTTGAGCAAGAAATAAATCCTGTGGTTTTAAGGTATTGAAATTTTGGTCTTTGTCCTTGCCACAGTGTAACCTAGCTCATGTGCTTCAGGAAACCTGTGGTCAATCTCTGTATGCAAAGTCTTCCTTCAAGACCACACGTATGTTCACTAACAATGAAAAACAGCTCATGATTGGCTTCGTCTTCTTAATTTAAAGCAGAACAATTCATTGATATGTGTTGAAAAGATTCAAATTATCAAATCGTAGTTTTCCTTTCTCTTTCCCTTTAGAAGCCTACTTCACAGAAATTCAAGGGCTCTGGAGCTACAGAATCAGTCTCCTTTGAGAAGGATTAAGTTCAGCTGTAAACAGAAATGAAAAATAATATTTCCTTAAACATGATAGAACTTTATTTTTATTTTAAATAAAAGAAGATGTGCTTGAAATCTATGGCTTGTATGGCAAATCCACAGTGGCTTCTGAAATCCAGGTTCTTATTTTTCTGTTCTACCTTCCTCAGATTTTATCTTCAAGGTCACCCCTTTAGTCTAAGACAGCTACTATAGTTCCAGCCATTGCACCAGCATCCAGACCTGAAGTAGGAGAAAGAGGAAAATGATAACGCAGTGTCCTATCCAGCTTTCTTTAAGCTGCCTTCCTGGTTCTCCCTAGAAATTCCCCCAACACTCCCTGTTACATCACATTGGCCAGAACTTGGTCACCAACCTGCAAATGTGGCTTGTAAATATAGTCTTTTAGCCAGAAGTAAGAGGGGTGTGAATGTTAGATGGCAACTACAATCGGGGCCACACTAATTGCCAAGGATTCTAGCCTATGTTGGCTATAATTTTCTATGTAAACATTCTTCTAACCCCTTAAGATCTAACTTCTATCCTTAGTCATTCTTCATATACATGTTAACATTACTCTCTTTAAGTTTTATACCTTTTTTCTTTTGTTGATAAATTCAATGATCTTTTTTTACTCCAAATTCTATTGGCATCTATTACAACTTGAAACTCTTCCACATTGAAATGATACTCCTCACTTCTTTTTCTCTTCCCTCTCAGATTGTGCCTTTCCTTCTGTTTTAATTTGCTGTCTCACATGGTGTCCACCACAACTCAATACTTGGTCTTTGGTGTAATTCTATGTATTATATACACAATTGAGTTTTTCATTATCACTGAAAAAGTAAGCCTATCTTTTATATTTGAAGATAAAACACGAATAGAAGATACTACTGCTGGGTATTTGGAGGAATCATTAAAATTAAGAATAAACCAATATAGAGTGACATCAGCATCATGGCAGAGTGAGCTTGCTGGGGACTCTCTCCCCTCCAACATACAACAAAAAGGAGCAACCATATTCCAAAAAAAAATCCTAATAGCACAGGAATCCTTGGAGAGTCACAGCAGCCAAACCATGGAGGGTGGAGAGGCTGGAACCCCCCTCAGAGGAGCTAGAATGGGGTAAGAGAGAACTTCACTCCCTCCCTTAAAGACTGGGATCGTTGCCATGGGAGGCTCCATAAGGGAAGGAGCGGTGGAGGGGTCGCGAATCTGCAGGATCACCCAGGACTCCCTCACACCCTTGCAGCCCAGATGGAAAACCTCTGACAGGCCAAAATCTTTCACGTGGGGTGACCTCATCAAGCCAAGATCCAAGGAGACCAGATAGCGAGAGCTGTTTAGGAAACCCGGGTCTGCGCACAAGAGGAAGTGCCCCAGCCAGTGCACACTGTGCCACACCATCTTGGCTAAAGGTGAGGGGCTAAGAATAAGCATCTCTCAACCCCCAACTAGTGACAACAGGCTGTACCTACAAGCGAATAATATCACTATGGGGGAAAACTGTTCTAGCATCAGACAGTTCATAGAAACTCGAGACCAGAGGGAAAACAAGCACCCAGAATTATGTCCTGAGGACTCAGAAA
Source organism: Equus przewalskii (assembly GCF_037783145.1). Taxonomy (NCBI): domain Eukaryota; kingdom Metazoa; phylum Chordata; class Mammalia; order Perissodactyla; family Equidae; genus Equus; species Equus przewalskii. Next base: position 2,521,316 of record NC_091857.1, on the reverse strand, counting down.
TAAGTAAACTAAACGACAACAAATTCAGAGTAGCTATTATCAAAAAACTCAATGAGGTAAAGGAAAATATAGAGAAACAAGTCAATGACTTCTGGAGCTACTTCACAAAAGAGATTGAAATTATAAAGAATCAATCAGAAATAGTAGAGATGAAAAATACAATGGAAGAAATAAAACATAATATGGATTCCCTGAATGCCTGTGTGGATGCCATAGAGGAGCAAATCAGGATAATCGAAGATAGACAGGTTGAATGGCTCCAGAGAGAGGAAGAGAGAGAACTAAGAATAAAAAGAAATGAAGAAAATCTCTGGGAAATAGCTGACTCAATGAGGAAATGCAACATAAGAATTATAGGTAGCCCCAAGGGCGAAGAAAAGGAGAATGGAGCAAAAAGTGTGCTCAAAGAAATAATAGCAGAGGACTTCCCAAATCTAGGGATTGAGAGAGAAATGTGTGTGGAGGAAGCTTTCAGATCTCCTAGATTTGTCAATGTAAAAAGACCTACTGCAAGGCATATAGTAGCAAAACTGGCAAAAGTGAATGACAAAGAAAGAATACTCAGGGTAGCAAGGCAGAAGGAAATAACCTACAAAGGAACCCCTATCAGACTTTCAGCAGATTTCTCTGCAGAAATCTTACAAGCTAAGAGAGATTGAAATGACATATTCAAAACTTTAAAAGATAAAAATCTTCAGCCAAGAATACTCTATCTAGCAAAGATATCCTTCACATATGAAGGAGACATTAAATCTTTCCCAGACAAACAAAAGCTAAGGGACTTCATAGCCATGAGACCTCCTTACAAGAAATCCTCAAGAAGGCCCTCATACCTGAAAAAAGAAAGAAAGGGTTCACAAAACACAGAGTAAGGAGACTAATAGAATCAGAATAGGATAGCAAATATTCAACTATAGCATTAGGATAAAGGAAAGGGAAACACCAAAAAGAAGACACTCTAGTCACTTTAACCACAAACTCACAATACTAGTTGGAATAAGAGATGACAGTAATAACTTAGGAGGGGAGGAGGAAAGGGACTGAATCAGTTTAGGCTAAGGAAATAAGGGGCCACCAGAAAATGGACTATATTATGCATGATATTCTGAATACAAACTTCACGGTAGCCACTAAACTAAAAAACAAAACAGAGACACAAAAAATAAATCAGGAAAAAACTAAGAAACCCAGCTTAAGAAACTGCAGAAGTCAATGGGTAGGCCAAAACACACAGGACGAGAAACAAAGGAAATGCGGGAAAACCAGAAAATGAGTGACAGTGTGACAGCATTAAACCCTCATGCATCAATAATCACCCTCAATGTAAATGGATTGAACTCTCCAATAAAAAGAAACAGAGTGGCAAGATGGATTAAAGAACAAGATCCAACAATCTGTTGACTCCAGGAAACACACCTCAGCTCCAACGAAAACTATAGGCTTAGAGTGAAGGGGTGGAAGATGATAATCCAAGCTAATGGCAAACAAAATAAAGCAGGTGTGGCAATACTTGCATCAGACAAAGTAGATTTCAAGATAAGGCAGGTAAAGAGAGACATAGAGGGTCAGTATATAATGATCAAAGGGACACTTCATCAAGAAGAAATAATGCTTATAAATATCTATGAAGCCAACACAGGAGCACCAAAGTTCATAAAGAAACTATTAACAAACCTAAAAGAAGACATCAAAAATAACACAATACTAGTAGGGGACCTCAACACCCTACTCACATCATTGGACAGATCATCCAGACAGAAAATCAACAAGGAAACAGTGGAATTAAATGAAAAGCTAAAACAGTTGGACTTAATAGACGTATATAGAACACTCCATCCAAAAACAGCAGAATACACATTCTTCTCAAGTGCGCACGGAACATTCTCAAGAATAGCCCATATGTTGGGAAACAAGGCAAGCCTCTATAAATTTGAAAAAATTGAAATAATAACAAGCATCTTCTCTGATCATAATGCTATAAAGCTAGAAATTAATTACAAGAAAAAAACTGAGAAAGGGACAAAGATGTGGAGCCTAAACAATATGCTATTGAACAAGCAATGGATCATTGAGGAAACTAAAGAAGAAATCAAAAAATATCTGGAGACAAATGAAAATGATAATACGCCATACCAACCCATATGGGATACAGCAAAAGCTGTATTAAGAGGGAAATTCATCACAATACAGGCACACCTTAACAAACAATAAAAATCTCAAATAAGCAATCTCAAATTACACCTAACTGAATTAGAGAAAGAAGAACAAACAAAGCCCAAAGTCAGCAGGAGAGAAATAATAAAAATCAGAGTAGAAATAAATGCTATTGAAACAAAAAAGGCAGTAGAAAGGATCAATGAAACAAAGAACTTGTTCTTTGAGAAGATAAATAAAATTGACAAACCCCTAGCCAGACTTACAAAGAAAAAAAGAGAGAAAGCTCAAATAAAAAAGAATCAGAAATGAAAGAGCAGAAATAACAACAGACTCTGCAGAAATACAATGAATTATAAGAGAATACTACGAAAAACTGTATGCCAACAGAATGGATAACCTAGAGGAAATGGATAAATTCTTCAACTCTTACAATCTCCCAAAGCTAAGTCAAGAAGAAACAGACAATCTGAACAGACCAATCACAAGGAAGGAGATTGAAACAGCAATCGAAAGCATCCCAAAGAATAAAACCCCAGGACCACACGGCTTTCCTGGGGAATTTTACCAAACTTTCAAAGAGGATTTAACACCTGTACTTTTCAAGCTATTACAAAAAATTAGGGAGGATGGAACACTTCCCAACACATTCTATGAGGCCAACATCATGCTGATACCAAAGCCTGACAAGAACAGCATGGAAAAGGAGAACTACAGGCCAATATCGCTGATGAACATAGATGCAAAAATTCTCAACAAAATTTTGGCAACTCGAATTCAGCAATACATCAAAAGGATCATACATCATGATCAAGTTGGATTCATACCAGGGACACAGGGATCGTTCAACATCTGCAAATCAATCAATGTAATACACCACATCAACAAACTGAGAAATAAAATCCACATGATCATCTCAATAGATGCAGAGAAAGCATTTGACAAGATCCAACAGCCATTTATGATAAAAACTCGGAACAAAATGGGGATAGAAGGAAAGTACCTCAACATAATAAAGGCCATATATGACAAACCCACAGCCAACATCATACTCAATAGGCAAAAACTGAGCACCGTCCCCCTGAAAACAGGAACGAGACAAGGATGCGCTCTATCACCACTCTTATTCAACATAGTACTGGAGGTTTTGGCCAGAGCAATTAGGCAAGAGAAAGGAATAAAAGGAATCCAAATAGGGAGGGAAGAAGTGAAACTATCGCTGTTTGCAGATGACATGATCTTATATATTGGAAACCCCAAAGAATCCATTGGAAAACTTTTAGAAATAAACAACTACAGCAAAGTTGCAGGGTATAAAATCAACTTACATAAATCAGTGGCATTTCTATACTCTAATAATGAACTAACAGAAAAAGAACTCAAGAACAGAATACCATTCACGATTGCAACAAAAAGAATAAAATACCTCAGGGTGGATTTAACTAAGGAAGTGAAAGACCTATACAATGAAAACTACAAGGCTTTCCTGAAAGAAATGGATGATGACATAAAGAGATGGCAAGACATTCCATGTACATGGATTGGAAGAATAAACATAGTTAAAATGTCCATTCTACCTAAAGCAATCTACAGATTCAATGCTATCCCAATCACAATCCCAATGACATTCTTTACAGAATTAGAACAAAGAATCCTAAAATTCATATGGGGCAAGAAAAGACCCGAATTGCTAAAGCAATCCTGAGAAAAAAGAACAAAGCTGGAGGCATCACAATCCCTGACTTCAAAACAGACTACAAAGCCACAGTAATCAAAACAGCATGGTACTGGTACAAAAACAGATGCACAGATCAATGGAACAGAATTGAAAGCCCAGAAATAAAACCACACATCTATGGACAGCTTATCTTCAACAAATGAGCTGAGGGCCTACAATGGAGAAAAGAAAGTCTTTTCAACAAATGGTGCCGGGAAAACTGGAAAGCCATATTAAAAGAATGAAAATTGACCATCCTTTTTCACCATTCACAAAAATAAACTCAAAATTGATCAAAGACCTCAAGGTAAGAGCTGAAACCATAAGGCTTCTAGAAGAAAATGTAGGCAGTACACTCTGACATCAGTATTAAAAGGATCTTTTTGGACACCATGTCTTCTCAGACAAGGGAAACAGTAGAAAGAATAAACAAATGGGACCTCATCAGATTAAAGAGCTTCTTCAAGACAAGGGAAAACAGGATTGAAACAATAAAACAACCTACTAATTTGGAAAAAATATTTGCAAGTCATATATCTGACAAAGGGTTAATCTCCATAATACATAAAGAACTCACACAACTCAACAACAAAAAATCAAACAACCTGATCAAAAAATGGGCAGGAGACATGAACAGACATTTTTCCAAAGAAGATATATGGCTGGCCAATAGGCACATGAAAAGATGCTCATCATCACTCATCATCAGGGAAATGCAAATCAAAATGACTCCACTCATATGAGGAATTGAAACATGTAGACAAAGAGAACAGATTAGTGGCTACCAGGGGAAAGGAGGGTGGGTTTGGACACAAAGGGTAAAGGGGTGCACCTACAACACAACGGACAAACAATAATGTACAACTGAAATTTCACAAGATTGTAAACTATCATAAACTTAATAAAAATTAACTTAAAAAACCAAAAAAGAATAAACCAATATAAAATATCAGAACATAATTCTGTTTGTTGTGTTAATAGCATATAACAAATAGAAAATGACAGAGCACCTAGCGTTTAAGTATATGTTGATTGGACTTAACTTACATTCTTTCATGCAAGGAGATTACAATTTATGATAAGAATAGGGTTTTGTTGGAAATTTGCCACAAAGGCAGATATTAAGTAATATTAGTTTAATTCCTGTGCAAGGAAAGTCCCAGAAGGTCATGAACAATTTAATTTGAGTTATATTATTTATTATTTGCTTTTTTAAAAAGCAGGTACAGTCATTTCATATTTTAAGGCAAAGTTTATATGAATTCCTTTCATAGCAATACAATCATATTCATATATTCACATTCCTTTGACATTCCTGAAATGAGGGTGTCTAGGTGGATAAAGCTGGTATTGACAGGTCTTCTACACGAAGTTGAGCCTTGGAGGTTATGGCCAGGATTCCCTGAGAAGGCACCCCAGCAGGTGACCCCGTGCTGACTCTCAAGTTTAGCAGGGACTTCAGATTCACCACATTACCCAGATTGACCAGATTTACCTTTGACAGTGGATCAAATTAGGATAGGAATGTAGACAAGACTCTTCCTGGAACAATATTTTTCCTGTCTGCCACTTGTCAGCACAGCCTCGGGTGGGTGCCTCTTCTGTCTGCTCCCATAGCACCTCATTTTTCTCTTTATCAGGAGATTTATAACATTTTAATTATTAGTTTATTCACATGTCCCCTAATCTATGTATGGACCGTTCATTGATCTTTGTATTCTGGACTATTTGGAAACTCCAAAAGGTATATTATGCTTGGAAATCTCAAATGCTACATTTTATAAACTACATGCTCTTTGAATAAGGAAATAAAAAATTAATATGAGCCTTTATGTTGCAAATTTATTCTGATTTTTCCTTCTAACCACTTGTGCTATTTGTACACATACCAATCTGGATTTACAAATACCTCAACTGAGTTCTTACATTGACTCATTTATTGTGTAGCAGATGTTTATTGATGCCTACTTTGTGCAGAGCATAGTGCTGGATACTGGAGACACAAAAGCAAATGAGATGGGGCACAGTGCACAGCAAACAAGCCCTCAATGACCTGAACACACATTAACATAGTTAATTTTACAAGTGGTGATTCTACAGTGCATTAATTTTAAAGCATTTTTTAAAAATTTGCATCAGAGGTAATCATGAAATGTGTAAATAATCTCCACTAATGCCTTAATAAGTGCTTTTCTAAAATCACTCTCTGTGCCTTGAATCGTGTGTGCAAATATCAGTAGTTCAGGTAACCTTCATTTACTTCTAATGGAAGAATACAGATACTGTTTCTTCAGCTATGTGGTGAAATATGTGATTCAAATATGCTTTATTTGGATGGCTCTAATTCACATCGGCCCTGAAAGGAAAGTTAAGAATTTACCTTAAGAAGCACAAAGTTGGATTAAAAATTCGGTACGTCTGGCTTTAAAGCTCATGCTCCTAACAATTACTTCACAAAAGTGGAACCCTAACGGCAGAGAACAACAAGGTGAGAGCTACTGACTAGGAGCCAAAAACCTAACAGAAAAAAGAACAGGAATGCAGGTAGCACCTGACTCCTTTCTCATGTCACTGCCTGTCAACAGCAGACTCCACCAGGAGGCAGCTTGCCATCACCCCGACTGTTCCTTAAGAGCCAACTTCACCGTCTTCTCCTCTCCCAGAAGAGAGGAGGGCAGGAAACTTATCTCCATGTCCCCCAGTTTTCACCTAAATAATTCTGCCAGGGTGAGGCTCCTGCGACTGGCCTATCCTCACTAAGGATTTCCCACCATGTCAAATGGCTCTGCTTTGTCAAAAGACCTACTCTGGAACCGGAAATCTGCAACCTGAAAATTCCTGACTGGGTTAAAATATTCTACCAAATGTACTCCAATTAAAATTTAGAACTATTGAATAATCTAGAAATAACCATTTTGGCACTTCATTAATTTTCTGTTTTGTTGGAAAATATTCTCAAGTCATAAAATTGTGAGAGATTTCATTAAATATCTCCACATTAGAAATTGATTTAATGGCTGCAAATGAAAAGATTTAGGCAAAAACATTACCATCTTTAAGAAGTTTAGGCTTAATAACAATATCCCACGTTTGTAGGGTTTTTCAATGTTTGCTGATGTGCCCTGTCTAGTGCATACTCTAAATAATGTGTTACTACTCTGACAAGTTTTACACAATGGAGAATTTTTTAAAAGAATACAGTTGTGCATTCAGTATGTAAAATTAAATGTCTTCTCTTCTGTTATAACTTTTTCATATGGCAAATTAAGCAAATAAAAGTGAACAATTTGTAATTGACGCCATAGAATACACTGTATTTTGATTGACAGATTAATAATTTTTTTTCTCTCAGCAATCTGAGTCTCCACGCCCGCTTGAATTCCAGCTTTGGATGTTTTCTTAATTCATCGTCTAGTCACTGATTCCACTGGAGAGTGTCATAGGGATTTACTGTATTTAAATAAATCCATGAATGACTTAGAAAAAATTAATAATTTTCCTTTTATATAACACTCCAGCAAGAGACGGACCACAGAATGGAGGCAAAGCCTGTGATGTTTCCGACCAAACTTCTGAAAGATAACAAAACAGCAAAACTTCTGAAAGATAGTAAGTTATAAAATATAAAACAAAGAAGAGCTAGAGTGAATTTCGAGGCACAAAAATACATGATTTAAAGGCGGTGTCATGCACCAAATCATGGAACAGAAAGAACGGAAATGTTTTGTGTGGGGTTCAGAGCAGCCCGTTTACGACAGGAGGACATGTAAACACATAAATCTGTTCATGTGACTGAGATGCTCATTTCGTCTTGAAAGCAAATCATAACGTTGATTATGAGAAATTTATTTCTTCCTTCCCTTGATCTGTGATTTCCATACTTTTTATAATAAAAATATCTTTAAGAACCAGAAAAAAATACTTGTAAAAAATGTGAAGTATGATTGACTGAGTCACAAAGTTAAAAAGAGAAAAGACTCATGGAATATTAATTTATTCATATTTGGGGAAATTCTTTCATATATTAGTTCATATGAACTATGCAAATATCAGCATTTGTATAGTATTTGAATGAGAAGCAAAGAAATGCAACTTGAAAATATTGAACATTAGCACCAGTGAGATTCAAAGGATTATTCTTGATCTCATGTAACAAATACTCTGTTCTAATGTGCTACTTAGAATTTGAAATGTCTCAAAGTTATCATTGTAAAAATCAGTTACTATTATATTTTTCTGTAGATACAGAAAGTAAACAAAGATAAAGCTAAAATTGCGATGCTCATTTTTTATTTATCTTTCCTAGTCTGCTGATTTATTCTGTTCTTACTTTAAGTTCCAAGAAGAATTTTGAAAACTACTAAAGAAATATAATCAAATAAAATAATCTGTAGTCTTGCCACAAAGAATACAGCACACGAGAGGAGCTGCGTGCAGTTCACTGTCATCTACAAGAGTAAAGCAAATGCAGATTTTTCTAACTTTTCTAAAATAAATGTTTATTTACACTAAAAACAAAATGTCGAATGTTCCTGATAAACGTGGACAAAAGATAGAGATCATTCACATATATACTAGTACGCCTAAGAGGAGTGAAAAGGAAAGAAACAATATAGTTCTGCCCCTAAATATTCTGAATTGTTAATTTTATAATTGAATGGCTGTGTTGAAAATGGTCATGGACATTTTGACTCTAGGAACACATTTGGCTTTTCTCTTCAAGCATTTCTTTCAATGAGTATCTTTGAACCTCTTTTAAAATGAAATTTGTATTTTAAAATCAGCAGTTCACAGTATTATTTAATACAATTATTTTTGCCCTCAAAGTATTATTAAGCCATCACAATATTTCCTGTTATTCATTCAGAGTAATTTGAAGTTTTTTTCACTGGAAAGACTGCGCTAACTGGAGCTCTTTCAGTTTCAAATTGTGTTCACGTTAGATGTTAAAGTACAGGAAAAAAACATGGTTTGGGTAAACTTAAGATAACATGATTGTGTGGAATCCCAAATAGTTCTCTCTTTTAATTTCCAAATGAAAAATAAATTCATCCTCTCAGATTATTGCATTATAATTGTAAGTCTAAGAGGAAATTATTGATGCTTTTCTTTTTTTCCATGAATTTTAGAAGAACTATTTTCACGTATGATATTACATAAAATTGCAACGTTTAGAAACATGGAAATATTTTTGCTGGCTATGAGCACCAACGTCAAAGGTACAGAAAATATTAGAGAAGCTCTATAGGATGGTGTTTAAAAGCTCGAGTTTTGGAGCCTAGAAAGCCAAAACAGCCGCTCCGCGCTGCAGGCTCGGGAACTACGTACATAGACTTTGATCTGCGTTTATTTATTTACTCCATCTGTAAAATAACGACTACCCCCAAGAATTTTGGTGAAAGTTAATGGAGATAAAATATGTGAAAACTAAAATGTCTGGCACAAAGCAGCTGCTCAAGAAATATTAGCCATCTTTATACTTATTATAATTATTATTATTATTATATTTATTAGTTATCAAGTATAGTTACCAGTGAACTTGATTAATGAAATGCTAATGTCTGTCCTTTAATACACTCAATTAGAATAATGATGTATTACTTTAAATTTGCCTTAATACTGCAAAATTAAAGTTTGAGGTTATCTGCTATGTTTTAAAATTTATTAAACCACTCATACATATGGTTTGTCAAAGTGTGAAAAAAAATTCTTATCTAGTAATATTAATCTTGTTAGATCCTTACTTCCCTGAAAACAATTACATTCAGAAAAACATTATAAAACATTAAGGCTTACCCTAACATCTTAGAGAAATAAAGAAAGTAAATACAGCTGACCTTCAATTTTAAAGACTCTGAATTTCAGGTTGACTGTTTTCACTGCTTCACTCATTTTGGCTGGTCTGCCCCCAATTTTTAGAGCAGCCTGGTTAATTATTACAGTACCTTCTGTTAACAAAATAGATTCGAAAAGCCAAAAGGCAGCTCCTGTTACTTAAAAAGGAAGCCATGGCTGGGATAAAAAGTTTCCACGACATTGTACTGTGTGTGTAAAACTTCTTATCTTTGTCCTGTTAAATTACTTCTTTGTTAAGGAAAGTCACATTTCAGCTCTTCTGCCAGCTGGCATCCTTTTTTATATACTACTCTTTTAACATCATCATTTTAGAGCTATGGTGTAAAGACTTTAACTTTTAATATTATGTTTCCTTTTCAACAGCAATACTGATAGCCATGTCATAAAACCTTACTTTAGAAGTACTTAATAAACCACAATCACAGCACTCTCCTTGTTGTTGAACACCAAAACCTCACTCTGAGCGTATTTGCTAAGGTCTCTAAAAGAGGAAGTACATATATTCTCAGATTGGTCACATAAACTATTGTTTTAAACCAAATTTCATATTTCTTTAAATTCGATGAGTGTTTACCTTAGCACTGCTTAGATTTTGGAAATGACAGTTTTTAAAGACACTTCTCAAACCATATTCCTAACTTGCTAAAGTGTGTTTGTGAATTTGTTCTTCAGAACCAAAAGAGTTTGTGTACACCCACACACACACACACAAACAGAAATTAATTGTTTTGCCAAGTAGTAATACTTTGGGGTCGTTTCTAACACTGACTTACAAATAACTCCACTCAAAATACTTAGGAAATAATTAAGAAATTAAGGGCCTCTACTACTGACGGATCAGTCAGTTACTAAGTAGAGCAGCAGCCTGAATATACGAATCCACATTTCAAGAAATGAATCCATGCCTCTTTTGCCCCAGTCCTTGGGGAAGGAGAACTCCTCAGAAAGACAGCCTCCTGTAAAGGACTGCCAAATTCCTTCAAACCTCATACATGTGTGGAGGGAAAAGTGATATTGGGAAAAGTAAACAGTTAAATGGCAGAACATAAAGTTCAAATGAAAGCCACAATCCTCTTTCTTCTTTCTCAAGGAGCCAAGAGGAGAGGCTGATGTTCTCCTCGTTTCTTACTGCCACTTCCAGACCATTACATCTGACTCCAAAATTCTCTCGCTCTTGAAGTCCACACCATCTTCTTTCTATCGCCCTTCCTGTAACCTCACTATTACCTTCTACTGACCTAAGTGTCAGAGGTCAGAGGGCTTTAGAATTTGGTTTATGTAAGTCTTCTTTTCCTCCCATTCCTGTCAGAACTCCCGGGAATTCAAAACGAGGCCCTCCAGCCTCACAGTTCCCAGTTTGAACAACTTTCCTGTACGTCCTGGTTTATCCCCTCGCAGGACTGCATGCCTGGACTGCCATTCCTCCAATGAGCTCCGCTGGAAAACCTTCTAATTCCCAAGCCTGGTGTTCTGAAACCATCTGGCCTTTCTTCCTTTCGATGCTTCATTCATGCGTGACCAAATATGAACGTCTCTGGTCTTTCAGTTCATCGGAATGCCCCTGGGTTCACTTACTTTAGAGTTGATTTTAGACCTCAGGGTGTCAGTTTTGCTCTCACAAGCCCCCGGACTATCTCAGATCCCCCCACGGTGGTCAGCCTCCAGAACCCGGGAACCGTACTGCTGAGTGCAAGACTATAGGCTTTCACATACCATTTCATCAAAGATGTCTGGCATAGTGTCTGGACCATCATATTATTTACAGTAACAATAACAATAATAATATATTAAAGTTCACTATGTGCTAAGTACTCTACAGTTTAGATATATTTTGGTTAATCCTCTCAACAACCCCAGGAAGCAGATACTATTACTATCCTCATGGTAAAAATTATAAAGGAGGCACAAAGAAGTCGACACTATTTAATAAATATTTGCTAAAGAAACTAATTCATGTGTATTGGTACATTACCCCAGACCTTTTTTCTTCAGTAGACTTATTTATTAGAGCAGTTTTAGGTCCATACAAAATTGAGTTGAAGGTACAAAGATTTCCCTTATTCCCCTCTTGCCCATGCACATATCCCCCTCCATTATCAACATTCCTCACCACGGTGGTTCATTTCTTATAATTGATCAACCTATATCGACAAATCATCATATCCCAGAGTCCACAGTTTACATTACAATCCACTCTTCCTGTTGTACATTCTCTGGGTTTGGACAAATTTACAGTGACACATATCTACCATTATACTATTGCATAGAATAGTGCCATTGCCCTAAAAATTCTCTATGCTCCACCTGTTCATCCCTCCCTTCCCCTTCAACTCTGGCAACCATTGATCTTTTTACTTTTTACTGTCTCCATAGTTTTACCTTTTCCAGAATGTCATGCAGTTGGAATGATACAGTATGTAGCCTTTCCAGATTGGCTTCTTCCACTTAGTAATATGCATTTAAGATTCCTCCATATCTTTCATGGCTTGATAGCTCATTTCCTTTTCATACTGAATAATATTCCATTGTCTGGATGGACCACAGTTTATTTATCCATTCATCTACTGGGGTGATGTCATCAAGATGGTGACATAGGTCATTCCAACGTTGCTCCATTCACCTGCTAAAGAACATGTTGGTTCAGAATTTTTTTCAAAGTAGGATTAAATCATATCCTTTCAAGTCAGGTCCCAATATCAGTTCTTTATTTATAGGAGACAAGGTCACATTCTAAACTGACTCAGATGAGATTTGAATAAGACGTGGTTTATATTTTACTAAGATGTAACATCAAAATTTTATTACTTTATTTCATTTTTTAAAAAGCAATAATATACCTTTAGTATTTATCAGTTTTTATACCTGGTTTTTTAGTTTTTAAAGTATTTGAATCCACCCCAAAAGGACAACCCAAGGCTACCAGCATTTCAGAATCCACTAATTCAGTGGAGATATTGATATGGAAACAGGCAGACTTTGTGAAACCACTCAAAGCTTAAGTTTTCTCATCTGTAAACTTGGGATTAAAAATAGTATCTTCCTGGGCCAGCCCCCATGGCCTAATGGTTAAAGTTCAGCATGCTCTGCTTCAGAGGCCCAGGTTTAGCTCCTGGGCATGGAACCACACCACATCAGTGGCCATGCTGTGGCAGTGGCTCACATAAGAAAAAGAAGAGGAAGATTGGAAACAAATGTTAGCTTAGGGCAAATCTTCCTCAGCAAAAAAAGAAAAAAAAAATGGTACCTTCCTCATAAGACTATTGTCAGGAATAAATGACATGACGAGAGCTTACAACAAGTGCTAAAACATTTCTGGAGAGGATCAGTAAGATGTAATGGCTCTGAACCTGATAAAATAAACAATATCTTCAATAGAAATTTTAAAATTTGTTTCCCAATTTCTTTTGCATATTTTGCAACTTACACATGCGGTTTCTGGATGACATTCTGAAAATGAATAGTGCATAGAACAGAGCTAATTACCAGGAACCGATATGTTGTTTTTGGGTTTTTCAAAAATATGTATAATCAACACAACGTGTGCTTTAGGACGGTGAAAGCAATGGTCTCCACCAACCTCTTCTCAGTCCCAATATCTTTCTCCAGAGGCAAGTACCCACACCTCTTTTAATGTTTTTTTCCTGGCAGTTACACTATTACAAGGGCACAGAAAAATGACCTCATACATATATTTTATAAAAAATTGTTTATATTCTCCACCAGAATCATCACTAAGAAATGGGTTCCTCAAAACCATATAACCAACCCTTGAAAACAGCTATTGGAAGGTCTGGGGTAACCATTTGTAGCGAGATTGGAGAACAAATATCCTGTATTGGAGCAAGAGGCAGAAGCAGGGTCCCTAGAAGGTCATCCATGAAGGAAAAAAATGACTAGATCCAAAATTTGATTGGGTGGCTAAGTCCAGAAAAATAAGGCCATCATGAAGCAAGTTGTGCAAGAAAAAAGTAGGGAAACTAGAAACTTCAGGAAAAGCAAAAGCTGAAATAAAAGAGGCATAATATTGGTAGCCATTGGTTCTGTAATAAATAATATTTACATATATGTAAATGTATGTAAGTCAAACACATAGCCACAATTATGCATTTGATTTCCAACTCTTAGAATCAACCTGTTCTACGCTCTGTGAACTTCATAATGATAAAATTGAAATGCAATGTTAGAAACTTCAATAATGTAACAGTAGAAGTCATAAAGTGCAGGGTGAAAGGAAATTTAAGGGACCAATAGAGGTGTGAATATCCTCATTTCACACAGCAGTGAGTCAAAAAATATTTTTTGTTGTTAATGAAAACAAAGAGAAAACTGATGGCATGTTACTGAAAGCCACAAAGATAACCAATGAAAATATATCAAATAACTGTATAAATATGTAGGGAGAACAGGGTTAGAAGATTGGATAATGGAGTGAATAAACTAAATCACAATCTATCACAGCGAAAAATCAATTGGTTATTTCTGACCTGAATCTTTAAAAAGTGGTGGGAGAAACTTACTAAAGTTTCAATTAATTTTCCTGTCTCAGCCCCTCATCTTACTCCCATCCAACATCAGTCTTTCCAGGTTCTCCGAGATAAACTGGCTCTACTCTGTACTATAATCCACATGGTGAACATCCCGGGCTGTGGCTATGTCTGCTACGCTGTCTCAATTATCATGCCTCTATCTATTTTTTGTTTTATTTTTGCCTTATCTACTTTATTGAGGGATAATTTGCATGAGATAAATTGTATCAATTTAAAATGTAAAATTCTAGGAGTCCTAATGGTTGTGTGTACCCTAAACTACCACCATGATCAAAATGCACATTTAAACCACCTTCAAAAGATTTCTGTGCCCTTTTGCAGTCCTTCCTTCCCTTTGTCTCTGGACTCAGGTAACCACTGATCTGCTCTGTGACACTTATATTAGTTTGCATTTTATATAAATGTTACACTACAAATTGAACCTTTCTCATTTGGCTCCTTTAGCTCAGCAGGATTTTGAGATTCATCCGAATTGCTATGTGAATCAGTAGTTGTTGCTTGATACCAATGAGTAGCATTCAATTGTATGAATGACATGTCTTGTTTATCCATTCACCTGTTGATGGATATTTGGGTTGCTTCTAGCGTGAGGTTATTATGAACAAAGTGGATTGAACATTCATGTACGAGTCTTTTTGTGGACATAATTTTCATTTCTCATGAGTAAAGACCTAGCAGTGGAGTGGCTGGGTCATGTGACTTGTACATTTTTAACTTTAAAAAAAAATGCAGATAGTTTTCCGAAGTGGTTGTATCATTTTATACTCCTTTGAATAGTGCATGAGAATTTCACTTGCTCTGTATTCTCACTAACAATTGGTATATTTCATCTTTTTTAGTATTAACCATTCTGATGATAATTTCATTATCATTTTACATTACATCTCTCCAATGTCTGTGATGTTGACGGTATTTCATGGGCTAATCAAATATTTTCTTTTGTGAAGTGTCTGTTTAAACCTTGTATCCACTTTTTAAAATTTCTTTGCCTTCTTATTATAAAGTTATAAGAGATCTTGACATATTCTAGATACAACTGTTTTTGTCATTCATGTATGGAATGGATATTGCCTCTCATTCTGTGGCTGGGCTTTTTATTTCTTGACAGTGTCTTTCAGGAATCAAAAGGTTAAAACATTGATAAAGCCCAATTTAATGATTTTCTTACACCATGGTTTATACTAATTTATCCTAGCTAAGAAAGCTTTCATTAATCTAAAGTGACTAAGATTTTTCTCCTATGTTTTATTTAAGAAGTTTTAAAGTTTGGGCTTTTACTTTTATGTATGATCCATTTCCAGTTTTTTTTGTATATCTGTGAATGATCGATATTCAATTTTTTTTCCACATGGATAACAGGTATTTCAACATGATTTATTGAAGAGACTTTTCTTTCCCCAAATGAATTACCTTGGCACTTCTTCAAAAATCAATTGACCACATATGTCTGTGTCCATTTCCAGACTCTTTAAGGTATTCCTATGATCTATATGTCTATCTTTTCACCAATACTACACTGTCTTTATAACAATAACTTTAGAGTAAGTCTTAAAGTCATGATCTGTACATTCTTAAACTATATTCTTTTTTAAAATAGATTTACTTTCCATATAAATTTTAGAATCACCTTGCCAATTTCTAAAACTGATCCTACTTGAATTTTGACCTGGACTGTGTTGAATCTGTAGTTAAGTTTGGGGATAAATAACATCTTCATTATACTGAGTCTTCAAATCCATGTCTCTTCATTTATTTAGCCTGTCTTTAAATTTCTTTCAACCATGTTCTGTAACTTTTAGAGCAGATGGTTTGCACGTCTTTTGTAAAATTGATTCCCGAATACTTTATGCTTTTAGTGTTCTTGGAAATGACTTTTTAAATTTTCACTTACCAGTATAGAAAACTACAATTAATTTTATTAACTTTGTATCCTGCAACTTGGCAAAATTAATTTATTCTAATAGTTGATTTTTGATTCCTGTAGATTTTCTAAGTAAACAACATGTGCCATCTGCAAGTAAAGAAAGTTTTACCTCTTCCTTTCAGATCCTTAGGAATTTTTTTTCTGGCCTTTTTTTCCATGTCTGTGACATACAATATTGAGCAGTGTGAGCAAGCCTCTTTGCCTGTCCCCAGTTTCAGGAGAGTAATATTCAGACTTGCACAAGGAAGTATGATGTCATCTGTAGATTTCTTACAGACACCTTTTATCAGATGGAGAAATGCCGCTTCTATTCCTACTTTTCTGAGAGTTTTTACCATGAATGGGTGTTGAGTTCTATCAAATATTTTTCTGTTTCTATTGAAATGATAACATGGTTTTTCTCCTTTATTCTGTTAATATATTTAATTACATTGTTTTTTTAATGTTAATGTAACTTTGCATTCCTGAGATAAATCACACTTGGTCATGATGCATTTTCCTTTTTACATATTGCAGGATCCAGTTGCCAGTATTTTGGTAAGGATTTGAACATCTAGGTTGATGGGGATGTTGTGGGGGTTTTAGTTTCACATTTTTCTCTGGTTTTGGTTTCAGGATAATGTTGACTCTATGAAATTGTTTGAGAACATTCCCACCTCTTCCATTTACTGAAAGCATTTTCATTAAATTTGTATTATTTCTTCTTTAAATATTTAGTATAATTTACCAGTGAAACCATGTGGAATGAGAGTTTTCCTTGTGGGAAGTGACTAATTCAATTTCTTTCACTGATTGAGGGCTTTTTGTGTTATCTATTTTTTTCTTAAGTGAGCTTGGGTAATTTGTGTCTTTCAAGGAATTTGTCTAATTTATCTGAATTGTCTAATTTGTTGACATTATTGTTTCTACTATTCTTTTATCTTTTTAATATCTGTATGATTTATATGGAAAACCCTTCTTTCATTTCTGATATGGCTGATTTGGGTTTAGTCTTTCATTTTCCTTGATCAATCTAGAATTTTATCACATTTGTTGATCTTTTCAAAGAGCCATCTTTGACTTTAATTGTCTTTATTTTTGTCTATTTTTGTGTCATTCGTTTCTGCTCTTACATGTATTATTTCCTTCCTTCTACTTACTTCAGTTTAGTTTGCTCGTCTCTAATTTATTGAGATGCAACCTTAAGTCACTGATTTTTAATATAAGCCACAAGCTCTAAAGTTTCCTCGAAGAACTGTTTAGTTGTCTCCAGAAATTTTGATATATAGTATTTTTATTGTCATTTAGTTCAAAATGTTTTTAATTTCCTTTGCAAATTCCTCATTTGACCAAGGATTACTTAGAAGTGTGTTGTTCAATTTCCAATACTTAGGGTGTTGCTGGACACCTTACGTGTATTTTGCAGTTGTTGGGTGCTCTGTAAACATAAATTAGACCAAAGTAGAAAATTGTGTTGTTTAGCTTCTCTGTGTTCTTACTCTTTTTCTTTCTTTTTTTTTTTTTTTTTTCGTCTAATTGTTCTATCATTTGCTGAAAGAGGGGTTTTTTAAGCTTCTATGTTGTCTATTTCTCTCTTTAGTTCTTTAATTCCGTGTGCCCATGAGCTCTTGAGCACACAGAATCCCTAAGTGGGGTTAACTCATTTAAAAACATGCAAACCCTTTGATAGTGCATGGTCCATCGGAAGCACTCCACAAACATTAGCTACTTCTGAACTAACACTCTTCATTTACTCAATAAGCTCACACAATCTCTATTCCAGCCCTACAAAGATACTAAAGTCATTCCTTGGAAGATTGCTAATAATTTACTAAAAGTCAAGTCCAGGATCCCTTCATCTATACCTTATTCTAATACATTTCTGCTGCACTTGACACGGGTAGTGATTAGTGATTTCTTTCTTAAAATCTCTTCCCTTGGTTTCTGAATGATGTATTCCCAGTTATTTCCAGTTATTTTGCCATCCTTCTCCCCAGTCCACCTGTGCTTGGTCTGCTTCACAATTAGAGGTGTTCCTCCAGGATCCAGTGTTCAAGCCTCTTCTTATTTTATACTTCCTCACTTGGTTATTTCATCCACCACCACTTTCTTAACCACCACCTCCATATGTATAGTACCCACATCTTCTTCTCCAGTCTCAGCTTTCTCCTGAATTTCAGACCCCTTTTGTCAGCTGCCTGATGAGTAAGTACGTACCTCAAGGTAAAATTCCAGCACCCCAAATTACATATATCTAAGTACAAGATCATTACCTTGACACCTACCCTGAAACTATTAATTTACCTTAATTATATGTGTATGTTGTTTGACATAACCAACCTCTCAGTCGCTAAAGCTGAAAACATTAACATTTTGAGGAAAGCAATAAAGAATAGAGGTTAGGACTACAGGCTCTAGAGCCAGACTCTTCGAGTTCCAAGCCTACTGTCTGAGACTCAATTCCCCCATCTGTATAGTCGGGATAGTATCTAAGTCCTACTACCGATGGGAGGGTTAAATGAGATCATGACTGTGATGCAATTAGTGCACCATAAATGTTTACCAGCTTTATTATATCCAAATTCTCCCTTGCTTCCTATATCCAGTCAGTGTCACGGTTTGGCAATTTGGCAATGGGTCTTTTCAATAAAGACTCGTTGTTATTGTTACTATCACTTTAGCATTTGCTTTTAAAATAAAAGTTATACTATATTGTTTCTAGAAAAAATCTAATAGAATCTTTTTTCTTCCATTTTTCAAGTTAGAAAAGAACAAAATAACATTCAAAATTAAAGAATAGTTTGAAAACTGTTGTAGTTGCATTAGAAGGCAATAGTTTGCTTAAGTCCACTTTATGAGATTTCTAACAGTGTTGGTATGAGAGAGACAAATATGAGATGAAAAGAGTGCGTTAGTAAAAAGATTTAAGACACTGCTGTGGGGACATTTCCTGCTGTTGTGATAATGTGATTTTCTTAGTGCGATAATTAAATCTATACTGAGATGTGATGTGAGACCATCATGGTTTGGGGAGGATTATGAGTTTTATAGATTAAGTGGGAATGACTCAGTAACCTAACTAATGAAATAAATACATATTTTACACAGTACCCCAACTGATTACAAATATGATTTAAATAAGAAAACATACCAAGTTTCCACTTGCTCATGTGTATTTGAAAAAATTCTTTGACTCAGCAGGGATTTGAAAAACTGAGTTTGTCAAATAAAAAGTATCATTAATACATTTCCTTTTTTATTTATGGAAATGCTTATAATGTTCACCTTGATCCCTAAAATCAGTGGTTTTCAGCCTGACTGCACATTAGAATCACCTACGTAGTGTTTTAAAATCCCAATGCCCATGCCACACCCCAGATCAGTTAAACCAGGATTTCTGGGGCTAAGACCTAGACACCAGTAGTTTTGAAAATCCCCAGGTGATTTCAAAATGGCAGCCAGCAAACTGAGAAGAGCTGCCTTTTCCCTACTTGATGAGCTTTTACGTACCTCGTGAATGGTTACTGATCTGCAATTTGTAAAACATCCCAGATTAATCAATCACAAAAAGAGGAGGTCATTGCAAGTTACCAGAAATAGCAGCTGCCCGGGTGATTCATAAAGAGAAGAATCATTGCTGCCAGAGAGTGGTAATTCTCAAAACTGAAGGAGTAGTCTGAGTAGTTTTAGGCACAGCAGAAGCCAAAAGAAACTGACTTTAGGTAGATTCCTATGAGTAGGGAAAGCGTATGGGATTGAAGGCTAAAAAACCTATATCAGATGACAGTTGTGCCAACTTAACTAGATGTGACGATAAACAAATCACTAGACTTCTCTGAGCCTGTTTCTTCATCTATAAAAGGGTATAACGCTATTGTTGTGAGCATATTATGAAAATCATGTAAACAAGCCATGGAAGGCATTTCGTGTGGTTTCTACTACCACAGTAGGCGTTCAGCAAAAGTTATTTCCAAATTTCCTTTTCTCCAATCCCTATGCCTTTCCTATTCCCTATTCCCTGTTACTTGCTAATTGAGTTTATTCTGTTTAAATTGACCCACCAATGATCACAGTGGACTGTTTGAAATCTGCCCTGTTGATGCAGCCTTACGGAGATTGTGCTGGACTGGTTTCTAGTGGCAAACCACCTGTGATCTGGAAATCAGATGAAAATGAGTTTAAACCTTCTCCAGAACTCCCAAACTGTGTTTCCAGAACTCTGGTGTCTCACAAAACGTACTTGGTGTGCCAAACACACAGAAAGGTCTATGGTCAAAACAATTAGGGAAAAGCAGTATACTGCGGTCCCCTCTTACAGATGCACGAAACAGCACACTGAAGCTTCAGAGAAGTTCTGCAGTAGACGTGTGCCTTTAACTCAGAACGCCCTAACTGGATCGGACCACCCTTCTGCCCCAGAGACACCCGTTAGCTTTAGTGGTCCACATCCGAGGAGCAGCGCTTGAGAAATGCTGCTGAGTGAAGTTACTGATGACAGTCAGAGGTCAGAAAACTAATTCTAACGTGCCCCTCCTTGTCACTGGAAGAAAGCCCATCTCAGCCAACTCTGATCAAGAAAGAAAGCCTAAGAGCTGTCGAGGGGGTTTTAAAATAAATTCTGAGATGAAATTTTAAACTAGAGATTTAGAGCTGAAAGTGTCATCAAGATTGTGGCTACTTGTACTATTGAATTTTTTTATAACTTTAATGTATGTTGACACAAATAATCAATAACCAATCCATAGATAAGAAAGATAGAACGATATTTATTGGGCCTAATGTGAGGAGTAGTCCAGAAGTGCTCCCTTACCCGGGGAAGGAAGCACTCAAGGGAAGCGTGGTTCACAGCATGGTTATAGGCCATTTCAGGGCAAAGAACACACATCAAGCATGACAGGAATATAATTTTTTTTCCCAAAGTCACAGGAGATGTTTTGCCAAAGTTCAGCACGTACACAGCAGGTCAACTTGACCCTAGTTCTCTGGGAAGAAAAGCTTATCTTCAAAGAAGTACTGGCATCAGCATCAGAGGGGGAGACACTGCATCCCCATCTTTAAAGAGGGCATTCTTTGCTTTGGGAAAATGTTTGAAGCAGATGTACATACATGTTTGGTGGCCATAGGTCAGGCTGCTAAAACTGGAGCAAATTCAAACCAGAATGGCTTCCCTGTATACTTCAATATATGAAAATTATTATTCTCATCATGTATTACATGTAAACATAGTATCTAGAGTCTTACCTAGCAAGACAACTTCACTGTATGGCAAAAATTACACAACTGAATTTACTGTTTTTTCATTTTGTAATCTAAAAAATGAGAAAGAAAGGAAATAGTATAAAAGAGAAGAGATAGGATCTAAAAGGTAATGGAATGTTTACACAAATCCTGCCAAATATGGTAAAATGTGTTAAGGTTGCCTGATAAAATACAGGACACCAAGTTAAATTTGAATTCCAGATAAACAACAAGTATTTTTGTCAGTACAAGTATTTTAGACATACTAAAAAATACTTCATTATGTCTCTGGAATTCAAATTTAACTGAATATTCTTTCCTTTTTTTTTGCTAAATCTGGCAGCCTAAATGTGCTAAATATCTAAATTGCATCAAAAATGACATGCACAGAATGCAAGCAATGAAAACAGATGATTTTTTAGCTGTCAAATATTGACGTGCCACAGTGAAAAAGAGACAAAGAGAAAGAAAGAAAGACAGCTTTGATTTTTCTCAAACATATGATATAAATTAAGATCTGTCTAGGAATTCAGAATAAGCTGATTTGGCAACTATTTAGGACAGCAGTGTGAAAAGGGAAAAAGATGGAAAACTAATAAGCAAATCTTAATTAAACTTTGCAGAAACTGCTTTGGGAAATGAAGATTGTAGTGTGAGAAACAGCCACAAAGGCTATTTTAAATTGCAATTTTTTTAAGTCATAAAATAAATGTAAAATTCCTTCAGCATAAAACTAAAGATAAACCAAGAGAGAAATTTTTATCCGAAAAGAAAACGAGCACTTCATTCTACTTAAGTCAACATATGAGAATTGTACTCTCAGAGAGCTGTTTCTGAAAAGAAATATGGAAGCTAAATACGTATCTGTATTATGAATTAATTCATTACAACCATAATTGGTTTTCCCTTTATATTCAAATTAGTAAGATAAGAAATAATCAGAAATTCTTTTGCAAATGATTATGTCAATTGCATTGGTTGGCATTTTATTTCAGTATTATATTATATTCAACACTCCTCAGATTTATATCAACAGAATCTCTATAGTATCTAACCAATAGGGGGAAAAAAACCAGAAACACAGAATATAGCTAAGAATTTGATTTGGCCTTGTTCGGAAAGATCATTTTAAAAACAATCAAAATTAAATTGCTTCCAAGTAGCTCCTAAGGAAATGCAGACAATCCCACCACCAAATATTTTCTCTTCAGTCCTACAGTTTAACCTACTGATCCTTATGCACGAGAAATGTCTCTTTAATAACACCAAAAAATTATGTTTCCTTTTTTGACTTTCTTCACAAATTCCTAATCGATCCAATAATTGTGTGTGATTTCATCTTTTTCTGTAGTTTGCTCAAGGTTAATTACTAAGTTTTCAATAAATAGAAAATGAGTAGTCCTTGGTAAAAGTTAGTGACACATTTAACCTTTCTAACCAAATAAATCTACCAGTGTGAATTATTGGTCTTCTTATTCATTGAAGCATCCTTGTTTTCTCAACTTGTTTTTCATAGTTGATTATTTAATGAATAAGCTGAATTTACCCTAAGAACATTTTAATTCACTTCAAACATTTGGAACATATGTCTAGAATTAACATGCAGTGGCTCCTCAGTAAATATTGTTTTTGGACAATATTCAGAAGCATTTATACTATTTCTGAAAAAATACTGCATTATGGAAAACCAGTTCCTGCCACAAGTCTCTGGAAAGCTCCCCAGAACACAAAGGAACATCAGGCAGAAAGGAGGTGCCGATTTGTCCTGACCTGCCCGATTACCCAAATACGAGGAATTTGAGAAACCTAGTCACCCTCACAAAATCTTGTTTATCCTTAAAGGGAAGCTCACAGAGAATCAGCCATGGCCATGTGCTGCATCCTCCAAGGTGACACTGAACTCTCACCTTTCCCCTCAAGGCTGCAACCCCCAGACTCTGTGCTTTTTGATATTTCTGTCAGCCTCAATGCGTTATCTACAACACTGGGTCCTGTGTAGGCAGTCCCTGATTCTGTAGTTTAGATGAAGATCTTCTGGGTTTATGGCTCCTCAAACTCCATGGAGCTGAAAGGATTTGGGAGAAAGCATCTATACTTGCCCCCCAGAGCCAGAGATCTTAACTTTCTCTAAATTCATGGTACATCTCAGCTAAACCTATCTAACAATAAGTTGCTTTGTCTTTCAGACTGAATTGTAAACCATTTGTTTTTTAAATCATATTACCTCTTTTTTGGTGAGGAAGATTGTCCCTGAGCTAACAACTGTTGCCAGTCTTCCTCTTTTTTCCCCCGCTTCTCCCCAAAGCACCAGTACATAGTTGCACATCCTAGTTGTAGGTTCTTCTAGTTCTGCCGTGTGGGACGCCGCCTCAGCACAGCTTGATGAGCAGTGCTAGGTCTGCACCCAGGATCCGACCTGGTGAACCTCAGGCCACAGAAGTGGAGCATGCGAACTTAACCACTCACCATGGGCTGACCCCTGAGTTGTGAACCCTTTGAAAGCAAGGTCTATAATTGGTTCTTAGTTTTCATAACCCCAGAGCTCCAGACTTCGTGCTTGCTAGGAGCTCATTAAGCATTCAGAGATTACTACTCAGGAGTCAAGGTCATCTTTCTTCTGTTTACCTCCAGGACCGGCCCCCAGTCCAGGCCAGTTTTCTTGGCTTTTCTTTCCTTGCAGTGGGCCCCAGGAACTCAAACCAACGCCTTTTACCCCAACGCCCACACCAGCTCCTTGAGGTTCTTTTCCCCTAAAATTGATTGCGCCGTAGGACACAGTCATCACAGTGCTCTGCTCACTCTCTTCTACTTCAAGTCTCAGATTAACTCTTCCCAAAGAGCAAGACAGGGAGGGAGGGCAGGCAAGAAGGCTGGCACAAAGCAATTTAACTAGAGTGGTTTCCTCTGGCGCTGCCTTGATACAGTCTTGCAAAGACCTAGAGAGGAAGAATAAGCCACATCTCAAAGAGATTGGGCAGCATCTGTACCAACTGCCCAAAACATCGTGGCCATCAGGTACAACTCAGATCTGGTTCCTCCCTGCCTTGGAAGTCTCTTTCAGGAATCTTCTAATGGCAGGTAAGCATTAAAATGCCATAAAATTGTCCACAAATATTAGAGTATAAAAATGCAATATAGCCCTGACCCTTATCTGAATCTTCTCATCTTCAACTCAGTATACATTAGGCCAAAGTCAGTCACTCCTAGGGTTCTGATCTCATTTATTTTCCCTGGCCATAAACATACCAATAAAAATTACCAACATAGAGTAATCAATAATTTAATTCTTCAATGCTATTTAGCATTTAGATTTAGTTTACATGTTTTGGAGTAATCGCCCAAATGACACCTTAGTCTAAAACCGATTCAAACTCTCTCCTCAGAATGTATCAGTGGGGCAGTTAATTAACTGCTGGATGAAGGAGGCACTTGAATGGAAAGGTTGTACAACCCTGGAGCCAGGACTCATGTTGGTTGACATGCAAGCAGAAAAAGTTAGTAAAGAAAAGAGCAGAGAAAATGCAGATGGGAGAGACCACTTGAATCTGGAAAGAAAGTAAGATGGTCCTCTCTCCCCTTTCCCTCTCCAGTCCCCTGTGTAGCCCAGCTATATGTCATCTCCTGACCTCATGTGGTATAAAGTCACTTGTTCTAATGACCCCCTCTTCTTAAGCTGACTTGATTGATTTATTTTTTTTGATAAGCAGTTATGCTCTTCATCAACCCAGATTAATCCCTTTAATAATAAATATTGATTCAGTTAATGACATGAATTTGCGGAAACTCTGAATTAGCAACATATGTTTCTATGCAAATAATATGCTACATTATATGGCCTTTAGAAAGATGTTCCAAGAGCTGTTTAATAGATATTTCTTATCAGTTTTTGCACTACTCACTTACTTTTTCATATATATCACAAAAGTAAACTTCAGTCCAAATGAGGTGAGTAATGTCAAATTATAAAATAAGAGAATGCAAATTATAAGACTGAACAGGACTATATAAAACCAAGGCAAGACTTGAGAGAAGACGTCATTTCATTCTGGACCTTCCACACAGACAAAAAGCATTTTGATCATATGCTGCCTTCTTAAAAGTAAAGTCAATAGGCACATTCCAGGGACACTAGATAATAATGATATCTTTAGGAGAATAACTGGCAATGTACCTGTGAATAACAACTTTTGGAAGGCATTTTGAGGATACTAAACAAGCATAGAATTAACACAAATGCCAAGGATTCTACTCGCAAGACACTAATTTTAGCTGGCTCGCGCAATACAAAATTTAGCCAGGAATGATCAAGGCAGGAATATCCACGTTCCCATGAATTGTTCTTCAGGTCGATGCCAGAGGTTAGTGACCAAGGCTGTCCCTGCCCAGGTTAAAGCTGCATGGGGGGAAACTGCTAACATCCCACTCTTTCCTCCAGTTCCCCTCATCTCAGACGACCTTGTGAAATCTCCACTAAAACAAACGTCCTTTCAGGACTTCGCATTACGTCCTCCTCTCCCTACACAAGAGTTGGACACCAAGAGAAGCATTGGAACAGCTGCGCAATTAACTTCTGAATCATTCTTTCTGCCACTTTCGTGAGTTTTTTCATCCAAAGGAGAAAATTAATTGGTAAATATGGTGTTTCTTTTCTACTGCATGTTAAACTTCAGCTTTGGTAGAAAAATAACAGTCTGTCACATGGACATCTTTCGCATTGTAATTTCTTTTCATCATTTTATAACAATTGACATCTGACAGAAAATGGTAAATAAGTTAAATTTTAAGTTGATGATTCAATCCAAATTACAAAAAAAACGAACTTTATGAGTGATGTAAGAATTAAAATAAATGTTTGTGGAATGATAGGATTATTTTATATGCTTTTAAAACTCGTAAAATACAACTCTGCTTTGACAGTGCTTAGAAAAATCTTTCCAGTACATTAACTCATATACTCTAATTAATTATTCTGCTTGCTGAACCTGGAAATGGGGTTTGCTTCCAGAATAATTTACATGCTGCATTGACTTTGAAAACTCCTGTTACAACCATTAAAATGTTAACCTAAGTCTATCCTAGTAATAATAAAATTTAAATAGAAATGTGTTAAATGGCATTTATTTGTTTATAGTACACATGTTTGTTGTTTTTAAAACCTTTTTGAGCAAAAAGATCAATACTTTAATAATCAAGTGTGCTGGAAACAAACGTCTAGGAAATAAACAAATTTTAGACTATTAGTTTCCTGAGCATTACAGACGTTCTATCACAGAAGAATTTCATCACACGGAAGTGGACAGAGTCTGGAAGACAAGGTTACCTGGGGTCCCATATCGACACCAGGCCCTTCAGACAGGGTAGAGGCACCAGAAATGAGAGAAAAGGCCACCTTCTCCTCCACCCAACTACCTCCTTCCCTCTGCTCCCGGCGCTTTTCATCCTTCATTCAGCTCTACTTGAGAAATCAGGAAACGGTCTCTGTACACTGAAACCCTGCCCCACACCCTCTGACCCCCAGGTCCCCACTGCCAGATTGGATCTGCTCTCTACTCTGGTAGAACCCCCTACACTTTGCTCTTACGTGACACCTATCAGACCACATGAAAATCTGTCTCTTTTCTTGTCTTTCTCCCACTCTAACTGAAAGTTTCTTACGGGAAGGGGCTAAGTTTTTTTGCGTCAAAATCATGTTACCAGCTTAGAGCCTGGCATCTATCTAGGGGGCATGCATTAACATGTTTGTCAAAGTATTTGTTGAAAGCTTACATACTCGATGTTATTCCTGGAACTGAAGTTATTGAACCAAATGATAACCAAGTTATCATTGAACCAAAAAGTCTAGAGCCATGCTTTCATGAATCTTACGTTTTAGTCGGGGAAGAAGAAAATACACAAGTAAAAATCTCTCAGAATTTCAGAGAGTGATAAGTACTATAAAAAAAAATAAGATAATATGGTAGTGTCTGAAAATTTAATGAGGAAAAGAGCCAGTTCTCTAGGAGAGAAACTTCCAAGCGGAAGAAAGAGTAAATCCGAAGGCTACAATTTAAGGGGCAGTTTGATTTTATCAAGTAGCAAAACTAAGAAGGCCTGTGTGGCTGAAGGACAGTGAGAGCGCGGAGGCTGACGCCGCAGAAACCTGACAGGTGGACAAGGAGCGACTCCCGCAGGGCCCGGAGGGCGTGGTTAGGGACCAAGACTGTACTCTAAGTGCAGTGAGAAGTCATTGAGAATTCTGAAGGGCACAGCAAAATCATCTAGTCATGTTTGTAAAGGCTCACTTTGTCCAGAATAAGAAGAACGAACTACAAAAGCCAAGCAAGAAGACCATGCAACACATAATAAAAATTAAACATTCTGGTTTGGGCTGACGCCCTAAGCAAATAGATGCCAACGCCCCCACATTCTAGTACGAGACGCTATGCTGAACCCTGCCCCCGTCGGGACCGAGACAGCAGGGGGAAGCCATGTTATGTCTCCTGGCCTTCCCCACCTCTAGTTTGCTACAGTGGGGAAGTCGCAGAGGGAGGAACGGGAAGAGGGTGAGGATGATCTCTGGAGAAAGCTGCAGGTGTGCTGAGAGCTCACACCCTTTTCTGTATAGCAGTGTGTTTAGAGGGGAAGGTGGTTAGTGCTTTCCCCTCACCTCACACTGAGAGAGAGGAGTTTCAAGGAAATTACTCAAAGAGCACAATTTATGAATCCTAGAGTCTGGAGAATGGGGGTGGTGAGGGACCTACACCTGGAAAGGCCTAAGACTAAGAGCCTGTTGCTGGCCAGGTGCTTCATCACAATCCAGCAAAGGTGACAGACTGCTTTGGAAATGGCTCTTTGTTGAGATAATGGACAAATATTCATTCAACAAACATTTATTGAGCTCCTTCTATCCATCAGGCCCCGTTCTGGGAACTTGGAATATGTCAATGAGCAAAACAAAGATCCCTGCCCTCGAGTCAATTACAAGCCTAGTGCGTAGAGACAGACGAAACATTCATGTGAAATAAGTATATAGCATAGGAGATTATACAAAATAAGGAAAAAAGAAAATTTAAGCTGATTAGGAAGATGGGAGAAGTGGTACTGTAAGGAGGAAGAGAGGTAAATATGGGTTGAAATATTAAGTAGAGTGGTGGGAATTCAAGCAAAGACGTGAAGGAGGTGATGGAGTTAATTAACCAAGTGGTTGTCTCAGGTAAGCCTATTTCAGGCAGAGGGAACAGCCCCAGCAGTTGGGTCTAACTTGAGCGTACCATCCCGGACTGTGGGCTGAGCAATAGAAAACCATGGGCTCGGGAGAATTTTCAGGACCAACTGGGCAAGATAAGAGCTCTGCCTTGAAATTTTCACTTAATTAAACTCACCCCTTCTTTCAAGACACTACTTCCTCCACCTGTAACCTAAACTTATTTCCCAGTTGGGGTCTTGATCATTTGACTCTAGCTACTTTTCTCCTAATATCCTCAACCCTCTTTCTACCCTGTGCTTCTCCCACTACAAGATATATGATCCAACAGTTCGTTTTCCACTCTTCTACCAAGGCTCCTGAGCATTTCCAACGAAAAATTGCACTGCAGTCAAGACTGATGCTGTAAACAGTACACAGAATTCTTTTTCTTCCTTTGATCACCTCCCTCCTACTCTCTATAGCAACCGTGCCAAATGTTGATCTCACCCTTCAGGATCCCTGCCTCCTCCTCCTCAACAGATGACATGGTCTCCTAGTCAAAGAGAAAACAGTCTGCGACACATGAAAACCTCTAAGTTCTTGCCGTTTTCCACCCCCACCCCCCATGCACATGTGCTCACATGTTCACTGGCTACAAACACATTTCCTTCCTTTATCTCCTTTCCCTTGTCTCAAATAAGACCATACAGACAAAGTATTTAGGTAAGTGTTTGACACAAACTGATGTACTCAATAAGTTTTGTTTATTTTGTTAGTTTTAATTTTATTCCTTTTAAAAGCAGATAACAAATTCATAATGAGTGTAAAATTTTCGAGCCTCTTCCCAAACCCCATCTCCCTATTTCTATTCCCCAGAGACAACCACAGTTACTGTTTCTTCTGTATCCTTCCAGAGACAGTCTATGTGGAAATCAGCAAGTGTATTCATAAATATCCTTTATGTTACAAGAGCAGTAATACTATATATACTTTTCTGCACTCTGACTTTTTATTTTAAAATATGCTTTGGAAGTTTTTCATATCAAAATATAAAGAGCTTCCTTGTTCATTATAAGCATATACAATCATTTATTTGTATCTGATGATGTACATATTCATTTCTCACATATAGAACTACATGCATAGGTTAAACTCTTAGAAATAAAATGATTGTATCAAAGATTATGGCCATATGGTCTCCATGGGGTTGTACCAATTTACATCAGCAATGTGTAAGAGTCCATGTTCCCTCATCCTCAATTACATAGAGTGTTTGTTATTTGTTCATTCATCAAATATTTTCTGAGTGACTATTGTGAGCCAAATTTTCTCCTAGGCCCTGGTATTAAAGTTTCTGCTTCTATATAGTTTACACTCTAATGAGGAGACGCGTCATAAATAAATAAATGTCAGTTAAGTTTATAATTTAACTTTTTACTCTGCTTGGGAGCTTTAGCTTCCATGCTGCATACATACCAAACTATCTTTGTGTTTTAAAAAAGTCAAATTTCTCAACTTAGAGTTTTCATCTACGTTTTGTCTTTTAAAAGTTTCTAAATTTTCAAGTTTTGCGTTAGTGATCAAACCTCTTAAATGAATACTTCACACTGACTTTCTCCAATTCTTCATCTTCCATTCGTTCTTCAATGCATTGTCTTTACCAATCTCTGGTGACTTTATAGATCTACAGGGTGTCAACTATAACGCATGAATTATAAATTAAATTTTAAATCCAGATGTGCCTTCTAGACAACTAAATATGGGCTGTCTGATATGTTAGTCTCAATGTGTTAGAAACTTTCACCATCTCCTTATCCTTTGCAGTCCCTACAAACCTCCTTTTCCTGTGTTCCCTGTCGCATATGTGATGTCATCTTCCAACTGCTTGCCCATCACAAAACATAGGAGTCACCCTAGACTCCTCCTCCTCCCTCCAGCTCCACCTTCTCCCAAATCAAATTAACTGTCAAATCCTGTCATACACTAAAAAAGGGTTGAAAATTGCTTTCTCTCCTCAGCCCTTTGTCTCATTCCTCGGCTGGAGACTCATTATCTCTAGACTGCTTAATCCTCGCCTCTCGTGGCCTCTAATCTTTACGGATTCTGCTTCGCATTCCCCAGCAGCTCTCCGTAGCCTCCAGGATGTGGTATATAAACCTCTTACTTCCTGTCCGGCTTTTCAGCCTCAACTGTCATACCCATTCAAATTATTCTCCTACCGAATTCTTCCTGCTATTGTACCTTTGCAAATTCTGTTTCCTCTCTCAAAAGGCCTTCTCTGCAGCCTACTCTCCCCAAATGTCTGACAGCCCAGTAAGCTCATTCTTCAAGTCTTAGTTGAAATTTCAACTTGAGTATGAGGTCTTTTCTGATCTTCCCAGGCAGAACTGCTGCAACCTCCCGTGAATAATTATGGCTTCGTTCTTACACATTTACAAATCACGTATCACAGTGCTTTTCAGGTTCTAAGTACTGGCTTTATTCTCAGGCTTCATGTGGTGGCAAAAGCATTTCAAGTAATCCAAGCTTAAATAATCACAGCTATATATCCAGTGGAAAAATAAAAATTCCCCTTCCCAGGGGCTCCCACAGAATTACTAAGATTCACCTGTCTTTGGATATATGCCCACTGCCAGACTAATCATTGTTAGCTACAATCATTGCCAGGGAGTTACAATGTTTATTAGCAGTCAGGTTCCCAACAGGAAATAGATGCACAATCAAATTAGGAGAATTCAAATAGAATTCATTTACAAAGGGACTGGGTACAAGGGGAAGCATGATCAGTGCACTAGGCATCCTGTCTGTGCACCGTGGCCGGGGATGAACCTAGATGCTAGATTCTCACGTGACCTGGACCCAGAGACGGGTCTCAACGACAACAATGCCACCAGTGCCACCTTGGCATGCTGAACAGCTGTAGAGCAGCAGGAAGCAATTGCTCCTGTCCCTGCTGCCACCTCGGTCTGCTCAGCAGCCAACCAGGGGAACGAGCGGCCTGTAGAAACCACCTCAGTGGTGCCAATGGGCAACATCTTTGCCAAACTTGTGGTCTCAAGAAGTAGAAGAGATTTCCTAACAGCAACAATATTGTTCATCATGCCGAATCCTCCCTCAACTTCTGCTCAACTAACAGCAATTATATTCAAAATCCTGCCTAAGATTTTTCCATATTTATTACCAGTATTATCAATTCTCGGTAAAATGAGAGGACAATTTTCGATAGCTGTCTTGATTGCTTTGAACTAATGAGCTTATGTTAGAATGTATGTTTTAGATATTCTGCTTATCATAGTTTTTGATTTTTATTTGCCAACTGGTATAGAAGCATTTCAATATTATCAATTTTGAATTTCCAACAAATATGGCTGTTGACATCACTCTTATTATAAGAAAGAAAAGGTTAGGATGCCTGAAAAAATTTTTTAGATGACTGCCATAATGTACTTATTTCCCATAGTGCAATGATTTGTGTAACCTGATAGTAAGCTCTTTGAGAAAATGTTTATGACATATTCGTTTCTATATCCAGAGTGCCAATTGCAATGCTGAAAACAAATAAATGTTTGTTGAATAGGTCTCTTATTGTATGTCTCTTCTCCCTAACTTCTGATAAACAATGTACTCCTTTGTGGTATGGGCTGCATCTTTTATGCATATGTATCACATGTAGGATCTAACACACACTGCGTTGCTTAATAAATATTTATTGATTGATGTTTAAAACTTAGGAAACAAATTAAGAGGTTCAGGCATTATATTCTCCAATATTTTGTCATTCTGTTCAAATGACAGTTCAGATTTGTTTTATGCTAAGTAACCACTAGGTAATATATAAATCATCATCAGTTAACCATGTCATCTCTGAAATACCCAACACACTCTTTACAAGTTTTTTATAATTTTCTTTAAAATGTCTTGACTAATATCAGTTCCAGGCACATTTATTAAAGTGAGATAATAATAGCCACTACTATAGTAGTCACCATAGCAAAAGAAGGATAGGAGTAATTGAAGTTACTGAATGAGAACTTGTTTTTTAAGTTATAAAAAAGTGGCCCAAAAATCTTGGAGAATATAAAAACTATTTGGTAGTAATTTCGACATTCTCAGATGGAAAAAAATGTTAAGTCAAAGTGCGTTAAGAAGAGTTCTCCTTCCTTGTCATTCAAATATGGACAAGTTTCTCATAATTATCTTGGGATTAAATCACAAAATGTCACTATCTTAACCATACTCTGTGCTTCAATTTGTATCTTGGCATTCTAGGATAAATTACTGTGTAAAACAGACACAAACAAGATATGATATTCCATAGCATTAAGTAGAGCCAACTAAATAAAATAAAAATAAAGAGATACCCATCTTATTTAAAATTGTGGATACTTTACACCTTATATTTATATAAAGCCAGTATATTTAGGCTAAATATGTCTCAGTCAATCACTGCCTGTCTTATCCAAATTTAAAAGTTAAGTTTTTCTTCATATTTTAGTTACTAGCCTTGGTTAACCAGTAGCCTGGAAGACAGATTGCACTTGAGCAGAGCTCCAAATCATGGCTATATAACATCCGCCCTGTGTTTCAGTGCTGAACATTCCATAATGTCATTAATTTAAGGCGATAAATCAACTACCCAATTTCAACTGGCAGCCATTCAGCACTCACACGATGCTGCTAGACTTCTGCTTTGTATACCAGGCCTAACAAGCCAATGGTGCCCAGTAAATATCAGTATTAATCATTTGTTTTATTTATGATACTGAGTTAATCAGTTAGTACTTACTAAACCTATTAGATGTAAAGATGTACTTTATAGAGCTTAAGGGGGTCAAATGAGAGAAAGTGAATTAAAGATGAAAGAAAAGGAAGAGAAATACTTTCAATATAACATATTTACAAAAGAAAAATAGAAAAAAATGGAGGAGCATATATCACAATTAAGTGCAATACCTTTCATTCCATTAGCTACATTTGCATAAAATATAAGTAATAGTCTAATGCCTTTCAAGTGCTGGTAGGAAAATAAAAGGTAAAGAGAGAAAAAAGGAGATTGCTGTTCTTGACACTGCTTGACCCTGGTGACCTTGGCTTGGTTAACTAGTTATTACACATAAAAAAATAAAGTTGCTAAGTGAGATATCATCACTAAAATTAGATCTCTTTTAACCTCACAACAACAGCTTTTATTGAGTTTTAACACAGCCTAAGCACACAATATTTTTTTTCCAAATAATTTACCATGACGCTTTTATTCATGTTTAGGCGAACTTAGATACTGTCTCCCCAAATTTTAAGATAGACTTTGTCCAATCCAATATTTTATTCTAGATTAAGAATTAAAAAATAAGCATCTAGATAAGATATTTACCATATTGTTAATAATTAACTAACTTGAAAAATAAATTTATCTAGTTCCTGGCAATAACCACTTACACAGGACATTATTATAGCCAGCGTCACTATGGAGTGAACTATTTGCCTTACTGAATACTCAAGGAGAGGGAATGTTCAACAAGGAGGAGAGAGAGATCATGAACGTGTTCTTTCAAAATTTCCATCTCTGGCTTGCTAACATATTACTCATTTTCCATTTTAACTCAAATATTGGGAGAGTACCTCATTTCTCATTGATGATAATTGTACATGTCTCCTCCCACCACCACCTTCTTATAGTGGAATTAGAAAACTTGGTATTAGACAATGGTGGTCCTATAGCTACTATAAAATGAAGACTGAGGTAAAAATAAACTTTTTACCCTGTTAGACCCATTTCATGATTTCTCCAATGCTTACAATGATCCTAAAGGTAGAGGTTGCTAGCCTCATGCTACAGATGACAGATAGACATACCGAGTTTACTAGCTGCTGGGCACCTACAGGATTTATACTTATCCTTCAACAACGCTTTCTAAGGTTTGACTCTTACCATCTTCACTTCATGGAAGAAGTTGAGTCTTTGAAAGTTGAAATGACTTTCCCAAGCTCGTGCTAGTACGTGGGCAAGATAGGCTTCACGTGAAGTTCTGTTTAACTCCAGTACTTGTGGCTTTTATACACAATACCTGATAGTCTCTTAACAAACCAAGTCCCAGTATCAAGACTAAGCATCAGTTCCTACTGCGCTCACAACCCCACTCCTCCCACATCCCACATCCCTCCTCCCTTCACACATACTCAGCTTCCTCCCTCTTTAGATTTCAGCCTCAAAGGAAGTGGTGCAGCATACCATTTGCACATGTGTGTTTGCTTCCTTTTCCATAGCAGGTGCTTCTACAGCTCATTTCACAGTGTTCATTGAATGTAGTGCAGTTTTCCCTAAGATTTTCATTGTTGCAATTTAATTATTTTCCCGACTTTAGTAGACTACCAAACAGATGTCCCTTGAAAACAATAACCAGGATTGTTGGAGCAATGAAATGTGTGAATACATAAATTTCACTTAAAATCAGAATTTCTTTCTTCTTTCTAAATATTTTTAAGATTTGGTTAAAGTTGGTAAATGCTTTAATGGTTAAAGCTGCTTTCATCAATGGTTTTAAGGAAAATATTGCTTAATATTTTTAAGATTTGGTTAAAGCTGCTTTGGTTATTAATTTCCAATAGTCACTTAGCAATGTGTCTGCTTGTGTCAGTCTGGGACTGGTCAGGGAAACAGAGACTCTCAAAATTTTCCTGGAATAAAGAGATTTAATGAAGATATTGGATTTTACATTGTTTGAAAAACTAGGGGGAAAAAGTCAAGAAAGTCTAAATTCAATTCAATTCAATTGTTGCCCCAAATCAAAGAAGCAGACTCTAGAGAACCTCAGCCTATAGCCCCAAAGTAGATAGTGCTCAAAGACTTACTTGGAAATTGTTGTGGTTATCAAACATACCTGAGAAAATTCCCAGCAACTATTTCCAAGAGCACACAGAAGCTGCTGTCAATGTCTGCCCACACATCTGGCTGCAACCACCTTGAGAGAGTTATCAACTCTCCCCCTCTTCTGCCTTGTGGGAATTCCTCTCATTATCAAACTCTAAAGCTGACTCTCTAGAGAAGGCGATTCTGGGAGATGTAGTTCCCTACTTCTCCTTTATGTTGCAGGGATTGGGAGCTCACAGTGATGCTGAATTGACAACAAAGAATACAGCACAGTCCATCCTTGTCAATTTAGCATCAATAGATATGACATTGGCTTTGGGACCAGGTGGCATGCAGAGACTGAAAAACAATGAGGAGAGTATAGTGAGCAAACTTAGTGGTGGCTGGACAGGAGGTGATGAAACTATCTTGAAGCCTAGAAATAGGGCAGCCCATATTTCCCAGTAGCAAAACAATCTGTAAAAGTGTGGCCTCCAGTAACTTGAAAGATAAAATGAGTTTGATGAACTCGTGGATCTGACCAAGAAGATTTCCAGGCAGAATGCCGATTAACAGTTTTTTAGTTGTGTATAATAAGGTGTGGAAAGAAAAAAAGGAATTAAAGTTTGCAAGCAAAATTTAGAAGAAATATATAAGAGCTAGGACTTCCTAGATAGGAAAACAAAGCTATTTCACGTCACCAATCTGTCCAGATAGCAAAAGATTCTCAAAGTAAAAATGGCCTCGGGGGAAAGAACAGATAAAAGATATGGCTGTAAAATCCTTTATTAAGACTCCGCCAAAGATCTTATCCTCTCACTTAACTTCGTTAAACATTTTGAAGACTTCTGATTGCCTGTAAAATAAAACCCTGTGCCCTTATCATGGTATGACAGCCCCTTCATTATTTTCCCTAGGTAACTTTCATCCCCTCACCTCCAACCCTGGGCCGAATGCACCTTCGCAATATCCACATCCGACTACTTACTTCACATGTCTGAATGCATCCTACATTTTTATGCCTCATATTTTTCCCCCCACCTGGAAAGGCTTTCACTGTTTCACCATGGTGGGATACTTCTCCTTTACCAGTATTTCTGGGACACTTTATACATACCTCTATAATGCCCTTATTGCATCCTATTACTGTATCATAGTTACTTGTTTAGCTGTCTCATGACCATGCTGGTTTCTTAAAGACAAGAACAATGTGTTGCTTTGCTGTTTGGTTTTGTTCAGAGGTGGGTTGGTTTGTTTGTTTGGCATCTTTTACACGTAGCAAATTAATCAGAACATAAATAACACACAGTAAATAGTTCTTAAAGGAATAAATGGGAACAAAGAAATATAATAAGAGCTGAAGGGAAGACTCAGAGTTGGAAACGTAGTGAAAAAAATTTTGGAAACATGTTGAACATGTTCCTACCTTTACAATTTACATATTTAGACCTGTTCACCATCTTAAACATTTCCAGCAAGAAATAAGCAATTCATTCTATTGGATATTTGCCTCAATTTAAACACATTTCTTACTCTATAATATAATCTTTTTTACAGAAAAAGTAGTTATTTTATAGATCTCGTGAAATGGGAGATAATAACTGTACCCACCTTGTAGATTAGCAGTGACGATTCAATGGGTTAAGATGTGTAAAGCGCTTAGCACAGTCCATACAGAAGTAAACACTCAGAAAAGATAAATATTATTACTCTAATTGAAACAGGCAATTTGTAGGTTCTCATGAGGTCTCAACAGAATTGAATTTTACTTTCTTGCCTCTCTACAATGTTATTATTAAAACTATTTGGGTATGACCCCCCCCCAGGTTATTTACAATATATAGTAAATTAAACTATGCCCCTATGAGCTTATAGTTTAATCTGAATGGGAACAATTTAATTGGACATCAAAATCAAACAGACACCTGAATATAAATTAACGTTAGATTAAGAACACTGTGTATAAGCAGAGGAGTAAAATGCATTGAGTGGCTAGTCAATAAATTGGTAAATATTCATGCTGAGTAAAGCCTGGGGAAGTTTTTTTCCCTCTGTTATTATCAAGAAGGCTACATTTAATTGATGGGGCTACAGGCCCTGCTTAAAGAAGAAGCCTGGCTATTTCCCAGTGAAGACATTCAAACTACAGAAGGCAATCTGGATTCTAAGAGGAGGAGAACCATGTGTGACACGGCCTATGTCCAGTAACCCAGAGGTGGTCCCCAGTACCATGAGAACTCGCAGTGGGAAACGTAAAGGATATGAAAGAATCTGATTAGATGCTATGTCTGAATTAATGAAGGTAGATGTTTTATTGAAATCCTAATTATAAGTGGCAAGGAAAATAAGACAAAAGAAAAAGAAACCCAATTGTGATTGACTGTATTTGTTCTCCAATTTCTTTGTTTTCTAGAAACACAACTATCAGCAAATTAATTAGTTTTCTAAATTTAATAATGAGAGATTTCTTGTAAACTGCAATAGAATTATATGATACATTTAGACTTTTCCTTAGCATTAGGTACCATTTTACTGAGGCTAATTTAAATGCTAAAGTGTAATGTTTAGAGAAATCAGATGAATTATCAAATAATTTACCTTCTAATTTTAAGCTGGCCTATTTTCCTACAGAATTTATTTTTATTATAAAAACCCACATAACTATTTCCAAACAGTTTCTCTTGTTTAATAGTCTATTCAAAATGTAATTTCAGGATTATCTCTTCAAGAGGCTCTTATGCCAAACCTGTTTACAGGCAAATTAAAGTGGAAAGTTATTTTTTCTTATAATATGGAAAGTGTCAGCACTTTTAAATCAATTCCCATAAAGATAAATAAACATTGCTGCAAAGGAATTAACCAATTAAGACAAAAATGCTAAATTTATGATGAGAGAATGTGGAAAAATTGGAAGGTATAAATTACTTAACCTGCCACGTTTCTAATATGTCTAATTGGCTTTGCAGTATTTCACCCGTGACCACTGATGCCCTAAAGGATGTTTCCAGGGAAAATAGCTAAAGAGCGCAAGGTCCACTAATGTTGACAGCACATATCGAGGATCTTTCTGACAGTCCTGACGGTGCTGACGAGCACACCCCTGTGTCACAGGCCCTGTGATCCAACATTGATTTAGGAAATACAGTCATAATGCATAGCTCCCATAATAGGCTGAAAGAGTGGAAACAGTGTAGGAGAAGGATGTTAATAGACCTAAGCCAGAGGTCCAAGAGCTGCATGAAGACGACAGTAAACATAGGAAAACATCAGAAGCAAAGCTAGAGTAAGATCATTTATTTGAGAAACTCCAAGACACAAGTTAAGAATGTGAGAAGAGGAGATGCTAAGAAAGTTGTACAGCAGAAACGTTTGAGCTGCTCTCAATAGAGCGGAACTGATAAGGCCATAGCAGTGACAGGAATAGACAGACAGCTGAGGAACAACCATGTTGATTTCTCCCGAAACCTGTGTCCTGGGACCAATGGCATCAGCATCACCTGGGGTCTTGTTACAAATGCAGATTTGAGGGTACCACCCTAGACCTACCAAATCTCACACTCCGTTGGGTGGGACTGAGTAGTCTGTGTTTCCACAAACCCTCCAGGTGATACTGAGGCAAACTAAGGTTCAGAACCACTGGTTTAGAATTTCTAAGGAGACTTTAGCCTCCATTCCTTATCTGGAGTTGTCTTAGTTGCCCTTTACAAATGGGCAAGTGTCGATATAAATAACATAGATATACAACTCCTTTTCAAGTACACACAGGACAGCTACTTATTTTCTGGGTAGCGGGTATTCAAATTTCTTCTGCCACTCAATTTGTTTAGGAGCAAGTCATCAGCACGTGCCTTCAATGAATATGAGAAAATAAAAATTAAATTTAGTACTGGTAACCCAAACACAAGTAGAATATTAAATATGCTGCACTCCAAGGTTTTATAATACACACACACACATACACTTCATAGAAAGCACTTGACATAAAAACATCAAGTATTTAAAATTATTGTTCTATCAGTTCCAACAAATGAAACATAACCACTTTAAAGTAAAAATAATTTAAAGATTGTGGAGGTATAATAGTAGTTATAACTAAGAATGAATTTTCAGTTTTCTATCTTCTCTCTGTCTTTTTCCAAGATATTGGTATCTGCCAAAAACTATTAAAGAAACAAAGAGCTGATGCAAAACAAAAGCTATCACATAAAAATGATTGATCTTATTTCTTTACACTCCAATTGCTCTTATTTGACTTGTAATTAAGTAATAACATGGACTGAAATAAAAATTATAAGCCATGTTTGTAGGGTCCTCTTTCAGAAGTAAGGT
Source organism: Equus przewalskii (assembly GCF_037783145.1). Classification (NCBI taxonomy): domain Eukaryota; kingdom Metazoa; phylum Chordata; class Mammalia; order Perissodactyla; family Equidae; genus Equus; species Equus przewalskii. The sequence continues at coordinate 2,481,560 of NC_091857.1, read as the reverse complement.
AACATGGTCATCACAATGATGACTTGTAAAGAAGAATAATTTCTGTTTCAGTGTGAGGCCATTGCGAGCTCTCCTCACTGGCAAGCTCACCTTGTTAAGTGGGTTATTTGGTCATATATGTCATTGTAATAAAGGGCAGTGTCTTACGGTTATTTGACTCCAACTAATTTTATTTCATCTTTTTAAACCAAATGAACTGCTTATATCCACAAAGACTGCTAAACATTCTGACATTTTCCTAATTTCATAAAATGATCATGGAATGCTATGATATACTAAAACTATTTTATTTTTGTTTATTTCCTTTTTTACAACCTTTATATCCTGACATAAAATACATTGAAAGTTCCTTTAGTATCCACAAGCCCAATGATAATGTTCTCAATGTAACTTTGAAGCAAGTACAAAATTGTTTATGATTTTAAATACTGCCTTAAGTATGATACTTTCTTATATTGCATTATATAATGCACAAATACACATTAACGACGTGCTTTTAAACTTTTTCTCCTGTAGACAAAGAGAAAACATAGCTAGGGTTAATATAGTTTTTAAACATAATTCTATAATGGTAGAGAGTTTACTGAGTAAAAGGTAGTTTACTCATAAAAATTGTTTTGAGCCATATTTTTTTAAAGTTGCTATTCTCATTGGATTTATTAAATTAAATGAAAAGAAAAAGAAAATCTGCAATCTGAACTTCATTTTTTCAATCCGTAGAATCTCCTTGGAAAACACACACACACACACACACATATATATATACTTTTAAAAAAATTATTCCGAAAGGAAAGAAAAATCTTTGAACCCTTCTCTGAATTGTTTTTTCCCTCCTTTATTATAGGTATCCATGTTTTCAGCTAAATTAATCTTTCAAAACAAAAAAGATGGATTTCTTAAACTCATCTGATCAAAACTTGACCACAGAAGAAATGTTATACAGAATGCCATCCAAAATCCTGGTGTCCCTCACTCTCTCTGGTCTGGCACTGATGACAACGACCATCAACTCTCTTGTGATAGCTGCAATTATTGTGACCCGGAAGCTGCACCACCCAGCCAACTATTTAATCTGTTCCCTTGCAGTCACAGATTTTCTTGTAGCTGTCCTGGTGATGCCTTTCAGCATTGTGTACATTGTGAGAGAGAGCTGGATTATGGGGCAAGTGGTCTGTGACATTTGGCTGAGTGTTGACATTACGTGCTGCACATGCTCCATCTTGCATCTCTCTGCTATAGCTCTGGATCGGTACCGGGCAATCACAGATGCTGTTGAGTATGCCAGGAAAAGGACTCCCAAGCATGCTGGCATTATGATTACTGTTGTTTGGATTATATCTATTTTTATCTCTATGCCTCCTCTATTCTGGAGGCACCAAGGAACTAGCCGAGAAGATGAATGCATCATCAAACACGACCACATTGTTTCCACTATTTACTCAACATTTGGAGCTTTCTACATTCCATTAACATTGATTTTGATCCTCTACTACAAAATATATAAAGCAGCAAAGACGTTATACCACAAGAGACAAGCAAGTAGGATTGCCAAGGAGGAGCTGAATGGCCAGGTCCTTTTGGAGAGTGGTGAGAAAAGCACGAGGCTGGTCTCCACACCATATACACTAGAAAAGTCTCTATCTGATCCATCAACAGACCTTGATAAAATTCATAGCACAGTGAAGAGTCCCAAGTCTGAATTCAAGCATGACAAATCTTGGAGAAGGCAAAAGATCTCAGGCACAAGAGAGCGCAAAGCAGCCACTACCCTGGGGTTGATCTTGGGTGCATTTGTAATATGTTGGCTCCCTTTTTTTGTAAAAGAATTGGTTGTTAATGTGTGTGAAAAGTGTAAAATTTCTGAGGAAATGTCCAATTTTTTGACATGGCTTGGATATCTCAATTCCCTTATAAATCCACTGATTTATACAGCCTTTAATGAAGACTTCAAGAAAGCATTCCAAAAACTTGCGCAATGTCGATGTTAAAGAAAGTTCATTATTAAAAGGTTGGGAGCTTTTTGAGGTGAAGTAATTCAATGAATGCTGAATAATAAAACATTTAACCTTTTGGAAGAAGAAATAAAACTGCTAAAGTGATAGAAATATGATTTATATTTTAATAGCAACATGAATATAAAATTTATTGATTAAAAGATGTTTCTTTTAACCATCATTGTAGACGACTCCAAATTTGAATAATTTATTGTTTATAAACAATATTTTGCCTATGCAAATTTCCTAAAAGGCTATCTAGAAATGTATATATTATTAAGAACAGTAATTTTCCAAGCTTATGTCTTACAACCATTACAGAAGAGTGTTCAATTAACAACATACCTCCATCCATAATTTCTATATAATCCTATTGTTTTATTAGGTAATTCTGTTATTTTATAGAAAGGATATAATTCACCACAGAACACACATTTCTGCTACTAACCACTCTTGTCCCTTCTCCATCTCACCCTGTGCAAAAGGGGCGGAGGAAGGAGCTCACAAAGATTGTTACTTAGTATGACAGGAGGAGACATAAAAGTCAGAAGTTGATACTGTTTTTGTATTTAGCTAGGAAAGAGTACTCATAAAGTAAGTTAGGTACTGCAAAATAATTTTGGATGCTGTACTTGTGCGTATTTAACATATTCTTTTTGTTTAATATGAATTCCTAGAAGGATATTTTCTTAACCATATGTTATCAACATTTGAAATCAAGGCCTTACCCTAGTAGCAATAACTCAGGGAGTGGGGTGGGGGGCATGTTATAACTGCCCCATGTTTATTTAGGAATCAAATTTAAGGCACCAAGTTCCCTGAGTTACTCACCATAGTTATTATGCTCCTAACATCTTTTTAAGAGCGTAAAATACACTTCCTCTTTTGTAACGTAATTAAGCTCAGCTGCTAACTAAAATGTCCGTGGTGCTTTGTACTTCAGCAGCTCCATAGCTTCAGTTTACACATAATTTCCTTTTTATTAGAGAGAATGTGATAGAAACTCTTAGAACTTTCCTCTGACTTCAAAAATATCTCTACTTTTCCAACTGGTAGAAATGAATAGGCAGATTCATATTATGCTAATTACATTGTATTATATATAGTATAACTTTAATATATATAATTATATGTATATATCCCAATCACACCACTAGTTCAGTGAGCCAAAGCAATTCCATAAGTTTCTCTTCCATCTTTGTATAGGGATTTAAAAATGGAAGAATCGTGCTTCTGAGATTTCATTTTCTTTAAACCAACAAGGTCATAGACCACATTTTGGAAGGCATACCATTGACCAAGATAATTTGAAAAACAATACATTCCTTTTTGTTTTTAAGCTGCACTTTTACGTGTATTCTAAATATTCTTTCCTAGTGGGGTGCTTAAGAGTTCATTACATCAATTTTTTATGTATCTATGACACATTACTCTCAATCTAACAAATATTTACAGTTCTTATTTTATATAAGGCATTGAGACGTACTACACAGAAGATACGGGAAATAATAAAATACAGTTTCTCCCCTTAACATGTTTACAATCTAAAAAGTGAAACAAAAAAATGAAAACGTTAATAGAAAAAAAACACAAAGATCTGGCATGGAAGTTGTTTACACAGCTATGATGGTTCAAAGGAAAAATTGATCACACCTGGTTGTGAAAAAATCAGCAAAATTTCATAAAGAATGTACATAAAATAGATATTAAACAGCATTTGGGAAAGAAGTGGTGGTAACATCAAGAGTTAAGATTGAATTCTGCAAGATTTGGTGGAGCATGTTCATGAAACAGCAATGAGTTTGGCAGCCATTTAGAACAATAGAAAAAGAGATTAAAAGAGAAATTGGCCATTATTGTGGCTGACTTTGAATATCAGAAAAAGAATTCTATAGTCAATTTGGTTGTTACATGTCAACGGATTATCATTGATGCTTTTTAGCAGAAATATTACAAGTTTAGGGTAATTCTAAATATATATATATACATATATATATATGAATGGATTTGAATAGGGAGTGCTAGAGATAATGACTTCTTGTTAGAGAGCAAATCAATAATCCAGGCAAGAGGTGATGAAGTCTTGAACTTGATTCTGGCAATGGGAATGTAAAGGAAGAAATGAATGAGAAATAGTATGCAGGCCAAATCTACAGGATAGAGCAAACACATTAATAAACAGACAGAGAAACATGAGATGGAGAGACACTGAGATAACTAGTCCTCAAATGAAATGAGGAACTCGAGAGAAGTGACCTGTTGGTGAGCTGGTGACTTCTGCTTTGGGTGTGTTACACACGTAAAGACGTCAGAGCTCACAGGCACTACTGAGCAGTCTGGTCCAAGCAAAACCAACCAGTAATGAGATTTATCTAAGGCTCCTGCCACCTCTTTTGTCCCCTTCTCCTCTCTTTATCTCCCAGGGCCTTTATGCTGTGTTGACAGTCCAAAGGCTGCTCATCGTTCTCTGCTGACTTCTCTTTCCCCTCCTCATGAAAATCTGATTCTTTGATTTATTCATCCAAAGGCCTTGCTAAAATGAAAATAATCTGTTCAATTAATTAATTTACACCCACCTCAGAAGTATATATACTTATATTGTAGAACTCTAAGCAACAGCCCACCAACCCAAAGGAACGAATCTCAAGCAGGGTGAGGCTTGCACAATGCACATTCTACCCTCTCCTCTGAGTCGGGAAGAAGCTCAAATCCAGGAAAATAATACTGCTAGTGACAGGGAAGTCAACTCTCCCTTCATAGCTCCGGGGAGAATCAAGTCTATTGTTTCTGAGTGTACGAAGCATTTTTTAATCCAAAGGGGCACAGCACAGCACAGCAATTATTACTGCATCCACGCGTCTCCCTCACGTGCTGAAGGCACTGGTCCCGCCAGCCCTCAGGAGCAAATACGAGTGATTTCCCTCTAATTTCTTTAAACGGTATGTAATATGGGGCTAATAACCTACAATTTGCACTTTCTTGGAAATTTATGAAGAACAGATTATGCGTAACATGAGACAATTCCCTGAATACAGAGGATTTATTCTCTCACTGAAAATTGTCGGAGTAACTAAAAGCTGAAAACCTGTACAGAAAAAAATACAGTTTCACATTTATTGTTACCTTCATTTATAACAAATGTAACAATATAATGATGATAACTGATAAGGTAGAGGGAGAAAACATAAATATCACAGAGAGTGGGTAAATGTTATATAATGAAGGTTAACTTCCTGCTACAATTTTAAATATGCCAGCACCAGCAAAGTAAGTAGGGGTTCATTTTTGCTCTGATTCTTCTAAATATTTTCAAGTGAAGGATGTGTGAAAGGTGAGGACAAAATACCAGAGAAAGAAAGTCAAAGTACTGGATACTAAATCCAGTCCAATACCCCACCATTCAGCATAGCTATGTACACATCATATTTGAAAACCCACTTCTGCTATGAAACATGGTCTTTGTTACAGGACTGCTGTAAGAATGTGGATTGCCTAACCTAAGAGTTTTGTTTGTTTGTTTCGTCTCCCAATAGGCCCACAGGGTCAAATCCATAGCACGCGCAGGCCATCTAGGTAGTGGCAGTGGATGGGGCAATCCTTATGTAGGACCAATTTCCATACTGACACTCCAAACCCACTTTTTCTCTCCCTTTTCTGGTGAACTTGAGCCCCTCCTCCGTGCTCAAGGGCGCCCACGTTCCCTGCTTGCAAGTGAAGAAAAGCTTCTTGAGGCCTCTTTTGAATTCTTGCTTATATCAGCTATGTCAGCTCTAAATGTTAAAAGTCCCTTAGCAGAGTATAATCCCCATATCACAGGCTCAGTCGTAAGCTTGCCCCTCTGTATCCAAGAGTTTTGTGTCAAAAAGAAATGAAGAATTAAGTGGAAGCCAATTACTAGGAAATGTGTTGACTTGCTCCATCAAATTTCCTTAATACATTCTAAAGTCTTTCAAAAATAATCTGCTCAATTCTAAATGTGTCCACAGTAAAGTAATTTGTTTAAGAAAATGTGTTTCTAACATCCTCCTAATAACTAAATGATTATATTCAGACCTTTATTTTGCCAGAACATATCTCTGTCTTGAATAAAGTAAATATTTTCTTACGACATTGTGATAATTTTTCGTGGTCTTATGAATCAATATGTTTTCTCCCATTATTTAAAATGAGGAACTTATTGCTAAGAGAAATATTTTCCAACATTATAATAAATATCTGGTTATTGATATGGAAGATCTGTGTACAAAACATTAGTATTTGAAATCCACCTGAGAAGGATAAAAATTTTTCAGAGAAGTTACACTCTGTGGTTAGGCCACAAATCATAAAAATTCTGAGAAAAAATATTTAATATTATCTTTATCAACAGCAGCAACAATAAATCTTGTCAAAGCAGCCTTCCAATAAAGCTTGTGTCTAGTCACAGTTCCAGTTCCCACCATGGAACCTTTCCACTTCTGCAAGGGCAATAAAATGACCTTGTTCGTTTATGCAGACAAAGCAAAGCTTTCTAGGTCTACCTTCCTATGCCTTCCAATATCCTTTTCATTATATTCAATTAATATTTCTAAACTATATGTAACTAATATTCATTCCTAAAAATTATACTTATTATATCATTATATTATATTGTATATATTGTGTCATCATTATTATTATATTATACTGCAATCCAATTAATAAGGGAAAATTTTACTCATGCCCACCCCATCCTCCCAGACACACACACATTTCCTCTTTGTGTTAGTTGGCCTGGCTAGGATTCTAGTGGATCTGTGACCCTAAGAGAGAGAGTGTGTCTGTGAGAGAGAGAGTGTGTGTCTGTGAGAGAGAGAGTGTGTGTGTACCTGTGAGAGAGAGAGAGAGAGTCTGTGAGAGAGAGAGATTTTGCAGATATTAGGAAGCACTGAACTGGAAAAAGAGACGATCTTCTTAGCACAGCACACTGTGGAGCTTGGAGATGAAGGAGGAAGAGGAGGAGGAGGGGGCATTTTCAACAGGAAGGAAGAGGAGTAATATCAGATTTTAAAACCAGTGTCCAGAAGAACCCCCTGAGACGCTGGTGACAAAGGCAGATGCCAGAGATTCTGAGTCTGTGAGTCCAAAGCGGAGCCCCGGAATCAGAGTCTTCAAGGTTCTCCCGTTCCTTAACAAAGGTGGAGTTTGGAGCCTTTCTACCGAGCATGGCTTGAATGCTCCCAGCTAGCTAGTTAAATGTTTTGTGGGACATAGTTATAACAACTGAAAATGAAATTTCACCACCATTTTACTAGCAGAGTCCCAGTCAGAAACCAGAAAATTATTTTGCTACTAAATGAAAAGTGCTTAATGCAAAACTGAACAGAAGTAAAAATCACATCAACATTGCTGAGTGGATTACAAAGCATTTATTAAAAAAAAAAAAAAACCTACTAAAATCCGTTTTCAATCCGTATATTCTTTAAGTTTTGTTAGGGCAAAGAATAAAAGCTTTTCATCACATCTGAGGCAGCCATTTGGAGTAGAGTTCTCCAGATTTGAGATCAGAAAGGCTAACTAGGAGTCCTGACTCTGCTAAACATTAACTTGACGCTGAGCAAGTCTCACGGACCCTGCTTGCCTCAGATTAGAGCTGAAAGACTAAGGAGATAAAGTGAGATAAGGCAAACGCTCTTGACAAACGCCAAAGGGCTACAAAATGTAGGTGAGCACTGTTATTATTCTTTACGGTAGGTCTGGAATGAGTCAGAGTGCACCTGACACCGAAGCTGGTGCTCTGCATCATGCGCTGTCTTTTTCCGAGCCTGGAGAGAAGCCAAGCTGTTGATGGCCTCCCGGGCTGCCTCTCTCCTTGGTGAGCAGTAACTCCCAAGACCCCTAGCGGCAGCTACAGTCATGGGGCTGGGCGCTCGCCAGTCTCTGCCCTGCTCTGTCCTGCCTTCCCTGTTAGTAAAAGCCTGGCTTATTCCAAGCTTTTTTAGCTTTCTGGAAGGATGCAGTGCAATCCTCCTACTCTATTAAAATCATAACTGCAATTAAGTCCAGCATTAACGTCTTCCATCGATATATTCAGAGGTGATTTCCCATATGTTTCAGGATTAGGGTTTTATTTTAATTCTTTAAATATTAAAGGGGAAACTTCCATTTGAAATGAGAATTCTAAGTTGATGAAAACAAGACTGGAGGCTTACTTTTAGGCTGTATTGAGTGTAAGAACAAAACAGTACTAATTTATACAAGAAAATTAATATTCAAGGAAACTACTCAATGATGGCTCCCTATTGCTTATTCTTTGCATCCAAACTCTCTGGCTTGGCTTTTAGGGCCTAAATGTTAATAACAAAAGACATCGATCTGGAAAGTCCTATTTCCCACTATCCTCCCTCGCTCCAACAAATGCTCTCTCCAGTCTGGCCCCTCTCTTCATTGTCCTCACAATATACCTTGCTCATTCATGTCTCCATTGCTCTTTTCACTTTGTTTTCCCCTCCTACCTGAAGCGCCCTTGAGGTTTAAGCAACTTATCCTCCAAAACACAGATTAAATTCTACTTCCTTGAAACTGAATCTGCATTCAGCTTCACTATTGCAAAGACACAATATTGTCTTCAATATTCCCTACTTATTTTTAATATCTCTAATTTCTTCATGAGCGTTTGGTTTTTATGCCAACTAAAAATAATAGTGTAAGTTACTTAAAGGATATATGTTCTCTCTATTCCTTCCATACCTATCTCTAATATTTTTTAATACTGATCTCCTTGTCTAAGTGAGCCTGGTCCATTTCACTGTGTTCTAGTAACTAAAGTATAGTTACAGTTGATTTATCTTTATTCCTAAAGTCAATATAAAGAAATACAAGTGCATTATTATCAAAAAGGAAACTGAGAGGTAATGTGTGTTTTGCTAAAAGTAGAAAACTAGTCCTTATTTTTCAATGATTGGGGACTATTTTACTGACAATGAAATACATGAGATTCATAGAACATTAATTTTTCAGAAATGTTCTTGCATAATGATAAATTTCAGTAAGTTGTTTGGTAATTATATATCATATATGCACTATATAAAAATGCTTTAAATTGCCTGTTTCTAAAGATAGGATTTTGATTGCTATTCTAAAACAGAAATAAATAAATACAGTTGGTCATATTAAAATATTGGCTATTGGCTGTTGGCCTCCTGCTGTGAAATCACTCCTCCTTGCACCCGCTCGCTGGCCCCAGTCTCCGTCTGCTCCACAATTTGTATGTGGATGAAAAGAGGACAGCACTTTATAGCAGGAAGTCTCTCTGCCATGAACTAGAAAACGCAAGATGTTCTTCAACTCAGAAGGAACAGTCCTTGCATCCTGGGGAATTCTAGAAATCATTCTAAGTATATTGAAAAGCTGGAGAAAGAACATTTCTTATCGGTTTCATTCAGCTCAAGCATCTTAAAAGAGGTAATAAGGAATCCGGGCCCACACCCAGCTCACTGTCCCAGGTGACTGTGTTGGTACAAGCACTCTTCGGCTGACCACAGATGGAAATGCCAACTCTTTAAAACTGCCTGACTCTGCAGCAAGTACTTCAGACTCTCTCCAGTGTGGGAGACACAGGGTGTAAGCTCTGGGAACCAAATGAACTCCCTTTGTTCTCCAAAGGACCTGTCTGTTATGATTGTCCTCTAATCCACAAACTCAGGTTCCAATTACACACTCCTAATAAGAGGGAATAAAAGGTGAATTGCAAGTTCATATTTTTATCTCTTGTGTTTTCATTTATGTTGATGCTTCAGAATATAAAACCTGAATTCAGCAATGACTTTTTGTGTTAAGCCTGATTTTCTTTTCTATTATATCTTCCTACCAATCTAAAACTTTAAATGCTATTTGTTCTACTTGCCATACTTATACAAAAATAACTCAGATTATAAATGCATGCATCCTTTAGGAAGCTTCTGTCCTTTTCCCTGTTCTCACGGTATGTCATAAGCCAACATGTGGAGGTTCAGGTTAGATAACCAACTTCTTATGTTTGTATTTTCCATTGACAATGGCTGACCTAGAGTTGTATGTGAACCTGAGCCAAAACTTTAAATGTAAGATCCTTTAAGACCAGTGTCAAGATGTGATGTTAGCATCTATATCTTCAAAAAGCAAACGTGGTATTCCCAGTGTGCTGGTATCACAAAGTCTTCCCATTAATGAAAAATAACATATAGCAATCACCTTTAGTAAAAGAAAAACAAAAAGACATGAAAAACCACTTAACAGTTTTAATAGCAATTGCCCAAACTATAGAAAACATTCAAGCATGAATTTTAATAGTCTGTGAAATATGAGAATCTACTCAGTTTGTTGCTGCTAAGAGCATAATAAAAATAAATGTATGTTAGAATTTGATATTGCTTAGCCCAAAAACATAGTAAAATGTGAAATAAACCATGTCCTTCAAATAATGAATGTTGGCTTTAATTTTATCATTTCAAAATATCTATAGCATTCTATTAAAAAAAACTATAAAAAAAAAATTTAAAAAAACTATAAAAGAAGAATAAAAATATGCAGCAGACATGGATTTTAAGTGTCCACGTGTTTTCCCACAGTGTTTGTGGAAGCCTGAGCTGTAAAATGAGTCTCTCTTATTTGACTGTATGAGCTACCATCAGTTCACTTCTGGTCCTTCACCTCACTTCACTGAAAGAGTTTACATTCTCAGTTTTAAAATTCCATTTAGAACAAAGACAATTCCTTTTACTTTCCTGAATGAGAAAGAAAATCAGTAAAAAATAGTTATTGAAATACTGTTACTAAATAATATTCAAGTGCACATGGAAAAGAACGATGGGAGTTTTCTTCATCCTGCATTGTTTTATTCTGAGGTCCAATCTTTCAAGAACAGTTTTGAGTGCAATCACATGGAATTATGTACTAGATTTTGAGAAACAGCTTCTTTGAACTTTTCCCTCTCAAAATAAATCCTGACAGAGACGAAATGAAAGAAGTGTGGGCACCTGAAGAGGAAGAGAAGAAAGGGTTATAGATGGAGTTAAACAAAATGTTTGCACATATTCTACAGAGAAAGATATATCTTCATTAATTAAGGAAACTATTCGAAGGAAACAGGAAAACAAACATTTGCATCTATTCCCAAATGTCTGTGAATGGATACTGTATTACCTGGAGAGACGTGAGTTTGTTTGGTTTTATCGGGTTCTTCGTCTCTCCTTCTCCTCCTCCCCTCTCTCTATGCTCCTCCTTCTTTTGATTATAGTATCAGTTGAGTATATACAACTGCGATTTAGACAGTGGAGCTCTAGAGAGTTTCTGCCACTTGATTGCTGAGGCTTAAATGGAAGCCGGAGCCAAAGATCCGTCTTACCTGGGCAGACAGAAAGCCTGCAGCCGCTTCTGCCCTCAGCGTTCGCTTTGGGGGTTGGCCCCATTCAAGAAGAATGCCCATTTGGAGTTGGAGCATGGGCAATCACAGAGGATGCTGACCTGTGCTGGGCATCAGCGACAGGGTTCATGCAGAACTAACTTAACTGTCCAAAGAGTGGGGTGTTTATCTCCTACTACTCAGCTTGAGGTAACCATCTTGCCACACAGTGGACCTTTTTGTTGAATCTTCAGAGCAAATTGTATCTTGTACTTTGTAAGCTTAACTCAGCTGAATTAGACTTTGTGATACCAGCACACTGGGAATACCGTGTTTGCCTTTTGAAGATATAGATGCTAACATCATGTCTTGACACTGGTCTTAAAGGATCTTACAGCTGTCAACTAAAATAGAACCTTTCCAAAAAGAAAGAAAGAGAGAGAGAGAAAGAAAAAGCCTCACTCAGGAATAGGATTTACAGCATGGGTTTCTCTAAGCTCTTTTCCAAGTATTTGGGGAAGAATAAGACAAAGTATTTCTTAGAGACATGGCAGGAAATGAGACTTGGATAAATTTCTTCCTCTGAAAAAACTGCTATAGAACTTTTAAGAATTTCGTTTTTTTCTTCTTCTTTAAATGATCTGCAATTTAACTAGGGTGGATCTTAAATTTGGATTTATTTTGTTACCTTCCTTGGTGTTCATGGAAGTTCCTGGATCTAATGCCTGCTTGCTTTCCCAAGTTCTGAAAACTTGTCAGTGTCTTCAAATACAACCCCTACACTCCATTCAGCCCCCCCTCTCTTTCTCCCTCTGTCTCTTTCCTCCTTCTAGAATTCCAATGAGATATATGTTAGACCATCTTATTCTGTCCTTCATGTCTCTTTCATATTTTCTACTTCTTTCTGTGTCTGGACTTCAGTTATAGCCAATTTGATGTAAACCATCCATTGAGTTTTAAATTTCTATTAATTGTTCATTCCTAGAAGTGCCGGGTTTTTCACACATCTATTTATTTATGCTTTACTCATGATTTTATACCTTTTTATATTTTGAAGCATTCTGAACCAACTTATTTTCACTCTTCCTGTCTGACAATACCCATACCTGAAGACTTTGAGCCTTCATGTTGTTTACGCTCGCCCTTATTCATGGCGACTTATTTCCCCAGGTGTTCATCTATTTTGTTTTTTCCGTTTACTTTGAGCTTTCACTTTCATTTGAACTTCGTGGAAATTCCTTGAGGCATGGGTTGAAGTTGGATTCCTTTGTAGAAGAATTAGCCTTTGCTTCTGTTAAGTACCTGTGGGTGTTATCAGTGCTGTACAACTTAAACTAAATTATTGCCTTGAGGTTGTTTGCTTTTGTGTGTGTGTGTGTGTGTGTGTGTGTGTGTGTGTGTTTCATAATACCAGGGGATATGAATTTAGGACACAAACTAAATGGAAGCGAGACTGTGACTATGAATTTTCAGGAGAAATCATTTTCCACCTTCAATCAGAATCAAGATTCAATGTCCAAGTTTCAAGATAGGCAATTTTCTGTTTTTCTCAGTTTCAAATTGGTGTCAGGGTGTGTTTCTAGTTCATTTTTAAACTGGGAGTATGACAGTTTGGGGTCTAGTGTTATTTAAAGGCATCTCCTAATATAATCCGTAACTCAAGTGGGGTGTAGGCTTTGTGTCCCATCCCTGAAACCTTAAAAATTAATTCATGAGATCATCTGAGCTCAGGAAGTGCCATTAAGGCAGAAAGCCAACCTCAGGGCTTTACTTACCTCTCAGAGTCCCTGACTTTATTTTTGGCCTAAGTAGCATTTACTCTCTTTTTTTGCAGCATTTGCATGCATTTAAGATGTTTAAAATATTTTTCTCAGCCATTTTAGTTGTTTTCAGCAATAGGATCAGTTCAGGTACTTAGTTCACCATGTTACCAGGAACGGAAGTAAAATTGCTGTAAGTTTGCTTTTTCTTCTGCATTCACTACAATTATCTCAAGCCTTTTCTCCATTTTATGATAATTTATATTTTCCCCTTGCTGCTTCTGTTGCAGGTTTCCTCCGCTATCCAGAAGCAGAGTAGTCCTTTGAAGCCTTTCCTAAGCCGAAATGGCAAAGCAAAAGCAATTACCATTTATTTATACGGGAAAATTCTTCGAGCGTTTTAAGACCCAAAAAATAATCTACCAAAGAAATCGAGATAAAGCACAGGTGCTGGCAGACACAGTTCAAAGCCGCGGCCGCTGGACGCGGAGACGCTGAGCATAGCCCCGTGCGGGCCACTGAGCGGACTCGCCGCGAGACACGCAGGGCGCGGCTTCTGCTTCGCAAAAAAGCCAAAATCTCTTCCAATTTCTTACAGTTAGCGAAAACAGGTACCAATATAGGTCCTTCGTAAAAGCAAAGTGGCATAAAGCGAACTTTCAGATAGCAGGGGAGCCTGTATTATGATTTAGTTTTTAGATCTCAATTGAGTCAGTTCTCAGATTTTCTTACCCTAAAATCTCCTTTTAACCTTTTAATTTTAATCGTTTTGGTTTTTAGCTCTGCTTTTCTTGGATTATCTATTTTGTTATGTTATTGCATAGCCTAAAACACTCCTGGAGACTCTCCCTCTGAAGTCTGTTACACTTTCTTCCAGACTTGCATCTTATGAACCATAATTCTATCCCTCTTCCTTCCTTCCTGTTTCTTCTTTTTCCTCTACTATAGTCTCATAATCACCATGTGATTTATTTTTACCTGGATCACATTCATCATTAGGCATTACCGCCCAGTTCAAAATACAACCGATGGTTGCTTGCCTCGCTGCAGTCCTGGCCGTAAGCGCTGGTCTCCCTGCGAGCCCGTGGGTGCGGGCCCGGGGCGCGGCGGCGGGACCCAGGCTCCGGGCCGCCCCCGTGTCTTCTGAGATCCCGTCGCGGGCGGGCTCTAAGACGGGCTATCGGTCCAGCGCTGCGGAGTTCCATTTAGGAGAGCAAGCCTATCGGTGCTTCTCATCTCGGATGAAGGAAGCCTCAAGTCAGGGTTGTGTTTTGGTGGGTCTCTCCTTTATTTTTCTCAGAGCTACCTACTTAAATCCTCAGTCTACATATTTCCAAATTATATGACGTTAGTGAGAATTTTCAAGATACTCTAGACTCATTTTTCCCAATAATTCTTCGCGGAAGTGAAGGTCAGGTTAGAAAGTGTGATTACAGTATGACGGTGTTTTCTGCATCTTGCTTCAACCCCATTCCTCTAAGGTATTAGGTTGTGACCCTTTATTTGTTTTGTCGGTGCTGATAAATTTTAACCTCGCCCCCTTTTGTAGGTTTTTGTAGTGATTTATTTGATCATTGGCTTAGGTATTGAGGAATCTTGCTTCATTCCCCTGTCCTCAGCCAAGTAAAACTTACCTTAAAAATACCATCCTGCAATAAAAATTATTTTTTATGAATAGCTCCATTTTAGATATTTAGATTTCAATAATATATATCTGTGAAGAATAGTATGCATGTAAAAAGAGTATTTATTCTGTATAAATTAGCACTACCCATAGAAGAAAACACAAGTAGGAATGAAATACAAGATGATTATTTATGTGGGAGGGGGTGTCATTCTGGGTGCTGGACTTATGTGACAGCCCACTGGGACAGCCAGGGTTTCCAGCACCTGGAGCCAGTGAGCGGGTCTCAGTTGTCTGGAAGAAAGATCTAGAAGTACCAGAGGAATAGACTACCAAAAACAAATTTGACTACTTCTTTTTCACTAACAATCAGCCCAACACTTATTTTTATTAAAAAGAAAAAAAAGTAGCTACAAAAATCTGCCTATATCAAGAAAATTTTTCAGTGTTGACTTTAAATAATGTGAACTAAGTAATATTCATGCTTATTTGTAATCATCTGCTACTGCGAGCCTGAGGTTTAAAACCCAGGGATTTGCACTACTATTTGCTGCCCTCTGCAGGCTAATTTAAAACTCACAGATCATATTGGAATTCTGGAAAAAACAAAACCCCCTATATTCCAATGTGGATGTACATTAGTGAACTTAAAACATGAATGCTCATGAAATCTCAAACTATTTCTGTTTCTTTTGCAGAGATGCCTTATGACTTGGAACTATTACTCATTAGATGATTGAGAAATGGAGACCTCTTTTGAGGAGTTTAGCATTAAAAGGAAAAGAGAAATACGCTTGAGGTAGGAGTAAGGTGTCGGCTTGATTTTGATTCTTAAATAACAGCAGAGTTGAACATAGGGGTCAACATGTGAAACATGACACGTTTTTCCCTGCATTTTCTTTCATTAGTTGACCCTCCCTCATGCAAGGAAACTTCTCTGGAACAAATGTTAAATATTGGCCTTCAGATTTGGAAGCCTTGATGCAATTATAACATAGAAGAAATTTAAAAATATATATTTGTCTCATTCAGTCCCTCCAATGATTAAGTTGCAAAGTATGGGAGTGGATAGTAAAAAACCCAGACAGTATTGAGGGAACTCTGAAAGTGAAGGGTTTCTGAGCTTGCTTTCCTCTGGGTCCTGAGCAGCTAAGAGTTCCCACAGAATTTTCTATTCTAGAAGGGTACAGTAGCAATATTGTAAATATAGTTGCATAAGATACGGGGACAGAAATGGGGCTGATGGAAGCCCAGTGAACATCCTGTGGCCTGTGGTGACATGAGAGTTTTCCCCAGAGACCCCAGATAGGAGGCAGAAGTTAGAGAGAGAACTGACTGCCCTGCAGGGCCCTTCAGGGCACAAGAAGACACAACAGCAGATGGCATCTTGGTTGCAATCATATCTTGATGATGATAGCAGCATGGAAAGAGAACATGTGAGTTCTGTATGAAATAAGTTACATTTCAAAGATTGCAACACAGCATTGAGATGGCTCAGACAAGAGAAGTAGATGTGCTTTCCCAAACCTGGGAAGAAAGGGTGTGCAGAGGGCAGATTCTGAATTTGAATAAAGCATGAAATACTCAGAAATCCCTGGAGCAATAAAGCGTATTGGAAATAATTAAGCTTTACCTTTCAGACAGAATAGGTTCTTAAGATAGAGATTTCATCCAGACATAAGAAAAACAAAATTACATTGTTCACACCAGCATTTGCGCTTGGAAAAAACCAGTGAAAGATTCCAAAGAAGCTCCTGAAGAGATCTCCCCAGGGCTGAGACTCGGCGTTCATCCCCTCACAGCATCTCGCTTGCTGTTCACGCCCAGAGTTCAGAATTTCTCCTCTTCTCATCTACCTCGAGCCCTTTCTCCATGTGGCAACTTCCCAACTAAAAGGACAGCAGCGGGAGGATGGGGAGCATCAGTTTTGTCGTTTGTCGTTTGTCCTCAGTATCCAGAAGGGCTCCTAGCTAGGGTGCATGCTCCATAAATACTCATTCAAATGAAATGACCTTTTTAAAACACTAGATGACTAAAGCTCAGATGAGAAGCTTGTCTTTTGTGAGAAATGCAGAATTAATACAAGATATTATTTTCACCCTTTCCTTCTCGGTAATGCCGTAGGAATAATTTTTGTGGCTACTTACCTTGGTATATGCAGTTACTAGGACCCAACTCAGAAATCATAAGAGACTCACCACTTGTCAGCACAAAGGGCTGGCAGATGGTATCCTTGTTCTGGAATTGTAATTTAAACTTTAGCATTTACTCTTTTCCCTTTTGAGTGTTGCTTTCATCCTCAGTCTCTCTAACTTAGCATCACTAGGGGGAGTGGGAAAGGGGTCAGAGATGTATGCATTGAACAAAAGAACTGGAGGACAAATTCCAAATTAACTTCAGGTAATAGCTTAGTATTTCGAACAAACATTGTTGTTTGCTGCCCCTTACTGGTTAAATAATAAAATTGCTAAGTCACATCTTAAAAGTGTACTTCCTGGCACTGAAATACGATTTTACAGGAAATAGTCCCTTTACTACAACAAGAATTATACAAGTGAACCATCGCAAATATTGAACACCATATGAGAAGAGTCACTGAATGGAAGGCAGGTTTTGGGGTTTCAATTTGGATAATTGTAGAAAAAAGTTAAGTAGGAAAAATGCTAAAACAACTCCCATATGTATAAGGTGCTCTGCCTTGCTTGAAAACTTAAAAGTTATCATTGGCAACAAATACTGTCAGTCACTTTCCTTGAAGTGACAAGTTCATTTCATTCATTACTGAGAAGAGATCTGCCGAATGCCCACATCTGAATAACCATGGTTTGTCTGCCAGTCACTCTTGCCTCTAAAAATGTCATTCCATGAAAAGCAGCAGCTATAATGGTTAATGAGTTCAAGGAGTCCAATTACCAACGTTCTACCTCTAGTGCCAGGTTGGCTTGCCATGGAGGACTTTCCTCTAGGCATGAAATGGCCATGGCTTTACCAAGGAGGTGATCCAGAACCGCAGGGTAACAACCTCACGTGTGGCTTCCTCTGCTACAGCTTCAATAAGCACCATGGGTCCTGTGGCTGGGTTGAGATAAGCAGCCCAAGGCAGTGTACAGAAGGGACCTAGTTCTTGATAAACAAGTAGACAAGATTATAGATAAGAAAACAATGCTGAAAGTCTAGTCTAAAAGGCAAGGCAAGGTTGAAAGTGGAAAGTGAACCAGGAAGTCAGAAGTCAGGAAAGGGGCGAACAGACAGAAGGAGGAAGCAATTGAAGAACGAATCTGTGCAAAAGCTGAAGAAATAAAAGCCTCCAACAGCACAAAAGTCCAGCAATCCCCTCTATGTGGTATCTGGTATGTGACATGGAGTTCAAGGCAGCTCCCTAGAGATCTGTGCAGGGCCAAAGAGGACCGCTAGGCAGGAAAAAATCCACTTGAAGCCAAAAGGAAATAGGATCAGAAAAAGCAGCCTCAGAAAGTGAGCTAAGGGCCAGATGGTAGCTCCAGCAGGGACAGAGCGGGTCCTGTGCTGGCTCAGATATGCCTCGTGTCCTCCTGCTCAGGGAAGGGAGCTGCCGCCGGCTCTCCTCTTCCTTTTCAGCAAGCTGCTGGGAAGAATAGTGCTGTCTCCTCTTGCTCATTGTCAGTCAGGACATTCAAACTTCATCCCCCACACTCCACCAAAAATAGTAAAGGCCACCAATGGCTTCCTAACTGAAACATCCTATGGACTTACTTGTTTTAGTCCTCATTTCGCTGCTTCATTCCTATGGAGCCTCTTCTCAAGAGTCCCTAAGCGAGGCCTTCCCTGATATGCCTAAGAAAATTGTGCTCATTGTCTCACACACACTCTTCCTGATGTTATCCTCTTTTTACTTTTATTACAGAAAATTTCAAACCTAGGAAAGTAGACAGAACAGCTTCAAAAATTACCAACCTAGGCAAAGTGGTTTTATCTCGATAGACACCGCTTTCCCCTCCCACAATATTTTGAAGTAATTCCCAAACGTCATAGCCTGTCACCCATAAATATTTCATATGTATCTCTACAAGAGAAGGACTCTTTTTGTTGAATAATCACAATACCATTGTCACAACTGAGAACAAAATAATAATTCTTTCATATAGCAAATATCCAGTCAGTATTCAAATTACGAGTTTACTCATGAATGTCATTTTCTTCCTAGTTCAAATCAGTATTTAAATGAGGTATATAACTGACTGGTTATAAGTTTCTTAATTCCCTTTTAATCTATAGGCTCCCTCTCTAGCGCTCTCCCCTCTTTTTTCCCCTGCAATCTATTTATCAAAAAAACTTATCCATCCCATAGAGTTCCCCACAGTCTGCATCTTACGGATGAGTTTCATGACTGTGTTCCCATTTTCCGTATTTCCTGTGCGGTGTTGGTTGGATCATCTGAGGTCTTCATGGTGAAACTGCTTATAGGGGGTGGACCATTCTTCCAACAGAAAGTGTACTATCAGCTTTTGTGATGTAGGCAGACATTGGCAGGCGTTGCCTAGATGCATTAATGCATTAGGAGTTGCAAGATGATATATTCCAATTCTGTTGTTCCATCTTAACTTATTAACTAGAGTATTTCTATAAACAGAAACTTCCCCTCATCAACCGTTTGGTTACCCAGTAATAGAGTTCATATAGGAAAGAAAAGATAAATGCTTAATTGGCTCCCCTTTTTTAAATTAAGTTTCAAAATAATAAGTTAACTAGCACCCTGCAACAGTGGCCAGTTAGTGTTGTTATTGGTCTCAGTTAGTTATTGTTAGGTAAAAAACTCCCCATCTGCTACCCCTACAAACTAATAGCTTAAAACAATAAAGCACTTCTGTTTCCTGTCAAGATGGAGCAGTGAGGCCCAGATTACCCTCCTGCCTAAAATAATTTTTTAAAATATATGAAATAACAGTTTGCAAGAGACTGGACATTAGGCAACAAGGGACAGCTATGCCTGAGAGATGGGAAGCAAGCAAGGCAGGCCCAATGCCTGCCCCACCACACTGACGTGAAGGAATTTATAGCCATGGCCCAGGGAGGGGGCCCTGAGGCAGATCCCAGAGCACTGCCTGAGTTGAAGACATGTAGTGGAGATTCTAAGGAGTCCTGAGAATCTAGAGTTCACAGGACACAGTACCAGAGAGGAGAGAACTGCTCATAGAGACAACCCTAGAGATATGCGGAAGTACCTCCTCAAGTATCAGCTGAGTACTGATTAGCAAATGCACGTGAGAAAGCTACCTGAGGTTGGATTAGAGGCAACAGTGCCGGCCACTCACATAGAGCCAGGCATAGTGCTTGTCCCCACTAGCCAGGTGAGAAAATCCCATGATTCTAAAGCATTGGGAATAGTACATGGAAGCGTCTTATCTCCACAGTAGGGATTCATTAGTACTGGACTAAGCACTGAGCTGGTCCCACCTAAGAATCTTAAATTCAAGAGTCAAAAGGTCAAACTGGGAGAGTTCTCATCAAGATGGCATTGTGAGCAGACGTTGAACTCGCCTCCTCCCACAAACACAACCAGGTTACAACAATTTTAGGAAGAATCACTCTGGATTGAAAACTGAAAACTGGATAAAAAGAACCCCCACAACAAGGGACAGTCCTGACGAAAGCAGAAGAGGCAGTAACTCCGGCCAGAGAGAAAAAAAGCCACCTTTGGGAGCAGCAGAGCTTCTCAGCCAGCCAGGTGGGAGCCAACCTAAGGATATCCAGATTGCATCTTGAGACACCTAAGAGTCTCCTGCTGCTATACATCGGAAGGTGGATGGACGTCCCCCCCAAGGAGGAGGTGGAAATAGGTGAAAACTCTCTGACCCCCGACCCCCAGACAGCCTAGTTCGTGCAGGAGGCTCTCTTCCAGCAGACTCCCCCATAGCATCGCCACACACCAAAGGTGGGAGTGTGCACTCACCAGCGGAGCGACGGTGGAAACAGGTGACAACAGCCCTACTCAAGCCCCCCGCGATTACACCTAAACCCAGGGGGAATCCCCAGCAGGCAAGGCCTCCGCTCGCCATTAGCAGGGAGACTCCGCCCAGAATCCAGTACAAAGGGAAGCTCCTGGCGGGCAGATTCCCTGGCACGGCACCAGATCACAAGCTGCTGCTGGGCCCACGGTCTCCGGTGCACGGGTCAGTGCAGGGGGGGCACCCGGACTTCCCGTGGACGTGCTTGGGGACACGGTTGGAGGTCCAGTGCCCAGCTCTGCCGCCCGGGGGGATGCTCCAGGGTCCCACACCCCTCTAGCAGGGAGGGCCTCTGCTCGCCATTGGCAGGGAGGCCCCGCCCAGCATTGAGAACACCAGGAAGCTCCCTAGAGCAGAATTCCCCACAAGGCAGCAGCTGACAAGCCACCGCCAGGCCCACGGACTCTGGCTGTGTCCCAGACGAGGCAAGGGGCTCCCAGAGATCCCGTGAGAGTTGAATGGGGCAGAGTGGAGCTCCAGTGAAACAGCTACATAGCCCAGGGGGAACTCCAGGTTCCTACAGCAGCCTCAGTGAAAGCCTCTGCACAGCACTAGTGGAGAGGTTCCGACTGGCAATCGCAAGGCGGGAAGGCCCTGGGGCAAAAGTAGCATAGCTAGGTGAGCTAACAACAGACTGCAGAAGATACCCATAGCTCTGCTGGGACCTATAGTGGACAAGTGTGATCTTGTGGGCTCTGTTAGGTACAAAGCGGCAATTATAGGTGATCCTGCTCCTGGCTGCTGGGAAAGCCCGCAACACCACTGCAGACCACAAGGAGGGAGTGCGTCTAAGTGGGCTGCAACAGTAGGCACCAGCAGCTTGAGGTCCCCTTGCGATTGCCCCCACAACTGACGAGGGACCCCACAGGACCACTGTGACTACGAGGAGGGGTCCAGGTCCAGTCAGTAACAGCTGACAGGGTTCCTGGTTGGTGCAGTCTAAACAGCTGCCCACCCCCCCACACCAGTCATAACAAGTGGAAGCGGCAGCTAAACTCTATCTCTATGCAGAGACACAAATCCACGCCATCAAACAGTATGAAAAAATGTATTAAATCTCCAGAACAGAAGGAAAATGATAAGCAACCAGAAAACAACCCCAAAGACAATGAAATCTATAACCTAAATGACGATGATTTCAAAACTGCCATTATTAAAAAAAACTCAACGAGTTAAAAGAGAATTCAGATAGACAACTCAATGAGTTCAGGAGCTATGTCACAAAAGAGCTTCACACTATAAAGAAGAACCAATTAGAAATACTGGAGATGAAGAACACAATGGAGGAGATTAAGAAAAATCTGGACTCTCTGAACACTAGGGTCGATAATATGGAGGACAGAATTAGCAATTTGGAGGATAGGAATATAGAAATGCTGCAGATAGAGGAGGAGAGAGAACTAAGACTAAAAAGAAAGGAAGAAACTCTCCGAGAATTATCCAACTCATTTAGGAGATGCAACATAAGGATTATAGGTATACCAGCGGGAGAAGAGAAGGAGAAGGGGGCAGAAGGTCTGTTCAAAGAAATAATAGCTGAGAACTTTCCAAATTTGGGAAGAGAGATGGAACTTCATGTGACAGAAGCCAATAGATCTCCAAACTTTATTAACGCAAGAAGACCAACCCCAAGGCATATAGTAGTGAAACTAGCAAAAGTCAACGACAAAGAGAAAATACTAAGGGCAGCCAGGCAGAAGAAAATAACTTGCAAAGGAAACCCCCATAAGGCTATCAGCAGATTTCTCGGGAGACCTTACAGCCTAGAAGAGATTGGAATGAAATATTCAAAACTCTGAAGGACAAAAACCTGCAGCCAAGAATACTCTACCCAGCAAAAATATCCTTCAAATACGATGGAGAAATAAAAACTTTCCCAGATAAACAAAAGTTAAGGGAGTTCATCACCACAAAACCTCCTCTTCAAGAAATGCTCAGGAAGAACCTCATTCCTGAAAAATCAAAAAAAGGAAAGGGGTTACAAAATCCAGCACAAAGGAGATAAGCAGAAGGACAATAACACAAAGTAACAGCTCTCCATCAGGACAAAATGTAAAAGAACCGGAAAACAAGTGATAAAATGGCAACAGTAGGCCCCCACGTTCCCATACTCACTCTAAACGTGAATGGATTGAACTCTCCAATCAAAAGTCACAGAGTGGCAGGATGGATCAAAGAACAGGGCCCAACAACATGCTGCCTCCAGGAAACACACCTCAGCCCCAAA
The DNA here is from genome assembly GCF_037783145.1 of Equus przewalskii. Lineage (NCBI taxonomy): Eukaryota > Metazoa > Chordata > Mammalia > Perissodactyla > Equidae > Equus > Equus przewalskii. The sequence continues at coordinate 2,458,631 of NC_091857.1, read as the reverse complement.
GACAAACACAGACTCAAAGTGAAGGGATGGAAGACAATACTCCAAGCTAATAATGAACAAAAGAAAGCAGGTGTTGCCATACTTATATCAGACAAAGTAGACTTCAAAGCAAAACAGATAAAGAAAGACAAAGAGGGGCAGTATATAATGATAAAAGGGACGCTCCATCAAGATGACATAACACTTATAAATATATATGCACCTAACACAGGAGCACCAAAATTTGTAAAGAAACTATTAACAAAACTAAAATGAGACATCAACAGCAATACAATAATAGTAGGGGACCTCAACACCCCATTAACACCAATGGACAGATCATCCAGACAGAAAATCAACAAGGAAATTATAGAATTAAATGAAAAATTAGATCAGATGGACCTAATAGATATATATAGGACACTTCATCCAAAAACAGCAGGTTACACATTCTTCTCAAGTACGCATGGAACATTCTCAAGGATAGATCATATCTTGGGAAACAAAGCAAGCATCAATAAGTTCAAGAGGGTTGAAATAATATCAAGCATCTTTTCTGATCATGATGCTATGAAACTAGAAATCAACTACAAGAATAAAGCTGGGAAAGGGTCAAAAATGTGGAGACTAAACAACATGCTACTGAACAAACAATGGATTATTGAAGGAATTAAAGAAGAAATCAAACATTATCTGGAGACAAATGAAAATGAAAACACACCATACCAAATGATTTGGGATGCAGCAAAGGCAGCCCTAAGAGGGAAATTCATTGCAATACAGGCTCACCTCAATAAGCAAGAAAAATCTTACATAAACAACCTCAAACGACACCTAACGGAATTAGAAAAGAAGAACAAACAAAGCCCAAAGTCAGTAGAAGGAGGGAAATAATAAAAATTAGAGCACAAATAAATGATATTGAAACAAAAAAGACAGTAGAAAGGATCAATGAAACAAAGAGTTGGTTCTTCAAAAAAAATTAACAAAATCGACAAACCCTTAGCCAGACTCACTAAAAAAAAAAAGAGAGAAGTCTCAAATAAATAAAATTAGAAACGAGAGAGGAGAAATCACAACAGATACCGAAGAAATACAAAGGATCATAAGAGAATACTATGAAAAACTATATGCCAACAAATTGAACAACCTAAAAGAAATGGATAAATTCCTAGACTCATACAACCTACCCAAACTGAATCAGGAAGAAATAGAGAATCTGAATAGACCAATCACAAGTAAAGAAATAGAAACAGTAATCAAAAATCTCCCCAAAAGTAAGAGTCCAGGACCAGATGGCGTCTCTGGAGAATTCTACCAAACATTCAAAGAAGACTTAATACCTATCCTTCTCAAACTATTCCAGAAAATAGAGGAAGATGGAGCACTCCCTAATACATTCTATGAAGCCAACATCACCCTGATCCCCAAACCTGACAAGGACAACACAAAGAAGGAAAACTACAGGCCAATATCACTGATGAACATAGATGCAAAAATCCTCAACAAAATTCTGGCAAACCGAATACAGCAATACATCAAAAAGATTATACACCATGATCAAGTGGGATTTATACCAGGGACACAGGGATGGTTCAACATCTGCAAGTCAATCAACGTGATTCACTACATTAACAAAATGAGAAACAAAAACCACATGATCATCTCCATAGATGCAGAGAAAGCATTTGACAAGATCCAACATCCATTTATGATAAAAACCCTCAATAAAATAGGTGTAGAAGGAAAGTACCTCAAAATAATAAAGACCATATATGACAAACCCACAGCCAACATCATACTCAACGGACAAGAACTGAAACCCATCCCTCTCAGAACAGGAACAAGACAAGTGTGCCCACTTTCACCACTCCTATTCAACATAGTACTGGAGGTGTTGGCCAGAGCAATTCGGCAGGAAAAAGAAATAAAAGGAATCCAAATAGGCAATGAAGAAGTAAAACTCTCGGTGTTTGCAGACGACATGATCTTATATATAGAAAACCCCAAAGAATCCATAGGAAAACTATTAGAAACAATCAACAGCTACAGCAAAGTTGCAGGGTATAAAATCAACATACATAAATCAGTAGCATTTCTATATGCTAACAATGAACTAACAGAAAAAGATCTCAAGAACTCAATCCCATTCACGATCGCATCAAAAAGAATAAAATACCTTGGGATAAATTTAACCAAGGAAGTGAAAGAGCTATACAATGAAAACTACAAGACCTTCTTGAAAGAAATTGACGATGACATAAAGAGATGGAAAGACATTCCATGCACATGGATGGAAGAATAAACATAGTTAAAATGTCCATACTACCTAAAGCAATCTACAGATTCAACGCTATCCCAATCAGAATTCCAATGTCATTCTTTACAGAAATTGAACAAAGAATCCTAAAATTCATATGGGGCAACAAAAGACCCTGAATTGCTAAAGCAATCCTGAGAAAAAAGAACAAAGCTGGAGGCATCACAATCCCTGACTTCAAAACATACTACAAAGCTACAGTAATCAAAACAGCATGGTACTGGTACAAAAACAGATGCACAGATCAATGGAACAGAATTGAAAGCCCAGAAATACAACCACACACCTATGGACAGCTAATCTTTGACAAAAGAGCTGAGGGCCTACAATGGAGGAAAGAAAGTCTCTTCAACAAATGGTGCTGGGAAAACTGGACAGCCACATGTAAAAGAATGAAAATCAACCATTCTTTTTCACCATTTACTAAAATACTCAAAATGGATCAAAGACCTAAAGATTAGGCCTGAAACAATAAGTCTTCTAGAAGAGAATATCGGCAGTACACTCTTTGACATCAGCTTCAAAAGAATCTTTTTGGACACCATAACCCCTCACATGAGGGAAACAATAGAAAGTATAAACAAATGGGACTTCATCAGACTAAAGAGCTTCTTCAAGGCAAGGGAAAACAGGATTGAAACAAAGAAACAGCCCACTAATTGGGAAAAAATATTCACAAGTTATTTATCAGACAAAGGGTTAATCTCCATAATATACAAAGAACTCACACAACTCAACAATAAAAAATCAAACAACCCAATTACAAAATGGGCAGGGGACATGAACAGACATTTCTCCAAAGAAGACATATGGATGGCCAATAGACACATGAAAAGATGCTCATCATCACTAATCATCAGGGAAATGTAAATCAAAACTACACTAAGATATCACCTTACACCTGTTAGAATGGCAAAAATATCCAAAACCAAGAGTGACAAATGTTGGAGAGGCTGTGGAGAAAAGGGAACCCTCATACACGGTTGGTGGGAATGAAAACTGGTGCAGCCACTGCGGAAAACAGTATGGAGATTCCTCAAAAAGTTAAGAATAGAAATACCTTATGACCCAGCCATCCCATTACTGGATATCTATCTTAAGAACCTGAAATCAGCAATTCCAAAAATTCCATGTACCCCTATGTTCATCGCAGCATTATTCACATTAGCCAAGTCATGGAACCAACCTAAGTGCCCAGCAACTGATGATTGGATAAAGAAGATGTGGTATATATACACAATGGAATACTACTCAGCCATAAAAAAGGACAAAGTCGTCACATTCACAACAACATGGATAGACCTTGAGGGTATTAGGTTGAGTGAAATAAGCCAGACAAAGACGAACTCTGTATGACTCCACTCATAGGTGGTAGTTAACATATGGACAAAGAGAACTGATTGGTGGTTGCCAGGGGAAAGGGGGGTGGGGGGAGGGCACTAGGGGTGAAGTGGTGTACCTACAACATGACTAATAATGATGTACAACTGTAATTTCACAAGGATGTTAACTTTCATAACCTTAATAAAAAAAGAGTCAAACTGTTTTCACGTAATATAATTATAACTCAGAACAAAGCTCAAAAATCCTTATAAGAATGTAAAAATATCCAACAACCAACCAGGTGAAATTTACATAGTCTAAGATCCAATAAAAAATTACTGAGCATGGAAAGAAGCTGGCGAATAAGAGCCATTATGAAGAATGAGCTGCTCAATCAAAACCCATCCAGATGGACACGTGTTAGAATTAGCAAACAAGAACATTAAAAACGTTATTATAACTGTAGTTCATTCATTTCAAAAAGTTAAGTAGAGACATGAAAGATATTAAAAAAGACCAAAGGCAAACTTTTAGAGATTAAAACTACAATGTGTGAAATGAAAATGTTGAATGGGATTAATGGCAGATTAGACATTTCAGAAGAAAAGATTAGAAGATTAGTAAACTTGAATACACAGCAACGGAACTACCCAAATTAAAACATACAGGGAACAGGGAATTTTTAAAAAATGAACAAAGCTGTGAGCTGTGGCACATTCAAGCAGACTAATCTACACACACTTGTAGCTCCTGAACGAGAGGAGAGAGAGGAGAGGACAGAAAAATTGTCTGAAGAAATACAGCTGAAATTTTTTCGAAATTTGATAAAAACAATAAAGCCACAGGTCCAGAAAGCTCAACAAACCCCAAGCACCAAAATTGTGAAGAAAACTACACCAAGGCTCACCATAATCAAATTGCTCAAAACCAGGGTAATCTTAAAAGCAACCAGACAAAACAGACACAATATATGCAGAGGGAGAAAAATTCAGATGACAGCAGATTCCCTGTCAGAAACAACGCAAGCAAGACCGTGAAGCAACAATTTTCAAGTGCTGAAAGAAAAACACTTGTCAAGTCTACACCCAGTGAAAAAGTTTCAGAAAGGAAGGTGAAATAAAGACATCTTCAGACATACAAATGCTGAAAGATCTCCAACATACCCACACCATGAGAGACATGAAAGGAAATCCTTCAGTTAGAAGAACAATGATGGAAATATAATCCATACCAAGGAATAAAGAGCTCTGGAAATCGTAAATTCGTGGGTAAATATAGGATTCTCTCCTGATTATTTAAATCTTTTTGAAGATAATTCAGTGTTCAAACAAAAATAGTATCAATATAACACGGAGTTTATGGCATATATAAGTAACGTCCTATGGCAACAATAGCACGAAGGTCAGGAGGGGAGAAAGGCGAGTATTCTATTTAGAGTTCCGTGACCTATTTGAAGGTAGAGGGTGATAGAGAAAGGTGTATGCCACGGAACCTAAAACAACAACTAAAATAACACAACAATGTTACAGCTAAGAAGGAAACAATGGAAATAAAATGAAATCATAAAAAAAATATTTAATTAAACCAAATAAAAGGAGAAAAAGATGGAAAAGGGAGCAAGGACCACATGAATCAAATAGAAAACAACAAGATGATAAATTTAACCTACCCACACTAATAATCACATTAAATGTAAATTGTCTAAATATCCAAATTAAAAGGAGGAAATTGTCAGATTGGATTAATAAACCAAAACCCAACTTTATACTGCCTACAGAAAACACACTTCAAATATAAAGGTACAAATAGGCTAAGAGTAAAAGAATGGAATGAGATATATCATGCTGTTTCTAATCAAAGAAAGTTATAACAGCCATATTAGTATCATACTAAGCAGATTTCAGAGCAAAGACGTTTACCAGGGTGAAGAATGTCATTTCACCATGGCAAAGTTGTCGATTTATCAAGAGGACAAAACATTCCTAAATGTTTATTCGCCTAATAATAGAGCTTCAAAATACATGAAGCAGAAATTTATAGAACTGTAAGGAGAAATAGGCAAATCCACGAGGATATTCAGAGAGGTCAATCCCATTCTCTCAATGATTGATGGAACAGGTAGATGGAAAATCAGTAATGCCTTCTGTTCTCAGAGGTCAGCAATGGAGGGCCTGAGAGCTCAATCCACCCTTCCCCCTGTGCCACCTGTCCTTGTAAATAACATGTGACTGGGCGAGAGACAAGCTCATTCACTTATGTATTGTCAGTGGCTGCTTTCACATTGTAACAGAAAAGTAGTGTTTAGGGAGAAATTTATAGCACCAGGTGCTGATATTTTGTGCAGAATGAAAATAAAAACCGACACATCAAACTTGTGAAATATCACTAAAGCATTACTTAGAGGTAAATTTATAGCACTAAGTGCCAATATAAAAAAGAAAAAATATCTCAAATAAATGACTTCAACTTCCACCTTAAGAGAGCATAATTGTGACCGAGATTCTATGGCCTCCAAAGCCTAAAATGTTCCTATCTTTCTCTTTAAAGAAAAGTTTACTGTTGTATAACATAGAAGATTGACAGAGTACAACCACTTTGACCTAACAGACATTTATCAAACACTCCATTCAGCAGTAGCAGAACACACATTCTTTTCAAGTGCGCATGGAACTTACCAAGAAAGACCATATTCTGATCCAAAAAGCAAGTCTCAATTAACTCAAAAGAATTAAAGTCATACAACTATGTTCTCTGATCACAGTGGAATTAAATGGGGAAGATGCGCACATCTGTCGAAGCCTCATAGTGATGGTATCACGTGTGCACACATATGTCAAAACTTACCAAGTTATCCATGTTAGATATGTGCAGTTTATCATATATCTGTTGTACTTCAATAAAACTTTTTTTTTTAAAAAAAGGCATTAAAAATAAGCGAGGCAGTTTAACTTCTCTGAGCTGAGCTTTGTTGGTCCGCAGGTGGCTGGCTGGTCTTGAATGCCTTTAGCTGAGATGACTTCCTTCTGTTCCATGTAATCTCTCATTGGCCAGAGGGCTGGCCTAGACTTTTTTACAGTGTGGTAGCAGGGTTGCAAAAACGAGAAAGCGCAACTGTGTAAGGAGCAAGCAGAAGCACGTAAGGCTGCTGCAGGGCTAGGCTCTGCACGGGCATGCTGACGCCTCTGCTGCATTCTGTGGGTCAAAGCAAGGTACGGGCGAGTCCAGATTCAAGGGATGGGTGAAACACTCTGCCTCTTGACGAGAGGAGCTGCAGTCATGTTGTAAAGGGGGAGAGATACAGAGAAGGGACTAACTGAGGCTATTTTTGCAATTAATCTAACTTAGAATGATTATTAAACCATAGATTTAACCATTTTGATGTATTGTAGTCAATAGCAGTTATGCTTACTGATATTCAAATTGCCCGTTTTAGGACAGTGGGAGCCAGTGTTTACTTGGAAACACTTTGGAGCCATCGTAGGTAGATTGACAGCATCTCAAACTCTTCTAGAATTCTTGCCTTTCAAACCACTCCAAGCTTCAAGCTGCAGACATTAGCGATGTGATCCTCTGGCTTCTGTCCCAGCTTTTCCACACTCAACATAAATTCAAATTCTTATAATAAACCCTTTTATCTCTACAATAGTTGTTGTGGCTCTTCTCTTGTTTGAATCCAGGCCGATAAAGAGTTTCTTCAAGTAGGCTCCTGAGTCCTTTTGACACAGCATGTGCAGTCTTTGATAACTCACTTACTTTCTGGTGTAAAAAGATATTCTAAAGTCATCTTTTACTCTTACTGCCCAAGATCTTGTTCAGTCGTTTCTTCAGGGACCTCTTGTTTTTCTTAAGTCACTTGGAATGGTTTCTCTCTGTCTGAGTATATGGTTTATTAATAATAGCTCCTATCACTATTTGACATTAATCATCTATTTTTTTGCTCATAGTCTGTCTCCTCCATGAGAATACAAGTCCAATGAGAGCAAAGACTTTGCTTCGTGGACCACTGCATCCCTAGCACGTTTCCTGTGACTAAAAAATTTTTTCTTACTCTTATCAAGGGATTTCTTACAATTTCTGTTTTATTACCAATAGCTTGAGCCCCTTTAAGGCAGGATTAACTCCTCCACCAGAAATTTAAAAGCTTACTTTCTTACTTTATTTATAAAATGTATCCCACAGATTTCTGATGTCATTTTTTAAGTCTATACGCAATGAAGAAAATGTTGGCAAAATAAATAAGTTTAAACCTTTTAGGTTAAAAATTACTTTGCAAGGTGACAAGCTAGTTGCTAGTTTTTTGTTTTTATTATACTGAAATTAAATTCAACATTTACAATTTCAAAAAAAAGTGCCTAGAAAAGTGCCTGTGATGCGCCAGGCATTCTTCTTGCCGGGACAAGGCTTCAGATACATAGAGGAAGAATCCACTACCCCAGGACAAAAGTAAGTGTGGCTTCCAGCAAAAATTTCCTGCAATGCAGCTGTTATGCAACACCTGGTAGCTCTGTGGTTTTCATGGACACAAAAAATAAACAGCGAACTGAGAAAATCACTAGCCCAGTAGTCTGTTCTGTATAAGTACACTGATACCAAACGTTTGATGCTAACTACAAAGCCAGATAGTCAGTATGCAGATCAATATATGGTACAAATTGAAATGTGAATAATCATAATCACACCACTACAAACCATGTTTTTCATAAAATGTCTCCAATTTTCATATTGACAGGCTGAGTACCTGTAATTGGAGAAAGGCTTCAGACTAAAGAAATATAATCTTTCTACCATAAACTTCAGTAATTTGAATTGATTGAAGTAAAAGAGTAGCTATAAATTTGTTGGTGTTTTAACAAATTCAAATTACCACAGCTAAACTAAAATAGTATAGCTGGAAAGCTTCTTTACATTTTACCAAGCAATATGCTTTAATATAAAATTTAACATTTGTATTTGTAAGAAGTGTTTCCAAAACCAATAGGTTTTTAAAAACAACTCTCATCTTCTTATTTTATTATTTTAAACATGCATTCTTCTGTGTTCTTTATAAACTTGTTTGTACAACCTACAAAGACATTCTAAATTATTGATATCTGAATTCTTAAGTTTTAGTGTTTTGTAAAGTAGTAACACACTAAAGATGGAAAATGTTCACTCTAAATGAGTTAGAAACCACTCACAGATTTCTTAAAGCCAGAAAAGTAAACAGGAACGACCTCATCAGTACTGTGAAACCAACATCCAAGTTGTGGTCTACTGTGGCAAATTGCATCTGTTTGGTAAACTATGAATGGGTTAATGAGATCATAGTAAGAATTTGTATTCTTTTTATACTATAAACGTAAAATATGTTGTCTCAAGCCAGGGAAGGCTATACAAAAGAATCTATTAATCTATAATAGAAACATATCTATTTCTGAGAGCCCAAAACTCATTTTACTGTAAGTTTTGATGAGGCAGGAATAGGAAAAGCGGAGCATGCTGGGTAACAGTAGTACACTCCCACAGCAGCACGAAGAGAATGATCAGATTGCAAGTCTTCCAGGCTTGCAATGGTTTTCTACTTAACTAAATAACACACACACACTCATTCTTTCCTCTCAGCCTGGATCATCCTGGAAGCAGACACCAAGATAGAATTAGAAATACAAGAGTTCCAGTAGAGGTAACACCTGCGCAAGATCAAGAGCAGACGGAGCGAAAGTGGGCCGAGAAAGCCTACAGCCCACAATGCAAGTCTGACACCTGTGACAGTGAAAGGGGAAGGATGAAAGACTGAGGAGGAAGAGCCTCAGACTATGCTGCAGCTCTGAGGAAGTCTCAGTCAGCCCCAGAGCACGGGTGCAGACTGCCCACAGAGGAGTTTCAAGTTGGGAGGAAATTGCCGTGCTTAGAACCCTTGCTGTGCTCGATCTCTCCAGGGAGCTGCTTGGAGAGAGCTTGACCTTGATTTGAACTCTGGGGCAGATCCTGAAGGCACTGCTGTTGGAGACTGTCAGCTCACTGCCCTCCTTGTGCCTGCTTGTCTCTTGAGGGGAGATCTAAGCAGCACACTGTCATGGCTGCCACACTTCCCATTCAAGTTATAGTGATCCGTAAATCTCTCTTTCTCTTTAATGATAAGATAGATCATTTTTAAATGCCAAATATAATAAATGCTATCTTAATAATATGTCATATGGACTATTCGACCTCTCAGTTATTGTGAAAATAAAATGTTTGCAAGGAAAAAAATATTCTAAAAGGTTTCAGAGAGATGGACCAAGACATCTACAATGGAGCAAGAATAAAAATGACATCTGGCTTCTCAACAGCAGCCGCAGAAGCAAGGAAACAAAAGAGTACTTATTTGAAAGTGCTGAAGGACCTGTGAGTTAGAATTTTATATCTAGGAATCATTTAAATGTGAGGATAAGATGAAGATGTTCTCCAGCATACAACGTCTCAGAAGTTTTATCACACATAGCCATTATCAAAACCACTTTTGGAAGAAGCATTCCAGAAAGAAGAGGAAGGAACAATTAATAATATTTACTGTTTTTTTAAATATAATCATTATCCCAAAAAAGAGAGAGAAAACAATAAAAAGAGAGAAAAAGATGCATCGATAAGGATTCTGAGATAAATTAATAACAATGTCAACATGGTTGGCGAGTGATAGACTGGTGGGAGCTGAGAGAGGGCTAAGATGCTAATCTTCTTTGAAGGGAACATATCAATATTGTTTTAGACTGGATTTTCCAAAAATCAGAACCCGAGCCAATGATTTGAGTGAAATATTTTATTTTGGTGGTGACCCAAGAAGCGTCAATAGGGAAACACAGCAGTAAAACAGGGAAAAGAAGAAAGTCAGTATAGGATATGTATGTTAAGGAATAGTTGTCACTTTGGGCAATGAGACTTAACCACACTGGGGTCCTCTGAGCCTCAGATTTGTCCCATTCAAAGAGCAAAAACGCTGGAGTGTTTACCTACCAACTCCTACCCCTTACTAGTTAACTGTTGCCATAGGCATTAGCTCCCTGAAGATTCTAATCTGCCCCACATATGGCCAGGCACCCTCTTGCGAGCCAGGAAACCCTATAGCTAAGGGTCACAGTGCGTGGAATAAGAAGCTATTGGCATGTATGGAAAACATAATTGCACCAACAGCAACTGCTGCAGTCTACCACTTGCACTACATGGATCTACTTATGCCTAACATTAAATTCCCTCTGTCTAATCACAATTCTTCAAATTAGTGACCAGTCACAATTTTAAAATAAAATAAAATGAAATACTAACAATAGTAAGCTAATGGGACAAACGCAATCTCTGTTGCTGCAGTTGGTCCTGAGGCCATGACTGCTGGTCATCACCTTCCTTCTTTAGCAGCTGTTTACATGCCACAGATCCTTGGCTAGCATTTCTGGTAGTCTAGGCTGCTTCACTTTGATGAAACTCAGACCCTTATCCCTGAGGGATCTGATTCCCTTTTTACTGTTTTCTAACCCATCCACAGTTGCTGCAATTTCCTTTTCACTTTATCATTAGAAATAGAAGCACCAAGGGGAATCCAGTGAATCTTCTAAGTTCCAGTCATATGTCTCCTTGTCCCCATTAGGTGGTAGTAGTTCTATCTCCTCATGATAATAAGTCAATTACACCTTCCTTTGTAATAAATCCTTCTTTGCTTGCTAGCCTATTGGCCCAACGAGTCAAAAATGACCAGGCAGCTGCCACAGCTTCAGATTTAGTAGAACTTTGCTGGTCCCCTGGAGTCTAGCATAACCCAAGTTTTACAGATAAAGGTACAAACATCCAAACTGGCTCATTGTGAGTAATGATAAGAGCCATCCTTCTTCTAGCCTTTGATTCCTGGCCCCTCATGTTCTAGCTGTCAGTCACAGCACATATAATGACCCTTGGTTCAAAGTATACATCACATCCTGAAGGATAGCACTCCAATGCCACAGTGTCATACACAAGCTGAAGCCTTAGCTTATAGCTGTAAAGATGCCATTTCAACATTCTATCACAGTGGCAGATTCAGATAATGTGGTGTATGGTAGGACTGGCGGTTCCTGGTCATCTGCATATTGTTATGCTTCCTTTGCTGTAAAGGGGTCTGATGCGACCAACTTGCCACCAAGTTGTTGAGTGATCTCCTTGAGTGACAGTACTATTTTAGGGCTCTGCATCAGTCTCTGTGGCTGGCAGATCTGGTATTCAACAGCAGTAGCAGTTGGGTTAGCATTGGTAGGAAGAAGCTATGCTGTTGAGCTATATACAACCTCCAACTCTACCACTATGATTACTATCTATGAGTCCATTGTGAGCACTGGCATGGCCAAGGACAGAGGCTAGCTAACCTCCCTGGATGAGTTTTCCCATATACTTGGTTGTTCAGTTCCTCCTCTTCATTTTATGCTCATTCCAAAGATCTATCCACATGTCTCTTTCTGAGTCTTCCTTGATTCTGTTCTTTCAATCTTGTTCCTTCTAGACTCCTGACCCACCAGCCAAGCCATGTGGCATTTCTCAAGATCTTATGTCTAGTCTTCTTTCAGACTATTCTTCTGTCCACACAAAGGTGGTGACCTAGTGGGCTGCTTAAAGCTCTGTCCTCTGGGAGGATTTCCCCTCACCACTGTAGTAAAGTAGTTAGAAATAATGAACTAACTGTAACCAAAGCCACACAGACAGGTCTTGCAAATATGATAAGTGAAAAAAAATACATAGTGTGATATCATTTGTGTAAATTAAAAACCATGAATACAAAAGAAACATTGTGCGTTTCGGGGATGCAAAAGTTTTCTAGGAGATAAAACACATTAGTATATACTGTGGGGGAAGGGGAGCAGATATGAATTGGAATAGGATCTGAAGAGGAAATATAATAAAATTAAATTAGGCGAAATCAAACAAGAGAAGTGCTATGCTAATAATAGTAATGTATCATGAACCAAAAAGTGAGACTGGCAACTATTTTCACGTGAAGCTCAGAAAAATTGTATGTCACTATTAACTACTAATTGTATGACATGGAAGCTGTCTTTTGTATAATGTAGAGATCACATTCTTTCATAGAACCAAGTAGACACCTCTCTGAAAAATTTGGAGATTTAATTTCTGATTCACGTTTTATCTTGCAAGTTTGGCTGTAATATTCTCAGTCCCTAAGGAGTTCAAATATTTATCCAACTTAAAACTTCATAGAATATTGGCATTCTGGATGAGTTAATTAAAATAATAACATTCAGAGAAAAAAGGTCAATAGTATGATTCATAAATAGAAAATTTCAAAAATGTCTTGTACTTAAAGGTACCTAAACAAAACATATTTCTTCCTATGTATCAAATATTCTAGGCAGAAATTTCTAGATTTTTGAATTCTCAGCATTTAGTCATGTAATCAGAGAGGAAATATGTTTTTAGTAAACATCAAAATAAAAATCTAAAAATAAGTACTCAGCAGAATAAAACATTCCCTAAATAGGATCAGAATCAATTTTATCATTACACATTTTTTAAAAATTTTGTATCTAAATATGAAAGTTGGAAATCGTGGAAAAGTATATAGTTAAATATCAAAATATCCTAAAAATAATGTATTGCATTACCTGATCCTAAAATCCTAGTTTTAGATTGACATTTTTAATGTTTTGATTACTTTTTTTAACCTTAAAATATTTCAATGATTTTTTTAAAGTTGATGTACCTTAAAAGAGTTTTAGGTCAGATCTAAATATTAATTTACTTATGCTATAAAGAATACATTTTAAACAATACATTTTATAACTATAAAGATCTTTAACAGAGATATTAATTTATCTCTGTTTTGGATACTTTGAGAACATAGTAACCAAATTCATGCATTTTCCATTGTTTTGAATACTGATAATAGCTTTGTCCTAAGCCAAACAGATTTGTACAAAAACAGACATTTTAAGTTTGGTGGTCAGTTTTGGAGTGGAGGTAAAATAAAAGGATCTTCTATGCGAAAATAATTGTCCCAAAGAAATCTTGGCTCCAGAACCACAGGGTATTAAGGCTGGAAGAGGCCTTAAGATAGTTCATGAGAATCATTTGCTAAAAGAATCATTTGTGTTAAAAATAAAATTTACATGATTTAGTATACTGGAAATACAGCTGGTACTCAGTTAATACTTTTGAATGAATGAAGTGCTAGCATATATTACCACAGCATGTCTTTTCCTTTGAAATACCTTTCATTGAACTCCTTTGTCTGGAGAAGAAACAGGAAGGTTCAGGAGGCAGGAGAGGGGCCTGCAGGGTGGTGCAGATGGGCCAGTGAAAGTTTGCCTGCTCGTTCATTTTCCCTAGTAATGCTCCTCGTGTTGCCTATAACAGGCCTCTGACTATGTATCAGGAAGTGTGGTATCTCCTTGAGAGGACAGACCCACTGCCTTTTAGCGCTGTTGTAGATAAGATGTAAATATACATATGCATGCACTCGTGATACTAGGTGGGCCACTGGGAGTTTATTCAGATTAGTTTCATTTGCAGTTTCTCACATGTAATGGTCTGCTTTGGCAATGTGTGTTCTACCACCTGAACTAACTGTTCAAATTTACCTTTCTTTAAACCTCTCTAACAAAAAGCAGCATCCTGTACCAAGCTTTTTACACAATCCCATTCAAAGGCTTATGCTAATTCTGCATATTTAATTCACTTGGGGTTTTGTTGTTCAGATTTACCAATATTTCACTTGTTCTCAACTTTGATTGTGATTTTGAGAATATGATTTGTCTCCTGCTTCACTCAGTGCTTGTAGAGAATCTTTCCTGCTGAGTTTCACATTACTTCTGGATCTTAACAACTTCCCTGGATTCTGCATTCTGTTCTTTTAGCTGTCACAATGTATAAATGAGCCCTTAGAATTCCTCAGGTGTGAGCTATATGGTTTTACATAGCTGACAACGTCCAAATTCCTCCTTGATCTCTGAGCTCCTCAAGGCCAGAAGCTGTGACTTACCCATCTTTGTATCTCTAGTATCTAGATCAGGGCCTGAAATAAGGCAGACGCCCACTAATTGTTGAAGTGAGTAGAAAGAGAAGCAATCTCCCAGAGTTGAATCTGGGAGAAATTTATTCTAATCATCAAATTTATTCCATGCTATACTGTATGTCATATTTTATGGCTGAGTTATTTTATAGGAGATGCTTTTTGTATATATACTTGCTACCAATCTTACAACAAAATAGGAATTATTGTCCTCATTTTATTTAAATACATACAGCAAATCTAGTGCTTAGAGAGTTTAACTTGCCTGAAGTGAAACAGGGTTAAGATAAGTAGTAAAAAATTCTCTTTCAAAAAGTCAGAGCTTTTCCATCCAAATCCAGCAATGGAGTTTCTCCCAATCCCAACATGGTATCAAACACGGAAGGCAGAAATATTTGAGGGTAAATTGCTTGTTTAAAACAAGAAGTTGTTGGATCTTACCTATTAGAGGTTGGATTACCATTCAACAGTCCTAAAGGAATTCTGGTGCTTTAACTGGCATGCAGCCACCCACAAATAGAACGGAGAAGGAGCAAGCAGTGTAGGAGTAACACAGTCCTCTCTAGGTGTGACATTCAAGAAGTCATCGAAAAGATCCAAGATTAGAAGTTCTGATTTTAGGGCCGGCCCAGTGGTGCGGTGGTTAAGTTCGCACCTTGTGCTTCTCCGCGGCCCAGCGTTCGCAGGTTTGGATCCCGGGTGCGGACATGGCACCCCTTGGCAAGCCATGCTGTGGTAGGTGTCCCACATATAAAGCAGAGGAAGATGGGCATGGATGTTAGCTCAGGGCCAGTCTTCCTCAGCCAAAAGAGGAAGATTGGCAGCGGTTAGCTCAGGGCTAATCTTCCTCAAAAATTTTTTTTAAAAGTTCTGATTTCATAAACTGTCTCCCCAGTATATCACAAACCAAGTAAAACTTCAGGGAAGAAAGACCTACTTCTAAGAATCTTTTACCATATTGTTTCAGTTACCTGTTGGTGCATAACAAATTACCCCAAGATTCAGCAGCATCAAACAACAATTTTAACGTGTCTCACAATTTTGTGGGTAAGGAAGTAGGGCAGGTCTCAGCTGAGAGACTCATCTGTCCCAGGTTGGATTGGCTGAGATCATCATTGTATAAACAGGTGGGTGGGATGGTCTGGAAAGCCCAAGACCTTTCACTCACATGACTGGTACCTTGGTGGGAAAGTCTAGAAAGCTGAGTTCAGCTGGAACTGTTGACCAAAGCACCAGCTTATAAAGTTTCTAGCATGACAGTTGCAAGGTAGTCAGATTTCTTACAAGAAAGCCCAGGGCTCCCAGAAAGAGTTTTTCAAGAAACGGGAAATAGAAGCTTCCAGTTTCTCAAGATCCGGTCCTGGAAACTGGCACAATGTTGTTTCTGCTATATTCTATTGGTCAAAGCAGGCACAGAGTCCGTTGTGGTTTTAAGGTGAGGGGACATAGACCCTCACTTCTGGATGGGAGGAATGTCAAAGAATTTGGGGCCATTTTTAACCCACTACACAGCACAATTCTGTTTGTAAATGACATATTTCAATATATTTTTTTCAAAATCCCAAAGGAGGAAACCTCTTTGTTCCTGTCTTCTCAGATTACTGTTCCTCACCATCTCACATGCTACCTTATATTATGGCTACTGGAAATGTTTTATCACCACGTCTAAAGTTTACACTAAGATACTTTTACATTTATGCCCAGTTTGTCTATACAACAATATGAATGAATAGTTCAGGCGGAAATTTCACAATGCTTCTTGTTGCGCCCCCCCCCAGTCTTCTCTTCTTGACCTCTAACTGTTGAAGTATTTCTAGACTGCGCTCTTCCAAGAGCAAGCTGAGTGCGCTGCTATTACCAGCATCTCAGTGTGCACGGAATTTTTCTCATTATCATTAAATAATAGAATGTAAAGCCAAAAAGTATTTGGGGGACCAAATATAGACCAAACTTCACATTTCACAGAAGTAAAAACCGAGGTTCAAAGAAGTTTATATAGCAAAAAACATCATGCAAATAGTTTTTAAGTTGGCCAGAACTAACATCCAGGGCTCATTGATCCTCTTCAGTTGTACTGATGGCATATGTATTTGTGTTGGTATGTTTTCAAGAGGAATTTTATTAGGAAACTAAAAAGGAGACATTATTTTTAAACTGCCAAATTAACCAAATCCAAAATACCAAACCATAGAAACTATTGAATTTCCCAAAGGCAGGTTTTTAAAAAAACTTAACCAAAACTATTAATCATTGGTTAATAAGTGTCTTATGGCTCATTCTAAATACTGTTCATATCTCTTTCTTTTGTTTTTTGTTTTTGTTTTTGTTTTTGGTGAGGAAGATTGGTCCTGAGCTAACATCTGTTGCCAATCTTCCTCTTTTTTTCTTTTTTCTCCCCAAAGCCTCAGCACATAGTTGTATATTCTAGTTGTAAGTCATTCTAGTTCTTCTATGTGGGACACCACCACAGCACGGCTTGATGAGCGGTGCATAGGTTCACGCCCAGGATCCCAACCGGCGAACCCCAGGCTGCCCAAGCAGAGGGCAAGAACTGGCCACAGGCCAGCCCCCTGTTTCTTTTTAAAAACTAACTTTCTTTTCCTCACTCCATCTCCTTCCCCTTCTTCAAAGGCATCTTCCTAGTCCTTTGTCCTTTCTCTGGTTGCTGTTCTCGGCTCTTTCTCTCTCCAAGATAATTCTGGGCACTTTAGCTTAATGGGACCACTGGCTCTTAATTGTTTACAAGATAATTTGTTGTAAAAAACAGAATGCATTCCCTTGTGTCGGAATGTGCTAACATTTTAGTCCCTATCTCCAATATGTGATAGAGAACCTATAAAAGCCAAATCAACTTCAGATTCCGTCTTAACTCATTGGCAAACACAGCTTTCCCGAACTTCCTCAAACTGCTTATGTGATACTGAGGATATAGGAGATAAATAGCACTTAACTAAATAAAATTACAACGCCAAGGTTGGTAATTAATACATATATTTATTTAATTGATTTTATAAATAACTAAAAGAAATTCAGTCCTTGTGGCACATCACACTCCAAGGAAACTATAAATCCCATTCAGTCAAGTTGACAGCCAACCCTCTCAAATCACACAAGGAAGTTGAACAATTTTTTATAGTGCTTTTCCTGTAGTCTATTCTCCTGACTGAGGAACTAACACCTGCCTTAATGTGATCACTGTAAATAAGCTCTAGCTGTTGTACTACTGAAAATGCAGACAAAATTCATTAAATAAATCAGTGAACACACCACTCCACTTGCCAAAGCTGTTAAGCACCAGACACATGCTGGTGTGTCTTTGTGGCAGTCAGGTAAAGAGGGAGGACACCAAAAGGTTATCAGGGACTCCTTAAGGATCAGAGTATCAGGCACACAATGAAACAATTGACACTTTTCACACACATCCTAAAGATTTTAACTCTAAATTAATATGACCAACATAACCTGGGCATCCTCACACTCAGGAAAGTAGCACATACAGAACAGAATCTCTTTGTGATGGGTTTGATGGGCTCTCATTTCCCTCTGGTCAACTGCTTGCTCCAGGGACATTAACTGCCTCACATTTCCAGGTTAGAAAGGATGAATATGCATATATTGGAAAATAACAATCCCTGAGATTCTGTTCCCTAGACACAAACACGAAGACCTAAGGATGGATGATTTTGTAATTTATTTTTTCATTTATTATAAGAATAATGTGAACATTTTTCAAGTCTAGGTCCTCTTCTTCAGCATCTTTTTCTAAGAGCTGTGTAGCATTATGCCCTATGGCTGGTTCATAAAAATGTACTAATTGTTGAGCATTTAAATTAATCCCAATTTTTTGCTAATTAAAAAATGCTGTCATGAATATCCTAGAAGCATATCCATTGCAGACATTCATGACTATATCTTCATGGCAGAATCAAAGAAGTGGAATCTCTGAGCCAAAAGGTTTACACATTTTAAGGTTTTTGCTGCATATTCCCAAATTGTATCCAAAATCTAGCAATTTTTATTCTCTTAGCATTGTCTGAGATATCCATTTTTCTCAAACACTGACTACATTAAAATATAATGGTCATATTTACTAGCCAAATAAGTTATCTCACTGATATTTCAATTTTCATTTATTGGACTAGAGTGAAGTTATTATACTATACGAAGATTTTTATTTTTCCCCTATTAGCACCTCTTGAGAACAGGAACCTAGTCTTGTGTCTCTCAGGTCTAGAGCAAAGAGTGTCTCTCACGAATCCAAACCGGAGTTTGTACCCAATAATGTTTGTTGAATAAATGAAGGTGACATGAGAACAAATTAGACGGCAAACATAATAGGTAGTGAGCATGTGTCACCCATGATTAGGAATTGGTTACACACACATACCCACACAAATACTCAATGGAACAATTCACACATAAATAAATAATACTAATAAGAAATTCATTCTCTCATAAGCGTAATACTTTATTTGGAACTAATTAGTAAAAGATAAGTCTAAAGTAGTGAAAATCCTTAACTTAGGAATTTTTAATATGGTTTTACTAGTTTATGAATATACCCTCACAACGTGAACTAGGAGCTTCCAAATCCTTTCAAGGCCTATTTATGGGCTTGCTGCAATGAACAGATGAGAAGATATTCTTAGAGCTTTCCCTTGCCCATGTAAAATTCATTACCAAAGCCTCAAAAAAAAAACGTATATTCTCTTAAGTAATATGAATTCTGTTGATCACCCAAAAGCTGATAAAAGAAAAAAATCTAGTTATCATACATAATATAACAAAAACCTTATTTAGATCAAGGAAGATAATTCAAACCAGCAAAATGCAATGTATATGTATGTGGAACCAGTGGGTGTGTATCTGTATGTGTGTCTCTTCATGATACCACGACTGATTGAAGGAAAGAAAAAGTTCATTGCTCTGAAGACCTTCTAGAGGGAAATATACCTTGATGACAAAGCAGAATCTAGAGTTTTTATCATAAATGGATGCTGGATCTTGTCAAATGCTTTCTCTGTGTCTTTTGAGATGATAATGTGGTTTTTATTCCTCATTTTACTAATGTGGTGTATCACATTGATTGGTTTGTGGACCATGAACCACCCCTGCATCCTTAGTACAAATCCCACTTGATCATGGTGTATGATCTTTTCAATGTATTGCTGTATTCCATTCGCCAATATTTTGTTGAAGATTTTTGCATCCATGTTCCTCAGTGATATCGGCCTATAATTTTCATTCTTTGTGATGTCATTGTCTAGCTTTGGGATCAGAGTGATGTTGGCCTCATAAAACATGTCAGAAAATGTTCTGTCTCCTTCAACTTTTTGGAATAGTTTGAAGATAGGTATTAAATCTTTGAATGTTTGCTACAATTCTCCAGAGAAGTCATCCGGTCATGGACTTTTATTTTTTGGGTGGTTTTTGATTACTCTTTCAATCTCTTTACTTGTGATTGCTCTATTCAGATTCTCTATTTCTTCTTGATTCAGTTGTGGTAGATTGTATGAGTCTAAGAATTTATCCATGTCTTCTAGGTTATCCAATTTGTTGGCAAATAGTTTTTCATAGTATTCTCTTATAATCCTTTGTATTTCTGTGGTATGTGTTGTAATTGCTCCTCTTTCATTTCTAATTTTAATTAATTTATTTTTTTGAGGAAGATTAGCCCTGAGCTAACATCTGCTGCCAATCCTCCTCTTTTTGCTGAGGAAGGCTGGCCCTGAACTAACATGTGTGCCCGTCTTCCTCTACTTTATATGTGGGACACCTACCACAGCATGGCTTGCCAAGTGGTGCCATGTCCACACCTGGGATCCGAACCGGTAAACCCCAGGCTGCCAAAATGGAACGTGTGCACTTAACCACTGCGTCACTGAGCCAGCCCCTCTAATTTTATTTATTTGAGCCTTCTCTCTTTTTTCCTTAGTGAGTCTGGCTAAGGGTTTGTCAATTTTGTTTATCTTCTCAAAGAACCACCTCTTTGTTTCATTGATCCTTTCTACTGTTGTTTTTCTTTTTTGGTTTCAATTTCATTTATTTCTGCTCTAATTTTTTATTATTTCCCTCCTTATGCTGACTTTGTTTGTTCTTCTTTTTCTAATTCTGTTAGGTGTAGTTTAAGATTGCTTATTTGAGATTTTTCTTGTTTATTAATATGGGCCTGTATTGCTATAAATTTCCCTCTTAGGACTGCTTTTGCTGCATCCCATATGAGTTGGTATGGTGTATTTTCATTTTCATTTTTGTCTCCAGATTTTTTTTGATTTCTCCTTTAATTTCTTCAATGATCCATTTGTTGTTCAGTAGGACATTGTTTAGTCTCCACATATTTGTGACTTTCCCAGCTTTTTTCTTGTAATTGGTTTCTAGTTTAATAGCATTATGGTCAGAAAAGATGCTTGATATGATTTCAATCTTCTTAAATTTATTGTGGTTTGCCTTGTTTCCCAACATATGGTCTATCCTTGAGACTGTTCCATGTGCACTTGAGAAGAATCTGTTTTCTGCTGTTTGTTGCATTGAGTGTTCTATATATATCTATTAAGTCCATCTGGTGATAAACTCTCTTAGTTTTTGTTCATCTGGAAAAGTTTTTATTTCTCCATCACATCTGAAGGATATTTTCACTGGATAGAGTATTCTTGGCTGAAGGTTTTGTTATTTCAGAATTTTGAGTACAGCCTTCCACTCTCTGCTAGCCTGTAAGGTTTCTGCTTAGAAATCTGCTGAGAGCCTGAAAGGGCTTCCTTTGTAAGTTATTTTCCTCTACCTTCTTGCCTTTAATATTTTTTCTTTGTCATTGACTTTTGCCAGCTTTACATGCTTTGGAGAAGGTCTTTTTACATTGATATAACTAGGAGTTCTGTTAGCTTCTTTTACTTGTATTTACAGCTCCTTCCCCAGGTTTGGGAAGTTCTCAGCTATTATTTCTTTGAACAAGCTTTCTGCTCCTTTCTCCTTCTCTTGTCCCTCTGGAATACATACAATCCTTATGTTGCATTTCCTAATTGAGTTGGATATTTCTCAGAGAATTTCTTCATTTCTTTTCAGTCTTAGTTCTATCTCCTCCTCCATCTGAAGCATATTTCTGTCCTCTAGACTGCTAATTCTGTCCTCCATAATATCAGCTCTGTTATTCAGGAAGCCCAGATTTTTCTTTATCTCATGCAAGGTGTTTTTCAGCTTCAACATTTCTGATTGGTATTTCTATATAGTTTCAATCTCTTTTGTGAAAAATTCCCTTTATTCATTAATTTTGTCCCTGATTTCATTGAACTGTCTATCTGTATTTTGTTGTAACTCATTGAGTTTTATTTACTATAGCTATTTTGAATTCTCCGTTATTTAGATTATAAATTTCTGTGACTTCAGGATTGATTTCTAGGTACTTGTCATTTTCCTTCTGGTCTGGAGTGTTAATATATTTCTTTATACTGTTTGATGGTTTGGATTTGTGGCTTCACATAGTGATAGTATTTGGTCCAGCTTCCACCTGCCACCACTCGGCAGGGGGTTGGGGTGGGGTTTTAAGAGCTGTGTATTCTGAGCCTACCATGATCCCTAGTGTCTGTGCCTGTCCTTTGGAATATATGCTCACATGTCCCATCTGTGATTGCTAGTTCGCTTGCTCACAGCTGTTGCTTTTCTAAACTGCATGCAGTCGCTCTGGCTGACTGGCTGAGCTGGAGCGCCAGGCTGGGGAGGGGTGCTTTCTTTCCTCTGTGTGATCCCAGGGGCATTCTCGCTCTACCTTCACTATCTGCTCTCCTGGGGTGCTAGATTGATGAAGACACACTTGAAACAGCTTAGCCATCTCTGTGTGGGGCTTTCTCATGGGCTGTGAGGGAACTTGGAGAGCACAAGTGTTCCCGTGGAGAGCCACCCCTCCCCCATCTTTTCTCAGAGCCACACGCAGTCCTGCACCCTGGGCCACCACTGTTCAGGAGGGAGAGGAGATCTCCTTACTTCCTTCCACTTCCTCCAAGGGTTCCAGCACCTCCACCTTCAGATGTATGGCTGTGTGGGTCTCTCAGATATCTTTTGTGTTGTGTGAATATCCTCTGTTGGTTTATGAATGTCCTTTTCATTGTATCTTAGTGGGGAGAGTCTAAGGGAAGAGCTCACTCCACTACGATGCTGATGTCACTCTCCAAAACAGTATCAATGTTTGCTGTTACCCCTGTGTGAGCACAGTTCAACCAAAAGCTCCTTTTGTTTTGTCAGTCTTCCTTTCACTAGAGCCTAGGGTTCAGCTGGCAGAGAATGGAGGATTGCATGGAAGAGGTTAACATTTGACTTCCACTCCCACTCCATTGGCCAGCACTCTATCACCTGGAAAAGGAGGCTGGGAAATGCATTCTAGCTCTGTGCAGGTTTGGTGAGCAGCTAGCCGTGCTGTGCCACATCACCTTTTGGATTTCATCATGTCTATTTTGCTTCACGTGAAGCCTTTAAGTAGTTGACTCTACCCAAGTCTCATATATACTATTATTTACTTGGTATATTTTACATTCACTTGCTTTTTTTCCTGCTTTTTCTCACCAAAACCCCCCAGTACATAGTTGCACATTTTAGTTGTGGGTCCTTCTAATTGTGGCAGGTGCGATGCCACCTCAGCATGACCTGATGAGTGGTGCTATGTCTGCACCCAGGATCTGAAGTGGCAAAACCCTGGGCCACCAAAGCGGAGCACGTGAACTTAATCACTTGGCCACAGGGCCGGCCCCTCACTTGCTTTTTATACTTCAAAAGATTTATTTAAAAAGAAAGGTGTCAAAACTATAATTGGAAAACCAAAGTGAAATATCTATGAATAGAACTGAACTATAAAAATAAATGTACTAAAAAACAAAACAGTTATAAATTCTAAGGCAATATCATTGCCTGCAGAAGCTTTTAAGCTGAGGCTGGCTCTTTGTTGAAAAGGGAGATTAGCAAGGGATAGAAAGAGGCAAAGTATATATTTTATCAATATCAAAAAAGTATTCTTTCCATTTTATAACTGTGAATTTTATCTGTTCTTGATTGTAATATTGTCAAAATTGTTCTTATTTTCTTAGTATTTGATTAATATATTATTTTCAAATGTTTGGTGCAATTTTGTTGTAAGTACTGTTCTTTTCAATCATACATAGAGTTATTTTTTTAATCCAATATTCTTTTAATAGAATTTTATCTGTGACAAAGACGGATACATTTGGACTTATTCCTGCCATCTCATGTTTTGTCTTTTGAACTACTTTTTCTTCTTTTATTCCTTTCTTGATTTGTTGATTGATAGAATTTCTTTTTCTAAGCTTGTTTTCCACTGATGGGATTGGAAGTTACATATCCAATTTCTATTCTTTTTTTATTTATATAAAAATATATTTTTAGCAATATCTATAGTTAATTCCAGCAACCTTTAAAAGTTATAATTTTAGCAATATCTAGAGTTAATCTTAGCACAGTTTTAGATTTGATTTACTTGGGTTTTTGTCCAATTCCTTCATTCCAATCACTAAGTATTGTCATCATCAGGAATTTTATGGCCACACTTTTCACTGTGTTTAAGCATTATACATCAATAATACTAAGACGACTGTATATTTGTGTGATGCTCTTTCTTGTGTATCACATCTTCTGCTTTCATGTATTCATTTAAAGTTTTTCTTTAGTGTATTCTCATGTAATTATTTCAGAGACGTTCTGTGGGTGACAACTTTTGGAGCCTTTGCAGGGCAGAGCATCAGTTTATTTTGATCTCACATTTAAATTCTAGTTTGGATAAGTACATTGACCTTAAGTAAATAGATAATCAGTTATTTCTCCAGCAAAAATAGGTTTATTTGGGATCAGCAAAGAATTGCAGTTCAGGGTCTGCAACCATGGCAAGCCATTTCCAAGTCCTGAGCAGCAAGGGGAGGAGAAACTGTTTTATACAGGGGGAGAGGAAGTTGAGAGGGCTATTGTAAACAAAGAGTCCACTGGAGGAATTGAAAGTTTGAAGTGCAGTGGCTTTTCACTGACTGAGTTGTGACAGTCTCTCATGGGCTGAGCTTCTTGCCTGTCAAGAAGAGGAAGTCTTTCTTCTTCCTGTTGGGCTCTGCTTTAGAGGCAGAGTGTGAGAGCTCCCCTTTCTGGCCTCTGTTTATTAATATTCTCGAGTATATACTTATGTTTTCAAAACAATTCATACTTAGCATTTGGAAGTTATTTCTGGAGTATTTTCTACACTCTCAAGCAATTCTCTGATTCTCAGTGGAGACTGACTGGGTGTCCTACAAAGTTAACTCAATTCTGACACTATCTGCCTGGAGATAGTATTAGATCCGACCAGTTAAGGACTCGGTCCCATGAGACTGATCCCATATCAGATGTCAATCACAAGTCCAGCTTGTCAATTGTGCTTCTGACCCACAGGCTATAAATTGGAGGTTCCCACAATCCCATCCTCGGTTCTGTTAATTTGCTAGAGCAGCTTACAGAACTCAGAGAAACACTTACTTATGTTTACTAGCTTATTATAAAGGATATAGATGAATAGCCAGATGAAGAGATACACATGCAAGCCAAAAGGGTCCCAGGGGCAGGAACTTATGTCCCTGTGAAATGGGGTGCACCACCCTCCTGGCATGTGGCTGCATTCACCAACCTGGAAGCTCATCAAATCTTGTTGTTTAAGAGTGTTTATAGAGCTTAGTCTGCAGCACCTTTCTTCCCTTTCCCAGAGGTTGGTGGGTAGGGCTGAAAGTTCCAAACTTGTAATCACTTGGTCCCTCTGGTGATCAGCCCCATGCTAAAGCTATTTAGGGGCCCCACTCTCAGTCACCTCATTAGCACAAACTTGAGTGTGTTCAAAAGGGCTTGTCATGAATAACAAAAGACACTTCTATCACTTAGGAAGTTACAGGGGTTTTAAGGGTCTGAGCTATGACCCAGGGATAAAGACCAAATATACTACTTATTATACCACAGTATTGATTGACTGACTTCTAATACCCATCCAATACTAAAGCACTGCTCAGGTCCAGGAGGCATTTTCTGAATTTGGAACACAATGCCAGGGAATGTCATGTGCATGGTGCCTCCTGGAGTTGGCAATGTATCAGTTCCTGTGCGAATAGTATTTTTCCTTTTTGGAAGTTTTTTGGTAATTTCTCTGAGTCCCAAGTGTTCTGAAATTTCACAGATAATTGTCTAAGGCAAAGATGTTTGTTGTCTTATCATTTGGAGCACTCTTGTGGTTTGGGCATTATACAAAATTCTCTTCAGTTACATACTTGATTTTGTCCCCTTCATTTTCTCTTTTTCTGTTTTTCTAGAACTTATATTTGATAGACAGTATATGATATGCTAAATTACTCCTTCATGTTTCTTAGCTTTATTTTCTCACAGTAACTATCTCTTTGCCTTTAGCTCAACAATTGGGGAGAGTTCTGTGACCTTATCTTCCAAATCAATCATTTGGTGTCAATTGTCCATTTATTAAATTTTATTATATTTAATTTGTAGGAACTACGTTTCCCTCTGAGTGCAATCTTTTGTTGCAGCCTGCTCTTCTTTTGTGGCTACAGTATTCTCTTGAATGATATCCTCCCTGAAGATAGTCAACTCATTTTTAAAATGTTCTCTTTTGGTTCCTTGGATTACCTGATTGGTCATCTTAGTCACTCTTGTTAATGCCTTTTATTTTGTCAAATACTTGGCAAACTTTTTGATTGATGCACTAAATTGATGAGGTAAGGTGGTATTATGGGTTGAACCGTGTCCTCCAAAAAGACATGTTGAAGTGCTAACCCCAGTGCCTGTGAATGTGAGTTTATTTTGGAATAGGATTTCTTCAGATGTAATCAAGTTAAGATAAGATGATTAGGGTGTCCTTATAAGAGGGAAATTTGGCTACAGGCACACAGGGAGAATGCCATGTGACAACAGAGGCTGAGATTGAAGTGCAGCTACAGGTCAAAAGATTGCTAGAACCCCCAGAAGCTAGGACGAATCAGGGAAGGATTCTCCCTATAGGTTTCAGAAGGAGCACGGACCAGCTGACAAGCTTGGTTTCAAACATGTAGCCTCCGGAACTGTGAGAGAATACGTTTTACTTGTTCTGTTCTACTGATTCAAATGTTAATCTCCAAAAACACCCTCACAGACACATCCAGAATAATGTTGGACTAAATATCTGGGCACACCATGGCCCAGTTACGTTGACACATAAAATTGACCATCACAAATCCCCCCCATATAAACTTGGCACCAATACACATCTCATTAAGCCATACTTAATCTTCAAATAAAGACAATAATAAGATCATAATTCCAACTAACGTGATACAATCACTCTGCATACAACTGAAAATGTACTAACCCCTTCCCTAGAAAAGGAGATAAAGTCCTTGACTCATGTTTTCTCCTTGGTATCTTGTAATTTGAATACTATGATGTAAAATTAATAATACTTAAATACTGTGATATAAAGTCAATACACATGTTATATAAGGGAATAGGAGAGAAAAGAAGACAAAAGTATAGATACAGGTATAGATATAGATATATACACTCACAAATGTATTCATAGCAAAGTAAGGAGGAAATACTCAATGACAATTACCATTCTCATTTCCAAAATTGGTCGTGTGGTCATAGCTGGTATTTATGACAACTTTCTTCCACTACTCACTCTGTATTCCTTTTGCCTTCAGCAAGCAAAGCTGGTCGTGTTTCTCTACCTGGTGGAGCGATCCAAACCTTCACTCCTGAAGGGGATGGGCCATCAGTAGTCCTGCCTGGATTGAGTCGTTGTAGACTTCCATTGATTTCAATCACAGGGCATGGTAATACAGAGACAGTAAATGGGTTTCTAGAGTTTCTAGACCCAATTTCAATGTATGTGTGTGTGTGTGTTTGTGTGTGGGTAGGGGGGTTCCCCACACCAACAATAAACAATTCTCGGACATGAGTAGGGTGTCTGAGAATTTAACTCAATTCTGACACCATCTACCCAGAGATAGCATCAGATTCCATAGGTTAAGGGTACAGTCCTATAAGATAGCTGCCCCCCTCCCCCCACTTCAGATGCCAGTCAGAAGCCCAGGCTGTTATCTGTCCTTCTGACCAACTGGCTATAAATCACAGGTTCCCATGACATCCTTCTCAGCTTTGATTAATTTGCTAGAGTGGCTCACAGAACTCAGAGAAACATTTCACTTACTAGATCACTGGTTTATTATAAAACGATATAACTCAGGAATAGCCAAATGGAAGAGATGCATAGGGCAAGGTATGTGGCAAGGGGCACAGAGCTTCCATGCCCTCAAGGAGCATGCCATTCTCCCCAAATCTCCATGTGTTCACCAACTTGGAAGCTCTCTGATCCCGACCCTTTTGAGGTTTTATGGAGGCTTCATTACATAGGCATGATTGATTAAATCATTGGCCATTGGCAATTGAACTCAATCTCCAGCACTTCTCCCCTCCCTGCAGGTCAGGAAGTAGGACTGAAAGTTCCAAACCTCTAATCACATGATTGGCTCCACTAGCAACCAGCCTTAATGGTGCTTTCCAAAAGTCACCTCACTAACAAAACTTTATCACTCTCAAAACTTAGGAAATTCCAAGGTTTTTGGAGCTGTGAGCCAGGAACCATGGACGAAGACCAAATGTATATGAGAAATATATTTTGGTTATCTGAATGACCAAATATATATTTTTCTTATAAATCAAAATAACACAGACATTCTAAAGGATCTCCATATTCCACACAAACTCTTTCTTACCTCCATTGTTGAGTAGCAGTCCAATTTCCCTTTGGTTGTCTGGATCAATCACCCCAGCCACCACAGTAGTTCCCTTAGAGGCATGAGGAGTCCAAAACGGCTGGGTGGCAGTCTCTTTTTTTTTTTTTTCCAATCAGGAGGTTTTTTTAAAGATTGGTACCTGAGCTAAGATCTGTTGTCAATCTTCTTCTTTTTTTTCCTTCTTCTTCTCCCCAAAGTCCCCCAGTACATAGTTGTATATTCTAGTTGTGAGTGCCTCTGGTCGTGCTATGTGGGACACTGCCTCAGCATGGCTTGATGAGTGGTGCCATGTCCACCCCCAGGATCTGAACTGTGAAACCCTGGGCTGCAGAAGCAGAGTGTGCGAACTTAACCACTAGGCCACAGGGCCGGCCCCTGGGTGGCAGTCTTAACTTCCAGTTCAATAGAAAATCATTGTTGTGTCTAATGGTGGAAGCATTCCTCCCTTTGGAACTAAGGCTTCTAGGCCAGCACTGCATGAAGTCACAGGAAAAAGAGGCACAAATTTTGCTAGTGGGTCACTAGGGGTCATAGTGAGGGGTGCCAGTCCCACATCCGCCCCTTGATTCCTGCACTGGCTATGAGAGAAACAGCACCATAAATTGGATGTTGTTTCCCTCCAAGTATATACAGCCTTCTGGAGAACCTTGCCTGAGGCCTGCAAGTCACTGCCACGTAGCTGGCCTCATTAGCCCTTTACCCTGATGATTACTCAGAGAGTGTCCCTTACTCTTAATATTTGCTCACTTTGTGATTGCCATTTTTCTGGATCTGCTCTGAATTTGGAAGTGGTCTTCTTCAGGATGTGGTTTTCTTCAAAGCATTTGGGCTTTGGTCTTTCTCACGCTTTCACTTCTCCATCAATCTAATACGACCTACTTTTCATCATCCATACAATGAACTCTCCCATACAATCAATATTTCCGTCATCCAGAAATTCCTCAAGGCATCTTATCCATTCATGGAACCCTTTCTTATTTCATAATGCTATTATGCATCTCTTCTCAAATTTTAAGGGATTTGGGGCATAAAGGGAAGTAAACATATGTGTTTAGCCTGCACTCTCTGGCTTTGATGTTCAAATGTAACATATTGAGACCAGAAGCAAAGGACTTCTGGTTAAAAATGGTGAATTAGCATGTATTTATCTCTTTTCTCTCATAAAACTTTACCAAAATAAAAATACATGAGTTAAAACCATGTGTGTGCATATAAAACTCAAGGACAAATGAAATGGAAAAGGACACACATAATGTATGAGAAATTTCCTCAACTTTCAAAATATAGTTTAAAGTATAGGTAGTTGACTGAAAATAAGTGACTGACTGGGGTGGAGAAGATACACAGAGTGAGTCAAGTCACCCTAGGGAACACCTCAGAAGCTCAGCACTTGCCAGCTGCAAGGATGCTCTTGACATGCTCCAGGCCCATTCCCTAGACCACACAAGTAGGCAACTATTTCCCACTCACACATCACACCTCTCACCAAGAAAAGGACCGGAAGATTATTCTCTGGATAATTTGAACCAGAAATGCTCCAGACTCAGGAAAGCCAGTTGAACAGAGGGTTGTAATGAGGGAGGGGCTAACAACATGGAATTAAAAGAATTATTACATATTGAACCATACATTCCTCACACTGCTGTAACAAATTACCACTAACCACA
Source organism: Equus przewalskii (assembly GCF_037783145.1). Classification (NCBI taxonomy): domain Eukaryota; kingdom Metazoa; phylum Chordata; class Mammalia; order Perissodactyla; family Equidae; genus Equus; species Equus przewalskii. The sequence continues at coordinate 2,428,550 of NC_091857.1, read as the reverse complement.
AACTTGGTGGCTTAAGCAACAGAAATGTATTGCCTCACAGTTCTGCAGGCTAAAAGTCCAAGATCAAGGTGTAGGCGGGATTGGTTCCTTCTGAGGCTGTGAAGGAGAATCCATTTCATGTGTCTCTCTCACCTGCTGGGGGTTTGCTGGCAGTTTTTGATGTTCCTTGGCTTCTGCTGCCTCACCTCAATTTCTGCCTTCGTCTTCACAGGACACTCTCCCTGTGTGTGCGTGTCTATGTTCAAATGTCCTTCTCCACATGGCACCAGTCCTGCTGGATTAGGTGTGCATCCTATTCCAGCATGACCTGATCCTAACTAAATAGACCTGCGATGCTCCTATGTCCAAATAAGGTCACATTCTGAGGTGCTAGGGATCAGGCCTTGAACATATGAATTTTGAGGGAACACAGTTCCACCCAAAATAGCTTTCTTACCCATCCTTTTTTAAGAATTCTAGTAACTCCGCATCCTTGTCATCCCTTTCCTCGTGAATTGGAAGAAACTGAAAGCACTTAGATAAATGATTTTCAAAAACTAGCTTTTGGGGTTCTTCATCGATTCTGTTTTGCTTCTTTTTTTTTCTTTCCCCAGGAGCGGCATGAGGCAGCGCTCCTTAGACATTCCACGAGGCTGAACAGTGTACCAACTGATAAGACTTCAGCAAAAGAACTTTCTTACTGATTAAGATACTTTAGAGTTGATGGCTTCTATATATTTCACTTAAATGGTTCTTAGTCAGCTATACCTACTCCCATTGTATTTCTTACCATATCACTTGTATCATTGCTTCCTCTTATCTTAGGGACAAAAGACGTCTCTTTAGGGTCAAATATTCCTTCATCTGTCCCCTTCATCTCTATTAAGCCCAGGGTTTTCCATCAGGGTTTAGAGCTACCTTTGGGTGGGGATTAATTTCTACCTCATAAAGTACATTAAAAGAAGTTTCTAAAATAATCAAAACCCTGTTTTCATTTTACCTAACGGTGTTCTCTTTCCTGGATTTTCATAATGACCTTTCACAGGCTGTCGATACTGGGACTGTCATAATGAACTTTGATTTATTCCTTTCTTTGGCACACCATTTTGCAAACACGAAAAGGTTTTCTTGGTATTTTGCTTCTTATTGCTCTCCCTGTTGCCAAGTCCCACCCAAGCACACAGGGACTCTTACCAGCTACTTAGTTCTTAAATATGAATGAGCATCCAAAAAGCACTAGACAAATAACGAGAAAGAGACAGACTGAAACAGTCAGAAACAGAGAGGCCTGGAGGAAATAGACACAATGCAGGAGCAGAAGAAAGCTTTTACAAAATTATAATTAATAGTCACAGAGAGATAAAAGAAAATACTGCAATCATAAACCTAAAATGGGATGAAAAGGAAATGTTCAGAAAACAAGAAAGAGTTCTTAGAAATCAAAAGCAGGATAGAATAAATGGAGACGATTATCAAAGCAATAATATAAATATAATACAAACTAATATAATTCCAGCTATTTTCCTGGAGCCTACCTTCCCAGCCCTCTTTTCTCGTGCTCCAGTCTGAGCCTGCTGTTCTCTAGGTCCAACAGAGTGGTCATCCTGGGATATCTTTTTACTTTGCTGCTTTTCTGGAGGTAAATAATTATGCTATAAATATCTAAACATAAAACCATCTTATAAGCTAAAGAACAAGACTGAGAAAAGCTCTAGACTTCTTAACACAACACTAGATACTAAAAGACAATGGAACAATGTAATGCCTTCAAATTATCAAAGAAAATTATTTTCAACCTTCTTAGCCAAAGTTTCAATTAATTGTGAGGGAATGATGAAGTTATTTTTAGTCATGCATGATATCAAGAAATAAACTTTCCACATTCCTTAGGAAGCTTTTGGAGGATGTGCTTAAGTCAAGCAGTGGACTAGGCAAGGCACGGGATCTCGAATACGGGAAAGGAAGGATCTAAGCAGAAAAGCAAAAGACAACCCAGAATGACCACTGCTTTGGACCTAGAGAAAAACAAGTTCAGATTGGAGCACGAGGAAAGAAGGCTGGAAAGGTAGTCTCCAGGAAAATAAATAGAATTGATAGTTTATTTGACATCTTTAACTATTTGAAAGTTACCTGCAATATATAGGTATTTGCCATATCTTGGTGCATTTGGAAAGAAAGAGAAGTCAAGCACATGAAAAAATGATAAAATTATTAACTTTAAGAAAAATTTAAAAATTGTATGAAAAAGGAAAGAATCTCAGTACACTATTTGGTTTAGTGGCAAACAATCATTTACATGGTCATAAAAATGAGAAAATTTTCTATTGATTTTAACTACATAAAAATCCTATGGTGAGGCCAAGTGTAGGATGATGATAGTGGAAAGAACAACTCTTCATTGTTAAGCATCATGTCTAAAGTTGATTAATCAAAATTCTAGTATAAGCATGCTATTCAGAAATATGAAAGTACGTATAAAAGAAACAGTTTAAAGAATTTAAAGGTGATGGGGAATTGAAGACCGGAGAGGGTGAGAGAGAGGGGCAGGGATTAATGCCTATCAATCATTTAGCATTATCTGATATTTTAGACCAGGAGCAGGTATTACTTTGACAAAAATAACAAATTAACAAAAGAATACAGAAGCAAATAAAATGACAACAAAATACGCTGAATATAATTTGAAAATATATCTATAAATGTTATTTCTTTCCTAAATGTAGTAGGATGATTGATACTCTATATAGCCTTAAGAAAACAATTAAGTTGATCAGATATTTATAGTATTAGCTCCATCATCAATATTGGTTAACAAACACAAAAGTCAATGTGACAGACACTTTAATATATACCTACTGAGTTTAATTGCAGTGGCAGAGAATTTTATTGTAAAACCTACTTCTACAGAAATGTAGACTCCAGAGTCACGTGCACGTTTGACTCAGTGAAGGTACTAGATGCAGCATTCTGGCAGTATTTGCAGCTTGAATTACAAAAATCTGCTTCATTTTGTGGGCACGTGTAAAAACGTGGATTAATGACTATGGGATTATAGATACGAATTTTCTACTTGCAACTCTTGCGATCCCATGGTGAGTTGATAATATTTTATATTAGCCAAAGGTGTAGCATTAAGAGTCTACAAGGGGAAGAGATGAGGAGGCATTATAGGAGAAAGTAGAAAAATCAGACAGGAAAGAAAGATTAAGAATAGATGGCCATTGGTACAGGGAAAGATTGCGCTCTGATTGTTCAATGTTACTACTATACCGAGTAGTAAAGAAATTACTGTTGTGTCAGTAAGAAAGGAGATGCCAGGGCATCCCCCAGTAGAAAAAGAGTATCCAAAAGACAAAGTTCTGGAATAGCAACCTTCTCGGAGAGGAATAGAATTAGGTGACAAATGATTACCAGACATGGAGTTGCAGTCCTGATCTAATGCTGGTTTTCTGAAAGAGGAAATTAAGGTGTTATATAGAAGCCATAAGTGATATAGAATTACCTGAAGATATTTAAGACCTTCCTCTTATTCCAATTAACTGACAGATTTTGAAACATGTCTACAGAGTTTTAGCAGTGGTTAAATTTATGTTTCTTATAGGCATTACCAATGCACAGTATATAGTATACATTACACAGAGTAATGTATACAACTACTGTAAACAACTAGAAAGTTCAGGCTATTTATAGAAGTACAGGGATACTAAAGTCATAGCTTTGAAATTAACTCCCCATTACATTCTTAGCAATGAATAACTTGGGAAAAAGAAAGATGATTTAACTTTGTGAATGTGCAACTAAATTTTATAAAAATAAATTAAAAAACAAATAATAATCAGGGCTGACCCTGTGGCACAGTGGTTAAGTGCGCACGTTCTGCTTCGGCGGCCCAGGGTTCGCTGGTTCAGATCCTGGGCGTGGACATGGCACTGCTTGGCAAGCCATTCTGTGGTAGCCATCCCATGTATAAAGTAGAGGAAGATGGGCACGGATGTTAGCTCAGGGCCAGTCTTCCTCTGCAAAAAGAGGAGGATTGGCAGCAGATGTTAGCTCAGGGCTAATCTTCCTCAAAAAGAAAAAAATCATTTTTTCTTTTCTTTCTTTTTTAAAGATTGCCACCTGAGCTAACATGTTTGACAGTCTTCTTTTTTTTATTCCTTCTTCTTCTCCCCAAAGCACCCCCAGTACATAGCTGTATATCCTAGTTGTGAGTGCCTCTGGTTGTGCTATGTGGGACGCTACCTCAGCATGGCCTGATGAGCGGTGCCATGTCCACCCCCAGGACCCAAACCGACGAAACCCTGGGCTGCTGAAGCCGAGCGTGCAAACTTAACCACTCGGCCACAGGGCAGGCCCCTATAAAAGTAAATTTTAAAGACTCCAGAAAAAGATGTTTTTAAATATTTGCTCAGCAATTAAAATTCTTTGATATTTTCATTAATAAAGTAGATAAATTATGCGATATTGCTATTTACGGTTTAGATATAACTATCATGTTAGCAGGTTTCAATGAAAGTATACTTCATATTTTGTGTGTGTTACAAAGATAACATGTACTTGTTGTAAATAAGCCAACATACAAAGTATATAAAAAAAAGGCAAATATTCTCTTCTGCCCCATTCAATATCACCACTTGTCAGTAATCTTAACATTTGGTGTGTATTATCGTCTCATACAAACGTAGTACACTTATATAGCATTGTTCTTTTTTTCTCAAAAATAAGAAAAACACTGTGTAATTATCTTTTAACTTAGCAATATTGTAGACATCTCTTCTGGTCCATACTTTTAGATCACTTGAATGGCTCCATAATATGGATGTGTCATAATTTTTGGACCATTCCTTTATTGTTGGACACTCATAGTATTCGCAGTTGTTTACTATTATAATTTTAAAATGAACTTCCTTTTACATATATCTTTACATATTGGCTATTGCTTCTGCAGAATATACTCACAAAAGTGGAATTTTCCAGGGACAGCCCTGTGGCCTAGTGGTTAAGTTTGATGTGCTCTGCTTTGGAGGCCAGAATTCAGTTCCCAGGCGTGGACCTACACCACTTTTGGGGGCCATGCTGTGGTGGCATCCCATATACAAAATAGAGGAAGACTGGCATGGACGTTAGCTCAGGGACAATCTTCCTCAACAACAACAACAAAGTGAAATTTGCTAAATTAAAAAGAATACATAAAATTATTATTATTGAATATGTACTACATAAGCATGGGAAGAAAAAATTGAAAGAGGAAAAGCCATATAAAAAACAACGTCTTCCATTACACATTGATTCCTTTTATGCTTAAACAGAAAAGTTTGGAGAGTCTGTCATCTAACGCATGCACCAGCCCTGGGGGAGGATTATGAAGATCACTAGTTAGCATGATTAGGCACACCAGTGACTATCTGGACATTCAATATTCAGTGAGGCTCTTGATTTACCATGGGCATTGCATTAGATCATGGGGCAGGTTCTTATCTTTCAGGCATTTAAATCGGTCAATCCCACTGCTTAATAGATTTTAATCTGGAAACATATTTTATGGATTACGTAGAATACTAGGTTTTCAAAGGATATGTTTAATCTGCAAATTTTCAATTTTTATTACTCTTCTTGTATAACATAAGACTTTTAGAATCAAGATGAAACCTGTGACAACTATTCAGCTGGTAACTAACTAGTCTCATGAGGAATGCTTAAGGGAGTTGCCTAGAAAAATCGCTATGTGGCACCCCCCGCATCCCATCACTGTATTATGACAATGAGTCATCACTAGAATGTATGTTTCTTAAAGGCATGGATTTCAAATTTTCTCTGATGTGTCCCCAGTGGCCAGAGTAGTATCAGGCAGATGATAGGAACTCAATAATACTAATTGATTGCATATTATTCAAACTTAACCAAGAACTTGAGGACATGAGTTTTTAAATTATGATTCCAACATTTTAACGAGAGCTAAGTAGCATTCACTGTAAATAGCATGCATTTATTGGGGCTGGCCCAATGACATAGTGGTTAAGTTTGTGTACTCTGCTTCAGTCACCCAGGGTTCAGGGGTTCAGACCTACACACCACTCATCAAGCCATGCTGTGGCAGCAGCCCACATTCAAAAAATAGAGGAAGACTGGCATAGATGTTAGGTCAGCAACAACCTTCCTCAAGCAAAATGAGGAAGATTGGCAACAGATGTCAGCTCAGGGCCCATTTTCCTCACCAAAAAAATTAAAAAGAAAAAGACAATGTTTGCATATAAAACAATTGAAATCAAGTAACATATTAGGGGCCTAATCAGATAGAAGTCATGCCTTACATCAAAAGTCACTCCTATTCTACTTCCTAGTTTTAGGTTTCACAGGGTAAGGTTAGCTAGTCTGATCCCAGGAGCATCTCTGCATCATGACATACAAATTACAGGTACATCATACAACTCAATTTACACACACTGTCAGAAAAAAGAACTGTTATGAGACCCAGAGGCACATACGTTTAATTGGTTTACGTTTAATCAAGGTAATGATGAGAGTAGTCTTAAGGAAAAATGAAGACAGAGCTCTGAGGATTTGGAGATATTAAACTGAAAGTGGAAGTACTGCCCGATTTCTTAGGGGCTTTTCTATCATTTTGATTCCAGGAAGAAAAAAGTTAATTACTTTATAAATTCATTAATTTTTTGCCAATACAAGGAAATAGGAGGAGGAACACTTGCCCTCAGAACTACATAAAACTACTAAAATGAAAGACAATTTTCAACTTCTATGCATTTTTCCTTTTTGCCCCCAGCGGCAAATAATATAGTAAAGCTTTCCGAAACCAGTTAAACGTATGAGATGCAAATTAGGCCTTTGTCTTTCATAATACTTCTAAAAGTAGAAAATTAAAATGCTTCCAATTACTGATGAAGCTTGTTTATATAATACCTATATAATTTTTTGGGAAAAGTGCTATCTGCAGCTATGATGTGAATCTGACTTGACAATATATCCTTTTACATTGGTCATTAAGGATTAATAATCCTACAGAGAGATAACTAGTAGGAAAAAAATTATTAATAAAATTCTGTTCATCTTTTGGAATTATGAAATGTTATTGACTCATAAAACAAAATGTGCTTTCCGAAAGTTATGAAACAAATTTTAAAAAAATTTATTTCCAAAAGTCACAGAGACAAAACTTTAAAAGCGACACATTTATACTAGGGATACACGCGTGCGCAAAAAAAAAGCACAGGAATACAAAAGTGAACATAGTCCAATTTTAATGAATACAGTATTCTGGCTACAAGTAGATTACCACTGGGTAAGAACTGTGTTACCTCAGAAATCTGATAGCGTGAACTGAGATAAACCAAGGTTTAGGATAGCCACTCCACTATTCACACTTCAATCAGCGCTAAAGCAATTCATTTCAGGCTAAGATTTCCAATGAAATTGTAGAACGAGTCTTGTATTTGATGAACATGCTTTAAGGGGACGTGTCCTCATTGAAAGGCAGTTGGAGCAAGTCAAACCATGGAGAGCCCTTACAAAGACTAAGCACCAAATGACCACTCATTTGTGGCTTTCGTTCTGGGCCACCTTAAATTTTATTCTGTTTAAATGTGTTTTCCATTAACATTCACACACAAATTCTTTCAAGCGAAAGTTTTAACATGGAATTTTCTGCTTGGAGATCTTGCCAACTGTTACTTACAATAGTTTTTAAGCAATGAATACTACAGAACAATCCCAAGCCGATATTTAATTGCTTACAATTGTAAGATGCAGAACTTTTTCTTTAAAGTTTTCTGGTCCCTGAAAATTCCGTAGGGCTAAATGCATTAACTGGAAGTAGCATTTGTTTAAAGAAAAAAAAAAGTCTTACTCAAAGATGACAATGAATAAAATAACTGTTTAGGCTCTCATACACGATCTTTCTAAATTTACACCCTGTAAGAAATGATCACAATGTCCTTCACGCTTGCTATATGCCCCACAGAATCAAAAGAAACCAACAGGGAATTTAACATTTCAACAAGCTAGGAACTACTTACTGTGAGCATATAGTGAAATTCTGGAAGACATACTACTATACCTCAAGAAAACACTATTAACAGGTAAGCATGTGTTGAAGAAGGCAGTTTATAAATGAAACATTACAAATCTTAAGTTTCTGCATACAACTTATAAAATAGAAAAAACTGCTATTTTTCCAATAGTATAGCATTACACTAACACTATAAAGATTGAAAGCTTCTGTACACACGTCCACTACACCTCCACAGCAGCATATGCCTCTTAGACATTCTCATCTGTTATCTAACATATGCCAACCGTGGTTTCACCGATTTGTACCAGTTTGAGCAGGCTATAACAATCATTCTGCTTTATCTATTTCACCATGAGACAAAGTTAACCAGTTTCAGGGAATGAACAGTTTCATAATCAGTAAAGAAACACACTAAACCTCCACAACAGGATGGAAAACGCTTCTAAGGACATGATACAATCCCAACGGGAGGATGGATTATGCCCCTAGATAGTGTACATGGCAATAGTTAGGAGCCTGGAGAAACACATCAAGATACATGGGACCTAAACGATCATCAAATCAGTAATAACAATAGAAACTCAAATGTGAACTATTGCTGTTTTCCCAGCACAACATCGTCCAATTTACTGCTCAGGACTACTCAAAGCTGTTCTGCTACTGTGTGTTTGCTGTTAGCGCAAATTCATATCCAAACAGGGAGCAGTCTGAATCACATGGAACTTCAAAAAATTAAAATGATTGTATATCTAACCTTGTTTTTGTATTCTGAAAATAGTGCTATAAAACTCAATTATTTTCCTAGCTTCTTAGATCTTCTATCTTTAGATAATTCAAACATGGTTGCCTACAAATTCTTTACTAAAGGAAGTAAAGGCAAAGAATATTTGACTGTTTTACTGCTGGCGTCCTCACGGATGTGCCTTATCAATGAGAGCACTGCTCTGGGCATTTATTGTGCTACTTTAACATAACTGGACATGAGAAACACTGGTCGTTCAAAATAAAAACAAAAAACCCCACATAAAATCTAAAATCAGATGAGCAGTTTGACAACCTGAACTAGGGACTTCAAGTCTGTAAGGGAGACTGAGACACGGAGAGCTGTTTCTGAAAAATATAAAATCCACCTTTTTCCTTATTCACTTCAGTTTTTTAAAAAATGATTTGTGGTAAAATGACCTCAAAGATAACTCCAAGTCACATAGGGCATCATTTGTCAGTGCTTTGTAACAGAAATATATTTTATAAATATTTTTAACTTGAATGTTTTCAAAGAAATTGACTTTTTTTTAAAGCTCCAGTCCAAGTTTTCAGCTGTTTAGTTTTTTAAAAATCTAATTCCGGTCTCTGATATACAGGATACAACTGGGCTGAGCTACTGATACTCTGACAGGACAGTGAGGTTCAGATGGAGATCATTTCCTGAACGTGGCTGACCTTTAACAGAACTATTTCCTCACCCAAACAGTTATGCAGGATACTGCCGGATCTCTACTACAAAAACCTTGTATTTCTAGACACTTGTTTACCATCCATGTTTAAAAACTCTGCACCACCAGAGGCAAAGCACATGAAAGTGAAAGTAAGTATACTTTCTTTCTAGTCTATTTACCTAAATAAACTCTTATAAAACCCTATGGAAAAATTAATGTATAGAAGGTAATTTCCTTATCATCTGATCTGTCAGCCAGAAAGTAATTAATACTTCTCTGCAAAAACAGGAAACTCAATCATAAAAGGTCTGTTTAAATTAAAATGCCAATCCTGAAGTCTTTTAACATCAAGACACACACAAAAAAAGCTTGCAAATTCAAGATGATGCTTGAAATGAAAGCTGTTGATCAAGAATGCGTTTACAATAAGAGACTAAAATCATGTCACTGCAAAATTCCCCATGGTTTTTGGCACTGACATTAAAAGAAAGATTTTAGTCTTTTGGTCACTTGAAGCTGCTACTAAATACAATAAACCTTTACAAAAGAGGAAAAAGACAGTGAGGAACTGAAGGACAGTCAAGGTAACTACATCATATACAAGTAAAGCATAGCCTGAAATGAACACATTTTCTGCTAGGGATCTGAAGATACAAGTTTCCCACCAGCCCTTCCTTTTTGAAGAGGATCCTCTGATCAGAAATAATTCCTTTAAGTTATTGTGAGTGGTGTTGCCTGGCAGCAGCTTCAATTTCCTAGGCTAGTCTTCAATCCAAGTAATTAAGTAATCTCACAAGGAATAACCATACATGGCAACAGGGTAAAAAAGCAGGGCAGTTCTTCCATGCACAAACATTTCAGGAGAAAAACCATCAATTTGAAAGATAACCATCAGGTTTCAGGTATCCTAGCACACTCTAAACCCTAAGTTTTGCTTTACACCACTGGTGACTAAAATTAACAAGAAGTTTGCAGTGAGGTTTTTGTTTTGTTTTGCCTGCAACTATATACACATTGCAAAACTATTCTGCATCACATGATTTTAAATGAAATAAATATAAAAATGAACCACACAATCAACACATAACTTTAATACTCCACATTATTTATCTTGATCACAATGGTGGTAGCCTCCTTGTCAACAATCTTGTGAGTTGAGGAGCTGATTCTCATTCTCGTATCCATCAGGCAGATATGCTCTCCTCAGCTGGTCTGACTTAGGTATGGAGCCTCCATTCTTCACGTGGCGAGACAGGAAAGCACGGACGGCTGGGTGATCAGCCTTCTCAAGTGGGATGTTGGCCTCCAGGCACATTTTCACAAAGTCCTGGATAACACTGACTTTCTCGGTTTGCGCAGTACTGTTGCACTGAAGCGATGCAGTTAGGGGCCTCTGCTTCTTTCTCACATTCTGCTCTTCAAATTCTGCCTTCCTCTTGGTATGAGTCTTTGACTTGAGGTGGTCACTAATGGCAGACTTGCGAACATGATTCAGAACCACATTGCAAGAAGTGCAGAAGAGTTTTCCTCCATCTTCGTGCAGCTCGCCTCCAAACTCCGTGACTCGATCCAGGGGAGTCACATACAAAGCAGTCTTAGAACGGTTTCGAGCAGGTGGTGCTGTTACTACAAATCTCTCCATTCTGACTTTGAATAAGGTTCTTTCAAGACAAGAGAAACAAGTGTTATCACAACAGTTCACTCGAGAAGTAATTAACAATAAAAGGCAAGTATAAACATTTTAAGATTAAAGACTTGAGAAAACTTAATTCAAATTAATAGACTATGTGTCCATGAAGTCTTAACTTACCTGAAATATGTAAAGGCAGGCAAAACCAGAGCAAATTACTAGTAACAATTAGGTCCATTCCTTGATTTTTATAAAATTCAAAGGAATTAGAGCTATAAAAAAGAACTCCAATTATCCTCCATGTCAATATCTTTTAGAAAAACCTAATCACAGGTCAATATTTAGAGTATTAATTATATTAGTTTCATCCCATTTAGATGTGTATTTAAGTTTAAAAGAGCTTCTTTCCCTTCACAGTTCTGGGCCAATTGATTTTAGGAACACAATTATAGGGAATTGTGTACAAAGTTTGTTCAAACAGGTGGGCCACTAAACGGGCATAATTCTGTTACGAAGATGGACATAATTTCCTAAATTGTTTTTAGAAGAAAAAAAGTAAAAACCAAGAAAGAACAAGACCAAATGCAATTAACAGCAGCAACAATGACATTAAAATTCAGAGCCAAAATATAGAGCTCAAAGTGAGTCAAATTTTTTTTAAGATTTTATTTTTCCTTTTTCTCCCCAAAGTCCCCCAGTACACAGTTGTAGATTCTAGTTGTGAATGCCTCTGGTTGTGCCATGTGGGACGCCACCTCAGCATGGCCTGATGAACAGTGCCATGTCCGTGCCCAGGATCCGAACCTGCGAAACCCTGGGCCTCGGAAGCAGAGCGAGTGGACTTAACCACTCCGCCACGGGGCTGGCCCCAAGTGACTCATTTTTTAATGCCTCTCTCTCTCTCTCTATACCTCTACTAAGTTTTCCAAAAGATGATAATCAAGATATGCAGAGCGCTTTTTCTAATAGTTTTTGTTTTTTCCACTAAAGACTAATACTTACATTTGTCAATATTTACTTCACTTACCAATTAAGTTAGAACAAAACCAAGAATCTTACATAGTGCCTAGTATATGATAGATGCTCAATCACAATTTAAGTAAACGATTATCCTCACTATTTCTCCACATATTTGACTCAGACACAGCTTATTAATATCTTAATTTATCCTAATAACAAATTTTTATGATCATTGCCAAAATCACGAAAACTTGAGATATGAACAAACGCTATTGGTGATGACCACTTGTTCCCTGGGCCACGCCTTTGGGCTGAGCTCTTACATTAACCTAGACATAAGAAATTAAAATGAATTTGATGGAATTCTCTTCTGTATAAATACATTAGAGAGAAATTCCTAAGTGTGCTCTGAAGAACTATGCTTTATAAGTGTAATAGAAACAATGGAGTATTCCATTAATCCATACTAGAGAATTCACAGTTGGGAGACATGAAATCTCTCTCAAAAGAACTTTAAATTGCTGATGTGTTAGACACCTGTGGACATAAACTCAGAGACGGACTTATTCTGGAACAAATGGTAAAGGTTAGGTTTAATTCTATTTTTTTCCATTAAAAATTTGTTTAACGCATGACTCTCATGTGCTAAAGACTGTGTCAGGCTGTAGGTTTTCGACAGCAGACAAGACATAGGAATCCTGCCTAGTAAGCAGTTAGCGAATTACCATTACACGTTTGTACTTTAAAGTTAGTAGTGTCTTCTACTCCTATAGCAAATCAGATCCATTTAGGATTAATGGCTCTAAACCAGTTATGAAAAACATTAAATATTTGTGCCCAATAATGCCTAAATCTGTGTGAAAAGTCTTTTGTCTATAAATTTGGATTTCAAACTTTAAAACAATAAACACGTTCGTTATTCTTTGAAGCATAAAATGCTCAATCACTTGTGCTAACGTGAAAGGCCTATACATTCCAACGTCTTGCAACTTTCAAAAGTCTGTTTGTGTAGCTGCAGAGGCAAGTATCCACCCAGTAGAGGATGCTCGAGTTTACAGACCCGAAGAACAAAAGTGTTTTTCAACAGAAGGTGAAGATACTTTAAACGAAGAAGTTAAAAAGTTAAGAACAGGAATTAGCCAACAAAGGAGAAGCAGCAAATCATTTACTAGATCAAAATAAAACTCATCAGAAGTTTTCAAGTTTAAATGTTTACCGGATTAGTTTCCAGTTTTTATCGTCTTGATACCTAACAGCGAAGCGTCTCCAGCGCAAATCCAGAGACGCAGGAAACCCCGGCACTTTTCGTTTGTTCGAGCCCGGAGATGCCCTCCAATCAGTTTTTCAACAAGTGGTGGTGGGGAAATAGTTTCTGGGCTTGCACCCTATTTTCCCTGCGATGCCAGGAAGTCATGCCTTTACTGTAAAACACGGAAAACAAACAGAAAGAAACATGGGGGAGGGGGCGGCACAGGGGCGGACGGAGAGGAACGTAGCGCCGCCGCACACCGCCGTCTGCAGACCGCGCCCTCGGGGGGACCGCGCCGCGCCCGGGCCTCCAGGCGGCCGCCACGCTGCCTCCGCGCCGCAGACCCGCCCGGGCGGGGACGGGGCACGGACGGGCCGGGGCTGGCTCTCTGCGCGCGCCGGCCCGGCCCCGGCGCCGGCCGCGGGCCCCGCGCTCGACGAACGAGGGGGGCAGGCGGCAGGCGCGGCCGACGCGGCCGCTGTCAGCTTCCCGTCTCCTCCCTCTTCCTCCCGCGGCCCCGCGCCCCGGCCCCGCCCCCGCCCCGCTCCGGGACAGCAGGCCCCGGGCCCAGCCCGCACCAACGGCCGGGCCCACCCTCGGCCTCCCTCGCCGCTCGGTACCGTGGGGTCGGGGCCGCCGCTAGGGGAAGTGGACCAGGCCCGGCCGGAGAGGAGAGCAGGAGGAAGAAAGGGAGGAGCGAGGGGTGAGGGAGGAGGACGCGTCGCCGCCGCCGCCGCCGCCGCCGTCGCCCGAGCGAGCCCCGCGGCGGCCGCCGTGTCCCCCGCCGCGCCCCGTCCTCCTGCGCCGCCTCTGGCGAAGCTCGTAGGCGGTCCCCAGCAACCGCCGAGCGGCAGTGACCAACGGGCCGCGGGTCTCGCAAACAGACGGCTGATTTGGCCAATAGTAGTGCAAGGGCGGGCATGGGCATGATTGGCAGCGAGAGCTATCCAATGAAGGCTGGGGGCGTGGGTGGGCGGAGCCGGAAGTAGAGCCCGCCGAGAGGCCCCCGTCCGGCTGGGGCGGGGGCAGGGGAGGAACTGGAGGAGGAGGAGGAGGTTCGCCGAGGCAGCTACGGCGGCGGCGGCGCAGCGGCTGGTACGCGCTGGGCGGCGAGAGCCTCATGGCGGAGGAAGAGAGCGACCAGGAGGCCGAACGCCTCGGGGAAGAGCTCGTGGCCATCGTGGAGGCCCCGCCAGGCCCCGCGGGGCCGCGGGCGGCGGGCGGCGGCCGGGGCGGCGGTGGCGGCGGCGGCATCAGCAGTCGGGATTACTGCCGACGCTTCTGTCAGGTGAGCGCCGCGGCCGCGCCGCCTGTCACCGCGCCGGGCCGCCCGGCCCGGCCCCGGCCCGGCCCGGCCCCGACCTGGCCGCCGCGGGGCAGCGCCGCGAGGCTGTCGGGCCTGGGCGCGGGGTGCGGGAGAGTCTGTCGGGGCCGCGGGCGGACAGGCAGGGTCGCCGGCGGGAGGGCGTCCGCTGACACGCGCCGGCCCCGCCGCCCGTCTGCCGGGCCGCCGCTCTGTGCTGCAGTTCTCTCCGCCCGCCCCCCGGCCCCGCTGCCCGGTTCCGAGAGGGGAGGGGCAGGCCGTCCCCGCCGCCGCGCGCCTCCCGTCCCCGTCAGGGTGGCCTGTCGTCTTGTCGAGGCCGGCCCGCTCCTCCGCAGGCCGTGGTGGCCTGTCGTCCCCTCGAGCCTGGCCCCACTACCCCGCCTGGCGCCGTGGCAGCGCGTTGCTCTTTGGGGAGGTGCGGCCGGGCGGTGTGGTGGTTGCTCCCTTGCGAGGTGGGGTGGGCAGTGTGGTGGTTGTTCCTTTGGGAAGTGGGGTGGGCAGTGTGGTGGTCGTTCCTTTGGGAAGTGGGGTGGGCAGTGTGGTGGTGGTTCCTTTGGGAAGTGGGGTGGACAGTGTGGTGGTGGTTCCTTTGGGAAGTGGGGTGGGCAGTGTGGTGGTCGTTCCTTTGGGAAGTGGGGTGGGCAGTGTGGTGGTGGTTCCTTTGGGAAGTGGGGTGGGCAGTGTGGTGGTGGTTCCTTTGAGAGCTGGGGCCGGGTAGTTGGTGGTGGTTCTTTTGGGAGGTGTGGTGGGCAGTGTGGTGGTGGTTCCTTTGGGAGGTGGGGCCGGGTAGTTGGTGGTTGTTCCTTGGGAGGTGGGGGGGCAGTGTGGTGGTTGCTCGTTTGGGAGGTGGGGTGGGCAGTGTGGTGGTGGCTCCTTTGGGAGGTGGGGTGGGCAGTGTGGTGGTTGCTCCTTTGGGAGTTTGGGTGGGCAGTGTGGTGGTTGCTCCTTTGGGAGTTTGGGTGGGCAGTGTGGTAGTTGCTCATTTGGGAGTTTCGGTTGGCAGTGTGGTGGTTGCTCCTTTGGGAGGTGGGGCCGGGTAGTTGGTGGTTGTTTCTTTGGGAAGTGGGGTGGGCAGTGTGGTGGTTGTTCTTTTGGGAGGTGGGGTGGGCGGTGTGGTGGGCTCTCCCTTGGGAGGGCGATTGGGCAGTGTGGCGGTTGTTCCTTTGGGAGGGGGGCCAGGGAGTGGCCCCCAGCAGCGCATGCCCGGTCTGAGGACCCACTAAGGGAGAGAGCAGCTTCTTTCAACTCCCGCTGGGGCTACCCCCCGCTGCCCTGCCCCTTTACATTAAGGCCTGTTTTATTTAGCTCGTAAAATGCAGCGTTTGGACAGTGACAGTAAATTATCTACTTGTTCTACTGCTGCTACGGTTTGATGTAGTTTAAAGTCTGTGACCATAATCAAATATTATAGTGCCACAGTACTTGTCTGGGGGTGAGATATGTGTAATTTACATTTGTATCTACATATATTTATAGTTTTCATGTTTTTGTTCTCTCTTACCACACTCTTATTTTGCATACTGTTTTGGAATAAATTTTAATTACACCTTTTCTACTTCATTCCTGTTTTTAAATTTATCTTGGATGTATAGGATTCAAATCATGGCTCCACCACTTCTTAGCTGTGTTACCTTGGACAAGTTACTTCTCTGTGCCTTAGTTTCCTCTTCTGTCAAATAAGGATAGTAATTAAACGAGTGAATATGTAAAGAGTTTGGATCCTTTAAATATTTAGTTAAAGTTAGCTATTAATTTCATTCTGGTAACAAGTAGAAAATAAAGTTAACAAGAAATGGTCATCATGTTTTCTGAAATTTGATTTTATGCCTTTCCAAGCATTGAAAGAAAAAGGATGGAGTTGACATTTTCAGGTAAGTTTTTAGTGCTTTAGTTTGAGTTGTCTTGATTTCAAACTCCCCTCTCAATAGATAAGTTGGTTTGAAGGTGGAAATTGTCTTGGTATAAAGGGTATGTCAGTTTTCTTTGGCATCGCTCTCTATTTAGTGACTTTCTTGACCACGTGTTTGCTTTCTTTTTGGTGTTGGCATTCACTGGATTTAGAGGTTCGGGGTCTTTACAGTGCTTGTTTTCTGACGACATTTTACACCTAGAAACCATATTATGGGCAGACTTTGTATCTATTGGAAACTTAAGTTTTTGAAAATTAGTTTCAGTTGATCTTTTAAATATATTCACAGGCAGAAAGGCTTTTTATTTCTTTCTATGTTTTGCTTTTTATATCATTAATATAAATGATACGCTTGTTAATTTACTTTATCAGATAACCCTTAATTGCTACAGAATTTGAAATTTTATTTGAGGACCAGGGTATTTTTGGAGGACTTTTAAGTATTCTTATTCTATTTCTTGAAATCAATTTTAAGAACAAATGAGTAAATTTAGCCTATGAAGTACAGTATCTGAAGAGTGACAGTAAATTGAGAACAAATGAAGTTGACTATTTTGTAAAACTCCACTACCTCCTAAATATTCAAGGAAATAAGACTAAACTGGAAGAACTTAGTGAACTTTTATTTTATCTTGGTAAATGATGAGTGTTATGCTGACGTACTTTCACATTACCAGCTTTTACCTGAAGCCTCATTACATACTTTGTAATACTCTAGCTTACCAGTAGATCTGGTCTTAGAGATCGTGTCCTCGTTCCACCTTGTGGGTGAGCTTTGTGAAGTCCTATTTTGTGTTAAAACTTTAAGCTGGAATAAAATATTCTTTTATTAAGTTGAATTTTATCCATTGATTAATAGAATTCTAGGGTAATACTTCTGTTTTATTTGCCTTTAAGGGAAGCAGTGGATTATATAATCTAATTCCCAGTGATTGTTTCTTTTTGAACATTTGGTTTCCTAATATTTACCAAGGGTAAAATTAAGTAACTTTCATTCATTAGTAAATGACTTAATTGTGAGTAATCCATAAAATGTGTAATATGCACTTGGATGGCTGACAGTTAACTAAATACATGAATTATACACACAGCCTTGTGGCATTGAGAAGAAAGGCTCCAATTTATCTTCCTCCTTTTAGAGAGAAATATGAATCAAAATTTCTTGGCAGTTGGTTGTGTGGGTGAAGGGAGAGAGGAAGGAACACTTCTTTGCAAGAGAAGTTCTTGTGTCTTACCACAAAGAAAAGTAAAACAGAAGACAATAGATAAATATGTGCTAAATTATGCATGCACTCAGTGCATTTGATGGTATGCTTTTCTATTTGAGAAACAGTACCAGTAATGATAAAATTTTCAACTTAGGGAGTACAGGATTGTCCCTAGGCTTCAGCTGATGTATGAGACGATGGATTTGGGAGATTGAAAGTGTTGATTTCCAAGTGGTTCCGTGTGTAATGTTGGACAGACTGCCCGATCATATCCTTCCTTGGCTGTCGCTAGTGGACTCGAAACAAATGCTGAAATGGAATTGGCCCTTAACTGATACTTAATTTGCTTTGAGGATGAAAGGAAGGGGAAAGTAGTTTTTGTTGAGGGCCTACTAACTCTTAAGGCCTTCAGATATACCTTATTATGCAGGTTGCATAGTTGAAATTGAGGCCTTAATAGGTTAACTTGTCTTCAGTTCCTGCAGATGGACAAGCTGGGGTTGGAACCCAGCTTTCGATTTCTGCTGAAAGGCACATTGAAATGACAATAAATCCTCAAATAATTATAAAGTGAATTTTTTTGGCAAGTTGGGCAAAGGGGAAAAATAAGTTACTGGAAGTACTCAGGGAATCATGGATGAAAAATTTAGAAAGTACTCTTTCATTATGCCACAGTGTAAAAAATGTTTCAGGAAACAAATAATAGTTCTTTCTCTGACTTGTTAGGTGCTGTGAACATTTCCCTAGTTCCTGAAGGTTTTAGTAATTCAATTATTTTGTTGCTAGATATATTGAAATGTTTTGATCATAAATTAATTGTAAGCTAAACAAGTTAAGGTATTTTCTTCTTGTTTAGTGCCAGAATGAATATAGTGAATGATAAATAAGTATTTCTGGAAACACTTTGATGTGTTGATTAAAAGAGACTTTAAAATTATTTCTTACTACAATGGAGTTAATAGCCGTCCCATGAGGACGTCGTGAGTATAAAATGAGAGAATGAACATGAAGTGCTCAGTACTCTACCTAGCACATGGAAGGGCTTAAATTGAAAGAGGCTATTAATGTTTACCTCACGAGAAGTCCTCTGAAGGCTTAAGAGGGACATTAGTGATAATCTGATCTGTAGGTCACTTACAGTTTGTATCCCACAATAAACTTCAGAGAAAATTTAGAAATGTTACAATTCTGAAATTCTCTTGTTTATTTAGAAAAGCCGAATGCTCCTGATGAAGCATTAAATTATTTGCAAAAACAATTACATTTTCTCAGAGAGTTTGTTTCCCGCAGGGGACATTTGGCAATGTCTGCAGATACTTTGATTGACTTAATTGGGGGTTGCTACTGGCATCTTCTGGGCAGAGGCCAGGGATGCTGTTGATCATCATACAATGCACAGCACACCACCAACAACAAAGAATTATCTGATCTACAATATCAGTACATAGTGCTGAGGTTGAGAAACCTTTATTTTGGAATTCTTAGTGGATACTTTATGTCTGTAATGTTATAAATGGAAACAAGTATTTAATGATCCTGAAATAATTTTAAGCAACTTCTATGTACCAGACACTTTAATAGGTGCCTAAGAGACAGTCTGACAGAAAAAAGGGTTTCCCTCATGGTTTTATAGAATACATGCTAATGTCTCTTATTTAGAGAAACTAAACTTTGTTTTCAGAAAATACGATGTTTATCTCTTAGTCTTGGCGTAGAGTTTACATAACATTTATAGTTCTTTGAGTAGTTTCTTAGAGTATAATAATACATTTTTACCAATTCTTGCTATTATTTGGAATTATTTTTTAATTTACTTTTTTTTTTTTTTTGGTGAGGAAGATTGCCCCTGAGCTAACATCTGTGCCAATCTTCCTCTATTTTATGTGGGATGCCGCCACAGTGTGGCTTGATGAGTGGTGTGTAGGTCTGTGCTTCGGATCTGAACCTGCGAACCCTGGGCTGCCGAAGCATAGCATGCAAACTTAACCACTACGCCACTGGGCCAGTCCCTGATTTACTTTTGATTTTTATAAATGTTTTATATGTACTTAGTTTAAAAAGTCATAGAAGACTTAAATATCAGGGATTTAGTTTTGCTGTTAATAATGAGACCTGACAAATAGCTTAAACAGTAGTACATATTTATTTTTCATGTGAGAACTGTTGAATGGACAGTGTAGGGATGATATGGTGGCTTTATCATTATTGTACCATCATTTGCTCTTTCTTATCAGTCGTCCTTGTTTTCTCATCTCAAGTTTGCCTCATAATCCAAGATAGTTGCTAGAGTTCCAGGCATCACATCTGAGTTCTAAGTAGTAGCAGGAACAGTGTGTCTCTGGGGTAAGCCAAAAACATCTTGCCCTAAATCCTACTCAGTAACTTCTACTTCCATCTTGTTAGCTATCCCCATCTGAAAATTATGTTAGGAAATTTTTTTTGTATTATTTTTTTTCCTTAGTAAACACGTGTGTGTGATTCTGTTAGTAAGGAGGGAAGACAACAAGAATGGATATTGTAGAGGCAACCAGTTTTGGGTCTTTTTCCCCAACAGCTTGTAATAAAAAACAGTGGTCATGCTCTGTCCCTTTCCTTCCCCATGTATTTCCCAGAGGCAGGCACTTGCAGCTCTGTTAGCTCTTATGATGTTTCCCTCCATGTTTATCAGTAGTTTTTTCCCCTAACTGTAGGCATGCTCAGTTAGCCTGGTTGACAGAGGAGATGGGGACCACCTTCCTGTCTCACCATACACTTTGATCTTACCCGTGTTCTCTCTCAGCCCCTCCCTTCCCTCTGACCCCTTGCTCTCCTGCCCCTTTACTTCTGAGTCCCTCCAGAGGGTTAGGAGTTCCCATCTTTCTGTTTTTGACCATACTTCTCTCTCCTCTTTTAGAGGTGTGTGGCCTTTCAGATTCCTGAGGTTTTCTGGGGTTCTTCAGCACAAATCAGCTTGTTCTCTCCTTTCTAAATAATAGCTGTCCAAATGTTGTCATCTCTCTGTTTTCATTTTTTCTTCCTTGTCGGTTTAGGTCTATTAGAATAAAAATATTTTTACTGTTTTTTTTAGGCAAGTTTTCAAGTGGGAGCAGAAGTAAATGTGTGTTTAATCTGCGGTATTTAACTAGAAGTCTCAAATTAGTTCCTCACCTCCATAAAGAATAATAGGTACGAAAGATGATGAAAAGGAAGGTGTTGAAGATAATTCAAGTGATTTATTGACTTTTGAAAAAGAGCAGCCTGCTTCCTGATCTGCTCTGTGGCACATAGTCAGAACTAGAAGTAATTTCATCCCCTGAAGTCATGTCTTCCTTTTGGCAAAATTATTTTTATCACTAAATTGCAAATTGAGATGTTACCTTTTTTAAGATGGTTTTCAAAGTTTGACACATTTGGGACATTTCCAGTGTTCATAAAAGGTGAATTCCATGGAAAGACATTTTATTTATTATAGTTAGGAAAAACAAAACAAAATGAACCCTGGATTTTGATAGCTGTATTTGAGGAGCTAAATGCTTTGTTGTTGTTGTTGTTTGATACTTTTTTAGGTTGACTTTCAGAATTGAATTGTAGTGATTGTTCATAATGACATTATTTGTAATAGCAAATCATTAAAAATAACCTGAATGACTAGAGTTAGGGGAGTAGTTACATATAATGGAATCCTCTGTTGTTTTTAAAGATTTATTCACATGGGAAACTGTTCATGGTATAATAACTACTGAAAAGACACAGGAGACAGGTGGTTTCACTTTTGTGATGAAAAAGACTGAAAAGAAATGTACCAAATTGTTAACAGTGGTTTTCTTCTTAGTGATATGTTTGTAGCTGAATTTTATTTTTTTCTTTACATTTATTTATTTTTTTATATTTTCTTGATTAAACCCACTACCTTTATAATCAGAAGAAAAATAAAGTATAAGAAATACATTTTATTTTTTTCTCTTCCTTCCTCACAGATTGCTTTTCTGTGAGAAAATCCAAGATTATTTTGAGTATGATGAAATTTAACTCCTTCCTTCTCAAAAGTATGTGAAATGGTTTTTTTGGGGGGAAAAAAAGAATTTGTTAAGTGAGCTTATGAAGGTCATTTTAGGTTAACCAGTGAGATCCTAAACTTACATAACTTGTTTGTATACAGTCTTACATTAGATATATGTCTGTTATTGCTTTCTAATAACCACCCATCACATTGGTTTAAAAAATATCTATCTCAATTTTAATTATGTAGATAAATTGATGGGAGAAACTATTTTTAAATGAAGTTCATTGCTTTTAAGTTTTTTAATGATACCATAATTTTGTAGGTCTGCCAAACAGAAGTAAGGCACCAGTTGTACTGTTGTTGTTGGCACGGGGTCTTTTCAATTTTCCTGCAAAAGTGTGCTAAACTACACCTTAACAACTACAAACAAAAGCAAAAAAGAGAACTTCAAATTAAATTTAAGAAAGTTATGGTAAAATATGTGTCTGGTGAGGTATTTGAAAAAGTGAAATATGATCAGTAAAATATGATCAATTGATATGCCTTTTTAAATGTACATTAATATGTAATGGTAAGGATATTAGGCCATTTAAAATCTAAAGTAACTTATCTAGTCAAATATCAGTTCTAGTTATGTTGTAAATCAATGACAGTAGTACCTAATCTAAATTGGAGAGTATTTTTAAGTTTTGTAATTTCTAGTCAATCTAATACTAGGTGTAACCTTCAGTTTTCGTGTTATTGTTACCACCTTGATTTCTTAGCTCCCTCTTTCTCTGGCAGGTCAGTTCGTGGTTTGAGCAGCCACTATTCAATGTGGATCTTCTCTCTGGGATGACACCCAGTCAGTTCCACCTGGTGAGAGCCATAGTGGAACACTGGTGGCACACTGAATAGGAGAGGAGGCCGAGCTGCATGGTATTACATAAGACCTTACAGTCCAGTGCATTGACACTGTACCAACACTCAGTACCCTCAGCTCTTTAAAGCAGCAGTGAATGTGAAGATAGCTGGCTGACTCCATCTTACCAGGAGAAAAGAGTTGTTGCTGTCAGGGTTGAAGCTTGTTGTCCTGTAAAGCGCTTGGCAGACAGTGGCAAGCAGACAGGGACTGTCCCTGTTTTGTGTATGGTCAGAACCTTGATAAGTTCTGTGAAGAAAAGGTGAATAACACTATAAAATGGGGCTGATATGAGGTTCCCCTGTTTTTGGATTCTTGGGCACGTTGAGCTCTGCTGAGATTCTTTGGTTTAGTTTGAACATGTTGAATTTAAGGTGCCTTTGCTCACCCAAGGAGAGATCTTAAAGATAGCTGGAGGTGAGCCAGAGCTCAGAGGTGAGGTCTGGTCGTCATGGCTGTGTCGATGGTATGTGAAGCCATGTGTGAAGGAGCTCACATAGGAGATAATATAGAGTGGGAAAAGAAGAGCACTTAGAAGTGAAGCTTCAGGAACTCCACAGTTAAATGACCTGGGAGGTAAGGTTGAGTCTTTAAATGAAGTCTGAGAAGGATTAACTAAAGAGGTTGGAGAAAATCAAGGATCTGAGTGTCACAGAAGACAAGGGAAGACTGTTTCCGGATGGAGTGGATAGTTCCTGGCATCAAAAGCTGTTGCGATTCAACCACTGAATTAACATGCAGGGCTGTTTTGGCGTAGTGATGGGAGCAGGAGTCACACTGGAGAACTTTGAGGAGTGGGAGCCAGAGAAATAGAGACAGTAAGTATAGATGACTTATAAAGGAGGAGGAAAGATGGGTGGAAGCTGGGGAGGTTGTGGATTGAAGGCGAGGATTTTGTTTTAAATAGGTGAGAATTTGGCATGTTAAAATCTAATGAGAATGATTCATTTGAAAGGAAGCGGTAAATCTATGAAAGAAGGAAAGAATAATTTATAAATAAGATTCCGAAAAGCGAAGGAAGGGCAAGATTCAAAGCACGGATGGAGGGACTGCTTTCTGTAGGAGCTTTGGGGTGGGAGGGGAGTTCATCTGTTGAGAGTGCAGGGGAGTAGGTGGAGATCTGAGGGGCATGGAGGTCTAAGATGGAGCTGCTTAGAGGGGCAGATGGAAGTGGCCTGCAGAAACGTTTGAGTGTGCTGATTCTGAAGGTGGAGTGACTCCTGGACTGTGCTTTGGTCCAGCAGCGTGACTGTGTGGGTGAAGGTGTGGGGAACATGATTAGTTATATGCATTCAGGGTCAAGTGACACACTGTAATTGATCGATCAGTTAGCTGACTTTGAGAAAGAAGGGGACAGGCTGATTTTCTGACTCCATTTGTGGTAAAACATACTACAGAGAAGTGAAAGGAGAACAGATAGAGAAGGAAGAGAAGTGGTTTATTAATAGGTAGGTGCACAGCATTGTTCTGTGTACCATGAAAATGTATACGTATATTTGTGGGTATGTATAATGTCCCAATAAAATATGTACCTAGCTTATCAATATACGTTTCTATAACTAGAGCCTACTAAAGTTAACCAGTGTCTGTTTTGCTTACCTTAAAGTTGAAATGTTCTAAATACTCACTAATCACTGTTGCCAATGAATGATTTCATATGTATATGTTAGATTTTTAATATTTGGAAGGTTTACTTATTTTATTGGAATGCTCTGTATATAACTAATTTTGAGTGTTTTTCATGTATCAGGTACTGTGATAAATCCTTTACCTATTTTATCTCATTTAATCCACTACCCTACAGGGTATGTACCATTATTCTTCTTTTACAGATCAGAAAACTAAGACCGAGAGAGATTAAATGGCTTGGTTAAGTCAGTGTGGCTACTATGTGATAGTTGGATTGGACTGTCTGGCCAGTCTGACTGATGGTAGCATGTGTACTTAGCCGTTCCGATATATACATATATTTTATTGTATCTAAGAATACGCATTGGGTATCTATTATAGCATCTGTGCATATGTATTTGATATATACTATAGTATACTAAAGAAGTTATTGACTGAGTAGAAGTAGTGATTAAAAAAGACTTAAGGCAGCAGAAGCTAAAGATGTTCATAGATGTAAAAGAAAAAAATAGAATTTAAGCTATCAGAAGTTCCCTGAAGGAAGTGGTCCTCAACCCTTTTATTTTTTCCTCCAACCCACCTGGATGGGATATACTTCTTTCACAAGCAGTGGCTCACTGTCGTGGTTATTCTTAAGATGCAAGAGTTATGATGATTACAAACCAGTAGACATTAGGTTATTGTGTTTTGAAGGCAAGAAGGTGTAGAATATGTTTTGGATGTTTATCTTAAATGATTAAATTTTAAAGATGTCTCTCCATATTTTTTAAATTTAACCTTGAATATCCAGAAATCTTACTAATCCAGAGTACAGTAGATGTGCATTTTTAGACTTTGTTATCTATCCTTTTACCATGCTTTGAAAATTCTTGCCAGAGATTTCTCAGGTTAACAGATTAGTGGTTACCAGAGGAGAAGCGAGTGGGAGGAGCGAAAGGGATAAAGGGCCACAGATGTATGATGACAGATAAAACCTAGACTATGGGCAGTGAACATAATGCGGTCTGTACAGAACCTGAGATATAGTAATGTACATCTGAAATTTACAAAGTGTTATAAGCCAGTGTGACCTCAATAAAAAAAAATCAAATATCTCTTGGGTTATAGAACTCATTAGTAAAGTCTAAAATTTATATTCTGTGTTCATGAAGGTGCAGTGAAATGGATATCTCATTTTCAGCTGGGGGGAGTAAAAATCACCGCAACCTTTCTGGACTGTAATTCATCAAACCATACTAGAAATGTTAAAAACAATTTGTACCTCTTTTGACTTAGTAATTTTCCTTATAGCATTAACTTCTGAGGAAATATAAATTTGGACACAAAGGTATTCATCATAGCATTAATTATAATTAATGAAAGGAATGAATTGAAAATGGAAAAGCAAGCAGAACATCTAAAATAGTTGAAAACTTTTCAACCCTCATATGCTGAAGTATTATTTAGCCTTAGAAAATGATGTTTTCACTGACTATGCAGTGACCTAGGAAAATACAATATTATGATAAAAAAAATTAGGTGGAAAAGTTTGTAGCAGGATGACGCAATTGAAGAGAGACTGGTCCGTTCCCACTGTATTCACATGTGGATTTTAGAGGGGGAAGTGCTGTAAAGAAAAATCAAATGAGCTGCTTCACTAGAAACAGGATTTCTTGACGATAATCTGTAGGATCCATTCATGTTCTTCAGGAAGTCTGTTAACTCTCTGAAATTATTTGCAAAAAGTTGTATTTGCATTTTCTTGGTGAGCAGGTTTAAGGTTTTTTTGTTTTTTATTCTTATCAGCTTCTCTTAAGAATTTCAAAACTTGCTAAACACACATAACCCAACAACAATCCAGACACTCCCGAACCTTATGAACCTTTGCTGTAATTCATTGTGACACAAGTAGCACTGCCTGTTCTTACGAATAAAACTTTATTGGAGTATGTCCATTCATTTCTACATTTTCTATGGCTGCTTTCATGATCCAGCAGCAGGGTTGAGTACTTGGGGTGGGGAATATATGGCCCATAAGCTGCTTATTGGCTCTTTAAGAAAAAGTATGTCAGCCCATGTCCTACATTCTCATTTATTTTTTGCAGCTACCGTGTAAGATAGGTACTATTTTTATCGCCATTTTATGAATGATGCAGCTGAGACTCAGAGAGGTTAAGCAACTACCCTCAAGTCACACAGCTAGAAAAGGGAAATATACTGAGATGTTAATAGTGGTTGTACGTGGGCAGTACAACGATGGATGATTTTTTTAATATACTACTCAAATTTACTACAGTGGGTATACATAACTTATAATCAAGAGGGGAGGAAGTTTTTTAAAAATTAGGTAGAACTGAGTTGTGAGAATCTTGAAACTCATTCATCCTTTCTTATTGATTTCCTACCCGTCATCCTGTGTTGATAAAGTTAAGAGTGGTATGCAATTTTTAGTTGCCGCCTTGGCACTTAATTCTTATCATGCAGCCCCTTCTTAACTCTTGATTTTATGAAAAAAATAAGAAATTATTCTACTTATAGTTTCCTAAAAACTTTATATGTTAACTGAAGCCATTTTGTCCTTTAACTCTTAAGATTCTTTGTCCTCTGTTTTATGTTTTGAAATTAACTTCAGCAACTATTGAGTACTCATAATTTTATAGGTGCTCATAAAATGCTGCATATGTGTCTGATAGTATATAACTTGCTTTTTTTTAATCTCAGTCAATTGAATTATTTCAGGTGTAGATCTAGACACATAAAGTATCTAGAACGTACTCCTGAAAGAAAGACTTGTACTATGTGAAAAACTTCATCCTAGTGATTATAGGGCATTTAAGGAGGAAAAAGTCGCAAGTCCTGCCCTCAGGGAGCCGAATCTTCGAGTAGGGGAGAAAAGGCGTGTCTGACTACTGAGCCGGCTCTTAGGACCTTGATCCAGACCACAGTCATCTTTCTCCTGGATTACTTTATCTCCCTGCTTCCAGTTTTTCTCATTTTATTCTCCACACTCCCGAAGTGATCCTTTTAAAGACATGAGTGAGATCTCTTCTAAATGTTCCATGCTTTCTCCATCTCAGAGTCAAAGCCAGAATCCTTACAGTGGACTGCAGGCTTCCTGAGCCTGCCCTGTCCAGCTCTTTGACTTGGCTCCTTTACTCTTTGCCTCCACTACTTACCTGCACCTATCCCAGCATTTCTGCCCTTCCTGCACCTTGAATAAGTACTCTCCTGCCCCTTGGCCTTTGCACTGGGCTTTTGTTTTTGTCTGCCAGAAACAGTTTTCATTTGGATATCTGTGTGGTTCGCTCCAGGACTCTGCTCAAATATCCTTTTATCAGAGAGACAGGCCTTCCCTGAGCATCTCAGATAAAGTGTAAAGTAGCATCCCGCCTCCAGTGTTCCCTTTTCCCCTTACCTTGTGTTTTATTGTTTTCCAGGGTACTTAACACCATTTAATTTATATTTGTTTACTTGTTTTCCTCCCACTAAAAATAAAAGCAATAGGGTACTTGGTACATAGTAAGCACTCATTAAGGTCTGAATAAATGAACGGGTAAATACAAATAAACTCTAAAACAGGGAAATGGTGATCGGTGCCACTAATGTGATGTATTGTAAGTCCTCTGCAAGTTCACCTGAAGAGACTACTCCTAACAGAATTTGGGAAGGTTTTAATAGATGAGATGTTTGAATTGAGTATTAAAAAATTGTTAGTATTAAAATATAGGCATGAAAAAGGAAGTGATATGGGTAGGAGGATATTAGTGGAGCAGATAATTTGTGAAAAGGTAGATGGCAAGGTGTTTTTATGAATGGGAGTAGTTAATTACTCGAGCTGTGCTTCTTAAAAGGGATTCCCCCGAGCTCACCTGAACGCTATTAGCAATGCAAATTTTTGGCCCCACACTAGACCTACAGAATCTGAAACTGGGGCTGGGGCCTAGCAATGTGTATTTTTCACAAGCCTTCCAGGTGATTCTCCTACTAAAGTTTGAGAACCACTGAACTAGAACATATACTCAGAAAAGTATTGGTAGGTATTACGATTGGAAAAATGGATTGGTCCAGAGCCTGACTTAGGAATTTGAATTTCGTAGGAGGATTTGTATGTTTAAGGGCAAAGAAGTGCTGTTATTAAATAATCTTAAAATAATTGCTTTAAGATAGATTAGAGGAGGTAAAGAATGAAAGCCTAGACATAAAAAGGAAACTATTGGAGTATTTCAGAAAAGGAGTAATTGAGGGCCTGGCTGGGTAGTGGCAATGAAAATGTAGGGACAGGAACAGTTTAAAGAAATATGGAAATAAATTATGTAGTATCTGGTTGAATGTAGAGACAAGGCCCAAAGAATTTTATGAAATTGCGTTGGGGTGTAGTCCAGAGATCTGGGAATATGGTGGTAATATTAACAGTAAAAGGTAGAAGGAACAGTTAAGGGATCTAAATTAACAGTAGAATTTTGGCTATTAAGTATGAAGAGTTAGTGGATTCTAAAAAAAAGAACAGAAATTATTAATCATTAGCCACAGTGGACATTTTTATTAATCTTGAGGATACTCATCCTCATTTAAGAACAATGCATTTTCAAGTAACTGATGATAAAGTTTGTTGAAATAGAGAACCCATAATTTCTTTTCCCTTTTTAGCAATTCTTCAGTACTTAAAATATAAGACTTCTTTTTAAGGGAGGATGCTTCTGTGTTTGAGAGTTAATTTACCTATGATAGTTTTAAATTTAAAATTTCCTTTCAGGTTTTAATTTGGGGACAGGGGACCAAATGTCAACAAAAGTAATAATGTGTCCAATTTGATCAAATGAGTTGTCTCTCATTATCAAGTTCACAAAGAGAAATTAGTCTAGAGTTCACAGAGGTTAAGATCCCGAATTCCTCCCTTCCCAGAAAATTGGTTAATCAGAGCCAGTGGGTCTCAGTGTGCCTCTGTCGTTAGAGCTGGGGAATTTTCAGGATTTGTAGCTTGGGTTGTCTTCCTCCAACTGAGAGTGGCTTCCTTCTCACCCCTAAATGAGTTACTTAACCCCAGTCTCTTTTGGGTCTTTTTCAAGAATCCAGAAGAGCAGTAGAGCAAATGTTTGTTACTCCACCAGCCCAACTCCCGTTAAATTTAGAAACACCAGCAATTCCTTGAGTGTAGTATATGGTACAGTTGACTCACATTACTTTTGCCAGTAGGATTTAGTGATATCAGAGGGAAGATGGGTCTGCAGAACGCAGAGTTGCAGTTAGTTTTGGTTTCAACGTCACCAGGGTATCAGTCAGTTGTGCCCATTGCCAGAGTCTATAACTTGTACTTAAATTTTATTGGGGTTTCGTCAGTTGGTTAATTGTGCCACTGTATGTTTAACATATTATTTTGAGGGGTGGGAGCACTTAACCCGAACACTCTGCATAAGACTCCAGCCTTGCAGTCTCCACAGCCCCTGAGTTCAGCCCTTGTCTCTGGATTTCTCCGTCTTCAACCTTGTGCCAAAACATTTTTAGTCCTGTGCTACCTTGGCTGTTGCCGCTGCCCCTGGAATTCTTGGTCCCACTGAATTAAAATCATAGGAGCATTCCTGTTGGCCCCATGTTTGTGTTATTCTGCTAATAACTGTAAACAGGTACCTACAATGACCTGCTTTTGATGATTCTGGCATGTGTGCTCAGAGGAGCCCAGTGAAGACAGTATTTCTTCTGACACTTGCTCCTCTGGACCTTTTCTTTGCTTTTAACTATTCTAGCCGTGCCTAATTTGCTTGACTTCATTGGCAGTGCAAACGTTCATTTTTGTCACTTTCAGCAGTGTAGGATGTGCTGTTTCAGATAAACATAGCTGGTTTTTATTTTTGTTTACATTGTAGGCTGTTATTAAGTTGGCCCCTCCTGTCTTCCTTCTGCTTTCTCTTTGCTTTTGGGCACAGACCTTCATGTTCTTCATGATCTCTTGTAAGATTTCCCATGTCAGAGGTAAAAGTCAAGGAATTCTGGGTTCATCAAAAAGCATTCATCAAATCAAACAGATTTTGTCCACTCTCATCTCCCTGACATAAGAAAATCTAACCAGCTCAACATCAAACCTACAACTGACCTCTTATTTTGTTGTTTTTCAGTGTCACTTTTCCTTATTCACTCCTTGAGGCCTAACTTTGAGTTCCTGGGTCACTTTCCTTTGCAGTACCATGCCATACCATACATTGCAATCTGTAATAACTAGTAGTTTGAAATACACCTGAAATGCTTCAGGTGTTTTAAGGTAGTCTCCCAGCTTTTTTAATCTTTTAGATCTGTACAGATTTTATGTTACCTTCTATAGCAGTCTTAGTCTTCAGGGTATGTCTTTTCACTTGCTCTTACTATGGACTTCATCTGTGTCTCTAAAGGAGCATCTTGTCACAGGTGGATTTCTAGTCTGGTTCACTCGGAGATTTCCATCCTGCGGTTACCCTCTGTCCCTCTGTTAGAGCCCTTTGGAACCAGTAACCCTTCCTTCCTAAGGAAGAACAACTAAAATACTTTTCCTCCTAATTCTGTCTTTAAGAACACATGGTTCTGGTGTATATATTTCCTTTTCCTTTTTTCATATCCGTCTAGTCTAACTTTTAAGAGTGGACTTATTCTTAAAGAAGTCCCTCTCTTCTTCCATCTTAATCAACATGACCTTTTACTTTTTAAATTTTTTTCAAGTCTGCCCCTGTTATTATGTGTGTCATCTTTTTTTAAACAAATTTAGTTCTTGAGACTGAGCAAACAGGTGCTTAAAGCTAGTGTTTGACACAGAGGCCTTTTAAATTTCCCTTTTGGCTTTTGGATTTGTAATAATTCCATTGAGTTTTTCTTCTGCCTCAGCCTAAGAAAGTGATTTATGCCCTATGTAATAAGGAACCTGGCCCTTTAACTGTTCACTGGATAAAATCCATCAGCCATCTTTGTTGAACTCAGATAAAATCTTGACATCTACAGCTTTGATTAGATTTATGTCCTTATCAGTCCCAGAAACTACTTGAGACCACATTATTAAGATAGTGACTCTAGAAGCTTTTGGACAAGTCACATGAATCTAAGAGCTGCTCTTTGAGAGCAAAATTAAGAGAGAGAGGGACAGAATTAGGTCAACTGATCTAGGGCTAATTCTGACAATTTAAAGGCTGGACATTCACATACTAGTGTTCTAAGACCCATATGAACTTAACCAACTTTTTAGTTTCGTTCTCTGGCTTGTAGTCTTTATTGAGAAACGAAGCTGAAGGGACAAAAAAATTTCTACCTGCTCATGTCTAAAAAGCCTGTATAACTAAAAGCAATTTAAAAAAATTAAATAATATAATCAGTGCCTCAGCCATACCTGCAGTACCATCAGTGGCCAGGCCATGCTTAGTTGAAGTCAGATGCACAGTTCTGCTTAGCCCATACCAGTCACGACACTATCATGTGTGCACTCATCTGTGAATATCATCAGCTGCAGACACACGAAGAAGCTTGTTTACCCCACATTTTCATTTGATGTTCATATGAATTTCCTTGTGCATATCTTTTGGGGTTCCCTTGTATGTGTGCCAATTTTAATGTTTATAAGGGAAGCATTTAATATATTACTCTCCCTAGTAAGTTTAGAATCAAGTGAAAAATTGACAGGGATCAAACTTTATCTAAAGCCTTTAAATGAACCTACTGTTTACCTTCTTTAGACCTACTTAAGAAATTTGGGTCTTTAATCAGGCAGCCATGTGGAGGACTCTGTCCTGCCTCACATCATATGCATGCAAAAAACTCAAGAAGCAGATTAGTGGGCTGGCCCAATAGTGTAGTGGTTAGGTTTGCATGCTGTGCTTTGGCAGCCCAGGGTTCACCAGTTTGGATCTTGGGGCGGACCTATGCACCACCTATCAAGCCATGCTGTGGCAGTGTCTCACGTATAAAATAGAGGGAGATTGGCGCAGATGTTAGCTCAGGGCTGATCTTCCTCAGAAAAAATAAAGGAGATGAGAGCCTTCTGGGGGTGATATTGTAATGGATATTCCTGCTGTGGTTGGTAGCTTCTACTAGATAATCATGAAGATTTCTTTTAATAGTAAGATTGTATAGAATAGTAAGAATTAGAGATGCTTACTCCATTTTTCATTGCATTCACAGCACCTGTTGAAGACCTTAATGTTGCAGAAATACCACCTTAAGGAGTAGTGAGCCAAACAAACAATATGCTTTATTGAGCCCCCAAAAGAAGTGGACTTTAGGTTGCTTGCTACTAAAGATTATGTCCTTTGCAGATTCTAAACAACTTTTAGCTTATTAGAATCTATTTCTAAACCATTTTGGCATTTTTTTATATATGACTTTAATTTTAGATTTTCTTTATATGATTATCCTGATAGAAAAAGTCAAATGACAAGTAACTTTTCTTTTTTTGAACAGAGCTTTTCTTTATCTTCTGCATTCTCAATGGAAAACTAAAAAAAAATTAAAAAAAATAAATCCTCGTATCTGTTCAGGCACGAAGCATTGTGTTTGCTATATCTAGGGAATGCTTCGTTTGTCAACGAGTATTGAACTAAATAGTTGAAACTCAGCAGTAGCTTTTGAGTAGACTTTATTTGGGAGTGGCCTATTTGCCTGCTAACAGTGGTAAAATTTGTAATTAATCACATTTGGAAACAAATAATTAACCAGTTCATACTGATGCAATGAAAGAGTCACCAAAGTAAGATTAACCTCACTGTTTTCTTAAAAAAAAGTGTACTGGTAATAATAGCTCTTATTTCTTATGTGCCAGGAATTATCCTGGATTTTAATATATTATCTTACTTAGTACTTTAATAGCTCTGTGATTGAGGTGATGTTAAATTCGTTTTACAGGAAACTTAGAAGTGTAATAACTTTGCTAAGGTTACACAGCTAATAAATGACAAAGTTAGGTCTGTCTGATTCCAAAATCTATACTGTTTCCATGGTGCTGCCAGTCTACCTGCTTTATTTTTCCATGTGACTCTAAAAAATACCCATAGGCAAGGTAAATCTTGATGTGTAGTTAGGTAACAAAGTAGGGAATGTAAGTGTAGAATTACACCTATAAAGTAGCCTCCGGAAAATAAATGAGAACATTAAAATTTGAGGAAAAGGGTTGGAACAAAATAGTTTTGTTTTTAAACTTTTACAAATTAAGCGAATTTTATACTTAAAGAAAACATAGTACAGTTAACAACAGGAAAGTAACATTGGTATAATCACTAAATTATAGACTTTATTAGAAATTTACCAGTTTTTCCGCTAATAATGCTCTTTTCCTGTCCCAGGATGTTATTTCTAATCTCACATTGTATTTAATTATTTCTCCTTAGTCTCATCCAGTCTGTAACAGTTCTTCAGTTTTTTCTTGTCTTCATGACCTTGACATGTTTGAAGAGTACTGATCAGGTTTTTTGGTAGAGTATCCCTCAGTTTGGGTTTGTCTGATGATTTCTCATCATTGGAATAGGTTTATGTATTTTTGGAAAAAGTGCCACAGAAATGCCATTGTGTCTTTCTTGGTGTGTCTTCTCAAGAAATTTATGATAATGATATGTTTCGTTACTTACTAGTGATAGTTACCTTCATGGCTTGGTTAAGTTTATGTCTGTGGGGTTTCTCTTCTCTGAAGTTACTATCTTTCTATTTGTAGTTGATAAATGTCTTGGGGGAGATACTTTGAGATTGTAAATCCTGAATCTCCTCAAATTTTTGCCCACTCATATTAGTGTTGATCTGTGGATCTTATCTGTAACATTTATTATTGTATGTTTGCCTAATGGTGGTTCTCTGTTTCTCTCTTTCCTTCTGTGTTTATTAATTGGGATTCTACTGTGAGGAAGAGCTGACTCATCTCTAGCATTTGTTCATTTGAGTATTTATTTCAATCAGTATGGACTCATGGATATTTATCTGGTTCCATGGATTAAAGTCCACTGCTATCATCATTTATTTTGTCGCTCAGATTGTTTCAGCTTTAGCCATTAGGAGCTCGTTCTGGTTGGCTTCTGTGTTCTTTTATAGCCCATCATTTTTTCAGCATTTTATTACTTTCTAGCACCAGAAAGTGTTCCAGTCTTACCTTATATTTTCCCTGCTACAGACCTGCTGGAGGATGGCTTGAAAAGCCCAAGTTCCTTTTATTGGAGAACAGTGTTTAGAAACTGTTTGGGCCTTAATTGTGTATATTGCTACTCAGGTTCATCCCTCCTAGCCCCTCTCAGTGGACCCGGCTAAGAAATATGTGTATATATGTAGCTACATTACAAATGAATAACATAATCGTACAGAAGGGTATGGGGAAACGACTAACAGTGTTTATTTTAGGTTTTTAGAAAATTAGCAGATTTTAATGCATAGATTGTATTAGTCTGTGTTCAACAGATTAGTACAGGCATGTATTATAGCCATTTTTTGAAGCTCTTAGAATGGAAGATAATTGTGATGTATCTTCTGGTTTGTTAATCAGATTTAAAAAGTGGATGGATTCACTGTAAACAAGTGATGAAATTAACATTAGTGAACAGCTTGCCACCTGTGAACTGTGAGGTGTTTGCAGTAATGAAAGTTGAAGACAGTGGGAGATTTCAGGGAGGAAAATGACAAGGATGTGAACACCAACTAATAGAAATAAAGTCATGCTTGGTACTGTGTTAATGATCTAGTCTAGTATTACCTAGATTTAGAAATCCAGAAATTTAGGAAGAGGATTGTTTGCTCAGTGACAAACTAGTGTTTCCTTCTTATGTTAGAAAAAAGTAGAATGCATTTGAGAAACAGATGACCATATTTTAGTTGATCACTTCATATGATGTTTTTTGGGTTCCTAAACTGCTACATTTGTATTATTTTTATACGTTTGTGTATTAGCTCCAGCTGCCATAACAAAATACCACAGACTTGGCAGCTTAAACAACAGACATTTGTTTTCTCACAGTTCTGGAGGCTGGAAGTCTGAGATCAAGGTGCCAGTATTGCTTGGTTCTGGTGAAGACTCTCTTCCTGGCTTGTAGACAGCTGCTTTCTCTCTGTGGCCTGACCGTGGCCTTTCCTCAGTGTATGTGTATCCTCTTCTTACAAAGCCACCAATCCTATCTGACTAGGACCCCTCCCTTATGATGTCATTTAACCTTAATTACCTCCTAGAAGCCCTATCTCTAAATACAGTCAGTTGGGGTTTAAGACTTCAACACATGAATTTTGGGGGACACGTTTCAGTCCTTAGTACTTTGGATGATGTCTTTTACTATTCCTAAATCATGAATGTAATTTTACCTTAATAGGTTTACATTAAGTCTATGCTTTAATAGTTTTGACAGAGAATGAATCTGTGCTCATTCTCACAATAATTTGCCTCGGTAAGAGAAAGCTTTCTTTGGTAATATCTCTGCCCTTCTCTTCAACTCCCCTTATGTCATCGCATGCTTTTGGCCTTGGTCATAACTTCTTTCAGCAGTATTCGTACAGTTTCTGTAAATTATAGTAAATTGCGTTGCAGTGGTGTTTGTTATTTCCTTCAAAATGAAAAAAAGATTTCTACCAATCCCTAATAAACTGCTAATCTTGATCCCCTGTTTCTTAGACCATTTTCTTGAAAAAATTTAGAACTGTGGTAATAGTTGATTTTAAAGAAACAGGTAAATACTGTTCCTTTGTTTGTTTGCAGAAACTTTAGCCTTATTCTGGTCGTTAAGACTGTTACTTAATAGAATACAAAAGAAAAAGAAAAATGGAAGATGTGTTGCTTGCTGTACCCTGGCCTAGCAGAGCACATTCAGATTATGATGTTCTGGTATCAGCTCTCATTAGCTGAGTGCTTATGATAGCACTTACACAGAGGAGAAAAAGTTCAAAGTAAAAGGGCAATGTAACATATAGTTTTATATATTTTAAGGAAAATATTTAAAAGAGAAATAGTGTTTTAGTGAATGTTATAGTGTTACGTTAATGTTATAATGAATTAGCAGTGTCTGGCATGACATTAAACAGTGTAAGAAGATACATAAATTTCAACCAGTTTTGTTTATGTCCCTTCAAGGGTATTGTGGCAAACCTATTGGAAATGTTGCCCACAAGGAGTTTTCTTGTATTAGGTTTGGGTTCAGCTAGATCAGGAAGGGTATTAGTAACTGAATCTTGGTGAATGAGGGAAGCTATGAGAATAGAAACTGAGAAAGTAGAAAGCTTCTCTTCTAAGGAGATAAACTCAGCCTATAAATAGGAAATGAATTAGGTTGTAAGTAGATATGGATTAAGGCAGGCTATTTGGGACTGAGGACAGGAAAAATGTGACTGTCAGGTACCTATTTTTTATGTGGCACCAGAATGGTGTTGTGGTGGCCAAAAAAGAGGCAATAGAGCTGGTCAGACAGACTTGTGATGATTTGGAAAAGTCTGTCCTGCTTGGGGTT
This sequence comes from Equus przewalskii, assembly GCF_037783145.1. NCBI lineage: Eukaryota > Metazoa > Chordata > Mammalia > Perissodactyla > Equidae > Equus > Equus przewalskii. Next base: position 2,391,928 of record NC_091857.1, on the reverse strand, counting down.
GTCGTAGTAGTAACTTTTACTTTCCAGTTAGTAAGGACTGTAAGATCTGGAAGGGATACTAGTTCATAGAGATAATACCCTCTAGCTTTCTTTTTTATCCCATGTTGTTAGAAACATTGGAAACGTGTGCTAGCTACCTGGTATTGTAATTTGGAATTGTCAAAGAACTATGAAGTGTCTGAGATTTTATCTAAGTTAGCCTGTCACAGTTTCATGGATGCTGGCAGAAGACATGAAACTCCTGGGTCAGAGATAATGGACTTTATTACTCATGGCACAGTAAGCAGCATAAGCTTCATATTCACGATGGTTCCCCTTGCCCATCAAGTTTCACAAAAGTGATGCAAGTGGCCCAGGTGGATCCTGTCCTCACAGTAGGTTTTCATCACAGAGGAGGAACCCCAAGTTTAGGGAACCCTAATCTTTTATAATGGTCTATGAGTGTATATGTCTGACCATTGCTCCAGAGGGAGACCTTATCATGATTATACTGGACAGTATAGACAGGCTCACTGCTTTGGAGGCAGACACCTTCTCTGTTTTTTGAGGCTGTTTCCTATAAATAACTTTGAAAAGATGAAAGCAGACAAGGCCTCTCTTTGAGACCCTGTAGAAATACAAGAGACTCATGGAAAATTGTCTTCCCAACAGGAAGTGATTAGTGTGAAGAGTACTTGAGCTCTGGGTGTTCTTGGCTTTTGTACTCTGCTCTAGTTTTCCCAGCTTTTAAATCAGGAGTTGGCAAACTTTTCCTGTAAAGGGACAGATATTAAATATTTTAGGCTTTATGAGCCGTATAGCTTCTGTCAAAACTACTCTACTCAGCTATTGTAGCAGGAAAGCAGCCATTGATAATACGTAAATGGATGAACCTGGCTATGTTCCAGTTAAACTTTGTGGACATTGAAATTTGAATTTCATATGATTTTCACACATCACATAATATTTTTTCAACCATTTAAAAATGTAACATCCATTCTTAGCTCGTGGGTTGTACAAAAACAGGTGGCAGGCCAAATTTGGCCTGTAGGCTGTAGTTTTCCAACCTGTTTTATGTGATAAATTTTTAAAATATAATTCATTATTTTAATACAGCAGTCTTGCATATGAGAGATTGTAATTTATAGTGACTGATAGTTCTAAAAGGTTTTCTCATAAATTATCCCAAGTTAGTTTCAGGGTAAACCTGCAAGATAAGCATTATTATATCCATTTCATGGTGAGGAAGCTAATGCATAGAGAAGGAAGATGACCTACTCAATTCATAAAACTAGTTAAGTGACACAGCCAAGACTGCTTATATTTTGGACTCTTTTCTCCAATATATGGTATAGTTTAAACTTTCATAATCAGAGCATTATGCCACTATATTTTTAATATTCATTTGTTGCCAGAATGCTTAGAGTTCAGTTTAATAAGTAATAATGACAATAATAATGCATGTGCGTTTCTAATTTTCTTTATTACTATATTCTAATGTCTAGCTATTTTAATATTTAATAATTGTTTTTTGACAAAAGCTAGATATGGGAGGTGAAGGGTATTTGTTACAAAGTTTGGTAAAGTTTTGGAGGTTGGACAGTACAGTCATTCGTATACTCTGTTTATTTTCCACATTTTCAAAGATAGTAGTTACTTTTATTTTCACATGTACACCATGAAAATAAACAATATAGAACTTTTTACCCCCTAAATCATTTATGTTCGTGGTGAACTAAGGTTTTAATTTATTTAGAAAGTTTTATCCAAATTTTTAAACTTGAGATGTTGGGAACATTTTCTGTAATAATGTACTTTTTGGATTGCTTCCCTATCAGGTGGTTGAAGATTATGCTGGAAGATGGCAGGTCCCTTTGCCACAGCTTCAGGTTCTTCAGACTGCACTTTGCTGTTTTACATCAGCCAGTGCATCATTCCCAGATGAATGTGAGCACGTACAATACGTTTTGAGTAGCCTTGCTTTGTAAGTACTCTTTCCGTCTTATCGAAGTATTACTTTTCTTGATGTATTTGAGAATTGTTTTTTGATTATTTTCTCTGCGGAAGGAAGCTTTCTTAAAGCCTACCTTCAAAAAGAAATTTCCGTTTCTTCATTTAAGTATTTAAATTTAACTTTGAACATGTAACTACAATTTTAGTGTTAATTGGAATTGTTATAGATTCTTATGGTCACCACCAGCACTTTACTTTCCTTTTTAATTTCCCAGATTGCCTTGGCAAGCTCTAATGCTAACTCCCAGAATACAGTAATTGAGGCCATCATAGTTAGCAGAGGGACCTTAAATCAGGCCAGAAAGAAATTAGGAAACTCCTGGTTTTTAAAAATACTTGTAAAGGGGGCCAGCCTCGTGGCCGAGTGTTTGGGTTCGCGCACTCCGCTTTGGCAGCCTGGGCTTTTGCTGGTTTGGATCCTGGGTGTGGACATGGACTATTCGTGGGGCTGTGCTGAGGTGGCATCCCACATAGCACAACCAGAGGCACTCACGACTAGAAGACACATTTTTGTACTGGGGGGCTTTGGAGAGGAGAAGGAAAAAAAAAAAGGGAAAAAAAAGAAGATTGGCAACAGATGTTAGCTCAGGTGCCAGTCTTTAAAAAAAAAAATGCTTGTAGAGGACTTTGAATTAAAGCTCAGAAACTGAGCACTTGTGCATATCCTTTTTGCCCTCTTAGATCCTACTAAAATTATAGTAAAGAAGTAAGAGAAGTAGAGTGAAAAGAAAATAGAAAAAGAGTCATCAGTGAATGAAAGATTTCAACAAAGTTTTGGAGGACGGAAAACAGAGGACTGGTTATTGAAACATCATGTCAGAGCACGTCACAACTTGATTTTTTTCTTGTGCCTCAAATTGCACTCACATTACAATAGTGGGTTGTGAAATCATTTACTAACATTACAAAATATGATAGAAAGCATCAGAGTATGTTTCATATGACAAGCATTATTTTGTGAAACTCGTTTTATATATTTATTTTTATGTATGTGTATACTTGGTTATTTGTAAAACATTTTTTAAAACTGTGGGTAGCAGTTAAAACAAAATTAATTTCTGCCTTGTAAGATAGGAGGAAGACAGTCTGTCCTGCCTCCCTCCCCACAGAATCCTAGAGAGGTGTAGAATTTGAACATGCAAGGTATGAGATAGAGAGTAGGAAATGAGATACTTTGGGAGAATGCAGATAAAGGAGTTAATTGCAGTTTTTCCATTCAGGCCAATCACCAGGCCTTAGGGCCAGGGTAGGGTGGGGAAACAGTATTTGCTGCTTTTTTTCTCTAAAGAAATTAAATAACTTGGGAGGAATGACCTTTGCATTCTGGCAATGAAAGCTTTCTCTTTGATACAGCTAGCTAATCACTTAATTACCCTAAGGAAAAACTCATCAGTCACCAAACTCTAGACATGCTCCTCATAGGGCTCCCAATTAACCTGCTTATGGTCTTGTTCTTAAATATTAATGGGTATTCAAGAATCATCAGACATTTGAGGAATGCCTTCAATATGAAAAAAATACAAGGAAAACAAACTAAAAATATTCTGGATGAAATAGTATTAATATTGAAAACAGAAAAAAATTGAGAAATATAAAATTTGTAATTAGCATTTTAGGAGAGAATTAAGATATGTATAACATTAACCGTCAACATACCATGATGTGTGAAAGGAATGATGAGATAACAAAAATGAGTTTGTAGAAATTAAGACAATATGATGGTTAAAATTTAAAGTTCTGTATGAAGTTTGGAAGGTAAAGTTGAAGAAGTAATCCATGATGTAGAACAAAACCAAAGAGAAGGAATGTGTCAAAAAAAAAAATGACATGGTGGCTCCATGTAGGAGGTTTGTTATTTAACTAGTTGGAGTTCTGGAAAAAGAACTTGGAGAAAATACATTGGAGGCAATTTTCAAAGGCATCATAAAAGAATTTCCCAGAACTGAAAGTCATGAACTTCTAGATTGAAAAAGCCCAAGAAATGCCCAGCACAATGAATATAAAAGATACTCAGCTAAATACATCATTTTGCAATTTCAAAATACCAAGAATGAGAAAACAGATTTGAGCACCTTGTAAAGGGGAAAAACTAGGTAACCTCCAAAGGAACAAATATCAGATTGATATGAGTCTTCATACAGTCAACAGTTAGTGGTAGAATATAATGAATCCATGTTTCTGAAGATTTAAGGGGAAATTGTTTTCAATGTAGAATTTTATACTCGTCCAAACTGTCAGCGAAGTGTGAGTAGAAAGAATGTTCCAGGCATGTAAGGACCTAGAACATTGGCCTGTCAACATACCCTTTCTTGGGAAGTTGTTAGAGAATGTGCTCCAGGAAAATAAGGGTGTAGTATAAGAGAGCATATGACAGTGGTAAAGTGTGAAAAGTAGAAAAAGTATGGTAAGCTTTAAGTGGTTTTACTTAAGATAGAAGGAAGAGAAGTCCCATAATCACTGCCAAGTAGTAGGTCTTACAGATGTGTCGCCTCCAAGAGGGAAATATCCAGTAAAAATGGAAACTTGAGACTAATCTTGAGAATTTGGGACTCTTTAAGGTAGTGATGAAGGTAGACAAGCCAAAAGAAATAAAAAGGCAATTAGATACTCCAGAAAAATTAAAAATAATCTGAACAGGAGAGGACACTGAGTCATAGCAAATTGACATGTGCACTAAATGTTATTTATATAGTTTCTTAATGTAAATGATGTGTATTGACTTTAAACTTTTAGGTGAACTATAGTTATAGAACAGAGGGAAATTACTAACCTTTCAATATAAGCGTATTTGATGAAAGTTGTGAGTTGAAAGTTAAGGACAAGGGCACTAATATCCTTCCTTTAATTCTTATTTTAAAAAATGGAGTGTCAGTAGTAGATGAAACCATAAATAAAGGTGTTAGAAAGGTAAATAATAGAGCAAATAATAATAATGAGTAACTATTGGGAAGGTGGAATTGGTTGTGTGAGGAGTTAGATTCTCTTCTCTCACAACAGGAAGTCAAGAGATAATGTTTAAAATTGGCAAATCAAGAAATACTAGCAGAACTTATTGTCAACAGCTATTAAAAATATTGAAAGTTGTTAAGTCTGGGGCATTGAGCTAGTGAGAGAGAGGGTTGAAGCCACTGTGTACACTAAGCATTTTTAAATCTTGAAGATGTGTTAATTTCATGTACATAAACTATATTTTTTGTTTTATGTATATGTATAAAAATTTAAAAGAGTGCATGCACATTGTACTTCTTTTAAAGTTTTTGTGTATATTGTAGGAGGGAACTAGATGAGGTGATGGATGTGTTAACCAGCTTGATTTTGGTGATCTTTTCACTATGTATGTATATATCAAAACATCAAGTTGTACACCTTAAATATATACAATTTCTATTTGTCAATTATACCCCAATAAAGCTGAAAAAAAAGTTTTAAGAGGGAAGGAAAGTTTAGAATATAATATTACTTAGATTTGTAAGAGCCAGGCAGTTTTTAAAAACTATATTATTGTAAAAAATCTATTGTTTTTATATTTATTTTATGATACCTAAATGAGTATGGGAAATGTATTAAGACTTTTGGATTATAATTGACAAATCTTATTCAAGCTACTTTAAGCAAAAAAAGGGAGTGGAGGGATTAGACGACTAAACGTGGAAAAGCAAGGACTACAACTAGTTTCAGGATTTTCTGAATCTGGAGAATAAAATATCTTCTGCAACTGTTCTCTCTTTCCATCTTTCCTCTTGGTCTCATTCTCTCAGGGCTGCTGACAATTCTGTATCTAGGCTTAGTTTATTAACCAAGGGAGAAGAAACTTCCTCCCTCCACTTCTGATCCCCAACATATTTTGGGAACTTGGGCTCAGCAGAGGTTATGTGCCCGCTGCTTAGACTCATCACTGTGTTGAGGAATGTATGGTAAGCTTTTTGGCTCAGTTTGATGACAACCTCCCCAGTCCTCCACCCTACCCTCCCCCACCCCGCCCATGGGAAATGAGGATACTACATTGGCATCCTCACCAGAACCATAGAAATATTGGAGGGGCAAACAATTCCCTTAAGAACTGAGTGAGATAGCATGAAACAGAGCTGGCTAGGTGGACAAAAATAATAGATGTCCACTACAAAGAATATTTTTATGTTATTTTGAAAGCCAACATAACAGTTTTATTTATTCTCTACTGATTTCTAAGGAAAGTAAATTAAGTATTAAAAGAAATACGTTATTTGTAAGCAAGAAGTATTATTCTCGTTTCAGTGCCTATTTGGATTTTTTTCCTTTTTCATCTGTATAATCTTTGTTAACTTTAGTGTTGTAATGTGAAAATGCTTTTAAGGCTTTCAAAAGTACTTTTTTAAAAAACTTAAGTTATTTGTTGACTTTTGTTTCATTGCTTGCTAGTTCTTTTACTACTGCTCATGAAAAGAATAATTTATTAAGCAGAAGCAAATCTTATCTGATATGGACAGTGCTAGGTAAAAGTGGTTTGTCAAATAGTAACGTTTCTTATAAGGAAAACTTTCTATATTATTTGAATTTACTTTAACAGAAAAGTTAATTGTATTTTTAATACTAGAAGAAAAATGGGGAAATAGCAGCATGGTGGTACTACAGAAGGAGTAGTAAGTCTGTTAACAGTATTCTATTTTTTTAAATGAATATTTAAGCCAGAAAATTCTTCTAACAATTATTCCATAATTATTCATTTTGTAAATTTTGCTTGGTTCTAGGGATAAAATAGAAAATAAGATAAATAAGTCCTTGTTCTCAAAGACCTTATAGAACTAAAATATATTAAACAAGCATTCACACTATTATGTAATTGTAATTATGAAAGAATTACAGGGTACGATGAGAGAATATAACAGGGGACTTGACATGGTCTAGGAAGGCAGGAAAAATTTGCAGGGTGAGCTGACATTTGAGCTGAGATCTGAAAGAATGATAGGAATAAATTAGATGAGGGAGCAGAAGAGACTCCCAGGGATGGCAAACAGAATGTTCAAGGTGCCTGAGCAGAAGGTCAGGATATTAATGGATTTCATTATAATTCATTTCTGTCTATAGAATTCTTGTTATGAGATATATACTATGTATTTTTAATTTTTCATCACTTGACATACTAAAAATTTATAGGTGAGCTAAAGAATTAGGTACTATCTATAAGATTCTGTCTTATAGTATATAGTATAAATATATATGGTGTATGTATAGTATATATTCGATATATAATATATGCATATAAAATATATCTTATACTGAATATAAGAGATTTTTTTAATAAAAGAAGTTAAAGAAGATACATTAAAAGATATTCTATGCTCATGGATTCAAGGAATTAATATTGTTAAAATGTCCATACTACCCAAAGCAATCTACAGATTCATTGCAATGTCTGAGAAATTTCTAATGGAATTTTCCAGTTTCACAGTTCTAAAATGTGTGTGGAACCACAGAATACCCTGACTATCCAAGGCAATGTGGAGAAAGATGGACAAAACTGGAGGCATCATGCTTCCTGATTTCAAACTATATTACAAAGCTATAGTAATCAAAACTTTATGGTATTGGCATAAAAACAGACACACAGGTCATGGAACAGAGTAGAGAGCCTGGAAATAAACCCATGAACATATGGTCAATGTATTTATGACAAAGGAGCCAAGAATATACAGTGGAGAATGGACAGTCTCCTCAATAAGTGATATTGGGAAAACTGGACAGCCCCATGCAAAAGAATGAAACTGAACCACTGTCTTACACCACACACAAAAATCAACTCAAAATGGATTAAAGACTTGAACTTCAGACCTGAAACCTTGAAACTCCTAGAAGAAAACAGAGGCAGTAAGCTCCTTAACATCAGTCTTGGTGGTGATTCTTTGGATTTGACACCAAAAGCAAAAGCAACAAAAGCAAAAATAAACAAGTGGGACTACATCAAACCAAAAAGCTTCTGCACAGCAAAGGAAGCCATCAACAAAATGAAAAGCAACCTACCTAATGGGAGAAAATATTTGCAAATCATATATCTGGTGAGTTTAATATCTAAGATATATAAAGAATTCACACAACTCAATAGCAAAAAAATGAACAATCCAATTAAAAAATAGGCAGAGGATCTGAATGAACGTTTTTCCAAAGAAGGCATGGCCAAAGGTACATGAAAAAGTGCTCGACATCAGTAATCATCAGGTAATTGCACATCAAAACCACAATGAGATATCACTTCACACCTGTTAGAATGGCTATTGAAAAGACAAGAGATAACAAGTGTTGTCAAAGCTGTGGAGAGAGGGGAACCCTTGTCCAGTATTGGTAGGAATGTAAATTAGTGCGGTCACTATGGAAAACAGTATGGAGGTTCCTGAAAGAACTAAAAATAGAACTACCTTATGGTCCAGCAATACCATTTCTGGGTATATTCAAAGGAAACAAAAATTAACTTGAAAAGATAACTGCACCCCTGTGTTCATTGCAGCATTGTTTACAATAGCCAAGACATGGAAGCAACCTAAGTGTCTATCAATGGATGAATGAATAAAGAAAATGTGGCATATATATAAAAATAAATAATTGAATATTATCAGCCATAGAAAAGAAGAAAATCTTCCCATTTGTGACAACATAGATGGACCTGAGAGTATTATGCTAAGTGAAATAGGTCAGACAGAGAAAGACAATTACCATATGATCTCACTTGTACGTGCAATATAAAACAAGACAATACCGAACTCATAAATACAGAGAACAGATTGGCAGTTGCTGTAGGTGGGGGTTAAGGGGTGGGTCAAATAAGTGAGGGTGGTCAAAAGGTACAGACTTCCAATTATAAAATAAATAGGTCAGTGGGATATACTATGCAGCATGGTGACTATAATTAATAATACTGTATTCTGTATTTGAAAGTTGCTAAGAGGGTAGATCTTGAAAGTCCTTATCACAAGAAAAAAAAATTTATGACCGTGTGGTGATAGATTTTAACTAGACTTGTGATAATTTTACAATATATGCAAATATCAAATTATTATATTGTACACTTGAAACTAATGTAATATGTCGATTATATTCAATAAAAAACAATTACCCGAAGATCAAGGCACCAAGACAAACATATTTTTTTAATATTTAATAAAAATAAAAGATGTAACTCGTATTGGCTGTAGCCTATTAGGTATAGTTTTCTTTAGCCATGATATTTTGAAAAAGTTTTCCATTCCAATTTTGGAAATGGGGAATAGAAAATAACTTCCTGCTTGTCTTTTAGAAAATAATCAGTAAGTTTATTTTTGTTTTTGTTTCCTTGTTTATTTTCTTTTTGATGAAGATATATAGGTTATTTCAATTAACATCTAGTTAGGGAAGTGCAAGTCATCCTAGATAATTCAGTAGAGGGAATTTAATTCATAGAGCCACTTTCATAGTTGTTAGATAGACTGAGAGCATAGACAAGAAGATGATGATGAACGCAGATGTAGCAACTTTAGTAAGTTGTTGTTAGCCGTAGAAATGGAAGGAGGAGGTATTGCTAGAGCCCAGAGAGTGGAGATAGTTGCTGGGTGGAAGGGCACTGATATGTGTGAGACGGGAACTTGGAAGAGATATAGTTACTGCTAAAGAGGACCCAGAAGAAGAATGGCAGGGAGAAAAGACCCCACATTGCTCCCTTCCTCCTAACTTTCAATTTTCCAGCTTTGCCTTCTTTGGCCAAGCTCAACCAGAAGCCAGTCGACTTCTGTATAATTGACAGAGACCTCTGTTTTTGAAAGATATTTCCACTGATTATTGAATTCTGGGTTGACAGGGCTTTTTTTCCCTTAGTACTTTAAAAATGTTCATTCTCTGGTTCATGACTTGCATTTTTTTTTTTTTCTGACAAAAAGCCTACTGTCATTCTTTTTAAAAATTTTTTTATTGTGGTCATAATAGTTTGTAACATTGTGAAATTTCATTTGTACATTATAATTTGTCAGACACCATATAAATGTGCCGCTTTACCCCTTGTGCCCATCCCGCACCCCCCTTTCCCCTGATAACCTAAACTGTTCTCTTTGTCCCTAAATTTGTTTATGTTCCACAAATAGGGTTTGTCCTTCTCTGTCTGGCTTATTTCACTTAACATAGTACCCTCAGGGTCCATCCATGTGGTTGCGAATGGGATGATTTTGTCTTTTCTTTATGGTTGAGTAGTATTCCATTGTATGTATATACCACATCTTTATCCAATCATCAGTTGATGGGCACTTGGGTTGCTTCTACATCTTGGCTATTGTGGATTATGCTGCAGTGAACATAGGGGTGCATAAACCTCTTTGTATTGTTCATTTCAAGTTCTTTGGATAAATACCCAGTGGGATAGCTGGGTCATATGGTATTTCTATTTTTAATTTTTTGAGAAATCTCCATACTGTTTTCCATAGTGGCTGCACCAGTTTGCATTCCCACCAGCAGAGTATGAGGGTTCCCTTTTCTCTACAACCTCTCCAACGTATGTTATTTTTTTGTCTTGGTGATTATAGCCATTCTAACGGGTGTAAGGTGATTTCTAAGTGTAGTTTTGATTTGCATCTCCCTGATAATTAGTGATATTGAGAATCTTTTTGTGTGCCTATTGGCCATTTGTATGTCTTCTTTGGAAAGTGTTCATATCCTCTGCTCATTTTTTGATTGGGTTGGTTTTTTGTAGTTCAGTTGTATGAGTTCTTTATATATTCTGGAGACTAACACTTTGTCAGATATATGATTTGCAATATTTTCTCCTAGTTGGGGATTGTTTTTTCATTTTGATCCTGGTTTCCTTTACCTTCCAGAAGCTCTTTACTCTGATGAAGTCTCAATTGTTTATTTTTTCTTTTGTTTCCATTGTCTGAGTAGACATTGTATTAGAAAAGATCCTTTTAATGCTGATGTCAAAGAGTGTATGTACTGCCTATATTTTCTTCCAGAAGTTTTATGGTTTTAGGTCTTACCTTCAAGTCTTTGATCCATTTTGAGTCTATTTTTGTGTTTGGCGAAAGATGGTGGTCTACTTTTATTCTTTTGCTTGTGGCTATCCAGTTTTCCCAGCACTATTGAAGAGGCTTTCCTTTCTTTATTGTATGTTCTTGGCTCCTTTGTCGAAGATTAGCTGTCCATAGATGTGTGATTTTATTTCTGGCCTTTTGAGTTCTGTTCCACTGATCTGTGTGTCTGTTTTTGTAGCACTACCATGTTGTTTTGGTTACTATGGCTTTGTAATATATTTTGAAGTCCAGGATTGCGATGCTACCAGCTTTCTGCTTGGTTTTCAGGATTGCTTTGGCTATTTGGGGTCTTTTCTTGCCCCAAATGAATTTTAAGATTCTTTGTTTTATTTCTGTGAAGAATGGCAGTGGGATTCTTACTGCGATTACACTGAATCTGTAGATTGTTTTTTAGGTAGTATGGACATTTTTAACTATTTTTCCAATCCATATACATGGATTATCTTTCCATTTGTCTATGTCATTATCGATTTCTTTCAGTAATGTCTTAAGTTCCTTGTATAGGTCTTTCACCTCCTTGGTTAAATTTATTCCTAGATTTTTTATTCTTTTTGTTGCAATTGTAAATGGGATTGTATTCTTGAGTTCTTTTGTTTTGTTAGTTTGTTATTGGAGTATAGAAATGCCACTGATTTTTGTAAGTTAACTTTGTACTCTGCGACTTTGCTGTAGTTGTTAATTGTTTCTAATAGTTTTCTGATGGATTCTTTAGAGTTTTCTATAGATGAGGTCATGTCATCTGCAAACAGTGAGAGTTTCACTTCTTCACTGCCTGTTTGGATTCCTTTTATTTCTTTTTCTTACCTAATTGCTCTGGCCAAAACCTCTAGTACTATGTTGAATGAGAGTGGTGAGATTGGGCACCCTTGTCTTGTTCCTGTTCTTAGAGGGATGGCTTTCAGTTTATCCCCCTTGAGTATGATGTTGGCTGTGGGCTTATCGTACATGGCCTTTATTATGTTGAGGTACTTTCCTCTTATAGCCATTTTATTGAGAGTTTTTATCATGAATGGATGTTGGATCTTGTCAAATGCTTTCTCTGCATCTATGGAGATTATCATGTGGTTTTTGTTCCTCATTTTTTTACTGTGATCTATCATATTGATTGATTTGTGGATGTTGAAGCATCCCTGTGTCCCAGGCATTGAAACCCACTTGATCATGGTGTATGATCTTTTTAATGTATTGCTGTATTCAGTTTGCCAATATTTTGTTGAGAATTTTTGCATTTATGTTCATCAGCAATATTAGCCTGTAATTTTCTTTCTTCGTATTGTCCTTGTCTGGCTTTGGTATCAGAGTGATGTTGGCCTCTTAGAATGTATTAGGAATTTTTCCATCTTCCTCAATTTTTTGGAATAGTTTGAGAGGGACAGATGATAAATCTTCTTTGAATGTTTCATAGAATTCTCCAGAGAGCCATCTGGTCCTGGGCTTTTATTTTTTGGTAGGTTTTTGATTACTGTTTCAATCTCTTTACTTGTGATTGGTCTATTCAGGTTCTCTATTTCTTCTTGATTCAGTTTTGGGAGGTTGTATGACTCTAAGAGTTTATTCATTTCTTGAAGATTGCCCAGTTTGTTGGCATGTAGTTTTTCATAATATTTGATTATAATATTTTGTATTTCTGTGGTATCTGTTGTAATTTCTTCTCTTTCATTTCTAATTTTATACATTTGAGCCTTCTCTCCTTTTTTCTTAGTGAGTCTGGCTAAGAGTTTGTCAATTCTGTTTATCTTCTCCAAGAACCAGCTCCTTGTTTCATTGATTCTTTCTACAGTCTTTTTTGTTTCAATTTCATGTATTTCTGCTCTAATTTTTATTATTTCCCTCTTTCTGCTGAATTTGGGCTTTGTCTGTTCTTTTAATTATGTTAGGCATAGTTTAAGATTGCTTATTGGAGCTTTTTCTTGTTTGTTAACATGGGCCTGTATTGCTATAAATTTCCCTCTTAGGACTGCTTTTGCTGCATCCCAGGTGAGCTGGTATGTTGTGTCCTCATTGTCATTTGTCTCCAGATATTTTTTGATTTCTCCGTTTATTTCTTCGATGATCCATCAGTTGTTCAGTAGCATGTTGTTTAGTCTCCACATTTTTGTTCCTTCTCAGCTCTTTTCTTGTAGTTGATTTCCAGTTTCATAGCATTATGGTCGGAAAAGATACTAGATTTCAATCTTCTTAAATTTATTGCGGTTTGCCTTGTTTCCCAATACGGGGTCTATCCTTGAGAATGTTCCAGGTGCACTTGAGAAGAATATATATTCTGTTTTTGGATGGAGTATTCCGTATATATCTACTAAGTCCATTTGGTCTAGTTTTTCATTTAATTCCACTATTCTTTGTTGACTTTTTGTATGGATGACCAATCCATTGATGTAAGTGTATTGAGGTCCCCTACTATTACTGTGTTGTCCTTGATATCTACTTTTAGGTTTGTTAATAGTTGCTTCATGTACTTTGGTACTCCTGTGTTGGGTGCATGTATGTTTATAAGTGTTATGTCTTCTTGGTGGAGTATCCCTGTTACCATTATATACTGCCCCTCTTTGTCTCTTTTACCTGTTTTATCTTGAAGTCTCCTTTGTCTGCTATAAGATTGGCAATATCTGCTTTCTTTTGTTTGCCATTAGCTTGCAGTATCATCTTCCATCCCTTCACTCTAAGCCTGTGTTTGTCTTTGGAGCTGAGATGTGTTTCTTGGAGGGAGCATATTGTTGGTTCTTGTTCTTGAATCCATCCTGCCTCTCTGTGCCGTTTGATTGGAGAATTCAATCCATTTACATTTAGAGTGATTATAGATGTATGAGGTCTTAATACTGCCATCTTATTGCTTGTTTTATGGTTCTTCTACATTCCCTTTTTTTTTCTCATCTTGTGTATTTCGTACTCCTAATTTGATTAGGTAGTTTTCTTTGATGGATTTCTTCATTTTCTCCTTCTTTATCATATATGTCTGTGTTCTAATTATTTAGTGATTACCATTAGGTTTGTATAAAAAAATCTCATAGGTGAGATAGTCCATTTTCTGATAGACTCTTATTTCCTTAGACTATGCCAATTCCATCCCTGTCCTCTTCCCCTCTAAGTTATTTTTGTCATATCTTATTACCTCTTGTGTTGTGAGTTTGTGGTTAAAAGATGAGATTATTTTTATTTTGGATTTTCCTTCTCTTTATCCTTAATGTCAAAGGTAATTGTTTACTAACCTGATCTGATAGAGAACTGCCATTTTCTGATCATTACCTTCCTATTCATCTCCTTGCTCAGGGCTTTGTACCGCTTTACCTAATTTTTTTTCAGGTATGAGTGCCTTCTTGAGGATTTCTTATGGGGGTGTCTTGTGGTGAGGAACTCCCTTAGCTTTTGTTTATCTAGGAGAGTTTTTATTTCTTTGTCATATCTCAAGGATATTCTCAGTGGATAGAGTATTCTTTGCTGAAAGTTTTTGTCTTTTAGAATTTTGAATAAGTCATTGTGCTCTCTCCTAGCCTGTAAAGTTTCTGCTGAGAAATCTGCTGAAAGCCTGATAGGAGTTCCTTTGTAGGTTATTTTCTTCTGCTTTGCTGTCCTTAGTAGTTTTCTTTGTCATTGACTTTTGCCAGCTTTACTACTATATGCCTTGCAGTAGGTCATTTTACGTTGATGTAATTAGAACATATACTGGCTTTGTTCACTTATATTTCTAGCTTCCTCCCCAGGTTTGGAAAGTTCTCAACTATTATTTCTTGCAAGAAGCTTTCTGCTCCATTCTCCTTCTCTTCCCCCTCTGGAATACCTATAATCCTTATTTTGCATTTCCTAATTGAGTCATATTTCTCTGAGAATTTCTTCGTTTCTTTTAGTCTTAATTCTCTCTTCTTCTCTATCTGAAGCATTTCTATATTACTGTCCTCTAAGTTGCTAATTCTGTCCTCCATATTGTCAGCTCTGTCGTTCAGGGAATCCAGATGTTTTAAATCTCATTCATTGTGTTTTTCATCTCTAACAATTCTGATTGGTTCTTCTTTATATTTTCAATCTCTTTTGTGAAGAAGCTCCTGAATTTGTTGATTTGTCTTTCTGTGTTTTCTTGTAACTTACTGAATTTTTTTATGGTAGCTATTTTGAATTCTTTGTCATTTAGGTTATGAATTTTTGCGTCTTCAGGGTTGGTTTCTGAGTACTTGTCACTTTCCCTTTGGTCTGGAGAGTTAATATACTTTTTCATACTGCTTGATGGTGTGGATTTTTGCCTCCACATAGTTATTATCTGGTTGCAGCTTTCACCTGCTGCTACTGGGTGGGCATCAGGCACTGGGTATTCTGGGCCCAGCATCATCTGGCACTTCCTAGCTCCAGCTGCTGACTCCTTTTCTCTCTGTATGACGCTCTGACCAATGGCAGGTCTGGGGTGCTCGGTCGGGGGAGGGGTGCTTCCTTTCACCTGCGCTTCCCCCAGCCTCTTCTCTTCCCTCTCTGCGGAGCTCTGGGCCATCGAAGGGCTGGAGTGCTGGGTGGGGGAAGGGGCACCTTCTTAACCTGCACACCTTTCCCAGCCAGTACTTTTGTCTCCCCACGGTGTGCTCTGGGTGACTTCAGAGTTGCAGTGCCAGGCAGGTGGAGGGGAGGGGCACTCCCTTTCTTCTGTGCACTCCCAGTGTTTTCCCTGGGCCCCCACCAACTGCTCTCCTGGGGTCCTAGCTTGATGGAGACGCCCCCACAACAACTCAGCTTCCTGTATGTGTGGGGCTTTCCTTCAGGCTGTGAGGGAACTCAGAGGGCATGGTGTTCCCACGGTGGGTGGCCACTCCCACATTTCCTGTCCTGAGGTCGCTGGCTGTTCTTGGGAAAAGAAAAGTCCCTTTACTGGCTTCCACTTCCTGCAGTGCATCCAGCCCCAACACCTTCAGACTTATGGTTGCTTGGGTCTCTCAGATGTCTTTTGTATTGTGTGAATGTGCTCTGTTGGTGTATGAATGTCCTTTTGTACTTTAGAAGGGGGAGTTCAAGGAGAGAGCTCATTCCACCATGATGCTGATGTGACTCCTACTGTTATTCTTATTTCTGTTTCCCTGTGTATAATGTGCCCTTTTGGGAGACTGCTTTTAAGATTTTCTCTTTTTTACGTTGTCTTTTTTTTTTTTCCTTCTCATGGTTCAGAATTCAAAAAGTATTATGAATATACAATGAGGTATCCTGCAAATTATTTATCCATGACCCTATCTATAGGCAACCAATGTAATTATTTTCTTGGGTTTCCTTACAGAGATATTTTGTGCATATACAAGAAGAAGAAAATCCATATTTCCTTTTCCCCCATTTTATAAAAATGCCAGTGTAGTGTACGCACTGTTTTGTACTTCCTTTTTTTCACCTAGATATCTTTCCCCATTAACATAGAGAAAGGTTTATCAGTCATTAAAATGACAGAAGAGTATTTCACACTTACGGATATATGGAAACTTAATTAACAAGTATCCTATTGATGGGTATTTAGTTTTTGTTCCAATCTGTTGCTGTTTTTGTTCCAACCTCTTGTTCCAATGTATTACCATTTAGAAAGCTAAAGATAAGAAATACAGTAGACATCTCAAACTATGCAAGCTAGAACACAATGAAGTGACATCTTTAAAGTGCTGAAACCAAAAAAAACTTTTAACTCTAAATTTGAGGAGAAATGGAGTTATTTTTTTGGGAGCAAAAACTGAAAGAATGCATTCCCAGAAGACCTGAATTACCAAAAAATCTAGCACAAATATGATGCCAGACAGAAAATCTACCTAAAGAAATGAAGAGAGCTGGAAATGCTAAAAGCTGAAGACAAATATAAAATTGAATTTTTCGTATTTTTAATCACTGTGAAACGTAACTGTCTAAAGCAGGGGTTGAAAAACATTTTTTTTAAAGGGTCAGATGTTTCAGACTTGCAGACTGTAGAGTGTCTGTTGTACTATTCAGCTTTGCTTTTGTAGCATCAAAGCAGCCATAGATAATACATAAATGAATGCATGTGGCTTTGTTCCAATAAAGCTTTTACAGAAACTGGCAGCCATCCTGTGTGTCATACTTTCTAAATGCCGAGACTAAAGAAAACTTGTAGTGAAGTATTGTTGGTTTAGAGCATATTCAAAATTAAAATGAATGACCAAAAGTAGCACAAAGATTATTTTACCCAAAGCAGCATATAATATTATTTGAAGGTGGGATAGAACTTATTAAAGATATGTATTGTAAATCCTAGGGTAATCACTAAAAACGTTGGATATAGAAATGAATATATTAAGCCAAAGTGGAGATAAAGTGGAGCCATAAAATTACTCAATCCAAAAGAAAGTGGAAGAGTCGGTCAAAAGGAACAATGAACAGATCAAAAAATAGAAAATAACTATTAAGATAGTAGGTTTTAATCCAAACATATCAAAAATTACATTACACGTAAATAGTCTAAACCTATTAAAAAAGAAATTGGTTAGATAGACAAGGAAGATCCAACTAACAGATGTATATCCATACCCCTATGCCCTTTTTTAGATAAACAGAAACACACTTTGCTCTGCTCTGCTCTTTTCACTTAATAATGTATCTTGGAGGTCACTCCATAGTGATGTAGACATAGTCCAAATTCCTTTTTACAACTCAGTATTCTTTCATGTAGGTGTATGATAGTTCAGTGAACATATCTTCTAATGGTAAGTATTTGGATTGTTTCCATTCTTTTCCTATTACAAATAGTGCTATGATTAATACATTTTGCATACATGTTTTTGTATTTTTGCCAGTAGATTTTCAGGGAAGTTTCCTAGAATCTGTGTAAAAAAATGAATAGATATGTAATTTTGCTAAGTAGTCCTAAGTTCCCTCTATACAGCTTGTACCAGTTTACATTCTTACACAAAATGAGGCTTTGTTTACCTCGAACCTCACCACAGTTTTGTCCGACTTTTGATTTTTTGTTAATCTAATAGAAGAGAAATAGCATCTCAATGTAGTTTTAGTTTGTATTTTTGTTATTGTGAGTGAAGTTGAACATCTTTTTGCATGTTCTTAAAGACTATCTGTATTTCATTTTTCATGAACTACCTGTTTATATCTCAAGCTCATTTTCTATAAGTTCGTTGAACTTGTTCTTCTCAATTTTCATAACCTCTTTATGTATTAGGGATATTAACCCCTTCCTGAGAGGTTAGTTGCAAATGTGTATTTTTTCATTTATCTTTTGTTTTTCTTATGGCATTTATTTTTTAGATATTTTTAATGTAACTAAAATTTATCAGTATTTCTCTATTGCTTCTGAATTTTGAATCATAGTTAAGAAAGATTTCTCTATAAGCAGGTTATGTGGGATGTTTTTCTGATCTTTGTACTGTTTGATCTTTTAAAGTTTTTGATCCATTTTGAATTTTTTCTTACGTTTGGAAGTTGGATGAATCAATTTTGTCTTTTAACATTTGGCTATCCAGTAATGAAGTCAATGTTTTCCCTATTGATCTGAGATGCAGCTTTTGTTATGTATTCATTTTTCACATGCAATTGCTCTGTTTTTGGACTTCATTTGATTTTATTAGGCTATTTTTCCATGTATCAATACAAGGGTGGTTCAGTTATAAAGTTTTTACAAAATGTTTTAATATTGGTTAGTTCCTTCTCATTGCTCTTTCTGCTACATGGTTTTTCTAGATATTCAATTTTGTAATCAACTATCTACTTCTAGAAAAACTTGAAAGTAACTTTACTATATGTAAATTCATAAATTAGTTAAGGAGAATTTAGTACTTAACATATTGAACTGTATGCTTTATATACACTTCGTCTTCCTTTAGTCTAAGGACACTGCAACATTAATGCTGAAACTCCTCCTTCCAACTTAAATGTAATTGATATCATATATTTTTGCTATATTTTTTCAAAGCCCAGATGAGATTATTATTATCGCTTCATGCTATCAAAGTTTTTAGCCCATATTTTTACTAATTTTCATCTTAGACCCTTCTTGGCAATTTAATTTTCCATTTCTTTGTGAACAGTCTATATTTTTCTTTGGTTGTTTAGACATTGCTCTTTGTATTTGGTATTTTATAGTTTACTGTGTTTAACTAGGTGTAGATTTATATTTTATCATTCCTTACTGGGATTTTCTGGGCTTGTTGGATATGAGGATTGATAGCTTTCATCAAGTATGAAAAATTCTTACCCAGTTTTTGTCTGCCTCATTCTTGATCTGTTTTTTGTAGAAGTGCAATTAGACATGTTAGACTTGTACAGTCCGTTCCCCATGTCTGTAACTCTTGCTTGTATGTATCTTCCATTTCTTTGTCTCTCTATTGCACTCTAGATAATTTTTTCACATCTTTCAGTTCACTAGGTTTTTTCGTCAGCTGTGTCTAATTTGCAATTAAATCTGTCCATTGACTTTTTACTTCAGTGATTTTACTTTTTATTTCTAAAAGTTTTTTGACTACTGTTGATTATCTTGTTCTTTATATTTTCAATATTTCTTTATTCCTTGAACTATATTATACTCATTTTATGTTCTGGGTCTGGTTTTAAATATAAAGTCTTTGTGGATTTTCTGTTGGTTCTTGCTCATGGTGTTTCATTTCCTTGTATGTTGTGGTTTTTCTTGTTATTGTCATTATTTTTATTTACTTTGTGAATTTGTATTTTCTTGAAATAAATTTATTTGTGATAATTGAAGCATGGATCGGAAGTGGGTATTCAGAGAGGATCTGCATTTGTTTCTGCCAGGGGCCTGGGGACGTTACTAGATGAGGACCAATGTTAGTTAAATTCTGGGCTTGAAAATGTTTCAACCACATAAATAATATGAATTCCGTTTACCGCCTACATCAGAGGATTTTAAAAGTAGATTTTCTTTTCTCTTTTTTCTACTTAGCTCCAAGTGCAGACAGGCAGTTTTCCTTGTAATCTAGAAATGTGGTGAAGGGGGTGGGAGGAGTATAATAGTGTAGCTAATTTGAATGTTTAGTCAAGGTGAAAGCCAGCTCTTTTATTGAGCATTTTAATTGTTTTCAGGGGGGAGAATCATTAAGGGTACCTACTCTGTCATACTTAGAAAATGTAATGTATAGTTTCTTTATCAGTATATATTTGAAAAAAACTTTGAACCTTTTTCTTCCTCAGTAAAGACATATTGCTGAAGAAACTGTTTTGAAGATAAATGCATTGGAATGCTTGAGTATGTCAAAGTAGATCTCTTTGTTAAGATTAAGTAGCACTGAGTTGAAGTTTCTCTGTGGTATCAAAGATACAATGTTAATAAGTGTAGAAGAAATTGTTACGAATTCATAAAATAAAGTGTGGGTAATAAGATTTTATTCTATTCTTATTTAACTCATGTAGAGGAGACCTAATCTTCTTTGGCTTAAATTGGTAAATGAACTTCTTATATTTGGATCGTTAGGCATTATAATTTATAAATTCACAAATCCACATTCTTGTTTTTCAGTGTGAAAATTACTTCGATGCTATAGAGACCCCAAAAGAGTAGTAATTCTGATTATAACTACCAAACAGTCTATTTATGTGTGTCTGTGTATTTTAAGGAAGTTGATACCTTATAATCATTTGTAATATATGGAAAAACATGGTCTGAATTCCAAGCATCCCCAATGATAGAAAGTAGTTTGTTTAATAAATAGGTACTCTAGTGGTACTCTGTTTCTTTAAGCTTGCATAGCTAATAGGAAAATACTGTTTGATGAAAGTCAAATAAGTATGATTATATATGGAATAATTCTTTTAATTGAAAAGGCATACCATCTATAATGTATTTGTCCCACTACAAATAATTTATGTTTTTATATAAATCATTTTTTTTAGGTAATCCTATTTTGAATAATTATTTCAATTTACGTAATTGAACTGTAGGTAACCCGTAATTTGGACTAAGGTTCATTGATTAATATATAGACTATTACATAGTGAACATTATATGCAACATATTCAACCTTAAAAACCAATATAAACATTATATAATAGTAAATTTTTAGAAAGAAACCTTTCAATGAATTTAGTCAGATGTCCTAAAAATCTTCATAATTTAAGTGAAGAAAAATTGGTATTTTATATTTTAACAAAATTGACACATGCACAGCTGAGAAGAACAAATCTGTGAAGATGTCATGTTTTCTCTTAGTCTTGAAGGAAACTGATGACAGTGTTAATAAAAATAGTAGTGCTGTATTATTATTAGCAACACCACAGCACTACCAGGGATTGTTCTAAGTGCTTTACAAGAGGTGGCTACTATTCTTGTTTCTATTTTATAAATAAGGAAAATGAGGCATAGAGATACTAAGTGATTTGCTCAGGATTACATATCAAGTAAGTGATGCAGCTGAGATTCAAACCTAATGTGGCTCTGGACCATGGGTGAGTAAAGGGCCAGATAGCAAATATTTTATGCTTAGCCTATGAGGTCTCTGTAGCCTCTACTCAGTTCTGTCACTGTAGTGTGAAAGCAGCCATAGTCAGTGTGTAAATAGATGGGTGTGGTTGTATTCCAATAATAACTTATTTATTGACATATTTGAATTTCATATAACTTTTACCTGTTGTGAAATATTATTCTCTTGATTTTTTAACAATTTAACATGATTAACTATTCTTATCTCAAGCATTATACAATAACAGGCCTTCCGTGGGCCAGATATGGCCCATGGACAGTAGTTTGCCAGACCTACTCTAGACTGCTACATATATTTTGGGGTCCTGCTTTCTTCTATTTTGGGCTCTGTTACCCTGCACCTTGTAGCATTTGCTTCCCTGAGGGCTAAACAACTTGATCTCTAAACATTTAGTTGATCCCTTAATTAGTCAATAGGAAATGAACAGGTTTCAAACGTGAACTTTCTACTTCTACATATAATCTAGGTTTTTCTCCTAGTGATTTCACTACTGTGTAATGACTTGTTGATTTTCCTGAATTTTACCCTAAGGCAGAGCTAACTAGACCATGTTGTTTTATCTTTATTTACTCTTTACTTATTTTGTGTGTGGTTTTTGTCATTTTGCTATCATTATCATGGAGTTGGGCCTTGTTGTTGAGGTTACTGATAGTGGGGCTTATACATTTCTCTTTCTGTAATGTTGGCTCCCCTTTCATGTTCACATAATGCAGATACTGTATAATTCTGTATATTTTGTTTGATTCTCTACAAGGTCATGTTGATCGGCATGCTCATTTCTAAATTTACTGCCATTAGCGCATTTTATTTCTACTACTAACCTTTGTATCTCTCCCTCCTTCAATGCAATTAATTGCCCTACCAGTCAAATACTATCTACTCAATATAATGATGCAATCCTACTCACTTCTGCCTAATGCAAATTTAATGTCTCCTTGTTTTAACATGTTATAATAAAGATATATACAAAGTACAGTGCCTTGGTAGTACAGAAGACAATGAATGGATAAAGAAGTTGTATACAATGGAATGTTATTCAGTGATAAAAAATGAACAAAATCTTGCCATTTGTGGTAACATAGATGGACCTCTAGGGCTTTAAGCTAAGTGAAATAAGTTAGAGAAAGACAAATACTGTATGATCTCAGTTATATATGGAATCTTAAGAAAAACAAGCTCATAGATACAGAGAACAGATGGGTGGTTGCCAGAGGTGAGCGAAATGGGTAAAGGGAGTCAAAAGACACAAACTTCCAGATATAAGTTAGTCATGGGGATGTAATTATGGTTAATAATACTGTATTGCATATTTGAAAGTTCCTAAGAGAGTAATCTTAAAAATTCTCATCACAAGAAAAAAAATTCTGTAAATATGTATGGTGATGGATGTTAACTAGACTTACAGTGATCATTTTGCAGTAGGTACAAGTGTCAAATCATTATGTTGTACGCCTGAAACTAATATAATGTAGGTCAGTTATACCTCAGTAAGAAAAAAAAGGCAAAAAATGTTTATAAAAAAATACAACTTTAGGTATTCCTAGTTGAGTATCTTCTAGAAGAATTAAAATTTAAAGATTTTAAGGGATTTGTCCTTTGTGCTACTTCAGGATTGCTAAACAGTGTTAGATAATTTTATAATTTTCCATGCTCATGATTAGGAAATCAATCGTGTTTCTTCTTGTGTAAACTTATGAATTGTTAAAGGCATATGAAGTATTTAGTAACAGTATTTTCCAAACGAGTTGTTTAAAAAGGAGGAACCACAGAATTTGGGCAGTCTGTCATGAGTGGGATGATCAAGATAAACCTAGAGTGTGAGGACCTATGTGTCATTTATTAGATACGTAATTGTTGGTATTGCTGTAATATAAGTGTTGGCTGCGAGTTTCATGATGTCTCTAACTTTCTTATATTTTTGTGTCAATTTTATCCATCCCTTATATCCCTGTGAAAAAAATTGGATTTTGAATTTTCTCTGGGCTCCACTGTGCTAGGGTGAAGCCAGACTATATGCCCATTTTGGATCATCTTGACATCTGTAGTAACATTGTTGCTACCTGGTATGCCATTGCATTGTTTGGCACTGTGAACACTGGTAGGCATAAGTAATGTACTGTTCATTCTACTGTATCTTCTATCAAAATTTTATTGAGAACATTACATGAATGACGAATGATGAATATAATTTTTCAAAACCAACCAGTTTAAATATCTAATATTACATAGCTGTTATCTCTTTAAGAATCTTTTAATTTGGGGCAAAAAACTCAAAGAAGCAATGAAAGTTATTCACTTCTTCTTTCTAGGAGTTTCTTTGAATTGCTGCTGTTCTTTGGAAGAGATGAGTTCTATGAAGAGCCCTTAAAGGATATTCTTGGATCCTTCCAGGTAAAATAGTTTACTACTTCACATTGTGTACATTTAAAACAGGCCTTTATTTCCCCCTAAAAGTAGTATATTGGTTATTTATTGTTTATAAGTTTTTATATTTACTAAGGTGGCAGTGCTTAACATCCTATTATACTGGCAGAAGAAGAAAGTTCTTAAAATTGACTTTCAGCTGTATTTTAGCAGTTCCTAGGATTCCAGTTGCACGTTTGCTAGACCAGACTGGTGCCACCACCCTTGTGGATTCCTAAGCACACCCTAGACATACACATTTTACTGCTACAGCCTTTGATTCCAAAGGCACGTATAGAACTTGGCCCTAGTGAAAAAGGACTCTTCTTGCCTGCTCTAGGAGCAGGCTGTCTGTCCCATGCCACTTTGTCCCTTTGCTGTACCCTGATTTTCTCATCTATTTTCTCAAGATAGGAGGCAGATTTTTTGCACTTGCTATATGAGAGAAGAGAGTAAATCCAGAAGGGGATGACAAAAGATCCAAGACCTCTGCTGTAGATGCAAGAACATTTTCTCTTTTTACCATTTACTTAAGCAGCAATACCTAAGACTGTGGCTCACTGGTATATCCTTGCCGTTATCTCCATCAGTACTTCTCTGGGGTGGAATAAAGGAAGATAAACTTTGAGCTCCCCCTAGGGGTAAAGTGTTTAGACAGTGTATCTGACATTTATTCCTGTGGTGGTAACAAGAAAGGCTTATGGTCAACCAGGAGTATTGCTGTCCACCTTGAGAAAGGAGAGCAGCAGAGTAACAGAAAAGTCATACAGTGCTTTCTCTCACCTAGAATTTTTATTTCATATTTATTGAAAAAGCTTTTAGACTGAATTAAAATAGATTTTTATGATCGATCACTCTGGTGCATACATAGAATAGCAAAAATTATAAACAAACTTAATTGGCTAAGTTATATCTAAGACTTCTTCACATTCAGAATCTGACTCTAGAATTGCTTTTCCGCTCAGTCATCAGTGTCTGTTTTTCTACACCATTTTGTCTTTAGTGGTATCAAAAGTGTTGGTGATGCAGCATTTCCTAAAATAATTAATAAACAAACTAAAAGCCATTGGTACTGGGCTTTTAAAAGCTTAAGCTGTCTTCATGCTTTTGTTTAGCCAACTTTTGATTGCTGCTTCAGGGGTGTTTTTAAACTAGATTAATGGCCCTGCACCCTCCCCACACTGTTTAGTTCCCAAGAGTTAAAAGAATGGTCTGCTAGTCTCTTAGATTTTATTCTGAGTCACCACTATACCCTTTTGCAAGTTTTCATGCTGTCTCTTGGAATGTCCATCCATGCAGAATGGCAGCTACATCATCACCATTACCAGGCAACGTGAATTCTAAGATAGTATTGAATATAAAACATATTTTGACTTGAAAGCTGTAAAAATATGAAAAAAAATGTATCTTAGGATCAGTGAAATTAGGTACATTATATTCAACATTCTACTTTATCCATTTTTACATTCAGCAAAAGAGGTAAAAACACCTGTTCTCATGGAGCTTTGTTCTAATTAGAGTCTGTATTCGAGTCTTAATTCCACTCCATTTCTCCTCTGACACCTGTGTTCTTGGCAGTCCATTCTTGAACTTTTACTCAGCACTATTTATTGTCTTCACTGTGTGCTGACACTAAGCTCTGGGAAAAACAGCAGAAAGCAAAAGCAGAAAACCCCTGCTGTTGTGGAGTTTAATTCTAGTGTAGAAGCAGAAAGACAGTAAGTCAAACCTTTGTAAATTGAGAGTGTTTTAGAAAGCGACAAATGACTTAGCAAAAATGAAGCAGGCCAGGAGGTCGTGGTGTTGGGGGAGGAGACTGTGGTTTGAAATGGGGTCCTGGGGAATGCCTCATGGAGCTGTCAGCTGAGCACTGACGATGGAACCCTGGAGGCTCATAGAGTAGATGAGAGACTGTGTTTGACTTCTGCTTTAGATGTGTGAAATCGTAACATTTGTGAAAAGACACGTCCTTCACTTTTTTTCTTGTGAGCAGGGTGTCCATTCAGTTGTTAAAATAATCAGTTCCTCAAGGGAGAGTTCATAGTTTTGCATCCTTTTCTATCTCCTGCTCAAATTCTAAAGCCCACCTCTTCTTCTCTTTGTTTTGTTTTTAAATCTCTCTGCCATTTCTGCCACTTCGGTTGCTGTGGCTTCTTCCTACTCTGAATTTTCTTGAGCAACTCTTGCCTCCTAGGAGAGATTTTACCTTCTGTTCCCGTTTTAGCTTTGTTTGGAGAATTGTCTTCTGTGTTCTGCACTGAGCTGCTGCTTTTAGTGCTTCCAGGCCTTCTCCCTTAGGGACCCAGGAAGGGCCAGTATGTAGTCCATCATGCATACCCCTCTAAAACCTTGCATTTGCTAAGCTTTGTGGATTCTCCAGGCTTTTGACTGACCTTTGATAATCCAGTGACAATCCCAATGTCATCTTTCAAAATTCTAAATATTTTCTACTAGTGTAAACCCTGTTTCTCCAGGTGGTTCATTTCTATCCTCCTTTCATGCAGATTCATACCAGCTTAAGGTCATGCTCTTTCTCCTGTACATAAGTAGGACAAACAGTACTGCTCATACTTTAAAGTATATAAAGCTCACCTGGGGATCTTGTTAAGATGCAGATTATGATTCAGTAGGTCTGGGGTGGGGCCTGAGAGTCTGCATTTGTAACAGGCTCTGCAGTGATGCCTATGGTGCTGGTCCCTGGATCATAGTTGAGTTAGCAAGGGACTAACATTGTTCACTGGATTTGAGTTAATTATTCCTGTCTTCCTCTTCTTCTCCCCCCATTTTCCAAATGTGACTATCCTAGCTCAGCTACTCGCTTTCTGTCATCTTGGACAAATTACATAATTTCTGTGTCAGTTTCCTCATTTGTAAAATGGGGACAGTAATTGTGCTTGCTGCATAGGGTCATCAGCTTGACATCATTCTTAGTAAAATGACCAGGCTTAAGGCTTAAGGCAGGCCTTATTGCCTGTCTGATGAAGGGTGTGGGTCCTGAAGTCATACTACCTGGATTTCTGTTTTCACAGTAAGACCAAAACCCAGCCTATTCTATTCTTCCATGAATTTCTAATCTAAAACCTGAGGTGTTCAAGTAGACCACTGACTATAATTTTTCCTCTGCTTTTTATTCCAAAAGGAAGCTTCATTTTTAGAGTAGATGTTCCATGTACTGGCTTCTGAAAGCTTGCTTTCTTAGCCCTTGGCTTCTAATCATTGTTCTTGACCTCAACATAAGGAGGTGACACATTTCTTATATGATACACTTACCTCATTATTATTTTTAGTCTGTTCATTGGTGAGCCTTCCATAGCCTAGTGATTGAATTCATATGATGGGTCTCCAAAACCCATTAATTTTAGTTCAGTCTTCTGGATTCTCAATGAAATGATAAAAATAATATAAAATTCCTTGTGAATACTGGAAACCAGGACGAGAACCTATATCAAAACCAGATTGAGGGATGGGCCAAATAATACATGATAAACTGAATGTGATTAAATAGGGAAGTGCGAGAGGGGAGGGAGCGATAAAGAGAGACCTTCCATTGCAATCCAGTAGTGCCTCCCCACCACCAGGGGCAAGAGGAAATAGCAGGTCACTGGCGGGTGCGTTTGGCCAACCTCATTGTTGTTAGTGCTTTCAAAAGCACACCAGGTGTGCAGCAGAGTCTACAGAACAGGAATCATGATGTCACTCTTGTACCTACATTAAAAATGGGACGTATCACTCTGCATGAGAGTTTTCCTTCCATTGAGAGAATGAAGGTATGATCCAAACTAAATGCAGCCTGCCTAAATACCCAAAGGTAGGAAAGTTTTGTAAAGAGATGTGGTTGTCTCCCACTGTAGCTTCCTCTTTAAGCCTCATGGGCCGTTGATCTCACAAATTAAACTGAAAAACTTTTCCCTTCTCTCTTTGTTTGGGTTTGAAGGATTCACAGAGACCTATGTACCCATTAGTAAAACAGCTCTGTTTCTAGATATTCTAGGTAAAGATAAATAAAGAGAAGAACACCAGTTACCATCAATTACATGGTAAGATAAGACAGTTAAAAACAAAAAGGATTAATTATGTTGTTGCTGTGGTTGAATTCAGGCAGTCTTCCATGAAACTGGAAGTGAAATTGTAAAGAAGGGACAACCCCAAAGAAGGTATGGAGGTGAAATATTGTATGGAGCTGAAACTGCTAAATTAAAAGTGTAGTGAAGGCAATCAACAGCAGATTAGCTCCAGGAAAAAATAGTCAGTGAAGGAAAAAATCTCTAAACCTTAATTTTCAATTCATAGTAACATACAGTCATATCTTGTTATAGCCTTCAATTTTCAGGATAAAGGAAAGTTCCTACAAATGCAGGGCTCGTGTAGAATAAACAGGATTCCCACGAAGGAAAAAATAAAATCAGGCCAGCAACAAACTTCTCCATCGTAACAAATGTCAGAATGAATAAAGTCTAGAGTTTTTCAAGGGAAAAATATTTAATAATACAGCTGCCAAGCCCTATAGCTTATGAGAGAAGACAACAGAGATAAATAGTCCCAATACTTGGAAAACAAACAAACTACATGTCTTTTTATCAGGAAAACAAATAAAAGTAGTATGCCAGCTGATTTAGAAATGATCAAAACAAAGAATTTACAAATAGAGTTGTTACAGAATAAAAGAAATAAGACAGACCTGAGGAAACAAGTAAAAATTAGAATATTGTTAATATGGCTATTATGAAAATTCTGTTAATGTCAGAAATGATTCTGTAAAAAGAAAATACAAGTTGTAAGTAAAAGCACGCACATAATAATCAGGAACTAAAATTCTCAGATCGTGGTATTGATTGGGTAGGGGTAAGGACAACAGGGAAGAATCAAGTACATTCTTGGGCCTCTGAGCCGAAGTAACCACACAGACTAGTGCTATTCACCAAGTGGGCAGTGATTATAGCAGGAAGAGCAGATATAGAAAGAAGAAAGGTTCCATTCTAGACACGGAGTTTTAAATATCTTTGGAACATCCAAGTACTAATGCCCAACAATGGTTAGATTCATGGGTCTACATTTGTATCTTCCCAGTTTGTTTTTCTTTAAACCAAGAACATGTATTCCTTTTATAACTCAAGAGAAAAATAGGTGTTATATATATACTTTTAATTTAGGGAAAAAAAAAGATCCTGGGGTAGTCAGCAAAATGCCAATGCCTTAAAAGCCCACTGCAGAGCTCTGTGTATGTTTTAATGAGCCTGCCCTGACCTCAGAGAAAGGTCCCTGGGGTCAGTGTATAAGTCACAAAGATCTTTTCTGTTCAGACTAGAAGTAGGCCTTAGTTAAGCTATCTTTCCTAGGATTCCACCCTATTTTTTAATCTGCTTGTCCTTCTTTGGGTGAGTGGGGGAAGGAGGTGGGATGAAGTAGGGAACATAACTTCAGAAACAGGAGGCGGCCCAGAGCTCTCTCAGTGCTATATAGCATTGTAAGAGAAGAGCAAAAAGTCATCAAAAGTAAAAGAACTGGCTACAAGAAAGGAGTTAAATAGATGGTTATGCACACAGGGGCAAGTGTTCATCTCCCCTAAGCAGTTACTGTATATATTCATCATCATCATAAATGAGCACGCCCCCTAGGTTTTATTTTTATCTAATATGAAGAAGTTCAGAGCTATTCACTTTCCAGTAAAACTTTCTCAAATCTTGGACCAGGTCTCCCTAGACTACTTGGAATAAGTTGCCCAAGGACTTAATTTGCCAAAGTCCTAATTATGGTATTCAAAACCACCTTTACAGGGCTAGTTAAAAGGCTTTTAAAGCATACAACCATATGCGCTTAATAGCAAGACATTTTGTGAGGAGCAGTTTCAAAATTGTGTCCCCATATTTTCTGCTCTAATAGGAGTTCTCTTCTGTCTCTGTTCAACTACATTTTGACTACATATGATTTCCCCCCCTAGTTTTTCCACTGTTACCAAAGCACTAATCCATCTGTGTTCTGTCTGTAGTTGCATAGTCTCTCCAACTATGCTGTTAGATCTGATGGGCAAAGACTGACTTTCATCCTTGTGTTTCCAACTCTTAGTAGTCTTAGTCTCACAGTACTGATATGTTTGCCAATATAAGTGAAGGATAGATAAGTCCACAGAGATTTCTATATGATGTCTGGCCATTTCTTTCTTTTAAAAAAATCCCTTTTAGGTTGGCCTGGTGGTGTAGTGGTTAAGTTTGCATGTTCCACTTCAGCTGCCTGAGGTTCGCAGATTCAGATCCCAGGCATGGGTCTACACACTGCTCATCAAGCCATGCTGTGGTGGCATCCCACATGCAAATAGAGGAAGATTGGCAACAGCTGTTAGCTCAGGGCCACTCTTCCTCACTAAAAAAACCGAAAAGAAAATTCCCTTTTAGAGATGTATCTCCCTTGCTTAACTCTAGAAGATAAGAAACAATGAGGCATCTTGTCTGAAACTGTTTACCTCATGGTCTGTTGGTTACCTCTATATACAGTGAGATGGGGGAGAAGTCAATAAATGTATTCATGGGATGAAACCAACAAATATTTACTGTGGCTTTTACTTTGACAATGTGTAGGAAAAAAGAAACTGAAGTATGCTTCATTGTGAGAAAAGTCTATAGGAAAAGATTTCACTGTCTATGAGAGAAACATACTTGACAAGTGTGCCACATATTTAGCACTGGGAGTGAAAAGGATTGATGTTAAAATGAAAGTTTCAGATTCTGAAATCATTTGGTAAAGATTGTATTCCTTAGATAAATCTTGTGTTGAAATGGGTAAAGCTTTCATATTTTTCCACTGGCATTTAACTTTTTGAAATTGTTGCTCCTGATTAGTAATTCTTGTATATCACCACCTCAGAAATATTTTCAGTTTCTCTGTGTATTTTTTAAAATAATTAATTAGAGAAGGCTTACTTCAGTTCAGCTGTTGAAGTTCTGTGATCACTTTGAATTGATATAAGAGCTAGAGTTATTTCAAGCATAAAATATGTAATAGTAAACTTGAGACAGTTAAACTCAAGGGACCAAGAGCAAGCCTCTAAAAGCTAGGGCTGTCAGCGTCAGTAAGCGGCCTGTGTCAGGAAAGGTCAGTGTACCCTGCCACATGGAACGCCAGTCATCTCAAAAGAGGGTACTAAACATTGTGCATTGATAGTTATTCCCGCCATAGTATCCAACCATAAAGAAAGATCTTATATTCTGAGCATCATGCAGTCTTAGGTTGTTAGGAGCAGGCATGTAAGTGCCTTCAAAATCAGTGGTAGGATTAACACTTTGAAACCATTTCTGAAAGCACATCAGGATCATTGAGGCGTTCATTGTTCACTGAAAACTGATTCTGTAGAGTGTCCTAATACATAATAACTAGAATTATCAGCATATTAGTGCTTGAAGTTTGTATTTTCCTAAAGTATTAGATCATAGAAAATTTAGCTGTAAAGAACTGTAAGAGGACATAAAGTCTAATCTAATTTTTTAATAAATGATGACTAAAGAGATTCATTGATTCATCCATTCAACAGTATTTACTGAAGATTAAGTGACTTGCCCACTTGGTAGCATAGCCAGTACTGTGACCTGTTCTCTTGACTGACTCCAGTGCTTGTTCTGCTGAATCAGATTTCATATTTATTTCTTTGCATGGGAATCAAATAAGTCTTGCATCCACGTTCATTCTGCTTCAGGATCTGTCTTACAGGTGAGAACTGTAACAACAGCACTTCTCTGTAGGCCATATTATTTCATTACTTATTTAAAAATGTTAATGGTAGGGTTGTGCTTTCATTAGCATGGCAACCACCAGTTAATTTTGGAATTTGATTTTGCTCTCAGTTGATGATTTTACTGTTTTTGTGATTGGCTTCCCCTTCAGATAAAACTCTGCAAATTTAAGTAACATACATTTATTACATAAAATTTTTTAAAAGTATAAAAATGTAATTGTGTTTATTAAACAAGGAACAATTATTTATAGTTAAATACTCATTTTTTTCAAAGGTCTCAAGAAGGGGTATCTTAAATAGTTCACTAAGTGTGTGATTCTAGTTATTTTTAAAAATCAAAAGTATAATTTATAGGTATTCATGTATTTTTATAATTTTGAGACTGGGAGTCACCTTAGAAATTGCTTAATCTGATAATCCCTTATTTTACAGATCAGAAAATTATGCTCCCATGGAGCTGAGATTTAGAGAAGTAGAACAAGGGCCTGAGTCTTACTCTCAAGCCAGCGTTCTTTTCAGCATTCCCTAATCTATTATATGCATCATGTGTTTGCAATTAACGGATGTGTCAAAGAGATGCTTTATTTATACGACTGTCTTAAATGCTTCGTGGTCTGGCATTTTGAAACCTTCTAAAGACTGCCTTGCTGGAGAGAGAAAGGGAGAAGAACCTTTAGTGTGGTTATCTGAGTGATAGCAGATGAAGACTAAAGTGTGGGCTGTAGAAACGCAGGGAAGAGGCACATCAGGACATGACATTAGGATCAGCAGAGGAAGGCGAGTTTTCTATTTGATTCCAAACACAAATGTAAAAACCAATAATACCCTAAACCAGCAGTCTCCCGACCTCTGATATCATACCCATCCAGCTTTTTAAAAAAAAGTTTGAGCCCTTATCCCCAATGTAGGTATATTTGTTATTTATGTACATGTACTAGTACTGTATACATTATGAAACAAAAATACACTTAAAAAAGATAAAAGTAAAATAATGTTTTAACAGTGTAAAAACTTTAATGACACCAGTGATTGAATGTGCTTTATTTTTGAAAATTTTTAACACTCGGTCATATAATAATTCGAAGGTGGATTTTAATTTACTTTGATACTTGGTTGTAATAGCTGTCATAGATGAAAAAGATACCTTTAGTAGATCCAAATGGAAAAATTTTATTTTCTAAATTATGATGTCCAGTTTTAAATGTCTTCCACCAAATTTACAAAGATTCTTTTTGAAATTTGACTACTGAATTTCAGTTGTTCCAGAAATCAATCACTGCTTTCTTGAATACTAACCATTTTTAACAAATGAATTGAAAACTTATTCAAATGCTCCAGTTGAAAGATTTTTCAACAGAAAATTCTAGTTTAGTTTTTTAATGGCATAGATACAAGCATTCTAGGTGATGTATTGATTTTTGGCACAACAATCATGTAAGGATGCTAACACTTCCAAACATTCATTTTAATTGATTTTCTACATAAGGACTTTATTGAAAAGCAGTAACATTTTCATTGTTATACTGTCCTCTTTATGTAGGCAAACTCAGAATGTTAATTTTTTCAAAAACTTCAGGTAAATACTCCTTAGGAACTTATCACAGAAAAGAACATCAGATTTGTGATAATTATCTTTTTGTAAAAGAAAACTGCATAACTTCTTTACACTTTACAACTTTTTGAAGTGCTTTGCCATAAGATAACAAAAGAAAGTATAATAATAAAAGATATGGTCATTCTCATTTCATCATCTCATTTCAACATATTGTAAAGATTTTACTATATTTTCAAGGCTTTGTATTTTTTCTTGTATTTATTTTTTTATTGAGGTTGCATTGGTTTACAACATTTTATAAATTTCAGGTGTTATGTCATCATATTTCAGCTTCTGTATGCACTGCATCGTGTTCACCACTAAAAGTCTAGTTGCCATCTGTCACCATACATGTGCCCCTTTATCCCTTTCACCCTCCCCTGTCCCCTTTTACTCAGCCATAGAAAACAGACTTTGTTTTTATAAAATTGACCACATTGAAGACCTTTTATATTTTTGCTTTGATTTGCTGAAATAGCTTGCTTATGGATGAATTTGACATGTGGTATTCTGTAATTTTACTCTGGAATCTACATTTCATTAAAAAAAAGACAGATATTGCATAGTACTTCTACTTACACAGATTTCCGTAAAACTCTATTTTGATTTAAAAAGTTATTTATTATTGGGGCTGGTCCAGTGGCGCAGTGGTTAAGTGGTTAAGCACTCTGCTTCTGTGGCCTGGGGTTCACCGGTTTGGATCCCGGGCACAGACCTAGTACTGTTCATCAAGCCATGCTGTGGCAGGCATCTCACATATAAAATATAGAGGAAGATGGGCACAGAACTTAGCTCAGGACCAATCTTCCTCAGCAAAAAGAGGAGGATTGGCAGCGGATCTTAGCTCAGGGCCAATCTTATGTTTTTTCTTTTTTTTTTTAAAGATTGGCACCTGAGCTAACAACTTGCCAATCTCTTTTTTTTTTGTTTGCTTTTTCTCCCCAAATTCCCCCCAGTAGATAGATGTATACTTTTAGTTGTGGGTCCTTCTAGTTGTGGGATGGGGGATGCTGCCTCAACATGGCCTGATGAGTGGTGCCATGTCCGCACCCAGGATCCGAACCAGCAAAACCCTGGGCTGCCGAAGCGGAGTGTGCAAACTTAACCACTCGGCCACGGGGCCGGCCCCGAGGGCCAATCTTCCTAAAAAAAAGAAGTTATTTATTATTGAGAATATGTCTTCTGATACACCTTTCCTTTCCTGAAAGGAAAAGTGTACCTGTTTGAAGAAACTTTTAACTACCGAGGAAGTAAGATGTCAGCACTTCATAATGCAAGACCCTACTCTTATATGATAAGTACCAGAGAATGGACTGGTACAGATTTTCAATACTGCAGGAGAAGGAATTAAGTTTATTATGGATTGAGGTAGCTAGTGGAGGCTTCTCAAGGAAAAGTGGGACTGTGGGAAGATTGATAGGAAAGGATTCAGATCGTTTTTTGGGAAGGTTTAGATAGGTTTACAGGAAGTTGTAGGAGAAAGACAATAATATGAGAAAAGGCATAGGCAAGAAAGTACAAGAAGAATTTGGGAGATGGAAGTGACCAGGCTGAAGAAAGGGATTCATGAAGTGCAACAGGTGAATGCATAGGTCCTTAGGTGTAGAGGTCCTTAAATAGGAAGTTGGAGTTGTTAAGACTCTCATCCTGTGATAAGCAGCCGAAGGGTTGAGATCAGGTTGGAACACTGAACTGCCCCTTCACATATGTGCTGTAGTAGCCAACTCTAAAGTGGCAGTGAGTCAGAGAGGAAGAATCTTCTGTAGCAAGACATGAAGCCCAGGACACAATGGATTCTGAAAGAAGAGTGAGGGAAGGAGTGGTGTTTTCTCTCTACCTTTGTCAAAGACACAAGTTGAATGGAAGTCTCTGAGGGAATTATATTTAGCTCAGTGCTGTGGGTGTCAGTAGACAAATGACTTAAATAAAGGATTAGGTTAATATACAGGTCCAAATTTTTAATTAAGTAAACATTCTTAAAAAAATACAATATGTATATATTCTAGAAAAGATAAGTTGTAAATTTTACAGTGATTTAAGTACCTCCTTTTTCACTTCGGAGGCTTTTAAATTGAATATCATCCGAAAAAGCCACCCTGCTATGTAAGGAAGGAGGAACCAAAAGATACTTACAAACTTATTCTCTTTCATCCTGTGTCTTTTTAAATGGACCAAAATGAAATACTCCTTCTCTCTTTCCTATCCAGAGCTATTTCCCATAGAAGTGGTCTCCAAAATACGGTGTATTTAACTCCAGAAGTGCACGCATACAAAAAACAAAACTCTCATTTATAATTTTTATCTTAGAAAAAAGAACTTAAGCTAATTTACTAATTTTTAATAGAAGGATTGATAATAGTCCATGTATATAATTTACAGTATAAACATTTATGAAAGTGCACTCTAAATGTAGGAGGTACAGTCAAAAAGTATGCTGAAGTTGACCGTGGGGTGGGGCTTGTTAAATATATGGATTATCAGGGCTTTCCCCTAGAAGTTTTGATTCAGTAGGTTTGAATTGGGGCCTAGGAATCTGTTTTTAACAAGACCTCCAAGTGTTTTTTGTTTTCAGCCAAGTTTAGGAAATTAGCAGTAGACTGTTTCACGAAATCTTGATTTAGGCCTGAGCCCAGTTCCAGATCCCACAGTGCCAGTGGCTGTATGGTGGGGCCTCACCTACCCTAAGACAGCTAGAAAGCAGGCTTGTCCAAGGGCTAAAGCTCATCAGTGATGCAGGGGCTAGCATCCAGCTCATCTTATTTCTTGTGCTTTGCTTGGACCAAAAGCCAGCTTATAGTTGTGGAAATTTAGGGGCAGAAATATGTGTGTCTAGAGTAATTAAATAGTTTGTTTACCTTGAGGTTTGAAATTGATGATTGTTTTTAACCATGAAGCTGTTGCCACATATTGTTACTATGTTCCATGTGTTAAAAAAATCATGGCTGATGAATAACTTTATATGTTATTTTTATGAATGCTATAACATGTTGATACATGGAAATACAGAAATTAATTTTATGCTAAGGCAATTGGTCGTCCTAAAATATTTATTCAAAGTGTTAAAAAATACTAGAAGAAATAATAGCTAACATTATTAAGTGCCTACTATATGCCAGGCACTGTCCCAAGCACTTTTCAAGACACTCTATTATTTAATCCTCACAATAATCCTATGAAGTAGGTGTTTTTGGTATCCATTTTTCAGAGGAGTTAACTAAAAGAGCACAGAGAGGTTAAATAACTTGCCCTTTGTTTATAGCGGTTTTGTTTGTTTGCTTCTTTTAATTTGGGAATGCCCTAAATAACTTTTAGAAGATACTTATTTTCATATTTTGACTGCTTTGACTGAATGAATCTTTGTCTTGAAACTTGATTTCTTCTATTGTCTTGTTTTCTTATAAAACAAATAAAACCTCTTTTGTGTATTTTAACAAGGAATGAAAAGTGGCATATAGATATCACTTTGGAACGTTCAAATGTTGACAATTAAACACTGCCACTTTGAGTATGTAGCCTGATGAATCATCTGATAAGTAAAAGTTTGTGAATATATATTATTTTATCCTAAAGTTTGCTTTATAACTGTTATTAAGATTTTTATGTCTGAGGGATTTTTTTGAACACAGAAGGAAATTCTGGCAACTGTATTTTGATTGATGTGCAATTTATTCAGATTTTTAATATTGCCAATTTCAATATCTAGTTTTTTCTTAAGGCTTTAAGCTCCATTTATGCTTTTAAAAAATAAATCTATTCATACCTTGACTAGACCTTCAGGTAAACTTTTTAAATTATCAAATTAAATTCCCCAGAAATATTTTTAAAAACACCACCTAACAAAGCATATAACAAATAAAAAAGCATAATCAGACAATTAAATCTTTCAAATCTAAATCTAATAATTCAAATTTATAAATTCACTAAACCAAGTTCTCCTAAATATTACAGTGTTTACAAACTTTTGTTACATAATTCATATTATAATCACAAGTCTAAGATACTAGATTCTCTAAAAACATTTCAAATATCTATTAAAAAATCCCACAAAATGCATGAATTATCAGTTAATGGCCGTCTTATCAATACATCTTTATCTTAAACCTAATTGAAAGTCTTCATTTCTTCAACCTATCATTTCTTCATCCTAAGACTACAGATCTACTTACACAATAAAGTGGAATAGAGTTCCCATCTTCTAGCCGCCTACCACGACTAAAATTACACATTTGGGATCAGGGCAGGGGACCTGTGTCTACCTGCCAACCAGAGTCTGCATTGGAAGGGACCCTTGCCCCTATCCACTTCTTACTGTCAGCCTCTTGCCTACTACTGTTAACAGAAACTTTATGAGCCTTCACATAAATTTAACTGAACATGTAAGTTTTAGATTTTTGCAACCTGGTTCTTTTCCTAGAAGTGATGCATCCTGTAAGTTTTTCCCTTAGGTTTTTGCAACCTGGTTCTTTCCTAGAAATGATGCATCCCTTAAATTTTCCCCTTAGGTTACACTTCATCCCTATTATAATGGGATTTTCTAAGTCAAATTATGTACAAACCATGTAACCTTTGGCATTAAAGCCTGTTTGTATACTAATGGGGTTTTGACACCCTACTTAGGTTACTATACAGTTCTGTCTCTTTCATAATTTAATAGCTGCCTCATTGACCATCAGTCATTTTATTGACAATGATGATCAAGTTTAGTTTTTAACCCCTTTAAATTCACAAAGCCAAAATGATTTTTCTCTCCTAGGAATGCCAGAATCACCTCCGCAGATATGGAAATGTGAATCTGGAACTGGTGACTCGAATCATTAGAGATGGTGGCCCATGGGAAGATCCAGTGTTGCAAGCTGTTCTTAAAGCCCAGCCAGCCTCTCAGGAGATAGGTACTTCAGGAGACTCAAAGTCAAACCAGCATTCGTGGGAAGCAGACTCAGCTTCGTTTCCTAACTAGATTAGTAATAGCGATACTTCTTTATTTTGTAATACTGAATAAGAGTGATGTCTTTTCACATAAAGTATGTTTAATTTGTTATATACTAACCCAGCCCGAGTGATTTTTAATACTAGACTAAATACATTTATTTCTAGTAATTTCCCATTTATTCTAATGAGAATTCAGAGTGTTAACACATTTACTATCCAGTTGTTACTTATTTACAGAGAGTTTATTTGTTTTTATCACTTCAGTCATATTTTTAAAATCTTATTTAAGTAGGATCACCCTTTAAAAAAAACAACAAACCCCCTGCTTAAGCACATGGAATCTCCCTTATATAGGAAACTCTCTGAGGGCTGGGACTCTTTCAGTTTTTGTCACGACTGCTGCATATCCTACACCTAGCCCAGTGCATGGCACAGAGTAGGTGCTCAATTTAAGTATTTGTTGATTAAATGAATGAGTGACTAATTGAATGAATAAGGAAATTTCAATTCCAGATACTCTAGAGCAGTATTTCCCAAACTTCATCCATTAATAGAAGTTACGTTTTGTCTCATCCCCTTACCACCTGCATACTTCTTTGACATCACCTCCTCTCAAACCTAGATCCACACTGGTTCCTGTCGGCTACAATTTCCTTTTGAGGCAGGAAGCTCGGTCTACTACTTCTAGTTAATTCTTTTAGAAAATATTTGACATAATTATTCCTGAGCCCCAGAACATTTTGGATCACCAAAACTTAGAATGTAAGCTCAGCAGTAGTGAATAAGCACAAAAGTGTGGAAAACAGTTGAAAGCATGGACAGAGCCAATGGAGTGCAATTATAAGATGGCCAAAGGGAAAAGAAAAGACCTCTCAGCTCTGGAACTGTTCAGACCTTGGTCTGGTGAAAAAGAGGCTGCACACCACAGATTGTGCTGAGCAGGTTAGGATCTTTCCACTTGTCCCAGGTTAAGGGGTGGGGGTGGGTTGGGAGTAGAGTTGAGTAGAGAATGGGCTATGATTCTCAGGCTTCAGAGCAAGCCAACCCCAGATACAAGCGTGGAGGACTACAGCAGAGATGTGAGAGAAGATGAAGGAGGTAAGCCCAGGAGAAGTAGTGCAAAGCAATGGGAAGAGATGGGAGGTAAGACACGACTAGGAGGAAAGGGCTAAGGTATATGTGAAGTGGCACAGTGGTATATAGTGAAAGGATGCAAGGAAGACTGGCACTTGATATGATGGTCTCGGAAGGAAATGAAAAGACTAAAGAGGAAGGCAGTGGAAACTGAGGAGGAAGAATTGGATTACTGAAGAAAAGTATGAAGAGTAAAATATAGGGAAGGCAAGGTGACAGACTGAAGCAAATTGAGGAGACTGGGGACTCTGGCCAGAGGGGACAGGAACTAGACAAAAATAGAGCTTCAGAAGGAGTGAGAACAGGGGAGAAGAAAGTTTAGGCTTTTAAGGGGAGGTTTTAGCTTCTCTGACTAGGAGCTAGAACAAACCCGTTGTTGGCCGATGAGTGCTGATGGCCTCTCTCTATGTACACACCCCTTCATACTTAGATTAGCATACCTCATTTTGGGAAAAGCTGCTCTAGAGCCTCGTTAATGTGGATGACTCTCCTCTAGTTGACCCTCCTAGTCCTCTAGTAGGGTAAAGACCAGTCTGAAGTTTGTCTTTGTATCAACTGTGCACAGTGTCTGCTTACCGTATATCGTAAACAGAAATGCAAGGCAAATGTTGAAGCCCAAATAAAACATTACCCACAGGCATTTTAGAGGCTACTGATTAAACATATATAAGTAATTAAAACACTTTTTGATTTGAAATCATGAAATAGGGGTTCCAGTTCGTGCTCTGCCTCTTACTGATTCTTTGTCCTTGGGCAAGTCATTTGACCTCTCTGAGACTCACTTTTGTGATCTGTAAAACAAGTATTATGACACCTGTCATAAGGTTATTGTTAGGTCTAAATAAACTTATGTAGATAAAGGTGTTTATATATTTTTAAATTGTGTAAATGCAAGTATTAGTAATTATCCTTAGTGATACATAAGCATATGTTAATAAGCAGTCCTTTTTGGCACTACTTTTGACTTAATTTTTTGTTGAAAAGTAATAAAATATATTTCTTTTATGATTTAAGTTTTTCATTAATTCAGATTACATTTCTCCATAATTAATCTGAATTAATGTAGTTTTAATGACATATTAGGATTCAGCCTTTTAATCTTACAGTAATGAAAATATTGAGCAGTAAGAAGATAAAGTACATAATTTTAGACTAGAAAGAAATTCCAGACCCCATGTTATTTGAAACATTTTAACATATTAATGAACTGAAAAAAGAATATTTCATATTTTTTCTATTTTAAATTTTCTTTTTTAATTTTTAGACTGAGAAGAAATCAGCAGATATTTCTTGAGCCCTGTTTTGGTGTCACTCATTTCCATTTTTCCAATCATATAACTGTGAATATTCTTTTCACAAATAAACCCCTACTGCAGAAAGTGCTATTTAATTAAATAAATAGTTAACCAAATTAGATACCACGTTAGTGGTGATGTTTCAAACAACAAATCAAAACTTGAGAGAATCTTTTCTTAAGAGTAATAAGAATCTGTTTTCTTTTTAATATAGTGAACAAATATTTAAGTTCTGAAAATCCACTGTTCTTTGAACTACGTGCCAGATACCTAATTGCTTGTGAACGCATACCTGAAGCAATGGCTCTTATTAAATCTTGCATAAACCATCCAGAAATCAGTAAAGACTTGTACTTCCATCAAGCACTCTTCACATGTCTGTTTATGTCACCTGTAGAAGATCAGCTATTCCGGGAGGTATTGTTTGAGATTTATATTTGCCTATTCTAACCTTACAATAAAAAAAGAAATGTAGCCCATTCTTGTGTTAAATTCCTTTTAGAGTAATACCAAAGGTTTTAAAATTATGTTATCTAGATGTGTTCTCTTTGGCCATTCTTTAAGCTCACTGAATTAGACAGAATCTGATATTAACAAATGATGAAATTAACAAAACATTCATTAATAAGCATTATTCATGTTGAGCTTCTTGTGAGACAGAGGTCACATAAACTGAGGAGCATTATGATTTTGCCTTTTAAATAAAATATTAAGAAATTAAATGCTCATGTTTGTTATTTTGCTTTTTTAAGATAAAAGAATTAGTCTTTTCCTAATATGGACCCTACTTACCTATAAGTTGTGGACATAAATGAGATTAAAAGCAGTCATTGTAAACTGTAGGTGCTATATAGTGAAACTATGAAATCATGAAAATGTTTCTGTATAATTCATCATTTTTATAGAATAAAACTGGAAATCTAATTTCTTCTGAATGTTTAAACAGTTATTGCAGCTAGCTTTTTAGATGTTTTTAATGGTATGAACTGATTTTTCTTTTCCTCTTATAGCATTTATTGAAAACTGATTGTAAGAGTGGAA
Organism: Equus przewalskii; assembly: GCF_037783145.1. NCBI lineage: Eukaryota > Metazoa > Chordata > Mammalia > Perissodactyla > Equidae > Equus > Equus przewalskii. The sequence continues at coordinate 2,350,391 of NC_091857.1, read as the reverse complement.
TTGATATCATCTGTAACACTGAAAAAGAAGGCAAGACTATGTTAGCCTTGCAACTCTGTGAATCCTTTCTTATTCCACAGCTCCAGAATGGGGATATGTATTGTATCTGGTAAGTGTTCCTAATGAAGAAACTGAAATGGTAAGATGAGGAAGAGAAGGAGAATTGGTTAGCAGAATTTGGACTTTATATTTTTTAAAAAGTTATGTGAAAATGTTGACACTTTCTTTTTTCATTTACTGTGTAAGAAACAAAGTAGGTTGTAAGACCTAAAGATTAAAAAAGAATATGATCATGTACCAGTAATTGATAGGGTAAATGTTTGTGTTTTAATGAAACAGTTATGTTTTAAATTAAATTTGGAATGTTAGGTTTTTTTTACAACTTTATTTTTTAGAGCAGTTTAGGTTTACAACAAAATTGAGAAGGAGGTACAGGGATATCTCATATATCCCCTGCCTCCACACATCATGCATAGTCTCTCCCATTATCAACATCACTCCCCAGAATGGTACATTTTTATGAATTTTAGCCTACATTGACACTTAATCACGCAAAGTCCACAGTTTACCTTAGGGTTCACTCTTGGTGTTACATGTTCTATGGGTTTGGACAAATGTATAATGTCATATATCCATCATTATAATATTATACAGTCTTTTCAGTGCCCTAAAAATCCTCTGTGCTCTGCCTGTTCATCTCCCCCAACCCCCATCGCCACCCCTACCCCTACCCCTGCAAACCACTGATCTTTTTACTGTCTCTGTAGTTTTGCCTTTTCCAGAATGTCATATAGTTGGAACCATACAGTGTGTTAGATTGGCTTCTTTCATTTAGTAATATACATTTAAGGTTCCTCTGTGTCTTTTCATAGCTTGGTAACTCATTTCTTTTTAGTGCTGAATAATATTCTATTGTCTGGATGAACCACAATTTATTTACCTGTTCACCTACTGAAGGACATCTTGCTTGCTTCCAAGTTTTAGCAATTATGGATAAAGCTGCTATAAGCATCTGTGTGCAGGTTTTTGTGTGGACATGAGTTTTCAGCTCCTTTGGGTCAATACCAAAGAGCATGATTGCTGGAATGTATGGTAAGACTATGTTTAATTTTGTGAGAAACCATCAAACTGTCTTCCAAAGTGGGTGTACTATTTTGCATTCCCACTAGCAATGTATGAGAGTTCCCATTCTCCACATCCTCACCAGCATTTGGTGTTGTCAGTGTTCCAGATTTTGGCCCTTCTGTTAGGTGTGCAGTGGTATCCTATTGTTTTAATTTGCATTTTCCTGATCACATATGATGTAGAGCATCTTTTCATATGTTTATTTGCATATGTTTATATGCATATTTCATATGTTTATTTGTATATAGTTATTATCTATATACCTTCTTTGGTGAGGTGTCTGTTAAGGTTTTTGGCCCATTTTTTAATCGAGTTGTTTGTTTTCTTACTGAGTTTTGAGAGTTCTTTGCATACTGTGGATAACAGCCTTTATCAAATGTGTCTTTTCTAAATATTTTTTCCCAGTCTGTGGCTTGTCTTTTAATTTTCTTGACATTGTCTTTCATAGAGCTGAAGTTTTTAATTTTAGTGAAGTCCAGCTACTGAATTATTTCTTTCACGGATCATGTCTTTGGTGTCATATCTAAAAAGGCATCACCATACCTAAGGTCATCTAAGTATTCTCTTACATTATCTTCTTGGAGTTTTATAGTTTTGCATTTTATGTTTAGGTCTATAATCCATTTTGAGTTAATTTTCATGAAGGATGTAGGGTCTGTGACTGGATTCATTGTTTTGCATGTGGACGTCCAGTTGTTCCAGCACCATTTGTTGAGAGGACTGTCTTTGCTCTATTGTCTAACCTTTGCTCCTTTGTCACAGATCAGTTGACTGTATTTATGTGGGTCTATTTCTGGGCTCTCTATTCAGTTCCATTGATCAATATGTCTATGCTTTCACCAATACCACGCTGTCTTTAATACTTCAGCTTTATAGTAAGTTTTGAAGTTGGGTAGTGTCAGTTCTCCAACTTTGTTCTTCTTCAGTTTTGTGTTGGTTAATTTGGGTCTTTGCCTGTCCACATAAACTTTAGGATCAGTTTGTTGATATCCATAAAATAACCTGCTGGGGTTTTGATTGGGATTCCATTGAGTCTGGGATCAAGTTGGGAAGAACTGACATCTTGACAGTATTGAGTCTTCCTATCCATGGACATGGATTATCTCTCTGTTTGTTTAGTTCTTTAGTTTCATTCATTAGAGATTTGTAGTTTTCCTCATAAAGATTTTGTACATATTTTGTTAGGTTTATACCTAAGTATTTCATTTTTTTGGTTCTGATGTAAATGGTATTGTGTGAATACTAGTTTTTTTCAACATTTTAACAACTACTTAAATGTTATTAGTAGGATATGTTATTAGTAGGATAAATCATGTAATTTAGAATGTGGTATGAGTGTTTTTAGTACCTATCCTTCAAGTGCTATTAGGTGAAATCATGAATAATAAGTATAAAAGATTCTAATAACTTCTGCCTCCCCTCCCCTAGTACACACACACAAAAAACACCCTACCACTTTGACATTTCATTAATTCTTAAGGGAAAACTAGGGTTCATTTGCTGAACATAATAATCTGAAATGATATGGTCTATAAACATTTTTTAATCAAAGCATTCAAATTTTAAATTCTTAGATATTTAAAACAATAACTCGAAGGAGGATTTAAAGATGAACTTATTTAATATTCTTGTTTTATAGATTAAAATCTTCGGACTCAGAGTCAAATAGCTAATTAGTAGCAGAGCTGGGTCTAGAGACTAGTGGACTTATCTTTTAGGGGAGTATACTTTTAGTTAGATTATGCAAAGTCTTGTTCAGAAATTTACTGTGTAAATTGGAATTTCAACTAGAGAAGAGGATCAAGAGGCGGTGGTAAGACGTACTTTTTTAAAAATAGTTTTCAAAGTATTATCATTTCTTGATATGTAGTTATTCCGAAATGGAATATAGTCATGACTCTTATAGTAGATCTTTTCCTACAGGGATATGAATATTCTCTGCCCTTGGCTGTATTAAACTATTTAAACAGGGTATCTTTAGTCATTTCATTTTAATATACTCATAAGTAAACTAGAATCAAGTATAAACAAATAAAAACCAGGAAAACATATTTTATTTTCTTCTTCCCTTGGCCAACCAATTTCTACTCTCTAGGGAAGGACCTTAAAAATAGAACAGTACCTATCTTTCCTGCTTCTGGCCATAGTCACTGTCTGAGAATAGAAGCTGGGTGTGTGACTCCGAGCTGCCTAACTGGAAAGGAATCTTTAGCCTGCCTCTTTGCCTTTCCTTTTGAGTAGGCTGAGTTCTCATTGCCTGCCCTCTTATTTCTTCTACCTCTTCTCTATATTTTTGAATACTGGCATCCTTTTTCCTGCTTCTAAAAGTTGATTTTCACTGTAACTTGAAGAGCAGGATTCTTTTCAGCCTCCACGTCTGTGTTGTCTGTTTCATCTTGGCCTTCCTTATGAAACCAGCTTACCCTTCATCTCCCCTCTCTGTGGATAGAACCTGATTGACAATCCAGTTTTGTTCTAGCTCAAGCCAGTGGAGCAAGACACCAACTGTATTTCTCTCACCATCACTAATACTAATAATAGTTGTAGCTGCTAATATTTGCAGAGTGCTTCCTATAGTCTTTGCTTTATATATGCATTATCTCATTTATTCCAACAGTCTTGTGGGGTAGATAATATCATGCCCAAGCTGTTCAACTAGTAAATAACTAACCCAGGATTCAAACCAAGGCAGCCTTACTCACAGCCTCAGTTATTAAACATTACTTACTATAAATGGGTCAAATATGAAAAAAACCTATGTTTTAAGGGTGGCCATAGACCCTATGATAGCCTGTTTCCCGCAACTAGATAACTTGATGATTGTATTAGTAGTTAGTACCTGGGAAATGTGTTTGTATAACAAATTGGTGCTGTGTTTTCTAAAGGACCCTCTGTTTGAAAAGAAAATGTGAGCTTCATTAAACATTCCTTTGGTCTTAACAAAGATGACTCTCAGTGGTTTTCAGGGTGTTTTGCTTTTTGTTTTTTTCTTTTCCTTCAAAATCTAGTATACAAGTAAAACCTGAGATCCCTTTTGTAATAAGTTCAATCAAAATAGAGCTTCATAACCAAATCCTGAGATTTCTGCTTTTCCTGCTGGGAAGCTAAAATCCATAATGGTAGCCCTCTCCTGGCAAGTTTATTAGGATCTTGGAATTAACATTTGTTTACAGGTTTCCTCCTGAGTTAACAGAAACAAAGGGAAATAAGATCTCTCTCTTCATAAAAGAAAAAAAATATATCGTACACCGTAAGGTGTCTCAAATTATTTTTTGGAACAAGTTGGAGAATAAATATATATATTTCTTATATGTTAAACATTAATTTGTGTAATATTCAATGGAATACTGTGCCATAATTTCCAACAATCATATTTTATCTTTAAATCTGTTGCAGAGATATGCCATAGTGTCTTAAACACAGTTGATTTGTTTGCCTTCTTCCATCTGTATCCCTTTGTACATAACACAACCCTTATTTAGAACGTGTAACATCATCTTTTACCTCATTCCATGTCTAGAATTTCCCTTAATGTATTTCCTCAAGAGGCTTCCTTTAAATGCTTTCAGATGATTAACATATTTATTGAATAAATGTCACTGCTTGGTACTATGAAGATTATCAAGATAGGGAAAGAATAAGGAAACTAGCACTTTATTAAACATCAGTGTATACCAGACATTTCACCTACATGTTTTCACTTATCTCTCTTAATTCTTTTTATATAAGAAAACTGGATAAAAGAGATAAAAGTCACACAGCTAATAACAAACTGGAGTTGGAATTTATACTAGTCAGTTTGCAGGTGATAGCATCTTATGTCTAATTAACTAGTTTAGGGAGCAGGTAGTACTTATTGAAATGGTACTGGCATATGACATGAGCTACAAAAAGAGCAGGGATATAGTTGGTCCTCAAAGATAACTGCTACCAGGGACATTGAGATTGCTAGGATTTTTTTAAAAAGTTGTTTCTCTTTTCTGCCAGTTGGTTTCAGTCTTTCCTGTTGGAGACCAGAAGGAATGCCAGCAGTCCCCATCTTATGTCTAATTAACTAGTTTAGACTTGAGAACATTCCAGGGACTCTGACTGGCCTGACAGGTCAGTTTCCTACCCCTGAATTAATACCTTAAGGAGGATGAGGAAGGTCACATAGGAGACATGGCCACTGGGTTCCAACCCTGTGTTTTAGGGCTATTCCCAGAAAAAGCTGGCTCACTGTGAACTGGGTAGTGCCACGCCAGTTAGTCTGTAATGCCCTATTGAGATGTAGGTCTCTCTTATTTCCAGTCTCATGTTCTTGCCACTCCCTCCACTCTATAATGGGTCATTGAGATGTACAGTATATTAATAGTTGGGGAAATAGGACCTACAAAATATAAACAAGGAAGTGTATGATGGGTGTGAAATCGGTACAAGGGGTAAGATCTGTTCTAAAGTAGTTATTACTTTAGTTTGGGGTATTCATGAAGAAGAGGCACTTGAGATGGACTTTGAAAAATAAGCTCATCTTAGAAATGAAGAAATACTTTCCATGTAGAGTGGTCATCATAAACAAAAGTGAGAATAAATGAAGCACATTAACTGACAGTGAGGAGACCACTGGAAGAGTGCCCAGGATTCAAATCCTGGTCCTTCTGACTTTAAAACCTGTGTTTCTGTTGCTGTTAACACTATATACAGCATATTGAATGAGCACTAAATGAAATTATTTGGAAGGCTGGAAACAGATAAGTTTAGCAACTCCTGTAAAAGTTTGTATATAAAATTAAAGGTGGTAGCACTGAGAAAGAATGGCATGGCTGTGGGCAAAAATATAATCGAGGGCCAGCCCTGGTGACCTAGTGGTTAAGTTCAGTATGCTTGTGCTTCAGCAGCCCGGGTTCGGTTCCCAGGCATGGACTGACACCACTTGTCAGTGGCCATGCTGTGGCAGTGGTGCACATATAAAATAGAGGAAGATTGGCAACAGATGTTAGCTCAGGGCAAATCTTCCTCAGCAAAAAAGAGGAAGATTAGGGGCCAGCCCTGTGGCACAGTGGTTAAGTTTGCACATTCTGCTTTGGCGCCTGGGGTTCGCAAGTTCAGATCCCAGGTGCAGACCTACGCACGGCTTGTCAGGTCATGCTGTGGCAGGCATCCCACATATAAGAAAAATAGAAGAAGATGGGCACAGATGTTAGCTCAGGGCCAGTCTTCCTTAGCAAAAAGAGGAGGATTGGCAGCAGATGTTGGCTCAAGGCTAATCTTCCTCAAAAAAAAAAAAAAAAGAGGATTGGCAACAGATGTTAGCTCAGGACGACTCTTCCTCAACAACAGCAACAAAAAAATATAATCGAAATATAAAGACTGCAGAAAATAAACAGCTTAGAGGAATGTTTAGTGTCTTTGAATGATGTAGGAAAAGATAATCAATTTTGCAAGAATATTATTTCTTCTGTATGGGTTAAGGTGAGAGAAGGAAGTCTTAATTGAAATACCCAGGCATAGAAATTGGGAAAGAAGTCAGCTGGAGACTTGGGAGCAAGATGTGAAACCTAGTGAGCTTTCTAAAGGACTATGTGTACAAAAAAGTGAGTGGTGGACTGAAACTTATGGATACCCTCACAGCTAATATGAAATGGAGGTGGAATTTTGGTTTTACCTCTTCTGTTGCTTGACATCATTTTCTGTTTTGTGTTTTCTGTATTGGCTCACTAAGTAGCCTATGTGCACCTTCACGATAGTGGTGAGGCTGTTCTTAGATTTAATTGCTGTATGTTCTGGGCTCAAAGTACATACTCAGTAAATCACATTGTGTTAAAAACATTTTCATCAATTAATTTAATGCTTTTTAAATTATGATGATTTATATAACTTTTTTGATACGTTTTAAAGAATTCTAATTTTGTAAAATGTGATATCCAAATATATCAACTATTATCTTCTGATCTTCTTTGCCTCAAAACCCACTGCTCCTACTTTGTTCATCTGATAACCTTGGCCATATTTTAGAAAGGATCTACCTGTGAAAAACATTGAATGGCCAGTAGCTTGTCCATTTAAAAGTACTGCATCTTAATGGAAGAATAGATGATCCAAAACAAAATTTTAGAATCAGGCAGTCTCTGTCCACGGGCAGCCGAGGTGGCTCCGGTGCCATGAGGCTCCTGCTGCTGCTCGTGGTGGTGGTGTCGGCCGTGCTCCGCAGCGGTGATGTGTCAGGCAGCCTGGGCAGCATGCCTGGCAAGAGATTGAAGATGCAGTACACCACGGGGCCGCTGCTCAAGTTCCAGATTTGTGTTTCCTGAGGTTACAGGCGGGTGTTTGAGGAGTACATGCGAGTTATTAGCCAGCGGTACCCGGACATCCGCATTGAAGGAGAGAATTACCTCCCTCAACCAATATATAGACACACAGCATCTTTCCTGTCAGTCTTCAAAATAGTATTAATTGGCTTAATTGTTGGCAAGGATCCTTTTGCTTTCTTTGGCATGTAAGCTCCTAGCATCTGGCAGTGGCGCCAAGAAAATAAGGTCTGTGTGTGTATGATGGTCTTCTTCTTGAGCAACACGATTGAGGACCAGTGTATGTCAACAGGTGCATTTAGATAACTTTGAATGATGTACCTGTGTGGTCTAAGCTGGAATCTGGTCACCTGCCATCCATGCAACAGCTTGTTCAAATTCTTGACAATGAAATGAAGCTGAGTGTGCATATGGATCCAATCCCACATCATCGATCATAGCCCCACCTATCAGCACTGAAAACCCTTTTACATTAAGGGATTTTTGCAAGAGCAGTGTGACTGACATTCTGAAGGCCTGTACTGAAGACAGCAAGCTATTAGCACAGACCCGATGCTTTCTTGGCAGGCTCGTTGTACCTCTTGGAAAACCTCAATGCAAGACAGTTTTTTAGTGCTGGCACATTTTGGAATTCTGCACATTCATGGAGTGCAGTAATACTGTATAGCGTTTTTTGTCTTCTCCAAATCCACTCAGTTAATAATTTTTTTAAAATGTAGACATTGCCACTTACACCTTTTTTCTTAGTCATATTTTAAAAAATAGAAAATTGAGTTACAGTTTGATTTCTTTTTGAAGATGTCTGTTAAATCTGTTGTGATTTTATATGAATTTTCCTTTTTTATAGTTTAAAATCAGTCATCTGGGGATTACAGCTGAAGTCCCAAAATACTTTATAAGAGTTTATTAGAGATCTCTAATTTGGTCATGTCCAATTTATATAGTTTTCAAAATACTGCAGACTGAACAGTGCATTATACACGATTATAGGGGGAAATCTTATATCCAGAGTACTCCTACCAGTTTGTGTGTATGTGTGTGTGTATGTGTGTGATTACTAGAGAATTACTAAAAGACCAACCACTTTTTAAATCCTTTATGTAGTTCGTCTTGCCTTGACTAGTCTAATGAGTTGATTAACTGAGCCTTTATACTTAAAAAAAACTAAGCAGATGTAAGTTAAATAAAAAGTTTGAATTTATTGCCCACCATACCTGTTAACATTATATTTAACAGTCTGCCTAAATTTTTTTCTTTTTACCTACAGATAAATAATTTCATAAGGGACACACTTTAGATTCACACACAAATAATAGATCATTTACCTTTTTTAGGATAGTTGAAACTTGCCTCACTAAGGAAAGTTCAGTTGAACCTCATTACAACATTAATATTAGGAGAATGGAGTTAACTTGTCTAACATATATCACTTTTATTATATTTGAGGAACAAAATTGAAAAAATTTTATTCAGTGAATTTAATATCTTTCCAGAGTTCCAAAACGATAGTTTAAAAAAAAAAAACAATTTAAGTTGATAAAGACTGTAAGAGTAATTTAGCAGAAATAGAACCACAATGTAGAAAAATAATCATATAGCAACAGTCATACTTCAGCTTCATATAGGACTAGAAGTGGTGGGTCTAGATTTTTTAGTGGCAGTAAAGGGATTTGAGGAAAAGTTAGGAGATAATTCAACATTGGGTCCACCACCTTGTACTTGGTTTGTCACTGCATATTTGTTGACTGCATGTTGTAATGATCATGATTGTGAACATAGTATAGTCTCCAGCTGACAGGAAGTCACTCTAATCAGTCACTGCAGAGAATTGATTGAACGGCTTGTGCTTCTACTCAAGACTACGCAGCTGTTCCCTAAGTTCATGTAGTGGCGAGAGTCCGTGCAGTGTAAGCTGGAAGTTGCTTAGAGGTTATTATTCAGGTGTGGTAACATTTTGTTATCTTTGACTAGGGCTTAAACCTTGTTAACTTGATTGGTACCAGTGCAGACTCCTGTCTTCTGCAAGTTGAACACATTGCCCAGTGTGTCAGGTCTTTTCTTCAGCTGAGGGACATTCCACTGGTGACACAGCCTGTGGCATTTAGCCCTTCCAGCCTTGAGCCTCGGACGTTCCCTTGTACTGACAGGTCAGCCATGAAGAACCTGAGATTCGAGGCTAGCTTTTTCCCTGTAAGCCTGGGGTGAATAAGTTTTCTTTTGGAGAATAGCTTTAAGTGGCTTAGACTCTGATAAAAGTCAGCTATTTTGTTGACACCCATCTCAATATTGTTGTTTTCTCTTTGGCCATATTTAAATGTAGGATTTAATTGAGTCTAGTGAAAAAATTAGTGGAAAGCTTGAATATACAAAAGGAAATTTAAGGAAAAAGGGAAAGTTAAAACTATTTAGAATGTAGTTTTACTATATTCCTAACATTTCAAAATTTATTAGTTGCTTACAAACTGATGTGGCTCTGTAGTTTATAAATGTCTGTGTGCTATATTAATTAGAAGACCATAGAACATGACAGCAAGTTGGCTAATGTTATTGGGGTTTTAGCACAGTTGCTATTATGGAAGAAATTATTTGTTACGTTAATTTTAAAAAGTTGGCAAAAAAAAATTTTAGAATCGGTACTATAATATACTTATATTTTTAATCTGTAGTACTATTGGTAACTTAACAGATTGAAATGAAAAATAGGAACCATTTCTTCTTTGCAGAAAGTCTACAACAGTGATTTCTAAATTTGCAAATAGGGTATTAATTAAAGGCCAAAGTTTATTTTTTTAAAGTAATATCATTAATATTGGTACACTAGAATTAGAATTTGTTTTGATTAAGTACTAGAGATGCCTTAGGTTTGTCATGATATGATTGGAATTCATCCCTTACCACTGCAGAATTGCCATTTCTGATCTTGAACCAACTTCTGTTAGTCCCACGTAGGTAGCAGAAGTACTTGGAGGTTAGCATAGCATCCATTTATGCTCATTTTGTGTACCTCCCAGTCAGGGCACTACTGAATCAGGGAAAGATAGCTAATGTCTGTATTTGAATAAGCTGTATTTTTGATATTTCTCTTTTTTTTTTCTCATTTACAGGGAGTTGATTTTCATATGGAGTAAACTTCAGCTTAAGTCTAATCCTTCAAAACAAGTTTTTGTAGATCAATGCTACCAGCTTTTAAGAACAGCAACTAATGTGAGAGTCATATTTCCTTTCATGAAAATCATTAAAGATGAGGTAAATAGGATATATTTATCCCTTCATTTTAAATGAAATTTAAATGACAGTTCACTGAAACTTGAATCTCTTATAAAATTTGTTTGATTATAAAATTGAAGAGAAAGGAGGATTTGAAGGCCGCATTCTCCATATATGACATCCTCCCTTCCCCCGAAACCTCAAACTCCTAACATGGTACTAAGAGTATACATAAATGAAAATAACCGAAAAAAGAGGAAGCCAATTTAGTGTTACTTAAAATTTAACATGGGAATAGTTGCTTCTATAAAAAGCTATTATCTTTTCTTGTAATTAAATAAGTTTGTCACTTTTAACATTATCTTAAGTCCTGTTTGTAGAATCTTAACTAATTTGCAAATGAACTTTGTATATCTATAAGTAACACTTGCTCCCTGTCGTAGAGAAATAGAATTCATAGTTTTAAGTCTGTTGTTTAGGTGAAAAGAAATAATGAATTCTGAGGTACTTTTGAAACTTAAGGATAAAGTTTTAAAAAGTTTATTTGAAGTTATAGTAAAAACATATTACCTGTTTTTAAAAATAGTTCTGAAGCAAGTTTTTCATGGGCCACTTGTAGGTGCGTACAATTCTATGTATGACTGTTACATAGATGTGAAAGTAGATTCTACAGACCCTCTAACGTTTTCCCCTCGGATATTAGCAGAACTTTGAGCGCAAAGATAGAACAGACAGACCTAGCCTACATTTTAAGTAGCTCTGTTTACCTGAATCTTTATGTGGGTCACTTTTAAATACATAAGGAGGCATCCATAATAATAGATTTTAATTTTTTCTTATATATTTATGTTTATCATATTCATTATCACATCACTCATTAGATGTATGACCACATAGTAATCATATTCCCATGACAGAAAGTTGGCAGCATTGTATCAGAAGGTTTTTTTGTTTTGTTTCCTATTTATTTTGTTGACTACATTAATAGCTCCATTATTAAATAGTGAATTGTCATTGAAATGCATCATCAAAGTTAACCTCTCTCCCCACCAAAAAGGGGAAAAAAACAAACTATGCTATAGAATGCTTCTCAACATTTGAAGTGCATCAGAATCACCTGTAAGACTTGAAAAAAAATAAAATAAAGATGTAGCCGTACATATATCTTTTTTTACATGTGATTCTTATTTGCACCAAAAATTGAGAGACTTCGTTATAGAAAGTTTACAATATAGGTGAAGTTCAGGCAATTATCATAGAGCTTTCTTGTTGTATATGTCTGGTCAACCTAAGAATATATTATAAGAGGAAAAATTCAAAGATGAAATAAATATTAAAAATGTGCTTAATTGTTTACAGTGTACTAAAAACGTTTTTATCTGATGGAATAGATCATTTGCATCCCTTGGTGTTGTGAAGAGAGGAACAGATAATGCTATGCGAGTTCAGAAGAAGGAGATATTACAGATGGCTTCACAGAGGAGGATGCTTTAAGCTGGGTTTTGAATGCTAGATGAAGATAACACTAACATTTGTAGAGGATTTTGTAGTTTATAGAGTACTTTTGCCTCATTTTTGTTTCTCAGAACTGTCCAGTGGCATTAATAGGGTAGCAGTGAAACATGGGGAAGTGTGTAGGAGATGAAACTATTCAGAGAGACTGCAGGGGTTGGGGGTAAGAATTGCTGGAGATCCTAAAGGGACTTGAATGCTATACTAAAAGTTGGAACTTCGGTCACTAAATATACATAGGAATCATTAAAAGATTTCAGGTAAGGAAGAAGCCTGTTTCCTTTTTCTGTGATGATTCTGAAACTTTTTCTTTTTAAAGATTGGCACCTGAGCTAACATCTGTTGCCAATCTTTTTTTTGAGGAAGATTAGCCCTGAGCTAACTGCTGCCAATCCTCCTCTTTTTGCTGAGGAATGCTGGCTCTGAGCTAACATCCATGCCTATCTTCCTCTACTTTATATGTGGGACGCCTACCACAGCATGGCTTGCCACATGGTGCCATGTCCACACCCGGGATCCGAACCGGTGAACCCCAGGCCGCTGAAGCAGAACATGCGCACTTAACTGCTGCGCCACTGGGATGGCCCTTTGTTTATTTATTTATTCATTAATATTTTTTTCTTCTTCTTCTTCTCCCCAAACCACCCCCCGTACATAGTTGTATATTCTAGTTGTGAGTGCCTCTGGTTCTGCTCTGTGGAACGTTCCCTCAGCATGGCCTGATGAGCGGTGCCATGTCGTGCCCAGGATCCAAACTGCAGAAAGCCTGGGCCGCTGAAGTGGAACATGAACTTAACCACTTGGCCATGAGGTTGTCCCCCAATTCTAAAACTTTTAAACTTGGGCAACTGGGTACATTATAATTTCATGAGTCAAGAGAGAGGGTGTAGATAGAACTTTGGATAAAGAAAAGGAATTCTGTTTTGAAGCAGTGGATTTTGAATTTGCTATATCTGGAAAATCTAGGTGGGAATATCTAATTGTAAGAGACAATTAGAAATAAGAAATTTGAATTCAGAAAAGGATTCCAAGCTGGAAATGATGGATTTCTAGGAGAAAACTAAAGTCAATGGAATAGATTTGATCCCATTCATTCTGCAAACGTTTATTCCAAGGTCACACTATATGCCAACTTCTGTGTTAACCATAAGAGGATACAAAAAATGAGATATTGTCCCAGAGATTTGGAAATTCAAAGTCAGGGGATTGGGGCATACACAGATAGTTATAAAACAATATGTACATGCATTTTAGAAATAAGTATGTTATTCTCAGTGGACAGAATAGGGAATGTTTAATTCTAGGCCAGGGCCGGGGCCAGAATGCATGAGGAGAGAGATTTTCAGAGTAGAAGTGATTCACAAAGAATGAAGAGGAAATGAGCAGGAATTTACCAGCTAGATAAAGTGGGAATACGATGGTTAAGGTCTGCTTGTGGAGCTGTAAGTAGTTAAGCCAGGTTACCCAGCATGTCAGGGACTAAGAGGAAAGAGGACATGAGGCTGGAAAGGTAGTGTTCCTCCCTGTCCTCTCTAATATACCATATGCAAACAGTATGATGCTCACACACACAATGTTAAAGACATATTATTACTGTGTCTCTTTCTGTTCAAACAAGCATTTAGATCATTCCAAATCATTGGAGGCATTATCTATAACTTGAATTAAGATGGATAGACAAGAAGTTCCTAAGTAAAAGCTGATGCAGTTATCTTTCAGTCATCAGTAGATGTTTCAAAGCTTGAATGATTTTCAGATAACTTCCAGTAGGTTCATTATTCTGATACTTTATTAGATTTGTAAAGATTGTACTTGCCCTCTTCATGTGGGCCACACTTTTCCCTTAGTTGGATAAATAATATTACTGAAAACATAAAATAAGTCATATTATTTACTACAGCTTCATGAAAGAGTTTCCATAAGCAGTTTTTTCAAAATCTATTTTTATTTTTACATCAAACATTGATAAATGTGGTTAAATACATATAATTTAACCCTTCTGCCACAGAATGTGAGGTTGGATACCTAAAATAATAAATAGGGGCAAGATTTGTAAGAAACTTGAATCACCATAAGTTTATGGAAGCATTTTGTATTTGAATCACCATATGGTTCTGAAGCATTTTGAATTATAGTTAGTAGGGCTTGTCAAACTTGAAAATTGATTAATTTGGAAGCTAAAATCCCATCTTTTCCAGATTATTCTCAAGTTCAAAAAAAAAGATTTATTTATATATCAAAAAATAGAGTTACCCAATGAGGAAAATTGCACATTTGGAAAACTGTTTATTCAGCCTTCATTTCAGAGTTGTATTTTAAAAAGATAAACTAGTGTAATAATTTTTTAAAAAGGTATTTAGTAGTAATATTTTTCTTTTTACAGGTTGAAGAAGAAGGCTTACAAATTTGTGTTGAAATATGTGGTTGTGCTCTACAGCTAGACCTTCATGATGATCCCAAAACTAAATGTCTAATTTATAAAACAATTGCACATTTTTTGCCAAATGATTTGGAGATTCTCAGGATTTGTGCACTCTCAATATTTTTTCTTGAGCGCTCCTTGGAAGCTTATCATACTGTTGAAGAGCTTTACAAACGTCCAGATGAAGAATATAATGAAGGCACAAGTAGCGTTCAAAATCGTGTTCGTTTTGAATTACTTCCAATTTTGAAAAAGGGATTGTTTTTTGATCCTGAATTCTGGAACTTCGTAATGATTAAGAAAAACTGTGTGGCTTTACTGAGTGATAAATCAGCAGTTAGATTTCTAAATGAAAGTACACTGGAAAATTGTACAGGTAATCTAAAAAAGGCGGTGGAACAGCAAGGCTTAGATAAAGGGCTTGACTCTCTTACAGATCAGAGCACTGGAGAGCTTGATTCTGATGAGATTCCTGGAGTGCAGCCTAAAGGTCACATTAACACAAAGAAAAACTTCACAGCTCTTAACGCTTCCAAAGTAGATCACAGTGTCCCACGACATCGGTGTATGTTGTGTAACAAAGAATTTCTAGGTGGGCACATTGTAAGGCATGCCCAGGCTCATCAGAAAAAGGGCAGTTTTTCATGTGTAATATGTGGTAGGAAATTTCGAAACAGAGGACTTATGCAGAAGCATTTAAAGAATCATGTTAAGAAAATACAGAGACAGCAAATTGCTGCAGCTCAGCAGGAGGATCAGGAAATCCCTGCTTTGGAAGAAATAAATTGTTCCAATTCTTTCATTTCATTTGAAAATGGGAATTCTCATAATAAGGATTTGGAAGTAGAAACTATTACTGCTTCCAGTGATGGAAACAAAGAAGTCATCCCTGCACATGTGGCTGAATTCACTGAAATTCCCATAAGTGTATCAGAAGACATTGAAAACATTATTGAAAATGGCAGTCCTGATACTTCTTTAAATAAAGTCGCAGAACCTTTACCTGTATGTGAGGATGACTATGAGGAGGAAGAGGACGAAGAAGGTGATTATGAAGAAGATGATTATGACCTGAATCAAGAAACTTCAGTGCTTCATAAAATCAATGGAACTGTGTGCCACCCGAAAGACATATATGCTACAGACCAAGAAGGAAACTTTAAGTGCCCTGCTCTTGGCTGTGTTAGGATATTTAAAAGAATTGGATTTCTAAATAAACATGCAAGGACTGTTCACCCAACTGATTTAAATGTGCGGCAAACAGTAATGAAGTGGAGCAAAGGAAAATGCAAATTTTGTCAGAGGCAGTTTGAAGATTCTCAACATTTTATAGATCACCTTAATAGACACAGCTATCCAAATGCGTACTTTTGTTTGCATTTTAATTGCAATGAGTCATTTAAGCTGCCATTCCAGCTCGCTCAGCACACAAAAAGTCACAGGATTTTTCAAGCTCAGTGTAGTTTTCCAGAATGCCATGAGCTTTTCGAAGATCTTCCTCTGCTATATGAACATGAAGCTCAGCATTATTTAAGTAAAACACCAGAATCATCTGCACAGCCAAGTGAAGCAATTCTTTGGGATGTTCTTACAGACACAAATCCTAATCGTCAGGAAAAAGACTCATCTAGTAATGAGAAACAAACTGTTAGTCTGCCAGTTTCTACTAGCAAATCAAGGAAAGATTCTGCAGAACCAAAGACGTGTATAGAAAGTATGGAAAAGAAAACAGACAGTTTAGTTCAGAATGGAAATGAACATTCTGATGACACTGTTTCTGATATAAGCTTGATAGACCAAAAGATGCCTGACATAGAGCCAAATGCTGAAAATAACTGTAGTATTAGTGATTTAGTCAATGGACACAGTGGAATAGAGCAGACACCTTTAGTTTCATCAGATCCTGCTTTGAAAACTGATACAAATAGAGTCAGGACAGAAAACGGCTCCATTTTACCCAGTGTTGTACCACAAGAACACAATACCCTGCCAGCATCTCAGGCACCCTCCAAACCAAATCTGACAACTGAACACACTTCATATGGCTTAATTTTAACAAAGCCATATGTCAGACCATTGCCTCCCAGTTACCTTGATGAACGGTACCTTAGTATGCCAAAACGCAGAAAATTTCTGACTGATAGAGTAGATGCCTGTTCTGATCAAGATAATGTTTGTAAAAAATCAGTGAAAAGATTGAGATGTGGCAAATGCCTGACCACCTACTGTAATGCAGAAGCACTTGAGGCTCACCTTGCACAAAAGAAATGTCAGACACTCTTTGGATTTGATTCAGATGATGAAAGTAAGTCTTCTGTCTTCTCAGTAGGTATATCTGTAGAAATAGAAAATGCCATAGATCTTTATAAGGTTAAAAAATTAACATTTGTATGTCAGTTAATAAAGCACTACCCCATACTTTATTTCCTTTAATTCATACAACCACTATGAGGTGATATTACTATTCCTGTTTTATAGATCAAGCAACTGAATTCACAAGTTAACTAATTTGTATAGGCACAGGCCTTTGAACTTGTGGAAGCCAGAACTTGAACACAAGTGTTTCATACTCTGATCATACTGTTTCACTGTGTCTAAGGCTTTTCTTCATTCTGAGTTTCATATAATAAAAGTTCCAGAAACAAAGTCATTATGAGGGAAATGTTTTTCATCTGCATGCCAGAATATCAACTGAAGAAAGTTGAGTCTCTGTTACAAAAACAGAACTAAGAAAGAACCAGAAAATAATTGAAAAACAAAATTCAGCAAAAGAAGAGCTTGCCTTTCTAATTATAAATATTCTTTGAATGAGTAAAAGTATAAATTAAACAGGAATCTGACGTAGAATTCCAGTTGAACATCTATAAAATTTGAATTAACAGACATGTTCTGTTTTACAGGTGCCTGATAAAAATGTTTCAGAAAGATCTGTCGATCAAGCCGTAGTGTGAACAAAGCACTACAAGAAAATGCATCATCAGTTTGCTCTTTCCTTGATGGCCTTAATTTTAGAGCGGTCTCGGATTACTAGAGATAAAGATAAAGCACATTTTCTAGAATAACTCCCAGAGATGTGCTGGTTTAGACTCCAAAAGGGTTATTACAAAACTCCCAAAGTACCAGTTATCCAGAAAACCACACTTTTAAAAAAGTAGATGATGATTAATAGCAGCATGTTCAGTTTCGCTTATGTGAGAAATATATTCAGACAACTAGTCAGAAAGAAAAACCAGCTATGGCCTTACCGAAAGGGAAAAGTTAACCCATTATAAAAAAGGGGGTAGGGTTGGTTTACAATAAACAACTTAAAGTGTTCTACAAATGAGATTTGTTTTCTTGTCATGCATAATGAAGTTCTGTCCTCCCTTCTGGTCAAACATGGGTTAAGGAACCCTGCTATTTGGTTTATTATAATTTAGAAACTGATACATGGAAATAAAACTTGAGTTACCATCATGCTATCCATAAAAGATTGTAAGTTGTTTCCAGGTGGTTAATTAGACAGGTCAAAGTTCAATGAATGGCACGCCAGCATTGAAAATTACAAAACAAAAGAAAATGACAGTAGTGCTCCAATTTCCATTTTTGTAATACCAATGAGTTATATTTAAAAAGCAGCAGTGTCAATTAAATGGCAAAAGTACCATCAGTAACTTTGGGGAGCGATGGGAGGAATCTAAGACTATTAAAGGCTATCTAGTTGAAGGAAAACACTGAATTGCAAATTCCTCAATGTGAATAATGGTATAAGCACACTGGGATATTTCTATTTGTATACAGAGTTGTGTTAGGACATTGCTTGATGATTCATAGTAAGGTCCTTTAGACATTAATGTGAGTTATCTAAGTAAAGTCCTATAAAAATAACTTGCTGTAAGAAAATATATCAGCTAAGAATCAGGTCAAGAATTCATTGGTTTTATTCAATTAGAAGAGTTAATTCTAAAATAAGCCATATGACTCATACTTTCTTATTTATTAATGATGAATTTGGTCTGAAGAGTAATTTTTATATATAAAAGGAAAAATTTACACAAAAATTTGCACAGCAAGAACATGATAAAGATATATTGATGCGTTTATTTTCCTTGATGACCAGTAATTTTCCTAAGGAAGATTTTATCTTAATAGTCAATAAATTGTTAAAACAAAAAATGTTTTTTAAAATACCCTCTTAGATGTGTTCCACTTGTACATTCTCTAAAAGAGGAAGCTTAAAGATCTTTTACCTAATAGTAGTCTGTTAATCTATAGCAGGAATAAAATAAACAAAAATGCAAAGGCAAATTCTTCAGAAATGGAGGTACTGGTGTACCAATGTCAACCAAATATTCCAGTTATTCCAGCTGATACATTTTTGTTCAAAGCAGTTAATCTCATCAGACCCTACTGTTACAAATTTTTTGATATTAAAGCTTCTTGAATGAAGTTACTAAGAAAGTGGAACATTTCTTCCAGGGTAGCATCCAGACTTTATTAAATTAGGATTTTCAGGTCATGATAGGTCAGATATCTAAAAAAAAATTTTCCAGTTTTACTAGTTTATTTTTAATGGGCATTCACTACTATGCAATTGAGAGTCGTAAGTCCATTCTAGTCAAATTTAGGTTTTTGTTTTGTCATATAGCCTACATTAGGCTGTGGAATTTATATTTAAATAATAGATAAGTAAACACAACTCAGATTTTTAAATCATTTGAGGTCAACTTAAAAAGAACATGTTTTCCATACTTCCTGATACTAAAAATAGAACAGTTGGGTGATATTTCAGTTCAGTCTAAAATACATCATGTAATAAAAAGTCTGTTTAAAAACTACTTCATTTGGACAATGGAGGGTTTTTTTTTAAAGATAATTTCTGCTTTGTACATTTTCCAGAAGTTTAAAATTACAACTTAACATTTTACCACATTTTTAACCTTTTATTTTTTATAAGTTGTTAACGATTGACATAAATCCATGTCTGCAAATTGTTATTCTCATCATCTTGCAAGATGTTTTAAACATAGTCTACTTGTTATTCTTTTGTCTTTGAGGTTTTATTTCTACTTTCGTGTTGCTAAGGGAAAACTGTTTCTGAAAGACTGAGATCAAATCGATTTATACATAACTAAATCAAGGAGTATTTTATAAAATTCTGTTTGACCACACTGTTCTAACCTCTTTATATACTTCTCAAATAATTGCTATTGAAAGAATATGTACACTTTATTATGTATGTCCTATAAAACATAAACTTACATCATTTTGCTTTTATGGGGTGCATAAACTTCCAACAGTTCTGATTTGAGATTGAGAAGAAAAGGAAGCTTTCTTCTTATTCCTCAGATTGGTCTCTTTTTCGCTTCTATTCCTTTTAGTTTGAGCATGTATTATCTTACATGGACCAAGTTTCAATCCTTTGCTTTTAAATAAAAATTTCCTTCACAACATTAAATATTAACTTTCTGCTATGCTTCAGTAAGGTCAAGAAATAGCAAATCTGAATTTTTGCTGCTCAGATATTATGGAGAAGGTAGAAAAGGGGAATCTCCGTGGACAAGGACACTGGTACTTTGGGCTTTAGCCATGTTCATTTTTTTTTTAAACCACCAACTATATAATAGGTAGATAATTTATAACATTGAGCTTGTGATTCTTTTCAAATCACACTTGAAGGTTCAGCCGTACTCCTTTCACGTTTGGTTTAAACTGTTGTATGGATGAAAAACCTAAAAGGGATGATAGTGTTTATTTTTTAATTTATTTGGTACTGTAAAACACCTTTTCAGAATGACTAAATGCTGCATATGCATTTTGGAATTGTTAATATGTGAAAGATATTACAGATTCAGCAAGAAAGGAAATTTGTGCTTCCTTGTTGAACATTAAATTATTTTACTTTGCATTTTATAAGAGTACAAATTAAAACTGAGCCATTGAACTGCAATAAATCAACAGTAGTGTCTCATTTCAAGAATTTTTTGTACTGTACATAGATTTGTTCAATAAAACTTTGTCCTTGGTAATGAAGTGTTCACTTTTATGTAGCACCTTGCTTCAAAAGGAGTCAGGCTTAAGATACTAAGTAATTTCTATTATGTCTCATAAGAGAATGATATATTTCAGTTAATATTATTACCATATTCAGATTGATTTTTTTAAAACATTACAGAAAAACAAAACTCTAAAAATTTACACAAAATAGACATTATTTCAACTAATGTCCATACGCAGGAATTACAAGTTGGTGACAGGCTGGTTGCTAAGTCATTTTAGTTGAATGGTTTCAGTGTGATACGGTATCCTCTGCAAACTTCGTGGGTGGAAGACAAGTACCAGCACTTCCCCAAAGTAAGACTGGGTGGATTTGTCTACATTGGTAATTCTGCAAAGATGAAGAATCTGGTGGAACTTAAAACGAAAAACAAAGACTGTGAGGTCACTTTGAAATATGTAAATGATGATGAAAATTACTTCTTACAAAAGCTTTTCAATGGGAAAACGTTTGAGCCAATTAATAATCTCTCTAAAAGTGAGGTCCTTGGGCATGAGGACTCCTCCTTTTTTGGTTCAATAAAAGGAAAACCCCCCCACACTATTGGCTATATAACTCACAACTAGAAAAAACGGGCTGAAGTAGAAAAAGAGCCTCTGATGCGATGAGACAGCACTGCAAGTGAAAGAATGGATATTGTGTTAAATACAGTAATTTGCACATATTACAAATCTTTGAAAAACAGTTACTGAAGCATTCTAGAGCTGAGATCTGGAATTCTCAGTCTGATTTACAGTAGTGTGATGTGAGACTATTAAAGGTATTGAGGTATTTAGATAAAGTTATTGGAATTATCTAGACTTTGCACTCTTCTTTTCTGAAACTTGAGGAATTCTGGGAAGCAATCAGATATTACTAAATACGCTTCCAAGGTAAACAGATTAGATTGCTTTTCCTGGCATAAGATCCATACTGATTTCAAGAAGCAACTGATAACAGGGGCAGAAGTTTTGGCTGTATATCAAGATAGGAAATAGAGGCAATCCAATGTTACATGGAATAAAAACTAAAAATGGGAGAGAGGTTCATGCCTTATTTATGGGTGCTGCACACTGGAGAAGAACCAACTACTTTATACGTGTTAACGTCTAATTGTTAAAACAACTTAAAGGTAGATAACACTGCATTTTAGACGCCAAGGCTCAGAGACGTTAAAAAATGACTGAAATCACACAGCTAATAAATGGAGAGATGGGACTGAAAAATCAGGTGTCCTCCTAAAATCATAATGCCATGCAGTTTCCATTCTGCAGTGAGGTTTTCCCTAGAGATGTAGAGCATGAGTGCATGCAGTCCATCCCAGGAGGGGGTCAGACTTGCCTGAGGGTCAGCGATTAGGGACAGAAGGAAGGCTGGTGGAGATGGCTGGTGGATATCATCCTCCACTAGCACGATTCTTAGTGTGGGCCTGGGAGCGGCGGGAGCGGCATCGCCTGAGAACTTGTTAGAAGTGCTCAAGTTTGGTCAGATGTGGCACCAGTCTGTCGTTTAACAAGTCCTCCAGATGATTCTGATACTAAGGCTTGAAAACCACAGATCTCAAGCAACATTTGGGACATCCTATGTCCCTAGAAGGTAAACGATTTCCTCTTACATTCATAGAGCATTCTTGGAAACTCTCTGTTTCCAGGGTATTTAAAGAAGTCCCCTATTAATAAGTACTTAAATAACTACTCTTGGGTGAATGGATATTTTAATAGTAAGATCTAAGGCCCCAAACCACTCTAATCTAGGGAAATTTTTTTTCTTAAGTATTCAGAGGGCCAGCCCCGTGGTGCAGTGGTTAAGTTCGCATGTTCTGCTTCGGCCAGGGGCTCACTGGTGCGGATCCTGGGTGCGAAAATGGTACTGCTTGGCAAGCCCTCCACTGGCAGGCGTCCCACATATAAAGTAGAGGAAGATGGGCACGGATGTTAGCTCAGGGCCAGTCTTCCTCAGCAAAAAGAGGAGGATTGGTGGCAGATGTTAGCTCAGGGCTAACCTTCCTCAAAAAAAAAAAAAAAAAGTATTAAGTGAAACTACCAGAACTTGATTTAATGGAAACAGCTCAAAGAGTTGTATTCAAATTCCAGCATGATAATTTTATGGTTGTGGAGCCTTAAGCAATTAAGTGCACCCCTGAGGTGAGCTCAGTCAGACTTCCTCACCTGTTACAAGCAGCCACCTGTTCTTGCATGGTTGTAAGAATGAAGTCTGTGAAGGGCCTGCTGCTGAGCCCTTCCTGTTAGGATTTTACTGAATTTTTCTTCACCTTATAGCTCCTGTACTGTCTTTGGCTCCAGCCAAAAAGAGCCATGCTGTTTTGTTCCATGCGTTTTTCACTGCTGTTCCCTTTATCTGTATTCTTCACCCTCTGCCCCACCCCTCATTCTTTGCTTAATCTTTCTTTGGCATCACCACTTTCTCCGGAAAGCCTGATACCTCTTGATAACTCCAGATTTCTCCATTGAAACCTACTTCTCCCAGTCTTCTCTCAGTAAAGAGCAGCTCCAGCTGCCCACACCCAACCCTGCAGTCACCGCTGACTTGTTACGGTGCCCTCTACTTGAACTCAGGCCCTCTCCCCTCTCGCCTGGCCTGTTGTAGCAGTCTCCAGATCAGGCTCCCTGCCTCTCCCCTTGGCCTGCTGCAGTCTGCTCTTCACACCAGCAGCCAAAACCATCCTGTCTGAAGCAATTCCGAGAATGCCGTTCCTCAGCTGAAAATCCTCCAATGGCTTTACAACTCATTCATTTATTCAACAAATATTCATTGCACACCGACCGTGGACCAGGTTCTGTGAGAGGCAATGAAGAAAAAAAACCAAAACAGATGAAACTCCCTGGCTCACAGAACTCACATGTTACTGACAGGCAGCACACACAGAGTATGCAGTAAGTGCTGGAGAACAGTAAGTGAGGGGGAGGCGGAAGTAAGAAGGCATCGCTGGTGGCGACGCAACAGGGCGAGGAGGCAAGGCCTCTGTCACAGGTGATCTTTGAGCAGGAACGTGAGTGAGGAAGGGAAAGAGCCATTCAGACATCCGAGGGAAGAGTGTGCCAGGCAGGAACAGCACGAGCAAAGGCTCCGAGGCAGGGACCTGCATGGCAAGTTTCCTGAACACATAGTGAGGGGGCCACGGAGACTAGTCCGGTGTGAGAGACTGAGAAATAACACAAAATGAAGACAGAGAGGTAAAAGATAAAAGTCAAGGCTTGATAATGGCCCGGAAGGCTCTAGATCTGCACTATCCAATACAGCAGCCACTACCCACATGTGGCTATTAAAATTCAAATACAACTTAAAATTCAGTTCGTCAGTTGTATTAGCCACATTAGAAGAGCTCAATAGCCACATGTGGCGATGGTGACTGGAGTGGACAGCACAGATACAGAACATTTTCATCGTCTCAGACAGCATTTTTGGACAGGTGGTTCTCTGTTAGTGGTTCGCAACCGGGGGTGGCTTTGCCACCCAGCGGACATTTGGCAAATTGGATATGCTTTTGGTAGACACAACCTGGGGGAGGAGGTGCTACTGGCATCCACTGGCTAGCGGCCAGGGATGCTGTGAGCATCCTACAATGCACAGGACAGGCCGAACAACAAAGAACTGCGCCGCACCAAGTGCCAGCGGCGCCGCAGCCGGGAACTCTGCTCCACGTCAGCCTCGACCGCAGCTCCGCCCTCACTGCGCGCGCCTCCCGCAGAGCCCCTGCGGCCTCCTCCTGCACTCCTGCGCTTCCCTCTCTCCCTTCGCTCCGTCCCTTAGTGTCACCGAGGGAAGCCTTTCCTGACAGCCTGTATAAAGGAGCAGCATCCTCCCCAGACCCCTCCTTTGGGGTTCCCCACAGCATCTCCCGGCCTAGTCTGTCGTCCCTTACATGTCTATTGTCTCTCCTCCCACTAGAAAGCAAGCTCCAAAGGACCTGCATTTGTTCCCAGCATCACAACAGTGCCTGGCAACTCTTAGGTGCTCAATCAATACATTTTTTTTTAAATGAATGAAAGACGAAGTTGGGCATGCCTTCCTTGTCGTCTCACGCCCAATATGAGCATTTACGTGTCATTTCTTTACTTACAACACTCCTAAAGCTCCCTGGAGGAGGGTGTGTGCCGTTTCTCTAATCTTCAATCCTTAGCATAGTGGGCACTCGTTAATGTTTAACGAAAAACTGCTATCTATTGAGTAAACGAAACCCCACGTAACATCCACTGGCAAATTAGCTTAACCACGTTTTGAACGCCTTGTTTTAAAGACTATGCTTACAGCGCACTTTATGACTGGCGTTTAGCTGTCATATTTTTAAGATGTTATACGCTCACCTGGATTTGCAGATGTGTACTTTTCAGCCACTAACTGGCAATACCCTAATGAAATGTTAACGAGTCTAATATGGCGGGAACACGGGAGGAGACAGGCAAGCGACAACGCGCCGCCGGCGGGTCCCCGCTGCGGCCCTGTCGGCTGTCGCCCTCCGGCCACAGGCCCGCGGCGGCGCCCGGGCTTCCCCGGCGCCGGCCCGACGAGGGCCCGTGGGCGTCTCCGCCGAGCCTCCCCGACGGAGGCCGGGGACGGACGGTGGCGCTCGCCCGTGGGCACGGGAGCACAGGGCGGCCCGGCAGCCTACGGGCCCCGAGGCCCCCGCGCAGGGCGGGCGGGACGGCGCAGTCGGAGCGCGGCCGGTGTCCCTCGGGGCGCTCCGCGGGGAGCCGGCGCGCAGGGCGGGGACGCGGCCTGTGCCGTGGGCCGCCGGCGTCGCGGGAGCCCGCCGGCACTCCCTGGCCCGCGCAGCCTCCGGGGCGGCCCGCCGCAGGACAGGCTCCCGACGCCCGCACTCCGCTACGCCAGGCGGCGCCTCAGCGCGGACGCGGCGCTGCCGAAAGCGGGGCGCGCGCGACGCCTCTCTGTCCCGGCAGCCCGGCAGGCCGTGCGCGGCGCCGCGTTCCTGCGTGACCTCACTGGCGACCACTTCCGGCGTGGCTCCGGAATACCCGAGGCCCCTGGCGGCGAACACCAGCAGGCACTTCCGGTGTCTGTTGCCGAGGCGCCGGCCGGCGGGCCTGGGGGCGACGTTGTTGGCGTCGTCCTCTCCCGCCGCCCGGGGCTTCGAGATGTCGGGGCTCAGCTACCCGGAGATGGAGGGCTGTCGTAACCTGCTCGGCCTCCTGGACAACGACGAGATCACGGCCCTGTGCGACACCGTCACCAACCGCTTGGTGCATCCTGACGACCGCCAAGGTACGGCCGCTCTCTCCGCCGTCCCTTGTCTCCCGGACCTCCCTGGCCTCTCCGCTGTCCCCGGCCTCCCTGGCCTCCCCGCCCCACTCCGCCGTCCCCGGCCTCCCCGCCCTCCCCGGCCTCCCCGCCCTGCTCCGCCGTCCCCGGTCTGCCCGCCCTCCCCGGGCCTCACACACACATCCTGTCAACAGCCGGATGAGCAGCCTGGGGTCTGGTCGTGTGATAAACTGGTACAACAGGGGAAACGCATGAACTCGAGCTGTGTATATCCACGTAGACTGACCTCCAAGCAGCGCTGCGTGAACAGCTGGTTACTCGAGACGGCGGATTGATGCCTTGAACTTGCAGAACGCTCGGAAGAGCCCAGGCTGCCCCGTGTGGGGGCCGCAGCCGTGCTGTGCGTCCGCGCGGAAAAGCAGGGCTGCCGCGGCGCGCTCGGGGTTGCAGCGCCCAGCGCCCTGCGAGGGGTGGGTGAGGGGCGAGAGGGACTGGGCAGGAGGGACGGGCAATATGAGGCCCCAGAGGTACAGGAATTTCCTGCGTCTTAAGCTCCGAGGTGTTCATATGGGAGTTCATTTTATCGCCATTCTCTGTACTTCACGCATGTTAAAAATAATCTTTGTTGTGTAATGTAAAATTTTTTTAATTGAAAAGAGAATACAAGTCTTGGTTCTGCCAGTTCTTGGTGTATCCTTGACTTTTCATTGTCTGTAGAGTGAGGAGATTGAACTGAAAGCCCTTGCACATCTAAAATATTGTCATTTCACCTATTTTTAGGGATTGTAAATGAATTTAGATCCACTGACCTGACTAGAAAAGTAATTTTTTTCCTCTGGCTTAATTTTTTTCTTAAAACACACTTCTTTAAAAGAAAATGCTTGAATTTCACTGTTCCTTATGAGAAGCAAAAGAAAGAGGAAATGTTAGGTAGGGAATTTTAAAGCATAAAGAATTTTTTTTTAGACCCAAAACCTGACAACCCACTTTCTGGTATTTAAACACGTCGTGCAGAAGCACCAATGCCGTAACAAGAGTTTATAAATATTATTTGATGCAGTTTCTGCTGACCCTGGACAGATTTACAAAGTGGCTCGTGATTGTCTATTAATCTTTACAATTTCCTTCTAGATGCCATTCGTGCAATATTAGTGTACAGTCAAAGTGCAGAAGAACTTTTGAGGCGTAGAAAAGTCCACCGAGAAGTCATCTTTAAGTACTTGGCAGCACAGGGGGTTATTATACCTCCAGCTACTGAAAAACACAACCTTATTCAGCATGCAAAGGA
Organism: Equus przewalskii; assembly: GCF_037783145.1. NCBI lineage: Eukaryota > Metazoa > Chordata > Mammalia > Perissodactyla > Equidae > Equus > Equus przewalskii. Next base: position 2,323,296 of record NC_091857.1, on the reverse strand, counting down.
TTACTGGAAAAAGCAATTACAACTGAAATTGAAGGAAACTCCAGAGCCAGTAAAGACGGAGAATGTTAGAGTCTTTCAGCAGGTAAAATAGATGCTGTAGTTACATCCTGAACGTAGTTCTGTCTGAAACTCTTTAGATAATCCTAGACCTGGGATAGCTTGGTTAATAATAATATTTTACTTGTGTTTTCTAATTTTAGCTTTACTTCATATCTTTTGCAACCTAAAGGAAGACTACTAAAGCACCTAAGAGACAAAATATTTCTGGCATTTAGTAATGTATACGTAATCTATTGATTTGTGAGAAAACAATATTTTTCTCTTTATCGAATAAGGACCATTGGATTTTTAAACAGAGTAGATAAGCTGCAAGATCAATTTAATTTTAATTTAGCCTCTAGTTCTCTGTAATGTTTTTTGCACTTTAAAAGAGTGCTATCATAAGCCCTTTCTTACTTTGGAGACTTTCTTTGGTATTAAATTGCAAAAATCCCATGAAAGAAACTTAAATGTTTTTACATTTGATTTTTTTTTAGCTGGAAAAAACCCTGTTGTAATTTCCTCTGGCTGACATTGGCTATTCCTGTTTCTTTGTATCTTTAGTGTACATTTTAGGTATTGCCTGAATATTTAAATGTTGATCGAATGAACCTGTAATTTGCGAAGTTTTAAACTACGTACCACATACTTTGAATTAATGAGGTTTTATAGTGAGAGATATTTGCCTTTACATTAGGAAAATGTCCTCCAGAAGTTTGCTTAATGTACTGAAAAGAACATTGACTTTGAAATCAGACAGATGTGACTTCAAATCTGCCATTATGCTAGGTGTGAACTTGAGCAAGTAACTTGACTTCTCTGAGCTTTGTTTTCTTTGTAAAATGGGCATAATGATAATATCTGTCATAAGGCTTGTGAAGGTACAAGGAAATAGTATTTAAGTGTCAAGCACAGTGCCCAGTATATTCAATAGCATGTGCTCAGTAAATACAAGATCCCTTACCATCTAAACGAGGTACTGTGTTCTGGAATACAGAGATGAATGAAATCTAGCCTAGCAGATATATTTTTGCAATAACATTTCTTTTGAAAAACAGAAAAATAATATTATAAAATTAATCCCAATCATAGAATATGACCTATTTCAATCATATTAGAAGTATCTGTTTAAAGACAGTGAAAATGCTAATTTATTTATCCACTTTATTGTGATATAATTTATGTGCAACAAAATGTATCCATGTAAAGCATACAGTTTGAAGGTTTTGACAGATATATATCTGTGAAACCACTGCCACATGTGATCAAGAGAAAATGCTTATATAATCATTATTATTGACTGTTTATGCTATTTTAAGAGGCTTTGTTAAATCTTAATTTCTTAGCTGAATTTTCAGGTGTTTAAGCTGGGAAATCCTAAAATGATTTTTCCCCTTTTTGTAAAGAAAATTTACTATACATGATGGACTCACTGAGCTCACATGTTTTCATTTCCTTTCTGCTATAATCAGTACCTTAAAACTTAGCTCTGAAACAGGCTAGATAGAAAAAGAGGTACAAGAATTAACCTTGGTTTTATTTTATATTTACTTTCTTTATCTTAATCAGCAGGAAAAAGAAGATAAAAAAGCTGAAAAAGTTGATTTTCATCGATTAGGAGAAGAATTCTGTCACTGGTTCTTTCAACTTCTTAATTCTCAGAATCCTTTTCTGGGACCTCCTCAAGATGAATGGGGGCCACAGCACTTCTGGCATGATGTCAAGCTTAGGTTTTATTACAAGACTTCTGAACAAAATGTGATAGACTACCATGGAGCAGACATTGTGAGCCTTCGTCTGCTGTCACTAGTGAAAGAAGAATATCTTTTTCTCAGTCCCAACCTGGATTCCCGTGGACTGAAATGTGCCTCTTCTCCCCATGGTCTCGTTATGGTTGGAGTTGCTGGGACTGTTCACCGAGGGAACTCTTGTTTGGGCATTTTTGAACAAATTTTTGGACTTATCCGCTGTCCTTTTGTGGAGAATACTTGGAAAATCAAATTTATCAACCTGAGAATTATTGGAGAGGGTTCCCTTGCTCCTGGAAAATTAATGGAACCAGCTATTACATTTGAACCAAGTGATCTAGAGGCCTTTCATAATGTAATCACTTTATGTGGTACCAGCGAAGTATACGGCTTGATGTAAGGCAGGCATTGGATAATGGAACTAGAGACCAAGCTGTATGCAGTGGAAATGAGGCAGTGTTGAACAAAAGAGAGCTGAGTTTACCTAACCCTCTAAAACGTTGAGCACCGTATGCCAGTCTGAAAAACTCTGCCATGCAGAACTCTTCCAAATACTGCATCAGTAACGTCTGAGTGATTGCAGATGAGTTGAAATGCCTTTCTTGGCTACACTGACGTGTGAGTAGCTGCCTCTATCTGAGCGGCAGCACATGTTCTGAAAGCTTAACGCGGTTCATCAAATAAATCCCACTGTAGGCGTTAGAACTAACGGTGTGCCTTAGAGACCAGGTGATGTTTCATTTTATTTCAGGAATATTCTGCCAATGTCTGTATTTTTCATATGGGAAAGAATTAATAGTGTTCAAGGCTTCCCCTTTTTAAATTTCTCATTTACTTTTATCTAAGTCTGGATAATTTTACAAATATGTCTCATGGCAGTATTGTTAAAAAAAAAAAGGTACATATTTTAGAGATGTTAAATGTAAACTCATTTCTCATTTTAGAAACTTGAATGACGTTCTTATGCAAAAAGTTCAATAATTTAGCAGGTGGAGAAAAATATACTTTGCCCTTTTAAATATTTGAAGGACATTTTTCAAAGTTATCTACTGTAATCCAAGCCAAAAATCTTATAATCTGTAACATTTCTGAACTGTTTTGGGCAATGATGAGTGCTCTTCTCAAGACAGGTCTCATTCATATCAAAGGCCTCAGCTCACAGTTCTGTAGAGCATTTGTTGTAATACCGTATGAAAGAAACATACTGCTGAAATCTTTAAGAAGGTGTCCCCAGATCCCAACTTTTGTATGTTACTGTCTTTCCTCTTGATTGGTCTTGGAAGAGGTGACCCAAAAAACCCCCACAAATTTATAATGTGGGCATAAACACCTATATAGATAGAGATATACTCCCACATCATAAATTAAAATTATTAGGATCCTTTTCACCTTTAGTTTGTTTTACTAGGTTTGAGTTACAAGGTTAAGTTCCCCGATTAATTACATAGTTGCTTTAAAGTTTAAATTCTTCATCACCTAGCAGCTGCTTGCTGATCTTGGATTTAGTTAGTAATTTTAATTTACAAAAATGCCATTTGGAAAAACATTCAACTGGGAGATGTCGAGATGGTGTTCTGTACATATTAATTTTTTCCTTTCACTCTACTCGTGATTATCTAGGGTGACTGACAAGAATTTGGAAACAGGAGAAAACTCATCTTTTTTGTTTTTTTAATGCCATGCCTCTTATGAGGACTACAAACTGGCATGTCCTTAAATAAGAACTTAATGAAGGAGGGAAATCCCTTTTGTCTGCTGTAAGAATAGTGTATTGTTTAGATTTAAAGCCAAGTTATCTTTTTCTTAAGTTTGAAGTGTCATTATAACATGTAATTGATAAATATCCTAAGTAAAGGATAAAATTAAAAACATTCCCATCTGTTTTCTTTGTGCTGCTGATGTCAAGTACTGCAGAAATCCTACTCAGGATGGGCAGGAAGTGCCTCTGGCTGTCTCGAGGATTAAGTTTTTGAATTTGTGTAATGTTCAAGTAAGGCTGCAGTCTCTGCATGCTGCTCCAATTGCCCCAAAAATTTGAAATTGGCCTGATAGGCTAAGTCTGTTAAGGATCCGAGCTATGTTTTATTTCCTTTGCGTCTCCACAGCTGGGCACACAGTAGGTCTGATGTTTAACTGAATGGGTGAATGAATGAGCAGAAGCAGCTTACATACTGTATAAAAGACTTTCCTGCGTCTAGATTTGGTCTTTGGTTCTTCTCATCAGTGGTGGTGTTTTGATCATATCGTCTGGTTGAATTTCATATGTGGATACATGGAAACCTTTAGGCCCAAAACTCAGTCAGATTTGGGGAAAATTTTAACTTTTCTTTAGAATTTACTGAATTTCAAAAGCCCGAGGTCACAATGGGATATACTAGCGCGCCCTAAGACTACCTGGAAACCATTATAGGGGAGGGATAGACTTCCCTGTTCAGAGAAGGAAGACCTAAAGGAATTGAAGTTTGTTCAGGAAGATTAAAGCTTGAGACGGTCTGGAAGCACGGTGCAGAATGAGCTCTTTACCGTGCCCACTGCTGTGTGTGTTAGGGCATGGCAGAGACCCCAGCTTTGTGTCCCTTTGCTTCATTACTCTTGGCTGGTATTTGGAAAGTCTGGAGTCAAGTAGTAAAGAATGCAACACTCTACACACAGTTTATGGTAATCTGGTAGACCATGGGGGCATTTGGACTTTATTACTCTAGGCTAATTTGTAGCCTCATAACGTTATACCGCGATTACCCTTTTTTGTTAAAATGAAAAAAATCTTAAAGTAATAGTTACATTGGGATGTTTTATTAAGAATGCCAAAAAGCATTTGATGTGTCTTATTAACTAAAATACCAAATAATAGGAAAAAAGCTATCTCTAATTTATTAAATCAACTTGCAAATTAAAAACATAGGAAAATGTTCCTGGGTTTTCAGAAAGGTAACATTTTTATGCTAAAGGAAGGCTAATTACCTAGGCCCAGGAAGAAATTGTAATAGTGCCAGACAAGGATTTAAGGAAAAGAAAAAGATAATCAGAAACATTGTGTTTCAACAAAATGGCTCTAATGGTGAAGTAGATCATAAAATGAGTGAAAACCATGCCTTAACGTTTTTCTTAGCGTCTGTTTTCACAAATTTAGATGCCTCTTTTTCACTGGTGATTAATTTGGGTTGTGGGGGTAGTCATTGACCTTTTGAGAAATGAGAGCTCTATTCTCCCCAGAAAAAAAAGTTTGTGTGTAATAGTACAATTTTTGTATATTTCAGTGAATCCACAGTCTTCCCTAAAGCACATCTGCGAGTCCAGTGGGACTCCTCAGCTATGTTGACATCCTGCCGTCATACTTACATTTCCCCTAGCTTACTACTCTACTGTGTTAGAACGTTAAAAGTATTTTTGCAAAATTCTGTCCCCTTGGCAGAGTCCCTAAGCTGGAGGACGAAATCTTTCTTATGAATTAAAGGATAATCTAGGAAATCTGTTAGTTTATTGTGGTTGTTAACTTGTGAATTTTGTTTTGCAAAAGATATCCGATATTAAAATCTACAGCAGTACTGTCAAGTGAAACATAACAGTAGTAATTCAGAATTCATGTTATTTTGACAAGATAAATTTAATGAAGAACAGTGAACATGCGTTGGAGAAAATGATAAAAATGTGAAAAGAAAAAATATTTTAAAAAATATTCTCAAAACCATTACAAAAACTTTACCCTAAGAAGATGTTTATTTGGTAATGCTTGTAGAGGACTAATTCTGATGAAAGATTTTAAAATATGAACATTTCCTCTGAAAGACCTGTGTGTGTGATGATCTCACTTTACACCGCTCCCTCTCACCGCCTCTCACCCTCAGCCCTGCTTGCGCCCTTTGTCTATAGCCAGCTGGACTGCAGGCAGCACAGCTACGGTGCTGGGAAACAGACTTCCCGGGTCTGGGTTCTCTTCACTTTTATTTGGCGTGTATTTATTGAGCATCTACAATTTGTAAGTCACTGAATCAAGCACAAGATGAAATAATAGATCAATAGGTTATTTACCTAAACTTCTTATGTTCAATTCAAGTCTCAGTCTCTGGGTTTAGATTTCTTAAAGTGAGAACTACTTTAGGCCCTTTGCAGAAGGATTCGGTTAGATCCTATTATATGGTCAGAAAAACGAACATTTAAGTGAAATTTTAAATAGCTTTATGGCTCTATCTAAGCCATAGAGATTTTATCAATACAGAATGCAGGATTTTTGACAGACCACTTTATTTAGAGTTGGGAGGAAACTATTGCAGAACTGTATCAGAGTGCACTAAATACTTTTAGCTTTATTTTTTCTAGTTTGGAACCTTTCCACTAGTCTTTCAGTAAAGCTTTAATAATAAAATTTAGTGTGATATTTACTGTGAGTTATAATGTATCCCAAAATATTAAACCAGAAATTCCAGAATTACTTGTATTAGTCATGAAATGTTATAAAGAATCACTGGCCTGGATTTGGTATCTCTTAATTTCTCCTCCCACCGGGACTGCCAGATCTCGTTGCCCTTTTTGGTGAGTCGCTTTTTAAGGGTTCTTTGGTTGGCAGCTTTCATCTTCACTTTTTAGATACCCTAAATCTCCAGTATGAAATTAGTTACATTTAAATTAATGAATTTAAGGATCGAAGAAATGCCTGCTGCCTGTTACCAGTTGTGTTAATTGTCTGATCTGATGTTTTCTGAACAAAAAATAAAACCAATAGCTACTCAGGAAAGCCTTTTTTCTTGAAGCATTTGGTTTCATACTTTGCATTAATCTTTTCCATCTCTCATCTTTTACTGTATTAATGGTTAGTATCACACTTAATTGTTCTCAAATTGGCACATGTAAGGTAAGGCACCTTTGCCTCGCTAAATAGATGGTAAATTCCTAGATCTGGTGATTCTTACTTATTTTGCAACCTTCTTTCCCCCAATGCCTTGCACAGGACAAATAATAGTTATTTATGGTTTGGATGCTTATTTTATGCCAGTTACTTTTCTGTGCACATTGTGTGTATTAACTCATTCAGTCCTGTGGACAGCTAAACGATGTAGTTACTATTATCCCTCTTTTACTGGAAAACAGGGTTGAGTAACTTCCCAAGCTTTCAGAGTTAAAGGGAGAGCCTCAATTTAAACCCAGGTTTTCCAGCCCGAGAGCCATGTGGTAACTAATACACTGTATTGCCTCATATGCAGTAGATTTTTGATGAATCCTTTTTGACTAATCATCTTCAGTATGAAGGTTGTCATTTCCAAAGGAAAGATGCCTTTAATCTATATTGTTTATCTATGTACACAGTAGGAGTGTTGATGCATACTGTATCTTCTTGTAATTAAATCTCTTAAATTGCTTATTTAGTGATTTAAAACTGCTTGGAGAAAAGATACAGAATATTCATGTAGGACAGTATTACTTATGAAAAAGAAAAAAGGTAATTGGGTAATATATATGTAACAATTTATGTCAGATTTCTTGAGCTCGCTGTCTCCTCACAATCTCTAGTCCTCTTCCCTTTCTGTTTATGACACTGATGTGCCTGCAGCCTCAGAAGTAGGCTTTGTTTCACACCTTCACTTTCGTGCCGTGTCCAGATGTGGCATATCTGCAGTACTGTTTTTTTCTTTCAGCTGCTGCTGTAATTAGACCCTCTTTGCCTAAACCTTGACTTAGGCAATAATTTCTTCTTTCTTTGCTTTAGTATTTCTTACATATTTGTGACAGATTAAAATTTCCTTAAAGGACAACTTTCATCATATCCTCCAAGGTCAGAACTTTTAGTGATGTTCCGTTAACCTCCAAAATAAAGTCAAGATGTCATAATCTGCTTTTCGTCACCGTATGGGTTTGACTCCACTTATTTGCACACATTGTTTGGTCTAGCCAACATCTACTACTAAGTAGTCTGTGTATTTATCCTGTGCTTAGTTAGCCCTCTGCTTTTACTGGCAAGTATCCAAAATTGTAGAATTTAATTTTTTTGTTGTCGCAGACAGACTGATAGTATGTTTTAGAAAGGAAAGGACTATGATTGAAATGGAGCTTAAAAACTGGAAATTTTTTCAATAAGTCAAGCACTTTTTCTTTTCAAGAGTTTTGTATACATCGTCTAGAATATTGTTTCCTCAGCTTTTTGCATGGCTGCTTCATTTTCATCTTTGAGGATTTGCTTTAACTGTTTTCTCCTCTCTAAGTGGAGCTGCTTCTTAATGTTTATCAGAGCACCTTGTTTGTTTCAGTCCTAGCACTTTAGATATGACTGTTAATTTACTAATTTATTAATTTTGCCCCGCTGTATTTTAGCTGAGAGCAGGGACTAGAACTGTTTCACTTTCATTGTATTTCCGTTGCTTTCCACAGAGACTAGGGATTCAGTAGCTGTCTATTAAAGCTATAAATAAGGGAACAAATGCTGCTTTTTGTTCGAAGCGTCACATGTTCCTCCATATATCTGCTAAAGACAACGCCTAGTGTATGTATTAGGTGCTCAGTAAATCTTTGTTTAATGAATAAAGCAAAAGTTACCTTCCTGAATGGTGATTATGAGCTCTGATACAGTCAACAATGCTCTTTGGTAGATGGGATTACTAAAGTTTTATTAAACTGAAGCCCCAAAAGCTAAGTAATGTGCTGAAGTTCACATAGTTTTGTTGTAGACATTTTTTTCCTCTGGCATTTTTTTTTTTGGTTGTATTTCCTTTTTAAGCCACAAAGCCTGTTTTTCTTGCACTTTATTTCCAGTCTGACTGCTGCTGCTACCTTATTTTGAAGAAGTTTAAACTCTTAATCCTCAATTTCTTCACATATAAAACTGAACCAGTTAGATTAGATGATTTCTAAGGTCTGCTGTGATTTCGAACTTACATGGTTTTGTGATTGTCTTCTTAGCAAATCAAGAATTTTTTTTTTGGTGAGGAAGATTGACTCTGAGCTAACATCTGTTGCCAGTCTTCCTCTTTTTGCTTGAGGAAGACTGTCGCTGAGCTAACATCTGTGCCCATCTTCCTCTCCTTTATGTGGGACGCTGCCACAGTGTGGCTTGATGAGCGGTGCTTGGTCCGTGCCCGGGAACTGAACCTGTAAACCCCTGGCTGCTGAAGCAGAGCACACGAACCTAACTGCTACGCCCCTGGGCCAGCTACTCAAGAATATTTTTTAAAGTAATTTGTAGTTCATTCAGGAAGTTATTATTTTGCTTCTTCATAAATCATGCTCATTGAAAACACTTCATTCTTTGTTTTTTTCAAACAAATACACATTTTTAAGTATTTGTGTTTAGTGTGTGTATTTCTGCTTACAGAGGGAAAAAAAAAACAGAAAAGAATGAAAATATTAACACATCATATCTAGACTAGAAAAGAAAAGTATGAAGCCTTTAAAATATTTTCCTATTTTTTGACCACTAAAAATTCTGAAGTTGTTTGAAGCTACTGTTCTATTAAAGTTTTTTGCTTTGTTGCATATGTTCAAAATATGTTTACATGTTTTAGTCAAGAAAAGTGGAAAGTGGTTGATGGAAGGCCAAATTGTAGACTGCTAGTAATCCCCAGTAAAAATAAAGATGTTAATAAAATCAATTATAGGTAATTCCTTCAAAGAAACTGAGCAATAGGAGTTGACAAATATTTAGGAATGAAATTGGAGACATGGCAAATTCGGGATGGCATTTTTCTGTAGGAAGCATGGCCTTGGATGGGTGCTACTCATGAGGTCATTGAAAGTTATTCCAGGAAGTTTAATGGAAAATATTGGTTTAACAAAGACAGGTGGTTTTGCTGTACTGACTGCACTGATTGGAGAAGTACAGCATCTTGATAAAACGAGCTTTGAGTGCAGAAACAAGGTAACAGTGGAAAATTGAAGCATCTCAGGGACTTTAGTGGGGGAACTAGTAATAGAACAATCGTAAAACCATTGAACAACAATAGACTCCTAGACAGCAAGATAAATCTCAGAGAAAGCCGTAATTTTAATTCTGAGAGCAACCTTATGCTAGAACAAGACTTCAGGACTGAGAAAAAAGTGGATTTTAAATAGTGTATCTGTGTTTTCTCTTAAATGTCTTCTTTCAATTTGGTAAACATTTCTTGACTGCTTACTACGTACCAGGTGTTTTAATGGACAACACTTGCTACCTAAAGTAGCTTGTACTTTCTTATTACTATTTTCACTTTAACTTGTATAAAATAATATTTCCTGTTTAATAAAGGGTTTATTTTGTTGGAAAGTGCTTCTCTGTGACTCTCATTGATGCCCTTCTTACTGCTTGAACCATTGTCATCTTTTGGCACTTGATCTGAGCTGTAGGTAAAATCCTGGCTTTTGCATTTGAGCAAGGTCACTCAAAGAATGGCGAATTTGGTAGTTTTGCAGTTCCAGAGGGGAAAAAAACACACTGAAACATTTTTTCCTTATATATTTTGCAAATTTCATGCACATTGTTCACATATTTTGTAGATTTTAAATGTAAGATAGGGTTTTCATTAAAATCTCAACTTTTTGACAGTGTTATGTCCTTAAGGTACAGTCATTAGGTGCATATGTACACGACAAGGACTGTGTTGGTCAGTTTACCTCAGCGAACATGAAGTCAACAGGGTGTTTGTCTTCACTAATGTACTTTCCTATTAATTTTGATGTTTGTTAAATTTTCATTTTACAGTTGCTACTCTTATTCCTAGTTCACAAAAATGGCTTATTGAAAAATGGTGAGAGTAGTAACAAATACCACCATCATAAAAACGCCATAATGTAAATAGTAGACAGAACTTTAGTGTGAATACAGAATTAGAATCTGTGTGTGCTGTGCAAGAGATTCTGTGAGTGTGATGTTTTCAAAACATCAGTTGAACCATATAAGGAAGGACAATGATGAATATCTGGACTGTTTTTCTGGCCTGCGATCCATTCATCCCTGATCAGTACTAGCAATGGCCTGTCAAATATTTGTATGTCACCATCAGTTTTCACATCATTTTAAAAGCACATTGATATGTCTGGTAAATGAATTTAGTTAGGTAATTTTATTTTTCCTGAACAAGTGTAAAATGATACATCTCAGTTTAAAATTTGTCATCAAGATGGAAAAGAGTCCAAAAATATAGAAGCATCATCTAGAGTTGCATTCCTTAAAGCAAACCAAGTATGAGCCGTTGTTCCCAGCTTCTGTCCCAAGCACCTGGGACGCACACAGCCCACTCAGCCCTGGGATGCATGAAGCCACCTGTCAAGATCAATCACTGGTGCCCAGCCTTAGAGCAATCACTTGGACACTAAGGCACGTTTTTGCATTTCTTGTCTTAGTGATTATGTCTATTTGTCCTTTATGTTTTCTGTGTCGTTTCATCATTTGGAATCCTCTGAACTAATGTACACTAGCCTGTGACAACCATGAAGCAAACTTGTAGATTGTTCAAATATCAAATCTGTTACAAAGTAATAAAAAAAGACACTTGCTGAGAAGCTTGTGAAAACACTCTCAACATTAATAACAAATGTCAGAACAAAACAAGCTGTTAGACAAGTTCTATCAAAAAAGTTGTATAATTCGGTGACAACATGGAAGAGCAATTCCTATCGTATTTCCTAGAGGATATTTTGCAAACAGAACCACTGATACGCAGTGTCAAATCATTTGGCATACGTGTGTATATGAGTATGTATGTGTGTGTATATAAGTGAGAAGTCTTTAACTTCCTATTCTATTCATCCCTGGAAATCCATGAATGTAGAAAACAAAATGACACTGGAAAGTAGGTTTTTGGTGAGGACTAGAAAGAATGCATCACAATCTTTCACAATGGAACACCAGCTGACTGGGCGGCAGTGAAGGTGGTTGTTAGGTAAATAAAAGGGTTATACAAAAAGCCAATCGACTCATCCCCTCCTTAAAAGAGAGCAACTAATTATCAATGGTAAACTGTCAAGATGTTGGTTCAGTGTTGAAGGGAATAGGAAATACCATCAAATGTTATCACTTGGGTCTACATCATTTTTATACTGCTGTATGAAAAACTGGGCAGGAAGTTAGAAAACTTCCTCCGATATTGCCTGTTCAAAGGAAAGGTGTTCGCTTGACGTTTTGAGATAAGAGCAAAGACTAAAAACATTTCTCTGGGATATTGTTAATGCCAGTGAATGGCGTTTCCTTGATTTTAGATGCCTTGCCTTTATTCTGTCTCAAAGAGACATCTCTACAGGTCCATAAAGTGAATTGTAATGGCAAGGAAATAAGATTACGATTACACAACCTTTGTGCAAATGGCTCCATTCTCCAGAGCTTCATCCCCTGCCATTCCCCCATCCCGTTCTCTTGGCTTACTGCAGAAGCGTGATATATTTGGGGGTTTATTTAAAACCACATCCAAATACTGCAACCTAAAATGAAAGAATACTTTCCTGAGCTGAGTGCAAAGGACAGATCGGGAGCCCATTTAACACCATCTGCAGGTGGAATTTTCTTTTGGTGACTCTAGGTGAGAAGATTATTGTGGGAGAACATATATAACTCAAAAAAGAATTTTATACATAGATCAATAAGAAAATAAGTTTTGTAAATCACATGCTTGTTCTTAGAATTCTGGAACAGTGACAAGCTTCCTCTTTCTATAGGAATGTAATAATGTAGAACAGAATTGTGGGGGAAAATGAAACTACTTATATCTCATTCTTGTAGAGGTTCAACAAATTGTACACTAAAAGCTTATGACGATCTGACTTTATATATTGTTCTTTTTTTAAAAAAAAGAGAAAAAGAAAAAGCAGTAGTCACCTTTTCACACAAGCAATTTAACTGAAATCTGCATTTTTTAGCAACCATTCAATGCCCTTGTTTTCGTCCTTTCATGACTCCGGGATTCTGGCAATTTGTCAGAGATCATTTCACTATCTCCTTTTACTTTACATCCAAATAAGATTCAATTGAAACATTTTCAGTACTTCATTGAAAAAACTTAAAAAAAAATTTCTTTTCACATTCTATGAATTAGAATCACTGACATTTTCAGAATGACTTGTCATTTCTCTGTAGACAGTTTTTCTTGTGGAAGTATGTCTAACAGTGACATGTTTTACACAATATATTGGAGGGAGGGGAGATTCTCATCAGGTGATTTTTGTATTTTTTATTTCCTATCTCAAATAAAGCTTTTATTTATTATCATATTTGGTAAGTGGGTAGATATGTCATAGTTCTATACTTGTATTCAGATGGCTTGCTGTGATGTTTTTCTTCATTTTATAGGTTAGTCTCTGTAAGGCTGGCACTTCTGAAGCTCTTGGATTTGCCCATTAGGGAAAGTCCCAAGAGTTGTACACATGTGCCTTTAAAATACTTCTGGTTCCAATTGCTGGACTTTGCCTAGTGAGTTTAACTTGTAATAAATGTAGCATGCCAATAGACAAGCTGTCAAGATACGTAAAGTACAGTGAGTATTCTACATATAGGCCACTCTTCAATAACTAAGCAATAGCGAAGTTTTCCAAGACTAGTGAACTTGAATTATAAAAAGTTTTAGGGGCTGCATAGAACTATGTAGATGAAAAACAACTACATTAAATTTTCTAAGGTAAATTTGCTTGAATGGATAGGTTTATTTTTATCCACAAAATTTATTAATTTTCTGAGGATTTTAATTAAATTTTTATTTTCACAAGTTATTCCATTTTAAAATACTTACTTTAAATTACTAAGTTTTAATTCCACTTAAACATATTGGATTATATTTTGCTAGAAACAAACTGTAAAGGCCCAGATAGCATGAGATAGTACGGCAAAACTACCTTGTCTTCCTTCATCATCCTCTCTTTCCACATCACATTTTTTTCCTTTTAAAATTAAGAAGGAATCAAGCAGACTTTATCATCCTCTTGTTTAGAACCCAAATGCCCCTGGTGATTATTTTGAAGGAAAGAAGCTTGCAATAGCATCTTAAAGTAGAATTTGGAATTCTAGTGACATCTTGTGGCCAAGCTTTTTCTGAGTGTTCTGTGTCTATGTCATAGAGTTGGCTTCGTACTAGTGGACTTCCAACCAGAAAACACGTACTTCTGAGAGTACCCGAAGACTGAGAATTTAAGCTGGTGTAAAGAATTTTAAGGGAATCCATTTCCTTGTCCTCAGTCTCCTGCCGTCTCCCTACATGAACTTGACCATACCGGTGGTCTAGGCACTATACCATCTCCTTTTTTTTTTTTTCTTTTTTTTATTTTAAAGAATTTATTTTTTTCCTTTTTCTCCCCAAAGCCCCCGGGTACACAGTTGTATATTCTTCGTTGTGGGTCCTTCTAGTTGTGGCATGTGGGACGCTGCCTCAGTGTGGTTTGATGAGCAGTGCCATGTCTGCGCCCAGGATTCGAACCAACGAAACACTGGGCCGCCTGCAGCGGAGCGCGCGAACTTAACCACTCAGCCATGGGGCCAGCCCCTATACCAGCTCCTTTTTATTCAACCTTCCTTTTACAGTTGCCGTTCTCCCACTTTACAGAAGAAAGACCTCCTTCTCTCCCACCCTGAGCATGGTGCGTGCATCGTGCATTGCTGTGTATCAAAACCTCTGTGTGCTAAACACAGAGAACTTTGCATTATTGGTGTTGGTGAGAAGGGGAATCACTACGACACTTCAACAAAAGCTTGCAAGTCAGGTGGCTGTTAAACTTTCTTTAAAATTATTTGGTTTCAACAAAATTAAAGAAAAACCAAATTAAGTTTTCATCTGATAGATCATTCACCAAAAATATATCTTGGCAATAAATCACTATCTGATTTTTCCCTTTTGATGTAAAATTTACCTACACTAAAGTGTACAAATCTTACTTAGGAATATGTTCAAAATATTGGGTGATATTATAGTTTTAGTCTTCCCTACTTATTAATGTAAGCATGACTCCTCTTGTTTATATAAAAAAAGAAATAGAAGTGATGATGAGCTCTGACTTATACAAGCAATAAACCCATCTCATTAAATTATGGGTTCCCAGTAAAATATGTGAACTAGTTATGTTGTTTTAATCAATTATATAATACTAAAAATTGTAGTAATTCAATCTGGAAGAAATATTTAGCACTTAAAACGTTATAGGGAGATTATGATATTTTTCTTACATGGAAGTGTACAGTGATCAATAAGTCTTTTAAGCACAAAATACATCACATTAGGATAAAATTCCATGGGTCAACTGGAATAGAAGTACAAATTAAAAGCGTACAAGTAAAATTTCTAACTGTAAAGAGGAGCTTGTTTGTAAACATCTAAATAGATATTGAGGTGTATAGAATTCAATGAAACTGGATACATTTTAAAGAGTTATTTAACATTTACTTTTAAAAATGGAAATTACTCCTTTTCAACTATATAATAATATAAAGAAATATTTGAGATGTTGACTCAGAATTTGTGAGGAGATAAAGTTTGCTAACATTCTTTTGGGGGATATGCAAGACACAAGTTTGCAGAGCAAGACTTGCTGTTACGTAACTTGGCCGCAGGCCACTGACTCCGATGTTTGGGAGGAAAACTTTCACTTGTCTTTTAGATATATGGTAATATTTTCTGAAACTAAAATTAGGACAAAGTCTGAGTACTCTATAGGATATTTCACATTAAAACAATATTGCTAGATCTAGGACGCTGTGGTCATTATATCATAAGCTAGAAATCAAAACAAGAAAAATTTCCAGGAGGATTTTTTTTTTCTTCTTTTGATTAGGATTGAAATGTCCTGTATTTGTCTGATTGTAAGATTCCATTGATTGTAAGCTGCACTGTTGGTTCAATTACCTTTTGGTGCTAAAAGTTAGCATCATGCTCAATGGATATATAGAGTAAAAAAAAAAAAAAAAATCCTGTGTCAGAAATGTTAAAATACAACTGTGTGGGGGGCTAGCCCTGTGGCCTACTAGTTAAGTTCTCATGCTCTGCTTTGGCAGCCCACAGTTTTGCCAGTTCGGATCCTGGGCACAGACTTAGTGCCACTCATCAAGTCATGCTGAGGTGGCATCCCACACAGCAGACCAGAGGGACCTACAATTACTATATACAACTATATACTGGGGGGCTTCGAGGAGAAGAAGAAAAAAAAAAGATTGGCAACAGATGTTAGCTCAGGTGCCAATCTTTAAAAAAAAAAAAAGACTGTGGGCATAATGAGGTGTCTTAAGATTAAAGAAGTAAGCTGCATATACACAGCAGCTTTCTAAATAGCAGGTTCTTAATCTTTCCTTTTATGTGGCAAGGTTAACTGATGACTAAAATTCGTCAAAGTTATTTTCGCTAGTGATAGGAAAGAACAAACTCTGAGTTTCTGTTATTGGCATGACATCATACTGGGCATTTGGGTTACAAAGACGTATGAATATGATCAATTTTTTTATATAGACAGAAGAAAATTTACTAAGGAGGAAACAGCACAATTGGTGCTAACAATTTGGAAGCATTCACAGAATAGATTGTAGTTTGTAGGGACTGGCCCAGTAATGTAGCAGTTAAGTTCGAGCGCTCAGCTTTGGCATCCTGGGGTTCACAGGTTCGGATCTGGGTGCGAACCTACACACAGCTCATCAAGTCATGCTCTGGCAGCATCCCTCATACAAAATAGAGGAAGATTGGCACAGATGTTAGCTCAGATGCTAATCTTTCTCACCAAAAAGGAAGGAAGGAAGGCAGAAAGGAAGGAAGGAAGGAAGAAAGGGGAGCGTTATAAAGATCATAAACATTCTTTAAAAAAAGAAAAGCATAGATTGAACTGTAGACAAGGAGCAGGATTTAAATCTGTGTAGAACAGAGGCTGGCTAACTATGGCCCAAGAACCAAAGACCACCCAACATCTGTTTTTGTATAAAACCTTAAGCCAAGAATGGTTTTAATGTTTTTTAATGGTTTTAAAAAATTGAAAATATTATTTGGTAACACATGAAGATTATGCAAAATTCAAGTATTGGAATACATCTATGCTCGTTCATTTGTTGTTGGGCTGGTTTGCTCTACAAGGCAGAGTTGAGTAGTTGTGACTGAGCTCATATGGCTTGCAAAGCCTAAAATATTTGTTATCTGATCTTTAACACAAAAAGTTTGCTTATCTCTGATGTAGAGAAGCAACTTTACAGACAGAGCTGGTGACGCCCACAAATGCCCAGTGGTGGGAGTGCAGTGTGATGAAGGACAGGTAATAGAAGAAGTCGGTAGAGGTGGCTTGGGCCACCTTGAGAGACCTTACATTAGGCATTGAGATACCACAGCAGTCTTCTGAGCCAGGGAGTAATGGTCATAGTGCTCTTTAGAACAATTAATTTGGGAGTAGTATGTAAAATAGATTAGAATGCAATATTAACAACTGGGTTAGAGAAACAAGTTAGACAATTACAGCAATGGTATAAATATGAGGCAGCGTGTATCTGAAGCTCAGTGGCAGTTTAGGAATGAAAGGAAAAGAACTCATAGAAAACATTACCTCTAATATTTATTATTAATAATTAATAACAATATGACTTTAAAGATCTTTTAATCTTAATTTTACCCCAGGCTTAGTAAACATGATTTGACCCAAGCCTGTTATACAAAACCATGTAAGTAATAAGACTCTACTCCAAATGTGAAATTAACTAACCAATCACAGAATCCCCTCTTGGATGCAGTGTTGTTAACTTACTCAACTGTTAGTTCATTTATTCACTAAGAGTTTATTCTGTGCTTCTATGTTCTAAGCACCCTTCCTGGTGGCCAATAAAAGAGCAGTGAACAGAAGAGACAAAGACTTTTCTCTCCTCATGGAACTTACATTCTAGTAGGGAAAGAAAAGAAGGAAACGTACGATATAATACAGGCAAATGATGATGGTAAGTGCTACTGGGGGAAAACAGGCAAGAGGGCTAAGTTGTGAAGGGGGTATTTTTTATATAGCACAGTGAGGGAAAACTTCCCTGAGGAGGCACCATTTAAACAGAGTTGAATGCAGAGCAGGAGTAAATCATGTGACTGTCCAGGTAGAGGGAAGAGCAAGTACAACAGCTTTGAGTGGGAGCGTGGTCACCAGGTTTGAGGGACGTCAAGGAGACCAATGTGGCCACAATGAATCAGTGAGCAAGAAGCAGAGTAATGAAAATGAGAAGTAGCAAAGGGGCACAAAGCCAGAGCCTTCTAGGTCATCATAAGAGCTTTGGATTACACCCAAATAAAATGTGAAGCCATTGGAGGATTTTGAGCAGAGAAGTGGTATAATCTGATTTTTTAAAAGGACCCTTGAGATGAGAATGAGTAAGGGCAAGGGTGTGTGGAAGCAGTAGGACCAGCTAGGAAGCTATTTGTAGTAAACCAGGTGAGAGATGATGGTGGCTTAGACCAGGGCAGTAGCAGAAGAGCTTGTGAGAACCAGTCAGACTCAAGATAATTGTTTGAAGGGAGAGCTGATAGAATTTCCTGATGGCAAGACAAAGAAATGAGACAGCAGTGACTCCAAAGTTTCTGGCCCAAGCCCCTTGAAGGATGGAGTTGCAATTAACTAAGATGGAGGAAGCAGCGGAGGAACAGCCTTGGGGTAGGAGTGACGTGGAAAGAGACCAGGAGTTTGTTTTTGAATATGCTAATTTGATATGCTTATTAGATATCCAAGTGGAGATATCAGATTTGCCATTGATGATGAAATAATGACATCTCTTGAGTTTCTCAAGGAGTGTCTGGAAACTGCCAAGGAGGCCTAAAGCGTGTGTTTGGAGAACAGATTCCAACCAAAGGTAGAAATTCAGAAATCATTATCTTTATGCTATTTAGTGCCCCAAGAATGGCTGAGACCATCAAGGTAAGAATTTAGGTACTGAAGAAGTCTGAGGACTGAGTTTTGGGTTTCTCCAGTGTTAAGAGGTCAGGGAAATGAGGAGTCAGTAAGAGAAATAGAAAAATGGTAGCCAGTTAGCTACGAAGAAAACCAAAGGAGGGTGGTGTGCTAGAAGACCCTTGAAGAAGGTGTTTCAAGGAAGGAGTAAGCAACTGTTTTAAATGACAATACATTGGTGACCTTGACCAAGGCCACTTGAGTGACAGAGGGTAGAAGCCTGAATTGTATGGGTTCAAGAGAGAATAGAAGGAAGATATTGGAGTAATAAACTCTCTTTACAAGAGTTCTGATCTAAAGGGGAGCAGAGAAGTGAGAGTAGTTTGAGAGAGATGTGGGATCATGGCAGGGTTTTTAAAGATAAGGGAAAATGTGTGTTTTATGGGAAGGATCCAGTAGAGATAGATAAACCAAGGTGCAGGAGAGAGGGTAGAACTACTGGCATGATGTCCCAGAATGTCAAGTGGGGATGGGATCTATGGTACCACGTCAAGATTGGTCTTAGAGAGGAGCACAGACAGTTCATTCTCATAAATGCAACATAGCAGGAAGCAATATAGTGAAGAACTTAAGAGAACAAGCTTGCCTAGAGTAGGCAGAGAGGATTAAATGGAGGTTGGAGTTTTGCTGGAATAGTACAATGAAGGGAGACGTAAGGGAGTTTAGGGTGATTATAATGATAGACAGTGGACCCTTGGTTGGTGCTGAAGAGAGCAGTATTTGTCACCTCAAAACATGCCTCTTTGGCATGAGGCTTGTTTTGAGCTCCAGGCAATCAAACTCCAGCCGGTTCAGGAGAAGCTGCTACCTCCCCTTCAGCTGCCTGAATTACAGTGGAAAGGGGGCTTGTACTAGGAAAGAGCTATTAACAGAGATACCTTTTTCCTAAGAAACTTGTCTGCATAACTGGGCAAGCTTTTTTCCCAAATATCTCCCCTGCCTTCCTCCCCTTTGTATCACAGACCCAAAGTCCTTCCATTAGCTCAGCATGTTATATAAGCCTCAATTACTTGGCTGCCTTTTGAGTCTCATATCTTTGGGGTTCATGTACATACAAAATTAAATTTGTTTTTCTCTGTTAATCTCTTATGTCATTTTAATTGTTTGACCAGGCACAGAACGTAGAAGGGTAGAAGGAAAATTTTTCCTCCCCAAAAGTACAAAGGAAGAAGCAAGAGACTAAAAGCCAGACAGTGAAAAGACTGTAGGATTAATGGACCGTAGGTCTAAGAATCTTTGGCATCATGGCATTAAAAGGAGTGAGATGGAAACATAAGAAGTAGTTGTTGCAAAATAGGATAGCTGAAATTGCTATTAAGAAGGGGATGTAGTCATAGGTAACAGGTGGAAGGTATGCTGATGGAAGTGGATGGTGTCTTAGTCAGCTAGGGCTGTGCAATATTGTGATTTATCAGAAATATTTATTGGGTCAGTCAGATGACTAACATATATTTCTCATATGTGTTTGGTCTTCATGGTTCCTGGCTCACAACTCCCCAATTTCCTGAGAGAAACGGGAGCTTCTTTTGCTATAATATTTGGCCTTTTGTTCTCAGTTTCTGAAAACACTTCAGAGCCATAATAGTGAAATGGGTGCCTTGTTATTGATAACAAGCCCCTTTCCACAACATTGGGTTTATGTTAATGAGGTGACCTTTGGAAAGCACCTAAGGGTGGGAGCTGGTTGCCAGGGGAACCAACCTTGAATAGAGGGTTGGAATTTTCAGCCCTACCACCCAACCTCTAGGGAGGGGAGAGGAGCTGGAGATTGAATTCAACCACCTGTGGCAATGATTTAATCAACCATTCCTATGTAATGAAGCCTCCATAAAAACCCAAAAGGATAGGATTTGGAAGGCATCCTCATTGGGGAACCAGAACGATTCCACATATCACTGTGCTGGGCCCCAAAATCCACGAGGACAGAAGCTCCTTTGTTCAGGACTACACCCTATGTATCTCTTCATCTGGCTGTTAATTCATATCCTTTAATATCCTTTGTAATAAACCTGTAATCTAGTGAGTAAATGGGTTTCCTGTGTTCTGTGAGTTGCTCTAGCAAATTAATCTAATCCAAGGAGGGGATCATGGGAACCTCTGATTTATAACCAGTTGGTCAGAAGTAACACCCTCGTAACACACCACAGGTAACGCCCTGGGCTTATGATTGGCATCTGCGGTGGAGGGCAGTCTTGTGGGACTGAGCCTTTAACCTGTGGAATCCGATGCTATCTCCAGATAGATAGTGTCAGAATTGAGTTGAATTCTAAGATACTCAATTGGTGTCAGAGAAATGCTTGTTGGTGTGAAAACAAACCCCTCAGCACACGTTGGAATTGGGTGCAGAACCTAAACAGGCTTCCATGACAAAATAACATAGACTGGGTGGTTTCAGCAACAGGAATTTATTTGTCCTAGTTTTGGAGACTGGAACTCCAAGATCAAAGTGTCAGCAGGGTCAGTGCAGAGGGTCACTTTTGTTGTGCTCAGAAGGCCTTTCCTTGGTGAATGTGGGTGGAGAAAAAGAGAAAGCAAGCTTCCTGGTGTCTTCTTATAAGGGCACTAAACCCATCAGGAGGGCTCCACATGCATGACCTCATCCAAACCTAATTACCTCCCAAAGGCCCATCTCCAAATACCATCTCCTTAACCTGTGGCAGATGGGGAGGGAGAGGAGGATCCTGATAACAGGAGTAGAGGAGGACAAGGAACTGCGTAGTTATTGGTTATTGGTGTGATCATCTATGAAACCACAAGAACAATGTTAGAGAAAGTAACAGTGAACCAGGATTTAAAATTCTTAAAGAAGAGAAGTAACCTAGGATCTATAGATGATTGCAACAAGGAGGCCATTGTTTGGCACAGTCTGATGGCATGAGATTCAGAGCTGAGCATTTTCAGGAAAGAGTGAGTAAGAATGGTCACCTTCGTGCCAACTCATAAGGGGAATATGGGAGAGAAAATAGCTTCTATTTGAAGAGGCTTCAGAGAAAGCAAAATTCTCAAGGTAGACTCTGACAAGAAGGTGGAGAGAGAACATTCATAGCAGAAGCCCAATGGGACGTTTACCAAAAAAAGTATTTTATTTACCTGTACAAAAAGCTTCACTGGCCTTGAGAGATCAGTCAACCTTAACTTGGAAAGTCTTGGCCATGCTTTCACAATTATGTAAGAGTCGCCTTATTGTCTGATTTTTCTTTTAGCAATATGTAAGTTTCTTGGAATTGTGTATAGTTACAATTCTAATAAGGAGGATATTAAGTGCAGTCGGGGAGTCTATTATTTAAAGAAGCACAATGGTAAATCTTTCGGGGAAGCGCTGTGTCTTTATGAACCAAATTTCCCGTGTTCTCTTTTCAGTGACAGGTCCACCACAGCTATGATTGTGATAAGAGGAATCGCCTATGCCAGAAGGGGCTGGCTGTGTGAGGACTAGGGTGGGGTTCTGGGGCAGATGCCAGCAGTGGGAGTTAGCTGTGCTGATGACTACAGCAAGGGGAATTTTAATTACTACTCAGGAGGAGTCAAGCGGCATAGTTGGACCCAGTCAGGGGGAGGGACACTGAATCAGCATTTTTTTTTTTTTGGCACTGTGTTATCCCTATCATTCTGGTTCCTCTTTTCCAAATTAACATTTTCTGGGTTTATCGTACATTCACTCTTCTTTAATATACATCGAATAATGGCTATCTGCTGAAAGAAAGTTCTGAAATGCTGTTCTGTCTTATGTAAATCTGAAAAAAAGTGATTTTGCCCGCCAAAAATAACCATTACATTGCTGGAAGAGGATGTGTTCTGGAAGAATGGCTAACAATTTAAATATAAATGAGTACAGATTTTATAGCTCCACCAAGATGGTGGAGGCAGGGGAAAAAAGGTGTGTAGAATGTAAATGTTTAATGGTCTGCAATAAGGTTGGCGAATACTTGATTCCAAACTCCTCCCCCTCCTTCACCACCAAACCACAGGGGACAGGAATCATCAGTCTTCTCATTCTTCCCGCTGAGCTCAAAGGAGGTCGCACATTCTTGAATACACTTTTCCAGGCACCAGTCCTAATCAATTGGTGTCAGAAAGCAAGGTAAAATCCAACCATCATCTCAGGTCTGGATGTCTTCTGTGTTTCATGGGAAATGCAATCTCCTTGTTATGTTCTTCAAAGGGAGCCATATCCTTGAGCCACAAAGTCGGCATTTGTAAATATGGTCGATTATTCAATAACGTTTATTTTATATTCTGACTATGAATTTTATTGTGTCTCATAATAGGGATATATATAGCCTTCAACAGTTTGTAATGTTTATATAGTGCCTCTGGTAAGGGGAGATGATTATTTATGCAGTAAATCCTCTGTAGTGATTATGGTGATTATATATAAGATTGGGTTTAATAATTTGAAACCTGTATTTCTAATATAATAATTATAATATGTAAATAGACTTTTTAGTTAATAACATTATTTATGTCTAGGATTTACATATGAATAGATATTTGTTTATATTTTTCTACTAGTGATTTCAGTGAGAAATTTATCTCAGTAATTTAAATATCTTTAATTAAAATCCCATTTAATATGAATAATGCATTCCATCATATAATTATATGGTTTAGAGTTTGGAGAGATCTTAGAGATTATTCCACCCTAGAAAGTAATGCAGAAATTTCCTCTATGACATTTCTTACAGATAGTCACTCAGATTTCTCAGGACATCTCCAGTGAGAGAGAGGGTAGCATCTCCCTAGATAGCTCATTTAGTATGGGCTCAACTGTAATTATTAGAAGTTGTCTTTTTTAAAAGCAAATCCCAGATACGTTATTTCACCCTTAAGTACTTCAGCAAATATTTTTTTTTGTAATGGAGGAGGGATTTGCTAACAAAACAATTACACTATTGTTACATCTAATAAAATTTAAAAAGGGAAAATAGATTAAATAATTATGGAAAAAATTATGGTTGTTTTAGCTGGATGAGTGGTACATGGGGATCATTATGCTCTCTTATTTTCAATTTGGAAGTTTTCCTAATGAAATGATTTAAAAAATATTACCAGAAGTAACCAAAAGAAAAATATGTATTTCATAAAAAAAAATCTTACATTCGGTGGAAATCTGCCACTCTGTGATTTAAACCCATTTCACCCACTACAGCAGTGGTTCTCAAACTTTAGTGTGCATTTAGATTATCTGGAGGGATTGTAGTAACACAGATTGCTGCCCTCCACAGACCCCAAGAAACTGGCATGTCTTAGTTCTGTAGTGATACCAAGGTCGAGGGCCTCACTTTGAGAACCATTGGCCCGTGTTAGGTCTAGCGGAGCCAATGCAATGGCCCCAGTACCCGAAGACATAATTACTGAGTGCCATGAGGGGTAGAAATGTTAGTGCTTGAGATGCTTAAATAAGAAACAGGGAGCAAGTCAGCTTCTATGCCGTGTTCTCCTGCATCCTTTTACATTTCCAAATATAGATACACAGGAACTTTATACAACCTGCCCACCTGAACTGAGCTTGTCACTAGGTATAATTATGAATTCTATATAGGAACAAGTAACTTTTACCATGCAAATGAGAGTTTAAAATACTTTTATTGCTATGGAAAAACCAATTATTCTGATCCCTGAATTTAGTTGGGACAGGTGAATAATTGTGCTGGCATGGTGGACTGACGAGGTTGGCACCCCTGTAGGCCCAGTAAGCATTTCAGTGCTGGTTATGTTTGCTGCTCACTTTTACTCCTAGAAACTCATTTACTCATCTGGAAGATATAGGTGAAAATGTAATTTAGAAATGGTATATATATTTTTCACTTTTATATTATTCTAAGTGTTGAAAGAAGTTTTCCCTTCACAATAGCTTCCGATTAAAAACCTGAAGAAACTGACTTTACTCATAATTGGCAAAGCATTTAAAATGCTCAGCTTAGGAATCATTTGGGATAAGGACATCTTGAGGAGACTTTGGTTCCCTCATCAAATACGTATTGAGCTCTGTCTGTCTATAAGATAGTATGTTAGGTATATAGACAACACAAAGATGAATAAACAGGGATCTTGCTTTCATGGTCCCAGCAAGTAAGAAAGTTATAATGTGTATGCAAGTAACTTCAAATGATCTTCCATGCTCAGAGAGTTCCACAAAAGATGCTGTTTACTGAACTCAAGATATGCTCAACATCTGAAAATAAAGCTATTAGATATTCCCAGTTCTAATTCCTTATTTCTCTCCTGTCACACTTAAGTTTCTGGAAACTCTATCTGTTTTCTTGTCTTTCTTATCTCCCATTTACTTCTTAAATGACTGCAAGTTGGCTTCTGCTCAAATTATTCTCCTGAAAATTCCTCTTCACAAGGTCATTAGTGACCATTTTAATCACAAATTAAAAAAAAAGTTTAGAAATTTTTTAATCTTACTAGATTTTTTTTTAGTTACTTAATAGGATTGGTAAATTTTCCTGAAATTTTTTATTCCCCGGAAATCCATGACATCCTGCTCTCCTGCTGTTTTTACTCTAGGTGACTATAGTGAGTAATGTCTTAATGACAGCAACCTAATCTGTTCAATCCGTTTATTTTTATATCACCCAAAGCTTGGCACATTACAGATTTGATGTCCTCCAGGAGAAATTAGAGTCTTCAACAGCAAATGTGTTCTGGACACTTTCCTCATGCAAGTGTTCTTTAAAGGCACCATGAGAGAAAAAATGAGGACATATGTGTATTCTAAAGGAGTTTACAATCTATAGGATACTGTGTAATCAAATAACCACACGATTCAGAAGTTTAAGGCAGAGCTGTAAAAGAAGTAACAAGTACTATTTACAGTTTCGTTTTTGGAAATATGGCCAAGTAGACAGTTAAAGTCCTTTAATTTTGTTTTTTTGTGAGGAAGATTGGCCCTTAGTTAACATGTGTTGCCAATCTTCTTTTTGCTTGAGGAAGATTGTTGCTGAGCTAACTTCGGTGCCAGTCTTCCTCTATTTTATGCAGGATGCTGCCACAGTGTGGCTTGATGATGATCCTAGGTCTGTGCTGGGGATCTGAACCTGCAAACCCCAGGCCACCAAAGTAGAGCATGCAAACTTAACCACTGTACCACCAGGCCAGCCCCAAAATCCTTTAGTTTTTTAGGAAGAGGGTAGAGATATTGATTAACATTAGACTTTATGTAATCATGCATGTTACAATTTTAAGGGTGACTATTAAAATAAATTGAATTTATAATCTCTAGAAAGTAAAATAAAGGAGAAGCATGAAGTTAACAGAAAATGAAGTTAAAACTCATGACGAAAGCAGGACAATTAGAAAGCACAAAATAAGATGTCAGCAGTAAATCTAAATATATCAGTAGCCATAATAAATATAAATGGATTAAATTGCAAGTTAAAAGCAAAAGATGATCAGACTTGATAAAAAAAATTTTTTTTAGCTATTAGTACCAGTGATGATCCATATGGAAACAAATTACCACACCAGATCCTATAGAAATCACTTCTATATGGTTTATTGAACTAAATGAGAAAAGCAAAATTTTCAGTCTTAGAAGAAAATAAAGGAGAACACGTGACCACAAGATGAAGTATTTCTTAGACAAGACATAATAGCATAAACCACAAGTGGGAAAGATGATTAAATTGAGTACACATGCATAAAATTATTTAATTTGTGTGAAGCATAATTAGACAATATACATTAGTTACAACAGTATTATTTAAAAAATTCTGTTCATCTAATGAAAACAAAAAACTACAAAGACAAGCCAAGGTTGAGCAAAGATATTTGAAAGTATAAGAGTGATGAAGGCCAGCATCCAGAATTTTAAAAATCTCTGAAACTATATGTAAGGAAAAGATAATTCAATTGAAAAATTGGTAAAATAGATGAACAAGCACTTTTTGGGGAGAAGAAAGACAAGTGACTAATAAACTTGTTCAAGTTCCTATGTAATCTGGAGAGTACAAATTAAAACCACTAAGAAACAAATGGTATCTCTCAGATTAGCAAAAATTAGAAAGCCCTGAAAACACCAAGTTTTGATGAGAATGTGCAACAATACTGGGAGTGAATATTGGAAAAAAATCCTACATCCCAGTAATTCAACTTCTAGGTATATAAACTCAGAAAAAACTCTGGGATATACATACAAGGAAATGATTTTAGCAACATTGCTTGCAATAGTAAAAAAAATGAAGCAATTTAAATGTCTAGCAACATGGGGAATGGACATGTATTATGTATATATATGTATAATACAATGATGTATTATGATGGAATACTCTATACTGGTAAAAATAAATGAGTTAGAATTACATGTGTCAGCAAGGCTAACTGTTGAGCAAACACTTCTCCCCTACAAATAGTCCTAAGTCACAGGACAAAATATATAGCATGATATTGTTTCAATATATTCTGAAAAATGAAAAACCGTATTATACATTATGTAGCATTACATACCTATGTAGCAAAATTATAAAGAATGCGCATGAATGGAAAATACCAAAATTCTGTTCACGGTTCCCTCTGTGAGAGGGGAGGCATCCCTTTATGGAATTCAAAGGGTGCGCTGAGATCCTCACCATGTTTTTAATTCTTTTTTTGTTAGTTACATTTCTCTCTATACCTTCTTATATATTTGACGTGTTTCAAAATATATGTTTTTTGAAGAACTATAAGAGTTGGGGGAGGGTGGCAAGATTGACTTTGACTGGAGGGAATCAAGGAAGGTAAGAAGCTGGCCAAAGAAGCCAACGGATAAAAGGCAGAGATGGAAGTGAAGAGGGCACCACAGTGCAAGGAGGCATCATGACTTCTGCCCTGAAGCCAGGAGCAAACTCAGAACACTGAGGGTGGCCTGCTTCCACGGGAACATGGAGATGGGGAGAGAACAGGAGGAAACGTAATTTAGGATGCTTCAGGAAAAGCTTTGACTATTAGGGTTTTGTATTGTGTTCATATTCAATAGGGAGATATTTAAAGCTTATTAGCAGGGAACTGTAAGATTTGGTGTGCACTTTAGAAATACTAAAATGGCACAGAATTCATCAAGACCTGGAATGTAAAAGTGATGAATCTGATAAGTGAAGATACTTAAGAAACCATTGCAATATTCCAGGCAGGAGGTGATGGATAGTTACTTGTACCTAATAGGTGGCACTGAAAGTGGAAAAGAAGAGATGGACATCAGAAATAGTATTGAGGTAAGAGGGACAAATTCAGAGTGTGATCGAGCGTGGAGTGTAGGGACGACATGTAAGGATCATAGGTAACTTCAAGCTTCTGCGCTAGATGGCAGAATAGTTACGACATTAATAGAAACAAATATCAGGAGAATGCGCTGGTTTTGAAAACAAAGTTCAGTTTTACACACATTGAATTTTGTGTATTCCCTATAGAGATATGGAGAAGGCAGCTGAGAACCATGTATCTGCTCAATGGTGATATTAGAAGACATGTGCAGTAGTTATGATTCCATCCCAAGGCAACAAGTAAAGAAAGTGTTGGTCAAAATAGAATCTTCTGGAATGACTACTCTTAGGATGCTGCAAGAGAAGCAGGAAGAGTTGCGTAACCATTCCCAAGAAGGGACTAAGTAAGTGGTCACAGCATCGTGCTGACTTGAGCTGAGGAACTAGAACTGAATTTAATGATTCACACGTCACTGTACCTATTGAGAGTGGTTTAAAAAATATGGCTAAAAATGTAATGCATTATTTAAAATCTCTAATGAAGTTCTGATTATAACTTAGTTTGTAAACATAAAATTTCTAATGCTATTTTAATTGTGGCATTTGGCTCCAATTCCTGTACTGATTGTTTCCTACTTCTTGTCCTGTTCATCACTCTTCCAGGGACTTTCTCATCTTAAAGGCATTTACCAAACAATAGTTTGCAGAAATAATTACAGGACAAAGCAAGTGTAGTGAAACACTTGAGCTTCATTTCTTCCATTGACAGGGGCATCTTCCAAAGTCCGAAGGTTTTAAAAATGACTTTGCTCCAGTGATTTTGGTGGTAACGCCTATTATGTTTACCTGTTTTAGGGACATCCATTGAATAATGGAATTAGTGTATGTTTTTCTTTTTAACTCAAGTAATCAATTTGTCTGTCTCATGACATACCTAGTCCCTCAGATATAACAATATATTGGTGATGTTCCTGTACTCAAGTCCTTTATGTAGAACATTTATATGGCCTAATTCATGTCTTTACAGACACACAGTTACTTTCTCCTTAAAGTATTTTTCTAAAAAGTCCTAGTAAATCCTAAATATTTAGCATTTGGATAAAAAAATCTATATTTGTTTCATTCTTATTTTCACATGCAGAATCATCATAGACTCTTAAATCTGGACAAGGCCTTAGAGAAAATTAACCTGCATCATTTGACACATGAGGAATGAAAATCTCAGAAAAATTAGAGGACTAAGTACAAATCACATGACGTGTTAGCACATCATACATGACTTGAGTTGTGCAGTTACAAGGACCAGCACATAATGAAGTGATTAACAATTGCTGGCCTATTTCAGTCATTCTAAATATTATTAGATTCCCACTATGGACATCACACCATGTTAGGAGCTGATGAGGAAACAAAAGGAGGTGATGAGACTGTCCCTTCCCTCTAGGAGGTAGACATTTGGGGGAATCTGTGCTGTGCGATCCATAGAATCTAATATAGAAAGTTGTCAGTGTTGGAAGAAGGAAGAATGAATGAATGATTTTAGCTAACAAAATGTCTTTTCTCTGTTACTTGGTAAAATTACTAATAGACAAGCCACTCAAGGGATTTTATAGATTAGTGTTTTTTAAACAAAGCCATCAAACCCATTATCAAGTGCCAGATACTTTGAGAGTTCACTTCGACCAAAAAACAAAGTCTTGACCAAGGAGGATTGGGAAATTAGTTAGATTTGTACCCCTTTGTCCTTCATTTAGGAAAACTCTTTACCTCTCACTCAATACTGGAAAAAGAGGCTTATGCACAAAGGCACTTTGAAGTGGGTATATGTGAAAACAGTAGATCTTAGGTATTCAATCTAATGCCACAAAATTTTGAAAAAACTAAAATTTAATTCAGGTTAGCATCTCAGGTTATTGTAAATTAGACAAATTTTGTGGGAAAGGGATAATGGCTAATAAAGGAATTGAATGCTAAAATAGAGGAAGAGAGATATAGTATAGTTCCCCTTTATTTTTTTTCTTCTAAATAATGTATTTGAATTAACAAAAATTCTTTTGGATGTGTGTAGGACGAAAGGCAGAGGAAAGGACTATTAGGAAGGAAACCACAGTAAACTGTGCCAGCATGACATTAAGCCATTATGATTAAGGGACACTAGTAAAATTCTGGAGTAAGGTTAATTTCCAGGAAACTATTCAAATTAGTTCCATTGAGTATTGAATAAATGCTTGGGTGTGTTACCCTTGCTTAAGACCTGAAAAGCATGCTTTCCCATGGAATAGGAAATGATTCTGGATCTGGCCACAGTGTGGAGATGTTGCAACACAGATTCACCTTGCCATACCCAGGAATGCTGAGTTCTTACATGGAAACATGGATTTCCATTGCCTGCACTGATTTTCCTTTCCATTTATAACATCTTATCATAAACTAGTGCTCCCATTTTCTAGCATAAGTTCATAAGTGTGTGTGGCACACTTATTTTTGGAGGGAACATTAGAATTTCTATGCATCTGGTGCCCCTAAATGTTCACATGTAATATGATGCTTTGAACTGATCCTCCATACTGAAACTAGGAATCCACGTAATGCTAAATAAACCAATTTCAGGATATAGTGCTCTTGAGAGACCCACTAGAGCATATAAAACAATAGCAAATACCACCACAGTTCATGGGTTTCGTCTAACAATGAAGTGGCATTCTCTGTAAAAAGCGTTCATGAATTCACGTGCAAATCCAGCTGTCCATTCTTTCTACAAAGGTCAAGTGCCGACTCCGTGCCAGGCACTCTTTCTGGGTATTTGGAGAGAGACAAAATAGACTTGATACCTACCTACAGGAATAGAGTGACATTAAAAAGATACACAAACACATAATTACTCTGTAAGATAAATGCAGTGAAGGGAAAATAAGGAGATATTATAAGCTGATTCAGATGAAAGAGAGGAAGGAGGGAGGTGATAAGTTAGCCAGGTGGAGAGTGCTCCCAGGCAGAGGGAACAACATTTGGGAAGGTCCTGAAGGTGAAGGAGTTTGGCAAGGTCAAGAGCCTGAAACAATGTTACCAGGTTAACAGGGCTCGAGCTGTTAGAGAGTGGGGTGAGAGTGGCATAAGGTGAACTTGCCAAGTAAGTCAGCAGGGGCCAGAACATTCAGGCCTGTGAGTGAAATGACAAGGGCTGTAGATTTTATTCCAAGTTTTGTGGGAAACCATTGGAAAGTTTGTAAGAGAGAGCAAGAAGATTAGCTTTTTGCTTCTTGCTATACCATGTAAATTCCAACTCTAAACATTAAGAACTTCAAGGATTTTTACTAGCTTTCTTTTTTCTCTCATTTGCTATTTCTTTTCCAGAAAATACTTTGGATGGGGAATGCTTGAAGTTTAAGGAATAGAGCTTTTAGGTAAAAAAAAAAAAAAAAAAAAAAATCCCTTTGAAAATATGTATGATTCTGGTGATAATATTCCACTCCTATATTGCAACACAATTCTCCATTCAGCAATGGTTTGGGTAATTTGATCGTTGAAAGGAATTTATCTTTATTTGAAAAAATTTTGGATCATTAAACTACTAAACTATATTTTAGCAGTGTTACCAAATTTATTATTTAGGAGAAAAGAAGAGCAAAAGAAAAAAATCCCAAAGATTATGTTCAATACATAATTTGTAGGACTGTAGATCCTTTAAGCTGAGCTGAGTATCTTTCGGCAGGAAGCGACAAAACGTAGGTTCTTCGCACAATAAATTTGCTATGTCACCCTTTGCAAACTGTTTACCATTATTTTGCATTCTTTAAGAATTCCAGCACCTACGTTACCCCACAGTGTGTCCTGGAGAGTGATTGTTGTGTGCTGAAGTGACAGAAGGTGCATCAGCATTGGCTACATGTTTTTTAATAAGTTATATATCGTCCACACTCACCAACTGTAAAGCTGCAACACAGGGCAGAAGAACAGAATGATGGAGAGAGGATGTTCACCACAGGGAAGAAACTAAGATGCGGAATTCTCTCAACTGAGTCCACTTGTAACCCACCCTCAGGACAGAAGGCAGAAAATTTACAGAAGTGGATGCATGGGAAACTTGTTCAAAAATGCACAGGTTTGGAGGGATTTAAAATGACGTTTTAAAGAAATTAAGTTGGAGATGAAGATCTTTTGTCTTTACCTGCATGCCATTTTGTTATACTTCTTTTCTTCTTGTAGATTCAAGTTTTCATTCGGTATCGTTTTTCTTCTGCCTATAGAACTTCCATTATCATTTTTTTCCCTAGTCCGGGTCTACTAACTATGAATTCTCTCAGCTTTTTTTGAAAAGTTCTTCATTTCACTTTTTATTTTAAAAGACATTTACTCTGGGTACAGGACTCTAGGTTGACTTTTTGTTTTCTTTCAGCATTTTAAAGATGTACCTCCATTCTCTTATTTCTGATAGTGGGAAGTCTAAAGTCTTTCTTATCGTTACCCTCTATATGTAATGTATCTTTTCCCCGCCTCTGGTTGCTTTTAAGATTTTTCTCTTTATGACATTATATGGATTTCAGGTGTCATCATTGTATTTCAGCTTCTGTATAGACTGCATTGTGTTCACCACCAGAAGTCTAGTTGCCATTCATCACCACACAAATGTGCCCCTTTACCCCTTCCACCCTCCCCTACTCCCTTCTCCTCTGGTAACCACCAATCTGTTCTCTGTATCTATGTGTTTGTTTATTGTATAACGTTATAAACTAATGTCACCTCAAAAAAAAAAAAAAAGAAAACACGTGAAAAATTAAATCATAATATGAATTAACTAACAATAAAAAAAGATTTATTGCTTGTTTTTAGCAATTTGATTATGATGTTCTCAGTGTATTTTTCTTTGCTTTTTTTTTAATCTTCCTTCAGATTTGTTAAACTTTTTGAGTCTGTGCGTTTATAGTTTTTATCAAATTTGGAAAATTTTGTGCAGTCATTTCTTCAAGTACTTTTCCTGTCCTGCCCCTCTCCCCCATTTGCTCCCCCTGGCCCCTAGACGCGAGGGTTAGGCACTCGCTCGGTGCCGTCCCACAGGCGCTGGGGCTCTGCTCATGGTTTCCACTTTTGTTTCTGTGCTTCACTTTGGACGGTTTCTGTTGCTGTCTTCCAGTTTACTTCTCTTCTTTCCCCCCTGAAGTATTTAATTTGCTGACAACCCCATCTAGTGAAATTTTTATGACAGATAATGTACTTTTAATTTCTGGAAATCTCATTTGATTATTTTTTATATCTTCCAGTTCTTTCCTCATTATACTTATGTTCTCTTTTAAATTGTGAGCCTATTTACAATATTTATTGTAACTCCTTTTAAGTCTTTGTCCACTAAATTCATCATCTCTGTTACTGCTTGCTCTGTACATATTCGTTGATTTTTTTTTCCAAGACAAGGTTTCTATTTTCCTGTTTCTTGGTGCATTTAGTAATTTTTGAGTGGATGCTAGACATAGTAATTTCTCATTGTCAAGTGCTAGATTTCACTGGATTCCTTTAATAAGTTCTATCCTTTGTTCTGACAGGGAGTTACCTTACTTGCAATAAGTGTGATCCATTCAAGACTTGCTTTTAAACCATTTTGAGGGGTAAATGTAGCCCTTCTCAGGGCTGGTTCATCCTCAGTGTAAAGCGCAGTCTTTTCTGAGGACTCTAGAGACCCCAGTGTCTTAGTCTGCTTGGGCTGCAATACAAATACTACAAACTGGGTGTCTTGAGTAACAGAGATGTATTTTCTCACAGTTCTGGAGCCTAGAAGTCCAAGATCAAGGTGCCGGCATAGCTGGTTTCTGGTGAGAGCCCTCTTCCTGGCTTGCAGATGAATTCTTCTCACCGTGTCCTCACAGGGCCTTTTCCGTGCACATGCCCAGTGAGACTGGACTCTGGTGCTCTTCTTCTTCTTATATAAAATGACACCAGTTCTACTGGATTAGGGTCCCACTCTTCTGACCTCGTTTAACCTTAATTCCCTCCTTCAATGCTCTGTCTCCACGTACAGTCACACTGCGGGTAGAGCTTCAACACAGGCATATTGGGGGATCGAGGTTCAGTCCATTGCACCCAGCATATTCAATGAGGTTTCTGCACTCTGGCTGGTGGGAAGCTGAATGGATGATTCTCAGCTCTGTGAAAGCTGTCAAATTCTCTGTCTTATGGGTACCCAGGAGTCGTTCCTGCTCTTCAGTGGTTTTTTTTTTTGGCCTCGTTTTGTGGAGTTTCATCCTGCACATGATC
Source organism: Equus przewalskii (assembly GCF_037783145.1). Taxonomy (NCBI): domain Eukaryota; kingdom Metazoa; phylum Chordata; class Mammalia; order Perissodactyla; family Equidae; genus Equus; species Equus przewalskii. Next base: position 2,289,257 of record NC_091857.1, on the reverse strand, counting down.
ATATTGTTCTTCATTCAAAGACTCCAGAAAACCCCATGCAGATGTCTGGAGCCCTTTCTTCATCCTCTGCCTCATAAATTCTAGCTTTTTTGGTATCCCTGAACACCAGTCTATGTTTTCTGACCTCAGTGAGACCACCACACTCTTTGTGTTCCCCCATGTGCCGCACCTGGAAGTTTCTCACAGACAGAAGGCTGGTGTAGATATGGGTATAGCTATAGGACTTACATTGGTTCCTCTTCTCTCAGCTTCACAGTTCTCTTCTGCCTGTTGTCTAGTTTCTGGAAAGAGGTATCATATATTTTTCCAGTTTTCTACTTGTTTTTGGCAGGATGTAAAATCTCATGCATAGCAGTGACTCTTTCACAGACTTAAGCAGAAGTCCTTTTAATTTACCCTTGTAAAATTAAAATTTGTGACTAATGTTTTTCATAAGTAGATAATATTAAGACTTGCCTTCTAGATATATCTAAGATATATATGTAGAATATGTATAGAATATATGTATAGAATATATGTATAGAATATATATATAGTTTATATATGTACATATATAATATATATATGTATGTGTGTGTGTGTATATATATATATATATACTAGTTCTATCCAGAAGGCAAGTCTAGATATATCTAGAAGGCAAGATATATCTATCTTGTCAATCTAGATATATTAAGTCATACTGGTTCCAATTACAGCCCGAAAATACTGAAAATTATATTCAGTTAGTATCTAACCTAAAATCCCTATCAAATGAAAAATTCAGTCTCGCAGTAGTGAAAATATTGTGAAAAATTGCCCCTAGTTGAGAACCACTGCTATAATGAAGCCTTAGATTGACCAAACGTGAAAATAATGAAGCTCTTTGTTAACAATTGAATTTCACTGATCTCATGAACATTCTATAGCAGTGTCACTCAAACTTTTGTGCAAGTGAGAATTACACAGGTGCAAGTGTAGGGAATGCGTCTGAGTTTAAAAGTTGTACAGGTGATGATTATGCATCAAATGCTGAGACGATGTTCTGGAGCTCAAACTTGAGTGTGCATCGATCAGCTAGAGGCCTCGTTACAACACAGATTGCCAAGGCTCACTTCTTGAGACATGGATTCATTAGTTCTGACCAGGGCCTAGGACTGTGCGTTTCTAACAATTGCCCAGGTGATTCAGCTGCTGCAAGTCCTGGAACCATACTTTGAGAACCACTGTTACATAGCATAGTCATTTGTGCCATTTAACCCTGGTATTAGCAATTTTTCAAACAAAAGATTTTGTTAATGTGATAAATTTGAGATGACCATATGGTATAAGTCAAAGAAATATGAGAACTGGAATTAAAGTGGAAACAAAACACCTTGGTTTACATCTTGCTCAACCCTTACCAGAAAGTTATATTGTGTCTCTAAATCTCAGATCAATCATCTATAGAAAGGGAAGTATAATATAGGATTAGCTGCCATGCATAAGTAACCTTTAAATTAATTAATATTCAATAATAAACACTACTTTTGCTCCACCTCTTTCCTCATACACACTTCACTGAAAAAAAATTATACTGACAATAGCGTATGGACTCATTTTAACTGCAAAGGTTCTAATCAGTTAAGGCAAAAGTCCCTGGAGGAACTTTTATCAGGGGATCTGGAGCGTAATAATCATTTTAATCTTCTTGGTCAGTTCTGGAATAGTCTCTAAGAAGGACATCGGGCCCTGAGGTCTGGCTGTAGAGATTACATCTTGGATCTCTTTAGCTTCTTCTTGGAATACACAAATTCCAGATTTACTTTAGAATTAACCAGAACTTTTGATATTCTAATAATTTGAGGCAGAATTACAAATATGTCCACCATGATTATTTCACACTGAACTGAAAACATTTATATCTACTTTATTGGACTTTCTGGTTTACTTTTGCTCATTCTGGAGAAATGAATGACTTCGCTTGAGAGTTTACTTGAAAGCTTTTGCCAGTAAGATGCATCAGTCCTTAGGAGGTTACTTCTCCAGATAGACATGGTACACAATGTTCTTTACTACATTTTCCTGCTGGAGGGATGTGTAATGTATGTTACCACTTCTGTCATTAAGGGTATGGATCTTGCTTAGCATGACATTTTGTGGGCTCCTAGTTGTGTGGTATATTTATAGGCATCTAACCGGATGAATAACATCTGATGAGTTCAAAGCACACACATTAATGGTAGTTTGGACATCTTTCTGAATAAACTACAAAAACAAATCCAAATTCTGGGGCAGTGCCTCTATCTGTCCTATGATATTCATTATTGTAGAATATCACACAGTGGTGGTGTCACAAATGTTATGTCTCTGGAGCATCTTGTAACCTTGGGAGCAGAAATATCTGAAGAACCAAAGGAGAGTAAAGGCTATAATTAAAAATAAGCCCCAAGAAATAGTTTCCATGTGGTGGCGAGAAGCCCTCGAGCACAGCTGGAAAACTTCAGGCTGAAATATGTTGGGCCAATAGTTTACAGAGGAAAGTAGCAGGCTTTGTGGTTACATTTGGAAGTGAAATTCCCTTGCTTGGTCATAATAGCAAACTAGCTATAAAGTTTGGAAGAATATTCCCTAAAGAAGATTGTTACTCCCTGAATTACAAAGAGAAACATAATAGAAGATGATTTCTTAAATGAGAGTAGGGGCTTATTCTCACATTAAGAATAGTTGATTATGTACAAGTGAAAATAAGTTTCAAGGTGTAAAGAAAAATAGAGACGTATTTAATAATAAAGGGTTGAAGAATGCAAAATCCAGGAGGGGAGATTAGGATTTGGTATAAAGTTGTAAAATAAGGTAACATTTTAAAAGTCTTGTGGTACAAATCTCTTTTTAGTATTTGAATAAATGTCTCCATATATCCAAAATCAACTCATCATTTCCTTCCAGATTTGCTGCTGCTTCTGTATATCCTTTTGTGTTGTTGTTACTGGTGTCATCTCCCTTCAAGTCATCTAATCTTGAAATTTTGGTGTTATTTTTTATTTCTCCTTCTCGTCATCTTCCATGTTAAATCAATTGTTAATTTCTTTCAACTCTGCTGCGAATGGGTCATTCACATCGATATCTCTTTATTAAATTGTTTTAAGATGTTGGGATTATTGAAAATAGTACTAAAAGAAATGCCAGGCCCGCAGAGAAGGACCGTGAAGTAGCAGAGTCTTCAGGTGTGCATAATCACTTGGGAATGGGAGGAGGACTGGCAGAGTGGCTAATTCGCGGTTGGTGTTATTTTAAGAAATCAATGAATTGAAAAGCTAGAGTGGAATCCAGTAGGGATAGAACAGCTAAAAACAGATGTGTGGCAGGCATATGTGGGTAATCATGAGTAATATTTTTGGATGATAGAGGTGCGTTTTAGAACAAGAGCGTATACTGCTGTTGACAAGTCGTAGTATCAAACTATAAAAATGATTCCAAGTATGGGTCTATCTAGGGTGGAAACGGAATCTCCCTTTGAAGAAAGTAGGCTCAATCAATGTTTCTTCAACCTTCAGATATATTATTAGTAAATTGTTTAGTTGTTAGAATATAATTCTGGAGATTTTGTTCAAAGTGTTTTTTTTCAAATAACGATAAAATTTTTATTGTTGCTGAAAAGGAACTTAAAAGACCAATGCGATCTACAGCTGTATTAATGTGCATGCTGGCTCAGTCATTTGGATGTCAACATATGACAAATTGAAGTACTTTGTTCGAGAGCTAAATCATACTGCAAGTTCAGTGAGTCACTCGATGGATGCTAGGCTTGTTCTATGTTGTATTAGTTTTCTATTGCTGTATAACAAATTGTCACAAATTTAGCAGCTTAAAACCTATTTATTACTCAGAACTCTGTAAGTCAGAAGTCTGGGATGGCGTGGTGGATTCTTTGCTCAGGGTCTCACAGGCTGAATGCAGGGTATTGGCTGGCTTTGTTCTCATCTGGAGCTTGGCCTCTCCCCATAATTCCTGTTGTTGGCAGAATTCAGTTCCTTGCAGTTATAGTAGAGAGGTTCCCATTTCCACCCATGAGTGGGTGGCTGCTCTTATCTCCTGAAGGCATTCCTTCCTAAGTGACTCCTTCCATCCTCATAGCAGCAAGACCTTTTCATGCTTCAGATCTCTCTGACTTCCTCTTCTGCCATCAGCTGGAGAAAGCTCTCTGCTTTTAAGGGCTCACGTGATCAGATCAGGCCCACCCAGGTAATGTCCCCATCTTAAAGTCAGCTGTGTCACAAGCATAAGATAATCACAATAATGATATCTCATCATATTCACAGGCTCTGGGGGTAAGGGGGGCATCTTTCCCTCACAGGAGGCTTTTTAGAAATTTGCCTTCACACCTGTGTAATGTCAGCAATAGGATAATGAGGTTGTGGGTTGCAATGCGATCCTGCAGGAAAGATAGAATGGAACGGTTCTTCCTGCTGGGTCTGTAGGTATATTCTTGTCTCACTTTAAGTTAATTTAAATAAAAGCAAATTGCAGCAGAAAAGCAAAATAAATTCTATTCCAAAGACCAGAATGCCTTGGGAATGAGAGTTAATGCAGGAATTAATAATTTTCAAAGAATTAGAGTAAAATTCACTTAAGATGATATTTGACAAAATGAATTTGAAGACATCTTTGGTAAATTTGAAGACAATGAAGTCACCAATATTTTATGCAACAAGTTTCATGATGCCACTAAATTGCATACGTGTTGGCCAAAGGACTGAAGAGAGAGAAAATAATTTATCATTCTTAGATATTTTCAAGGAGAAGCATAAGAATAAAACCTTGTATTGCCATAATTTTTTATGGTTTAATAGAAAAACAGTGAATTGGGAAATATTGCTTTCTTAAGAAAACATTTCCTAATAAAATTAGTGGGTCTTTTCTAAATTTCCTTAGCAACATGTGTATACACTGTCTCCTCCCTGTATACACATACATTCTGTTCTTATGAATGCTATTAAAAAACTCTCCTAGAAAGAACTTTTTTGCAAAAAGTTTGGGCAGATTATTGTTAATTATATAAACCATTATAATTTAACAAAACTTCATATAAGACACATTCAAATCCACACACATGATTCGATCCCAAGAATATGTCCTTTGGGAATGGGAATGGATGTTTCATTCTAAGGGAAAATATGAAATTGAATTACTGAAAAAGAAAGAGTAACTCTATTTCTGGACTTAACCATAAAGAGGAATCTTATTTTTTCTGCTTTAACGATGGACGAATAATTTATTGGAAACATTTTAAGATATTGAGCTGAAATTGAATGAATTCCCATTTTCATTTTCTCCTAGGAAATTTGGTGGTAAGAGAAAAGGACAAAAGTTATTAGAAAGTTATGAGTTGGAAAATTAGGAGTTTTTGGAAGAGAGTTGTAATGTGTGTCACATGTGATTGTAATGTAAAACAAACTAATTTTATGAGGATCAATTTATTATTCAATTTTTTAAGATTTTTAAGGAATATTGTATAATTATTAGTGCTTTTTAAATTTTAATATTGTTATTATACTGGTCCTTACAAATGTAGCCTGATTATCATCTATGAATCTTTTCCTAGAATATTAAAGCCAAATTATATCATAAATTGGGAACATTATGGAGGCACAGAACCCTCTTCCTTCTTTTCCCTTTTTATTCTTAAATAGGTAACTTTTTTCTTTTAATTTCGCAGGTCAATTTTTTTATCATAATACATAATACCATAATATATTCTTATTCATGAGAAATTTTATTCAATTATTTAAAAAATGCTTAAATGAATCAAATTTAATGGTTTATGAGCACGTATCATTTACTTCCAGTTTAGGATAAAGTCTAAGTACAGAAAAACTCATTAGTCAGAATGTGATTAATTCAAAATGTGTAAGTAGTCAACCTGGATTAATTGGAATTAACCTTTTATGATTGTAAAGAGATAATTAATACTTTTTTTTTTTGGTGCAGAAGATTGGCCCTGAGCTAACATCTGTTGCCAATCTTCCTCTTTTTGCTTGAGGAAGATTGTCACTGAGCTAACATCTGTGGCAATCTCCCTCTATTTTGCATGTGGGATGCTGCCACAGCATGGCTTGATGAGTGGTGTGCAGGTCGGCTCCCAGGATCCGAACCTGCGAACCCCAGGCCACTGAAGCAGAGCACGCAAACTTAACCACTACACCTCCAGGCCGGCTCCGCCATATTTTATTTTTATACAGAGCAGGCATTGAGGCAAGGGAAATGTTTAGCCTGATATAAAAAGAATAATTTTTCCTTAGTTCTCTTATATTCTACTAACTTATCTTTCAAAATGTATCTTTTGAAATATATAAAATATAGAACATCACATAGAAATGTATTATCTTTCTCTAAAGCAATGTTTAACTTTCCTCATTCATTCATCCAATCATTAAGTACTTACTGCACACCAACTATGTTCCAGGCACTGGGAGGGAGGTAATAATAATAATAGAAATACCAATGGAAAATATTTACTGAGCAGCTGTTATGCGCCAGATCACTTGCTAAGCTCTTAACATGTGTTATTGAGGCTTTCCCACAACCCTCTTAGATAGGGCTATTTTTGTTTTTTTTAGGAAGAGTAGCCCCGAGCTAACATCTGCAGCCAATCCTCCTCTTTTTGCTGAGGAAGACTGGCACTGAGCTAACATCCATGCCCATCTTCCTCTAGTTTTTATATGTGGGATGCCTACCACAGCGTGGCTTGCCAAGCACTTCCATGTCTGCACCCGGGATCCGAACTGGCGAACCCCAGGCTGTCAAAGCAGAACGGGCGAACTTAACCGCTGCACCATCAGGCCGTCCCAAGATAGGTGCTATTTTTATCCCCATTTGTCTGATAAGGGGACTGAGTGTCAGAGATGCAATAACTTGCTCAAAGTCACAGCTAGTGCTAGATCCAGAATATACATGAGGTAGTCTGACTCCAGAGGGAAAAATTATCACCATTAAACTAACAATAGTGCAAGGAAAAATAGTATTCCTGCCCTCATCTAACTTCCATCCTACTTACTGGAGACAACGTTAAGGAAATAAACAAGCAAATATGTAATTACAATTAGCAATATACTTTATGAAAAAAATGATAAAGAATTATGAAAAGACCTAATTTAGGTGGCGAGGTAAGGGAAGTTGTCTCTGTGGCAATGGTATTTAAGCTGAGACTTGAAGCAGGATGGGTGGGAGTTAGGCAGGACACAAATGAGAAGGAGGGATGGCATTTCACATCTGGGGAGATGAGTATGGAGAAGGATACTAAGGTGTTGAGAACATGGTAGGTTGAGGAACTGAAAGAAAGGCAGCAAAGGGGAGAACGGCATGAAATGAGGTGAGGCAGGACTTTGTAAGATTTTATTTTAAGTTCTTTGGAACTTAAATGTTAAATTTTCTTTGGAAAATAATCCAAAATTTTCAATCTTTACATCATTGTTCAGGGCGTAATAAGAAGAACAGATTAGAAGGGGAAAGAGGGCATTCAGAAAGCCAATTAGGATGCTACTGCAGGAGATCAGGTACAAGAGAGTTTGGCTTTGACTAGATTAGCAGCAGTAGAAATAAAGATAAATAAATGAATTTGAGTACTAGTTAAAACAAAGGTAACAATTGATGTGAATGTGTGTGGGGATGGTGGTGGTGATAAGGAAGAGGGACATGGGTGGAAAAAATGGAGGAAGTACAGAAAACCAAGAAGAAACAGCCAGAGGGATAGGAGGAAAACCAGAAAGTATGGGATCAAAAAGCCTAGTGTTTAAAGAAAGTGTTCAGTTGTGTCAAAAACCCCTTAGAAATCAAGGAAAAGGATAGTGAAAATTTTCCATCATATTTGCTAACATGGAGGTCACTAATGGCTTTTACATGAAGAGTTTTAGTGGAATAATGGGAGCGAACACCAGATTAGAGGCAGTTAAGGAGTGAGTGCAGACAGCCTGGGTAAACAATTCTTTTGAGAAGGTTGACTGTCAAGGGCAATAGCTAGAAAAGGCTATAAAGTCAATGACTTATTGACTAGAGATATATTAAAGGGCACAAATTATTTGCTATTTCTCCCATTTCTAATTTCCCTCTCCTTGATTTAGGGTTGGCTTTACTGACTTACTGACCAGTAGAATGTGGCAAAAGTGATGTTCTGGGGCTTCCGAGGATGTCATTAAAAGCCTTGCAGCTTCTAGCTGGGCTTCTTGGAAAACTTGCTCTTGGAGCCATGAACCATCACCTGAAAAGTCTAAGAACCGACAAGGCCATGCTCTCAGAAGCCCAAGCTAGCCACACAGAGGCAACATGAAGAGAGAGATAGCTGACTGGCCCCGTCTGCTCTGGCCATCCCAGTGCAGGCAGCAGGCCTTGAGTGAAGAAGCCATCTTTAACATTGCAGCCTCAGCAAATGCAACGTGGAGAACTGAGAAACCCAGCAGACAGCCAGAAATGAGGCTCCAGGCATAGGGCCTCAGCAGAATTGTGTCAACCATCTTAACCCAGCTGAGACCTCAGTTATTACGGAGCAGAGGCAGACCATTACCACTGTGCTCTGATCCACACTATAATAAGCACAATAAAACTTTATGTCACTAAGGGTTGGGGAAGTTTTTCCCACAATAATAGATAATTGGAACAACCTTACCATATAGTAGTCGTTCAATAAATATTCATTTAATTGAATAGTACAATTCACAAAAATTCAACGTATTTAAAATTTTGCAGAAGCACATGCCAAAATTGGACATAGAATTATGTACAAATTAAAATTTTCTTAATATAATATAAAATTCAGCATTTCAATCGTTTAGTTGATCATTTGCCATACTACTCAAAATTAGTGAAAACTTTTATATTCATAAGTTATTTACACTGAAATTATTTAAATTTCATGTATATTTCAAGCAACTTTTTTTATCCCCAAATGTTGAAAAGCATTCTGCGTTGACTTGACATACACTTACTTTGTCCCAGGCATTATCCTAGGGCTTCATGTGTATCAACTCATTTAAACGAAGAACAGTAATGCCAGGTGGGTATGATTTTTATCTGCATTTTACACAAGAGCAATGAAGCACAAAGAAGTTAAATAATACCATCAAGGTCGTACAGCTAACACTTGATCAAACAGGGGTTTGAATCTAGCCAGCCACAGGCTCCAGAGCTGGTGTTTTAACTGCTCAGCTACATGACAAAGGCTGCCTGGTTTTCTTAAAGCAGTGACAGTCCTTCCCTCCCCCCACCCCACACACATGTTGTTTGGGTCCTTCCCTCTCACGTCTGTTTGAGATTGGAGTGCGTGACCATCAAGATGGGAGGAAAGTGAAAGAAAATTCTGGAACTAGGAGCACTTCTCAGACTGGCTATAACAGTGAGAACCTAAGGGAGAAGGAGGTACTTGACCAGAGAGATGAACAAGGAAGCTTCCCCTTTCTATCTCAGCTTAGGTCTGACCTGCCACCCGCACCCCAGGGATTATGTGCTGAGCCCTTCAGTTCCAGGATGCGTTTACGATTTCCTATCTGCTCCAATATAAAATCTCTGAGACCAGTTTTACTCAGAGCTTCATGGACATTTTAGTTATGCAATATATGAGGTCTGAATATTGTCACACATCCAAATAGAACTTAATTGTTAAGCTTTGCAGTCTCACATATACTCAATATCTAATATTTACGAATAAATACAACCCCCTTCTCCCAAAGTAGGCATAATTGCAGAAATAAAGGTGCTGAACTGTTCTTCAGGAAGGTCTTGGCAGTTTTCGAATATTCCTTAGCAACAGTATTCCACATTAACCTTCAAGCAAATGACATTGAACTGCTACCAAACTTTTGTGTCGTGTTACACAGAAGTATGACTCTGAGTGGTGGATTCTTGTAACTTTCTCTAAATGGATTACTCCCATCAGGAGAAGCATTATGTGTTAGAGGTGACTACTGATTGAGCTAGCAGGAGATACGTCTTTAGGAGGAAAAGCAACTTGAAATTTTTTTATAAGGTTGACTTTATCCCATTGAAAGTGATGGTATATGAAATGAAAATATCTTTTAAAAAATGAATTGTATGTAGAATACAGTATATGTTCTCCCATGCATCTATTTCTTTTTGCAGGTAAGAGCACTATTCACCAAATAATGTTTTCAGTTAATGTTTTGTATTAAGCAGATGTAATTTCTAGAATAATAACATTTGTGACCAACACCACCCTCACCATTGGGCATGCCTTTGCTGGAACTCCCTTTGCACGGGGACAGAAGGTTTGGCTATAAATGTGTATGGTGGTAAATGTGAATTTATCGTATGGAGGAAGCATGTCAATGAAGAGGAAGATGAGGCCACTCAAGGCCAGTGTGCAACGGTGGAGGGGAGATCAGCAAGTAACAAACAAAAGCCAGGTTCTGCCAGAGGGCCGGGATGAAGGCGGTTAGATAACGAAATAGCTTCTGGAGATTTCTCTAAGTGAGGATTACGGAAACTTATTGATGGGTGATCGAAGTTTTCTCCCATTCTCTTTTCATTTCAAGCAAAGATTAACATTTTCCCTTATAAGAAGCCTTAGTTTCTAGACAACGATAATTTTCACACCATGAAAAACTTAAAGCCTTCTAACTCAGCTACTTAAATATTACAAGATTCTGTTCACTGGTATCATCTGCTTTCAGATGATTTTGCTATAGTTATTATGTTTTAGAGAGCACTTTCTTATGTTTTAGGAGAAGATGGCCTCTAGTGCTATTCATTTCCGACGGTGCGCCATCCCAAACCCTGGAAACAGAAGGCAGGCCAGCACGCGCCGGCCGTTGTCGCCCATTCGCCGTCCATTCTCAGGCTTCTTCCCGAGGGCGGAGCCGGCCTGGCCTCTGGGCCTCGGCTCCGGAAAGGAGGGCCTCTGCAGCCCTAGGCAGGTAAATCTTGATTAGTCAAAGCCGGACCCTTTCACTGTCGTGACCCTGGAGATGCTGTTTCCCTTCACTGCCACACGCAGACCAGTTCCTCACGTCGTAAAATCACAGGCATCTCTTCTTTTTATTTCAGTTTTCGTTCCTGATTATGTTGAATTTCTATCAGTTTTTATAGCAAAAAGGCCATTGACATGAAGCCCCTGTGTGTTATTTTTCTGAGACTAAAACACCTAAACCAGTCCTTCCTCAGAAACGTAGCGTGTCTTCTGGAAAGCAGACGCCTCCGCGACGTCCAGCTTCCCTACTTGCGTGAGGCTGGGTATGATGCTTCAGTGTAAATCTACGTGGAATTAATGTATTTAGAATTAATAATATACACATAAAAGAAAATTTAAAAAGAAATACAGGACTGTAAATAAAGCCTGTTGTCTTACACTGCCTGTGTCCCGTAGCCGGTGCATATCCGTTTGGTCCTCGACCCGCAGGAAGACTGTCCCGGGCCGCGCGGGCTGTGGGCACGGACCTCCCGGGGCTGCGGGACAGCGACCGCCCCGTGGCCGCGCGTGCGCCGTGCTCCGACCCCGCCTGGCCCGGGCGCTCTGCTGTTTCCAGCGTGTGCTTCCTGGGGTCCCCTTTGCATACCGTGTCTTCTCTGAGGCTTTTCGGAAACGTGTCCCAGCACTCTAGGTTTCTTCAGCCCAGCCCCACTGGAGGGAATGATTGTAACTTTTTCTGTGGAAGAAAAAAAATCTTAAAATAATTCACCCATCCCACCCCATCCAGTCCATTTCCTCAACCTCCCACCCCTGAATCAGAGAATGAACCTGATTCTCACTCTGCTGTCTCTTAATGCCGAGATCTTGTCAATGAGCTGGGTCTTTTTCTCTCTTCTTCCTCATAGAGTGGCTCACTCTGCGCTCCTTGAAAGCACTGCTTCCATCCTGGGCTTTGGGGGACTCAGCGTCCCTGAACCTCCCCCCACCCCCCCCCCCGCCCCCGATCCGGTAGCCTGGATAAAAACATTTCCAACTGGCACACAGCTTCTAGGGAATAATGCACATTTTTCTCATGGCGCTGCCTGGGCAGTCCGCTACTAAACATCACTGCCTTACAGGAAAGGAAGGCTCCGACTTCCAATGTGGAAAATTTACTTTGGTGTTTGTCTCAAAAGAAATAGGATTCAGGACTTGGATAAGGTTTAAAGGCCAAGAGAAGAGTAGGAGGAAAAAACAGGACTTCCTCTTAGTGCCCACCTTCAGTGCCTCACCCCTGCAATGCTCAAGTCTAAGAAAGTGAGGTGCAACACTGGATGTCTAGTGGGGTGTGAGAGGAAAGGACCCCTCAACATGGAGTTGTGAACCCCCAAAGCCAGAATCCCTCAACAAGCCACGCCCTGATGAACAGTACCTCTACATTTCCTTCTCAACCCTGCAGTGCAAAATTATCGTAACTGAGGATCTGATCAGAAAATGTCTTGATAATTGGTTTCTAAAAATGAGAAAAATAAATGTCACAGAACGTACCTCCTTGAAAGTCATAGAAGCCTTCAAAGGTGTTAACACAAAACTCCCGAGCTGGGTTTGAGAAGCTCTTCATTTAACAATGGGGGCGAGGAGGCTGAAAATTAAAAATCAAGCGTGTAGCTTCCTTTTGTGAATTTATTGAAAGGTTTGCACGCTTAGAGTCCTTGCTTCTGTTATCTTTGCTCCTTTTCTCTTTGGAAGGAAATGAAGAACTCCTAAAGTGACATTGCAGATTGGGATCTGCGCCCTCTTCTGCTTCCGTCCAGAAGTGCCCTGCCTCATTCCCTGCAGAACTGAAGGCAATGAATCAAATGAGGACAGCTGCTGTTGCCCTGTATCGGGACACTTGACAAGCGATCTTCTTGCGTCTCAGCGTGGCCGATCCTGAATCTCTCTTCAGGAGAGAGGCCTCGAATCTCAAAACCATTCAGGTCAAGATAGGACGAGAAGCTTCTTCGCTTCCCACTTCCCTTTGTACTAGGGCCTACATAACTTTATCATAATTGTGCCTCAGATCCTCAATAAAGTATTAATTAGAATGCTTGACTTATCAATTGTTGTCAAGTCTTAAAATTTTGCATAGCATTCCCATACTATTTTTTGTGTCCAGAGATTTAACCTAAAAGTTATAGATGTATATAAAAATTTAGCTACAGAATATTTATTATAAAATTGCAAAAATCAACATATAAATATATATGAAATATATATATAGCACATACATGTATAGTAGTCCTTAATCATGTTGCCTTTGAAAAATATTTAATCTAAGAAAATATTTCTTGTGAAGTGTCAAATCAAGTTAAAAAATGAGGACTGTACGCTGTACTACGTCATCTCCCATCATTTGTGCCCGCGTGCGCGGTGTCTGTCTCCGCAGCCATCCCAGCCTCCTCATTTGTGCCCGTGTGCGCGATGTCTGTATCTGCAGCCATCCCAGCCCCATCATCTGTGCCCGCGTGCGCGGTGTCTGTATCCGCAGCCATCCCAGCCCCATCATTTTGAGCTCTGTCACCCTCATCATGTCTCTTCTTCCACCCCGCCATCTCCTCCACCACTCATTTACCCTTCTCCACTCTTCTACCCACTAAAATCTTAAGAATGTTACTATCTTGGAATTAAGATTATGGCTGGTTTACATTTTCTTCTTTCTTCTTGCCTGTATTTTGTAATTTTCCTATAATAATTGTATATAATTTGGTTTGTTCTATGACTCTTTACATGACTTCCTATAATGATTCATGGTTAGAACTTCAGAAGCCTCAAAAATATTCTTAGCTATAAGGATTACAATACAAAAAGACCATTCTGTCTGAATTATTAGTGGTTTCATACGGTTTGACTGGTTCTCAGTTTACACAGACTCTGAGAACTAGAAAAACCTTAGAGGTTATCCAAACCAGTCCCTCATCTTAAGAGGAGTAAACTGAAACCCAGAGAGGCTGACGCTCAGTGAAGGCGACATGAGCAGTGACAGAGTTGGCGGTGAGCCTGAGATTCCCGCTGTACAACGCTTTGATGACTACAATATGAACTTGTTTGAAACTCTGTTGTTTTACTTCAGTGGCTGTCGGAAAACACACATCCCTAATACATACATGCTTAATAATGTCAAAAGGGTTGGCATCTCTAAATCAGAATATTTAAAATGGAAGAAAAATTCATAATTCCAGTGTAAGTGTGACAAATTTAGATATGCTGTGCTCAAAACAGCTTCAAATTGTGAGTTGAACTTTATTTCATTTTGAAAGGGCAACTCATCAAAAATGTCCATTACAAAAAGAGAGTCTCCCTGAAGATACTGTGCTAACAAAACTCAAGCTGTAAACTTTACACCTTAAGAATGGACTGACACCATACCAAGAGAGTCTTCTCAGCAATTGTTATATTTTAGATAAAAATTTACTGTAAAAATCAAATACAAGATTAAAATAATTCTTGGGCTTATTATACGGCTTTGTGGGTAAAAATAATTGTTGGCATGGTTGAAATACAGTCGTAGCTTTCCCTTGCTTGAGCTACTTTTTCTGTCTTTGAGAGGAGAACCTCTGTGTATCCTGCACCTCCTACCACCCAACACACACAAATCGACAATCTAGAGCCGACAGTGCTCTGTAAAACTGCACCAGAGAAATGTGCAAAGGCTCCCTTTAAGCTCCTGGTTCCCTGCTTCCCCGTTGTTTGAGCTGGTTCAGTCTGGCATGTTGTTTATGTTTATTCAGTGTAGTAAGACATCTGCTGTCCACCAGAACCCATCACGATCGGGGCACTTCCCAGCTGACTGCCATCCTCTTCATATTAATGGAACGCAGTGTATTTGGCATGCACTGCTGATTACCCTCATTTATTTCAGTTACTAAAGACCCGGAATTTCTCTAGTGTCTTTACAACGTTGTTCTGCTCATTTGGCTCCAATTAGCTTCAGCTAACGAAAATATATTACAATAAACCTCTGGATAGCCATTGCTGTTTCTAATGACGCAATCTGTGAGTTTTTAGTCCTTGAAAGTAAAGACATTGGAAATTAAGTTATAGTATCTTCTGTGGGGCTGAGAAATATTAATTGCAGGCATCTGGGCTCACTTCCTTAAAGAAGATTTGTGATTTCTATTTAACTAATAAATGTTGACATAATTGAAGAGCTTTACGCTCCATATGTTGGACTTTCTGAGGAATTTCTGATTATATCCTTGTTCAGTTAAGTAAGAAAATGCTTTGACATTAACACTATATCTTGGTTTATTTGCACTTAATATTTTATAATTATACTGAATGGTTAAAGCACTTATTCAAAAGAGCTTCTTCAGGAGTTTATTAAAAGATGCAAATTTATCCCAAAACTATTAAAAAAGTCATTAGTTTAGTGAACAGTTATATATCTTTAACTTAAGTTTCCTCCTCAGTGAGATGACTTCTCTGCTCTGGTGTCTGCTTTAGCTCTGGGGTCTGAGGTCAGACTCCAACAGCTTGTGTATTAAAAACAATAGTCTTTACAATGAAAGTTTTGAATAAGTACAATTATTTCAAAGGATCTCTTTAGATGTAATCTAGACATTTGAAAAAAATTGAGTGGATCATAATAGATTCTATAACACATTACCTTACTGCTTATTAATAAGAAGATTATAACCAAGAAGTTCAGCGGTTTTCCTATTTTCCAATTTTCTTTTTGTCTAGGTATTTGCATATTGTACGACTGTCCTTCATGGTATAAAATCTGGGTTTTGATTTGTTTTGAAATATAATCAATTACCATATACTAGTCTGAGGAAATTTCATTGCTAAATTATAACCTGAGGCAAAGAGTCTTTCTACTTATCACTCCTTTGAAAGTTTTAGTTTTTAAGTGGTGTTCTCATTGCATTTTATGTTTTTTTACCCTTCCACCCCAAACTTGAAGAGACAAGGCCAATCACAGTCAAATACCAGAAAAGCTGTGCTCCCATGGTTTTTATGTAAAGTTAATAAATAAGAGGCAGCTGTGCATTTCAGGAAATCACTCCACTGAGGGGTTCTGGGAATACTGTAACCACAAGTGTGAAGCTGGAGTCACCAGAAACCCTCAAGGGAATTACAGCTCAATAAATCAAAATGCTCCTTTTTACCTTTATAACAGACCTCTGCATTCTATGCGGGGCCTATGCTTTACAACATTCCTACTGCTCTCTTTTTAACTATCATGGAACTTCTTGCTTCCTGTTCCGGCAGGTTGGGATTTGGGGGGACTTTTGCTGTATCCTGTGTTGCAGTAGACCTCAAACATTTTGGGTCTAGGGACCTTGGCATGGTAATAAATCCCTCTCACTTGCCACTGCCAAATAAGAAGGAAAGAAAGAATGAATATGAAGAACTGAGAGGCATTTTGATAACATTTCATGGAGGTATATAATAAATACATTCATGCCAGATTGTAACATCATGCATGGTAATAGGTCCGTGGACTGCCAGGTGGACCAGCTAGAAGCCCCTGCAGACTACTGAGTCTTGTAGTCGATGGATAGGCTGTGATTTACTGTTTTTGCCAATCACTGTGATACAGTTGCCATTCTGCTCTTTAACTTATGTATTCCTTGGTAAAAACCTGGTGAATTATGTCTTCCCAGCAGTTCTTGTTCTCATGTCTTCCCCACCTCCATTTTCTTTTAAAGTAATAGCAAAATCTTAGTTTCTTTAATTGAGAGAACACTACCCACATTCTTCTAGCTAAGCAGACCAAACACCAAAAAATATGCATTAATCTAGAGCCTGGGTTCGAACCCTGGTCTTTATTTTTTATTAACTCTATAACCATGGGCAAGTCACTTAGTTTTTATACATCTAAATTTTCCCTCAAATGGCAATAGTGTTAGTACCCATCTGCTAGAACTGCATGAGGTTCATCACTTCTTCTGCTATGTAACAAACTATCCCAAACCTATTGGCTTAATATAGTAAGCATTTATTATGTCTATAACTTTATGGATTGGCTAGGAGGGTCTTCTGATCTGGAGAGGCTTGGCTGGAGAAGGATGGTTTTGGGTGGTTTTATTTAAACGTTGGTGGTTGGCACGCTGGGTGTTCTGAAGAGGCCTGACCTCATGTCATCCAGATGAGCAGACACCATCTACCACGTGGGCAGTGGGTCTCACCATCCAACAGGCTGTCCCCGGCTCTTTCCCACAGTGCTCTCTGGGTGGCAAAAGAGAGCAAGTCCACTTTCAAGTCTCGGCTTGTGTCGTGTTTGCTAACACTTCCTGACTAAAGCAAACCACAGGGCAAGCCCAGATTTAAGGGGTGGAGAGGAAAACTCCTCCCCTTGATGAGCAGAGTGAAAATTCACATTGCGAAGATGCAGACATTCAAGGATGAGTGGAATTGGTGGCCTTTTTGCAATTTGCCACATGAGGAGGCCACATTAGTAGTGCCAAGAGTAAAGCGCTTAGAATCAGTTAAGAGTTCAGACAGGTGCTTTCTGTTATCAGCTTCACCATGTTCGTGACTAGCATGATTGTCACACTTAGCTCTTGCCATTAGAGCAGGTTTTGGGTAGGTATCTCTTTTATAGGTAAATGAGAAATTATATCAGTTTAGATGCTGTTGAAATTCTGGTCTTCAGTTTCTGAATCTGTTGCAAATATTCTCCATGTAGACTCACTTTAAGAGGGTGAGTAACATGGTCATTACAGAACAAAACAAAACAAAACATTGCTCATCATTGTTCCGTTCATCTTCCACACTGCTGCCAGAGTGATAAATTTAAAAAGTCGGAATTTTCTCCCGTTTAATTTCTAACTTTCTGGCCCCATTTTCCACAGTATGCTCAGCCTGCCCTCAAGCCCCATCCACAGCCTTGAGTTACTGTTGGAACTTGCTGGAACTTTTTGCAAATGCATTTCCTTCTGCCTGGAACGTTCTGCAGTCTCACCTAGAGAATTGCACTTTTTGAAATGTCATGTTTTTAGCAGACTGTCCCCCACATCTCCTTCAGAGAGGACATCCTTTTCTGCATTTCCATAGCATTCTGCACATGCCAGAAACCTAACCCATATTTCATTTGGCCAGAAAAAAAGAATCCTTTTCAACACAGTACTTCAGGTAGCTACTAACATTTAACTGTTCAACACACGTACTTACAATGTAAGGCTGGATTCTGACTGTCATGAGCATATCCTTTTTTACATTTTTTGAATGCTTTCTATGCACACTGTAGCTCAAGAACATAAACCAAGAGATTGGCACAGAGTGAAGGATCACTCTTTAGTGGTAAGAGTTGAAATAAGTGCATGATCAGGATGCTCAGTGACGTGAAGGCACCTGTGGGGTCAATTCAAGCAGACTGAGGTGTCAGAAAAACGAACTCCGTCTTTCAGAATAAACGGACAGCTGCCACAGGAATATGTATGCTTCTCCATGTGAGGCCCAGTTCTTTCAAGAGGGGCAGTGGAGGGTGGAGGTTAGCTGGAGTGATGCTGAAAGGAAACCAGACTAGCACAGTTCATTAGTTGACTATTTGCTCCTTGAAGGTGGTGACAATATTTGACCATTTTTCTATGTTTTTTTGTTATTGTTAGCACATTGTACCTTGCAGCACACCTGAAATAACACTGCAAAAAAACTATGTCTGTGGGATGAATGCAAAGATCATCAATTTAGTACCCAGTTCCAGGTCAGACAAGGAACACAGGCTTTCTTGCCATGAACACGAGGCGTGAGAACCGCTTCTGTCTGAGGAGCGGCTTTCATCAGCAGACAGGAGTGCGTTTGCTCAATGTTATCGAACTTTCCCTGCGCTCTATGGGCTGCCTTAGAGGTGAGGATCGGAAACTACATCGCTTTCTGGAGTCTGTCCAAACCACTGGGGTTAGTGGGAGATGACACTGGACTCAGGAAGAACCATCCAGATTAGACAAATGACTCAACCCTGTTGAGACGTGTCTGCTGTAGGATTATTTCAGGATAGGCCATTGCGGTGGGCCATTGTTCACGCATACGGTCTGACCTACTCTGAGATAGTCTTGGTATTATTCTTTCTCTAGACAGGATTCTCACTGCTGGTGATTCTGACCGCTCAGGGACGTCTGGCAGAGCCTGGAGATGTTTCAAGCTGTCACACTGGACAGGGGACGTTACTGGCATCTGCTGGGTAGAGGCCAGTGATGCTGCTAATCACCAACAATGCAGAGGACAGGTCCTCACAACGAAGACGTCAATAGTACTGCTGTCGGGAAGCCCTGCCTTAGAATACAGCTAGTATTGGCCTGGCTCAGACTTTTGGGTTTATAGGATTATGCCTAATAGGATTATGCCTAAGTAATGAAGTATAATTCTTTTCCCCCCAGTTTTATTGAGATATAATTGACACAGTTCTCTGTATAAGTTTCAGGTGTACAGTGTAATGATTTGACTTACATATGTTGTGAAATTATTACCACACTAAGTTTAGTTAAAATCCATCATCTCATATAGACACAAAAAAAGAAGAAAAGTTTTTTGCCTTATGATGAGAACTCTTAGGGTCTACTCTCTTGAAAACTTTCAAATGTACCACACAGCAGTGTTATCGTAGTCCTCATGCTGCACGTTACGTCCCTAGTATTTATGGGTTTCATAACTGGAAGTTTGGGCCTTTTGACCCCTTCCTCCAATTCCCCCTCCTGAAGTATAACTCTTTAATACTATGTTTTAGAATGACAATAGTTTTATTAAATGTAGCCTTGACTATTTTCTTTTCTTGAAAGTAATATCTTTAAAGATTTAAAGTTAAATGGTTTTAAAGAGATTTTATTTTAAATGAAGCAAAAACTGACCAATTGAACATAAGATGTCTTTGAAATAAGCTAAACTGACTTCCCTGTGCTGGAATCTCTAACTGATAGTAACTGGGTCGGGGCTAAAAGTGCTGTTCACGACCCAGAGCTCCAGCACGTGCCATGGAGCCCTTGAGGCTGACACGCCGATGAGCTCAGGCTGGCTTGGATTTCATTATGCTTAATAACTATGATAAATGCCAGTCATGGATTCTTGCAAATTCAATCCTGGGAGAGTTTCCATAAAGATGTGACTCTGGTAAAACAAATGTGTTTTAAGTATCTAATCTACAATGAATAATTTGTCCTATCCTCAAGGAGTGAAGCAATAATTTCAAACACATGTTTGGTAACTGAACAATAAGGGCAGTATGAGGATTGCCATAGTGGCTTGTTTAAGAGAGCAGTATTTAGTTGTAATCTCACCAGCAAGATTTTGCTCAGATAGTGAAAATGATGCTACCCAGTGAGGAGAGACATCAGTTAGCTCTCAAGAGCTCTTTCCACTCCTCCCTCCCCAGACATACGCCCTGCCAAACTGGGAACCACCAGTGCCATGCAACTACCTCATTCAGCCCCAGAGGACCACCTGAGCTCCTCCATTCACAAGAGGGCCAGTGCCTGGAGTCAACACTTTCCTCCCACTTCTCATCCAGGGCTGGATCCTTTCTTTCCCCTGAAGTGTTTATGGGGAGATCCTAGTGGCTTTGACATTGAAACCATGCAACTGTTTGCCCGTTTGTTGAAAACTAGTAGAAGGAAAACAGCACAGCCTGACACAGTAACTGTAGGAAGACTGAAAGAAAATCTGCACCGACATCAGGGGACATGAAAGCTACTTCCCTTCCAAATATCATGATGATTTAGATGCCAAACATTTCTCCTGTATTTAGACTTAAAGTCAGCTGAAAACTCCAGTTTCTTCCCTTTGGATACACAAGGCTTCTCTCTTGGGGTGCAGGGGAGGGAAGAGGCCTGACGACCAAAGGCATTCGTAGAGGGCAAAAGCCCCACCCTTGACCCTTGGTCCTGTGCCCCTCCCTGGGGCACGAACTGATGGTGCCATTACTGGTGCCTTAATATGGTTGAATCTGGACTGAGAAGACAAAAGAAAAGAATTTTTTTCCCTTAAAGGAAATAGCAAGAAGCTCCTCGGGAGCCTGTGTGTTGAGTAAACACAGGTGATGGATGCCACCAGTATAAATGGATTGACTGCCTCACTGCTCACAATAAGACTGGAACCAAGAGCAGGAACTCGTGTGTAGAGGTGTGAATCCCAGGCAGGATGAGAAGTGGGTCGAGGCTTGTGCCAGAGAAGTCTGCCCGTAGGGAACAGGCAGGCCTGCCAGCATCCCCTACTCATAGTAGTTGGATTGGGAAGGTGGCTATTCAGTCCTCCCTTTCTGCCTTTCTTGCCATGGGGTCCCCTGTTTCACTCTTTTCCTCTAGCATGTCCCTCTCTCATGTACTATAGCTTTTATTGGACCAGAGGGTGAGGAAAGGAATTGCCTCTTGCCTCCTTCCAGAGGGGGCTGGCTGGCAGTGAAATCTGGGGTTTGGCCTGGAGCTCACTACTCAACCACAAAGTCAGGAAGCCTGGAGAAGCCAGAGCTAAGACTGCTTCAACTGGGTCTCTTTGAGATGCTCTACCTTCACTGTACCTTCTTCTCAGTCTTCGAGGGGACAGTGGCTCTAGAAGGAGAAGAGGTGGGGCAGGATCATTTGCCCTGGGAGTGTGCAAGGGTGGGTCCTCTGCACTCGCTCAGCCGTCTTTGTAGTCAGGGAGTTTCACTGGACCATCCAGCCCCTCCGCACCCACTGACGGGTCTCCTCATAGAAGCCACATTTCACTTTTGTTTTATCTACCTCTTAGCAAAACAGTAGAGATAAATTAGGAGTGGCAACTCCACTTGCTTATGTTGTGGGGAGAAATGATTTTTTTTTTCCAAAGGGAAAAAAATATATTACTTTAAAAATTTTGGATTACTTAAAAAAAAAAAGTGGGAGACCTTTTCCAGTGGCTGTTGATTATTTTAATTTCCTAAACTTTTCTCTTTTTTCCCCTGTAAGTAGGTTCCAGTCGTTGACAACTTTCTTCACTCGTTTAAGATAATGTGCCATTCTAACAGGCACAGCTTTCAGAGTCTGCCCCCAGCTTGCTTCCCCCCCAGTCCCATTGCCGCCAGTGAGTCCTATATGCTTCTCACTCCATTGCCCTCCCAGCCAGGTGACTTTAGTGACCACTACCAAGAGCCAAGCTTTGTGTGTGTTGGGGCTGCTTATCTTAACTCACCATTTCTCCCTTTAGGGGTCAAAGGGCCCTTTGTAGCATTTCTGTGCAAATTTTATGTAACCCACTGCTATGTGAAGATGTTCAAAGTGAATTTCAGCAGGTAATGCATTAGCATAATGAATAAACATCCTGCACCATCATTTGGATTGCCGCCTTTCTCAAGAGTCTTCATCCTGGGGCCGGCCCCAGTCTTGAGTGGTTAGGTTTGTGTGCTCCGCTTCGGCAGCCCAGAGTTTCGCCCGTTCATATTCTGGGCACAGACATGGCACTGCTCATCAGGCCATGCTGAGGCGGCGTCCCATGTGCCACAACTGGAAGAACCCACAAGTAAGATATGCAGCTATGTACTGGGGGGATTTGGAGAGAAAAAGGAAAAATAAAATCTTTAAAAAAAAAAAAAAGAATCTTCATCCTGATCCCAGAAACCAGAATAAGTCCGAAGAGACCCCTCCACTGAGGTAAATTAATTGGTATCCAGTCCTGGTACATCGCTTGTTCAGGATAGTGAAGAATTCATTTTTATGGTGGGAATCAGGGTGAGGGCTGGAGGGGGCACTCCTGCTTGGGATTGTTTTTAAAAATAGGTGCTACACTATTCTGTAGTTATGGCGACTTTGAACATTGTACTTTACAGGAAATCTCCCAGCCATCACCACTCAGGTTTTGACTGCCCTCTTCCTCCCATCCTTTAATCTGTTCTTTGCCTTGTTCCAGAGACGTGGGGCAGCTGGCTCAGAATTTTGGGGTTTGTTCTTTTGTTGGATGAGCACTCCAGTTTTCTTTCCCGTGAAGGTTGTTTCAGCCACAAACCACTTCATTCCACTCTTTCAGTTTCAAAAAAAAATTCATATTAAAAAAAGATACTGTCTCAGTTAAGTTTGCTAATATAAACAAAGAGAAGATACTAATGAAAACTGTCACAGTGGACTGAGGCTAATCTATGAATCTGATCCGAGAGATATGACAGGATGAGAAATGGGGAGTTACATTTGGATCCAGCTATTGGGAGACTGCAGTTAGGGCAAGTAGAACTCCTTACACTCAGATGTAAAAATTCATTTGTTCCTTTGTTCATTCGTTTATGACAGTCTTCCTGTGCATCAGTTAATAAATATACACTAACTGGCTAATATGAATCCGGTACCGTGTTAATCTTTACAAGGCAGAATTTATAGACTCAGATGTCTGCAGCATCAGGCAGTGGACAGGTTAGTGAAACAGGCCAGTATTAGGCGTAGAGAACAGGGGGACTTTGTGAGGTGGACTTCACCCCACACTGGATGGGCGGCCACTGCTCAACTCCCGTTAAGTCCAATATTTTCCAAGTCTTCTGATTTTTCAAAAGCATATGGAATTTCAGATTTGTGTGTGTATGTAAAATTTCTTGATTTTGAAATGACATGTTGTCCATTCAACATAATACTGGTGGTTCTAGCCACTGTAATTAAGCAAGAAAAAGAAATAAAAGGCAGCCAAGTTAGAGAGAAAGAAGTAAAACTATCTGTATTTGCATATAACATAATTTTTTTATACAGAAAATACTAAGGGATCCACTAAAAAATAAAGTTGCTAGTACTAATAAATGAGTCTCCAGAAAAGTTACAGAATACCATGTCAATGTACAAACATTAATTGTATTTATATACACTTGTAATGGACAATCTGAACATGAAATTAAGAAAACGACTCTATTTACAATACCATTAAAAAGAATAAAAGATGTAGGAATAAATTTAACAAAAGAAGTTCAAGACTTGTACATGAGAACTAAAAAACATCATTGAAAGAAATTCAAGAAGTCCTAAATAGTGGAAAGGACATGTTAATGTACTGTAAGACTTAATATTCTTAAGATGATAATACTCCCCAAATTGATATTCAAAATCAACATAATCCTTATCAAACTTCTGGCTGACTTCTTTGCGAAAGTGGCAAGCTAATTCTAAAATTCCTTTGGAAATGCAGAATATCCAGGATAGCCCAAACAATCTTGAAAAAGAATAACAAAGTTTGATGGCTCACACTTCTGATTTCAAAACTTACCACAAAGCTACAGTACTCAAGACAGTGTGG
Organism: Equus przewalskii; assembly: GCF_037783145.1. Classification (NCBI taxonomy): domain Eukaryota; kingdom Metazoa; phylum Chordata; class Mammalia; order Perissodactyla; family Equidae; genus Equus; species Equus przewalskii. Next base: position 2,265,202 of record NC_091857.1, on the reverse strand, counting down.
TACTGCCATAGGGATGGACATTTATATCAGTGAAATAAAATTGAGAGTGTGGAAACCGACCCTCACACTTTGGTCAATTGATTTTTGGAATGGGTGCCAAGACAATTCAATGGAGAAAGAAATCTTTCAACAAATGGTACTGGGACAATTAGATATTTCCATGGAAAAGAATAACATTAGACTCCTCTATCACATCATATACAAAAATTAACTCAAAATGGAAAAAAAATTAACTCAAAATGGAGAGAGTTAAAATGAGACCTAATGAGACCTAAATGAGAGAGTTAAAACTTAGGAGAAAGCATAGCAGTAAATCTTTGTGGCTTTGGGTTAGGTAATACTTTCTTAGATATGACGTCAAAAGCATAAGTGATGAAAGAAAAAATAGATACACTGGCCCTCATCAAAACTTTAAAATATTGTGTGGCAGATAATACCATCAAGAGAGTGAGAGCACAACCCACAGAATGGGAAAAAATACTTGCAAATCATGTATCTGGCAAGAGACTTGTATCTACAACACGTAAAGAATTGTTACAACTCGATGTTGAAAAGAAACAATCCAATTAAAAATTGGCCAAGGGATCTCGATAGACATTTTTCCAAAGAAGATACGTAAATGGCCAATAAGCGCATCAAAGCATGCTTAAGGTTATTAATCATTAGGGAAATGAAAATCAAAATCACGGAGACCACTTCACATGCACTGAAATAGCTAGAATCAAAAAAGTCAGACAATAACAAGAGTTGGCAAGGGTTTGGAGAAATTGGAGCCCTCATACACTGCTGGTAGGACGGTAAAATGCTGCAGCCATTTTTAAAACAGTCTGGCCAGTTCTCAAAGGGTGAAACATAGAGTTACCATGTGACCCAGCAATTCCACTCCTAGGTATATGACCAGGAGAAATGAAAACATATGTCCACGCAAGACTTCACACACAGGTGTTCACAGCAGCATTATCAATAATGCCAAAAAGTGGAAACAAACTAAATGTCCATTAACTAATGAATGGATAAATAAACTGTGGCCTATCCATAAATAGAATATTATTTGGCAATATGAAGTTATAAGGTACTGATATATGATACAACATGGGTGGATCTTGAGCACAATATGCTCATTGAAAGAGGCCAATACCAGACGAAGCCATCTGGTAGGATTATGGATTATATGGAATAGCCAGAATAGTCAAATTTATGGAGATTGAAAATAGATTAGTGGTTGCCTATGGCTATTGGGGAGGGATGGGGAGTATCTGTTGATAGGTTTCTTTTTGGAGTGACAAAATTGTTCTGAAATGATGGTTACACAATGCCTTGGATATACTTGAAAAACAACTGTGTGGGAAATATACACACACGCACAAACACGTGTTGCCAACCAAACTAAATGTATTTGCAGACTGATTTGCCGTGCAGGTCGTTGATTCATGGTTCCTCTTGGGGATGGAAAAAGACAAGAACAGATGCTCTTGCCATTAAATCACCATCATATTAGGAGGAGAGATGAACAGATAGACATAAATAATTATAAGGAGAGGGTTCTGAAAGTAGGAAGCTCTGGCCACGTGATCAGGGGAAAGGTGTCGTGAAGGTGCTGGCCTTGAAGAAATAATTCTGTTCTAAAAAGAAAGAGAGTAGGACATTTATAGCCACATAAAGCACCTAAAAATCTAGTTGAACTGTGTTATGATTTTAGAGATGTACTCTAAAATGCAATTTTTGGCTAAGTGCTCAGTGATAGAGTGATAAGATCAATAATTTCCCAACGCCAAAGCCAGATGCAAATATCACCATACTAGAATGAACTTGTGAAATATAAGACTAGATCTGAAATTTTATTTAAATATTATTTAATATTATGATCATTAAAACTTGGGGGAGTCAAATTTTAAAAGTTTGGTACTGTGGACCCAGAATGGTCATTTCTCTAACCACTTAGTTACTGGATGGCTCATTCTGGCGTTCTGGCCTCCTGTTTGAGGGACTAAATGCATACTTGCTTTCCACTGGCATATTTAGTGATGTCATTAATCTTTTTTGTATCCAGAAGTATATAATTCAGGGAAATGTTTTTTAGTTACATTTTATAAAATACATTTTATAAAATACATTATATAAAATACATTAAAATGTATTTTATAAAATGAACTTGTCAAGTCTTAAAAGAGCCTTTATCTTCAATATATGTATAATAATCATTTAAATTAGTTTTTATTTAATTTTTAAACCCATAGACTCAAATCTTAAAGCATTCTTACGAAATTATTATTCTGAAGTTTCGTTAGTGAAAATAAAATGTAATTTGGGAAACCTTTAACATTTTCTTCTTTGTTTATATTTACATCCTTTATCATATTTAGCTTGAAGAGGATTTATGATGGAAGTTGGTATACAGGATTTTGGATATTTTCCTCTTTGTGAAGTATCAATGTGGCAAAATTGACATTCTGGTTTTAATTTATCTCATAAACTATGAAAATTCTTCAAGTAAATCTTTTTCTTGAAAATTTTAAGGCTTCTATGGAATTAGGTAACTGATAATTAAATATAATTCTTAAAGATTATTTTCTTTCATGTTTTAACTGCTCACACAATAAGCGGCTCTGCTGTGATTAGAGTGCGACAGTGGTGAGTTGCCTGTTCTTCACCTGGCACCAAGGCCTCCCACCTGAGACTGAGAACCAGCTTTTCAGAAATCCTCTTTGCTGTGTGTCTCTGCTCAGTTTCCTGTTGAGAGTAACTGTGTGAGCTGTGAAGACAGAAGTGAAGTGGACAACACATTCTTGAGAAATCGTCGCATTAAGATAGGATGGGTTTGTAGACCGCTGTACGAGCCCTCACTTCTTGGTCAGGGTGCTGGTGGTTTCTCAAACTTCCCTGCGAGCTGCAGCTTCTCCACGCTCCACGGCTCCAGGCTGGCGTCATTTGTAACTGTTCCTGATCACTTGGCTTCATCCTTGCAAACCTTGACTCCCCAGGTCCTCCTTCCATCATATGAGCTCCAATTTCTGTATCACATTCCTCGCTTCCATAATTCTTATAGTGACTCTCTTTTTATGATCAAACTTGGACTTATTCAGTTTTATTCTAACCTCTATTAACAAATTTTTTATTATTATTTATATTTTTATAAGCATTTCTTGCCTCCAAAATAATGCGTTTTTTCTAAATTTATCTAATTAATGTAATTTCTCCTAATGTTAATTTAGCTGTCAGTCTATTTTCTATTCAACCATTGGAAATTTCTCAACTTTTTTTAATGAATTTCTCAGCTATTATCATTGATTATTATTTCTGCAATTAATTTTGACAATAATAATGTACTTCAGCTAAGTGACAGAATTAAGATATTTTTGTTCAGGTTATGTGTGGAATGCTTTTATCTACATTGAATGTAAATTTTCAAAGCATAATAATAAATCTGAAGGACATGTCTTATTTATATTACTGACGTTGTTATACTGATTAAGTATGTTGGTAACTTATCAAACACCTGTCATTGGTTGATTATGCACAACTTGAAGAATGCTGACATTTCTTTAGTTTTTTGATGGTTCAAATGCCAAGGCTGAAGCGACAGTCAAAGAGAAGATTTTGGCAGAATTCTGGGGAGAAGCATCCTGAGAGTGCTGTGCATAGTGGGGAACTCAAGAAACACTGACTTTCGGACTAGTTGAGGATATTAACTTTGATTTACAAAAAATAGGTGCAGTCTCAAAGCTATATAATGTGTATCAGCAGTATAAAAGTTGAGAGGAATAGACTGACTTCCTCAACCCCAGTCTTGTTTAGACGGGACTTGTTTCATTTCCCTCTGAGGTTCATTGAAAGACTGCTTGGAAACTTCATAATCAGCATTTGGCATTTGGTAGCAGTTAGAGGACTGAGGAAGCACTTGTCATTTCATGTGAAAGAACAATAGACATTTGAAAAACTAAAACGTCTTTTCATAGTTTCAGGATCACTCAATGGTAAGTGGAAAATTGCTTTGCATTAGTAAAATACATTTTATTTATAAGATGCCGGAAATGATTGATCCTTATTTTCAGTTTCTGGGTCATCTCTATGTAACTGTCCTGTAAGTATCCAGAAAAGTGAATTATAATCTTTTGGCAATACAAGTATTGTCTAGAACACCCTTATGGTATTGTTGACGAACTTGAGAGACAAAACCTGTCTGAGTTAGAAGCATATAATCATGCATGTAGGAATATATCAAAATTCTGAGAGCTTTTGGGGCTGGCCCTGTGGCCGAGTGGTTAAGTTCGCGCGCTCCGCCGCAGGCGGCCCAGTGTTTCGTTGGTTCGAATCCTGGGCGCGGACATGGCACTGCTCATCAGACCACGCTGAGGCAGCGTCCCACATACCACAACTAGAAGAACCCACAATGAAGAATATACAACTATGTACCGGGGGCTTTGGGGAGAAAAAGGAAAAAATAAAATCTTTAAAAAAAAAAAAATTCTGAGGGCTTTTTCCAAATCTTTAGGAAAAAATTCTATTAATCTCCTGCTTTCCAGAATGTTTTCAAGATAACAAGAATAGCATTCTTTGACTTTGGTTTGCCACAAATGAGTCTAATAGGTGACAACGGATGTGCTCAGTAATAGAACAGAAAATCAACATGATTATTTATGGAAATGTTGGCCCCCAGGCATGCTGGAGATAGCAGGCACCTACTGCCAAGATTGTTTTCCTCAAGGACCTAAGTACTAATAAAAATTGGTGCAGACACATTAATCAAAAAGAGAAGTTTTTAAACAGTTTATTTTTGAGGTTTATTGTCACTGTTCTTAGTGAATTGATAATCTTAATTGGATATATTTGGAATTGATCCAAATTCTTATTTGGAGATTGAATTGTTTTAGTGATTATACAAAGTAACTGAGGTTACCACCCTACTCGATAAGATATTTTTGGCATGTAATTAATTATAATCTCACTGTAAATCCTTTTGATTTAAAGATTAATGTTCATTCTTTGCTTCAATTATGCTATTCATTTGTTTTTTTAATTAAAATTGACATACAAAAGATCACTGTACGACTTCTTTAAGATGTTGATGCTATGCATTTAAAAGCCTGTCTTATGTTTTAGTCAAAAGCAATGGGTTTGGCATAATTACATTGATTCTGTTATATTGTATAGGGAAGATGAACAGAAATTATGTATTTGGTAAGAATTATTTTCATTTATAAATGTTAGTTCTATTGCTTCAATTTTTAAAATATGATCAATTCCTCTAGGTTTTTCTCAGGCGTTTATGAATGTTTTACTCGTTTTCTTGGCCATACTTTCTTTTTCACACACACACACACACACACACACACGCACTGAAAAAGAAACTATGTTGACAAGGATGGTTGACTTCATTATTCCTCAGGCTCAGATTAAGTACTCATGGCAAGCTTTTCTATGGTGTTTCAAACCAAATGAAATGAATGATTTCACATGTTTTCTTACACTCTGAGTTACTGTTCTATTTAGAAGCTTACAACTCTTATTCGGTATAAGATTTTTTGGTCATAAACATCAAAAGGGATAATGCTAGAAATTAGAGTTACAAATCAAGACAGTATGTTGTTTTGCTGTAAATGGGTATTATAGATTTTAAAGTTTTATGTGTTTGCTAAATATAGACATCTTGTAAGTAATACATATCACTAATTTAACGTAATTATGTGTATAAGAATGAATAAAAAAATGACATATAAGAAGGCCATCCATTTATTCTTAGGAATAGAAACAACTTCAGTAAAATAAAAAAGAGATGCTACCTTTCTGAGGCACGACACTGTATCCCATCTGCCAATAACTTTGAGGTTATTTCAATATCTTGTAGTCATAAGATTAGCCCCTTGGCCTGCCTCCTACAAAATGGATGGAATGGAGAGCAAGTTGTGCTGATGGTGAACTTCAAGGCACTTTTAGTTGAAGGACCATAAAAATCACTTGCCCTCTGCACCTTGGAATGGGCTGTTTGATTTCCACCAATAAGGTGGATGCCAGAGACAAAGTTAGGTCAAGACACCAAGGGAGAAGACACACCAAACCACTGAGTAGGAAGATGAAAAGTAAAAGTTGGCCGTTATTTGAGCTTCAGAGTCAATAGCACTAGCGTTGACTTTTAGGATGAGGCAAGGTTTGGCCAGAAGGACTTCAACCCAGGAAACTGCGGAGACTTCTAACTCTGACCTTCCTATTCTCTACTAACTTCTCCCCTGCCCCTGGAGATCAAAGCAAATGTGTGAGAATTTCCTTTGCCTCCACCCCCAGACAGAGCTCTGTTCTCTGTTTCTCACAGGGCTGCCTGGGTCAAGTCTAAAGGTGTAAATAAAGTTAATGCAGATTATTACAGAGACTGTTAGGTGATTCATGAAGGTGAATCCCACATGTGGAAAAGTTTGTCAATGAAGAAGAAAGCATAATTTCGGGACTACTGGAAACTATTTAATCAGCAACCTGTTTACACCCTGGAGGTAGACCCCTCCCCTGAGGAGGATCTTTGGACTCTTTAATCTGCTCTGTAACCTCTCGGTCTGCCTTAGGGCTCTTGGGGTCACACCAATTCTGCAAGTGTTGATTATGTGAAACAAACCCCCATTCCTAACACCGCGAGAGCTCCAAAAATAGTCTAAAGAGAACGTGAAATCTCCCTATTCACATCACAGGTTCTATTCCATTTGCCCCACACAGAGAAATGTTCCACACGGGTGCCCCAGGTGGGGTCTGGATCTCAAACCTACTCTTCATGTTTGCACTCAGAACTACCCTTATAATTGACCCCCTTCAATATTAGGTCTTCTATTTCCACAGTATATCAACAACAAGACTAAGGAGAAATGTTTCACTATGTCCATTTTACATGAGGTTAAATTCCACAGCTGCTACTGTCCAGAAAGGGTGCTGAGATCCTAAATAAAGTATTAAAACTAATAGCTTGACGTCTTGCTTCTAAACCAGTTATCTACCAGTCTAGGGCTGTGTTCTCATTATGTGTGAAGGGTTCCACAACGGTCACGAGAGTCCCAGTTTTTGTAAGAACCTCAGAAGAAAAGAGTGTCACACTCCCCACTCAAGCATTTTCTCTGATTCCCAACTCTCTGAAGTTATTTGAGGATATTTGAGGTCCTGAATGTGGCCCAGGGAAATCCGTTTTGCCAATTATCTAATTATCTAACTGAAGTGTGATCTTCTAGTGAAAATGAAATTGCCTATTTCTATATTGCATAGTCTTATGACAGTAAAGTCAACTAGAATCCATCATTGATCTGTGTCAGATATCATCCTTCTTCAAAAAGACAGGGTATTTCCTACTAATAGTGCTCCTAGAAGGAAACTGCTCAGTTCACCACAGGCTGTTCTAAGGTGTGGTTGATGATCAAGTGAAAGAATATAATATGAGGTAAGGTGTAAGTAGGATCATGGACCATGACCTCAGCTAATGTTAACCTATATAAGCCATTGAGTTGGGACATTAATTCTAAATTTATTTATGTCTAGACTTACTTATGGAAAATAGATCATTTTGATTATTTTCCAGTAGTAGTTGAGAAGCTCAATTAATTATAGTGATGAGACATGATTTATCTAGTCTTTCTATCCTAGGTTTTTGAAAAGTACTTTACCAGGAACAGAGATGATTAGCCTTGTTATTCCATCAGCCATACATCCATCCATCCACCCATATATGCATACCTACATCAGGTAAGACATTTAGGGAAGACCTACAGTGTTACATGCTCTGTACTATGATCTGGAAATATGGTAGTGAATTAGACAAGTACCTGCTCTGAACATGCCTACAGTTGATAGTTAGGAAATACTTGAGTAGCAGAGATTATTTGATTGCCTCCTAGCATCCAATTGTCTCCTCTCTTTTCTTAGTACTGTGTAGTACAACCATGATATTTTGGGGAAGCTCATGGTAAACTAACCATCGTATCCTATCTCTCTGGTTTAGTTGTTGGCCTGGGACCAAAGCTGGTACAATCATAGTAAATCTCTGGATTTTTGCTCGGAATTCAATTAATGGTGCTGTTTCTCCCATTACAATCCTCTATGACAGACAAGATCACAGGATAGAAAAATGGATACGGCACAGGTGACACCTAGCCAATAAGTGGGCCAGATATCCTAGTATATTTGGTCAACCTATCATGAAGTACCCAATAAAATGGACATTAGACGTTCTGTAACTTACCTTATTACTATTTAAAACATAAAGAGATGGAAGTCAGTTTGCCTTGTTTATTGGATTTGAAAAGAACCATTAATTTAAAAAATAACATGAAATCTGTTAGTGCATTCTTATTAATAAAATCTGGGGCAACAGTTTGATGTGAAATCACTGATTAAATCAGGAGGAGAATTCATATTTTTAAGTTACCAGAATGATGTATTTATTTATTTTTTGACAAATAAAATTGTAGTATATTTAAAGTCTACAACGTGATGGTTTGATATATGTATATATTGTGAAAGGATTTCCACAAGTGAGTTAATTAACACACTCACCACCTCACATATTTACCTCTTTTTTTTTGGTGAGAACACTTACCTTCTCCTCTCTTAGCAAATTTCAATTATACAGTACGGTCTTATCAGCTACAGTCACTGTGTCTTACATGAGATCCTCAGACTTCGTCCATCTTACGCATGCTACGCCTGACAACCAGCATTCTTACTCTAGGAATTTGACTGTTTTTTTCTTTAGATTCCACATATAAGTGCTACTATGGAGTATTTACCTCTTTCTGTCTGGCTTGTTTCGTTTAGCATAATGTCCTCCATGTTGTCAATTGAAGGATTCTTTTTTCCTCTTTAAGACTAAATAATATTTCACTGTATACGAATACCACATTTCCTTTATTATTCACTTGTTGACAGACACTTAGGTTGTTTCCATACCTTGGTATCGTGAATAATGCTGCAGTGAACATGTTAGTGCTGTGAGTGGGTTTCAACTCCTAGCAACCGTGTGGTAGAGCACTGGAAGGTGAGAGGATGGTGCAAAAAGACCAGGCAGATTCCGCTCTGCTCTATACAGGGTTACTCTCTTGTTCACAGGGTTTTCATGACCAACTTTTTTCATAAGTGGGTGGCCAGGTCCTTTGTCCTAGTCTTTCTTAGTTTGGAAGCTCCACTGAAACCTGTCCACCATGGGTGACCTTGCTGGATTTTGAAATACTGGTGGCGTAGCTTTCAGCATCTCAGCAACACGCAGCCACCACAGTATGACAACCAAAAGAGGGGTAGTGTGGTTCCCTGACAGGGAAACGAACTCATAGCAGCAAGAGGACCAGATCTTAACAACTAGACCACCAGGGCTGGCTGCTATGAACATGGGAGTGCAGACAGTTCTTTAAGATAGTGATTATGTTTATTTTGGATATATTCCAAGAAGTGGGATTGCTGGATCATATGGTAGTTCTATTTTTAATTTTTTGAGGGGCCTCCATATTGTTTTCCATAGTGGCTGCACCAGTTTACATTCCCACCAACCGTGTACCAGGGTTCCCTTTACTCCACATTCTTGCAACATTTGTTATCTCTTGTCTTTCTGATAATACACTTCCTAACAGGTATGAGGTGATATTGAATTGTGGTTTCAAATTGCATTTTCCTGATGATTAATGATTACTGGTGTTGGGCACCTTTTCACATACCTGTTGGTCATTTGCATGTCTCCTCTGGAAAAATGTCTATTAAGGTACTTTGCCCATTTTTAGATTGGATTATTTGATTTTTTGCTGTCGAGTTGTATGAGTTCGTTGTATAGTTTGGATATTAACCCCTTATTAGATACATGGTTTGCAAATTTTTTTTTCTCATTCCACAGGTTGCCTTTCATTTTGTTGATGGTTTCCTTTGCTGTGCAGAAGCTATTTGGTTTGATGTAGTCCCGTTTATTTATCTTTGTTTTTGTTGCCTTTGCTTTTGTTGTCAAATCCAAAATATCATCGTCAAGACTGATGTTAAGGAGCTTACCACTTATGTTTTCTTCTAGGAGTTTTATGGTTTTAGATCTTACACTCAAGGTTTTAATCCATCTTGAGTTGATTTATGTGGGGTGTGAGATAAGAATTCAGTTCCATTCTTTTGCATGCGGATATCCAGTTTTCCCAACACTATTTAATGAAGAGACTTTCCCCATTGTATATTCTTGGCAATTTTGTCAAAAAGTGACCAAATAAGTGTGGACTTTTTTCTGAGCTCTTGATTGTCTTCTATTGATCTCTGTGTCTGTTTTAATGTCAATACCATAGTATTTTGATTACATAGCTTTGTTACATAGTTTGAAATCAAGAAGTGTCATGCCTCCAGTTTTGTTTTCCACTCTCAGAATTGCTTTGACAATTTGGGGTCTTTTATGGTTCTATACTAATTTTAGGATTTTTTTCTATTTCTGTAAAAAATGCCATTGGACTTTTTATGAGGATTGCATTGAATCTGTAGATCGCTTTGGGTAGTATGGACATTCTAATAATAATAATTCTTCTGATCTATGAGCATGGGATATCTTTCCATTTATTTGTGTCCTTTTCAGTTTCTTTCATCAGTGCCTTACATTTTTCCACGTACAGCTCTTTCACCTCCTTGATTAAACTTATTCCTATATTTTATTGTTTTTGTTGCTATTGTGTGGGATTGTAGTCTTAATTTCTCTTTCTGAGTTAGTTGTTGGTGTACAGAAATGCACCTGATTTTCGTATGTTGATTTCGCTCCCAGAGGATTGCTAATTCCCTGTGCCCTCAGCTCTCTGATGCAGGCTAATTCAGGCAGCAGCTGGGAACGTCAGACGTTACATATAGTCTAACCCCTCACAGGAGAAATCCAGAGCGGGGAGCTTTTGCTTGCTTTCTCTGTGCTGAGCCACAGGGAATAGCTGCTGAGAGTGCTTGTGTGCCCAAACAGAACTGTCTCTTCATTTTGTATGGTCCCAGAGGATCTGCAAATGACCAGCCCCATTAGCTCCCAGAGCTAGGTGATTTTGGAGCCAGTCCTCAGGTGGCAGCTGTAACAGTTGGGGTGCTAAATGTGCAGACAAGATCCTTCCAGGGAGAAGCTTGAGACCTGGTTTTCCTGTTGGAGCTATGAGGAGGAGACAGCCGCTGCTGTGCCCACCAGCTCTATCCCGAGAGGATCCTCGTCAGCTTCCACATGCAGGCTGATTAGAAGCCAGATTCTCAGGCAGCAGCTGGGAAAGTGTGTAGTCAAATCCCTTCCAGAGAGAACTGGGAGATAGGTGTTTTTGTCCAATCTGTCTGTGCTTGGCCCCAGGGAGATAGCTGTGGGGAGTGCTCAGGTGTCCATTTAATAACTGCTTCCTTGCTATAGTCCCATGGGACTTAGGAATGCAAGCCCTGTTGGCTTTCAGAGCCAGGTGATTTGGGGACCCACCCCTCCGATGAGAACTATAAAAGTTGGAGAACTAGATGTGTGGAAAAGCTCCTTCCTTCTAGAATGAAGCCGGTGACTTGGTTGGATTGTTGGAGAGAGCCAGACAGATAAGGTGGGAAGTGCCCACCTGCTCTTTTGGGCTATGGGGAGGATCCCAGCCAGCACCTAGATGTGGTCTAATTAGCAGCCAGACCCTCAGGCGGCCACTGGTGATGTCTGCAGTCAAATCCCTTCAAGGAAAAACTGGGACAGGGAGCTTTAGTGTGCTCCCTCCCACAAAGCCTGGTGGGCACAGCCATGGGGAGTGATCACGTGCCTGTTTTCAAGGACGCAGCCTTGAGAGAGCAATATATTGTTGAGACCATCTGGACGGTATCTGTGACTGAACCCCGTTAAGGCCTCTATATAAAATTTCTTTTTTTATTGAGGTCACATTGGTTTGTAACATTGTGTAAATTGCAGGTGTACATCATTGTATTTCTGTGTGTGTGTAGACTGCATCGTGTTCACCACCAAGAGTCTAGTTGCCATCCATCACTGTATATATGTGCCCCTTTACCCCTTTCCCTACCCCTACTCCCTCCCCTCTGGTAACCACCAATCTGTTCTCCTTATCTATGTTTTTGTTTGTTTATCTTTCATATGAGTGAAATTATGCGGTATTTGTCTTTCTCTGGATTATTTTGCTTAGCATAATACCCTCCAGGTCCATTCGTGTTGTTGCAAATGGGATGATTTGTCTTTACTTATGGCTGAGAAGTATTCCATTGTGTATATATACCACATCTTCTCTATCCAATCATCCATTGTTTGGGCACTTGGGTTGCTGCTACATCTTGGCTATTGTGAATAATGCTGTGATGAACATAGGGGTGCATAAATCTATTTGGTTTTTTTTTTTTTCTTTTAAGATTTTATTTTTTCCTTTTTCTCCCCAAAGACCCCCAGTACATAGTTGTATATTCTTTGTTGTGGGTCCTTCTAGTTGTAGCATGTGGGACGCTGCCTCAGCGTGGTTTGATGAGCAGTGCCATGTCCGTGCCCAGGATTCGAACCAACGAAACACCGGGCCGCCTGCAGCGGAGCGCACGGACTTAACCACTCGACCACGGGGCCAGCCCCAACATAGTGGTGCATAAATCTATTTGAATTGTTGATTTCATGTTCTTTGGATAAATACCCAGTAGTGGAATAGCTGGATCATATGGTATTTTTATTTTTAATTTTTTGAGGAATCTCCATACTATTTTCCATAGTGACTGCACCAGTTTGCACTCCTACCAGCAGTGTATGAGTGTTCCTTTTTCTCCACATTCTCTCCAACACTTGTTATTTCTTGTCTTTTTAATAATAGTCCTTCTGATGGGTGTGAGGTGATATCTCATTGTGGGGTTTTATTTTGTTGTTTATTTTGGGAGGAAGATTGGCCCTGAGCTAACATCTGTTGCCAATCTTCATCTTTTTACTTGAAGAAGAGTTGCCCTGAGCTAATATCTGTGCCAGTCTTCCGCTATTTTCTATGTGGGTTGCCAAATGGTTTAGGTCTGTGCCCAGGATTTGAACCCATGAATTCAGGCAGCAGAAGCAGAGTGCACGAACTTAAGCACTGTGCCATGGGGTGGGCCCCTCATTGTAGTTTTGATTTGCATTTCCCTAGATTGAAGAGGATGGGACACTTCCTAACTCATTTTACGAGGCCAACATTACGCTGACCCCAAAGTCAGACAAGGACAACACAGAAAAGGAAAATTACAGGCCAATATGGCTTATGAATTACATAAAGATTTAGGATTCTGATGGGCGGGTGTGGGGAGCTACTTGTACTGTGGCTTTCAGGACAAGCCTCGTATGTGAATTCCCTTGCTGCCTACCAATCTAGAGTGGTCTGCCTCTTTCTTGGGTCTCTTCTTGCCCTTTGTGTGTGAAGGGTAGTATCCGATTTCCCCAGGGAGACTGCCGTGAACCAGCACTCTGAGTCCACCTCTTTTAAGATGATGCAAGAGGAGGTGATAACTTTATTTTTGACTTATAAAATAATTTAAAGAAAGAAACATTACTAAATAAATAGGCTGAGAAAGCAGTAACATAAAACCTGACTATTACTTAAGACATATAAAATAGAAGGAGATTCGTTGGCAAAACTTTTACGGATATATACATTTAAATTTTTGGCTTGTGAATGGGGTCAGTTGATTATTTTAGACTCTGAAAGGATAAAGGAGTCATTCGTGATCTTTGGGCACAGATTTCTCAATAATTGTGGATCAAAACTAGGAATGGATAATACTGAATGTTGAGACTGAAGGTATCAATAGTGGCTAAGTTGTAAGGGAGTTTCTCTCTATGCTGAGGACCTTGAACTTGATTCTGTGAAAAATGGAGAACAATTCAAGAATTTTTAATAGAATTGCATGATCTGAGTTCATTTTTTGTTTTTTCTTTTTGATTTTTTGAAAAATCACCTTTGTTATTGGGTCAGGAGTGGATGGAGGGTGGGATGGGGATAACGCATAAGTATCAGAGGCATGGAGGGCAGGTTGCTGGTGTTAAAATACAGACAAACGATAATGCAGACAGACCTGAACTGAGTCAGTGACAGTGGGTTAGAGAAAGAGAACAGATTTAGACTTTTCAAGTAGTGAATCAACATCTGTTGGTGAATGATTGAATAAGGCGGTGAAGGAGAGGCGGAATCCAAGGCAGTTTCCAGTTTCTGTCCTGGTCAAATGTGAGTGGTGGTGCATTTCACAGACATGAGAATACTGGAAAAGGAGTAAAGATGAGGAGGAGAGAGATTGATTTAATTTTGGCCATGTTGGATTTGGATGATTACGGATCCTGGAAGTAATTATGAGTAATTGGCAAAGGGATGCTTCTTTGGACTGTTGGGGTGTGGTGACCAGGAAAATCATAATCATCTAAACATTTTTTAACAAAATTCTTTGAGACATTTGCTCTACAAAATTTTCGAAGATTTAAAACAGGTTCGATATTTTCTTGCAAAGCCTCTTTATGAAATAGGCATGTTTCAAAATCAGAAAGAATTGGAAGGCTGGCTGGGATAACGTTGATGTTAGACTCACCCGATGCCTAAATTGTAGAAGAAAGAAGAAACAAACTTATCAAATCTGCATTGGAATTAAAGAAACATATACAATCAGTATTTATTAACAGTGATGAGTTTTAACTATTTTAAATTTGCACTCTGTGTTTAAAGAGGAATGTGAAAAGTGAACACTGTTAAACAAATAACAAAAATGGATGTGGAGAAGTAGAGGTGGGATCTACAATGACTTCTGAAGTTGGGGCCATCCATCTCTCTACAGGATCCTATACGTGTATGTGTCTAATCCCCATTGGTTCTGTTTCTCTGCAGAACTCTCACTAAGACAGGTCATTAAAAAAATAGTGATGTTGAAAGTTCTGTGTTTTTGAAAAAAAGTAAAGAAAAGTCTGCAACTTAGACCTTGGAAAACCCAAGCCTAGATTAAATAGTGATTGATTTGGTTGAAATTTAAGAAGATCGATTTACCATTTCGAATAGAAGTGGTTCCATTTTATCCGAACAAATTTAATGGTCAATATTTAAATGTTTGTACTATTATTAAAGTTTCACATTTTCAAAGAAAAAGTGAAGAGCTGGAGAAATATGTATCACCAACGATTCAATGGAAATACTGTTAGTATAGAATCCTGATGTCTGATCACAACTTCACAAGTGTTTGGCCTGGCCTTGGGGGTCAATAAACAGACTTAAATATGGGAAGAAGAGCGAGGTGCATGTTTTAAAATCTGTGTGCAGAGATAACTGACCAGACAATTTCATCTGGAGGAACAAACCTCTGCCTACTCTGTTTTAGAACAGGGATTTATCAAGTAAGAATTTTCATCGACTTTCCAAATAATCTAAGAATATACTTTCAGTATTTGTGCAAAGATGTTAATTGAAGCAGAGACAGCTTAAAACAAATTATATAGCTCTAAAACATGATTGATTAAATAAATAATTGTGGAATATTCTGCAGTCATTAAAAACGATGCTGTTGATCTCTAATGACATGACATGATGCTAAACCTACCTATGTATGAAGTTAACATGCACTAGTAAGGCACACCAGTTTTCCCGTTTGGAAAGGTACTGTCTTTGTTTGTGAGAAGGCTCAGGGTAGAAATTGAGAACTGGTGGAATGAATGGAGAGAACAGAAGACTCAAAAGGACTATTCCATCTGCTCTGCGTGACCACATGGGAGCAGAGGACAGTGAAGGGGGTGAGAGAACAGAAGATCCAGTGAGATGTTGTGAGAAAGGGATTGCTCACAATCAAGGGCCAGTGCAAATTCCCCAGCAGTGGCTTTACCAAAGGTCCATTTGGGAGCTTTGGATGTCTGATGTTTGATTTAAATGCTGGTGTTGCTATGATGTAAACTTGTTTTTCATTTTCCTGATAAACCCTCAGTGAAGTCAACTCTACTCCCTGATGCTTTGTGCAAAGTGGGTCTTTTTGTGGAAAGCAAAAAAGCGTCTGAGTTTGATATCGCACAAGGAAGCAAACGTGTAAAGCTGGAGCCTGGAGGCAGAGGTGCTCAGGAGAGCAGCTGGGACCTCGGTTGAGGGCTCTGCACAAGATTCAGCCACCGGGTGTGGATTTCAGGTTTGAGGCAATGTTATTTAGATCTTACGGAGCAAGGAGGCATTAGCTGACACTATCTGACATGATATATAGTGACAGCCGGATGCCGGGCACCAGTTACCAATCCCAGGGGAGTACTCCAACTGCATGGAGGATTGCAGAGATCATCACCACGCCCACCACCAGGAGCAGAAATCTAAACACTTCTGCCCATTGCATCTCAGTATTGGAGTTGCTAAGGAAAACACAACACAATCAAGCCTAGAGGGAACAACGCTTTACTTAAAGAAGAGACAGAGCCAGATCAACTTCAGCGGTGGGGGTCAGTGCCCCAAGGCCAGTGGGTCTTCCCAGGCAGCTAATGCAGGGTAATTTGCTCACCCCTCTTGTGCCATAGTGGGAAAGAGACATAGCAATGGGGTTGGCAGATGCCCCATGACACAACACTTAAACAGAACAAAGGAACGTACGTTGAACTTGCAATAGGGAAAGATCTTACGTAAGGTGATCAGCCCAGCACAGACTGTGAGCGCTCTCTGTCTCCTGGTGAGAAGGTGCTCCGGACCCGAGGCCCACTCTGATGCAGCCGAGTGGCGCTGAGATTGCCATTCCCTACATACTACGTAACTTAATTCAAATGCTAGTACCTTTCTGTACTAAGTTGAGGCTCCACTGAAGCACACACACACGCATTCACACACATGTTCACACACACGTTCACAAACATTAAGACACTGGATGCCCACATGTAAACAGTGCTTGTTTCTGGAAGGTTGGATTTAACGTTCTTCTTTATATTTTCTTGTGGCTCAAAATTGTTTTACAATTAACATTTCTTGCTTTTCAAATCAGAAAACAAAGATACTTGTATTTGAAAAAAATAATTTTGCTTTGCTTTTAGAACAAAACTTCATCATACGGAGGCTGACTTTTTCAAGAATGGAGCAATATCATGAAACCACCTTAAGCCTTCTTTGCAAATTCAGTGTGGCGTTTGACATGTATTAGAAACGGATTGTGCGCATCAAGCCTTTTTTCCTTTTCCCTTGTTGCTTTTCTTTAAACAGGCAAATTATGGCTTCAGAAGGTTTTATGAGGTAGACGATGTCCTGCTCTTTCAGGCTGTGCTTTTGCTTATGGTGCTGCCCCCTCTTTCTAGGATGTTCTTCTTCTCCTTCCTCAACCTCCCTAATACACTCTGCAGGCTACTTCCTCCTTGGTAAAGCTGTATCCGGGTCCAGTGGTACTTAAATGCTTTGTCTTTGCCCCCATGGTGTCTTCTATACACCTGAAATAAGGTCTCTATCACATTACTGTCTGCTTATTCCTATCTACAGCTGTTTTCCACCAGACCATTAATTCCACAAATTGCCATTTCATTCTTTGTGGAAACTCTATTGGTATGTTTAAGAATTCTGTGAACTGTCAATTTCACTTGTGGCCCCAATTTCCTGCCCAAATGGAATTTGCTGACGATCACCTTGCCCCCTCACGTGTTCTGTCCTGAATAACACAGGGCACAGAGCAAAAGGAGTTTACTGTGTATTTATATTCCTCCTACTTAGCATGGTGCCTGGCACAGAATGGTTTTTCAATTTGTGTTGCATGCATAACAAGCACTGGGGTCAAGTGCTTGGAATATGGAGCCCACCCACCCTCACTCAATCCAGTCGTTGCTATAAGGCTGTTCCATTGCAAGAATCCACAGACAGATTTAGAATTGGCTTTTAAGTAGAAGAACTATAAGTGCATCATCAGGAATATTTGAAGTATGGTTACATGATCGATGCTTTAAATAATTCATACATATTAAGAATGAGTATGTATGTATGTTATACCATCCCCCTCAACCTAGATATTTGTAAAAATACTGATGCTTTCTTTTATCTCTCTAGTGTGGTATTTACTTTGCAACATATTTAGGATTGTCCCATCTGTGTTAAGTTTAACTTCAAAAATATCTGGGATCTGTTCTCTATCCAGCTCCAAGAGAAAACTGCTCTGTCCGACTATCATCCATTATATTATGTTTTCTGCGATGCATTATACCATGTGTAACTAATATTTTAGAATTATAGAGAAGCATCTGCTTCTGTTTTAATGTCTTGATAAAAGTGTTGTAAATATTATAGCTGTATAAGATTCCTTCCCTTAAAGAATCTGTTTCATTTCACCTGGAAACTATCTGAATTCTTAAATCCTTCACCCAGATGCTGCGTCTAGTAGAAGAACATAACTTTTAATCAACTTCTTTGTTAATTAGTAATGGAAAATATGCAGCTTTATATTTTCAAATGTGGTGTTAAAATTCCAAGATAAACAAAGAGCCAGTGATATAACATTTATTCCTGTACCATACAATTAACCTTTTAGAACACAGTGTTCATATTCATTTAATTACTCAAGGCAGGAAAATTATACCTACAGGGCAGAAGTGACTGGTTAGGGCCAGCAGAGAGTACTGTCCACACAGCCGTGTGACTTGATTTGGGAGCCCTGTCTTCTGCAGAGCACCATCCGTGTGATTGCCTCCTGATGGCCCTTTCACTGAGTGATGGTCACGTCAAACAAGCTTCGGGGACAGCTGGATGGTTGCCCTTTCTCCATTAAGACATAGATCCCAGTGGGAACTGGGAGCAGTTAAGGATGTCGCCATAAACTCAAGTTGGGTTATATTCAATTTGTTGCTTTTAGGTTGGGGGTGAGGGGGTAAGGGTTAATTTAAAGTTCTTTTTTTTCTGGAAAACCTGTTTCACAGAATGTTAGAGCCGAAAATGGACTTAGATTTAGTCTAATAACCTTCATTTTGTGGGTAAAAATACAGTTTCATAAATGTGAAACACGTAACTCCAGGGAAAAATAATGTCATCCTGGTGTTATGATCTACATAAGATTAACATAAACTGCCATTTCCCTCTTTGCAGAAAGACCATTGGTGGGCCCAAGGTTTCTGTAAATTATCAAGTGCACTCTGGTCCCCACTTCCTGCCCAAACTAGTTTTGATGAGGTCGTCTTGCCCTCTCATGTGCATGCTCCTGAATCACACAGGACTTTGTCACTTTTCTTAATTTCTCCACGAAATAGTAGTTTCTCCAAACTCCTGTCATTCACTTCAGCTCTGCTCTTTCCAAACTTCCTGTGTGATTTTAAACTGAGTGCTCGATTTCTTCTTGTACTTGCCTTCCTCCCTTACACACGAGAAGGCGTCAAGTGCCAACTATATATAATGTTAAATAAATATAAGCCAATAAATAAAAATAGGAAGTGATGTTAATAAATGTGTATTGTTGAGTGAATTTACACATAATGTTAGAGCTATCCTTTCCATTTAAGAGACACTTTTGTTACACATGGACTATTTACTCCTCTTTCCATCTGTGGTAGTAATTGTCTGGTAAAACCAAAATTCTGGTTAAAGCTGACTCTCTGGCTCTCTGCGCTGGCCCCTGAACAACTGGATGTGGCTGGAGGGAACTAACTAATGGTTCTGAGTGATTTCTCATTAATTCACGACTCCTTGGGCCCTTGGCACTGTCTGCAGTTGGACTTCATACCCCTCTCTGTGACGGCTGTTTCACACTTTCTCCTCTCTCCTCAAACTTTCAATATTTCCTTCTCTCTTGTTCTCTCAGCTGATGAGTCTGCTTCCTGTATCACTGAGAAAACAGAGGCAGGTTGAAGAGATATTCCCCATCTCCACACCATCCAATCCACCAGCCTCCGTGCATCTGTGCCCATAAACTCGCCATCCCTCTTGTCAATATGGACAAATGGCGGTGTTGGTCCCTGAGGCCAGCCCTTCCACCTGTGCCCTGTTGCATCCCCAGTACTTAGTGCTGCGCTCGGTACATAATGAGTTTGTGATAAATACTTACAAATGAATGAATGAATGCCACTTTTTCCTTGGTTGACATAGATCCAAGGGATGTCCGGTGAATAAAAGGCTGAGCTTTGAGTGACCTCTCTGTCACTGTCCCAAGGCTCTCATGCTTCTCTCTGGGTTCAAGTGGATGTGGCTGCTGTATACCTGAATTCCCTTTGATTGGAACAAAAGTTCCAAGGGCTGCACTAGGGGATGAGGATGGAAGAGGTGACATCACAACATCTGTGTTGTCAAAAACTTTGCATTTTAGTGAGGTGAAGCACTATTCTGTTCAAAATTTAATTTCAGGTTTTGAGGCATTCTGAGTCTTTCCCTAAGTTTGTTAATTAATTAAAATATCAAATTAAGTAAATATAGATGGACATTTTCCCTTTCTGCTTGTCTATTTGGTTTGATGAATATTGTTTTTCTTATAACATCTTTATTGCTCTCTTACCTGAATTCCAGCCACGGCCACCGCTTCCCACCGTACTTTACCCCATGATGTGTGATTAAACTGCCATTTTCCTGTAATTAAAAAGGTTAAAGAATTGATTGTAATCATCACTCTCTGAGGAAAAGCAGCAGGAATAAAATTAGAGATGAGAGTTTTTTAAGACCAAGCATGTTTACTGTCTGCTTCTGTCAGCGAATTTCAGGGCTGTGGACTAGACCCTCCCTGGCCCGGCTGGCAGGCCGAGTGGGAAGCTCTCCCGTCCGGATAGGCAGCTGGTCTCTCCAGAAGTCTTAAAGGAGCAGAATCTTTGTCTCTTTCCGTCTTGGTTTTGTGTTTTGTAAATTTGCACCAATATATATATGAATTTTTGAATATATGAATTTTTTCTTATGTCTTACCTGGCTCTTTTCTTCAGAAATTTAAGCTCAAGTTTTCATCAAATATAGCAGTAACCTCATGTATTTCATCCATCTGACTTCCTTTCTTTAGTCTATATGATTTCATTTCTCTGAAACTTTCCTTTTGGGCTTTTTCTCACAACTTTCTCTTTCTCATCACTTCTCTACAGACTCAACTATCAAATAGTATAATATCACTGTATTTATTATAAAAAAATTTTTATTTGGACCAAATACAGCAGATAAATGACCACTCTCCCATTTTTTTTTTTTTGGTTTTTTTTTTTTTAGTAAACTTGACTTTAAATGGTCTAGGAGGGTATTATTAGGTATTATAATGTCTAGGACATTCTGACTGTATTAAATTACAATTATGTAAGAAATACAGATTTAAACACATAAGCATAATCAAGAGAATGGATTTTGGAGTCAATCTGTTGCTAAGTTGCTCTCTCTTCTCTTAAACTTATAGCCTAGTGGGAAGATAATATAAGTACATGAAAAATAATAGATGATCAGCATTTGACTATGTGCTAAATTATGTGCTGTGATGCATTACAGGTCTGCACAGGAAGAAAGGATTAGGGGAGCCTGAGTAATTGGGGAAGGAACGATGCTGCAGGCAGGAGTTTGGGCTCAGAAGAACGAGTAAGATTTACCCGGGGAGAAGAGAAAAGGAATTACAGAGAAGGGAAATTCCTGAGTAGAGACAAGGGGTCTTGGGATTAACAAGCCATAAGAGAATACTTGGAATTTTGACTAATATCCTCTGAGAAGGACCAAGTTATTCCTTGTATTAATCAGGGTTCTCCAAAGAAACAGAACCAATAGGATCTATCCATCTATCTATGAAAAGATTCATCACAGGAATAGTTTCATGTGATTATGGAGGCTGAGAAGTACCACTATCTGCTCTCTGCAAGCTGGAGACCCAGGAAAACCGGTGGTATAATTCAGGCCAAGTTGAAAAAACTGAGAACCAGGGAGCCAATGGTGTAAATTCTGGTCCCAATCCAAAGGCCCAAGAACCAGGAGTGTCATATCCGAGGGCAGGAGAAGACTGGGTATCCTGGCTCAATCAAAGAGAGCAAGTTCGGCCTTCCTCCACCTTTTTGCTCTATTCAGGCTTTCAACAGATTGGGTGAAGCTCACCCGAATTACTGAGGGCTGGTGAGGGCCATCTTTCCTCAGTTCACCAATCAAATGCTGATCTCTTCCAGAAATACCCTCATGGACACACCCAGAAACAGTGTTTTACCAGCCCTCTGGGCACCCCTTAGCCCAGTCCAGTTGACATCACACTTCTAGAAAAAGAAATGTTTAGGTGATTCCTACAAAAACAATGCCTTTTCTGATTATTACAGGATGTACTTGGGAGTTTTGGAGAACGAGATACTTGACTAACTCTTTATGCTTACTTTGTTCATTTATGGCTCCTTTCTAGCTATCTGTCCACACACACTCTTAAACAGATGTATTTTAATATGTATTTTCTCTAGATAAAGTAATAATTATAACAAAAACAATGAGCTTCGAGGACTTACTGTGTGCTGGGAACTGTTGTAAGTGCTTTACACGTGTTACCTCACTCAGTGCCTTAGAACAGCCTTACGACATAAGGCATATTATCGCCAATTTGCACATAAGGCAAGTGAGGCACAAAGAGGATATGCGAGAGGTTAGTCAACATTACAGACCTGTGATTGGCAAAGCCGAGATCTGATCCCTAGCTGCCTGGTCCCAGACATTGCGCTCTTCATCTTACGCAGACCTTGTGTCCTGCACTCAGTCACCTAGGCACTTTTGTTGGGCATCTCGTAAGTGGTGGACACTGTGGGGCTAAACAAACAGGAGATATGGCTCCACCCTTAGAGAGCCGACACCTTGCTGTCAAAATGTGAGGGATGGATTCATAGGCCTTAGCTGCTGAGGAGAGAGATGAATGGGATCAGGAGAGTCAGTGAGGTCTGCGCTGAGGGTCAGAGGAGCTGGATAATCTGCTGGGACTCATGTAGGCAGGTGCCCATGGGAGACAACATGCCGGCAGTGCATTCGTTTTCTAGGGCTGCCGTAAAGAAATACCACAAACTTGGTGGCTGAAAACAACAGAAATTTATTCTTCACGGTGGAGGAGGCTAAAAGTCTGAGATCAAGGAATGGGCAGGGCCACGCTCTCGCTGCAGCCTCTAGGGGAGCACCCTTCCTGGCCTCTTCTTAGCTTCCGGTGCCTCCAGACATTCCTGCGTTCCTTGGCTTACAGCTGCATCACTGCAATCTCTGCCTCCGTCTCCACGTGGCTCTTTCCTGTGCCTCTGTGTCCTCTCCTCTTCTTCTGAGGACACTAGTCATTGGATTTAGGGCCCACGCTAATCCAGTATGGCCTCATCTTAACTAATTCCATCTGCAAAGACCCTGTTTTCAATAAGGTCACTCTCTGAGGTGGACATGAATTTTGGGAGGACACTGTAAGTGGTAACAGCACGGGGAAGAGTGTGAGTGCCATGCCCTCTGAGAAAAGGCAGTAAGTGGGAGATCTCTGAGCGGGAGGAACCTGAGTTGTACTTTAAACTACAGAGTCTGAAGTGACATTTTTGGATATGTTTCAATGACAATATGAAACAGCTTTCTTTCCTTGGAAGTATCACCTATTTCCAGGTACTGTAAAGCATTTGGTTACTGCCATACAAAAAATTAAGTAGATTATTTCTCTGATGAAATGTACTTTTTTCTCGTTGATAAGTTCACGTCCTGCAGCTGTTTTTCACGCCCTTCTGCATCCTCCTCTTCCTCATAATTAGCATCGTCACAGACTGGCAAGCATTTACTGAGCCTGTCACATGCCCAGCACCATTCAAAGTCTTTACACTTAATCTTTACAACAGTCTGATGAAACTGCCCTATAACCTTTTCACAGGTGAGGAAACTGAGATGATTTTTATTTCAATGCTGCATTTTAATGAAAATGAAATATTTGGGGGATATTTTACCTCATAATTACTAATGCAAATTTTAGTTAAAATGTAACCACACATTGTGCTACCACGACGATCACCAGATGAGGAGATGCCTCTTACACTGGGTGAGTTCTCGAAAGCTCCAGAAGTTCTCTGCCTGGGAGTGGGAAGCGTTCTTTGACTTTGATCACAAGACAAAATTCAGAAAATGCTGGACCTTAACACATATGTCATAAAATCGAGGATATCTGATAGATCTAGATTATCAGTTCATAAATTATACAGTGCATGTCTTCTGGTGACATTACGTTATTGGGAACTTGAATTGCTAGTTGTTACACAGATATGTTCAGAATGTATTACCTTCAGAACAGCTATTTCAAACTTCTATTTCTCATAATCTTATGTGAGGGATTCTGGAAGAGTGACTAAGGGCATCAATGACGGAATCAGTCTCCTGACTCCCCACAGTGGCTTGCTACGTGAATGTGGGAAAGTTGCCTAAACTTTCTGAGCTTCAAAACCTCACAGAGATAAGGGGAATTAACATATGGGATTATTTAAAAAATTAAATAGAATCATATGTATTTTCCAAAACAGAGTATGTGCTAAATTTATTGACTAAAATTTAGTAATGAATAAAGAACACACATTTCCTTCATTATTTGTGAAATTATACTTAATGGCTCTTTTTTAATGCTTGGGTTTGTTGTTTGTTTCTTTAGTTGGTAGATGTATTGTAGTTTATCGTCTTCCAAGTCATAAGATTAAGTGTAAAATTTGCTCAAGTTTCAAATATGGACACTCATGTAAGGAAATAGGAAAGATATAATTCATATGATTGTTAAATTGCTTGTGATATGCATAATTTTTAATGGATTGCTAGTTAGGCCTTAAAATCTGTACTGGGAATTAGAGTTTGATGCAATCAAGTGATCTGGCATTTCTTAAAGTTTGTGAAAAGATGTCAATATTATTGGTAGACTACAGGAATCATCTCCATTTTAGGTAGCTCTTTAAAACTCTGGTTGAAGTATTAGCTGATAATGACTCTTTAATTTCCTAAATCCCAAGATAATTTATGGTCTTGTGCTGCATGTAATGCTTATTCAGAATTTTTAAAATAAGATTTAGCCACTTTTATAAATAGCAATTTTTGTGTATAAGTGGATTTTATCTGTTGTAGATTATAAAACATTATGTATGTTTGCATTTTCTCTTGAATCCAAAATTTTCTGCTGTTTGCCACAATATGAATATTTTAAGCAAAATAATATTATTTATACTTCTGTGCCTTTACCGAAAAGTGACTAATTCACATTTGGATGCCTTACGTACCACCTACTCCAAGATGACATTTCCAAGTGATTAATTTAGTTCTCAGTATCTCGGGAATCAGAGGAAGCAAAATTCTATTTGGTGATTTATTTTCATTTCTTTCATAAAGCAATATGAAATCTGTGGACATGTTTTGGATCAAAAAGCACAAGGAATTTATAGACAGGAGCTAGAAATCAATACGGACATGTGTTTGTTGGAACGTTCATCTGGCTAATGATTTTTAAATTCTACCAGGGTATGGGCTTGTAGGGCTAGTTATAAAATCATCTACCTCTATATGATAAACTCAGCGTAAACTATGAAAATGTCATACATGGCTTAGGTTTTGAAGTTTCCATAGATCTCCATCCTCACGTTACCAAGTATTATTTCAATTTGTCGTCTCATTTATAGGAAAAGGACTGGGTAAATTGTTTTTCTGAAGATTGATATATAAAAATCAGTTGCTTTATTCTAATTTTGAGTTTTAAAATATCTCAGACTATAGACGTTATAAATTATTTATTTTTCATATTTGTTTAGATTTCTTTTAAAGTGACACAATTATTGATTTACATTTTAGGTCAATAAATTTCTTTACATGAATACAACTCTAAACCACAGACAATTAGATTTTAAGTTGTTTATTTAAACATCTGATCCATTTATAATAGAAAAATCCATTTAAGAAAACAAACTTATTGGAGAGGTGGAGCAAAATGGCGGGGTGAGCTGACCTGGGACTCTCTCCCCTCCAAAGTACAACAAAGGACTGAGAAAAAACCCTGAATTTCAGCTAATGAACCTAATGCCAGGACTCAGAGACCTACAGTATCAAAGGACAGAGGACGGAGCCCCTGCTGCCCGCCTCGGAGGAGCTGGAACGGGTTAGGAGAGAACTTCGTTCCCTCCCCTGGAAACTGGGATTGCCGCGTGGGTCTGGGAAGGAACGGGGGAGGGGCCACGTGACCAGGGGATCGTCTAGGACTCCCGCCGCCGGTACAGTGGAAACCCGCTGACGGTGGAAAGCTTCCGTGCACGGGGACACCATAAACCCAGGGCCCCGGGAGACCAGAACTGATCGAATCCAGATCGGTGCATGAAAGAAACTGCCCCCCCAGCGCCCCCCCCAGCCCCAGCCCCAGCCCCAGCCCCAGCAACCCGCACTGGGTGCCGCCATCTTGCCCGAAGCCGGAGAGCTCAGAACGCGTGGCAGTTGACCCCCATCTAGTGGCGACAGGCTGTAACAGCAACCGAATTCTACCACCATGTAAAGACCCGCTCCAGTACCATCCAGCAATTTATAAAAGCCCCAGACCAGAAGGAAAACAATAAAAACACAGAATTAAGTCCTGAGGACTTGGAAATAGGTAAACTAAGTGAAAATGAGTTCAGAGCAGCTATAATCCAAAAACTCAGTGAGGCAGAGAGAAAGACAGAGAAACAAGCCAAGTTCTGGAGTTACATGACAAAAGAGACTGAAATTATAAAGAAGAATCAGACAGAATTACTAGAGATGAAAAACACAATGGACCAGATAAAACAGAATAAGGATTCCCTGAATGCCTGGGTAGACTCCGTAGAAGAGCAAATTAGCATAATCGAAGACAGACAGGCTGAATGGCTCCAGACAGAGGAAGAAAGAGAACTAAGGATTAAAAGGAATGAGGAAAGTATTAGAGAGATAGCAGATTCAATAAGGAGAAAGAATTTAAGGATCATAGGAATTCCCGAGAACGTGGAAAAGGAAAATGGAGCAGAAGGTGTGCTTAATGAAATTATAGAAGAGAACTTCCCAAATCTAGGGATTGAGGGAGAAATGCGTGTAGAGGAAGCTTTCAGATCTCCTAGATTTCTCAATGTAAAAAGATCTACTGCAAGGCACATAGTTGTACAAATGGCAAAAGTGAATGACAAAGAAAGAATACTCAGGCCAGCAAGACAAAAGAGAATAACCTACAAAGGAGCTCCTATTAGACTTTCAGCAGATTTCTCTGCAGAAACCTTACAAGCTAGGAGAGAATGGAGTGACATATTCAAAATTTTAAAAGATAAAAATCTTCAGCCACTAATACTCTATCCAGCAAGAATATCCTTCAGCTATGAGGGAGAAATTAAATCTTTTCCAGACAAACAAAAGTTAAGGGAATTTGTAACCAAAAGTCCTCCACTACAAGAAATCCTCAAGAAGGCTCTCATACCTGAAAAAAGAAAAAAGGGAGAAAGGGGTCACAAACCACAGAGCAGGGAGACGGATAAATAGAACCAGAACAGGATAGCAAATATTCAACTATAGCATTAGGGTAAAGGTAAGGAAACTACCAAAGCAAAGATGATCTTATCACTCTAACTACAAACTCATAACACAAGGTGGAATAAGAAATGAAAATAATAATTTAGGAGGGGAAGAGCAAAGGGACTAAATCAGTCTAGGCCAAGCAAGTAAGAGACCACCAGAGAATGGACTATATTATACACGAGATTCCAAATACAAACTTCAGGGTAGCCACTAAACTAAACAACAGAACAGAGACACAAAACATAAATAAGCAAAAATCTAAGAAACCCAGCATAACAAATTGCAGTATCAAATGGGTAGGATAAAGCACACAGGAAGAGAAAAGCAGGAAAGCCAGATAATGAGCAACAGATTGACAGCATTAAGCCCTCATGCATCAATAATCACCCTCAATGTAACTGGATTGAACTCTCCAATAAAAAGCACAGAGTGGCAAAATGGATTAAAGAACAAGATCCAACAATTTGTTGCCTCCAAGAAACACACCTCAGCCCCAAGAACAAACACAGACTCAGGGTGAAGGGGTGGAGGACAATACTTCAAGCAAATAGCAAGGAAAAAAAAGCAGTTGCTGCAATTCTTATATCAGACAAAGTGGATTTCAAAATAAGACAGGTAAAGAGAGACACACAGGGACAATATATAATGATCAAAGGGACACTTCATCAAGAAGAAATAATGCTTATAAATATCTATGCACCCAACATAGGAGCACCAAGGTTCATAAAGCAACTATTAACAGACTTAAAGGAAGATGTTAAAAACAACACAATAATAGTAGGGGACCTCAACACCCCACTCACATCAATGGACTGATCATCCAGACAGAAAATCAACAAGGAAATAGTGGAGTTAAATGAAAAACTGAAACAATTGTACTTAATAGACATATATAGATCACTTCCTCCTAAAACAGCAGAATACATATTCTTCTCAAGTGCACATAGAACATTCTCAAGGATAGATCATATGTTGGGAAACAAGGCAAGCCTCTACAAATTTAAAAAAATTGAAATAATAACAAGCATCTTCTCTGATCATAATGCTATAAGGCTAGAAATCAATTACAAGAAAAAAAGCTGAGAAAGGCACAAAAGATGTGGAGACTAAACAATACACTACTGAACAAGCAATGGATCATTGAAGAAATTGAAGAAATCAAAAAATACCTGGAAACAGATGAAAATGATAACATGCTATACCAACTCATATGGGATACAGCAAAAGCTGTATTAAGAGGGAAATTTATCGCAATACAGGCACATCTTAACAAACAAGAAAAATCCCAAATAAGCAATCTTAAACTACACCTAACTGAAATAGAGAAAGAAGAACAAATAAAGCCCAAAGTCAGCAGAAGCAGGGAAATAATAAAAATCAGAGCAGAAATAAATACTATTGAAACGAAAAAGGTGGTAGAAAGGATCAATGAAACAAAGAGCTGGTTCTTTGAGAAGATAAATAAAATTGACAAACCCCTAGCCAGACTTACAAAACAAAAAAGGGAGAAAGCTCAAATAAACAAAATCAGAAATGAAAGAGGAGAAATAACAGCAGGCTGTGCAGAAATACAACAGATTATAAGAGAATACTATGAAAAACTCTACGCTAACAGAATGGATAACCTAGAGGAAATGGATAAATTCTTGGACTCCTACAATCTCCCAAATCTCACTCAAGAAGCAGACAATTTGAACAGACCAATCACAAGGAAAGAGATTGAAACAGCAATCAAAAACATCCCAAAGAATAAAACCCCAGGACCAGATGGCTTCCTTGGGGAATTCTACCAAACTTTC
The DNA here is from genome assembly GCF_037783145.1 of Equus przewalskii. NCBI lineage: Eukaryota > Metazoa > Chordata > Mammalia > Perissodactyla > Equidae > Equus > Equus przewalskii. The sequence goes on along the minus strand of NC_091857.1, from coordinate 2,236,074 downwards.
AGAGAGGATTTAATACCTATCCTTTTCAAGCTATTCCAAAAAATTAGGGAGGATGGAACACTTCCTAACACATTCTATGAGGCCAACATCACGCTGATACCAAAGCCTGACAAGGACACCACGAAAAAAGAGAACTACAGGCCAATATCACTGATGAACATAGATGCAAAAATTCTAAACAAAATTTTGGCCACCAGAATTCAGCAATTCATGAAAAGGATCATACGTCATGATCAAGTGGGATTCATACCAGAGACACAGGGATGGTTCAACATCCGCAAATCAATCAACGTGATACACCACATCAACAAACTGAGGAATAAAAACCACATGATCATCTCAATAGATGCAGAGAAAGCATTTTACAAGATGCAACAGCCATTTATGATAAAAACTCTGAACAAAATGGGCATAGAAGGGAACTACCTCAACATAATAAAGGCCACATGACAAACCCACAGCCAACATCATACTCAATGGGCAAAAACTGAGCGCCATCCCCCTGAGAACAGGAATGAGACAAGCATGCCCTCTATCACCACTCTTATTTAACATAGTACTGGAGGTCCTGGCCAGAGCAATCAGGCAAGAAAAAGGAATAAAATCCAAATAGGGAGGGAAGAAGTGAAACTCTCGCTGTTTGCAGATGACATGATCTTATATACAGAAAACCCCAAAGAATCCATTGGAAAACTCTTAGAACTAATTAACAACTACAGCAAAGTTGCAGGGTATAAAATCAATTTGCATAAATCAGTAGCATTTCTATATTCTAATAACGAACTAACAGAAAAAGAACTCAGGAACACAATACCATTCACAATCGCAACAAAAAGAATAGAATACCTTGGGGTAAATTTAAGGAAGTGAAGGACCTATATAATGAAAATTACAAGGCCTTTCTGAGAGAATTGGATGACGACATAAGGAGATGGAAAGACATTCCATGTACATGGATTGGAAGAATAAACATAGTTAAAATGTCCGTTCTACCTAAAGCAACCTACAGATTCAACATTATCCCAATCAGAATCCCAATGACATTCTTTAAAGAATTAGAACAAAGAATCCTAAAATTTATATGGGGCAACAAAAGACCCCGAATTGCTAAAGCAATCGTGAGAAAAAAGAACAAAACGGGAGGCATCACAATGTCTGACTTCAAAACTTACTACAAAGCTACAGTAATCAAAACAGCATGGTACTGGTACAGAAACAGGAGCACAGATCAATGGAACAGAATTGAAAGCCCGGAAATAAAACCACACATCTATGGACAGCTTATCTTCGACAAAGGAGCTGAGAGCACACAATGGAGAAAAGAAAGTCTCTTCAACAAATGGTGCTGGGAAAACTGGAAAGCCATATGTAAAAGAACGAAAATTGACCATTCTTTTTCACCATTCACCAAAATAAACTCAAAATGGATCAAAGACCTAAAGGTGAGACCTGAAACCATAAGGCTTCTAGAAGAAAATGTAGGCAGTACACTCTTTGACATCAGTATTAAAAGGACCTTTTCGGACACCATGTCTTCTCAGACAAGGGAAACAATAGAAAGAATAAACAAATGGGACTTCATCAGACTAAAGAGCTTCTTCAAGGCAAATGAAAACAGGATTGAAACAAAAAAACAACCCACTAACTGGGAAAAAATATTTGCAAGTCATATATCTGACAAAGGCTTAATATCCATAATATATAAAGAACTCTCACAACTCAACAACAAAAAATCAAACAACTCGATCAAAAAATGGGCTGGAGACATGAACAGACATTTCTCCAAAGAAGATATACGGATGGCCAATAGGCACATGAAAAGATGCTCATCATCGCTGGTCATCAGGGAAATGCAAATCAGAACTACACTAAGATAGGGGCTGGTCCCGTGGCCGAGTGGTTAAGTTCGCGCACTCCACTGCAGGCGGCCCAGTGTTTCGTTGGTTCGAATCCTGGGCGCGGACATGGCACTGCTCATCAAACCACACTGAGGCAGCGTCCCACATGCCACAACTAGAAGGACCCACAACAAAGAATATACAACTATGTACCAGGGGGCTTTGGGGAAAAAAAAGGAAAAAAATAAAATCTTTTTAAAAAAATACACTAAGATATCACCTTACACCCATTAGAATGACAAAAATATCAAAATCTAATAGTAACAAATGTTGGAGAGGTTGTGGAGAGAATGGAACCCTCATACACTGCTGGTGGGAATGCAAACTGGTGCAGCCACTATGGAAAACAGTATGGAGATTCCTCAAAAAATTAAAAATAGAACTACCATACGATCCAGCCATTCCACTACTGGGTATCTATCCAAAAAGCTTGAAGTCTGCAATTCCAGAAGTCCTATGCACCTCAATGTTCATTGCAGCATTATTTACAATAGCCAAGACCTGGAAGCAACCTAACTGCCCATCAACAGATGAATGGATAAAGAAGTTGTGGTATATATATACAATGGAATACTACTCAGCTGCAAAACAGAAAATCATCCCATTTGCAACAACATGGATGGACCTTGAGGGAATTATGTTAAGTGAAATAAGCCAGTTAGAGGAGGATAATCTCTGTATGACTCCACTCATATTATGAATTTAAAAATGTGGACAAAGAGAATAGATTAGTGGCTACCAGGGGAAAGGTGGCATGGGGGGTGGGCACAAAGGGTGAAGTGGTGCACCTACAACACGAATGACAAACATTAATGTACAACTGAAATCACACAAGATTGTAACCCATCATTAACTCAATAAAAAAAAAAAGAAAACAAACCTGTCAGCATCTGCTTTCTAAGGGATGGTGTTATAAATCCTATCAGTGGGGATATAAAATCACTATATTTTTCCTTTATTTCCTCAAATGTTCATAGGAAGTGAAGGAGTGAACACAGCTCATTACCATGACTTTGGATATGCAAAGGGTATTGCTTGCTGAATTGGGTACAGGGGCTGGTGACAGCTGAATTACTCTGTACAAAGATAGGAGAATCTTTTTCTCCTGAAGGGATGGGCAAAGAAAAGAGCAGGTAAGGGGAGGGGAGAGAGGAGATAGTATACAGGAGGGGTGAGTCACACATTGGGGAGCCTGAAGGGCACTTAGGAATAATGATCCAACATCGAATTTTAAATATTTGATGCTTCGAATATGCCTTCCTCTCTCCCAGCTTTCACCCAAGTCTGCAGCACCAAGGGTCTTTGCATGTGTGTAAACCAAGGAGAGGGGCTGGAGGTGAAGTCATAGCTATTATTTGAGTTTTTGAATTAGTTGACTCATTCTCTTTTGTTAATTAGAATTAAAATATTCCATTTTTTATATCAAATTTTGCACTAATCACCAATTCGACAGAATTCTCAAATAGAACACTATGATCTTATGTCATTTTCAAGTGACACGTGTCATTTTCAGGTCTCCCAGGAGTCCATGGCAATGGCGATACAGTCGATCTATACATAGTGTTCACGTAGTCAGTCATCAGTATCCTGTGTGATGGTGTGTGTCAACTCCCAGAGTGGTGTTAACAGCTCTGAGTGCACATTTACAAAGTACCTCAATGACGGGGAAGCATGACCCATCGGCAATTCGTGCACTGAGGTTATGTCACTAAGGAGTCACCGACTGGTGTACACTGTGAGCGATTATTATCCTGTGTCACAGAACATAGAAGTCAGGCACCCATGTATGTATAGGGGCTATGCAACCTTTTGACACGCCATCAAGCATTTCAAAAATAAGAGGATTTCAAGTGATATTAATGGTATTATTAGTAGTAATATTAGTGGTAATATTAGGTTGCACAAACTATTCTTTTATTTGATTTATTTTTTGAGAAGGTTAGCCCTGGGCTGACATCTGCTGCCAATCCTCCCCTTTTTTTCTGAGGAAGACTGGCCCTGAGCTAACATCCGTGCCCATCTTCCTCTACTTTATATGTGGGACGCCTGCCACAGCGTGGCTTGACAAGCAGTATGTAGGTCTGCACCCAGGATCCGAACCAGTGAACGTGGGGCTGCCAAGCAGAGAGCGCAAACTTAATCGCTGCGCCACCGGGCTGGCCCCCTCTTTTGTTTGATTTTTAATGTATTAACCAACAACGATAAAGTCTCTTGACAGTGGGGCTTCATTGTGGTGAGCTCAACACGTGTCCTTCATATAATGTGGTACAAAGTTCATCTCAGTTGCTACAGTGCAACGAAGTTATAATGGGATTACTCTTTCTCATGCAGAATCCAAGGATTTCCACTCCTTTTCAAAGCACAGGTCTCGGGAGATTACAGTTAAAGGCTATGCTATTGACCTAATTTCTCTGATGGTTTAAATTCATTTATGTTCTCATCTGAGGAACTTTATGCTTATAATTGTAAGCTCATGCAAAGTGCCCTATATTCTAGTTCATGGCAACTTTGCCTCAGACAATCCCATTAGATGACCTAGAGAGGTGTTTGAGTAATTACAGTGTTAACTATATGAATGCCTGCATATACGTGTATGCATACACACTCAAAACTGAGTAAACAAAATGCCAGCTTTAGTTTTTATTGTATGGAATGACTTCATTATCAATTAGTTTTCTACTATCAAATAAAATATGCCATGTCATTTCATGCTTCAAGATAACTGAAAATATTTTTGGCATTTTTGTGAGAAGAGGGATCATGCAGAAATACTAGAATACAATACTTAAGTTTACCACAACATTTAGTATCGGTACAATTGTACAGAGGGATTCAAATGATCTATAGTATAAAGTATTGGATAATTTATTTCCATTTTGTATTAATTAAACTCCAATTTTTTTATGTCAAATTCATATATTACTCATTATTTTTGAAGCTGAAGATCTTTTTGCTTTTCATTAAGGTAGGTATGTAGTTTTTGTTGATAATAAGATTGTATTATTTTGGACCTATTTATTGCTATAACTTGGTTTTGGAAAGAGATGATTAGGAGGAATTATAAACTGTTAAGAGAAACATATATTTACATTGTGATGTTTTTAAGTGAACATTGAACATTGCTCAATACTTAAGCAAATAGTGCTATATTTGGTGTTCAATATGTGCACTCCTACATGCATTCACAGAGGGCTCACCATGGAAGGCTCTGTGGGGAAATGATGTTGGTACCCTCGTCGTCTGAGAACTTTTCTCCAGAGATGCTTCATTCTTGATGCTCCATTGCTCTCGCTCCTTTCAAATATGTTAGCTGCAAATGACATAAGCAAGCTAGATAGGTATTATTCTGAAAGAAAAACCTATTTATTATTTAGTTAAATATGATATAAATACTACAAAATGAAGAAGAGCGTGTTCTGTGAATTTTGATTTGTGTGTGTGTGTGTGTGTGTGTGAGGAGCTAACATCTGTTGCCAATCTTCCTCTTTTTGCTTGAGGAAGATTGGCCCTGAGCTAACATCCGTGCCCATCTTCCTCTATTATATGTGGGATGCTGCCACAGCGTGGCTTGACGGATAGTGCTAGGTTGGCACCGGGGATCTAAACCCTGTGAACCCCTAGCTGCTGAAGCAGAGCTCAGGGACTTAAGCACCACACCACCAGGCTGGCCCAATCTTGAAATTTTTATTGGTTCAACATACACTCTATTTTTTTTTTTTTTTTTTTTTCAAATCAGTGCCTGTGGCTGACCTAGCCAGTTAGCAAATGTAGTTCTGTTTCCAACTTCCTTCCTCTTATACTTCCACTGGAAATCAGAAACACCTACCTTCTCACTTTCCCAGCCCTCTTTGTGCTGAAAGGTCACGGGACACAGCGACAGACGTAAGTAGAGGAATTCTGGGAAAGGCCTTGCTGCTGGCGCCCCTTCTCTGTTCGTGCTGTCGATCCTGATATGATGTCTGGTATTTCGTCACCATTTTGTGAATTTGAGAGGGTAAATGTGAGGAAAGGACCCGAGAGCTGGGAATCCAACTCCAGCAGCCACTTTCCTCCCGTGGGTGGCCTAGTATGGTGGTCACCAGCCACATGTGGCTCAGCACGTGAAATGTGACCAGTCTGAATCGAGATGTGCTGTTGGTGTAAAACCCACAAAGACTTCGAAGACTCCGTATGAAGCTTCAAAGACTTGGCATGAAAAAAAAAGGAAGACAGTTATGCCAATATTTTTAATATCGATTGCACGTTGAAATGATAATATGTTGGATATATTGGGTTAAATAGAATATTTTGTTAATATTAACTTTGTTTCCTTTTATGTTTTAATGCGGCTACAAGAACCTTTTCTATTGTATATGAGGCCTGAATTTGTTTGTCACATTGTTTCTATTGGACAGCACTGCTCTCGCCTTTTTGTGTGTGAGAAAGATATGTTTAGGCCAATAAGAGTGAGGCTGATGCGTCCTTATGGCTGAAATCTTCCTTCTTACTACCAAATGCCATTTGCTGTCACGGAGGATGAGGGTTGGGGAAGCCCTCGACGGTGTTGTTGTAGTTTTGATCCAACCACAGTGCAGGATTTACCACTTTCGTGCTCATCCAATACTACCTTCTGGTTATTCTTCCTTTGAAACAATTACATGCTTCAAACAATGAGCCAGAGCTGGGTACACATCTAGGCTCAATTCCTTGTTGTCTGTGGACATGATGCAAGTTATTTAACATCGTACCTGCAATTTCCCTGGTTTTAAAACAAGCAAGGCAGGGCCTGACTTGTGAGATTGTGTAAGGATTAAGTGACGCAATTTAAATGAGATGGGTAACTCAGTGCCTGGTGTGTGGTGTTGCTGGAAGTAAGTTAGCTCTCACTATAAAAGGGTGACAGCAGCCTCCAGCAGTGACTGGGTCAGTAAGGGAGCGGAGGAGAGAAAGCTGCTGGGAAGAAGTGTGAGTTGGTTGTTGTAAGAAGGGGTAAAAGCGAAGAAAGGTGGGGAGGGGTCTGTACAGATGGGGCTCGGTGGTCCTCCAGGGTCCCGGTGGACGCCCCTCTCTCAGCCGCTGCTGCGCCGGCTGCGCTTTCTCCTCCCAAGGCCACTGAAGGCTGGAATCGGCCTGAAATTTGGGAACAGCAGTGAAGTACTAGTCAGGAAAGGAGAAGCAGTGCTGGTTATGAATTTAGAGGAATGAGCTTGTTTGATGGAGGGAAGCTGAGCAATTTGATTTGTTTTTTATTTATTCGTTTTTCTAGAGTTTGTGCTGCAGAGTGTTTAGGAACACAGTTTTGCTATTATCTTAAATGTTTTAAAAGGAAAAGGGAAAAACAAGAGCAGAGCGCAGAAGAAGGTAGCGTCGATCCTGACAGGGGAGAGAAGCGGCCTCGGGCAGGCGCACTTGGAAGGACATGGCAATCCACAGCGACACACCTACAGGCGCAGAAATGCATTCCCTGCGCTCCGCCAGGTCCACACGTTGCCCAGGAGCACCCGGATGAAGGGCAGTAACGCTACTCAGATCCGTGGTTGAAGAATAAGCGAGTCGGTGCAATTGCAGTCAATATTTCAAATTCGACGTTCCAAGAGGGGCACAATTGGGAGAGAGAGGAATTTGAAACGGATTAAAATTTAAACAATTTCCAATCAGATGAAAATGTTCTGGGAACAATGCCAGAGAGTATTGCCGAATTGGTTTTAATACAAGCTTTCTAAATTTAACCAGCTGGGATTATTTGCATTTTTTAAAGAAATTATTTATGCGGATATGTTGTATGGATATTTAAAATACAATATTTATTTAAAAAAATCAAACCTAGTTCTTGGTGGCTGACGTATCAGAATATATATTGTATTCAGAACATAGCATCACTGAATTTTAAGATGAGGTGGAATCTTAGAGATCAGTGAATACAATTCTGTAAGCACAATTTCTTCTTGATAGGGAAACACATCTAGGGAAACTGAGGCTTATAATCACCAAATGAGTAACTAAGAGAGGCCTGGAGCCCAGCCCTGATTACGACACCCAGCCGTCTTCGCAATAAACCCCGTGATGGGATGGGCTGCCTGGGGCCTGTTTCCGGACAAACAGGTGGGCGCCTCTGTTAACCTCCTGGGTAACAGATGTGCATTTAACAAGGGCCTAGGGTTCAAGGCGTAATCGAAAGTAGTGACAAATGTGGAAGACCCCAAAAGCACCACCATAGGCTTGGAGGACAGTGGCATTATCTATAGCGTAGGGGTTGTCTCTGTGGAAACAGATGGAAGGCTGGACAGCGTGTCAAATTCACCTCGTGTGCTATGTTCATAAATAACTGAGTGATTGATGTTGAAAAAATAAAAACAGTCCACTGCCCAGGATCTTGAGAGTTGTCTCCTATAGAAGTTGTATGATAATAATAATAATAAAGATACTACCTCTCCCCCTCTCCCTTTAATATAAAGAAAAGTTAGATTGTAAAGAAAGAGACACAAATCGACAAGAATACGAATTACGTTAGCTTTAGGTACAAAGCATTCCACATGTCCGGCTGGCACTGCTGGCTTCTCAAACACTTTCAGGTCCTGGTTTCACAGTCACCCCTAAGTCTGACCGGCACCCCTCCTCTAGATTGCAGCCAGGAAAGGAAACCAGAGCCGGCTGCCTGATGAGGTGGTGGTGCGCCCACTGGCTCCCTCCACAGGAAGGCATGCAGTCCTCCTTCAGAGGCCCTGGGAGCTGCTCTCCCCACCGCTGGCGCTGCCGGGCTTGAGTTGCTCCCGTGGTGGAGAGTGGTGTGGCAGAGGGAAGCTTGGTGGCAGTGGGACCGTGGGCAGTGCCCAGAGCAGGGAAGAACTGATTTCGGTTGCTGCTGAAAAGCTAGCGGTGGAAGCACTGGGGGAAAATTGCTAACTGTTAAAGAGGCAGAGTATAAAACAATTACAGGTCACTACGGGCTCGCTCTGAATATCAAGTAAACTTTTGAAAGTCCAGCAAAATATAGGAGGAGATAGGAAATAAGAGTGTCAGTTACAGACCTCATTTCTATTCTCAGCTGCCCAGATCCTCTTCTACTCTGGGAAACTAAGAAGCTAAGCCACCTTCCCTGACTAGCGGAATGGGTTGTGGGCAAGGTCCCAAATTGTCTGTGTGTGGGGGTGTGTGAACGTGTGTGTACACTTGTGAAGCGGGTGAAAATGTGTGTACAATTTTTGTGCACGTATGTATGCATATGAGGGTGTGTGAGTGTGTGTATATGAGTGTGTGTGAGCATGTGTGTATCAGTGAAGAGGGCTCAGAAGAAAACAGGGCTGGCTTTCCTCGGCCGGTGAACATGCTGCGTATGTAGGCTGAGACAGCAAAGTGGCTCCTTTTAAAAACAAAAAAATCTGAAGACAGGAACGAAGATGAGGACAATGTAGTGGTTGATGGCCTGTGACTATAGTTAGATAATGAGACTGTCACCTATCTGTATTATTTAATTTTTTTTGACGTTTGGAGAGAAGGATGGCCTCTAGCTTGTTTTCGTCTGTGTGATGGTACCTTGTGTGATGCCTTGTGTTATAAATACTTGGTCAGGTACATTAAATTTGTTTTCTCCCGGGCCAGTCCGGTGGCCGAGAGGTTAAGTTCGCGTGCTTCGTGTCAGCAGCCCAGGGTTTCGCTGGTTCGGATCCTGGGCGTGGACATGGCACCACTCCTTAGGCCACGTTGAGGCGGCGTCCCACATGCCACACATGGAAGGATCCACAACTAGAATATACAGCTATGTGCTGGGGGGATTTGGATAGAAAAAGCAGAAAAAAAAAGAGAAGAAGATTGGCAGCAGTTGTTAGCTCAGGTGCCAATCTTTAGGGAAAAAAAAGATTTGTTTTCTCCATTATGGTGTGCTCATATTCCAAAAGTCCACGCTTACAGGCTCTGGTGTTGGCCTATTTATTTCACCCACTGGTTTGTTCACTTGATGGACTCTTGCAATTTCAAACTCCAATTCCTCAGTTCTGGGAAATTTTTTGAATCATTTTTTTGAATCTCATTTTCTCCGGCTTTTTGGTTTTTTTGTACTGGAGCTCTTACTGTTCGTTAAATTCCCCCAGCGATATTCTATTATTTGTATCTCCTTTTCCTTATTTCCATCATTTCCCAAGAGACTTCTTAAACTTTATCTTTACATATATTTCTGCGTATTTTATTTCTCACCTATTTTTTAATGAGAACTTTTTAAAATTTAGTTTTATATTTTTTCTCAATTTTTTTCTTTCCTTATTTCAAGGATCTTATCTTTGATCTCTGAGGATATTCAGTATAGTTTATTAAGTTTGCTCTACTTCCTGCCTTGTCTCCAGTGGCTTTTTTTAATTTGTGAGAAGGTTTTCTCGACTGTCAGGTGGTCTTTGACTGTCTGTTTATGTTTGAGAGTAAGGCAGTGAAAGCTGATTGGAAGCTGTGTGTGTGAATTTGTGTATGTGTGTGAATGTGTGTGTGAATGTGTGTATGTGTGTGTGAATGTGTGTGCGGCGTGAGTGTGTGAATGTGTGTTTGTGTGTGTGTGAGTGTGTGGGTGTGTGTGATGTGTGTGTTATGCCAGGGGGATATTTTATTGAGTAATGGGCTTCAGTATGGTGGGCTCAGCTTGGACTGTTCCACTTAACTATTTCATTATCAGAAGACTTTTGTTCTTTTGCTTTTCTTTTGAGATAATTTCCTCAGAAAGGAGCCTTCCAGTGTAACATCTGAGATGCGTAAGCCTGGCTTTCATTGTCCTCAGTGCAAAATGGGAGAAAGGGGTTTTCAAATCATTCCTTCCTCTGTGGGCCTTCTCTTAATCACCTCATTTTCAGTGTGATATCCCACCGTGTCTTAGTCAGGGTAGGCGGCTGTAACAAAAATACCATAGACTATGCACTTAAACAGCAAGCATTTATTTCTCACAGTCCTGGAGGCTGAGAAGTCCACGTTCAAGGCCCTGGCAGAGCCGGTGTCTGGTGAGGCCTGCTTTGTGGCTTGTAGAGCGCTGCCTTCTCACTGAATCGTCACATGGCAGAGAGAGACGGAGAGAGAGATAGCGAGAGATCATCTCTCAGTCGCTTCTTAGAAGGGCACTAATCTCATTCATGAGAGCTCCACCCTTATGACCTATCACCTCCTGAAGGCCCCACCTCCAAATACCATCCTACTGGGGGTTAGGCTTTAACATACAAATCTGGAGGGGGCATAAACACTCACTCCGTGGCACACCCTCAGCTGTGCTTAGTGTCCTAGTGTCTTGAGCTTGTCCACAGAACGCTCTCACCACTTGTATGGTGGAAGAAGCTCGGTCACCCAGCTTCATGCAGGGGCATAGGAGACGAGATTGAGAGGTCTGACAGGTGCAGGGCACTTATCCCTTTGTGAGCTGCCTGGCCCCTCCAATCCCTGGGACTTCCTGGAGTTCTGTATGGTCAATCAGCTGGCATCTAAGACTACTCCACACAGGCCTTGTTTCTTTCTTTCTCTGGCATGCAAAATCCATTACAACTCAACCATTTCCAGATTTCAGAATTTTGCTGGTTTTCTTTTCTTCAGTTCTCTTTTCCCTGGGATCACTACCCTCTGCCATTCTCTTAAAATTTCATGACTGTCTTTTCGGCAAAGTGCAGTTAGGGAATAGAGTGAAAGTATCTTCAATCAGCCATGTTTTACTGGAATAGATCCCAAAATATAAAGTCTGCAGCAAATGTGTGAATATATTTAAACATGTTGATACATATTTGCATTTAAACATTTTTTAAAATTATTTTTAACAGGTTTGTTGAAGTATAATTTATGTACAAGAAGCTGCACATTTTTAAAGTGTATAATTTCATTAGTTTTAACATATGTACATGCCTGTGAAACCATCATTATAACCAAAATAGCAATACCCACGGCCGCCCCAGTTTCCTTGTATCCCTAGTTCATTGTTTCTATAGATCATATGGGAAGTATTGACTCTTAACAATATTAGCTCATTTGATCCTTGAACGTGGTATGTCTCTCCGTTTATTTGTCTTTTAAAATTTCTCTCAGCAATGTTTTGAAGTTTGTAGTATATAGATCTTGCACATTTTTTAGCAGATTTATCCCCAAGTATATCTTATTTACTTATACTATTGTAAGTGACATTTTTTTTAAAATTTCACTTTCTTATTGTTCATTTCTAGTACATAGAAATAGAAAAGATTTTCAATTTTGATGTTGTATCCTGCAACATTGCTAAACTCACTTATTGATTCTTGCAACTTTTTTGTAGATTCCATCAGATTTTCTGTATAAAAATTTATGCTGTCTGTGAGTAAAAATAGATTTACTTCTTTTTTCCAACCTGGGTATGTGGTATTTCTTTATCTTGCCTAATTACATTGGTCAGAACCTCCTCCAGCCCAACATTGAACAGAGGTGGTGAGAGCAGATATTCTTGTCTTGTTCATGATCTGAAGAGGAAAACATTCAGTCTTTCACCATTAAATATGATGTTAGCTGCAGGCTTTCCTCAGATGCACCTTATCAAATTGAGGAAATTCCCTTTCTCATATTTATTTATTAATTATTTTATTGAGGTCCTATTCATTTATAACATTGTGTAATTTCATGTGTACGTTATTATATATCAGTTTCTGTATAGACTGCATCGTGCTCACCACCAATAGTCTAGTTTTTATCCACCACCATATATGTGTGCCCCTTTACCTGTTTCGCCTTCCCCCCACCCCCTTCCCCTCTGATAACCACTAACCCGTTCTCTTTATCTGTTTGTTTATCTTCCATATATGAGTGAAATCATATGGTGTTTGTCTTTCTCTGTCTGCCTTATTTTGCTTAGCATAATACCCTCAAGGTCCATCCATGTTGTCACAAATGGCACCATTTTGTCTTTTTTTATGGCTGAGGAGCATTCCATTGTGTATATATATATCTCATATCTTCTTTATCCATTCATTAGTTGATGGGTACTTGGGTTGCTTTTACGTCCTAGCTATTGTGAAAAATGCAATGAACACAGGGGTGCATAAATCTCTTTGAATTGTTGATTTCATATTCTTTGGATAAATACCCAACTGGATCATATGGTATTTCTAATTTTAATTCTTTGAGAAATCTCCATACTGTTTTCCATAGTGGCTGCACCAGTTTGCACTCCCACCAGCAGTGTATGAAGGTTCCCTTTTCTTAACAGCCTCTCCAATATTTGTTATTTTTTGTCTTGTTAATTATAGGCATTCTGACAGGTGTAAGGTAATATCTCATTGTAGTTTTAATTTGCATTTCCTTAATAATTGGTGATGTTGAACATCTTTTCATGTGCCTATTGGCCATCTGTGGATCTTCTTTGGAAAAATTTCCATTCATGTCCTCTGAGCACTTTTTGATCAAGTTGTTTCCTTTTTTCTTGTTGAGTTGTATGAGTTATTTATGCATTTTGGAAATGAACCCTTGTCAGATATAAGATTTGCAAATATTTTCTCCCAGTTTGTAGGTTGTCTTTTCTTTTTTGTTCCTGGTTTCCTTTGCCAAGCAGAAACTCTTTAGTCTGATGCAGTCCCATTTATTTATTTTTTCCTTTTTCCCCTCATAGAATGAATTAGGAAGTGTCCCATCTTCTTTAATTTTCTGGAGTAGTTTGAGAAGGATAGGTATTAAATCTTCTTTAAATGTTTAGTAGAATTCTCCAGAGAAGCCATCTGGCCCTGGACTTTTGTTTTCCGGGAGATTTTTGATTACTGTTTCAACCTCTTTACTTGTGATTGGTCTATTCAGATTCTGTATTTCTTCTAAGAATTTGTCCATTTCTTCTAGGTTATCCAATTTGTTGGTATACAGTTTTTCAATATTCTCTTTTACTTCTTTGTATTTCTGTGGTATTTGTTACAATTTCTCCTTTCATTTTTAGTTTTATTTATTTGAGTCATCTCTCTTTTTTTCTTAGTGAGTCTGGCTAAAGATTTGTCAAGTTTGTTTATCTTCTCAAGGAACCAGCTCTTATTTTCATTCATCCTTTCTACTTTTTTTTTAATCTCTATTTCATTTATTTCTGCTCTAATTTTTATTATTTCCCCCCGTCTGTTGATTTTGGGCTTTGTCTGTTCTTTTTCTAGTTCTGTTAGGTATAGTTTAAGATTACTTATTTGAGATTTTTCTTGTTTGTTGAGGTGGGCCTGTATTGCTATAAATTTCCCTCTTAGAACCCCTTTTGCTGCATTTCATAAGAGTTGGTATATTATATTTTCATCTTCATTTGTCTCCAGGTATTTTTTGATTTCTCCTTTGATTTCTTTATTGATCTGATGGTTATTCAGTAGCATGTTGTTGTCTAGTCTCATATATTTGTGACTTTCCTAGCTTTTTTCTTGTAGTTGATTTCTAGTTTCATAGCATTGTGGTTAGAAAAGACATGATATGATTTCAATCTTCTTAAATTTATTGAGACTTGCCTTATTTCCCAACATATGGTCTATCTTTGAGAGTGTTCCATGTGCACCTGAGAAGAATGTGTATTCTGTTGTTTTTGGATGAAGTGTTCTATATATATCCATTAAGTCCATCTTGTCTTTCATTTAAGTCTACTGTTTCCCTGTTGACTTTCTGTCTGGGTGATCTATGCATTGATGTAAGTGGGGTATTGAGGTGCCCTACTATTATTGTGTTGCTGTCAATTTCTCCCTTTAGGTCTGTTAATGGTTGCTTTATATACTTTGGTGCTCCTGTGTTAGGGGCATATATATTAATAAGTATTATGTTCTCTTGGTGGAATGTCCCTTGTATCATTATATACTGCCCCTCTTTGTCTCTCATTGCCTTTTTTATCTTGAAGTCAGCTTTGTCTGATATAAGTATGGCAATGCCTGCTTTCTTTTGTTTGCCATTAGCCTGGAGTATTATCTTCCATCCCTTCACTTGGGGCTTATGTTTGTCTTTAGAGCTGAGATGTGTTTTCTGGGGACAGCATATTTTTGGGTTTTGTTTTTAATCCATCCAGCCACTCTGTGTCTTTTGATTGGAGAATTCAATCCATTTACATTTAGAGTGATTATTGATATATGAGGACTTAATACTGCCATTTTATCTCTTGTGTTCTGGTTGTTTTATATTTCCATTGTTTCTTTTCCCTTGTATTTCTGACTGCCATTTCAGTTTGGTGGTTTTCTGTGATGGTTTTCTCAGTTTTCTTTTTATTTATGATTTGTGACTCTGATCTGAATTTTCATTCTGTAGTTACCATGAGGTTTGTATAAAAGATCTCATAGATGAGATAGTCTTTTTTTCTGATAGCCTCTTATCTCCATTAGCCTAAGCAGGTTCCATATCTTTCCTCTTCCCCTCCTATGTTTTTGTTGTCACTAATTATTCTTTTTTGTGTTGTGGGTTTGTGACTAAATTGAGGAGTTTATAGTTAGTTTTGATGCTGTCTTTCCCTTTATCTTTTATGTTATAATTAAGTGTTTGCTAATCTATTCTGATAGACAGCTGCAATTTTTTGATTTTGTCTGTCTACTTATCTCCTTGCTCAAAGTTTTGTAAACCTTTGCGTTTTTGTTTCAAGTAAGGAGGCTCCCTTTTTCATTTCTAGTAAAGCAGGTGTAGTGGTGATAAACTCCCTCAGCTTTTGTTTATCTTGGAAAGCTTTTATTTCTCCATCATATCTGAAGGATAGTTTTGCTGGATAGAGGATTCCTGGTTGATAGTTTTCATCTTTCAGTATTTTGAATATTTCATTCCATTCTTTCCTAGCCTGTAAAGTTTCTGCTGATAAGTCCACTGGAAGCCTGATGGGGGTTCCTTTGTAGGTTGTTTTCTTGTCTCTTGCTGCCCTTAATATTGTTTCTTTGTTACTGACTTTTGACAGTTTAAGTATTATATGCCTTGGAGAAGGTTTTTTGAATTGATGTAATTGGGAGTTCTATTGGCTTCATGTGCTCATATGTCCAGTTCCTTTTCCAGGTTTGGAAAATTCTCAGCTATTATTTCTTTGAACAAACTCTCTGCTCCTTTCTCCTGCTCTTCTCCTTCTGGGATACCTATAATCTTTATATTACTTTTGCTAATTCAGTTGGATATTTTTTGAAGAATTTCTTCTTTTTTTTTAGTTTAGTTCTCTCCCCTCCTCCACCTGAAGCTTTTCTAGGTTTCTATCTTTGAGCTCATTAATTCTCTGCTCCATAAGGTCCACTCATTTTTTTATGCTTTCTACATTATTTTTTTATCTCATTAATTACATTCTTCATATCGGGAATTTCTGTTTGGTGTTTTCTTTGGAGCTTCAGTCTCTTTGGTGAAGTATTACTTCTGTTCATTAATTTTATTTCTGAGCTCATTGAACTGTCTTTGTGAGTTTTCTCACAATCATTGAGTTTCTTTATGATAGATATTTTGAATTCTCTGTCAGTTAGATTATAGTCTTCTATGACTTCAGATCTGGTTTCTAGAGAGTTGTCATTTTCCTTCAGTTCTGCAGTGTTATTGTAGTTCTTCATGATGTTTGATTAACTGATCCTCTACTGGTGCATTTGTGGTAGTAACCACCTTCTTTTGTTTGGGTACAGCTTTGGTTACTTTGGTTCTGGTCACTTGGGTCTCATGTTCCTCCACTGGCTCTCCGTGGGCTTGAATGATGATGTCTCATGCTCCATCTTTGCTGCAGTTGCCAGATTGTCTTGGAGTGCTAGTTGCACCACTGGCAGAGGTGTTGGGTTCATGAGTGTCACTGTTGCTGGTGGGGGCCTGGGGACTTGTATACAGCCCTCACTGCTGTTAGAGCTGGTGCCTGGGTTGCTGTCACAGGGGCCTGGGTCACCAGTTATGCAGTGGTTCTGGTTGCAGATTCCCCCACCACTGTTGTGGGGCCAGGGGCTGTTTTCTCTGTTTCCACACTGTCTGCTTGTATTTGTGTCGGTCAGCTGCTCTGTATTTGTGTGGGCTGGCTGTGGCCACTTGGCAAGTTGCCTTCACACAGGTGGGCCACCATGCTTGGTGGGCAGGTTGCTCTCATGTGCCCGGGCCACTGCTCTGACAGGCCTGCCGTTCCGGTGTGGCTGCCTTCCTACATGGGCCAGGCTGCCCCCACCTCCACTCACAGTCATGCTGGCCACTATGTGAGGATCCATGTCCTGCATCCCTGTTGCCAGGGAGGGGGAGGGGCCACTCCCTTATTTCCGCTGCTTCTTGGGGGTCCAATCCCACCACCTTCAGACGTATACCTGCATGGATCTCTCAGGGGTCCTGGTTTGCTATGTAGCGAATCCTCTGTTGGTTAATAGATGTCTGTTTAGTTGTAACTTAGAGGGGTGAGATAAGGGAACAACTCACTTTGCTATGATGCTGATGTCACTCCAGGAAATTTCCTTTAATTATGAGTTTTCTAAGAGTTTAAAAAAAATTTTTAGTCTATTTTTGTGGCAATAGAGTTGATCATATGGTTTTTTTTTTTTAGTTTGTTGTTACAGTAAACAAGTTGACTTTCAAATTTTAAAACTGCCTTGCATTCCTGGAATAAACCCACTGGGATGTATTATCTTTTTTATATGTTACTGAAATCTATTTACTAAAATCTTGTTTAGAAAGTTTGCATTTATGTTCATGAGGCATATCAATCTGTAGCTTTCGTTCCTTGGAATGTATTTGTCTTGATTTGATGTCAGAGTAATACTGGCCTCATAGCATGGAGTAGGAAGCCTTCTTTCCTTTTCAGTTTTCTGGAAAAATTTATATGGAATTAGAATTATCTCTTCTTAAATGTTTACTATCACCAGTAAAGCTCTAGAGCCTGAAATTTTCTTTGTGGGAAGGTTTTTAACTATAAATTCAATTTCTTTAATAGATAAAGAATTATTCCAGTTGTCTATTTCTTCTTGAATGAGCTTTTATAGTTTTTGTCTATCAAAGAAATTGTTCATTTCATTTAAGCTGTTGCGTTTATAGGCATAAATCTACTCTATATATATAATATTTATAATATTCCCCTACTATCTTTTTAATATCTATAGAAACTGTAGTGATATGTTTCATTTTGATATTGGTAATTTGTGCATTTTCTCTTTTTCCCCCAACCAGGCTAGCTAGAGTTTTATCTATTTATTGATACCTCAAAGAAGCAGCTGTTTTTCTTTTAAAAAAAAGCATCACTTTTAGAGCAGTTTTAGGTTTACAACAGAACTGAGAGGGAGGTACAGAGATGTCTCATATACCCCCTGCCTCCACATATGCGTAGTCCCCCCCATTATCAACATCACTCACCAGAATGGCACATCTTTTTTTTTACCAAGGATGAACCTACATTGACACATAATCACCCAAAGTTCACAGTTTACCTTAACGTTCACTCTTGGTGTTGTATATTCTATGGGTTTGGACAAAAACATAATGACAGATATTCATCATTATAATATCATACAAAGTATTTTCACTGCTCTAAAAATATTCTGTGTTCCACCTATTCCTTCCCCAGCCCAATCCCTGATTTTTTTATTCTCCTTTAGTTTTGCCTTTTCTAGAATGTCATATAGTAGGAATCATGCAGTATGTAGCCTTTTAAGACCACCTTCTTTCACGTAGTAAAACGCATTTAAGTTTCCTCCATGTCTTTTCATGGTTTGATGGCTCATTTCTTTTTAGTGCTGAATAATGTTCCATTGTCTGGATGTACCACAGTTTATTTATCCATTCACCTACTGAAGGACATCTTGGTTGCTTGCAAGTTTTGGCAATGATGATGAATAAAGCTGCTATAAACATCCATGTGCAGGTTTTTATGTGGTCATATGTTGTGAACTCCTTTGGGTAAATACCAAAAAGCACAATTACTGGATCATATGGTGAGAATATGTTCAGTTTTGCAAGAAACTACCAAAGTGTCTTCCAAATGGCTGTATCGTTTTTCATTCCCACCAACCATGTATGAAGTTCCTGCTGTTTCACATCCTTTACTGCATCTGGTGTTATCCAGTGTTCTGAATTTTGGCCATTCTATTTATTTATTTATTTGAGGAAGATTAGCCCTGAGCTAACTGCTGCCAATCCTCCTCTTTTTGTTGAGGAAGGCTGGCCCTGAGCTAACATCCGTGCCCATCTTTCTCTACTTTATATATGAGATGCCTACCACGGCATGGCTTGCCAAGTGGTGCCATGTCTGCACGTGGGATCCGAACCAGCGAACCTCAGGCCACTGACGCTGAATGTGCGGACTTAACTGCTGTGCCACTGAGCCGGCACCTGGCCATTCTAATAGATGTGTAGTGGTATCTCATTGTTGTTATAATTTGTATTTCCTTGATGACATATGATGTGGAGCGTCTTTTTAAGAACGAGCTTTTGATCTCATTAATTTTCGCTCCTGATTTTTTATTTTATTGATTTCTGTTCTGATCTTTATTATTTCCTTCCTTTTTACTCTGGATTTCATTTTTCGTTATTTTTCTAGGTTTTTTTTTTTTTTTAAAGATTTTATTTTTTCCTTTTTCTCCCCAAAGCCCCCCCGGTACATGGTTGTGTATTCTTCGTTGTGGGTCCTTCTAGTTGTGGCATGTGTGACGCTGCCTCAGCGTGGTCTGATGAGCAGTGCCATGTCCGCGCCCAGGATTCGAACCGACGAAACACTGGGCCACCTGCAGCGGAGCGCGCGAACTTAACCACTCGGCCACGGGGCCAGCCCCTAGTTTTCTAGGTTTTTAACGTGAAAACCGAGCTCATTGATTCAAGACCATTCTTCTTTTCTAATTCAGGCATTTAATCCTGAAAATTTCCCCAAAGTACTCTGTTGGTGACATCTCACAAATTTTAATTTTGATTTCTCTATTTTTCAACTTTTAAATTCCTTAAGCATTTTAAAGCACAATAATATCTTGAATTTGTCTAAGACTTTACATTTCCCAGGATTTAAAAAGTAACATTTTACCTCATTTTATTCTCAGAATCAGTTAACACAGGCCCTTAATATATCCCCAGTGGAACAGTCAGTTATTCAATGCGAGTATTTGGTGAATGCCATACTTTGTGCCAGGAACTGGGGGTATGGCAGCAACAGAACCATGTCCCCTCTGTCAAGGAGTTTGTTTTATTTTATTTTTAGCAGAATAATAATTTTAAAGATGAGATGTAGAGACACAGTGAAGTTAAGTGGCTCACTGAAGATCACACAGTTGTACATGCTAAACTTTAATCTTCCGGCCACAGTTTCAGGGTCTCTTTCTTCTACCATAACACTTTAGAATTTTTTTTCATTAAATATAAAAATAAAGGGTATTAATAAAACATATGCATTTATGAAAGCAGAATCATATAAAGAACCCACAAAAGAACTATAAACCATTATTTGTTTACGCTGATGTGAAGTTGAGTAAGTCTCTCATTATAGATTGAATGAAAGATTACTATAGTGTTAATGCTACCTGACTGGGAAGAGAACATTTCTACCAACATATCTTCATTCTGGGAAAATAGCTTTACTTTCTGGTTTTCAGTTTCCACATTTACAAAAATGAGGTTAGGTCAAATGATCTTCCACATTCTTGCTAACTTTTTGATACTGAGAATTTAAATTTTAAATACTTATTGAGTGTTCACTACAGTGCTCTATCAGGGATTCAAAATAAAGTAACAATATTTGTACTAAAACCATCTAGCTTAGGAGGCAAGAAAAATACATTTGAAATATTTTAAAATGCCAATATACGTGATGCAGACAGTAATGATCTGGCACAACTGCAGACGATTTTGCTCCCCTCCCCCTAGGGGCCTTTGACAATGTCTGGAGACACTTTTGCTTGTCACTACTTGCGGGTAACTCCTATTGGTAGAGTCATCAATAGAGTAGAGGCCAAGAATGCTGCTAAATATCCTGCAGTGCACAGGACAGCTTCTTACACAAACATTACCTGGACCAAAATATCAGTAGTGTTGAGACTGAGAAACTGTTCTAGAAGCTTAGAGGAAAAATCACTGTGGGAAGGAAAGATCTGGAAAGTTTCATGCAGGAGCTGTGTTTTGCCCTGAACCTCTCACATGTTTACATCTGGAGAAACAGAGAATAAACAAAGTAATGGGGAAGGGAATCAGCATTGTTTATTTGGGGAACAGAGAGTAACCGAATGCAGTCGGAGCGGAGGGATCACGTAACAGATAGAGTTAGATTGGTGCCGTATTGCGGAGAACCTCAAATGCCGGAATGGAGACTTCTTACTTTATTTATTTGACCATGGGGAGGAGTCCACGGGCATACCTTAGAGTAAGCATGTTTTGGTTAGATAAGTCTGGCAGTGATCTGAATATCTATTGTAGTGGGGAGGCTGGAAGGCAATCAGGAGGCTAGAACAATCAAGCTTGAGGTATTGAGTGTTAATTCAAACAGAGCTAGACTTAATCATGATACTCGTACCACATATCCTTGTCTAAATGCAATTAGAAATGAGGGTAAAGCCATTCAGCAGCAGTATCACCAAATCATGTTTTCACACAAGTGCATAAACAATAAGTTCTCCTTTATAAGTGACATGCGTTTGTTAAGCCATGCAGTTTTGCTCATGTGTTTATGTTGTGTGTTTGATATGTTTAAAATTGTGATTTTATTTCACAAACTGAAGCAATGAGAAACTCTCATTTGAGAACATTAGCGTTTATCACTTTACTTTTGGGTCCTTTCTGTCCCTGATGCCTGTGTCCTATCTAGACTAACGTTCCTTAAACACTGTGTTTTATGAATCATGCTGCACAAATACATGGCTTGTAAGTTTGCCACCACGTTTGTTTCCACTTGCTCAGACGAAAAGAAACCACCACCAAAAAGTTCACCCCTCAGGCTTTCAGCGGGAGGTAAGGTGAAAATGTCACCGAACCAGATTCGTTTTGGCAACCACACGAAATGCCAACCACCAAGATGACCAGTTTGCAGCAGAGAAAGGGTTTATTCACAAGTCAGCCAAGTGAGGAGATGCAAGAACAAATTTCAAATCCACTTCTCCAAAAATGGGGATTAGGGATATTTATGGGATAAAAGGGAGGGGTGGTCTGAAGTGTGGAGACAGATGATTGGAGGTGAGGAGAAGTGAGGTAATTGATGCTCTGCGCAAGCATAGTCAAGCTTCATGGCTCTTCAGAGGACGCGTGTTCACAAAATGGTGGTGTTGGCATGATCTGAGGGTGGAGTTTTTAGCTCCCTGACATCAGGAGGTCACCTATTGGACACTTACCCAGGCCCAGTTGGTGGGTTGGTGGGTTGCTGGTCTTGACCATCCTGAACTGGACAAGGAGTCAACCCTTAGTTCATGAAGAACATCTCAAGCACCTCTTACCATGGGGACAGTGTCAGAGACGTTATCTGTGAGGAACCTAGTGGGAGCTGGATAATATCATGCCTATCTACATGACTTTTTTTTTTAAAGAATAAGCAGCACAGCTAACAATGGGCAGGTGAACAGCTAAAGGCTACAGTTAGCAATTGCCTGAAAAAACTTTAGTTACTAGCTACCTAATGTTTAGTGGTTAACTTGCCACCTGTTTCAAAAATACTTGAACATTTCTTCAATGCTTGTAGTTTTGATTATTGACTTTATATTAGTAAGGACAGTACAAGCAACAATTTTCCCCTCTTCATTCTCTCGTTTCCCACCGCTCTGATTGAATAACTAATCCTAGTTATATCAGTGTAATTAATGCATTCCCAAACTTAGATTTGGGCAAGAGAATTGTTCCTTTGAAGTCTGGAAGGACTAGTCCTGTGACCAGCACTGCAAGAGTAAATTGTTCTACCTAGTTGTCATAATCACTTGGTTACATCCTCTTTGTAGTAGGACCTCAATAAATATCAAAGGTGTGAATGAATGAAAGGTACTCGGTGTACCATGGCAAAGGTCCTGGAATTGATTTCTGGCTGTGTCAACCACACAAAAATTAACTTTTAGAGTTAACAAATAGAATTTGTTAAAATGGAAAGAAAAATTAAATGTTCTTCTTTTTTTTTCCCATTAGAAAAGACCTTCTGGAAAATTTTAATTTAGAAAATCAGCTGCTTTCAAACACTGGCTGTTTGGTGGCATTCATGACAGATTTAGATATGAGTTTAAACCACAGAGAAGAAAATTGATGATAACTGACTCAGTCTTTTGAATTGAACTTTTCTTTCACGGTAACTGTGTGCCTTTTGGAAAATTAGATAAACTATGAAATAACTTTTCTATGAAAAAAGTATTGAAATGATTTATTTAGCTAAACAGCATGTATTTGATCTGTAAACTAGTTTAAGTACGACTGCTGACCTGTAATCATTCTACTGATAAGAAAATCCAATCCGATAGATCGTTCTATTGATAGGAACACAGTCTTGCTGTGTGATGGGCATTGTACCCAGCAGTGAGACCTTTCACTAACAGCCTGAGGAGAGATAAGGGAGGAGACACAAGTGTCAATGCTTGTGTGCATTAAAACATCACCATTAGAGCTAGCTCATTTGACAATGCCACTCAAAATATTCACATGGAAACTTATTTGGTTTCCACATGCATAGAATGCTCAAAATTACTTCATAAAAGAGATAAATGAATGGACAGATAATTTCCTTAGCAATAAGAAGGACTGGAGGTGAAAACACACTCAGAATGCACTTGTCTCCGATCGTTCAGAACAGCATTAAAGTTGCCTGGGAGTTGGCTGCCTATCATTGATACAAAGATTTCCTTATATTATTGCTGCATACCCACAGCATATGTGGGTACCACCACCCTCATCACACAAAACCATGTTTTAAGGGTACTTCTTGGTAGAGGTTGCCTGCCTCCCATCTAGCAATGTCCCTCTTGTCAAGAGCTCACTTCCTAGGGGCAGCTAGTGTTGTCCAGCTCACACCAATCACAGTCCACTGTCCTGCCACCATAGGCCTTCGTTCAAGGAGATGCCACCTTATTTTAAAGGTCCTCTTTAGACTTCTGTTAAACTCTCTCAAAACTTCTAAAATGGAGAAAAGTTTTAAATCAAAATATTGGCTTTTAAAATTGTCTAAGGCATCCATTCCATACTGTGGTCCACCACGCAGGACCTGATTTGGGTGGCAGAGTTGTAACCAGATCATAGTGGAGACTCCTCAGGATATTTGATCATTCCTGAGCTGGAGTATGAGCTTGAATGAAGGAGCTTCCATTGGCCAGTTCCCCTAGAATGACTCTGCGTCTCTTAGACACATAGAAGCTCACAGTTTTCACGTTTGGAGAAAATAGTTACTATTAAAAAAGAAATGATTGCTGCTGCTCCTATATCCTATATATTCCTATCTTCACACAGGAATGTGATAATTAACCTTGGCTGTGTGTGGCTTTTGTTTAAGAAATTTCATTAAAAGGACTTTTGGTCACATAAAAATAGGCCTTAGAACTTAGTCTGGAGTGGAGAATAAAATAAATCTGAGATAAGTTATGCTGTGCGGTTAAGTAAGATGAAGTTGGGATTCTAGTGTAGAGTCTGGAAGGAGGGATAGGTTGAAGGGGCCTGGAAGTTTGTGGCAGAGAGGAGGTGAGTATAGGGACAGAAGGTGAGAGTGGGACTCAGCAAATTTTACTAGACAGGAGCCAAAACAGACAAGTGACTGCAGACAAATTCCCTGTGCTGCTTGAAACTAACGAACTTGAAAGAAAAATGTCCAAATATTCATTTTAAAGTTATTTTTCATTTGGTCCTGTGCCATAATCTCCTTCAATCATTGCCATCCTTTACTTAAAACAGATATTGCAGCCTTGAGTGATGGCACTCTGGAAGAGCAGGAGGACACGCTCCGCCTTCCTCTGGGCTAAGCAGAGGGGACAGGAGCTGCCGCGTGCGGGGCAGTGGGGCACTGAGATCTAAACCTGCCTGAACATTGGAGCTAGAGTCAGGACTCTAAGGAATATTGTAGAAATCCTGGATTTCCCACTGTAATGTGCTCAGAGGGCTCTTGTTTTTTTTTTAAATTTGTTTTTTAAAAGGTGTCATTATTTTTTGATAGCAGTTTTAGGTTCCTAACAAAATTGAGAGGAAAGTACAGAGATTTCTCATCTACCCTCTGCCCCTACACACACATAGCCTCCTCCATTATCTACATCACTCACCAGAATGTACATTTTTTACCAAGGGTGAACCTAGACTGACACATCATAATCACCCAAAGTCCATAGTTACTTTAGGGTCCACTCCTGGTCTTGTACATTCGATGGGTTTGGAAAAATGTATCCACCATTATAATATCATACAGAGTATTTTCACTGCCCTAAAAATCCTCTGCGATCTGCCTATTCATCTCATCCCCAGGCTCCTGTTACTTTATACAGGTATTAAAAGTGTAGAGGAGGAAGACAAATCCTCCACCCTCTGAGTCCTTCTGTCTAGGCTACAAATTAAATTCACATGAGACAGAATAACAAGAAAATCAAACAAAGTTTTATAACGTGTACATGGGAGAGACTCAAGAAAACTGAGCAACTCACCAAAATGGCTGTGTTGCCAGCTTAAATACCATCTCCAGCTAAAGACAAAGGAGTGTTTGGGGTACTGGTTTAGGGCTTCAAAGGGGTGGAAGGCAACTCATATGGAAAAGCAAATGTTTGGTGAGCAGAACTTTGGTAAGAGTGGGCTTAGCAAGGATCCTCCCAGTCTACCAGATACTGAGTTATCTACGGTGACGGCCTGTCCTGGGAACAGGCCTTTTATCTTAAATTGTTTTAGACAGTTAGAGGGGAGGTCAAAGTTTCTTTTAGAGTCTTTTGTTCTTAAAAATAATCAAGCCAAAGAAATACATTTTGAGGTGGTCAATTCTGATCCCCCACAAAGGGAAGGAAGATCCTTGAAGACTGGAAAATTTGGGGGAACTTCCTTATATTAGTGATAAGCTCCAAAGCCAGGCATGGCCTTGAGAAAGGAAAATGTGAAAAGGCAGCAAGTAAGCAGCAAGCATTCCATGGACAAAGCGATGCTAGTTAAAACTGGGGTGAATCCATGCACTTGATCTCTCAGAGGCGTTGAATAACCATTTGGGCTTTCATTTAGCACCATCTGGCAAAGCCACATCTTCTCCCTCAAGGCCCAGGGCTTTTCTCAACCTTCCAGTTTTACTGCCCCTTAGGGCATCCTGAGTGGAATACACGTTGACAGATAGAGACAGAGAGGAAGGCTTAGAGATGCAATCACACACAATGGATCATCAGCCTGTGGTCCAGAGGGAAGGGACATCCTTACAGGAGCAGGAAGTATAGAAGATAATCTGGACCAATGTCTTTAGTATTCCTGAAAAGAGTGTGAACACTAGGGTGGGATTTGGGAGGACGATGTTAAATGTGCATTAACCATTTAAGTATCTTTACTGGGGTGTCCGATAATGTGGCCTAGTCTTCAAGAAGATGTCTGACAATGTGACTGCTATCAACTTTAGAAGACGAAGCTTATTCTGGAAGGGAAGCAGAAGCAAAGGTTTACGTATGACATGGAAAATTTAGCCCCCTAAATTTAGTTTCCTCATCTGTGAAATAAAGAGATTGAAATAAAAGATTTTTTAATACTTCCAATTCAAAGGTTTTATGATTTGATAATGTTAAATATGCAGAATTTGTTAACTCTGAGTGCCAGTCAAATTCGAGGCCCTTTGACACATTCTAGTGATTCAGGAGTTTAAAGACTATCTTTATTTTCAAGTATCATAAAAGTAATTGGAAAAACAGAATATAGGAGTAAATTAAAAAGTATAAATCTCATTCCACGAACTCAGCTGTACAAAAAATAAAGCAGCTTTTTGTTTTCTAAAAAGTAACAATTTAGTATGAAAAACCTGATCTCAGTTACTTCGTGGGATTTCCCATCCTTCTCCAGAGTTGCGTGCACACAGTACCAGGGGCTTGTACAAGCTGAACTGCAGTGGACTCTGGTATGCAGTTCTCAGTTCACCTGAGTTAATGTTAAGCAGTTCAGGGGTCCACTCTGCGTGGCTTGCTCAGATCCTGTGCCAGTCTGTTGCTTCTTTGTCATGTTTGGGGCATGGGGAACTTCTCCAAGGATGCCTGTGCCCATGTGGACACCTGCCACGCAGGCAACACTGTCTGGAGTCACGAGGTGTTTCTGTGCCTTAGGGACCCAGGTGCTCTGAGGAGCTGCAGACGGCACCCCACTCCCTTTGCCCGGGATATAGCCTCAGTCTGGAGTGAATCACCTCCTCACAGTCTGCAATGCTGCTCTGTTTATGTTTGCGAACTCTCTAGGTTCTTCATTGCAAATTCCAAAGTAAGAAACACTTTCAAGCTATGCCTTGGCTGGCCTCCCCTGAAGCAATGAATCATAGAGGCAGTCATCTTCTTTAAATGGAAAGAAGAGAAAAGGGAAATATAAAGATAAAAAAAGTTAATACCTCGAATAACTTGATTTGATTAATGATTAAAAAATAGTAGAAAGGGGGCTGGCCCCGTGGCCGAGTGGTTAAGTCTGTGCGCTCCGCTGCAGGCGGCCCAGTGTTTCGTTGGTTCGAATCCTGGGCACGGACATGGCACTGCTCATCAAACCACGCTGAGGCAGCGTCCCACATGCTACAACTAGAAGGACCCACAACGAAGAATATACAACTATGTACTGGAGGGCTTTGGGGAGAAAAAGGAAAAAATAAAATCTTTAAAAAAAAATAGTAGAAAGCTTAAGAGAATAGCCTTTTCTTCCTGGATGTGTGTTTTTTATTAGTATATTTTAACACTGCCAACGGTAATGTGTAGATTTTTGCATGGCCTCTGGAGGAGGCCTCTTGGAGGACCTGAGAAAGGGGAAGAACAGTCAGCTTCTACTAAGATGGACTAGAGGATGTCCATCTTCTCCACTTTACAAATTCACAGAACATTAAGAATATTCTTTCCAGAGAGGAACTCAGTGAGAGTGCCAGATGAGGGTGAGTGGCCTGAGCAATCTGCTGCCCTTCCTGTTGAGTGAAGAATGGGGTGCAGGGGCAAGGTGGCAGCGAGTCACATGACGAGAGACTTCTGGGAAGTGGTGCTCCCCATTGGAGGACATGAGATCACCAGACTCTAAAATGTGGACTCTCAACATGAGCTGCAAGGGTCTGTGATTGCCTGGAGAGAGCTTGCAATAGTCTTGTGTGAGGGTTTAGTTTCCCTCAGAATTTGGTGAAAGTGTTCGAATTTTGGGAGAGAGGTTGGTGGAAAGTCATAAGAGGCATGGTGACACGTCAAAGGGTTAAAAAGTTTTTCTTAAGGCACAGAAAGTCAGAACTTGGGTTTGTATCCTGAGATAGCAGTCCAAATGCAAGATAGGGCAGTCTGAAATCAGAAGAAGCATCAAGCTGGCCCAGGACCCAGAGAGATGACCCGCACAAAAGGATCCAGTGTGAATATTCTTCAAATTAGGTTTATGGCATCTTGGATAGACAGTTGGTGAGAACAAGAATCAAGGGCCTGTAATGCCTAGAAATTCAACCAGCCATGCTAGTCTGTGGTTAAACCAAATTTACGTGATGGTTTAAAAAATGTGCCCTGTAAATGACTGTTTCTATGATTTTGTTACTATGTTGTTATTGGGTTTTTTTCTTTTTGAGTTTTGCTTTTCCTTTAGCATTTTAGGAGAGCCCATTTTGAAAGTTCCAGTTTATCTCAACTGAGCTATGGGATAAATAATTTCTTCCTGCCCCAAACTTGGAGAATGAAAGGGTCGGTGTTGCCCAGTTGCCCAGCAGACCAGAGGTGGAAGAAGTGGTGGAGCTAAGAGCACACTCGAGGTGTTTCTGAGCTAAAGCCGCAGTGCTGAACGTGCTGTTCTTAACTGAACACCTTAGAATCTCTAGTGGGGAGAGCTTGCTGTGGCTGGGTTTGCTGGGAAAGATTTCATGAAACAGGTTTCATTTGAACTAGACCTTGCACTGTGGTAAGGAGTCAGAGAACTGTACTTAGGTGCGCGCATGCCTTGTCTACGCATGTTCGTTTCAACACTCACCGAACCCGGCATGTTCCAGAAGCAGCTTCTAAAGTCGTGCTTCTCGTTCTGGATCCTCAGTCTTGGCTATCTGTGCGTGAGGAAAGCAGGCCAGTTACTTTCAAAGCTACCCCTATAAAGTAAAGTGATAGTGTATTAAATGAAGATATGTGGAATGTTCTACGGAATTTTACTTTTAGGAAATCCAGAACTGGAGACGAATCATGGTTTTAATATCTCCTTATATGAGTTATGAGATGGAAGATAAACATTAACAGGCAGCAAATTACTGTGCTTCAGCGTATGGTTAAGAGAACTCTGACCTTGCCTTTTGCAGCTTTATGTGCAAGGGGCAAAGTAAGAAAATCATTTGATTAGTTTCTTATGCATATGTATATTCCTGCAGGATTTCAGCTGGGGAATTGATCATTGAACTATAGATATAAAACTTTTAGATGACTTGTTTAGGGAGAGACGGTTTCATTTCAGAAAGACTGGCTTCTAGATCTTGTTATGTTACTAATCTTGGGCAAGATACTTAATCTTTTTTTGTATTTTCTCATTTTGAGAGTTAGATTATGTCAGGGGTCCCTGATCTTTCTCTGAGTAGGAGTTACTTTTCTTCTTCCCTTTGAAAGCTTTGATCTGATAAAAATTCTAAATGCTGTTTTGGTTCTGAAGACGGCTAACAAAGAACTGTTTTTGACTTGATTTCATAGCTTAATGTAACTTGCAGTGGAAAACTCTAACCCTTCCGTCTATGTCAAAGTCTCTGAGTTTAGAAGAATTTGTAAATAATGAAATTGAGAGAGTTTAGAAGTGATTGTTATTAATAAAATTCCAGAGCAGAATTAAAGAGGAGCACTATTGAATTCTCTGCTGAGAATCCTAGAAAATTACAGGAAGTGGGACTTTGTTGTCAAAAATCTCATGGTCTTTCAACCATTTATGTCCCAGTCATGTTTAATTTTCAGACCTGGAGCCTTCTTATTGTGGACCGGGACTTCAGCTCACTTCTGTTAACTTTAAACAAATGGCAGCCAATTATTTCTCCAGCAAAATAAGGTCTACTTGGGATCAGCAAAGAATTGCAATTCAGGGTCTGCAACCATGGCAAGCCACGTCCAAGTCCTGAGCAGCAAGGGGAGGAGAAACTCTTTTATAGAGGGGGAGAGGAAGTTGAGAGGACTATTGTAAACAAAGAGTTCACTGGAGGAATTGAAAGTTTGAAGTGCAGTGGCTTTTCACTGGCTGAGTTGTGACAGTCTCTCATGGGCTGAGCTTCTTGCCTGTCAAGAAGAGGAAGTCTTTCTTCTTCCTGGTTGGGCTCTGGTATCAAAGTAGGACATGAGAACTCCTCCTTTTAGCCTCCCAACTCCCATTTATTAATTCCCATACTTTTCCATCTTCTTAAAAGATTCCATAATTGAATAAAATCTGGAGGTGAAATAGGTTATAGCCCCTTAAGATCACCAGTCCCCTTTTCATTGTAGGGTTTTTACAACAATCACTTGGAGAAAGAAATGATGAAAATCCCTTCGATCATTGTAGAAGTGGCGTCAGTTGCCTGTAGGTCCTATTCTCTTGGCTAAATGTTCTGCAGCTCCTTCTTTAGACAGTTCTGATTATAGAGTCCAGATGCCAGAATATTTTCCCTGCTTTCTCCCTTCCTAATATAGGTTCCACCTTCTGGCCTCTTCGGGTGAAAAGCACTTTCAGTCTGTTCAGTACTGAGATATATATATATATTACCCTTCCCCATATTTCCTTGGTTCCAGTCCCCAGAATTTCCACTGCCACTCTAACGTTTTAATTTGAGCCTAAGTAGACAATTGATAAAGTTGATTATCTCATTATAATGTGCCTGGCTTCTTTTAGTTCCTAAACTCATTACTCCTTTTCACATTGTCTGATTTCAGCTAGGTGCTCCCAGAAGCCATTTTTGTCCTAATTCTTGTCTCTGATACAATGAATGAGGTTTTTGTTGGTTCAAGAAATCTTCATTTCTTGTGAGAATTTTGACCAAGTTCCTGTTTCTAACATTTTGGACCTTTTGTGTGCAGTCCATTTGTGGAGTCCAGAGATAGACACAGATGCACCGTGTAGTAAGGAATTTGGCCTTGTCCAAAGAGAGGTGTGACTTTTGTTCCTGCTTCTGGCAGACAACTTCTAACTCCTTGGAATTTCCTAAGTGGCAGGAGTGTCTTTGTTATTTCTGGTGGGCCCCTTGGACCACACCTGATAGTTTACGCTAATGAGTGACTTAGGGTGGTGCCAGTCACACCCAATAGTCTTAGGGTAGGAGCTGGCCACACCAGAGAAGTTGATGAAAGGGTTTAGGGTGGGGGCTTTGGGTCATGCCATATTCGTCAACCCAGAGACTAAGTTCAACTCTGTGGGCAATCAATCAGTCAATTAAGCCTCCGTAATGAAGCCTCAATAAAAGCTCTCGACACTGAAGATCAAGTAAGCTTCCAGGATCGGCAATGCTTTGTGTGTACTGCCACACATCAATGCCGAGAAGGTCACGTGCCCCTGAGGACAACAGAACTTTATGTCTGGAGCCCTCCCAGACTTTGCCCTATGCATCTCTTTCTTTGGCTAGTTTTAGTTTGTATTCTTTCCTTGTAATAAATGCAACTGTGAATATATGGATTTAGTGAATTCTGTGAGTCTTTCTAGTGAATTTGTACCTGAGGGTAGTCTCGGAAGACCCCTGAACTTGGTTGGGGTCAGAAGTGAGAGTGGTCATGTGGGTATGTAAGGGAGGAAAAGTGAGGCCATCTCGTTTTGCTAAATGGCCCCAGCCCATCCTCTGTGTGACTACTTGCTGCTCTGCACGTAGTTTAAAAAATTCACATGATTTCCTGATTTATGGCCTCCTCTTACATATGTACTCCCCGATACCTTGATAAATTAAAACTTTGTCCTAGGAGTTTCTCTTCAGGAACAGGCTGACCACAGGCGGGAAACACACCTGTAATGTATGCATCGTAGCTCACAGAAGAATGGAATAATGTGATGCCTGGAGCCTATCGTGCCTGGAGACCAACATCACTGGATCCCCTCCTCACTCCCCATTTTTCCTATATGACTGCCTCAGGATTCTGAAATCCTCAAAGATGGATCTTTGAGACATTAATCACCCATCTTCTGATTAGCCAGCTAATCTAATTAAACTCCTTTCTCGAGAACTAACTTGTGATTAATTGGCTCAGACAGCAGTGAGCAGAGCCAGCCCATTGCTCGGCATCATGGACTCTTCCTTCTAACTCTGTATTTGAACCCTAACTCCTTGCAGTTGGGATGAGAAGTCTTGAGAAGGCTTGGTAGTCTGGAGAACTGTGGCCTTCACCACACAGTTTGGCTAATGCTGAGCACACACATTGCCCAAAGGAGAAAGGACAGTCCTTTCTCAGGTACCAGGTGAACCCCAAGCCTCTGGTTTTCTGGGATCACTTGATAGTGTGCTTTCCTAATCACTGCAACCCACTCCCACCTCTCTTCCAGAAGGATCTTAAATCATATTTGACTACATGGCTTATTTTAAATCATAATTAGTCACGTTCAATTAAAATTATTTTACCCTACATGTTATTAAATATTAAAAAAGCATTGTGATGGATGCCATGTCTTCTCTGCTTTACACCTCCTGTAATATTGTGATATAATGATAAATACATATTTGCATCCCAAGATCTTGGTCAGATCACCTAAAACCCTGTAACTTCTGAAGTGGTAAGAGCATCTTCTGTTACAATGTTTGGTTTTTGTCCCTGGCTCCTGAAATAGCTTGGGAGTGGCAGAGGTGAAAGGAGTGTCTTTTGCAATTTATAACAAGATCCTTTCAACCACACCGAGTTTATGTCAGTGAGGTGAATTTTGGAACGTCTCTGAGGATGTGCGACTGGTTGCCAGCAGAAGCAACCACGTAAGTAGAGAGCTGGAACTTTCCACTCACCCTCCCAACTTCTGGGAAGGGGAGAGGCGCTGGAGATTCAGTTCGATCACCAATGGCCAATGATCTAACAAATCACACCTCTTAATGAAGCCTCCATAGAAACCCTAAAAAACTGGGTTCAGAGAGCTTCCGGGCTGGTGAACACAGCAAGGTGCTGGGAGGGCGGTGAGCCCTGAGAGGAGGTGTGGAAGCTCAGAGCCTCTTCCCTGTACCTAGTGCTGTGCATCTCGTCCGTGTGGCTCTTCCTGCGCTGTATCCTTTAGAATAAATAGATAGTGGTGAGTAAAGTTCTTCCCTGGGTTCTGTTAGCCATTCTAGTAAGTTGTTAGACCTGAGGACGGGGTTGTGGGAACCCCCAATTCATAGCAGGTTGGTCAGAAGTACAGGTCTCAACTTGGGACTTGTGATTGGCATCTGAAATGGGATTAGTTTTGTGGGACTGAGCCCCTTAACCTGTAGGGCAGGCCTGTGCTGACTCCAGGTAGTTAGTGGCAGAATTTCATTAAACTGTAGGACACCCAGTTGGTGTTCACAAAGAGTTGGAGAATTGTTTCGTGTGGAAAACACACACATTTGGTGTCAGAAGTTGTCTTAGTCCTTTAAGGCTACTACAACAAATTACCTCAGACTAGGGGGCTTATAAACAACAGAAACTTATTTCTCACAATTCTGGAGGCTGGAAGTCTGAGACCACGGTGCTGGCAGATTCGGTGTGGTGGCTGTGAAGGCCTTCTTGCAGACTACTGACTATATGCTGTGTCCTTGCATGGTGGGAGGGAGCTAGGGATTTTCCTGGGCCCTCATTTATAAGGGCACTAATCCCATTCATGAGTCCCCGTCCTAAAGACCTTGTCACCACCCAAAGACCCCACTTCTTGACGCCTTCATATTGGGTGTTAAGCTATAACGTATAAATTTTGGGGGACATAAACATTCAGACCATAGCAGAAGTGTTGTGTGAGTATAGACAAAGTTGTTTTCTCTACCTTCCTAATCTAGCTTTGACTTTGTGGCCTCTGGGTAATGCCCTTTGTTAATACTCCTGAATTTCTATCAGTGAAAGAATGAGGGTCTGTCTGTTACATCGTTTCTCTTCTTCTCAGTTTTACCAGCACTAAACTGGCAGGTAGCATTCTGGGAAGAGGAGGTAGCTAGGAGTCAGCGTCCTTGATGGAGGCCCACGACATGCTCCTAATCTGCTGATCTAGGCCAGTCAGTGCCCAAGATCTCTTCTGGCACTAAACTATTAAGATTCTACATGAAGCGTTAGACGTATTAATGCCTTTTTAAAAACAACTAATGTCTAAATTTCTGAGCTAGAATAGGAACACAAAGTGGTGCAATAAGGGGAGCAGAATATAACTTCTCCTAAGGGAGAATTGAAGTCCTCTTTTCTTGATGATGCTAAACATCAATGACTCATGTTTCTATATAAGAGTTTTCCTGCCAGCACAGAGCTCTGTTTGAGTCTCAACATTTGTGAAAAGGGGCAGAGGTTTTCATCCAGTCTTCATCCTGTCTTTCTCCTTCAGGGATATTACAAGTACCACTATACAAAGTACTGATTCTTCTCTGCACACGATACTTGCTGACATAGAAATTCAGTGTTTGCATTACTGTATGTGTAAGGAATTCCGCGGGCAACTTTTGCATGGTATTGAGCAATGAGGCAGTTCTGGAATTTTACATGAGGTGGGATCTTCAGGTTTTTTGTCCTGTTTCCATCTCCGGAATATTTCTCTGTCCTCTAATTTAAAACATTAGATGCAGATAGGAACATAACTTAGTTTTTAATGAAAGTGACATTTTGCTACATTCTTATATTTTTCTCTCTCACTCTAAAAAGCATGTGGATCATTGATTGCTCAATATAGTGAGAATTCATAGCCCTGATTATATTTGTAACAATTGAAGTCACAGGGTCATTCCAGAATTAATTGCATATTTATAGTGTACAGATTATATGACATTTATAGTTCTAATTTAATAGCAAACACATAGTTCCATGCTGCAAATGACTACTAAAATCTAGGAATCACGGAGATTAGATTTATTCGGGCTTCTGTGGCTTCCTGAGTTCCACAAAATAAATGCCAGATTATTTTTTATTGCCAGACCCCATACTTAGGGAAACCATGAAAAACTTGGAATTTCCTAAATAACTGTCACAAAGATACAGTTCAATTTAGACTCTGAAAAATGCCTTCTTATGCAGTTTCCTCTTCCCCACCCCAAACGCTGCCACGGCTTCCTTTCCCTCCCGCCCCCAGGACTCTGGCCGAGCCGCTCAGATTTTCTTGGCTTCATATTTGACATAAAGTTCTGAAAATATTATAACTATGGATTACTAGTTTTATTATTAAATCAAAAGTCATAGCTAAATTTTATCATTTTAATAGTCTTTTATTTTTTGGGCTAGATCCTTAAGCAGAAATTTCAAGCTGCATCTGTCAATAAGTATTTATAAATCCCTTGTTACAAGCTCAAGAGTGTCCTTAGATTGGGGAGCAGACAGTCAGCTTGCAGGCATTATTCCTACTTTCAAAGGGCTGATAGGGGCAGGTGTGATAAACCATTTAGAAGAAAGATTGATGTTCACAGCCACTTGTAGGAGGCTATTGTGGATGTGCGTGCTTTGGGCAATGGTGCTTCCTCTTAGTCTAGTACATTGACAAGAGGCATACAGACCAAGGAATGAGGCTGCTAGTGAGCTGTGGAAGTCAAAGGAGACAGACAAAGCCAGGATTAAGGTTCATGGTACAGACATCGATTTATCTGAACAGTGAGCTCATGAGCAGATTTTGCTACCTCATTGAGCTTTGAGAGGCTTGCACCAAATCCAATAGAAATTATCTAGGTGTAAGATATATGCATGTATGTATGCACGCATATACAAAAATCTATGTATTTGCCTATCTGCATATACAAAAATCTATGTATTTGCCTATCTGTATCTATCTATCTATCTATCATCTATCTACCTATCCACGGACGTACATAGACAAATACACATATATATATCCCATTAAGTAGCCGTACTGATCCCAATCCAAAGTTTAAAAATACTTAGGGATATTTCTGAAGAAATATATATAACTGTCCTTCATTTTTCA
The DNA here is from genome assembly GCF_037783145.1 of Equus przewalskii. Lineage (NCBI taxonomy): Eukaryota > Metazoa > Chordata > Mammalia > Perissodactyla > Equidae > Equus > Equus przewalskii. The sequence goes on along the minus strand of NC_091857.1, from coordinate 2,200,210 downwards.
GATTGCTCTCCATATGGACACGAGTGACTCCTTTTCCCTGAAGATTTTCATTCTTTATTCATGTTATTTATTTCTATGCACTATGACATGCACTATGCATGTCAGCCTAATTTAGATATTCCATATATCATTAACAAGAAGTCATAGTCCATATTCATTCTTCTTTTTCTTAGGCTCTAACTTTCTGATTTATTTTTGGCAGTATTGTATTTTTTAGGTGTTTCTTCAGAAAGTCTCAGATTTTAATCCTTAAATGTGGTAGAATCAAGTCTCTGCCTCTCCCTTCATTGCTATATTATTCATAAACAATGGAGTTTTAGAATATATAACCATTAATTTCTGGTTGACCAGTTTTCCAAGGTCATATTATTTTGCTTCAATTAATAATACATTTGAATATTTGCATATCCCATAGTGTGTTTGGATTAAATAGAAAACAGATGATTAATTCCATTGGTAGCCACATCACTGCTCCAGATACCTTATTAACATATAAATGATTCAGTTGAAAATGGAATGTATTCCCACTACATTTAATCAGAATGTGGTAAAAGCCACCTTGTTGGTAATATTTCCCATGTATCTCTCCACCTAACACCCCTACCCTTTTTTTGTCTGATATCTATTCTTGCAAAATCCTTACTGGCAAATGTTAGCTTCTGCTCTGTGCTCAAAATTATACTTTTCTTTTTCATTGTTTTACAATAAAATAGATAAAAGTTTATGTATATATTAGCCTAGCTTTTTCCTTAAAGAAACTAAATCTAATCCTAAGTAAATTGTCATTAGTGTGCGTTTCAGGAAAGCTCTTAATTTTGATTGGTTGTGCTGGCCATGAAATGAAGAAAGTTCAGAGAACAATGCAGTCCTAATGCTGCATCTCTGGTGGGGGCACATCTGGAAGGTTTCTTAGAGAAATAACTTCTAAACTGACCTGAAGGACCAAAGTTAGAGAGTGGGAGGTAGGAGAATGATGAAAAAAAGAGACAATAGATTTCAGAGAGAAATCCGGTGATAACAGACATGTGAGGGTAGTGTAAGTGAAAGTGATTCAATGAGGTTGGGGCGTAGAGACAAAGGTCAGGCGGGGCAGCGAAGCAGAAACCAGCCTCAAAGGCCTTTTAAATTAGCTAATACGATAGGATTTTATGGTAAGCAGCACTGAAGTGAAGCAACCTGTCAAAATACTAACGTGTTGTTAAATTACTTAAACAAGGAGGCCGTTAGACTGAGAGGCTCTAATGCCGTGGTGGCCCGCCCACTCAAGCACACCAAACTCTAAGCCTTCCAATGCCCAAGGTTACAAAGCCGGACGCTGAGGACACCCACTCACAGTCAGCCGGGCTTCAAGCTACAGTTAATCCAATAATTCCTTTGCTTTGCTTCTGCCCTTTATATAAGTCTTTCCCCTGGTTCTGCTGGCAGAGTGCTCCCAGCCACTTCTGATTTGGTGCTGCCAGATTCCGATCCATTTTTGCTCAAATAATCTCTTAAAACTTTTAATATGTCTCAGTTTATTTTATTTTTTTTTAAAAGATTTTATTGTTTTCCTTTTTCTCCCCAAAGCCCCCCAGTACATAGTTGTATATTCTTCATTGTGGGTCCTTCTAGTTGTGGCATGTGGGACGCTACCTCAGCGTGGTTTGATGAGCAGTGCCATGTCCGCGCCCAGGATTCGAACCAACGAAACACTGGTCCGCCTGCAGCGGAGCGCGCGAACTTAACCACTCGGCCACGGGGCCAGCCCCCCTCTCAGTTTATTTTTTAACAGTTCCTAAACAAGAATGCCAGTTTAGTCCCAATAATTTGAGTGTAGTGCTGTATTTTTTTTTTGATAGCAAATGGTTGTCTTTAATAACAAAGTTCAACCAATAAATTAATCAGCCAATATCAATCAATGGAATATAGCTTTTTTAAAACAAAAACTACCTCTAAGGAAGTGATAAAGGAAAAGATAAGCTTGGCATTTCTTAAAATCTCTAACATGGCTCTGGATCATTTCCCTACTTTTAAATAGCATCTGGTTTAGCTCTGAGGATATGACTGGTATGTAGTAAATTCTTGTTAACATAAATGATATTTCTGACTTCTTAATGTCAAAAAAAGTCTTTTAAGAATATTTTTTTCTAATACAAGCAATATAGTTAAGGGAAAGGAATTTTCTGTAAGTATTTCATATTTTGATCTGAAACATTATTGTCATAGAAAAAACCCCCAAAACCAAGAGGAAACAATTATCTAGGGAAAAAGTTGGGAAATGCCTTAAAGTCCTAGGAGGAAGCACACATTTACATTATTATAAAAGGTAAGAAATTATTCACTGCAGACACAGCCCCTCAGGAGTTTGGCATTCTCAACTGCCTTAAATAATAAAAAACCAGAAATAATTTGAAAATAAGGCTACTGAGCATGAACATCAAGAAAAATTGCCCAAAAAGTTACCAATGCAAAACTTACAGGAGAAAAAAATAACCAGCCTTCATTATATGTGGTGTTAGCTTTCAAAATCAATTTTATCAGATGAAAGTGAAGACATACGAGAATTTTTAAGAAACATAAAGGAAAATAAGAAGGAAAAACATAATGTGGGTAGGAGAAGGGAAGAAGCTGACAGACCAGAGAAAGGGGAGTTGAATTTAGAAGCCATGATGGCTGCTTCGAAGAACATCAAAGGATGAAGAAGCTGCTCACATGTGAAAGAAGGAAGGAACGCTGGCCAGAAAAATATTGGGCTCTGGGGACATATCAAAAGAGAAAATTATCCTTACTTCAATAGTTCTGAGTATGTCTCTTTATCACATATAAACGCTGCAGCATTTGATTAAGTATTTGATCAGTCTAGGGACAAATTTAAAAATTCTTTTTTTTTTTTTTAGGAAGATCAGCCCTAAGCTAACTGCTGCCAATCATTCTCTTTTTGCTGAGGAAGCCTGCCCCTGAGCTAACATCCATGCCCGTCTTCCCCTACTTTGTATGTGGGACGCCTACCACAGCATGGGTTGCCAAGCGGTGCCATGTCCGCACCTGGGAGCTGAACCAGCGAACCCCAGGCTGCTGAAGCAGAACATGCGAACTTAACCGCTGAGCCACTGGGCCAGCCCCTACAAATTCTTTTAATACTTGAAAATGTCTTTCATCTATAAAATAATGATAACTCATTAAGGAAAGATCAGTATGCTCGATTTCTTTAAATACAATAAGGAATAGGGTAACATATTTTAGGAACATTTTCATACAATGATTAAAATGAATGTTCCAGAACTACAAGATCAGATCTCCATTTGTTAGAAACTTAATTCATCCAAATAACCCTTTTCTAAACTCTATCCACTCCACTACTGCATTCGTCTCAATATCAATAAATCAAAATTTATTTGTCTGGATTATCCAGCTAATTTCATTGTTATATTTCACCCATCTCCTCGTTTCATCTGGGTAGAAACAGCCTGATTTTGGTTCTTACTACTAAATTACTTCTTTTCTGTGTAACTGGTTTAATAGACGGTCATTTAAAAAATTGTTTTAGAGAAGGATGTGCTTTTTCAACCGTTAAAAATTAGAAATCAAGGTTTCAACAATGCAGTATGTGTTCCACTGGAATCTGGGGCATTCAACGCTAATGAAAACTGTACTAGTAACCCCCTGGGCACCAATGTACTGCCTCAAGAATCAAATGAGACGAAATGCAAATGTTGAGATTTCTCTACAGTCAGAGGGTTTGGACATTTTCCATTTTTATCTGCTCAAACCACACTGCCAAGGGCTGCCTGTTTCCTTATCTTTAGTTTCATACCTGAATCGGATGCACTTAGTTGTTTCTTCCATTTTAAATGTGTGATTCAATGTTGAGGACTTCTTAAACATAGTCTAGGGATTGTGAAAATTCTCGCGGTGGGGCGAGAGTCTCCTGAATTAATATGCACTCTTCCCTGCCCTCAGTTACACGTGGCTGCCACTGACATTTGTGGTGCGCCTTCCCGTCCCCACCACGTAATGCCGTGGTGCTTTTACAAATGCCTCCCCAAATTAGCTTTAAACAAGTGGAATTTCACCAACACGTGATGATCGTAATAGGAATATGTGGTCAGAATCCAGTACAATAAACAGAAAATGTGCAAAGTCAGATTTTAAAAGGTCAGCAGCTTCCTATTGTTACTCACATCTTTGCATTGCTGGTGATTGAAACTGGATCCTGTACCAGCAGGGATTTTCTGTCTCATTTTCAACGGCCCTATTTATTTGTAATCTAGAAGAGAAGTTTCCTTTGGGGACTTCATTTTATCTCCAGTGTTCTCTGGTACTCCATCCTATTCATTTAAAAAAATATTTAGAATCATTGTTTACTATAATGCACTAATTCTGAAAAGATGCTAAAATACAGTGGAAAGATCATTTCCATTTGTTTTGTTTATCTATGTGTGAGCGGGTGTGTATAAATGTTGCATGAATATTAATAAATGTCTATTCACAATAATGTTTTGATGGGCTGCAAAACTCTAAAATACTTCTACCCTAAGACAAATGCCTAGAATATGATGATACACCATTTATTTAGCTCCAAGTGTCCAGGAAAGATTATAAAGCCTCACACAGACTTAATAGCCCTACAAGGCCTTTAGCATGTTCTGTGACCAACCATTTATATACTCCAGTGTATGGAGAAGTTAATGAGGACAAAATCTCACACATAACACATGGGATTCCCCCACCCCCAAAAAGAGAAAGTAATCTATGCTAAGTGTAAAGAATAAATGTTTTAAAGAAATATTCTTAGTATTTGCTGGGGACTTGGTGTCCCTCGTAATTATGTTAATATGTACTTAGCACTAGATACTGAGACGCAGTTTTCTCCTGTTTGATCTGCTTAGAAGTTTTCTTTGGAAGAAATACTGTGCCACCACTACTGTGCACTGGCACTCCAGCTCACTGAAGCCCTCAGTGTGGTTTTGCACAGTTAATAGTTACATACTTTTCAGGCAATGGAAGACACTCAAATAATTTGTCAGGTTAAGAAGACAGTTCCTCAGGGTGTGGAGCTATGAATTCACTGGAATAGGAGAGCAGGCAGATGTGAATTAGGAAAATATCTCTAGATAACCTGTTTTTGAAAAGGAGATCATGCTGATGTGTGATTGTGGTGATGTAGTAGCAGCCGGTGGTGTTTTACCTAGATTCCTCCCAGGTGCCAGCACACAGGGTTCAGCCGAAATGAGTGCTGGCTGCTAGAGGCTCTCAGTTATTTCCTTTTACAGAGAATTGTCCTCCCTGGGCTGACAGTAGCTGCTAGCCTGGAGATGGAGAGAGAGGCTATGCTTCCCACCATCACTGCCCTTTAGGCTTGGCAAAGTGCAACCAGTGACTAACACAGAGGTCCAAAAGCCTGGCCCCCTTGGATCAAAGGAACACAACTTTGGTATGCCATTCATGTTCCAGAGCTCCCAATGGGGTCAGGCTGAGGCAAGGACTAAACCAACTCAACTAAAACCACACCTTTGTTTAGCATTTTTTTGGCAATGTCTTGTTTCCTTGCTGCCCTACAAGTTTTTCCTGAAAACACTTCCCAATGAATCTCTTGCATGTAAACCTAATTCTAGGCTCTGTTTTGAGGCAACTGTGTAACCATGGGCCCTCCAAGACCAGCTCAACTGACTCCGTCTTATCAACAGAGTAATTAAGAGTGGTTTTCCAGGAATTGAGACTGCTTGTCCAGTTCAGGCCAGTTGAGACCACCAATTCATCAAGTGGGTCTGTGCAAATGCTCCATAAGTGACCTTTTCAACATCAAGAAGCTAAAAACTCCACCCTCAGATCATGCTAATACTGCCATTTCATGAACATGTGTCCTGTGAAGAGTCATGAAGGTTGACTACACTTACGCAGACCATTATCCTTGCTTTGAATCATCTATTTATACACTTCAGAGTGCCCTGCTCTTCATCCCATAAAATGTGCCCCAAGTCCCGGATCCAGGAGACAGAGCTAAGGGCAAACAGCTCCTGTCTCCCTGCAGTTTGATCTTGCAGAATAAAGCTGATTTCTTTTCCCAAAAGCTGGTGCAGTAATTAATGGGCTTTTCTATGTACATTGGGTAGGAGAACCTCATTTTGTGTGGTAACAACTGGACCTAAGTCAACATTGATTTCACTCCTTCAGTTCTAGAACACTTATTTAGCAAACAACTATGGCAGACATTGTGCATTCTCATACAAAGTGGAGTAATAAGTAATTTCTGCTCCTAAGGCACTCAGGGTATGGTGCAGGGGAGAACACATGACAGGTCATTACAAACAATATGTGCTATGGTGGAGGAAAGAGCAAGAAGTCAGGCATGAGGCGGGGCAGGAGGCTTCAAAGAGGAGGTGATAACTAAGCTGCATTACTTACTAGTAGGAACTTGTTAGGCAATAAGAAGGAAAAGACGGAAATATCGTTTTTTCAAAGACATGCAGGAATGATGTCTTTGTGAAATCATCGTAAACTCAATGTACTTAGACGGTACCTATGGTAGGGCAATGGAGGACAAGATTGACTTGGGCAAAGGGGCAGACTATGTAAGGCACCAATGCAAAAAATTAGGCTTTATCCTAGAGGAAGTGGGATTCCAAGGAATGTTAAACATCAGTGACAGAATCTTGTTTAAAATTGTAAAAAATATTGAAGGTATAAATCTAGGGAAAGAAGGAGTTACAGTGAGAAACAGGAGGGAGGACAGTGATAAGTCTTGGTGAGGTAGGCAGTGGCAGAGAGACTTCTTTGTTACTGAGCAGGGCTCACCACCCAGTGTGCATGGAAGCCAACGCCATGGCACATGGGTCTTTGAAAGAAGAAGCAGTTTATTATGCAACTGATTGGTGAGGAGACAGAAGGACAGGCTCTCAACTCTGTCTCCCTGATCCAGGTTATAGGGTAAGGTGTAGGGGATCATGGAGGGCAGGTTGGTATTTGCAAGCACTAGCAGGAAGAATTTTGATTGGCAGATCAAAATGTACTCTTCTGCTTGTGCTCCTGGCTCGCTCACACCCCTGAAAAATAGCTTTTAACATCCTGTTAAATTGAGGTCAGTTATGGGGGGTTACCAGGAAAAGCACAGTAAACTAGGGGAAGTTGACACGTAGATTTAAGTCGTCGCCTTCTCTATTGATAAGAGTTTTTAGAGATTTGGAGTCATCCTCCCCTTCCTGGCACAGAAAGGGAAACATCCTTACAAATGGAGATTTCTCTTATAAATGTAAATTTCCTAAACAAATGGGTAATTTCCACTAGGTTTACAGAGTTTTTCTTACGTCTGCTTTTTTTTTTTTTTCAGTAATCATCAGCCCTTATCATAGCCCTTATGCCAAAGAGGCATATTTTGGGGCGGCAAATTCTGTTCCTGGTCCTGTGGTTACAATTTGAGTGAGAGAATCAAGATTTTTAGAAGAATTTGATGATTCATGAAATGTAGGGATTGTTACCGCCTACAAACATAGGTTCTTCACCCACCACACAAGAGGGGCCAAATAAAAGCTGGAAGATCAGGCTTATGGCAAGGAAAGTGTTTTTATTTAGAGTGACATCAGCCAGGAGATGAGAGTGAGCCCTCAAATTTGTCTTGTTTCCTCTCATTTCCCGGAAAGAGAGGAGGTGAGGGGTTTTAAAGGTTTGTGAAGAATGTGGAGAGGTGGGGGAGTCAATGGCCTTGCTGGTCAGAGCTTTCCCACCAGTCTGTGTTCAGCCTTGGGATGCTGCTTGCAGGGAGGAGGAGAAGATGATTAGGAATCCAGGTGGCTGTTCTTGGCCATCTGTCTCTATGGCTGATAGTGGATTCTGGAGCCAGGGAGCCAGGGAGTAAGCTGGGCAAGAATGTTTTGGTTTTAACTCCGTCTATGCTGGGTTTAATGAAGGGGAACTGATATCAGGGCCAGTATCAATTACCCCCTATTTTATGTTCATTTCTCAGTCTTGAGGGATTTGGGATGATGACCTATCTAACTACTTCCTACTGAATCAGGGTGTAGGTTGTTCCATCTTGTTGAACGAGTCTTTTAGTAAGGCAGTGATGCAGGTGGGCTTCCAAAGTTAGGCCTGTATCACGTAGGTAAGTAACCAGGTATTTAATAAGAAGTGTTTCTAGAGAAACAAAAAGAAAAAACAAGGTTAATATTTGGAGCAAATTATAAATCAGTTCCTGAGCCCAGGGGGCAGCCAATCAAGAAGACTTTTAGATGTCAGGGTTGAAGCATCTTTTGCAGTTTGAAGGGTCTTTGATGATGTCATCAGGCACTCAGGTATCTTTTTGAGTGGCTTACACAGCAACAGACATGAATCTCTTTTAAGTTTGCATCAAATTGTCCACCTCCACTTTGTAAGGCTTTCGGAAAAATGGCAGATTCAGTTTGCAATGATTCCAAATGAAAATGACAGAAAAAAATGGAAAATGTTAGTTTGGAGATTTGTTATTTCAGATATTTTAGGAGACTAGAAGAATTTAGAATCTAGTTGAGTTTATAGATATAAAACAAAAACCTCAAAGACAATTAATGGAACCAGAATCTATCCATGAATGTGTATTATAGTCTCTATTGAAACATAATTTTACTCTCTAAAATCACTCCCATTTTTATCAAATAGCCAAATTAAGACTGACCAGTTTGTAAAATAAGTTTAGTTTTAACAAATTTGGTCCAATTCTTTACATAAGTACAGCAAGAATAGTAATTGATTATATAGGCTCTTTTAAATCTGCTTTGCTGCAACTTTTTATAAGGAATCTCAGGTTGAACTTCAAAGGCCTCTCAAGGCCAGGAAAATCAGACCAAGAATGTGTCATCAGATTCAACCTGCAATACCTACAGATTTGGGTGAATTTGTCTCTTCATGAGGTTCCCCAAAATATTGAGGTTCCTTGTATCTGACAGAGGGAGTGAAATTCTTTACTCAACCTTACCACGTCACTGGGAACTGATAAGTGAGGTACCAGGCAAATATTTCAAAGTGGCTTTATTCCTGAAAGTCAACCTTCATTCCTCAAAAGTTGTCTTGTTATATCTGAATCTGTATGTTTTTTACAAATATGACAATCCAGTCAAAGCCTTTGTAATATAACCAGTTTTTCCAATTGTGTCGTGTTACAAGAAGAACAGATTCTTATAGAACTTATGTAAACAACTATGTAGTCATGAAAATAAGAATCCTTACTCATCAGGAGGTTTCAAATTCTGGAGGGATCAGATAGGGAGAAAAAGATAAATGTTTTAATTCTGTTTACAAATGTGTAATTTCATCAAATTTCTATGTCGTAGTTAGCATAAGAGAAAAGAGGAAAAGATTTCCTTAAATCTGAGAAAACAAAACACAAAACATTAAAAAAATCAGCAACATTTTAAGCAAGTCATAAAAATTATAATTATCTTCATCAGTTCATTCAGTCCTGTGTAATTGGTTCTTGATTTTCATTTTCTGTCAGCACTTTTATGACATCATCAATTTTTCTGTTAGAGTTCTGCAATTTCTTACCCAGTTCAGTTTTATGATCTGAAAGTTTATCAGCAACCTGTATTCTAGAGTAAGTGCCAGAGCCCTTTTCATGAATTTCTCTGAAGAATAAACATTTGCAAAAATATCAGAGTAAAACAACTGTCTGTAAATAACAAAGGACTTAAAAATGGCAATTGACAAAGACATTTGACCATTTCTATGATATACAACATTTTGAGATAATAACCAGAATACTGCTATAAGCATCCTTCAGACTCAGCTCAACAGAGACGGGCATCTCACGGCCTGGCTTCACTGGCTATTAACTGCAGTGAGGATACACCCAGAAAAGGTATCAGCTGAAAGCCAAAAAGACCTGGGTCTTAAAGGGCCCACGCACAAACTCACACATTGCAGCAACCTAAAATCACCAGAGAGAAGGCTGACAGACCTTTGGTGAAACGAGATTCACCTGGGCACAACTTGGTGAGAGGAGGGACCTCTCTGGAGACTGAGACATTGGTGGGGGCCATTGTTTTGACCTGGTCCAGGTGTGCTGACACAGACCCTGGTGGGCGCCATTGAGGTTCTTCCCTTGGCCTGTTAGCCCAGGGGTCTGCCACACCCACTAGAGCACAGATTTAATCCAGTTCAGCCAGGGCAGGCAGCCCCCCCCCCACCCTAGGGACCCACCCCACCTAACAGCAAGCCCTCAGGCTACTTTTCGGCCTACATTGACTGGGTGCCTGGATCCTCCACAGGCAGGCAAGTGTGTCTGCCTCTGGGGGCAGGGCCTGTGTGAGGACCAGGTGAACTGTGGGGGGCATTGGTGGGGAGGTGGGGACTTCTATAGTGCAGCATTGGGGTACACTCCAGAGGGTTGGGAAATGTGCATGGACCAGGACAGTGTTGATGGTGTGCTGTGGTCCTGTGGGGGGTGAGGCCTATCGGCAGCAGAAGACCTGTGCTTCACAAATAGCCATAAAAAGGATCAGCCCCACCTTCCAAAGCCTGAAACAATTGAGTGCTCCCATGCCTAGGGCCAGCCCCACTTAGCTGCACTCCTACGAGAACTGACAACAGCCTTGTAGGCCTGAGGCCTACTAAAATTGTAAGCCCCTGAGCCTAGCAACCAGCTACACTGGGTACCTACCCAATTAAGAGGAAAAGTGCAATAGGAGTGTGCTGACAGATTTTGTAGCCAACAGTGCTGAGGCTCCCCAAACGGGATTTACAAACAGCTGACCAGAGAAGGAAAGGCTATACTTCCTGGGTACCTGCATTAGGAGCAACCCTGCCACAGCAGAAAGATACAAGTAGCCCACAAAGGGGTCACTCCTGGATCATTTGGACTGGTGATGAGAGGGAAACACTCTGCTGGGCCTCATAAGGCATCTCTTACATAAGCCCACTTCTCCAAGATCAGGAGACATAGCTGACTCACCTAATACATAGAAATAAGAACAGAGAAAGAGACATAATGAGGAGACAAAGGAATACTTTCCAAGCAAGGGAACAGGACAAAACCCCAGAAAAACAACTAAATGAAACAGAAACAAGTGACCTATTGGACAAAGAGTTTAAACAAAATATCATAAGGATGCTCACATATATTGGGAGAAGACTGGATGAACACAGTGAGCTCATCAGCAAAGAACTGGAAGGTATAAAAAAGAACCAATCAGAAATGAATAATACAATACTGGAAATGAAAAATTCACTAGAGGGACTCAATAGTAGAGTAGAGGATGCAGAAGAATGGATCAGCAAGCTAGACGAAAGACTAGAGGAAATCATCCAAGCTGAAAAAAAAAAAGAAAAAAGAATTAGAGAGAATGACAACAGTCTAAGGGAACTCTGGGACAATATCAAGCACAGTAACATTCATATAATAGGTGTCCCAGAAGGAGAAGAGAGAGACAAAAGGGGCAGAAAATTTATTTGAATAAATAATAGATGAAAATTTTCCTAACCCAAGGAAAGAAACACGCATCCCAGTACAGGAAGCACAGAGAGCTCCAAACAAGATAAGCCCAAAGGGGCCCACACCAAGACATGTTATAATTGAACTGTCCAAAATTAAAGATAAAGAGAGAATCCTAAAAGCAGAGAGAGAAAGGCCACAAGTGACATACAAAGGGAAGCCCATAAGGCTATCAGCAGGCTTCTCAGCTGAGACCCTACAGGTGAGAAGAGAATGGCATGACGTATTTAAAGTGCTAAAAGGAAAAAACCTATAGCCAAGATTGCTCTATCAATCAAGGTTGTCATTCAGAATGGAAGGAGACATAAAGAGCTTCCCAGACAAGCAAAAATTAAAGGAGTTTACCACCAAGAAACCAGTTCTACAAGAAATGCTGAAGGGACTTATTTAAGTGGGAGAGCAATGACCACAAATAGAGATAAAAAAAAAATTATCAAAAAAAACCCCCCAAACCACAAAGAAACCAGGCAATAAAATCGCTTGTAAAGGTACAAATATAGTAAAGGTAACAGATCAACTACCTGTGAAGATAACATGAAGGTTAAAAGACAAATGTACTAAAATCACCTATTTCAATGATAAGAGGGTAACAGACACACACTAAATAGAGACTACGTATGATTTCAAAAAGAAAATGTGGCAGGAGGGGAGTGAAAAAGTAGAGCTTTTAGAAAGAGGTCAAGCTAAAGACTTTATCAAGTTGATATAGACTGTTATATACATAGAATATTAAATAGGATCCTCATGGTAATCACAAATCAGAAACCTATGAGAAGTAAGCAAAAAAGTAAGACAAAAGAAATCAAACATATTACTAAAGATAGCCATCAAACCACAAGGGAAGAGTTTAAGAGAAAAAGAAAGGAATAGAGAAGAACTACTGAAACACCCAGAAAAAAAAGTAACAAAATGGCAATAAATACATATTTATCAATAGCTACTTTAAATGTAAATGGACTAAATGCTCCAATCAAATGCCATGGGTGGCCAATTGGATAAAATAACAAGACCTATGTATATGCTGCATACAAGAGACACACTTCAGACCTAAAGACACTCAGCAACTGAAAGTGAAAGGATGGAAAAAGATATTCCATGCAAATGGCAAAGAAAAGAAAGTGGGGGTAGCAATACTTATATCAGACAAAATAGACTTTAAAACAAAAACTGTAACAAGAGACAAAGATGGGCACTACATAATGATAAAGGGAACAATCCAACAAGAAAATATAACACTTGTAAATATCTATGCACCCAACGTAGGAGCACCTAAATACATAAAGCAACTATTAGACATAAAAGGAGAAATAGGCAGTAACACAATAATAGTAGGGGACTTTAACACTCCACTTACACCAATGGATAGATCACCCAAACAGAAGATCAATAGGGAAACAATGGCCTTAAAGGACACATTAGACCAGATGGACTTAGTAGATATATATAGAACATTCCATCCAAAAACCACAGAATACACATTCTTTTCAAATGTACATGGAACATTCTCCAGGATTTATCACATATTAGGCCACAAAACAAGTCTCAATAAATTTAAGAACATTGAAATAATACCATGCATCTTTTCTTACAACAAAGGAATGAAACTGGAAATCAACTACAGGAAGAAAACCAGAAAAGCAACAAAAATGTGGAGATTAAACAAAATGCTACTGAACAACGATTGGGTCAATGAAGAAATCAAAGGAGAAATAAAAAAAATTCCTGGAGACAAAGGAAAATGAAAATACGGGAGGCCAAAAATCTGTGGGATACAGCAAAAGCAGTTCTAAGAGGGAAGTTTATAGCAATTCAGGCCTACCTAAACAAAGAAGAAAAATAACAAATAGACAATCAAAAAGCACATCTAAAGGTACTGAAAAGAGAAGAACAAGCAAACCCAAAATCAGCAGAAGGAAGGAAATAATAAAAATCAGAGCAGAAATAAATGAAATAGAGACTAAAGAAACAGTAGGAAAAAGTAATGAAACCGAGAGCTGGTTCTTTGAAAAGATAAACAAAATTGAGAAACCCTTAGCTAAACTCACCAAGAGAAAAAGAGAGAAGGCTCAAATAGATACAATCAGAAATGAAAGAGGAGAGATTACAACGGACACCTCAGAAATACAAAAGATAATAAGAGAATACTATGAAAAGCTATATGCCAACAAATTGGATAATCCAGAAGAAATGGATAAATTCTTAGAAACATACAACCTTCCAAAACTGGACCAAGAAGAAGTAGAGAATTTGAATAGACCAATCACCAGTAAGGAGATCAAAACAGCAATCAAAAACCTCCCAAAAAATAAAAGTCCAGGACCAGATGGCTTCCCTGGTAAATTCTACCAAATATTCAAAGAAGACTTAATACCTATCCTTCTCAAACTCTTCCAAAAAATTGAAGAGGAGGGGAGGCTTCCTAACTTCTTCTACGAAGCCAACATCATCCTGATACCAAATGCAGACAAAGACAACACAATAAAAGAAAATTACAGGCCAATATCACTGATAAACATCAATGCAAAAATCCTCAAAAAAATACTAGCAAATTGACTACAACAATACATTAAAAAGATCATACATCATGACCAAGTGGGTTTCATTCTAGGGATGCAGAGATGGTTCAACATCTGAAAATCTATCAACGTGATACACCACATTAACAAATTGAAGAATAAAAATCAAATGATCATCTCAATAGATGCAGAGAAAGCATTTGACAGCATACAGCATCCATTTATGATAAAACACTCTCAATAAAATGGGTATAGAAGGAAAATACCTCAACATAATAAAGGCCATATATGACAAATACACAGAAAATATCATTCTCAACAGAGAAAAAACTGAAAGCTATCCCTCTAAGAACAGGAACCAGACAAGGATGTCCACTGTCACCACTCTTATTTAACATAGTATTGGAAGTCCTAGCCAGAGCAATCAGGCAAGAAAAAGAAATAACAGGGATCCAAATTGGAAAAGAAGAACTGAAACTGTCACTACTTGCAGACATTATTTTATATATAGAAAACCCTAAAGAATCCAGTAAAACACTTAGAAATAATAAATCAATATGGTCAAGTCACAGGATACAAAATCAACATACAAAAATCAGTTGTGTTTCTATATGCTAACAAAGAAATAGCAGAAAGAGACATTAAAAATACAATCCCATTTACAACTGCAACAAAAAGAATAAAATACTCAGGAATAAACTTAACCAAAGAGGTGAAAGATCTGTACACCGAAAACTGTAAAATATTATTGAAAGAAATTGCAGAAGACACAAAGAAATGGAAAGAAATTCCTTGCTCTTGGATTGGAAGAATTAACATTGTTAAAATGTCCATATTTCCTAAAGCAATCTATAGATTCAACATAATCTCTATCAAAGTTCCAACAACATTTTTCACAGAAATAGAATGAAGAATCCTCAAATTTATATGGAACAACAAAAGACCCTGAACAGCCAAAGGATTCCTGAGAAAAAAGAACAAAGCTGGAGGTATCACACTCCCCGATTTCAAATTATACTACAAAGCCATAGTAACCAAAACAGCATGGTGCTGGCACAAAAACAGACACACAGATCAATGGAACAGAATAGAGAGTCCAGAAATAAACCCACACATTTATGAACAGCTGATGTTTGACAAGGGAGCCAAGAGCGTGTAATGAAGAAAGGAGAGTCTCTTCAGTAAATGGTGTTGGGAAAACTGGACAGCCACATGCAAAAGAATGAAAGTAGACCATTCCCTTACACCATGCACAAAAATCAACTCAAAATGCCTTAAAGACTTCAATGTAAGACCCGAAACCATGAGACTTCTAGAAGAAAACATAGGCAGTACGCTCTTTGACATTGGTCTGAGCAGCATATTTTCAAGTGCCATGTCTGCCCAGGCAAGGGAAACAAAAGAAAAAATGAACAAATGGGACTACATCAGACTAAAAAGTTTCTGCACAGCAAAGGAAACCATCAACAAAATGAAAAAACAACCTAACAATTGGGAGAAGAGATTTGCAAACAATATATCAGATAAGGCGTTACTATCCAAAATATACAAAAACTTCATACATCTCAACAACAAAAAAACCCAACAACCCAATTTAAAAATGGACAAAAGCTCTGAACAGAGATTTCTCCTAAGAAGATATATTGATGGCCAACAGGCATAGGAAAAGATGCTCAATATCTTTAACTATCAGGGAAATGCAAATCAAAACTACAATGAGGTATCACCTCACTCCAGTCAGAATGGCTATAATTAACAAGACAGGAAACAACAAATGTTGGAGAGGATGTGGAGAGAAGGGAACCCGCGTTCACTGCTGCTGGGAGTGCAAACTGGTGCAACCACTATGGAAAGCAGTATGGAGTATCCTCAGAAAATTAAGGATAGATCTACCATATGATCCAGCTATCCCACTGCTGGGTATTTATCTAAAGAACTTGAAAACTCAAAGGCATACAGATACATGCAACCCTATGTTCATTGCAGCATTATTCACAATAGCCAAGACTTGGAAGCAACCTAGGTGACTATCAAGGGACGAATGGATAAAGAAGATGTGGTATTTATACATAACAGAATACTACTCAACCATAAGAAAGGATGAAATCCAGCCATTTGTGACAACATGGATGGACTTGAGGATATTATGCCAAGTGAAATTAGTCAGAGGGAGAAAGTCAAATACCGTATGATCTCACTCATAAGTAGAAGATAAAAACAAGGACAAACAAACACATTGCAACGGAGATTGGATTGGTGGTTACCATAGGGGAAAGGCGGGGGAGGGCAAAAGGGGTGATTAGGCTCACATGTGAGGAGATGGACTATAATTAGTTTTTGGGTTGTGAACACGATGTAATATACACATAATTCAAAATATATTATGATGCACATCCGAAAGCTATATAATGTTATACTCTAATGTTACTGCAGTTAAAAGAATAAAAAATAAATAAATAAAATACAGAAAATTTGTTTTGATAAAATATAATATCCTTATCCTTCTGGTAGACTACTCAAAGAAGAAACCTCTTATAATTTTTGCTTTTATCAAGAGTAGACTAAAAGTTTAGGGAAATTACATTTTTCTAAGAAAGAGAAGACCCAGTTTTAATTTTTTACCAGTTTACTTTTGACATAAAAATGTATTTACTTAATTTTTTTTTTTAATCTCAGCCAGCTTGAGCATACATAAAACTCTTCAGGGTTTTACTTTCACAAATCTTTTTTTACTTATTTTTTATATTTAGAATTTGTCCCAGTACTTTAGGACAAATTTATCTTTTATAACTCAAGAAACAAAAATAGGGGCCAGCCTGGTGGTGCAGCAGTTAAGTTCACATGTCTGTTTCTCGGAGGCCCAGGGTTCGCTGGTTTGGATCCCAGGCGCAGACATGGAACCGCTTGGCAACCCATGCTGTGGTAGGTGTCCCACATATAAAGTAGAGGAAGATGGGCATGGATGTTAGCTCAGGGCCAGTCTTCCTCAGCAAAAAGAGGAGGATTGGCAGTAGTTAGCTCAGGGCTAATCTTCCCCCAAAAAAGAAACAAAAATATTTCTTCTTTAAACCTTTTTTACTGAAAACATATATTTTACTTTCCTTGAATACAAAGACTTTTTATCTTACTAATTTTTAGTAACCTTAATTACAGATATTAATTAGAATCTTTAACGCTTAGAAACCTTAATTTCTAAGTAAAAACCAAGTAAGTGATTATAAACTATTTTTCACGTTAGCATTCTGTGGCTTGAGAAATTTATAAATAACTTCTATAATTTTTAGAAACATGTTACTTTATAGTAATGAAACACAAGGTGTGTATATTAATAGACCCAAACACTTTTTAGTTTTTCTGTAATAGGAAGCCAAAAGTAGATAAACTTAGACATGTTCAACAATAATGTTTCAGGGTTTCATCCTATCCAAAAATGACCCAGATATTCAACAGGTTTTGTCACTTAACTTAGTAAAACTCTAAAGTTTTAAGTTACCATAAAGATTTTGGAAGCGGTTTTTTAATTATACAGACCATAAAACATAATTACTATACTCAAAAACTTTTACCCATTTTTATCTATTTAAACTATCTGTTTTAGCAATCAGGTTTAGATTACTCTCAAAGACTTTGTGTCACATCGAAGCAGTCAGCCGTCACCTTAAGTTGTTTTAAGTACATACATCATAACACATAATTATTGTTAAAAAATTTCTCCAAAAACATTTATCCTTTCATATTTATTTAGTTTACTTGTTCCCAACAATTGCACTTAGATTGTCTACAAAAATCTCAGGAGACATTAAACAAGATCAGCTATTATTTTAAGTTATGACTCTTGATAACAAATTTTGTTACAGAGATAATGTGAGCTCCTTTGACCGGTAAACCCAGGCTGTGTGTCTGCATCATATCCAATGCTGGTAACTTTGAGGACACGCCTATTTTAAATCAAACCAGCAAACTTTAACAGGTTTTTATTCACCAAAGACTATTTTATATTATGTTAAACAACTTTGTCTTTTAGAAGTTTTGTATATTAATCAAAGACTATATTTCGCTATGAGAGATTTTGAACCCTCCCTTTTAAGGGTGACTGCTAAGGTGGACTCACCTGAAACAGAGGC
Source organism: Equus przewalskii (assembly GCF_037783145.1). Taxonomy (NCBI): domain Eukaryota; kingdom Metazoa; phylum Chordata; class Mammalia; order Perissodactyla; family Equidae; genus Equus; species Equus przewalskii. The sequence continues at coordinate 2,182,130 of NC_091857.1, read as the reverse complement.
TCCCCAGAACGGCCATTACGATTCCAAATTGTCTCACAGGTTTACTTATTTTCACTTGTTTAATTTTAGATCAGGAATTTCAGGGGAGTTGAAGTGGGGAGTCTCAGTGAGAGAAGCAGCAGATGTGGCTTTGGCTGCTAGCATGTTGAATTATTTAATTGTTTTCTCTTAAGGAGGCAGTAAAGTATTTCCGATGTCATTTAGAAGCCTCCTATGTTTCAAACAGCCTTCCCGTGTTGTAGCCGGCTTTTTCAGAGTGCACATATCAGTTTGAATAAACTGAAGTTGCCCCATTTTGGCCATTTTTAAAATGAGATCTCCTTTGGCATGTTTAATTAACACTGCCTGAAGGGTGGATTTATGAGCTCTTACAATGTCACGCGGGGCAGACATTCCCTAGTGAGACATAATGTTTATCCCCACAACATAATCTGTACTACAATCGAGGGAAAGAGGTGTAATTATTATACATACAGACCATTTAAATATACCAATTTTTATAAAGCTTTATCTTAATTTTACCATCTCATATTTCTAATTTTAATTTGTATTAGAATTTAATTAACAAGTTTTGGTGTTACAATATTGTGTAAGGGAAGCATTCCCAGCTAGACATAACATTTATTCCCAGAGAAAACATCCAGGCAAAGTTGACAGAACCTTTTTATATAATATTAGCTTAAACACTTTAATCTTTATAGTTTTATCACCCTGAGCAGCCTAACTCTTGCCTCGAACAATTGTTGGTCAGGTTTCTCACTGTGATTTCACCTCTTGACATTTTACATTTTTTCACAGTGGAGTGAATAGAACACATTTTTCTGATGTCTTTTAATGTTGAGGGGGCCAAAAAGGGGGATCCATTTAGCCCATCCAACGTTAGGCAGTATTTTATTAAAACCTTTGTTTTAACTTTATTTATGTCTGTTCCATTTATCCCAGTTTCCTTTTTAATAACTAGCTAAAGATTTTCATCCTGTTGGGATGAGTCCTGTGACTCTTCCCTTTCTGATTTCTCTTTGTTAACTTAATGTTTTCATTAGCATCTGTAAGACCATGGGAAGAAGCTGAGACCCCAAGTTTGATTAAGTTTTTAAGACTAGGCATCGCATTTTCCTTTTAATTTGGTCTTTTCATAGGTATCAAAAAAACAGCTGTTTATGACGAGAGCGCTCTAAAGATTTTTCCACCTTCAGATCCATGGTTTAGCCATGTTCTCTCTGGAGTTTAAAGAATACTGTGGCCATGTGGTGTTAAAAGAAAATCATCCCATTTTAGATATTGACTTACGAGTATAATTGGACCATCTACTCAGCCCCAATGGGCTCTACGTGGGGACAGACACCGTGTTTCTCATTCCAATACACAGAGAAAAACAGACACACAGATCCAGACATAGAAAAGCCAGACACCAGTGAACCAGTTCCCAGATGGAGGGTAGAAAGTCCTACAACTGTTCCCACTCCAAATGCATACCCTATGGCCCCTCCTCGAACAGAAAGGACCCCTGATGGCCCCTCCACCAATGGAAGGGACCCCAGAGGAGGGGAAGGAAGTTCACAGGCATCCCTGAGGCAACTTACTGTATTTCAGAGTCCGTCGGCTCACCAGAACAAAGAACAAACAAACAAACAAATCTAGAACCTGTTTCCTTGCCATAAGAAAATATGCCTAGGGTCAGCGGTGCCAGGCCAGATGGCAAGTACTGGGGCAGTCCCTAGGGCAAATCACCTAGGCGGCTGCTGGACTGCTTCCCAGGAAATCCCAGTCAGCCCAGGGCCGCGGAGCCACGGGCAAGAGCTTCCTGGCTGACTCCCCAAGTTGTTACCACCTACAGACATAGGTTCTTTACCCACCACACAAGAGGGGCCAAATAAAAACTGGAATGACAGGCTTATGGCCAGGAAAGGGTTTTTATTTCGTGTGACACGAGCTGGGAGATGAGATAAGCCCTCAAATTTGTCTTGTTTCGTCTCCTATACTTGAAAGAGGGGAGGCAGGGGCTTTTAAAGTTTGTGAGGAATGTGGCTGCTTGTACAGAGGGTGGGGAGTCAGTGGCCTTGCTGGTCAGAACTTTCTCACCAGCCTGTGTTTGGCCTTGGGACACTTTGCAGGGAGGAGGAGGATACGATAAGGAATCCAGGTGGCTGACCTTGGCCATGTTTGTCTCCACGGAGGATAATGGATTCTGGAGCCAGGGAGCCAGGGAGTAAGCAGGGCAAGATTTGCTTTGGTTTTAACACCATATATGCTGGCTTTAATGAAGGGGAACTGATATCAGGGCTGGCATCAGGATGAGACAGACAAAGAGTCTAGGATAAATTCTGGGGCTGTGACTTTAATAACTGTGTATATGATGGTTCCAAGAGGAATACGAGTGGAAGATCTACTGATTCTATCACCAAACATTTTTTACATGTATTGTCTTGCAAATTTCTAATGCTTCCATAGAAGGCTAATTGAGTGGTAGCTAGTAGATACAGGAAAGATATGATGATTTTTACCTTTTAAAAATCTTTATTAATGTCTCTCTTTCAAGTTGCTAATGCTGCCCTGATGTGCAACTTTAAATTTTTTTCCCCCACTTTTTTTGTTTTATACCACTCAAGCGTTCCCGTCATTTGCAAAATGTTATAAACCCCCATCCTCTGGAAAACCTTATCTCCCTATTTATTTTTAAATGTATTAAGTAGTTCTTAAAAAGTACAAATTATATTTCTATTTCCTTTGCCAATATTGCTCTGTTTAGAAGTCTTTTTGTAAAAATAATATCCTTACATAGCTTTCAACATACTGTTAGTTCAAACGGTTTTGATTGAAGATGCTAAAGCAGAGGTTTCCACTAGAATTTTCCCAGGGTTTCTTCAAGAGCATGTGATAGAAGATTCATGAGTATATTGCTATGAAGTTTGCATGTCACTTGTAATCTATAAGGGCAGTGAACTGAGGTACTGCAAAAATCCCAAGACACTGGCCATGGTAGAAGCCTGTGTTGAGACATCGTGGACACAGAAAGCAAAGAGCCCCTTGTATGGAAAATCCTAAGACAGATGCCCCAAATTGCAGACGCTGATTTGCAAATGAACAACTTCTTAAATGGGGCACACAATGCAGCCCCAGTGATTTAGCAGGGGCACCTGAGTTTATTTGCTGAAGAATTCTCCCAAGAACGCTAGAAAGACTTGGTCTTTAAGTAAATCTGCAGCTAAATTGAAAGTGAATGAGTATGTAGCTAATGACTTTTGTCAGAATAAAGTGAGAAGGACTTCTGACTATTTCTGGGTCATTATTTTTGAGTTGGAAGTCTATATTTAGAATACATTCTGTAGTAATCTTTGATTATTAACTATAAATTTCCATTAGGGTCAGAAAAAAACTAAAATATTCAAATGATTATAGGTCGAATTGTTTAATCCTGAAAATAAACAATATCAATCTGACTTTGATTGATTCCTTACTTTGTTTCCTTAGCAAGTTCTCAAACAAGGCATCTATGAATACGTATTTATGGCACATGGACTAGGTTTATGAGATTGTGCAACAGTTTTATTCTATGGGGTAAGGTGCAGTTCCCTAAGATGTAATATAAAACTACTTTTTAAACTATCTCGTTCTGCTACTTTAATTACTAAGCTTTCTATTTATATGAGCATTTGTGGAATTTCATGCAACCCTAAACAGATTTTAATATTTTACGAATTAGTAGAACAAAAATATTCTCTCTAGGAATAATTCCGTCTCTACTTGTTGATGACAAAAATCGTCCTCAAGTTCTTAAAGACATTTAAAATATATGATTTTAAATTCTGAGACTAAAGAATAAATCAGTGGTTATTGACTTGGTAAAGAAACAGAATGTGGAAAACAAAGGATTCAAATCATGTCTGATTTGTTGAATTTAGTTACAATGTGCTATTGCTATTTAGTGAGGAACTGGTATGCCATATGAAATTATTTTTAAACCAAATCACAAAGTAAATGGACATTTTTTACTTCTATGTTATTTTATGCAGGGCATTTCTGTTTTATCACAATCAACTTTTCCAACCTGTTAATGTGTTTGACTCTCATCTGAGAAACTTTATTTGAATCTGGCCTCCCAAATAAGATAAATATGGTCATGGTTGTGGTTTGTCGGGGACAGAGGGATGGCCAGCTTGGATTTACCCGACCAATGCTAAGTGCAATATTACGGTGTAGAGGAGGAAACATGCCAACTCAGATGAAAGAATTTCCTGTGCTCCATTTCTCAAAGCAGTCAGAATTATTGAGTTGGCCCTTGAAGTATAGAAAAACACTCTAAACTGGAAAGTAATTTGTTTGAAAGGATTTTCTCCCATGGTGAAAACCCATGAAAATAGTGTCTATGCATTATAATATATAAGGGGAAAGTTGATATCCTATATCTCTAAGTAATATTTTCCTTACATGAGGGAAGTCTCTGGAGTCTTGATAATTAGAACTACCCCATAATACTGGCAAAGTGGATGTAGGTTGAGATTTTTCCACTGCATAAATATTGGCTAAGTTTTATTGCCTAAAAAAAAGTGCTTTTTTATTAGTGAGTTTTTCTATATTACTGTGTGCCAGTTGTAACATTTATTTTTGTTTTACACAAGTTTTTATTTTTCCTCATATAATTAAATTCAAATTTTTATTGGCTGGAGTTGGTTTCTTGGAAATTTTTTTGTCTTCAAAATGATTTCTGAAAGTAACCTCCAAATGGCCCAGTTTTTGCATTGAAAAAAGGTGTGATTTAGATAAAGAGGAAAGATGAGAAGTGAATGCTGCTGAGAAATGAATACCACTTTCATCGTGCTCTTCTCATAATTAAGAACCTAATGTATCTTCAAGTTTATCTCGAAAAGTACTAACTCATTTATTTGGCATTGGAGTTCTTTCATCAACAGAGACTTTGTGGCCCTCATTTTATTTTTCTCCTGCTTTCAGTAATCTATCTTCTTGTCAATACTTATCCATATCTATCTGTTTTCCCCTTCTGAAACTTTTTACATGATCTTCCTCCTAAAAAGTCTTTTCTTCCATTTTCTGCGCATTCAACTCTAATGAGTTCAAGGCCTTGCTGGAACAGGTCTCTCCGATGGAGCTTTCACAGATAAACCCCGGCCAAGAGGCTCTTTATGTACTGCTCTTACTTTATATGATTTTAATCATATATATGTGATGACACCTATCTACCACCCATCTGTCTGTCTATTGACCATTTATCTATCTAGCTTGGAGATAAATGACTAGATTTTGAAGTCTAAATGCCTGGACTAATGGTTAGAAATTTTTGTTTCTTGAGATGTGTGAGCCTGGGCTCCAATAGGAGTTACAAGTAAAGGGGAAATTTACGCATAAATTCAGGCTGAGGAGTTGGGTTATTTCATTCCTTAGATTGCTCTCAAACCTCGAATTCAGTATTTTTCTTGGGAAAGCCTTCATGGAAATGAGGTTCGGCTAGCTGAGGCTTGAAGTTCAGTTGAATACCTGAAGAAGAGAGGGAGTATTTTAGGCAGGAAAACAGCAAGAGAAAAGTTCTGGAGACAAGAAAGAACAAGATGTGTTTGCACAACAGTAGCCGATTAATTGAATATAATCTGCACAATTGAAGTCCATTTAGCCTGGGATCCCTGACGGCCTTGTATTCTATGTGTGCTCATTTTGCTTCTATCCTGTGGCTTTATGAAATAATCAAAATAGAGCAGGGATGACATGCATAGCACATTTCTCTAAAACTACTTTCAGAAATGTGAGCAAGCAGATCATTTTGACTTGAAGAATCTGAATATGTACGTGAGTCTTCTGGTTCAATATATTAAATTCTTTCTTTACTTAGCAGTTATTTGCATGTTGTCTTGAGTTTTGTGCCTAATAGATTACTTAATTTTATAGATATACTTTAAGCCTAGCCTAAAAATTATTACTATGTGTTTAACAGGAGCAAAAAGAGTCCTAGTCTTTCTTTAATCATAAATACTGGTGAGAGATCATAAAGCATGCAACCTACCGTCAATTGTTCTGAAACATTTCACTTTGCAGACGATGAGGCATCTATCACATGTGTGGTTGGCATGAGGCATTCCACTTTAACTGCAAACATCTGAACTACTTTGTGCTTCAGGTTAATATCTTGCTACTAACTTTATTGAGTCAAAGACTGATGTGAGAGGATTGATTTGAGAGGATAGTGTTGATGTAAGATAATCCTCGGTATTTATCACTCTTTCATTCTACAAATACTCATTGACTACTCACTATGTGGGATGGGCATTGAACTAAACCCTTGTGAGATATCAGGGTACCAAACAGGTAAGCACACTTGCCCTGCTGGAGCTGACATCCTTGTGGTTATGCATGATGAAGGTGAGCATATTATAATGATTAAAGGCTTGAGCTTGGAATTTGGACAGAATTGGGGTCAAGTTCCCGCGCTAACTTCAATTGGCTCGGCGAGTAACTTTCCCTTCCCGTGTTTCAGTTTCCCCGTATGTAAGTCAGGGATAATTGTAATTCCTTCATGTTAGGTTTATTGTTGGAATTAAATAAGATAATGATTTGAAGAAGATAATACTAATAACACTCCAGAATTTATTGTGTGGTTTATGTCCCTTAAAATATTAGGGTATTATTGATATCTCCTTCAAAAATAAGCATTTTCTTAAAATGAGAATGAATAAGGAAGCTTCGTTGAATGTACCAACCACACAAGTTCATTGGCATTATTAACATTTTTACAAGAGACAATCCTTTTCTCTTACGAATCTGCAAATTTGGAAAAGCAGCTCCTGGCTGATTACTGCCATAGTTCTGAAAAGCAGTTTTGACTCTCCAGAGCCTTCACTGCTCTCTGATTATAAAGGAGTCAAATCTTGCATGACTTTTTCACATATACAGGGTATCATTTAGTAAATGACTAGTTTAATATACCAAATGGTAACTTTCTGGTCTGAAAAACTTTCCAAATGATCTAATATGTACCTAAAGAGAGAGTTAGTTGACTAATGACCCCACTAAAAGAATGGATCCTATTGTCCTGTCTTCTTATGTTTTATTTCTATTTTCATATTAGTGTTTTTTAAATCAAAGGGTAACATTTATCTAAACAACTGTTCACCTGTGTCTATGGCAGATAATGGACTTGCTTCATGTATTTATTCACTCATCCTTTCACTCATATATTTGCTCATTCACTCATTGGATTTTTTCATGTTATTGTACTGACATCTATAACAGAAGCTTGAATGAGAAGTTGACTTGGAGAGAGATGTAATGAATAGAGCCACGAGAAAATAAGGCTGCAGTATTGGTGCAAGAAGAGCGAATGACTTATGGTGGTCAGAGAAGGCTTCCTGAGTCAAAGTTTGAAAAAAACGGCTAAGAAGTAGTCAGGTATGAAAGGTAGGGTGCATAATAAACCTTTTATATTGAATGCTTTATAATAAGGCTGTTTATGTCCTTTTTGAACAAAACACCTTTCAGTTAGTTAAAGGGATTTAAAGTACAAATAGCCAAAATAAAGCTTACGTTTTCTTTTCCTTGACTTTCTTTTTCTTTTTTTACTGTTACCAATAGGAAAGTATATCAGGACTAAAACACATTCACACACACACTGAAAACCACTTTAACAGGATGCACAATTTTCCCTCAACCCATGTGGCCTTGAAAATGAGCAAGTGAAGGAAGAAACTGGTCTACATAAAAGTGTCTCTGATTCTTGGGTGGCTTATGGTTAGTGTTATTGTTTTTAAAAACCACTGTTGGCTTCTGTGGTACATTGACCTGTATATGGAATCTCAAAGTAAATATTTTCCACTTTATGGGACACCGGGTCAAAGACAAAAAGTTTTGCTCCCTTTCCAGTAACAAATTTTTTTCTCTGTCCTCACATGACGATTTAAAGCCCTTTTCTTTATTTGATGTAAACTACTTTCTTAGCATTCCATAATTTGAAAGGAGCATTCCATAATTTTGGAAGCCAACTTTCAAGGCCTGAAGTCCACTGTAAAGCAGGGTGACTCAGTCCTTTCTTTGGTCTAATTTTAAGGTGTAGAGAGCTTGCTTTCCATACAAGGAGCAGCTGTTCTCAGCATTAGCCCCGGACATTTGGTTAGGCTGCACTTCTCCAGAATGCAGCTACCAGCATTCTCTGATTTAAGCCACCGTCAGCTTGAGCAGAGGTTAGTTTATTAGATTATCTAGAAAGACTATGAAGGGCTCAACAGTGGATGCATACACTTTTATAGAGGAGTGGGAAAATCAGGAGTTTGGTGCATTATCCAGTTGAATGATGGAAAATAACAAAGCACTATTTATTGGAGACAGCCGAGTGGATGCCTTATAAAGGGAGAGAAGACAGGAAGTGAGAAAAGAGTGGTGAGCGATGAGGACCCCCCAAACGAACTATCCATATAACAATTTTGTCTGAGGTTTTCTCTAATTACAGTGAGACCCCGTCTGGAGTTCTGTAACTAGAGCCAGGCCACATCTGACTCACCAAGACTTTTGGCTTATGAGACAGCTACTCTGGGATTCTGAGAGTTCAGATGTGGCATTAGGGCTACATTGTGCAAAGTTGGAATAACCTAAATAATTCAATTCAAGTCTATATTATTTCCTTAAACAAAAATCTGGAGCACCCTTTCGAAGTTCAGAAGGGCTAGATCTTCTCCCAAGTATGAGCCCTTCAGATATCGCCTGGCTTATGATGCACTAAGGTAAACATCAGGCCTTTGTCACATCGTCCTCTCTGATGGAGCATGCTAGAGCCAGTGATGATCCTGGACTTCTGGCTTCATATGTCCTTCCCTCGTATGCCTAGCTTTTCCTATTCCAAACACCTCCCACACGTGCCTCCACCAATGTTCCCATCTCTCCTTAGCTCTGTGCTCATTTCTTGCTCCACCTCACTGTACTATCTGAGAAAACAGAATGACAGTAGTGTAGGGCAGGAAAAAATCTCTTCCTCTACCTAGCTTAGGTTTTCCAGCCGGGGCCCTATAAATTAGACTGGCCAAACACAGATGAACAAGAGGAAAACAAACACAAGTTTATTAACATATGCATGTGCACACACATGGGAGCACCTGGAGATGAGTAACTTAAAGGGGTGGTTAGAACTTAGGCTCCTCTACCACCTTAGGCTAACGGAAATAGGCATTGGACTTCTGGGCTATGGAGGCAAGTTTTGAGAAGGTGACCAGGAAATATATGGTAAACAAGGGGACTTTAGTAAGATTTGTTATGTAGTTTAAGTCAGTGCCTTTTCCATTGATAAGAGTTGTTAAGGGTCTACCTCTTCCTGGTACTGGAGACAGAGGTATCTTTACAAATGGGAATTTCCTTTACAAAAGGAAAACTTGTGCCCTATTTTTTAGATTTTCCAGCCCCTTCTGGATCTCAGTGGTTTTTCGTTCAAAATAATCCATATGTCAAAGAGGCATATTATGGGGTGGCATTAGCTTCAGTATTTTGCCTTTGGGTATTAGAATTAAGTAATATTCTTGGGTTGGCCAAGACTGCCTTAATTCCTCACTCTAAAGGCTTTTTGGTGTCTCTGACTAGGACTCAGGTTTTTCCCTCTTACTAGGTGGCCCCATGATTTACTCAGCTGCTCATGCTACTTACATATGATCCTTCCTGTAACTCACCCCTATTTCTTATCCATTGGGGGTTTCTGCTGACTTTACATCTTGAATCCATTCTTTCCTCTCTACCTTCGCTGCTACCATGAGACAAGGCTATCACCATCTTTTATCTAGACTACAGAACACTCTCTTTGTATGTCTACTGATATCCACTCTCACTTTTCCACAATCTATTTCTCATCTAGTCCCAAAGATGACCTTCCTAAATGCGAATTGGGTTCATGTGATTACCTAGATTAAAGGTTTTCAGTATCTTACTGTTGTGTTTAAAATCAAATCAAATCATCTTCTTACCAAGGCCTACTAGGCCTGGTGTGACCTGACCCTGTTTCTAGAACTTCGTCTTATCATTCTTTTTCATGTTCACTATTTGCTATGCCTCAGGCACAATGATTTTCTTTGAGCTCCTTGTTCACATCAGGCTCTTCTGCATCTGGGAACATCAGCCCAAAATGACCTTTGTTATATTTTTTCCATGACCGGATCTTTGCATTTATCACACTTTTGACTTTAGTGCTATCTCAACCTTCAGCTTTTTCATTCATGGCACTTATCACAACATTCAATTAACTTATTTTTCCGTTTATACATTTGTTCTGTCTCTTGTTGTCTATATGTTGTTTTTGAGATGAGAGTTTCACCAGCCTTTTTCACTCTTATGTCTTGAGATTGTAGTACAGTCCCTGACACATGGTACCGACTCAATAAATATTTGATATGCAAACAGCCAGGGCCAAGTCCTGTCCCCAATACTTCTGACACAGAGTACTTTACTGCCAACTAAGGGCTGCTCCTCCAAACATGCCTCTGATTCTCCATTCTCTCACCATACATTAAATTTGCATTTGAATGAATTGGATTTAGACCTCTCAGAAACTGTTGGACTTCTAACCATTTCCCTCTAAATAAACTGCTAAACAAGATTTTTGCCCTGACCTTAAGGAATTATCATTGCCAGAATCTTGGGTTTTGAAATATACTAGTCAGCTAATCCAAAGCCATGAGTATACTGATTTTGTAGAGTTTCCCCAAGCAAATCATGCATGCCACAAACCCTTGAGATTTTACTTAAAAGATTGCTTTCCTAGCCATGCACATCCTTCTGTTTTCCCACCTCCTCGCATCTCTTATCTCTCTAGGAGAGCTAATTGCAAAAAGTTCACAGATGTAATTGCATTGAAACATCAGAATAAGCTATTCTTTTGAAATGAAACTGAATATCTAACTGTAGTTATTAGCTCCAAAGTATATCTGACCCAAAGGCATTCAGTGGTGTGTATCTCATCACTATATTGTGTAACAGGCTTGACTCCAATGCCGGAGTTTAAACTTTGCTCACTGTACAGTTACTTTTCAGTAACATTAATTAGCTAATTTGTGAGACACAAATAAGTTATAATTAGCATAGTGCTTTGATGTTTTATTTCTAACAACAGGAAGATGATTACTTTCAAAAATAACAAAAGATTTAAATCTAAGTGAGGATCTAAATTACAGCCGTTGAGTTATGAAGACAAGTGAATTCAGTTAATCCCCATTTGCATGTGCCAATTAGTTAAGTATTAATCAATTTCCTATATAAATGGAAATGAGGATACCAGGATTCTTTGGTAAGATAATGTTTCTCATTAACACAAACACAACCTCCTGACAGTTCATGAAAAAAAATCTTCCCCTTTCTATTTTTCTTCTTCAAAATATCTATTGATCTATTTTTCTATAGTTATGGAATCTGTGCATTCTAAAACATTTGTAGCAATTTTTTCACAATTTCTCTTAGAATCTAATAATAAAGAATAGCTATTGAGCAGAACTTAGATACACATTAATTATTTTTCTTTATTAAAAAAACTTCAAATCTCAAAACTCAATTTGATATTTTAAGATGTACGAAAGCAAATCAAGGAGAAGCTGAAAAATTTCAGATGAGCTTATGCTCCAATGAATTTATCTAGTCTCTCTTTCTCCCCTAGATGTGTAACATGCACAAGTACACATGTTTAAAACACTTATATTTAAAACAAATATTAGAGTTTGAAAAGTCAAAGTGGGCCAGAGGTTTTGGTATTTAAGGTATTTGGTATTTGAAAAATAAAAAAGACAGAAATTTCAATGTGGGTACTAAATAAATGATCCATTTTTAAAAAAATACTTTTACAGAACTTTTAGCTTTGGAGCTCAGTTTTGCACAGTTCAGGGCTGACATAAACCCGAAATTCACAGAAGCAAGAAGATGTCAACATTCTCTGTCTCCTAGAGTTAGTCCTCGGGGATATATTTGCTCCTTGGAAACCTGGCACTTTATCCTTATATTAACATACCCTTAAAATTCAATTAAAAAATTATTACTCCGGGAAGTGAGAAATTAAAATAAAACCAGGATGGACCATTGAAATGTGGTGATTGTGGAAAATACTATAATAAGATGAATAGACTAGTGGTCTGTTTTTTCATCTTATTACAAATTTTAGTTTTAGATGCTTCTAAATATCAGCTAGCCTATAGATTCCCAAATTACGCTTTCTTGATAAACCATTAGATTTTTTTCCTCTACCATTTATAAAAAGCAATATTAATCAGTGTGATTATTTAGAAATTTTTTGACCAAATAACAAACTTGTAAAGATAATGATGTAGACTGTAGGAATATCTGGTTGTCCTAAAGTGTTTTCCTTTTTTCTATTTATTTAATAAGAAAACAAACAAACAAAAATTACCCATAATCCTAGGACTTAAATTTAATTAATGTAATAAGAGAATAGCCTTCTCTGCCTATTCTTGTTCTTAAAGTCTCAACCCCCAAAAGTAACTACAGTTAATATTTTAGTGACTATCTTTAACATTTTTTCTCAATTTTAATTAAAAATACCCAGGACCGGCCCTGTGGCCTAGTGGTTAAGTTGGGCGCACTCTGCTTTGGCAGCCCGGGTTCCAGCATTCTAAATTCTAAAAGTTCCCTGAACAGTTCAAAGTTCGAGAATCATTAAAGCAATCTTGAACTATAAAAACAAAGCTGGGAGAACATGCCCTGCCAGTTTTATATTATGCTTTGGAGAGCTATGATAATTTAGAAAGTCTGATATTGCACAAAGACAAACAGACAAATGAGACAAAGGATGGAATCCAGAACAAACATTTACCACATGGTCACTTGATTTTGATGAAGGCAATTCCAGTCATATGAGGAAAGGGTGTTTTTTTAAATAAATGATGTTAGGTTAATTAGATATCTGTGTGAAATATGGAGTCATGATTCTTAAATCATACCTCACACAAAAAAAATTCTCGACTTTATAATTAAATATGAACGATAAACCAATAAAGCCTCTAGTAAAAAAATCATAAAATAACATCTTGACCTTGAGGTAGGCAAATATCTTTTAAATAAGACATAAAAAAATACTAACCATAAAATAAATGACACTAAATTGGACTTTAATAAAATGAAGGACTTCTGATTGTCAAAATATACAAATTAGAGATTAAAAAGGCAAGCCTTGGGCCACAAAATGAGATAAAAATTTTGCTATATTTGTGTGTGTATCTGTGTATAGAAAAATGTGTGAAGACTTGCACAGGAATTTCACTAAAGTTGATCATCCAAATGGTCGTAATTAAAGATGCTTTTATGTGGGGCCAGTAAATTTCTGATATGAAGGCCCAGATAGTAAATAGTGTGGGCTGTGGTCGGCTGAAAACTGCTCCCCACCCACTGCCCAAAAAAGATATCTGTGTGGAATGTCTGGAACCTGCGAATATTACCTTATGTGGAAAAATTACCTCTTTTCAGATGTAATTAGGATTTTAAGATGAGCTCGCTCTGGATTATTCAGGTAAGCCCAAGTACAACAAGGATCCTCATAAGAGACACTCAGAGAAGAGAGCAGACACACAGAGGAGAAAGTCATGGGAGGTCGAGGCAGAGGATGGAATGTCGTAGCCACAAACCAAAGAAGCTGAGGAATGCCAACAGCACCGAAGGCTGGAAGGGGCAGGGAAAGACTCTCCTCAGAGCCGCCAGAGGGAGGGCTGTCCTGTCAGCACTTTGGTCTCAGACTTCTGGCACCCAGTACTATGGGACGACAAATTTCTGTTGTTTTAAGGCTTTCAGTTTGTGGTCCTTTGTCACAGCAGCCCAAGGAGACGAATACATGGGCCGTGGGATCTCTGTCGTAGCTATTCGACTCTGTGGTGGCAGCATGCAGACAGCCATAGGTAACAGTAAACTAATGTGTGTGCCTGCGGCCCAATAGCATTTTATTTGTAAAAGCTTGGAGGGACCGTGCAGCAAGAGAAGTCTCATATGCTACTGGTGGGAGTATGAGTTGGAAAAGAATTTTGAAAAATTGTTTGGCATTCCCTATGATGCAAAAATTCTGCTCTTAGATTTAAATAGAAATTTATACATATGTGTGCATACAAAAATGTTCATAGTAGCACTATATGTAATAGTTCTTAACTGGAACAAAAGTCCGTCAACGCTAGAATCAATCAATTAAGCAACTGTGGTCTGTCTATAGACATACAGGTACACATACGTACACATTGACGTGACACTATAAAGCAATGAAAATGAAGGAACACTGTTGCCAGTAACAACATGGATGATTTTTGCCGAAAATATTGAGAGAAAATAGTTACAAATAGTACACACTGTGTAATTACATTTATGGAAAGTTCAAAAATAGGCAAAGTATCAACTATGATAGGGTCATAGTAGAGATTCCCTTTGGAAGGCGCGACTAGAAGGGGGATGTGGGGACGTCTGGGATTCTATTCCTTCACCTGTCTGGTGGTTATCCAGTTGTACTTACTTTGTAAAAATTTGTTGAACTGTATGATTTTTTAAAAATTTAATTAATGAATTATTTTGAGGAAGATTAGCCCTGAGCTAACATCTGCTGCCAATCCTCCTCTTTTTGCTGAGGAAGACTGGCCCTGAGCTAACATCTGTGCCCATCTTCCTCTACTTTATACGTGGGATGCCTACCACAGCATGGCATGCCAAGTGGTGTGTAGGTCCACACCTGGGGTCCAAACTGGCGAACCAGGGGCCGCTGAAGTGGAACGTGTGAACTTAACCACTTAGCCACCGGGCTGGCCCCTGAACTGTATGATTTGTATTTCTTTCCATATTTATGTTATACTTCAACCAAATGTCTATATACTTTTGGAGTCTGTATATTATGAATTTCAATGTAAGTCATATCAACGGTACTGTATCATGTGCCAAACAAAAATCTTCAGTAAAGTTGAGTTAGTGGAACTTTCTGAATTGCACTTCTTTAAGAATCCACAAAATCTTTATTGATAATATTTTTGAAAATTACATATATATATTTTTATTGTGGTAACAGTGGTTTGTAACATTATATAAATTTCAAGCGTACATCTTTATATGTCGATTTCTGTGTAGATTACATCATGTTCACCACCCAAAGACTAATTACCATCCATCACCATACACATGTGCCTAATCACCCCTCATGCCCTTCTGCCTCCTCTCTTCCCCTCTGGTAACCACCAATCTAATCTCTGTCTGTATGTGATTGTTTGCTGTTGTTTTTATCTCCTACTTATGAGTGAGATCATACGGCATTTGACTTTCTCCCTCTGACTTCTCTGACTTATTTTGCTTAGCATAATACTCTCAAGGCCCATAAAAAATAATCATTCTGACCTAGGAATAACAGAAACTTCTTAGTTAACATTGTTACTTTTTCAATGATTTTTTTCAACATTTCCAGTAGTTGATGTTTTCTCTCAAACATGATGAATGATGGAAAATTGAAGATTCCTGAACAATTTTTTTAATTCACAGAAAGTTTTTAATTATGAAAAATTTGTATTTTTAAAATCTAAAATACTGGGCAGAATTAATTACATAATATCTCTTTGAGAATAGCAAAGGTTAGTAAGGAAATATGGATTCTTGGCAATGGCCATCTATTCTTCTACCTGCCATAGTTGAAAAGGGGCTAGGATTGTAACATGATATTAACATGCTCTGCTTTCCTTATATCTTATCCACATAGTCAACTCACTACTCAAGTAATTTAGTTGAAATTTTCTTGAGGTATTGATATTTATACTTTCTAAAGTCTTTCATTGCCATGAGCCACTTTATTTAATTCCTTCATCTCAGAAATGGGAATTCTACCACCTTCCTGACATCGCAGTGACATGATGATTAATTAGTTAATGTTTGTAAAGTGCTTTGAGGATATAAACTGGTAAATAAGTGTTGAGCACTGTTAAGCATCACAATCAATCAACATAATGTTTTATTGTACAGAATCTCATGCGTTACTTCAAATGCAGCATACTAATTTAGTTAATGTGAGAGTTCTTATAAAATTAGAACTATATCACAAAATTGGCAGAAACTTATAAATTATAAAGATGCAGCAGGGATCAGAGAATTATACTGATTTATTTATTTAGTGCTTTAGTTTGTCTCCATTATTAATTTTAATTTTTAATCAAAAAAGTAAAATTTCTCATCTCAACTTTACATTTTCATTTACGTATTAAAAATACTCATAAAATAATCTATGCTGGAGTCTCCTTAGCCATTCTCAATTCTGAATACAGTAGTTCATTTCCAAAAGTATTATTGATCTCTTTTTAAGAATATCTGAGGGCTGGAGTTACAATTAATTTATCCTTGTATCTTCATAAAATGTAATAAATGGCTTTGCATTAATAAAAAATAAATGGTAAGAATTTTGCAATATGGCTTTTAGGTAACATGAGACAACTTTTCTCTCTACTAAAGGTAGTCTAAGAGTGTCTTAAAGGGCCTTGATATAGTCCAGACATATTGACTCTAAGCCCAGATGTATAGAATAATGAAGAAGGTAAGAAACATAAATTCTTTTTCATTTCTTTAAATCCCACAGGACATTTGGGTTCACTGCGTAGGAATGAAGAGTTAAATCAAGGTTATCCATATTTAATATAGACATAAGAAAATGATAACGAAAATAATTCTTTATTATTAAAAATAGTTGATAAACTATTCTTTAAAAATACCTGAAACAGATAGCGTAAATACATGAAAGTATATTGCTTTGTTGCATGATATAATTTCTCTCTTTTGGGGGAAATTTTAAGGCATATGATGAACAAAGTGAAAGAGCAAACACAGAGTTTAGCATCTCGACAGCGTTCTCTTGCCTCTGTAGACTAAAGAAATTGCTTCTCTGTGTCGATGTCAGTACTTGTGTGAGAATAATCTGGGAACAGTAAAGGATGTAAGTAGGCAACTGACTTTGCAAAAACAGACCTCACTTTAAGAAACATACAGATCCTGGAATCTTCACTCATTCTGGAAATTATTTTCCTGGGTTCCTAAAGATCATCTAGCATAATCTTACGGACGAGAACAGAGCGTAAACACATTCCCTGGACTTGCCTGGGCTCAGGACTGTGGATTGCAGGCTGCTCAGTCAAGGGCCCTCGCCATGGTCACCTCCCCTTTTCTTCGCGGGTGAGGGACTGGGCATAGGTTTTGGAACTAGTCAGGCTAGGCCTACGGCCAATGTTTGTCTTTGTCACTTTCTATATGTGTGACTTTGAGCACATCACTCCTCTGAATATCAGTTTCAGTTCCTTACAAAAGGGAGAAATGATGCTGCTTTTCATGGCTGCTATAAGGATTACAGATAATGTACTCTAAGCACCCAGGAGGAGCCTGACATACAGTCAGGAGCTCAGTGATTGATGCCAAGTAATATAACCAGCCTCTGGTTCCTTTACATGTGTTATCTCCACTAGAAAATCTCTATTATTGTAATAATTATATTTATGTCGTACCTTACACTCAACAACGCTCTACATTTGTCCCTTTAACTTCACAATGACCATTAGGTGGTGTTTTATTTCTATTTTACAAATGAAAAAGCTGAGACTTAGAGAGAGTAATGGATATGTTGAACACAATCAAGACACATGGAAATTAAGCAAGCAACCAAGGAAGGCCACACAGCTTTGCCCAGGGAGCTGGGCCTCTGTCACGTTAGTCCATCTTCCCTTCTGCTCCTTATGCTGTAGCTGCCCACCTAGACGGCTTGTTAATTTTACCCTGTAGCAGTGATCCTAAATGTAAGCAGGAGAACATCTTAAAAGAGGAGTTTGAAAAAACGAGGACAGAAAGAGGAGAAATAGATAAGAGCAGAAAAATTCAAAATGTGGTGTGTAGTGTTGTTGAATAACGTGAATGCCATTGATACACTCTTTTACATTAATTACAGGATTTACAAAACCCTGCTATTTTGTTACTCTGGTGTAAAGCTAATTCTGTAAGATTTTGAACTTTTTTCTTAGTCTTAGTGCACTATCAGTTAGAAGAGATCAGTTTACATAATATCGTCAATTTGCCACCAATTTCACAGGCCAAAATAAACTCAACATAGCATCTGTTCCTGACATGGCACTCATTTGTCACTGGTGAAGGCACTTTGTGTCCTCCACCCCGGCGGTGACTTTATCCACAGTCCCTTGGGTTCCTTGGGGAACCAGAGTCTATCACTTACAGTGCTTGGTGAGCTCATAAAGCTATTTATAATTTGTAACACAACCATTAATAGTTTAAATATTTATAACTATTTAATGGCCATACATCACTGGTACAACAGCAAAAAATACATATGGAAAGCAAATGGTTTCTTTCTCAAAGGCAAAACTGATATCTTGCCTTTAAATGCATTTGTGAGGAAAACTAGGTTAGCATGTGCACAAAACTGGAAATGGCCCCTCAGGAGCAGTGTGTCCCGGGGTTTCTGTAGCATTTCCTTGTAGTATTGTTACTTACCTGAACACCGTGTTTTTTTTGCTTGCTTGTTTGAATTTTCTCATCATCCTGTGTCCAGTTAGTGCACGTTACCTTAATTTATCTAACAGATATCTCAAAGTTAATCCATACAAAACTGAACGGGTGGCCTCGACCCTCCCGGCCCCACGTGACACCCTCCCTTCCCAGGCATGACGTGTTCCTTTCTTCCTGTTGCTCGGGCCACAGACCTTCAGTCATTCTTCACTCTCATCTCTCTCCCCTTTTCTGTTTCTCTGGATCTTCTAAATAGAAACATGCTCATCGACAGCTTCCGAGGGTTCACAGATGCCCTGAAGTCTAGAACTTTATGGACTTTAGATTAAAAACCCTCGTCTAATGCCCCTTTCCAGTTTTATAATCACATTACGCTTTATAATGAAAGTTTTTATTGTAAAATGATACAAAATGAAATATGATTCATTTCCCAACAAAAAATGGTACTTTAATAGCTGATTCTTTTAATCAATAGAAGATAATATCTTAATTGAGACATTTTCTTTTCAAGTACTGGTAGTAACCAAGCTTTATGTGAGAACCCGCCATGAAGGAGTCTAAGGGTCAGGTAAAGGTCTTCAGGTTGGCTTCACCAGAGTCTAGACGACTTGAGCATCCCTTGAATATGACCCAAGAATAGGGTTTATGTGGCTCATAAGGCTTTAAACATTAACTTAAAATTGCAATATGCAGAGTGCCACCTATCGTATAGGCAAGCGAGAGACATTAGAAATTGGAATTTTTTGAAAACTCACTGGGAACCTTATTTTTTGGTAAGTTAATCAGCAGTGACCAAACAAATTTTCATTGTACAATCAGAAATTGCAGTGTTATCACACAAACTTTGTTGAATGTGAAAACCCCCTGGCTGAGATTCTCAGAAGTTCTTGACCTTAAAATTATAATAGTCTATTTATTGCCCTAGAATTCTGCTTATCATTTTAAGTTTTAAGCAGTATCAAAGGCATGGTTTTCACTTGGTTATATCTCTTTCCCATTCCTTTTATAATATTCTTATTTCTAACAAAATTATGTTTTTATTTTAAGCCTTTAATCTTTAATCATTTATAAGTGAGAAATTCAACTTTAAAATTAATGCTTGCAAATTTAAAGCAATAATTGAAACATTTCAGTTGAAATATTGGCTATTAACCCTCTGAGGTGGCAGGGATAAAATTTACTTACTATGAACAGAACAAATTGAATTTAGACTCTTTTAGGTGTACTCTCGTGTTCTTACAGCAAGGTCAGGAAGTTCTAAAGAAATTTTAGTAATAATTAGCAAAATTTTGGAATATAGCTAACATACTCGGAATTCTTTTCTTTTTGAGGAAGATTAGCCCTGAACTAACTGCTGCCAATCCTCCCCTTTTTACCAAGGAAGACTGGCCCTGAGCTAACATCGATGCCCATCTTCCTCTACTTTATACGTGGGGCGCCTACCACAGCATGGCTTTTACCAAGCAGTGCCATGTCCACATCCAGGATCTGAACCAGCGAACCCTGGGCTGCCAAAGTGGAACATGTGAACTTAACTGCTGTGCCACCAGGCCAGCCCTGGAGTTCTACCTTTTAGAAAAATTTATAGTTTAAGAAATTAAAAGATTTTTTAAAAGTCCTAGTGAATCAGGAATTTTTAAGAAGCTAAAAAACATGTATGTGTTTGTAAAATCATTCTGAAACAAAAACAGTGTGGGAATTAAGAAGAGAAACTTTAAATTAGAGTCAGGCAGGCCTGTAGGGGGAGTTCTCATGTCCCATCACACACTGTCAATTCCACCAAACAGGAAGAGAGGGATGCTCGCATCTTCGAGGGGAGGTAAAACTACTTTACTACTGAAGGAAGATTTCTCTCCCGACCCAGCAGCAGCTCAGCCAATGAGAAGTTATTGCCTCCCTGAACTGTTACCTTCCCCCAGTGGATTTTCATTTAGAACAGCCCTTTCCTACTCCCCGTTTTTCTCTATAAAAGCAGCTCTCCTTCTTTGTTTGCTGGATTTGCCTGTCGTCTGCCACAGCATGCACATCCCAAATTGCAATTCTTTTGGCTATTGACAAATAAACTCACTTTGAGATAAAATAACAAGCAAATTTGCCTTTTTTGGGTGAGGAATATTAGCCCTGAGCTAACATCTGTGCCAGTCTTCTTCTATTTTGTATGTGGAACATTGTCACAGTGTGGCTTGATAAGCACTGTGTAAGTCCATGCCTGGGATCCAAACCCATAAACCCTGGACTGTCAAGGCAGAGTGTGTGAACTTAACCACTATGCCACAGGGCAGGCCCTACAAATTTGCTTTTTAAGTTGACAGACATGGTGTCAGAAGTGGGATCCAAGGAAGGTAACCCTTGAGAGACAGCAACCCCCAGAATCAAGTGAGGTGACTGCACTGAGTGCCATGTGCTCTTCACTGCTATGCATTGCTGCCTGTTTTCAGCTTGGCAAGTCTCCTCTTGGATCTCAAGCTCTGCTCACTTTGGGTTCTGAGATCTCAAACTTTATTTGGGATTGGGAGAAGCTTTGTCCTCTCAAGGGAGGGATTTTGTCCTCCAGGTTCAAGGTTCTGTCCCTGGATTCACGGTGTCAGTCTTGGTGAATACTTGGTTGTTTTCTGAAGGTAGCACGGTTCCCTTTGGGGCTCAGACTTACTGAAAATCTAGCTTTTCTTTGGTTTTTCAGATTCCTTTTGGAATCTGGGCTGGGATCAGCAGCTTTACTTTCAGTTTTAGATTCCTTCAGGGGTCAGGGCTAGGACTCTACCAACTTGGATTTTCAGAGGAAATTTCAGAAATGGCATCCCAGTCACCTAAATTTCCTGCGAGAAATCTTCCTTCAGAGGCCCAGCCAAGTTTACGTTTAAGAACTTTGGGCCCCCAACATGCACATTTTTAACTAAGTCAGCCAAATAGACCAAAAGCAGTCCAAAACTGCAATGAGGGACTTTTGATCTCCCCAAACTAGCTTTTCCTAAAATCAAACGGAAGAGCATGGCTCTAAAATTAAACAAAACAAATGGTATGTCTATTTTCATTGTTATCTGGAGGCTTCTGGAAATCCGCAAAGCTCTAAAATCACCTCACTACAAGACTCCTTGTCTAAGTTAGCCAACTACAAAACTGAGGGAAAGCAAAATGGCGTCTGAAGCCTCATGTTCCCCTCTGCTTTCGTCTTTGCCTCAGGCGCCATCTTGTTGTCTTCCCAGCCTCCTTTGTCTAAGGCTCCACCCCAGATGCCAACTTTCTCTCTTTCTTTCTGCAAAAACCTGCCCCTTTAAAGTCAGACCTCTGAGGATTCAAATGCTAAATCTCTAATTACTATTTGTAAGTTAACTGGAACAAATAAAAGCTAGCAGGAAAAATTTAAATAGCAATTATCCTAGACTTTTGATAATAGACAAAATACCACCAAAAACAGCTCTAAAATTATCTTTACAGCATGCAAGTAAAAATCTTTAGTAAAAGGCTTTGGCCATCTGAACAAGTAACCTTACATTAGTTCACCAGCCAGAACTTCAATTTGGATCCAACTATTCTTTTGAATTTTTACCTGAGACACGGCTAAATGTTTTAAAATGAAAGCAATGAGATCTCTCTTTATGTCTCTCTATGTATCTATGTATTATGTTACAGAGATGTGGTATTTTTCCACCTCTGGATGGTATTGCTTAAATTTACTTATAAAAGCTCTATTTAAATGGTTTGAAATTAAGCAGTTGAAAAGTTAGTGTTCCTAAATCTCAGAAATATAATAGAAACTCACAAATGCTTTTAAAAGTTCACATGGTCTAAGATTAATCTTTAGTAAATAAAAGCTAGCTTACAGTTCTTGGAGTAAAAAAAGAAAACAGCCATATCTTCAGAGTTGTTAGATTGGGTATAACCCAAATGTGCAACTTTTTTCTCTGCCTGGGCTTACTAACCAAACAGGCTTATGCTGTCTCTGTTACAAAATTTGTCAGCAAAAAAGTAACTTAAGATGATAGTTGGCCTTTTAATGTCTAATCCAAGCATGATTTTTAAAAGCAAGTTATTAAATAATTGTAAATAAGATCAAAGTTTATATTAAGTTAAACTAAATAATCGTCATTGAATACCTAAATCATTTTTCAAACAAGATAAAAACTAAAATATTAATTAGTGAACACCGGTTTATCTACTTTTGGTTTTCTACTGCAAAAAAACTAAAGATAAATATAGGTCTGTCGGCAATGATATGTTGTGCCACATTGAAAGATTGCTCTATTCAAAAGGGCATATTCTCCTAAAATTATGAAATGTATTTATAAATCTGCCTGTTCATGTGTTTTTACCAGGAAGTGGGGATTCTAAGGCTTAAGAATTTTAATATATGTAACTAAAGCTACTAGAAATTAAAAGGGAAACATCGCTGTATACAAGGAAAGTAGGATGTGTGTTTTGGTAAAAGAAGGTATAAAGAATGTAAATGCATTTTGTTGAGGAAAAAGAAAGTGATTTTGTCCTAAAGAGAGGCTGGTTATCTTTGAATGGAGAAAAGG
The DNA here is from genome assembly GCF_037783145.1 of Equus przewalskii. NCBI lineage: Eukaryota > Metazoa > Chordata > Mammalia > Perissodactyla > Equidae > Equus > Equus przewalskii. The sequence goes on along the minus strand of NC_091857.1, from coordinate 2,159,133 downwards.
AAAACATAGGACAAAATCTGAAGGTAAAAAGAAGGTTGTAGAAGGTTTGTGAGAAAGAATCTTGGGAAAAAGAACTTTATGTGTGGTCAGGACTGGTTCAGAATGGGATGAAAGCATTTTAATATCAAAATAAGCTGATTTAAAACTAAAAATTGGTTTTCTTTTCTGTTAGGAGGACAAGAGTTCCTTGGGCTATTGGTCTGCTCTTGATAACAGACTGTGAAAGCTTCTTTACCTTTAAGCAATATGCCTACAAAACAGAGATTTTGTGTTTGGTGAAAATAAGTTCCTGTGCTGTTTCTATCAGATCTTCAACTACTTAGAGCTGAGTCTTCTCAGTAGTGAAGGGGTTGAGCTTTGCTTACAATCATGTAACCTTTTGTATTTGCCTTTAAAACCTGTTATATTACTTTGGTCAAATAGATACTTAAGTATTATTTCATAATGATCTGTCATCCTATTTTGTCAAGGGTGCAAATCTTTTGATATTTTTGACAAGCTTCTCTCAATATTCAACTTCTAAATGAAGTGTTTTCAACCTGGATGTAAACTTAGGATTTTCCAGGGGGCATCTGGGACATCTCAAAAGATTTATTCCCTCTCCTTGTAAAAAAGAGAGATATCACACTAATTAGGCGTATTTGGTGTGTCAAATTATGTGAGAAGCATGGTTGAATAAGCTACAATAAGGCTTTTCGGTTTATATTATATGGGCGAATGTTACTAAACACTGTCCCAGAAACTTTATAAAATTGTTAAAAATCTGATATGTTCTAGTATAATGTTACTATCTGTAATTTTAGTTATTACCTAAAATGTATGTCATAAAAATACCCAAATTTTCTTGTCAATTGTATTTACCCATTGCCTTTTTAAAAGTCTTTTATCGGTTATAGACAGCTATTGTTTTACTCTGATGCTTTTACAAAAATGTTTCATTTTCAAAGAGATTCATGAAAAAGACTTTGACAAGTACTCTGGAATACAGGTTTTGATAACTTTAAGATCATAACCCTGACTGGGTGGGAGTTTCTGAAACTTGAATGAAAGACTGATTGCTTTGAAGTTTTGTTTTCCAGGGGTCAAGGACCCCCTTTTCTCCTCTCCTTTGAGCTAGCTATAACTTACAGCAACTTGGTGAAGTATATCTTTGCAACAAGGGTTGAAACATTTATCTTTTTCTCTCTACCTGATTCTCCATAATTTGGAATATTCTTTTCATGACAAAATACGTATTTGCATGGGTTCAGAGAAGGCCTGTTCTTCTTGTAACAAAACACAGTTGGAAATATTGGTTACATTACCAAGGCTTTGACTAGAATGTTATATTTAAAAAACATGCACAGTGTCATGGTGGAGTGAGCTTCCACAGTAATCTCTCCCCTCCAACATACAATGAAAAGGACATTCATATTCCAGCAGAGGACATCTTAACACAACACAAAAAATGTTGGAGAGACCCATGCAGCCATACGATGGAGAGCAGAGGGACTGGAGCCTCTCTCAGAGGAGGTGCAACGGGGTAAGAGAAAACTTCACTACCCCACCTAAATACTGTGATCCGGGACCACCAGCGGCCTCTGAGAGGGAAGGAATGTGGGAGGGGATGTTCATTCTTGGGAACATCAAGTATCCCTCAGGGCCCTTGCAGCCTAGAAGGGAGACTCTAACGAGGTGAAAGCTTTTGTGGGGAGTGGGGGGGGGTGACCTCATCAGGCCAACACCCCAGGAGAGCAGATAATGTGAGCAGAGGGAGAAAACCCTGAGAGCATGCAGGTGCCTCTCAACCCCATGCAGCCTTGCTCCACTGTCTGAGATCTTGTGGAAGGCAGAGGGCTCAGAATACATGGCTCTTGACACCCACCCAGTGGTGATAGGTGTATCTGCGACCAAATAACAGCAGGATGTGAAAAAAAGAGAGCCACTTCCTCTAGCAATATCAAACATTATATTAGATCTCCAGACCAGAGAGAAAATGATAAGTACCCAGAAATCAGTCCTGAGGACACAGAAATATGTAATCTAAATGACAAAGAATTCAAAATAGCTATCATCTAAAAGCTTGGTGAGTTAAACGAGAATGTAGAGAAAAAATTCAATGAGTTCAGAAGCTACTTCACAAAAATGATCGAAATTATAAAGAAGAATCCATCACAAATGTTAGAGATGAAAGACACAATGGAAGAAATAAAGCAAAATATGGATTTCCTGAATGCTCGAGTGGACATCATAGAGGAGCGTATCAGCATAATCAAAGATAGACATGTTAAAATGTTCCAGATAGAGGAAGAGAGAGAAATAAGACTGAAAAGAAATGAAGAAAGTCTCCAAGATATAGCCTACTCAATTAGGAAGTGCAACATAAGAATTATAGGTGTTCAAGAAGGAGAAGAGAAGGAGAATGGAACTGAAACCTTGTTCAAAGAAATAATAGCAGAGAACTTCCCAAAACTAGGAAAGGAGATGGAAATCCATGTGGAAGACACTATCAGATCTCCTAAATATGTCAATGTAAAAAGACCTATTACAAGGCAGATATTAGTGAAACTGGCAAAAGTGAATGACAAAGAAAGAATACGAAGGGCAGCAAGGCAGAAGAGCTACAAATGAACCACTATCAGGCTTTCAGCAGATTTCTCTGCAGAATCCTTACAGGCTAGGAAAGATTGGAATGACATATTCAAATCTTCGAAGGACAAAAACATTCAGCCAACAATACTCTATCCAGCAAAAATATCCTTCAGATGTGATGTGGAAATAAAAACTTTCCAAGACAAACATAAGCTAAGGGAGTTCATACCCATGAGACTGCCCCCTACAAGAAATCCTCAAGAAGGCCCTCATACCTGAAAAAAAAAGGAGGTAAATATGTAGACAGAATCCGAGCAGGATAGTAAATACTCAAGTTTAGCATTAAAGACAAAGGGGAGAAAACACCAAAAACAAAGATAATCTTGTCATTTTAACCACAAACTCATAACACAAGATGGAATAACACATGAGCAAAACAACTTAGGAGGGGAAGAGGAAAGGAACTGAACTAGTTTAGTCTAAGGAAATAAGAGGCCATCAGACAAGGGACTATCTTATCCACGAGATTTTAAATACAAACCTCAGGGTAACCACTAAATAAAAAAGCAGAACAGAGACACAAGTAATAAATAAGGACAAAACAAAGAAACACAACATAAAAAACTACATAACTCGACTGGCAGACCAAAATACACAAGATGAGAAACAAAGGAAATGCAGAAGATCTGGAAAACAAGTGATAAAATGGCAGCAGTAAGCCTTCATATATTGATAATCACCCTAAATGTAAATGGATGGAATTCTCCAATAAAAAGACACAGAGAGGCAGGATGGATTAAAGAACAAGACCCAACAATATGCTCCCTCCAGGAAACACATGTCAGCTCGTATAACAAACACAGGCTCAGAGTGAAGAGGTGGAAGACAATACTCCAAGCTAATGGAAAACAAAAGGAAGCAGGTGGTGCCATACTTCAAAGACAAATTAGACTTCAAGATAAGACAGGTAAAGAGAGATAAAGAGGGGCAGGATATAATGATCAAAGGACATTCCATCAAAACGAAATAACACTTGTAAATATCTATGCATCCAACACAGGAGCACTGAAGTGCATAAAGCAACTATTAACAAACCTAAAAGAAGATATTAATAATAACGCAATAATAGGGGCTGGCCCCGTGGCCAAGTGGTTAAGTTCGCGCGCTCCGCTGCAGGCGGGCCAGTGTTTTGTCAGTTCGAATCCTGGGCGCGGACATGGCACTGCTCATCAGACCACGTTGAGGCAGCGTCCCACATGCCACAACTAGAAGAACCCACAATGAAGAATACACAACTATGTACCGGGGGGCCTTGGGGAGAAAAAGGAAAAAATAAAATCTTAAAAAAAAATAAATAATGATAATAACGCAATAATAGTAGGGGATCTCAACACTCCACTAACATCAATGGATAGGTCATCCAGACAGAAAATCAACAAGGAAACAGTGGAATTAAATAAAGCTAGACCAGTTGTACTTTATAGACATATATAGAACACTCCAACCAAAAACAGCAGAATGCACAGCATTCTTCTCAAGTGTGCATGGAGCATTCTCAAGGATTGCCCATATTTTGGGAAACAAGATAAGCCTCAATAAATTTAAGAAGATTGAAATAATAACAAGCATCCTTTCTGATCACAGTGCTATAAAACTGGAAATTAATTACAAGAAAAAAGCTGAGAAAGGAACAAAGATGTGGAGACTCAATAACATGCTGTTGAACAAGCAATGGATCATTGAAGAGATTAAAGGAGAAATCAAAAAATATTTGGAGACAAATGAAAATGAAAACACATGATACCAACTCATCTGGAATGCAGCAAAAGACATATTAAGAGGGAAATTTATAGCAATCCAGGCTCACCTTAACAAATAAGAAAAAACCCAAATGAGCAATCTCAAACTACAACTAATTGAATCAGAAGAAGAACAAAGCCCCAAGTCAGCAGAAGGAAAGAAGTAATTAAAATCAGAGCAGAAATAAACACTATTGAAACAAAAAAGGCAGTAGAAAGGATCAATGAAACAAAGAGCTGGTTCTTTGAGAAGATAAATAAAATTAACAAACCCCTAGCCATACTTAAAAAGAAAAAAAGAGAGAAAGCTCAAATAAATAAAATTAAAAATGAAAGAGGAGAAATAACAATTGATACTAAAGAAATACAATGGATTATTAGAGAATACCACGAAAACTATATGCCAACAAAATGGACAATCTAGAGGAAATGGGTAAATTCTCAGACTCTTACAATCTCCGAAAACTGAATCAAGAAGAAATAGAGAATCTGAACAGATCAATCACAAGTAAAGAGATGGAAACAGTAGTCAGCATCCCAAAGAATAAAAGCCTAAGACCAGACAATTTCCTTGGGGAATTCTACCAAACTTTCAGAGAGGATTTAATACCTATCCTTCCCAAACTATTCCAAAAAATTAGGGAAGATGGAACGCTTCCTAACACATTCTACAAGGCCAACATCACTCTGATACCAAAGCCTGACAAGGACAACACAAAAAATGAAAAGTACAGGTCAATGTCACTGATGAACATAGATGCAAAAGTCCTCAACAAAATTTTGGGAACCCTAATTCAGCAATACATCAAAAGGATCATACATCATGATCGAGTGAGATTTATTCCAGGGACACAGGGATGGTTCAACATCCACAAATCAATCAATGTGATACACCACATTAATAAAATGAGGAATAAAAGCCACATGATGCCACATGATCATCTCAATAGATGCAAAGAAAGCATTTGACAAGATCCAACAGCGCTTTATGATAAAAACTTTTACCAAAATGGGGATAGAAGGAAGTTACCTCAACATAATAAAGGCCATATATGACAAACCCACAACCAACATCATACTCAATGGGGAAAAACTTAACGCCATCCCTCCGAGAACAGGAACAAGACAAGGATGCCCACTATCACCACTCTTATTCAACATAGTACTGGAGGTTTTGGCCAGAGCAATTAGGCAAGAAAAAGGAATAAAAGGAATCCAAATAGGAAGTGAAGAAGTGAAACTCTCACTGTTTGCAGATGACATAATCTTACAAATAGAAAACCCTAAAGAATCCATCAGAAAACCATTAGAAATGATTATAAACTACAGTAAAGTGGCAGGGTGCAAAATCAACTTACAAAAATCAGTTGCATTTCTGTACTCTAATAAGGAACTTACAGAAAAAGAACTCAAGAATACAATTCCATTTACAATTGCAACAAAAAGAATAAAGTACCTAGGAATAAATTTAACTGAGGAGGTGAAGGACTTATACAATGAAAACTGTAAGAATATTGAAAGAAATAGATAATGACATAAAGTAATTGAAAGACATTCCATGCACATGGATCAGAAGAATAAACATAGTTAAAATGTCCATACTACCCAAAGCAATCTACAGATTAAAGGCAATCTCAATCAGAATCCCAATGACATTCTTCATGGAAATAGAACAAAGAATCCTAAAATTCATATGGGGCAACCAAAGATCCCGAATTGCTAAGGCAATCCTGAGAAAAAAAGAACAAAGCTGGAGGCATCACAATCCCTGACTTCAAAATGTACTACAAAGCCATAGTGATCAAAATGACATGGTGCTGGTACAAAAACAGGCACGCAGATCAGTGGAACAGAGGGGAAAGCCTAGAAATAAAACCGCACATCTACGGACAGCTGATGTTTGACAAAGGTGCCAAGAACATACAATGGAGAAAAGATAGTCTCTTTAATAAACGGTGTTGGGAAAACTGGACAGCCACATCCAAAAGAATGAAAGTAGAACATTATCTAATGCCATACACAAAAATAAACTCAAAGTGGATCAAAGACATCACGATAAGTCCTGAAACCTCCTGGAAGATAAACTCCTGGAAGAAAATATAGGTAGCATATTCTTTGACATGAAACTAAAAAGGATCTTTTTGAATGCCATGTCTTCTCAGACAAGTGAAACAAAAGAAAAAATAAACAAGTGGGAGTTCATCAGACTAAAGAGCTTCTGTAAGGGAAAAGAAACTAGGATCAAAACAAAAAGACAACCCACCAATTGGGAGAAAATATTTGCAAATCATATATTTGACAAGGGGTTAATCTCTGTAATATATAAGGAACACACACAACTTAACAACAAAAAACACCAGCCTGATAAAAAAATGGGCAGAGGATATGAACAGATATTTTTCCAAAGAAGATATACAGATGGCCTGTAAACACATGAAAAGATATTCAACATCACTCATAATCAGGGAAATGCATATCCAAGCTACACTCAGATATCACCTTATGTCTGTTAAAATGGCTATAATCACTAAGATTAAAAATAATAAGTGTTGGAGAGGGTGTGGAGAAAAGGGAACCCTCATGCACTGCTGGTGGGAAGGAAAACTGGTTCAGCTAGTATGGAAAACAGTATGGAGATTCCTCAAAAAACTAAAAATAGAACTACCATATGACCCAGCTATCCTACTACTGGGTATCTACCCAAACAACTTGAAATCAACCGCCCAAAGTAACATATGCACCCCTATGTTCATTGCTGCACTATTCACAATAGCAAATACATGGGAACAATCCATGTGTCCATCGATTGATGATTGGATAAAGAAGATGTGGTATATATACACAATGGAATACTACTCAGCCATAAAAAAGACAAATTCATCCCATTTGCAACAACATGGAAGGACATGGAGGGAATTATGCTAAGCGAAATAAGCCAGACTGAGAAAGACAAACACCAGATGATTTCACTCATATGTGGAATATGAACAAACACATGGACAAAGAAAACAGTTCAAGTGGTTACCAGGGGAAAAGGGGTGGGGGTGGGCACAGGGGGTGAAGGGAAGCACTTATGTGGTGACGGACAAGAAATAATGTACAATTGAAATTTCACAATGATGTAAACTATTATGAACTCAAATAATAATAAAAAAATGTACATAGACTCAGATACGACCAGATAGCTTTAAGGTACTGCTTGAAAAATTGGCCTGGTACCTCGCTTACAGGGTTCCAGCAAAGCAATCTTAGGAAAGAGCTTATATCGTCAATTGCTATCTTTGCTGCATTTATATTAATAATCAGGTCAAGTTTAACACAAACAAATTAGTTTTACTATGATTATCTTTAATAAAAATAGGGGTTATTACGGAGACAGAAATTATGTTTGTACCTTTATAGATATTAATGTCTAGTTCTGTTAATTATCTTTAAAGTTTTGTTACACCTGTAAGCTAGACTGGATCCTAAATTCTAGTTTCCTTAAATGTCTGGCTATGATACTCCAAACTAACATTTCCAATTTTACTGCCCTTGAAATCTCCTAGGAAAGGATCTTACCAGGTCGTCCTCACTCCCCAGATGGCAGCCAAACTTCAGGGCCCAAGTCTTGGCACACATCTCACAGCTAAGGAAGGCTCCACCTGCCATCCAGTCCTGTGCAAATGCTGGAGAATTCCAAATTAAATTGAGCAGCTGACATCTGAGGCAGACGGCTTTCCCAAGACGACTGGGCCAGGCCTGGGCACCCTCTTCCCACTGTGGTTTCTTACTTTATTTGCTCCTTCTCCTTCCCGAAAGGACAATGCCCTTGTCTGCATTTCCCGACCCCTTGAGAAAGGGGGAAACCTCTTTGACTGCTGGATTTGCCGTCAGAAACCTTGGTCTGTCCAAGACAGTAATGACCCTTAGTTCAGCCTATGAGTAATTTCCCTGGGATTCCAGATGCTGCTGTTTGTCTAAATTGATCTGCTGGCCCATTTTACCGACTTAGGGCGCTAAGCCTGCCTAAACTTGTCCCTTGCTTTAATTTGACCCAGCCTTGAGGGGAAGACAAGATTTTTAAAATACTTGCATGAAAGATTTTGTGGTAGCTTCAATGTAAGTCAAGTCATTTGTGTATTTCTTAACATGCCCAAGTTGTTTAGGCATAAATCCAAAAAATCCCAAAATACTTTTCATCATTAACCATGTGAGGCACTATGAGCTGTGAAAGAAATATATGACACCATCTTATTGTTATCATTATTTCACAGCGAACAGCACGATAAATAAATATTTGCTACTACTTACTCTCTTCTCCCCCATCACTAGTAGTCACTACTCGCTGAAACCTGCATATACCCGCTGAAACCTGGGAGTGGTCTCAAAGAACTTTCAACATGTTCCTTAAAATAGTCACTTCCTATTGGTCTGAATTGACTAATAGAAGAAACCTATTTACCATTCTCTCCTCTTAGTGCAACAGTCTCCAGATAGCTTATGATCTTGTCTGGCTAAGAAATATGTCTATTTTTTGTTGGAAAGACTTGACAATGTATCACAAAACTTTTTCTCCTGAATTGTCCAATATATTACTTTTGAATATTCCAGGTTCCTTCTTAAACTTGCCTATGTCTTTTGAACAAATCAAAGAATGCAGCTTTCACATTTGTGAGGAATAGATGGTATAACATAGCTAACAATTTTCCGGAAGCCTAATAAATTATCACCCATCCTAAAATTTCAAGTATAAGTAACCTAGTTCAGAAAACACTAAATGACATTATTTAAAAATATTAAAAGACTAGGGCACATTTAGATATACCTTTGGTACCCAGCGTAGCAGCCTGTCTATGCTTACTAAAGATATTTTTTCCTTGTTTTTACTGATGTGATTTTAAAAATCCCTTCTTAAAAAAAAAAAAAGAATCCAAGAATAAATATCATACATATCTTCATTGTAATATTCTTTGCTTTCCTTAACTGAAAGGCATAAAAGCCTTTCAGTAACCGATGTTAAATTCTTAAAATAGAGTACATCATCTTCAACCATATTATCTATTCCCAAATGTCATAAAATGATGAAGTTTCCACCAGAATACCAGGAAATATACAAAAGGAGTCAGTAAGTGGTATGTTTTCCTAATGCTTTCTGGGAGAGCTGCTAAATTTGATTCTGATGTTTTAATGTAACATAATAAAATAGGAGAGGAAAAAATAATTTTTGTTGTTAAGATCTTCATAAGTTAGGATATACTATGTTAAATTTTCTCTGATTTTAATCATTATATAAACATGTGAAAGGACAGATTATGCATTCACACTAATATTCATTCATTCACCAAACAAATGTTTTGAGCGCTTTCTAGATGCTGGTTGTTCTAGGCGACAGCAGTGAAAACCAGAACAAAACAAGTCTCTTGCTGTGGCCAGGGGCCTCTACAATGGCTCCCAAAGACCTCAACCTCCTGGTGTTCACAGTCTCCTGTAAGCTCCTTCCCTGAGTGTTGCTGGACTTAATGATTCACTTCTAAAGAATATCATATGGCAAAAGTAATGGGATGTCATTCTGAGTTTAGGTCACAGAAAGACTGTGATTTCTGTCTCACTCAAACTTTTGTCTGCTCTCTTTCTCTTTCTCTCCAGCAACCTGGGTAAAACAGTCTGCCATGTTGTGAGCTTCACTATGGACAGGCCATGTGGCAAGGGACTGACATCTCTGACCAACAGTCAGGGAGGACCTGGGGCGTGCCTACAGCCGTCCCACGGAACTTGGAAGTGCATCTGCTGAGACTCCCCAAAGAGGCTGGACTCAGAAGCGATCCTTCCTCAGTTGAGCCTTGAGTTGACTGCAGCCTCTGCTAAGGCTTTGACCGCAGCCTTGTAAGACACCCTGAGTCAAAGGCTGTCGGCTACGTTGTCCTGGATTCCTGACCCACAAAACTGTGAGATAATAAATGTTTGTTGTTTTGAGCTGACCGGTTTTGGGGTAGAGACACAGCAATAGATAACTATTATGCCTGACCTCATTGTTTATATTCAAATGCATATATCCGAGCAAAGGAGAAAAGTTTTTAGGGTATGGTGGATATAAGAGCTAACGTGAACAATATGGCAGTCCTTCCAAAAGTTAAACATAGAATTACTCTATGACCACTTCTACATATATACCCAAAAGAATTGAAAATGAGGACTCAGAGATTTGCACATCTATCTTCATAGCAGCATTATTCACAATAGCTGAAAGTAGAAACAACCCAAGTGTCCACTTACAGATAAATGGATAAACAAAATGTGGTATATCCATGCAGTGAAATATTATTCAGCTTTAAAAACGGAAGAAAATTCTGACGTGCTACAATATAGATGAAGCTTAGACATTATGCTAAGTGAAATAATCACACAAATACTGTATAACTCCACTTACACGAAATTCCTAAAGTAGTCAAATTCAGAGACAAGACATAGAATAACTGCCCGGGGCTAAGGGCAGATGGGAAATAGAGAATTACGCACAACTGTGTGAAAGAACTTAATGTCATTGAACTGTGCACTTAAAAATAATTGAGATGGTAAATTGTATGTTATGTATATTTTACCACAGTAAAAAAAAAAGGGCAAGAACAAACAAAAACAAATGGAAAAAGAAAGAACTGATGCAGAGGGTAGCCCTCCCCTCACCCCCACGCTCTCCCCAAGCTAAGACAGTTGAGGCACCTGTTGGAGTAAATTTCAAAGTTGGCTGTGATACAGAAGTCACAAGGTGCCATGTGAATGGCGCTAATGGGGATAGGAGCCACTGCCCATGCTGTTCCACCGCCAGAGAACCGAGAAGGGTGAGAGTTGCTCGAACGCACAAGGAAATGATGAAATCACGGTCAGTAGAAAAATACAGTAAAGATACAGAAAGCACGGATAACAGAGCTTCCAAGCCAGTGTGGACATTATGGAGATCAGGTGAGACAAGTTAACAGTGACGGAGCGTGTTGTCTGGGAATATACAGGTAAGCCTTGATTGGCGGGGGTGTGGAAGCCGAGAAAGTCTTCAAGCTTTGTAAATTCGCCTGGACCACACTCTCGGAGGAGCTTGCGTGAGTGGGGCTTTCAGGGCCTGGCCTCTCCCCGCGCTTCACGTAAAGCTGAATCTTCCCATCATACGCCCAGTAAAGAGACAGATGGGAGGGGGGCATTTGGGGCCAGAGTGAGAATATATTCGGTCAGAGAACGTGTGGGTACACATATGTGAGTAGAGGACAAGGCCTTTTCTTTACCCACAGCAAGATCTAGAGGAGGAAGGAAGCGGAAGGGCGTCCTGCGTGGCTGGGGACCCCGTGCGCCCGCTCCGCTCGGAGAGCACCGCGCGGCGCCCAGCCCCGGGAGGGCGCGCCGCTGAGGTCCGGGGTGGGCGTCTCCAAGTCTTGGGGCCAGTTGCGCTGTCTCTTGGTCTTTTGGTTCCTTCAACACCTGAGTAAAGTGTGAAGGGAGCTCAAAACGACTGAAAGGTGCTCCGATGGCTTGGTTCTCAGGCCCGCGGTGGAGCGTCGTCTGCGGACCGGGCGGCGGGGGTCCTCGGAACGGGGCGCTCTCCCGACGGGCGCGCCCCGGGGATGGCTGGAAACAGGCCACCGCTGCTCTGAGGGCTGACGGGGGACAAGAGCCAAGTAGGAGAGCACAGCGGACACGGGACTGAAGGGCAGCGGGAGCACTGGTAGTCCCTGCCGATGACCCGCCTGCTTTTATCATTGACTTCACATTTGGCTGTTGTTTATCTCACCAAATACTGACATTTCAATTATTAATAAATCCTTGATTTAGACCATATCACTATAATTGTGAAGTGAGGTGGGTCATAAATTTGCTATCTTCATCCATTTACAGCTTTAGGTGTATACAGCACGCTGCAGTTGATCTCAAAGACACGGATTAGAAGTTGACTCCTGTTCCTGCCGCAGCCTGAAATGAGACGGCGACGGGACGGCAGACTCCGGGGCACCGAGAGGGCGCGCCGGCGGCGGGGCTGGGGGCCTCCGCAGGAAGGGCAGGTGTCTGTGGGGAGCAGAGCGCACTTTGAAGATCCTACGCGGGGATTCATGATCGGACAGCGTCCCATCTAGCAAACAGAAGGACGCTCCTAAGAGCTCCCAAGGCCAGAGATTTTCACAGAACAGAGCGAGCAGGAGCAAGGCGTTACGTGGGCGTTTGCCGACGGGTAAAGCAGCGCTGTTCCCTTCGCCGGAACGAGGGGCGTCTCGGAGCGCCGGGCACCGTGCTGAGCAGGCAGCGCCGCGGGTGGACTCGGGCCTTCCTTTTCTGGGACTGCTGAGAGGAGAAACTTAGTTGTGTCTTGCTGACAAAACCCTTTGTGGAGCCTACCGTGAGTGACTCTGTGTTAGGCCTAATCTGGTTACACTGACATGTTAGTCTTGCATAGATTCTAGCTCACGGAGAAGCACGGGAAGGCGAGAGAGCACGAAGTGAGCAGGCGAGTATCTTCACAGCGCTGGAGGCCCGAGCGCGGGCGGAGCAGAGGCAGAGCGGTGCCCGGGGAGGCGGCGCGGAGCCCGGAGCAGCTGCTGGGCTGTGCCTGGCCGTGTGTCTTCGCAGACGGTGGAAGCCCTGGTGATGGAAGTGAGATGATCAAATCTGTATTGTTTTGTAGATGAAAACCATAAACAGGAATTGTTCAACTATAATAGTAGACGGTATTAATTACATGAATTATGTGGACCTCGTCCCTCCATGTGCCTGTGCCTCCACGTGTTTAAAGGCCCGCTGCATTACCAAGACACGGATAATTCTCGCCCGCCTCGTCCCCTGGCCATCCACACCTCACCCGGGGAGACGTAGAGGATTATGGTTGAATTAGAGGTAGAAACGGTGAACGACACGGTTGATCTATTTGTAAAAATTCATGTTTGGAGGCCTTTTTATCTGGGAGACAAAATTGATCATTAGGGTACCTGGGTTTCTGTGTTTCCAAACCAGAAGAAAGTAAAAATGCATTCAATTTTAATTCTCCCTCTTTTCTTCTGTTATCTTATTTCTTCCTCCTATCATATGCACTATTATTTTTATTTTCAATTATTTTTGAAATATTAAATTAATGGTGATATGGTGAAGGTTTTATTTATGGAAAGGATAACCACAAAAGAATTATAAGAATAATGTTTCACAGACACTGAAAAAAATTGTTTTGTCTCCTTAGATTATTTAAGTGTATTCTTAGATAAGCCAGGTTGGTTCCATTAATTATATGCTATTTTTTGAATTATTGCAAAAATCAGATACTTGTATTATAAAATGGAACATAATATATAACAATTCCCTTTCCATGAAAATTCTCTGCTGTAAAAGTAATATAATCACCAAGGTAAAAATAGCTTGAAATCTTATAATATGAGGATTTATTTCATGATGAGCCTGAGAAAGATTAGTTACAGCTAAATATTTTGAATTATTTGATAGGGTTTTATCTTCTTACTTCGGAATTGATTTCCAAGGATAGTGTGGATGGAAAATCAGTTTGAAGAGAATATTCAAAAAACCCTCCCTAAGATCCAGTGAAGAAATATGTTGCAAAATAACGTGTGTAGTAATAGCAATAAACAAAGCAACAAAGACAATAAAAATAACCTAAACTAAAATCTTCCTCATTTCTGAATTGGTTTTAGGCTGAAGTCTAAATCTTTATTTTTCAGTGGAATACATGTACCTTGCTGGAAATCATGAGTTAGGGAGAACTACTGCTTTCTGTGCCGTTTTTGGGTGAGTTCTGTGTGCCAGTCACTACACGTGGGTGGGTGCCAGCCGGAGTGGAGGACCCAGACCAGAAAATCAGTCTTAAACTAGAAACAAGAACTGAGAAGTTCCCATAGGATCTAGCAGCGAGGAGGCAGCCTGGGTTGGAGCTGCTTCTGTGGACTGTTAGTCAGTGTGTGATTTGAGGAAAGATGGATGGAGAGATATTGGAGACACACTGCAGACATTTTCATTGCGTCTGGCTCTGAAGGTTGAAGAGGGTGGGACGTAGTTTACTGAGAGTTTACATTGGGAGGGAAAACTTTTGCATTTCAAGGCTGAAGAGAGTAGAGCTTGTTCAAGTGCTAACTAGAGGGCATCAGAGAAGAGGGGGAGTTTGAAGGTGCTAGAGAGACAGTCACAATATACAGTGACATACTTATGTCTGGAACTAAACAATGAAACCCACAGCTGGGGAGGGTAGGGATTATAACCATTTCTGAAGTAGAGGATTGACTGAGCATCCTTCAGGATGCCATTTTAAAGTGAGACAGTGGAAGCAGTTAATAGGACCCTCCTTTGCTTCTTCAACAGATTTCGATAATGTGAAAAACGGGGAGGTAGTCATCACTGAAAAACAGACTATTTTTGTCATAGACTCTAACACCCTTTGTTTCCCCTACAAAGGGCACCATGTCTGATCCTAAAATAATTACTTAAAAAAACAAGAGCGATAAATCTGGATTAGGGCAGTTGGATTTTCTTAAGAGCCTTCGTATATTTCAAATGATTTCAGTGAAATAAAAAAAAGTGAGGTGATACCCTTGTGAACTGGTAACATTTGGGATGTTAATCTATAGTTTTCCTCCTGTATTCTGTTTTTCTATTCTTTTGTCCATTTAAGGAGATATTTCTCTTCTGTGGTCATCAAACCAGTCATGAGTAGATTGGAAAGGGTATGGAAAGTCTGTCTGGACTTTGTTTTCTGAATGCTAAGTCTTCAGAAGAATTTGGAGGGCTGATGGAGGAGTTAAGAGGAAGGGGTTTTGTGGATTTAGACAGAATAACTTGAACGTGTTGGATTGGAGAATGGTGTTTCCGCTCCAGTTTGGAAAGATTTCTCCATGCTTTAGAAGTTCAGCGAAGATGCTGAGGAGGAAATCTCTGGGTCCTGAAACTGGTAACAACCACTCCGGGTATCCCGCAGCACTGCTGGTGAGGCCGCAAGGTCTGAGGGCAGAATGGCTTGTGCGTGCCTTGGCAGGAGGGATCCTGGGCAGCTTCAGCAGAGTCCTGTGGCCCCGACGCATGGCTCAGAAGCAGCAGAGCCATTGGAGCTGACTGGGCCAGGCAGCAGGAGCAACGGGGAGCTCAGCAGAAATCTGTGACAACTGAAGCCCGAAGATCAGATGCCCACGTGGCTTCAATGCCTCGTTACTGATCTATTTCAAAGTCTCTAGAAGAATTCAAATTCACTAGAAGAATTGGTGTGACTTGCTGTTCCAGAAGGGGTATTTATTCTCACTTTGATGAATTTTGCAAGACAAGAAGGGCAAGCCCCACAACGAGACGTAAAGTGGAGAATCAAAACCTTACAGGTGCTGCTCTCCTCAAAACTTTGTATATCTTTAACCAGTGTGTTCCTACTGAAGTTTTTCACTTTGATTGTCTTTAATATAAATTTATGATTCACCAGCACGGAAGTAACCCACACTCATTGGTCGTATGCCACACAAATTTCTGGGTTCTTGCTGCTGAACCAATGAGTCACATGGCTTCTTTATAAAGAATTTTGAAACTGAGAATGCCTGTATATAGTTAGCTTCAATCAAAAAGGAATGAGAATTAAATTACTTTTTATTTCAGTTTTAATGGAAAAGAACCCAGTGTAAACTAAATGCCTTACATACCTTTCTTCCTCATTCTCTCAGCAATCATGAGAAAAATGATGCTCAAGAGGTAAGTCATTTTCCAAAGCAAAGCAACTAGGAGGCTGCAGAGTTGGTCTCTGAATGCAAGTTTTTATCCTCTCCTCTCTCTCTTTCTCCTCCTGTGTCCTTCTCTTTCACCCTTCTTTCCACTATTGTTTCTACCTTCTTTCCACAGCAGTGATATTTATTTTTGAAAAATAAATGTAATTTATAGATTCAAGCTAGTATCTTTTGTCTTTAAAGTAGTGGCTTTGTGCAGATATTCTAATGGTATTACTTTTTACAAAACAAATTTAGAATATCTTTCTGCATTTGCCTTCAAAATAAGTTTATGAGCTATGTGAGAAAGAGTTTTATTTCATGTCTTGTCACATCTTACAAGTCTAAAATTGACACTGGATTGCTCAGTGACAATTATCATAAGGTTTGGTAAGGTGGGTAATTTAAGAAACTCTTGATGGATAAAAGATATGACATTTACATTGACTTTAGAAAAAAAGGTGTTATGAGCTCCTGAGGCAATTTAAAAAAAGGCTTATAGTGTGAGATCATAGCATTTCAGAACTGAAATGGATCTTTGCCCAACTTCCTTAGTCAGCTTGAAGTTACCTTTACGTGGTTGAATTGTGGTTTAAAGATAACACACAGATTATCACATTAGAAACACAAAGTTCTTCAAGAAAATGTTCACCGAAAGATTCATTTTTCTGTCTTTACACATTCTTAAGACATTTAATTCCAAGGAGATTTAATGTCTACGACGAGAGCTAATGCCACGGTGATGACAGATTCCTGCCTAATCCACCTGAACCAAGGAAAGCTAATTTTTAAGGCTTCATATAACAATGGAGATTAAGAATTTCATGAAATCCAGGTGGATAAACAGTATCTATGTTAAATCCTTAAAAATTTATACCTTTTCTTAAACATGTTTTAATTTCACTTTAAAATATAGTTGAGGATTTACATACTCTGGATTTTAATCATTATTCGTTACTATTATTTTTATGATGCAGAAATATTGCATATATTGTGCTTCCCTATAGCTGAGTTAAACATCTGTTTGTGTCGTCTAACAGCTCTATAGTGGACAATCACTTCTAAAATTTTGGCAGTTGTTCATAATGAAATTTAAATTTTCTTACGACTAAGGACTTTTTGCTGAATTCACATTAGGGAAAAAAAATCTCAATACTATACAATTGTCCTATTCTACTAATGGAAAAGTGAGTAGCATGTACTTTTGTTTAGAGAAGCCAACTAAGTAATAACTTTTTACTGTTTGTTACAATATTTTTTATATGTGTAATATTGCATGTAATAATAATTGCGCAAGAGATTAAATATGGTCTAAAATCAATATTTTTAAAAAGGTGCTTAAGAAGGCTTTAAAAGTGTTCGATTTCCTCTTCTGGAGTGTGTAACCATGAAAACTAACGATTCTTTTTTGCCACATGTGAAAGTGCCTGTTGCTGTGGGAGTAGTGTTGATGTGCTGGGTAGAATACATGTTATAACCAAAAATTGCTGGTGTTCTCCAAAACAGCCAAAAATTTACAAAAGTATAAATATGTTTCTCTCATAAAAATAGATTAAATCAAATGTTTAGGCCATAAAATCCTTATTAAAATTTGAAATGAGATAAATTATTTTCAAATATTCTTATAGTATTTATTATTGCCTGGAATTCAATATATATTTTAAAAGTTAATTTAAAAAATATCCTGTGAATCTTTTTTTTAATTTTTTTTTAATTTTTAATTTTTTTTTATTTTTTCCTTTTTCTCCCCAAAGCCCCCCCGGTACATAGTTGTGTATTCTTCGTTGTGGGTTCTTCTAGTTGTGGCATGTGGGACGCTGCCTCAGCGTGGTCTGATGAGCAGTGCCATGTCCGCGCCCAGGATTCGAACTAACGAAACACTGGGCCACCTGCAGCGGAGCGCGCGAACTTAACCACTTGGCCACGGGGCCAGCCCCTCCTGTGAATCTTTTATCTAATTTATTTAATGAAGGAACTAGGCTTCAATAAGCCCTCAAGATAGTCCTTGAAATGACATGTGGAGTTGTAGCTTTTAGTACGTTTTTCACCAAAACTTGTAAAGTTTCTGAGGCAACGTTATTTTAAAAATATGTTGATTACACTGTTATTTGAGTAGATTGCGGCTTTTTGAAGTCAGAAAATGTATCTTATTCATCCTAGTGTCCCTGGCACTTCCCACAATTCTTGGGAATTGGCCTATTTGTTCGGTCTGGTGGACGAATAGATGAATGGTAAGTTTTTCTTTATAGAGCATCTTTAGGCTCTACATCTTCTTTAACATATTGTATTTCTATTATTCAGATGGAAGCATATCCTTTGAGTTTCCTAATGCAGCTCCAATAGTTTAAAAATACATTATCAAATAAGAGATAAATGAACAAGCTATTTACTGACTATCCATATAAAAATGAATTACAAGTCACAGTATCTAAAAATTTTGTCTACTTGGGATGATACTGAATAATGGAATTGCTTAGGAAAGATAAGTTGGGCTAAATTATGAAGCCCCTGAAACCGAGGCATGAAATTTAGGCTTAGTGAGGCAGGCAATAAAATCCTAATCTTAATCGAGGTCTTAATGGAGGGTTTAAGTATGATAAACTCAGGATTTAGAATAAATGAACCTCCCTACACTGTGATGGGCCCTGGAAGAACGGTCTGGTTGAAGACTGGGAGATCAACTGAGGTACCGTGCGCTGTAATGCGGGTGTGAGCCGTGTGGGGGAAAGTGAATAGAGAGAGACGTATAGAATATATTTATCAGGAAATATTGATGAGAAGGGATACAGGCTGAGGAGATGTCGAATGAAAAATTTGCAGCTGGTCTGACTGACAAAAACACCTTGAACAATTAAAGGCACGAGGGACAGGGGACTGAAAATTTGATGATGGGTTTTAGGCTCTTTAAATTTGAAATGACAATAAGGAATCGAAACATCCACATGGAAATATGTATATGTATATAAAAGAGCAGGCCATTTAGAATTGTGGATGACAACGCAGAGCTAACTGTATATTTTTGAATATGATCAGCAGTGAAGGAGTAGTTGAAGTTATGCTAAAGGACCACGCTGTGGGACTAAGCAGCGTCCACACAATGGAGGCACGCTGCGAACTGTCGGTGAAGGTGAGCACGGGACAAGGAGCTACCGGAGAATAAGCAAGGGCAAGTCAAGAGGAGAAGAACCAGATTAGAGGAGGAGACGCAGAGGGTAGCGAGGGTGTCGAGGAAGGAGAGAGAGCTGTGGTGTGCAGAAGCCTATCACTACCAGCTCAAGAGAGCAGATTATTAAATTTTCAGGAGTTTTTAAACACAGCCATTAAAAAAAATTAAATTATATAAACTTCAAGTAAATAAAATACATTAAAAACAAAGTTAATAAATACTCTCAACCCGTCACTTTCTAATTATTTTCCTACCCATTGCTGTTATCCGTACTCTTCAGGTTATTTACATATATTATATCTGTGTGGTGGAAATGCTACATAATGGTGTTCTATGCTGTTGTCCATCTCTTTCCAACTCAGCATGCAGTGATGTCACATTGATAGTTTGAAGTCAGCAATGTGAGGCATACTTACACCATGAAAATGGGATGCTAAAATTTAGGCCTGGTTTATAGTTCTGTTAAATATCCAGGCAAAGGATTTGCAAAGGACATTCTTTGGGCCAAATCCAGCCCATTGCTTGCTTTTGTACGTAGTTGGAGTATTTGTACATAGTTGGATTATTGTACATAGTTCAAGTTTCACTGGAAGACAGACACATCCATTTGTTTATTTACTGTCTATGGCTCCTTTCGCATTATTATGGCAAAGAGGTGTAATTATAGCAGAGACTATATGGCCCGTATAGTCTAAAATATTTACTATCTGACCCTTTACAAGAAAGATTTCCTACTCCTGGTCTACACACAAGAAAGTGATGCATATATCAGTGATGAACATATGAATAATGCAGATTAAACTTAAAAATGTGTTGTGTTACAGATGTTACACTGTGAAGACCACAAGAATTTGAGAAAATATTCTTCCAGTATTTGAAAACTATTATCTGACTCAGCAAAACAGTTGCTCATGTTATCGACAAATGTGTGACGTTCTGACATATGTCTCTGTTTTGTCATTTTTATTGTACTCAAAAACATAAACAAAAATGTCAACTGATACCCACATTAGAATTACTCTCACTTGTCATTTTCAAGTATAGATTGGCTATGGCAAAAATCACAAAAGCTTCTGTAAGAATCAATGGGCTCTATGCAATTTTCAATAAAGAATATTGTATATTTTATTGTTATTTGTAAATTGTAAGCTATACATCCTTTATGTCAGTAAAATTTATAATGAATTTATGTACATATATACATGCATTACTTTTCATTTAGAGAGCAGGTTGTTAAATATTTACAGCACAGCTCTCTACAGCAGTTTCAGAAGCAATGGAGTCTTGGAAGAAGATACAAACAGAAAAGATTGTTATATTTAATAAGAATTGGTAGATCTGTCATTCAGAAAATTATGAATCTCAGTTAAAAAAGTCCTCAAACTTTATATAATAAAATAGACTTTATATAAATAAAATAACTGCATATTTTATTTCTTTTGTCTTTTACTCATTTAACAGACATTTAATTGGTTACCCGCTCTGTACTAAGCATTATGCTAAGTGATGCATATACTGTGAAGAACTAAGTAAGACACAGCTTGTTTTGTGGAGTTTATAGAATTATAGAAACAGACTGCAGAATTAGTGAGTGATAGCAATGGTATGGAATTCACCTTGAACAGGTCACCCAGGAAGGTCCTTTTGCCGTTTTGCTGAGACAGGGCCTCGGCTGGGAGACTGTGCCTGGCGACTGGAAAAGCTCGCACAAATATCCTGAGGATTTAACTTTTTAAAACAATTTGCTCCCTTGCAATAAAAAAGTAATTACTTTCAATTGCTTCATTAATTATAAAAGAAACTAAATTTTGAGTAATATTACTTAGGATATAAGCAGCTACTTTCCACTAAAAACCTCAAAGTCAATCATGTGTGGAAGTTAATTTCCCAAGTTCCCTTTTAAGGCTAGTGTAGAAGTCTCTGTGTGTTTACATACGACCTTCATTAAGGTTAAGAATTTTCATTTAGATTTTGGCTTTTTTTGATGCTAATATGTTATGTCAGGTTGTTCCTCAATACTTTTTGTCAAAGGAGCAGAATTCTTTTTTTTCTTCACTTACGTGTCCCTGAATCTCTAAACCATACTTAGGGTCAGACAGGGAGGACTTCGCACACTCGTGGAATTTGAAGTTTTTCTTACTTTAGCAGACTTTCCAGGCTAGCAAATGGCTTATTCTTTAGTGTCGTGAAAATATTGGACGAGGTCAGCATTACTGTGGAAATCCACCTTGCGAGAAAAGCTTGGTTGCATTTTCTCATCTTCTTTTATTCTCTTTGCTACATGATTATTTTTTAACAAAAAGCTAAGTATAATAAGTTCTTCAGGTGATAAAGATTGGAGCTAGTATTTGTGACTATTTTAAAGTGTTGACTGAAGTATCCTCCTTATCATCACTTCCTCCCTCTCTGCCTGACGTTGTTCCCCCACATTTAAAGTTCTTTGATTCACTTTTCTTGGGCCTTGAGACCCTTTGTCCCAGTGCAGGCTTCCGGAAATTAGTTGTTGGATGCTGTCATTGGAGGATTGGGGGGAAGACAAATGCAGCAAATCCTTGGCTTTTAAACTCAAAAGCTTCACTTCCTACACAAGAAGGAAGTATTTAGGAAAAAATTTGTTACCCAGTTCTGAATCCCCCCACTCCTGCCAAGAGCTCCTCTGAACTGTGGAGGGGAGTAGAACAGGAAAGGAAGGCAGACAGTTAAGTCCCCTTAGAGCTGGGCCCGTGCTCTGCTTCTAATCCCTCCCCAGGGTTCTCTCAAAAGGGGAGGGGTGTTGATAAAAATCCCCAACATAAGTTTGGATATCCAAAGGTAGAGGGGATAATTCTGGGATGTCAGCAGACTCTACCCCTGAAGATATTTCCCATATTGACAAGCGTGTGAGTCCTAATGGCTTTTTAATGGAATCCAAGATAATAAAGTCTTGATAAAGATTTAGGGTGTTTGTGACTCCAGAGAAGCATAGGAAAATAGCTAAATTTTTCCGCTGCCTTCAAGAGGGTGCAAAATTGGCTGAGAGAAAGAACCGGTGGTTTAAAATGACTTCTCAGTTTTGGTTGGTTGATGTTACTGCAGACCATGGAGTAATGACTGATTTTCAGAGAACAGAGTGGAGAGGGAGGCAGGAACAGAGGCCCGGAGAGGCAGAGGCCATCTCAGCAGATCACAATGCAGTACAGGTGGCAGCCATCGACCAGACATGCTCTCCTCACTTCCCTGGCCTCCGTGTAAGCCCCTGAAAATTAGGTACCGGGTTGAGGAGAAAGAAGAGGAAGGGAAATTTTGAATTAGCTATACTTAAACCTGACATGACTAAGTATAGCAGGAAATCACTAAGATTCTGTTTTCTGCCATTAGGCAGGGTGGGGCTTGATATTCATTTATTAACACATATTTATTGAACGATCACTATGTGCCAGCCACTGCTCTAGGTACTTGAGATATACTGGAGGCAGAGGTCTGTGCCCTCAGGGAGCTTCATTCTAGCAGGGTGACACAGACAGAAATGATTGGGAGAGTGGGATGGGGTGAGGTAGGTACAGTATTTAATAGAGTGGTCAAAGTGACCTCAAAGTGGTAACAGTTAGAACAAAAGTTCTAGAAAAAGCAGAAGTGTTTGAGGAGCAGTAAGAGAAGTCAGAGAGATAATGGAGGGCAGATTGTAGGGCTTACAGCTCAGTTTATAGGATTGGCTTTTACTTTGAGTAAAACAGGACTCTGTTACTTGTGTTGAAGAGAGGAGTAAAGTATCTGATTTGCCTTTTCAAAGGATCATTCTGTTTACTGTGGTGAATATAGACTGAGGTGGCAAACATAGCTACAGTGAGAGCAGTTAGGAGATTATTGCTGTAATCCAGGCAAAGGATGATAGTGGCCATCATGAAGGTGTGCACAAGTGACTCGATTTGGAATATACTTTAGAGGTGGAGCCAACAGTATTTTCTACTGTACTGGATAAAGGATATGAAAGGGAAGAGTCAAGGGAACTCTTAAGTTTTCTGTCCTGAGTTACTAGAAGGATGTAGTTGCAACCCAGTGAGAGGGGGAATGCTGCCTGATAAACAAGTTTGGGATTGGAGAAAAGATCAGGAGATTGATCTTGGATATGTTAAGTCTGAGATGTCTATCTGGCAGCCAACTGGAATGTTGAACATGCATTTAGATACCGGAGTCTGGAAGAATCTTGACTGGAGATATTAATTAAGGAGTTTTCAGCATAGAAATAATATTTAAGGTTATGGGGCAGAATTGAGGGCTGGCTCCCTATTAATATGTTTAAGTAATCTTCTAACAGACTTCCATCTTGCAAATAATGACAATAAATTGTAAACGAAATACCAAAAAGAACTACTCGAAGGTTCTGAGGAGTTAACAAACCAGGCAGATTATGAAGGAAAATTGAAACTTGTAAGAAGTAATTGGCAATGAGTGAATTTCTCATTTTTACAACTTTTAACTTGAGTATCATCTTCAGTAGTTTCTGCAAGAAATGTTTTAAACTCCAATAGAAAAGGTTAAGTTTTTCTGGCCTGAAGAATCAGAAGATAGAACTTGGGGCAACCATGAGAGTAGAAAGTGAATGGGGAAATAGACAGCCAGAGAAGGGGAACCCTACTCTTTGTGTATAAACTCTGTCAAATACCTGGTTGACACTTGAACCTTACATGATTGAGAAAGATTTCAGCTAAGGACAAAAGAAGTGAACTGACATTTGAGCTACCTCTAGTGAGACGGTTTGTAGTTTGAGTCCAATTAAATTAACATTTGTAGTTTGAGTCCAATTAAACTAACTATCTGATGAAACAAATTTCCCACTTTTTGGAGGAATAAAATAGAATATAGAGTCTCCACAACATAACATTTAAAAAGCTCTAAATATAATCTGAAATTACTCAGCATATGAAGAATCAGGAAAATGTGGCCATTCTAAAGAGAAATAACAATCAATGGAGCCCAACTCTGAGATAATGCATATGTTGGAATTAGCAGACGAGAATTTTAAAGTAGCTATTTTAACTGTGCTTCAATGAGGTAAAGTAAAGTTGCTTATAATGGATGAAAATTTAGGATCTCTCAGCAGAAAATCAGAATACATAAAAAAAAGAATCCAGTGGAAATTCTAGAACTAAAAACACGGTATCTGAATTAAAGAATTCCCTGGATGGTCTTAACAGCAGAGTAGAGATGACAAAGAAAAGAGTCAGTAAACTTGAAGAAAGATTAGTAGAAATTATTCAATCTGAAAAAGTAAAAAAAAAAAAAAAAAAACAAATTCAGAAATTTGAACAGATATTTAGAATCTACGGGCAATATCAAAAGAGCAAATGCAACTATTATTGGAGTCCAGAAGGGAGGAAACATAATAGACCAGAAAAAGTATTTGAAGAAAAAACGGCTGAAAATTTCTCCAATATGATGAAAGACACAATACTGCAGATTCAAGAAAGTAAGCAAGCCCAGAACAAGGTAAATACAAATCAGATTATGTCTGGTGGCATCATTGTCCAACTTGTGAAAACCAAAGCTAAAGAGAATGTCTTGAAAATAGCAGGAGGAAAACAAATCATTACCTACAGGGGAATAATGATTCGTGAATTCACAAACTTCTAATCAGAAACCATACACTCCACAAGATGATGGAATA
The DNA here is from genome assembly GCF_037783145.1 of Equus przewalskii. NCBI lineage: Eukaryota > Metazoa > Chordata > Mammalia > Perissodactyla > Equidae > Equus > Equus przewalskii. Next base: position 2,134,263 of record NC_091857.1, on the reverse strand, counting down.
ATGTCTTTAAAGTGTCAACATTAAGTCCTGGGACTGCACAAAATCAATAGGGAAGTAGACAGCAAAGAGAAACCAAGAAATTAGGTGAAGTGATAAGACAAAGAAGGAAAACTGAGTGGGAGGTTATCTTGGAAAATATATCAGAAAGGAGAGAACGATCAACTGTGTCAAATGCTGCTATTAAGTCCAGAGCAGAGAAGTGACATTGGGTTGAATAACAAGGACGTCAGTCATAATCTGGACAGGAACAGTTTGGCAGAATGGTGGGCTTAAGGCTTGATTGGAATGGGTTTAAGAGAGAATGGGAGGGAGGGAATTGGAAACTATAAATCAAGGCTGCATGAGGAGGAAATGGAGTAGTGGAGAGTGGGGTCAAGAGAAGGTTTTGTTTGTTAACATGCTAATTGTATGATCCAGTAAAAAGCAAAACAAAAATGATAATTTGGATAAAAAGAGAAAGAATTGTCTAGTGTTATCAGGTCTGTAGAAGAAAAAAACAAAACAGCTAGTTAAATTAGAATAAAACATAATACACATGAAAACGTGACTTAATTCTCATATCCCCTCTATACTGGGCAGAGCTCTCTGCTCCCCAGACTTTACCATTTACCATTTGGTTATTTGCCAATGCAAAACATTTGAAAAGTATATCCACTAAAAATTATGAAAAATGCAATGATTTTATAGAGTGGTAACTTTGATTTCTTCCTTTGTGTTTTTAACTTATGGATGTTTCCCACAGAGTGAACAGCATATATTTCAAAAATTGGTTTTTAAGTTAAGTAACTTAATTCAAATGTATTTTTCTAATAATATTGATGTTATATAAGGTAGTTTATCCTGACCAGTCCACAAAATCCTATAAAGTACCCGAGTTGTGATACTAATCATCTGGGAAGTTTCAGCTATTCAGATTTTCGTTTCTATGGGACGACATATTCTAATTTCTAACCCAAGGTTCTGGAACACATCTCCCATTATGAAGTGGGCCTGAAGGTGGGAGTGAAGACACCACTGCTATTCAGACCCCCACCCTCATCTTCCAGCAGTGAGGGGAGGACATCAAAGTTCTCATGGCACCAAGGATTCTAGCAATGGGGTAATGGAGATCCTGGGCATTTATTTCCTCACCAGAGAAAGCTACGTGAGGCCCCAGGAGTCACTACGGCCATAGTGATGTAGAAAGTTTCAGCAGCTGGAGTGTTGGTGAGTACTCGCCCACATGGCTACTCATCTATGTAAAGGCATGTTCATGTCTTTCCATGCTGTATAAATTATGTGTGTGTGTGTGCACACATTCATGCTATTATTTCTGTATATACTGAAATCTTGTTGACCTGTAAACCCAACATATAAAAAGTCAATGAATAAACTTTTGTTCAAATATGACTAAGAGGTAAATGTCTATTAAATAAACTAAAAGCAGATTCATTCTCACATATAGTTTAAAGTATGTACAGGAAAACCCCATTTCCTATGCATTCTGCCCCTACAAGATTGTGCAGGGATAATGATGTATGTGTTTAATGATGATGCTCAGGTCGGGGAAAAAATCCTGAAGAGAATTCTGAATCGTCCATAGTTAAATTATTTTCAGCATAGATTCAGTACTCACTCAATCTTTGAATACTGATAAACCATATAATTCTTGAGTAACAGTAGCATTAATCAGAACTGCTCCCAGTTATGGAGGTAAGAACTTATGATTGTTTCCTTAAGTGGAAAGACACTTTATTTAGATCTATCGAAGTAAATTTTTTCTTTTTACTTTTCTTCTTGATCTTCTGGGTCATCATTATAACTGTCTCCATTCACCATTTTCTTCCTATTATGAAATGTAAAGTCGTTATTTTTAGATACACTTTGGACTTTAAGAATTGCAGGTGCATTCGCCTATTTGTGAGGACATTCAATGATTTTGAGCTTGCTGGATGGAATATATTTAATTTCAATGCATTGGGGAAACGCTTGAGTTCAAAAGATTTAGAGTTATTGTAATTACAATTCATTGAGAGTAAGAATTACAGCTAAGTAATTTTCTTTTCTTGTCTCAAAAAGAAATGGATACACAGATGTATATTCTGAATGCTTATAGAGTCTTAATTGCCTGCCATGAGGTAGTATTTAGGAGGATGATTAAAGGGGTTAAGACAGGTCTATAGAAAAGAAACCTCCAAGTAAGAGGGAATGTATTTGTTAACACTGCTTCTGAGATTGAAGTTAAGATTTATAGCGTTTACCAACTGTTTTTTAAAGTTGCAGGTGGTTTGTGTACATGTTGTTAGAAACTGAATTGTTCACAAATGATATATTTTAGCTGATTCCTTGGCATTGTTTCTCAAATAATAGTTGCTATTTCAAATCTTACTTTTCAAAAACCTCACAGACATTCTTAAACACGAAGATCTCTTCTCTATAATCTTGTTCTTCCAAGATATCACTGGTGCTGTGATCAAGAGCTATTTGTTCAATTGTGACCTGTGGAGCTTTCTTAACCTCTCATAAACTGAAGTGCCAATCACCAAGCTGGATATAATTACGTTTTAGTGATTTCTTTGAGCTTTGAAGGCTAATGGATAGCCTCAAGTATTTAAATAACTGCTTGAACTCTCTTAATTGATACAAACTGTCTGTGATAATTCCACTTTCTCTAGTATGCCACCTGAGCAGCTTTATCTTAGGTGTACGTGCTCAATTGATAGTGTTCAATGGTACATGATGTTTATATGTCTTTGTCTTATTGAACTGTATATGAGATAATCATTTTAAGTTATGTTTTAAAGCTGAATATCAACATCATAAACTAAAACATTGGAATCAATGTTTGTATGCTACATCAGCAAATTTAATATTTCATATCAAATTTTGTTAGTCTTTTGTAAACATACTAAAACTTATACAGCCAAATGATTTTTTATACAGATGCATATTTACTTTTTAATTAAAATTAAAGTATCCATGTTAAATTTTGGAAAACTATACCAAATGATTTAATATTTAATTATGCTAGACAAGTATTTGAAGTCTTTAATATTTATTGAAGAGTTTTATTGATTTTCTTTTTTTTTTTTTTTAAAGATTGACACCTATGCACACATCTGTTGCCAATCTTTTTTTTCTTTTTTCTTCTTCTTCTCCCCAAAGCCTCCCGGTACATAGTTGTATATTCTAGTTGTGAGTGCCTCTGGTTGTGCTATGATGAGCAGTGCCATGTCCACGCCCAGGATCTAAACCGGTGAAACCCTAGACCACTGAAGCGGAGCATGTGAACTTAACCCCTCATCCATGGCCTGGTCCCCTTAACTTTCTAGATTAGAGATAATCATGATATATTTGGAGGAATAGTTGTGTTCATAGCCTACTTTCCTTTAAAAAATAACATCATAAAATGTAAGTTAGATATTGACCTGAATCATGATGTAAGATAAATTGTTATACCAGAAATTGGGGAAGTAAAAAGAATTATAAATAAGAAAACAATTTTTGGAATTTCTCATTGAGAATTAACCTTAGCATCCCAGATTTGCACTAGCTAGATATTTCTGAGTCTAAATTCATGTTCTCCAGTGTGCCTGCCATGTGACATTAGGCAAGTTATGAAACTTCTACAAACAGCTGTTTCCTCATCTGTAAGATGGAGAAATAATTATAAAGACTAGAATAATTCTGCATAATACTCAACAACTCTTGATATTTCATGGACATTCCATAAATGCTGACTTATTTTTATTATTCCCAAAGAAGAAATGTCGTACTACTTTTTAGTTTCCCCTTGATTATAACCAGAAATTATGACCCAGATCCGGCTTTAGATGACCTTGAATTATTTTCAAAAACAAAAAAGGTCCCCAAAGTATCCTGATCTAACACCACTAATGTTATGTAGAAGAATATTTCAGAAAATGTAAAGGCATTTCTCTTAAAAGTAACTCCTTGAGTACCATTTATTTGAATATGCGTATTTTGCTATGTTTGAAAACAGTGGTGATGCTCTATTATTACTCATATATTGACATATTTTTATTCATTGTCTCAATAGAGTGTTATATAAACTCATATAGGTCTTTAACCAGGTATTATTAAATCTAAGTCACTAAACTTAGATCATTCTCAGATTGCTTGCTTTACTAGTTTGAATACGTTATTTTTGGTATTAGTTTTTGTTTGATACTTTTTATTTGAAAGGTGTTTTTGGTGTGTGTGTCTTTTCTTTCTTTCTTTTAAGTATCAGCAACTAATATGCTATAGTAAACTTTTGCTACAGTGTTGCACAGGTATATGATTTGAGGGTGAAACATATGAAATAATTCTTGTCACCAACAAAATTTTGTTTGTGGAAAGGGCAAATGCTCTGAGCTTTAAATGTTTATATATTTTGAATTTGCCATGAAGCCATGTGCTTTTTATTTCCTTGAGATATTGTTTTAAAATCTTCTGTTTAAAGCGTTCTTCTCTGAGCTTTAGTAATCATTATAGGTTCATTTTGAACAGTTCATCAAATCTTGGGCAGAAAACAACAGAAATAATAGCAAGAGAGATTCTGAGTTTAGAAGAACTGGGCCCAAAATTGAGTTCAAAGTTAATTACATTTATTTTGGGTTTATGTGATCCAAACTGGATATCTACATGGATTTGATATGTAACTTCTCTTTCATCTTTGTAAGTAAACTTTGAATACAAAACTGACACTCATTTAAACTTGCTATGTCCTATTCCATTAGATCTCTGTTTAGAACTACAGGAAATAAGGGCAAGCATACACAGTTCTCATAATAAATTAATAATGAAGAGAGAGCTATCATTACTACATCGTAAATTATACAGTAAGTCTTAGGTGATTTATTTAGTACCTTAAACACCTAGGAAATTTCACTACTTGGCAGCAATTGGAAATGTATATTAATTGCATGCTCCATCCCACATCTGAAATAAAAGGAGAATGTCAGGAATAGAATAATTCTGGTTTCCTTTTGAATATCATATTTTAATTTCTTTTATGTTTCTTTAATCTTTTCAGCAGTGCTTAAGGATTTGGAAGATGTTGATTAAAGCATTTCCTCTGATTAATTATATTTTGGCTTTCAACGGTTTTATTTTATTTTAAAATGAAGTGCACACACATTGTCTGGATTATAGGAGCATCTGCTCTTCCCAGTCTCTGCAAATATTTATATAAATCTTCCTGCCACCCCGTTCCCTCCAACTTCTCACTGCTTAGCTAATCCTGATTACGTCTCCTCATTAAGCCATCTTCAGGATATGGGAACATAAATAAAACAGACTAACAGCCATCATTTTAGGGATGTTTGTGTGCATGGCTTGCCATTTAACTCATGTGATTAAATTCTCAGAATTCATTCTGAAATCGTAGAGTCTCCTTTACCTCCATGTTCTTTATTTATACATCTGATTATTATTAGCCTAAAAACTACTTTGGATATAATGGCTATGCCCTTATCACGAGGATATGCTATTTTTTAAGCAAGGTCTATGACCATAGTATGACTCAAAATTTAGAATTGAGCAGAAGGCTTAAAGTTAACTCATGAATGTTAAATATCTCCATATATTTGTTCCCTTTAACTGTCTTTAGTATTTATTACTTCCTTTTTATTTATCTATGGGCTAAGAGAATATATGAAGATACTACCTCTCCTCAGGGATGCAATGCTAGCACTTTTATAAAGATTGTCCTTCAGCTGGGTTTCCTTAATTAATTGTGGATTTCATATGGGGACAGTACTTTAATCTGGGGTCTTAGCTTTATTTCGTGCTTTGATACAGAGTGAGAGACATCTATTTGACTTCATTTTACAAATTGTCCTTTGACAACGTAGTTTCTGTAGACAGATGATTTTTTTGGATAGTGAATTTCTAAGACTGAGAATTTCTGTTCTTGCAGCTTTATGTAATTATGTTCAAAGGGGTTTGAATTAAAATGGAACAGATGTGTCCATCTTTAATTATGGTGTAACAAATTGTGTTACTCTAAGGCTTTATTAAGTGAAACGCTCATCTTTATGTAATAATGGGTCAGACAGTTTCAAAACGATATGGGTGAACACAGTGTATTGCCTATTCCACTTAGACTTCAAAAGGACTATTAAAACTCAGAGGCTATGCACGTGGAGCCAGAAGAAACTGGAAAATATACATATTTGCTTTTTATTTAAAGCTAAGTGAAAACAATCTTTAGAAACATATGATGAATCTTAAGGTCATCTAAATAAGACAAAAAAGGCAACATTTGACTTGATAAATACATCTAAGTGGTAGTGAGAATATTCAGCTCTGTATTGGAAATACTATTTTAGGGTTTCCTAAGAACTCTTTTGTATTTTTGTGTGTGTGTGTGTGTAAACACTCTCTTATAAATGAGTGGCCCAGAAAGGCCCTTTTATTTTACTTTATTTTTTACACCACTACTAAGTCAGTACAATAATGTCTTTTTTAGGACTAGCTGGCATCTACTTAGAGAACCAAAAATTAGCAAGAAGAATATAGATTGGCACAAATCCTCTGACGTGAGTCCCATCCCAGTGTTTGCATTGCTGTCATTAGTACCACAATCCTTTTATGCTTCAGGACATCTTCAACCCCTTATACTTTTCCATTCCCATAACCCAGTCTGTTCCCAATTACTTTTATCCCTTAATTTTTTTCTTGACGTACTCTTTTTGCTCCATTATCCTCACCACCCTAAACCAGGTTCCCTTACCCCATACCTTGACTATTGTAACAGTTTTCTAATGAATTTTCTTGAGACTTCTCTCCCTTTTCCATTCTCTTCTTCAATTCACTGCAAATATAATGTGAAAATAATAATTCTATGATGACACATCTTTTCTGAAACATTGCAATAGGTATAAATTGTCTATTATACAAGGTCTTACTTTTAGGTCTGGTCTTCAGGATCATCCACAATGTCTAAGGACCTTCTTCTCACTACTTCTCAATAAAGCCAGTAACATGATCTTCCTTTCATAAAGTGCCTTCACTTTCAGTAACTCAACACAGCTTCCTCCAGGCAGGGCTGGTCACTGCATCCCAACACACGTGCCTTTATCCTTCCTCCGTGCTCTGTCTCCAGCCTATGATGCCCTGGTAGCCTTCTCATTCAAAACTTCCCCTTTCTTGAAAGGTCGCATTCCCCATGATACTTTTTTTCTTTTTTCATTTTTCCCTGTCCTGAGTTATTGATTCAGTTTTGATTCACAGCCTGCTTGCTTTCTGAACTGATTTTGAATCCTTATAAAGATATTAATCTCCTTGTGAAGTAAGGTCTTTTTCACCGGGTGACTCAACTATAAGTGTAAATTGTGTGATCAACTGACATGCCTTCATTGCGGGATTCTTGCTGAGACTGTCTTCATGTTTACTGGGATGGGCAGGGGGCAGAAAGAGGAGATGAGCAAAAAAGAAAATTTGGGAAATGAACATTTTATCTCATCGCAATGTCTGTAAAATTGTTGGTCTTAAGGGAATAAATACACTAAATTCAAAGATGAGGAAAAAAAAGAGTAAATTTTACAGAGCTTTAGTAAACACCAGATGTTGAAAGAGAATCTTACCAGATTAGTCTTCTACAGCTTTCATCTTTAAGAGACGAATTACAACAAAGAACCAAAATAAATATTAAGAAATCATAGTGGACAAGAAGTGCGAGTGCAGAGCTATAGATTTCAAAACAGAAGACACACCCAGGGAGCCACTGTCAATGTGTCCCTTCACTCTCCAGGGCTGCTGCTCTGGGTCATTCTGCTCCCACAGGATCTGCTGGTCTCTGTCCTTTGCTCTCGCCTCCCTTCTCCCAATAGACATGCACACTTACATTTTCAGGATCCAAGGAAGGGAACAAAGCTTGATTTTCTAGGTCAATCAGAGCAGCAGGATAGCCAATAAAGGTTGATACTTCTGCTAATCCTCAACATGGAACTCTGGATTCTCATCTGAAGACTAAGAACATCTTTAACTCTGAAGAATTAGAAATAAGACAAGAACTATAATTGAACTACATATCTAACATAAGAAAATGAAGAAATGTTGATCATTGGACTTATTTGGTTCACTAGTGTATTTTTATGACTTGAACCCCCATACAACACTATAGTATTTTTCTTATGATTTAATAACCAATTTAAACATAAATCTCATTTATATTAAGTATAAAGTAGAGATGGAAATTAAAAGTAATATGCCAGAGTGGGATGTTACAAATACATGACGTCTTATTAGACAAATACATCTGTTCTTGTAGATCAATGAGGTGCAAAATGGACATAGCTTCAAAGAAGATGTTGCGTTCTTGTATTGTATTTTTATAATATCAAAATTATTACAATGTTTACTGTAGAAAATTTAGACAGGGAGAAAAACAGGAAACAACAAAGTTACCTTTCATCTCTATCCACCACTTGTGATAATCACAGTCAATATGTTGGTGAACATCTTACCAAGAGGCAGCATTGTAGAGAAAGACATTGATTCATTATGAAAATATGACATTATATGCTGTTTAATAAAAATTTCTTCACTTAATAATATATAGTCATTTCCCATGTATATTACAATGTATGCTAAACCTTTTATGCCCAATATAAAGCAACACTAAATGTAAGATAGCTCCTATTTTCCCATTGGAAAGCCAATTTATTTAGTTACAAAGACTTACTTAAAATCACGTATTTTAACAAATACTAAATTTATTTTAAAATGTTAATTTTTAAAAATCTCACAGTTCATGAAATGTCATTAATTTTTAACATTGGAGACATTTTTTTGAGTCAACAGTTTTTCAGAGCCCATCATCTATACTTTTGTATCTGTTTATGATGCTGTTACTGGAAATTTTATCCCAAGATATAAGTATTCATTTACATAACATTAAGACTTTCAGTATTTTTATTACTCTGCACAATATAATCATTTATCATATTGCTTTTAAAAGTGATCTTGTTTACCACAATATCAACACTTGGAATTACGTGGTCAGACTCCAGGAATAACTATTAAATATGTTAATTTCCACTGGTTTTTTTTTTTGTTTTTTACCATTTCTGTCTTAGTAACTCTCTCTCCCTCTGCATCTATCTATCTATCTATCTATTTATCTATCTATCTTCATCATCATCATCATCATCTATCTAAATATGTACACACATAAAACTAACATCAATGAAGTCTATTTGGGGCTAATATCCTCTCTCGGTCCCTGCAATTCTATTCAAGAAAAGGAGTTGAGAAAGCACCTTTTGAAAGGATCTCTTTTAAGCTGGTTCGTTCTTTTGGAGGGGTCATTTTGGGGTAAAGAAATTTACCTTATATTTGAGCATGTAGGTCATAGGAAAGGGAATGGTAGGGTCATGTGAAATAGGTATTTGAGTTTTTCTGCTTGTTTGTTTAATTCTTAATAAAACCTTTTCATACTCCACAATCAGAACTTTTTCTAAAAAAGAATATCTAGTCCAAAAGTGAAAAGTCAGTTATCTATTATATAACCTAATCCTTTCATTTTGTAAATGAAAAAATAGGGTGACTAAGAGGCTAAAGGACCCTCTCAAGTCCCACATTTACAGGGAAGCTTCAAATTAGGGAGGTCTTCTAGCAGACAGCATTGATCTTGACTCAACACCGTATTGAAATGTAGACTTTTGTATAAAACAAATTCATCCTAATTTTTTTTCACAAATTTAGAGACATGCAAAGAACCAATTTTAAAAATTCCACCAGTCTAGTAAACTCTACTTCAGGATAATTTCCCCTCAAGATCCTCTTAAGAAATCCTGTACTACTTGTTTTCTAAGACAATGAGGATAAACTTCTCTGCTCTTTCTATTGAGAAATACTGCCCTTTATTATCTGGATGAACACTGTTTCTTCTATCATACTTCCTTATTTAGGGAAAATTACTTAGAGGAACTAAGCTTAAACTTCTTTTCCTAGTCTTTCACCTCCATATATATCTGGATTCTGGAAAAGCATTCATTCATTTATTCATTCAACAAACTTATATCTATTGAGTCATCTGCTACTTTGCTCTGAAACTGTGTGTAACAAATGTAAAAAGGGAAACGAATGTAAAAAGATGAAATTTGTGGTAGTCCCTAGAGCTAGTCTCAATATTCCAGTCCTTCTCTTTCTAGGTATATGATATGATTAAATTGCATTTCTCCACCTCCTTCCCAATAGATATTACTTTGTTATTTGTTTGTCACAATTTAATTGTCCATGCTTGACTCTGCCGGCTCTCGTTTCCCTGCCATGGAAGCATATCAAGAGGGAAACTTTGTGATCTGTGTCCCTTAGTGACCACAACAAATATAGCTCTTCCCCTGGCCAATGTTGGACAAGTCGGATGAGAGAATTAAACTACTGAGATTTTACCACAGCTTAACTTAGCCTATCTTGAGGGATAGAAAGTCCTTGCTTTCAAGATCCTCTTAATTGAGTGGAGTAGATAAACATTGCACTTACACTCTAATCAGACCTATTATAAAAATATCCTTGTATATGATGGAAGGACTAAGGAAAGAATTTCATGAGGTTGATAAGAGATCAGATTTAGGAGTCAGATGGCCCTCAGCTGAAATCTTTACTCCTCTATCTTTTAGCTGTATCTAAGTTATTAAACTTTCCAAGTTTTCCTTTCTATGTTATAGAATATGGATACTCTTACTATCTATATATTGATCTATCTATCCATCTATCTATATACCTATCATCTATCTATCTCTCAGGGTAGTTGTAGTAAGTAGATGAGCTGCATGATAAGCACTCAATAAAAGGTAGCTGCTACTATTATTATTATTATTTTCTAAATCTGTTTTTGGTATAGAATAGGTGATAATGGTCTGACACAGCTTCATAGAAGTTATGCTGAACAGAATCCTGAAAGCTGAGGAGTGAGGAGATGGTAAACTGTGAAAGAGGCATTTCAGGCAGAGGCATGGGCAAATATGTTAGGTGAGGAGATATTACGGATAGAGCACAAGTGAGTAGTGAGATGTGAAGCTGGAAAAGTAGGCTAGAACTGAAGGGAAAAAGACCTGCCTATGATGACTAGGAAGTAGTGATTATCCTGATGAAGCGAAAAACATTAAATGCTTTAAGATCAAATTAACATTTTAGAAAGATCATTCAAGTAGTAAAGTGAAAGAGGGGTTAGAAGAAAACATGAGATTGGGAACAGAAAGACCTATAAAGAAGTGACTGATGTCTTCCAGGAAGAAATGTGAGTGTAGAATATACTGATCATAATTGAAACCACCACAGATGTGTGTCACTTCACAAAGAGGAATTTCTTGATGGCAGGGCTAGGAATGGAAACCTAGATATTGATAACATTCAAAGGGCTACATGAAGCAAACTATTCTTGGGGAGAAGAAGGACAGGGAGGAGGAGAAAGGTAAGAACCAGGAGGCTTGGTTATCAGGGATGTCAGGGTTGGGGAGAACGTGAGCAGGGGATGACCAACACTGTGGAACACAGCAGAAATGCAAAGCAAAGTATTGTCTGAAGAGTCTTCAAGTCATGTGAGGATTAGGAGGTCATTGCTGATTTGCATGGAAGAATTTTGGTAGATTGGTGGTGGTTAAATCCAGATTGCAAGAAATAAATGAGGGAGGGTGATGCTGGTGTGGAAATAAAGTGGGTGAGTGTAGACAATAATTTCAAGAAGTTCGGCTATAATCAAAGGGGAAAAGTGAAGACATAGTGAAGAAAGTCTGTTTTTTTTGTTTGTTTTTTTTTTTTTAAATAGGAGAGGTTTGAACATATGTATGATTTGGAAGTTCCTCTTAGACCCAGGCAAATGGAGCTCCTGCCCAGGGTCTACACTTTAAAAGGACCCCCTTTGCCCTGTTGCTACATCTATACCCAAGGCAAGGAATCTGCAGTCTGAAGGGATACACCCTGCTGAAGAGAATTCTGCGTCCAAATGTCTCTGATCACACTTCCAGAACCTATGTAGACTTCTTTCCTGAATTTGTCCTCCTGAGGTCCGGGGCTGCTAGGTTTGGGGGCTGGCCACGGAATAGCTATTGTGAAGGAGGAGAGGTGGATGGGTGGGAAATCTGAGTCTAGAAATTCTAAATTCAAACCTGGACTTCCAGGTCATTATAAAGCAGAAGCTGTCAAGGTAAGATAATATAATATATCTAATGGTTTGTTAGCTCGATTGATTTATTTTTTAAAAGCATTGAGGTAAAGTTGACATACAATAATCTGCACGTATTCAGATTGTACAATTGATGTTTTGACATATGTACTTATAGACTCCTGAGACATTACCACGATCCAGATAGTGAACATATCTATTATCTTCAAAGGTTCTCCTGTGCCTGTGTAATGCCACCCTCCACACCCTCCTGCCTGCTGTGGTCCCAGGTAACCACTTATTTGCTCCTATCACTCTGGATTAATTTGCATTTTCCAGAGTTTCATATAAATGGAATCATATACCATGTCTGCTTTTTGTTTGTTTGTTTGCTTGCTTTTGGTCTGGCTAACTTTCACTCAACATAATTATTTTAATAATCATTATTGCATTTTTGATAGTTTATTCTTTTTTATTGTTGAGTAGTATTCCATTATATGTACACACTACAATTTGTTTAGTCACTAACCTGTAGGTAGGCATTTGTTTCCAGTTTTTGTCTGTAAAAAATAAAGCTTCTATGCACATTTTCATACAAGTTTTTGTGTGGACATATGCTTTCTTTTCTCTCAGGTAAATACTAGCAAGTAAAGGGTAGGAGCATACAGTAGGTGTATGTTTCCCTTTTTAAGAAACTGCCAAACTGGCTTCCAACGTGGTTGTACTATTTGACATTCTGACCAGCAGTGTATAAAAGTTCCAATGCTTCCACATGCTCCACAACATTTGGTACAATCAGTCATTAATTTTAGGCATTATAATAGGCGTGTAGTGGTATCTCACTGTAATTTGCAGTTCCCTAATGAATAATGATGTGGGCATATTTTTCATGTATTTATTTGCCATACATATATCTTCTTTGGTAAAACGTCTATTCAAATCTTTTTAAAATATTTTAATTGGATTATTTGTTTTCTTATTGAGTTTTGAGAGTTTTCTGTGTATTTTAGATGGAAGTCTTTTATTAGACATATGCTACACAAATATTTTCTCCCAGTCTGTGGCTTACCTTTTCATTTTCTTAATAGTGTTATTTGAGAAGCAGAAGTTTTTTATTTCAATGAAGTCCAACTTATTTTTTTTGTTTTAGAAATGGTCCTTTTGGTATCATATCTCAGAAATATTGGCCTAACCCAAAGTCACAAATAGGTTTTATCCTAGAAATTTTATGGTTTTAAGTTTTACGTTTAGGTTTATGATCCATTTTGAATTATTTTTTGTATACAGTGCAAGGAATGGATCAAATTTTCTGTACCATTTGTTGAGAAGACAATCCTTTTCCACTGAACTGCTATTGTACCTTTGTAAAAAAAATCAATTTTTAAAATATTTTTAGGGATCCATTGTGTTTCATTGATCTGTGTGGCTATCTTGAAGCCAGTACCAAATTATCTGGAGTACTATTGCTTTATAAGTTTTGAAATCAGATAGTGTTAACCCTCAAGATTTATTTTTCTTTGTCAAAGTTGTTTTGGCTATTCTACGTCTTTTGTATTTCTATATAAATTTTAAAATTGGCTTGTTAATTTCTACTGAAATGCCACTGGAATTTTGCTTATGGTTGCATTGAATATATAGACCAATTTGGGGAGAATTGATAGCTTAACAATATTGAGTCTTCTGACCCATGAACAAATTATATCTCTCCATTTTTTTAGATCTTTTAATAATTTACTCAACACCACTTTGTTGTTTTACTGTACATTTCACATCTTTTGTCAGATTTATCCCTAAGAATTTCATTTGATGCTATTGTAAATGGTTTTGTAAAAAAATGTGGTTTCCTATTGTTCATTACTAGTATTTAGAAATACAAATGATTTTTATATATTGATCTTGTATCTTGCAAACTTGAAAAACCAGCCTGTTTTGACTAACAGCTTTTCGGTAGATTTCATTAGACTCTATATTGACAATAATATCAACTACAAATTGTCAGGTTTATTTCTTTATCATATGAATGCCTTTCTCATGTGGATAATTACAATGGCTAGAACCTCCAGTACAATGTTGAATGTTGAATGGATGTGGGAAGAGCGGACATGCTGGTTTTTCTTCCTGAACTTAAGAGGAAAGCATTTAGTCTTTAACTATTAAGAAGTTATGTTACCTGTATTTTTTGTAAATATCCTTTATCAGGTTGAGGGAATTATTTTATATTCCTAGTTTTTTAATTTTCTCTTAATCAAGAATGGATATTAGATTTTGTCAGAAGTTTTTACTACCATTATTGAGATTACAATTTTTTCTTTTCATTGTGTTAATATGATGAATTACATTGATTTTCAAATGTTAAACCAACTCCACTTTTTTAGGATTAATCCCTATTTGGTTATGATATATTATTCTTTATATATATTATATATATATATATAGTTGGATTCTATTTACTAAAAATTTGTTTACAATTTTTGCATCCTTGATCATGAGGTATATTGGTCTTTATTATTTCCTTCTACTTACTTTGGGTTTTATTTGCTTTTCTTTTTCTAATTTCTTAAGGTGGAAACTGAGATCATTGTCTCGATCTCTTCTAATATAGTCATCATTAGTGCTATAAATTTTCCCATTATGTCATCATTAGTGCTATAAATTTTCCCATTATGACTGCTTTCTGATAGATATATTTTTAAATTTTTATTCAAGTTAAAATGTTTTCTAATTTCCCTTCTTCTTTCTTCTTTGATCCATGGGTTATTTAGAAGTGTATTATTTTTTAAATAGTTGATGATTTCCAGAGATTGTTTTGTTATTAATTTCTCCTTTAATTCCATCATGGTCAGGTAACATTTTTAGGACTTCAATGCTTTTGAATTTATTGAGACTTGTCGTATGGCCTCAACTCTGGTCTGTCTTTGCAAATAGTCTGTTTCGTCTTGAAAAGAATGTGTCTTCTGATGTTGAGTGGAGTGTTTCAGAAATATTCTTTGTTGAGTTTGTATATTAGGTTGCTTGAAGTTGTTCCACAGCTAACTGATACTCTTTAATTTTTTTACATTATTTTTTCATGTTTGTGTTTCATTTTTAATAGTTTTTTTTATTATGTTCTCAATTTACTAATCTTCTCTTTTGTGATATCTAGTCTACCTTTAGTCCTATTCAGTTTATTTTTCATCTCACTCATGGTAATTTTTATCCCTAGAAGCTATATCTGGGTCTTTTTTATATCTTTCATGTTTCTACTTAATTTTGTTAACATGTTGAGCACAGTCATTATGACCACTTTATTGTCCTCTACTAATTCTAACACCTGTGTTAGTTCTGGGTCAATTTCATTTTCTTGATTACTTTCATTACGGATCATGTTTTCCTGCTTATTTGCAAGCTTGGTAATCTTTGACTGGATGCCATACATTGTGAATTTTATGTTTTTGAGTGCTAGATATCTTTTGTATTCCTATAAATAATCTTGAACTTCATCCCAGGATACAGTTATTTGGAAATAGTTTGATCCTTTCTGGTTTTTCTGTTGTGACTTGTTTGCTGGGGCTAGTTTAGTGCTCAGTTTAAGCCTAAGTTCTCCTCCCCACTGAGGCAAGACCTTCGTGAGTGGTCCACCTAATGACCTGTGAATGATGAGTTTTCTTAGTCTGGATGATGGAGAAAGACACTCTTCCTGACCCTGTGTTAGTGCCAGGCATGGTTCCTGATGTTTTCCCTGGACTTTGGGGAGTTTCATCAAGTACATGCACTGATAATTTCTCTGCTGAACACTCAAAGGATCCTCTGCAGACACCCAGGGTCCTATTTCTGTGAAGCTCCCTCCTCCGTGTCTGAGCAGTGAACTCCAGCAGCCTTATTCTCCCTATACACTCAGCTCTGTCTCTTCAAGTCAGGGAGCTACTGGGTCCTCCCGGACCCTGCCTCCTCTGCGTGGCCTGAGGACTCTCCCTAGGCAGTCAATTAAAGAAACTATAGGTTCACTCATTTGTTCCCCATCTCTCAGGGATCACTGTCATTTGTTGACTAGTGTCCAAAGTCTTAAAAAATATAGTTTCATATATTTTGTTTGTGTTTTTGGAGGGGAATTTGTTTCAGGTGGGATAGCAAATCCAGTTGCTGTTACTTCATCTTGGGTAGAATCAGAAGGTTCTGTTAGCTTGAGATATACATACATACATATATATATATATTTTTTTAAATATTTAAAAATATTGTATGTAGGCCTCCATTTTTACTGTTGCCCCAGACTCAGCAAATGTTATAGTGGGTTTAGAGAAAACAGAGAAAGGAGTATTAACATGCATGGAAAAAAAGAGAGATAATTGATATAATAACAAAGTGTCAAAGGGAAGGAATTAGTACTCTCAAAATTTTTACAGAAAGGAGATAACATAGGATATTTGAGGAATGTGGTTCGTAATATATGCTGTCACTATTTGGAGCTGTTGCTGTTTGTTGGCAGATAAAAGGCTTACTGACCCATGGCAATAGCAGAATTGCTTTTGAAGGACTTACATTTTTGATAGTTAATGCCAAGTTTTTATTTTCCTATGGTTTTTAGCAGTCCTGGCATAGAGTAGAACAGCAAGTTGGCTTAATTTGTCTATGTCTTATGTGGAGAAAAGAAAATAATGAAACACAGATTTTGTCTGGATATGGAAGAAATTAGAAGAAAATTAACAAATTTAGGAATAAATAAATGGGTGAACAATAACTAGCTTTTATTTATCACTTACTATGTTCCATATCTACACTGTGCTAAATGTTCCAGATTCTCTCATTTTATCCTCACAACTACTGTATTAGGGGGGCATGAGTATCTGCTAGATTAAACATAATTCCACTTTCTTTAGATGAGGAAATTGAGGCTTTCTTTAAGTTTGTACAGCTAAGAAGCAACTCATCCAGGATGTGGATCCAAGTGGATGGGTTTGAAAGCCCACACATTTAGCCACTGACTATATTTCCAATGAGGTTAAAATGGAAATGGATTAAAATACACAAGAAGGCTGGCAGGATTGAGGGTTGTGGTCAAAAAGCAGGATGTTAATGTTAAAGATGTCAGAGGCAGAGCTGCTTGGGTGATGTTGGACCTAAGGTGGGTGGCTGCAGTAGAGCTGAGGTTAATGTAATTGGAGTTAAGGTAATTTAAGAACCGTTAGGCAAGGTTTTGTGTAATTCATGTTCATAGATATTAAAATCACCCATGAGGCTGGCTGAATTTCAGGAGGAGAGTAAGACTAATGAAATTTTATTTTTCAATTTTGTCACACTGGCTGGCTTTCTCTGGGCCTTTTGGAAAATTCAGATGTTGAGGAACCTAACATTGGCCATCTTATTTGATAGGTCAGGAAAGGTTCCCAGGTCCTCAGTCTGCCAGCAGACAATCTAATAAATGGATACACTTGCTTTTCTGCGTCCACTCCTTGCCATCACCCCTGAAGTAATCTGGGTCTCACTCGTGTCTCCCTTTCCCAAGTAGAGGTCTTGATCAGAGGTTGATGTTTGGGACTACATCTCTATTCAGTGACCCTTGGTCCTTTTAGTCAGATACGTCATCAGTGCCAGATAGGAACTCCAACACCTACTAGGAGCAGGGTCATCTGAAGCTTCTTGCTGCAATGAGGAACTAACCAGAATGAGTACATAACGAAGGGCCAAAGCTTGTGGAACCCTTCAGTTTCTTGGCTGTTGATTCAATATTTGTCAGGTAATCTCATGGAGGATCAGCCCTCCAAAGTCGTCTTAACTCGTAGTATTATACTATATTAATATAACATATTATTGCTATTATTTTACCAATAAACTCTTTTAAGAGGCTTATTATTTATATAAATTCTTTGATGAGGATTGAAGGTAAAGGTGGTGCCAATTTCAGCCTAAGAAAGGAGACCATCATGGTTCTACAGTGTACCTGACAGGATTGTAATGTGAAAATAGATCCAAAAGTAACTGCATTTTGGCAAATTTGCTTTCCCCTGATTTTGTTTAGTGTGGGTTTCCTGCTCTGTAGCATTTGGTCCCCACTGGAGGATTTCGCTCCGGCGCTTTGAGGTTCCACAGACACACAGACCTGGGCCAGGTTGTGAACTTCCATCTGTGGACAGTCCTCTGATTAAAATGCTTCAGAACATATTAGTGACAAGGCAGTGCTGGCATCTCAATGCAGTCAGTTTGTGTAATGATCAAGCCATAGTTGTACATGGTTATCATGTTGTCATCACGTTCTAGAGTGAGTTGACCAAAAACCGAATGAGGCAAGGAAGGCATAATGTCAATCTATAAGGCAAATTAAGAAAGAAAAAATGTGTTTTTCTAAAAGAGATTTGAAGCTTTTATGTTAGCAAGTCTTAAAGTTTGGTTTGGAAATGAATCTTGAAGTTGAAAACAAAATATTTTCTCAAACAATAAGTCTGTGTCCCACAGCACATTTATATTTTGATAGAGAAAGGGTACTTACACGGTAACTTTAAGTGGACTATTAAAGGGATCACTATTTTTCAGGATTAAGGAAGAGAAAAAGGTAGTGGTTATACTGAAGGGGAGAAGGAAGGTCAAAGTAAGGGTGAAATGTGTAATTGGGGCCAATGTAAGGAACGAGGGATGTTGCTTAAATAGGCACCTAATTAATACTGTATGTTAAAGTGTTCTTTTCAGAAACTTATCTTGTGCCTCAGCCTCTCCCTTTGTTATCCTCAAGAGGAGTTTCTATTCCCAGGGGGGAGTGGAAAAGGAAAGCAAGGTGGAAAAGAAGAATTAAATAGTTGCTGGGTAAACTGAAGCTTCATTTGTGAAAGTCATGCTCAGAGCAAGTCTTCACTGTGGATAGGGCCCTAGAGAGTTAAAGTTGAGACACAGAAAGTGTCTCGGGAACAGAGATAGGGAGTAGAGAAAGGATGCATTGAAGATAGTACTCAAGCATAGTGGCTTAGCACATGCTGAGTTTTATTTTATTTTATTTTATTTTTAAAGATTGGCACCTGAGCTAAGAACCGTTGCCAATCTTTGTTTTTTTTTCCTGCTTTTTCTCCCCAAATCCCCCCCGGTACATAGCTGTATGTTTTAGTTGTGGGTCCTTCTAGTTGTGGCATGTGGGATGCCGGCTCAACATGGCCTGATGAGCTGTGCCATGTCCGCACCCAGGATCTGAATGGGCAAAACCCTGGGCCGCTGAAGCAGAGCATGTGAATTTAACCCTCTTGGCCACAGGGCCGGCCCCGAGTTTTATTTTTCATGCATTGTTACCCTGTACTATTTGTAATTAAGATAAAAAAGGGTCCAAAACCTTTTAGAGATAAAAACAAAAATGAGAAATTCTAAGAGAACTCTGCATTTCATACTTACATTTTCTTAACAGTTAAAAATCTGTGTTTTTAAAGCTGGCTTTTCACTTTGTTGCAGACAGCGCTTCAGAAAACAAATCCCTGAATCTGAAAAGGTCAATGCAAACCCTTCACTCCAACAAAACGTCCACTTTCCTTTCCATCTCTCAGGAATAGTTCTTCTGATGCTGTTGAATATTAATGTAACGAGGACTTTCTGTGTTATCTAAATTATTTGTTTTGTTCTCTGGGCATATGATCTAGTGCTAATTTGCAAAGGCTGGTTGAAAAGACCTCATTTGGATAACATTTAATAAAAATGCAAGTCTTTTGACTAATGGAAAGATGATAGTATTTGGTTCTTCTCCCAAGTTAACAGATTTGTTTCCAGGAATTTGAGTGATGGAAAATGACCTTTAAACCTATTTTTCAAGTGGAAGAGACTGTCATGTTGTAAAAATTCAAGCGCAAATATTTTGGAGAGTCCAAATCTCCTAGGAATTATGAGGAGCAAAAAACTACGAGCTGAACGATACAGACTTCAGATGATATTAGTGACATTTTTCTCTTATAAGTTAGCTAGTTTTATAGTGTAAAGTTGGAAGATCTCTATTCTAATGAAAAGTGAGTTTCATCATCAAAACTGCTTCCAGCCAAATTGACACATTTCTATTATTTTTCAGTTAGTGACTATTTATTGAGGGTCTATTAGCTGCCAAACCCTCTTCT
The DNA here is from genome assembly GCF_037783145.1 of Equus przewalskii. Taxonomy (NCBI): domain Eukaryota; kingdom Metazoa; phylum Chordata; class Mammalia; order Perissodactyla; family Equidae; genus Equus; species Equus przewalskii. Next base: position 2,114,115 of record NC_091857.1, on the reverse strand, counting down.
AGACACTGAGGATACTGTAGTGAACAAGACGGTGTTTGCCTTCAAAGAGTTGATACACTTACTGGGAAAGATAGATAATAAAAAGAAAAATATGGGTAATACAATATCAAATAGTGGTAAGTTGAAAGGAGAAAATAAAATAGGGACATTGGCTAGACGGTGATTGAGAGACTGCTTCAGTGAGGCTGCTTGGGGAAAGACACTTGGAAGAGGTTGCACCTGAATTGGGATCTGAACTATCACAAGGAGGTGGGCAAATTAAGATATGGGGGGAGAAGCTTTAAAACGAAGTAATCATAGTTGAAAAGGCCTGAAGGCATGAACAAGCTTAGAATTTTTGTGGAATGGAAAGAAGGCCAGCATGCTTTCTTTCACAAGAGAGAGAAAATATCCAATAGTTTAAAATGATGAGGACACTTTTTGGCTCACATGACTCTAAGTGCAAAGGTCAGACAGTTTTCGGGGTTGTTGGATCCTGTCGAGCCTGTGGCATCTGTTGCCTATTTTATCAGGAGAAGTTCAAACACTTCTGCCTATTGCATCTTGGTAGTGGAGCCATCAAGGAAAACATAATTCAAGTCAAGCACTGAACTGGATACAGGCAAGGGACAGAGCAAGGTCAGCTTCTGTAGTGGGCATTGGTCTCCCATGGCCAGCAGGTCGTTTCTGGCCTCTGATACGAGGCAACTGGCTTGCATGCACTCCTCTTGTGCTGTAGAGGAAGGACCTGTCCCCTCCCTGCAGGGCAGATATAGCAGTGGGGTTGACCACCTGCCAGAGGATGCACACGCTTAAACAGAACAAAGAACACAATGAGTCTGGAAGAGGGAAAGACATTCCCACACAGGGTAGTCGGTCCAGCACAGGCTGTGGGGGCTCTTCATCTCTTGGTGAGGAAGTGTTCCAGGCCCGAGTCTCACTCTAACATGGATGAGACGAGGTGGAAGGATGCAAGCACGAGCCTGCCTTTCTCATCAGATCCCATCATCAAGAACGCAGAGTTTTTTCCTTCTTTCTGTTTTCCTCCCCAATATGGTTGCATTAACCTTTGATCTCTACCCCTTGAATACTAGTACCTTGTGGTTGTAGGATGGAAGCTAGTAACTATCAGAATTTCTTCATTCAGTTTCAGAGGCAAGGAAATTAATTCCCAATTGTCTCTTAGAAGAGTGAGGAGGAACTTTCTCAGAAGCTATGTCAACCTCTTCTTACATGCTACCCAAATCTTCCAAATGACAAGTCCTGAACTAATCACAGTGATGGGAATAGAATTACCCTTTGGTATGTCAGGCCCACCTCTGGATATGTCTGGGAAGGTGGGAAACACTATATGTCCCACATTCTTGAAATCTGCGGCCTGCATGGAAGAGAGAACGTGAAAAAAATCATAACTCTTTTTAGAGGGGGTTGGGGCAAACTGTTGGTTAGGCAATCTGTTGATTATCTGATCCAGCTGTTACGGCTGTAGTATCGTGAACAAGGAGGAGAGTGGAAAGAAATGAGGTCAGACATTTAGGCAGAGGGTAGATTATGCAGAGTTGTGTAGAATATTGAATTTGTATTCTATCCTAGTTGAAAGGAAAAGCAATGTTTAGATTTTTAAGCCCCTCTGTGTGTATGTGTGTGTGTGATATGACTCATGTGTTAAATTGATCCTGAGGATAGGTGGTATAACGAGTTTGGGCAGTTCTTCCTGCAGAAAACAATTACAGAAGCTGGAAAAAAATCAAAAACAGTAATTTGGAAATACTGGAAAATTACCAAAGTCAGTCAGAGAGTTGAGAAGAGTTTATTACTGAAAGGTTGCTACTACATCAGGTAGAAAATACAATTTTGTAGCTTTTTAAAAGTACCTCATCCTAAATGACTCCATTTCAGGGCAGGCAAATCACTGGATATTTAAGGGAAAATTCTAGAAGCAGGAGCAACACAAAAGGGCTGAAATCCAAAAGTCTGTGTATAAACTTTGTCCCAATCCCTGGATGACAAGTACCGTGTGCATGTGCTCAGGTGACCCTGGAAAGTCTGGTGAAAAAGCAAGGAGAAAGTAGAGATGGGTCTCTTGAAAGACAGAATTGCTTCTGGTGAAGTATTGGAGTTTGTTGTGGCTTTCATCAACTGCATTTCCTGGTCCACAAAGAGTTTGGGTGGCAGAAAAACAGTATCCTTATTAGACTGATTTCTCAGAGGGCATAATTCTGGGATGGAAAAGCAACCGGAAATTTACTAGAGGGCCTTGGAGGCAAAAAATCACCAAAAGGGTTAGCCTCAAAATTTGACATCAACTCAGCTAAATTCCTTGGCAAACATCTAAACTAAATAGGTACAGAGGAGACCAACACAGTGGCTAGGCTGAAAAAGCAGCAACTGGAAGCCAAGAAAACTTGGCACAGATGTCAGCTCTTCCATGCCATGGGGGAGAGAAATTTAAGTTTGAGTCCAGGCAAGTTAATGGCCTACTGGAATAAAAAACCAATAAATGTAAGAAGAAAAGAGATTTCAGTCACTACAATATATTATCTGTTATGGACTAGATGTTTGTGTCTCCCCAAAATTCATAAGTTGAAATTCTACTCCCCAGTGTAGCTATTTTGGATGTGGGGCCTCTGAGGAAGTAATTAAGGTCAAATGAGAACATAAGGTTGGGGCCCTGATCCAATAGGATTAGTGTTCGTAAGAAGAGACACCAGAGTATTCTGTCTCTCTCTCTGTGCACACACACTGAGGAAGTTCAGCTGTCTGCAAGCCAGGAAGAGATTCCTTATCAGAAACTGAATTGGACTGAAACTTCATCTTGGACTTCCAGCCTCCAGAACTTCGAGAACTGGAAAATAAATTTCTGTTGTTTAAGCCAGCCAGTCTGTGATATTGTGTTATGGCAGCCTGAGCTAGCTATGATATTATCTGCATGACAAGTTTGCAACACAAATTACCATCCATAGAAATAAACTGGAAAGTGTGATTCATATACAGGAAAAAATCCATCAACACAAACTGATTACAAGTGGGTCACAATGTTAAATTAACACAAACTTCAAAGCAGCTATTATAAATATTCATTGAATTAAAGGAAAATATATTCAAAGATTGAAGAAAATGTGTTATTAGTAAGTGAGCAGATGGGGAATTTCAACAGAGAAATGGAAATTTTAAAATAACAAAATGGAAAGTCTAAAGCTGAAAATTACAATAACTGAAAATAAGAATTCCCTAGATGAGTTCAAAAGCAGAATGAAGCTGGCATAAGAGTCAGTTACCTTGAAGATAGTTCAAAAGAAACTATACAGCCCAAAGGGCAGAAATAAAAATAGATTAATGAAAAATGAGCAAAGAATCTTCAGAGACCAGTGGAAAGTATCATGTAGTCCAACATATGTGTAATTGGAGTCAAGAGGAACCGAGAAAAAGGGACAGAAAAAAATTTCCAGAAATGATAGCAGAATGCTTCCGAAATTTGAGGACAAACATTAACCTACAGATACAGGGGTCTCCATGGCCCCAAATTAGAAAATAAAGCAAAGTTACATCTACACACATCATAGTTAAAATGTTGAAAATCAAAGAGAAAAGAGGAAACCTTGAAGGTGGCATGAGAAAAATGACTCATTAGATGCAGAAGACTATGATACAATTACAAGCTGACTTCTTATCAGAAATACTGGCAGGCAGGAGACATTAAAATGGCATACTCAAAGTGCTGAGGGAACAAACAAAAAGGTCAGCCAAGATGTCTACATTCAGTCAAGCTAGTTCTCAAAAATGCCAGGGACATCCAATAGACAAAAATTGAGAGAATTTCTTGCATTACCAAAGGCTGACCTACGCCACTAAAGAAGGCCTTCAGGTTGAAAAGTAATCAGCTATTCAGAAAGGAGTAAGGAAGACTATAAATCGTAAATAATTGTAAGTATATAAATATATATTTATAGTTTTCTTATGCTTCCTAATTTCTCTAAAAGACCTATGACTGCAAAGCAAATTTATAAGACTGTATTGTTAGGTTTATAACATATATTGATGTATTATATATGATAACAGTAGCACAAAGGATGGGAAGGTGTTAAATGAAACTATAATGCTGCAAGTTTCTCATATATGAGCAAAGAATATCAATATTTAACTACAGTCATGCACTACATAACAATGTTTTGGTCAATGAAAGGCCACGTGTATGACAGTGGTCCATAAGATTATAATGGAACTGGAAAATTCCCATTCCCTAGTGACATCATAGCCATCGTAATGTCCTAGTGAAACACGTTCCTCATGTGTCTGCGGGGTTGCCAGTGTGAACAAACCTGCTATCTGCCGTTTGTATAAAAATGCAGCACAAATAATTATGTACAGTACGTAATACTTGAAAATGATAACAAACAACTATGTGACTGCTTTATGTACTCACTATACTATACTTTTTATCATTATTTTAGAGGGTACTCTTTCTACTTATAAAAAAGTTTATTATAAAACAGTATGCTGTGTTATGCCAGCAGCCGCCTCATACATCTCGTGTTTACTGCATGTCTTGATTGCATCACTTCTCTTGTGCTTGATTAATCTGATGTTGTTTTGTTTATCATAGCCTCTAAGTGTACAAAATCCACTGCTAATATTGCTAGTAAGAGACCATGTCAAGCGATTGAACTGGAAATGAAATTAAAAGTGATTAAGGGCAATGAAGGTGAAAAATCAGTGATGGTTATTGCTCACTAGTCAAGCGTGTCCCTTTCCACCATAAGTACAATCTTGAAGAACAAGAACAAAGGACAGGAACAAAGTGCTTAAAGCTGTCAGCGGATCTGCTTCATTGAAGGCAATGAGACTAACAAAAATTCAAGAAGGGCCTATATCAGACATGGAGAAACTTCTAATGATCTGGACTGAAGACCAGACACACAAGCATATCCCTTTCACCACCATGACAATCACAGCCAAGAAAAAGCTGGACATGACTGTGAGGTTGAATTTACTGCTAGCTCTTGGTGGTTTAAATGGTTCAAGAATCGTTAGTCATGACATAGCGCGAAGTGAGTGGTGAGTCTCTGAGTGCTGATGTGAAGGCAGCTGAAGAATTTTTATAAGCACTAGATAAATTGATAGTAGAGGAAAATTGCTCGCCACATCAAATATTCAATGTGGATAAAACCTCCCTATTTTGGAAACAAGTGCCTGAAAGAATGTTCATCCATAATGAGGCCAAGTCAATGCCAGGTTTGAAGGCTTTTAAGGACAGGATAACAGTCTTGCTTGGGGGCAATGTTGCAGGCTACAAATTGAAACCGTTTGTGATCTGGCACAGTGAGAACCCCAGGGTCTTCAAGCATATCAATAAGCACACACTGCCTGTGTACTACAGGAGCAATAAGAATCATGGATGATCCAGCTTCTCTTTCAAGGTGCCCTCTGGAATTGCTATGCCAGTGAAACAGAGAAGTGCTGTTTGGAGAATAACATAACTTTCAAGATTTTACTTATTGTTGATGATGCTCCCAGACATGCTCCTTCTATTGGTGATATTCATCCCTATATCAAAGCAGCAGCGTTATTCCCTCCAAACATCACCTCTTTGATCCAACCAATGGATCAAGGAATTATAGCAGCTTTTAAGGCCTACTAGCTAAGGAAGACCTTTTCCCAAGCTATTGCTGAAGCTGAGGAAGACACTGAGAAGACACTAATGCAATTCTGGAAGGATTACAACATCTATGACTGCATCAAGAAACTTGCTTGGACTTGGGTCGACATCACCAGGGACAGTAAGAATGACATCTGGAAGAAGACACTCAAGAGGTTCATCCATGACTTCCTAGGATTTTCCAAGGATGAGGAGGTTGCAAAGATCAACAAGGCTGAGACGACAAACAACTCTAACCTGGGTGTGGATGAGGATGACACTGAGGAGCTCCTAGAGGTGGTCTGAGGAACTGACTAATGAGGAGTTGTTGGGACTAGAACAGGAGTGCATAGCTAAATAAGAGGCAAGAGAAAAGGAAACTAAAAGAAAAGAAAAATGAGAACCCCCAAGAAAATTCTCAGTGAAGGGTTTAGCAGAAGCTTCTGCAGATCTTGACAAGCTCCTTGAAAAGTTTCAAAACATGGACCCCAACACCAAAAGGTTTTCATTAACAGAGAGGAATGTTCATGGTGGGTTATCTTCTTACAAGCAAATCTATGATGAAAAAAGAAAGAGCAAACCAAGCAAACCACCAAGGACATATTTCTGAAAAGAGTGACACCTCCTCAAGAGGAGCTTCAGGCAGGTCCTTCAGGAGGTGTTCCAGAAGAAGGCATTGTCATCATGGGAGATGACAGCCCCATGTGTGTTATTGCCCCTGAAGACCTTCCAGTGGGACAAGATCTGGAGGTGGAAGACATTGACATTGATGATCCCGGCCCTGTATAGGCCTAGGCTAATGTATGTATTTGTGTCTTAGTTTTTAACAAAAGTTTAAAAAGTAAAATAAAAAAATTTAAAAACAGGAAACAACTTATAGAATAAGGATATAAGGAAAAGCTATGTTTATACAGCTGTACAATGTGTTTGTGTTTTAAGCTGTGTTATTACCAAAGAGTTAAAAATTAAAAAAAAAATAAGAAGTTTATAAAGTAAAAAGGCCACAGTAAGCTAAGGTTGATTTATTGAACAAAGAAATTTTTTTCTAAACTTAGTGTAGGTTAAGTGTACAGCATTTATAAAGTCTACAGCGTGTACAGTAAAGTCCTAGCCTTCACATTCACTCACCACTCACTGACTCACCCAGAGCAACTTCCAGTCTTGCAGGTTCCATTCATGGTAAGTCCCCTATACAGGTGTACCATTTTTTACCTTTTATACCATATTTTTACTGTAACTTTTCTATGTTTAGATACACGAATATTTACTGTTGTGTTAGAATTGCCTACAACATTCAAGCTGTACTGGTTTTCAGCCTAGGAGCAATAGGCTATACCGTAGAGCCTAGGTGTGTAGTAGGCTATACCATCTAGGTTTGTGTAAATATACTCTATGATGTTCACACAACTATGAAATCGCCTAATGATGAATTTCTCAGAACATATCCCTGTCATTAAGTGATGCATAACTGTAAGTTTAAATAATTCAAAATTCAGTATTTTAATTCCTAGAGCAACTACTTAAAAATGTGAAGAATTGTAGCTAAAGAGATAAAAGAAAAATTAAATGTATAATAAAAATTATTTGTTTAACAGAAAAGAAAGTGGGAAGGAAGAACAGAGGAATAAAATACAAGTGAGGCAAACAAAAGATGAATAGCAAAATGTCAGAAATAGACCCAACCATATTGATAGTTACATTAAATGTAAAGATTAAATGTAGTCAATAGAGATTGTCATGCTGGATAAAAATCAAGACTCTCATTTATTTTGACCATAAGAGATGGATTTTAAAAATAAGTATGTCAAAAGTAAAATAATAGAAAAAGTATAATATGCAAACAGTAAGCACGTGAAAGCTGAAGTAGCTATATTAATATAAGATAAGAGAGACAACACAAGGATTACTACTCGACACAAAGGTAAAGATTTCATAATGCTAAAGGGGTCAATACAACAGGAAGGTACAACAATTGTAAATATGAATGTATCTAATAACTGAATTCCAAAATACTTAAAGAAAAACTTTATAGAAATGAAAGGAATAATAGACAAATTAACAATTATAGGTGAGGAGTATACTGTTACTACAAAGTAACTCATAGAACAAGGTGACAGAAATTCAGTAAAGATATAGAATTAAATAATACTCTTAGCTAATTTGACCAAATTGATATTTATAAAATACCCTAAAAAAGAAGAATACATTTCTTTTCAGAAATATATGAAATATTTAGTAATGTAGACCATATTCTGGGCTATAAAGCACAGTATAAATACATTTAAAAGGGCATTTAAAAGTCATAGAAAGTTATATTCTCTGACCATAATGGAACTGAATTAGAAATCAATATCAAAGATATCTGGAAAATCCCCTTATATTTGGAAATTAAATAATACACTTTTAAATAACTCATATGTTAAAGAAGATATAAAAGGAAATGAGAAAATATTTTGAACTGAATAAAATTTAAAACACACCATATCAAAATTGGTGAGTTGCAGCTAAAGTGATGTTTAAAGAAAATGTAATAGTAAATGTTTTTCGTATAAAAGAAGTAAGGATGAGAGTCAATTATCTAAGCTTCCACCTTAAGAGGCTAAAAAAAGAAGAGAAAATTAAACCAAATGTAAATAAAAAGAAGGAAATAAAGAATATAAGAATGGAAATTACTGACATAAAAATAGAAAAAACGAATGAAATAGTGAACTCAATGAAACCAAAAGCTGATTCTTTGAAAAGATTAAAAAATTGATAAACATGTAGCTCAACTAATGAAACAAAAATTAGAAAACAAAAATTACCAATAATAAGAATAAAAGATGGGACATCAGTACAGATACTATATTTAAAAAAATTAGAACATTTGTTGTTGTTGAAAGACAAAAATTACAAAAATGATTCATGATAAAAAAGAAAACCTGAATAGCCCTATATCAATAAAAATAGATTATTCGAATTTGTAATTTAAAATCTTTCCACCAAGAAACTCTAGACCCATATTCTCTGGCAAATTCTATCAAATATTTAGGGGATACATAATACCAATTCTATGCAGATTCTTTTAGAAAAGGATTGCTTAGACTGCTTGATGGAGAACGGATTGTAGAGGAGTGAAAATTGAAGCAGCGAAACTCGTTAGGAGTCCGTTAAAACAGTGCACATTACATTGAAGATGAATTAAAATAGAGTTGTAACTCTGGACTTGATGAGAACGTTTTAATTAGGAATATATTTTGGAGGTAAAGATGATAGGACTTACTGAGTTTTGACAGATGTGAGACATGAGAGAACAATCAATGTGCCTCCTTAGTCTTTGGCCTCAGCAATTAAGTGGATGAAAGAGCTATCGACTACAAAAGAGGAGATGAGAGAAGCGTGTTTGAGGGTGAAGGAGTAATGAAGAATTCTAGCTTTTATGTGTTGAGTTAGTGATGCTTCTGAGATCTCCAAGTGGAGTTGCCAAGAGGGCAACTGATGGAATCGTCTTGTCCTGGAGGAAGACATGGATTTGGAAGTCATCCGCATATAGAAAAATTTTACTAAGGAACCGGATGAGATCATCTAGGCTATGAGGATAGAGTGAGGAGTAAAGATTGTTATGGACAGATTGCTGATGTGCGTTAGTCTTTTAGAAGCATATGTGAGGAGGAGAAGACAGTAAATGATGTGACTCTCTATCTATTCAATATTATTCACTTGTCTATGTCTCTTCCAAAATTCTTCTATTTCACAAACACTCAAAACTGACTCCTGACACCCATATTCACTCACGACACTATGCCTTCTTCTTCACTTTGACTGTGCAAAGGCCACTCTTTGCTTTTCCTATTCCTCCAAGCTAAAATCTTTCCCCTTTCGTATCTTTACATTTGCTTTTTCCTCTTTCTGGAGCCTTCCTCCCACAGGTCTCCCAGGAGTAGACTTGATCGTGTTCAGATTCCAGCTCATATTATCCAAACTCGGAGGCCTGCCTGCCTTCCCTTGCTGGCTAAAGAGCTGCTCCCTCCGTTACTCTCTGTTCCCTTGTCTGATTCAGTTTTCGCCAAAACCATATCAATATTTAAAATCATTTTGATTATTAATTATCATTTCATTTCCTCTTTTTCCCTACTTTCCCCTATTTCTAAATATTGGTGTTCTGCACGATCTGACTTCAGCCTTCTTTTATTTGCACATTGTATTTCTCCCCACTCTGGAATATATTAACAGAATAAGATCAGGTTCCTGCCTGTCTTGTTCATTTTTGTATTACCACTTTCTAGAATTGTGTCTATCTGGAACATTTTAAGTGCTCAGCGAATATTTTTTGAATAAGTGAACAAATATTGAGGACTTTTTATCTTAGTTACCTAAAATGACTGATTTCAGTCTACTTTCTATTGATCTTCACCTATCTTTTTTTTTTTTAACTTTTTATTAAGATTATGGTAGTTTACAACCTCGTGAAATTTCAGTTGTATATTATTGTTAGTCATGTTTTAGGTGCACCAAGTCACCCTTTGTGCCTTCCCCCTACCCCCTTTACCCTGGTAACCACCAATCAGTTCTCTTTGTCTATGTGTTAACTACCACCTATGAGTGGAGTCATAAAGAGTTCGTCTTTCTCTATCTGGCTTATTTCACTTAACGTAATACCCTCAAGATCCATCCATGTGGTTGTGAATGGGATGATTTTATCCTTTTTTATGGTTGAGTAGTATTCCATTTTATATAAATACCATATCTTCTTTATCCAATCATCAGTTGATGGGCACTTAGGTTGCTTCCATATCTTGCCTATTGTAAATAATGCTGTGATGAACATAGGGGTGTATGGGACTTTTGGAATTGCTGATTTCAAGTTCTTTGGATAGATACCCAGTAGTGGGATGGCTGGGTCATATGGTATTTCTATTTTTAATTTTTTAAGAAATCTCCATACTATTTTCCATAGTGGCTGCACCAGTTTGCTTTCCCACCAACAGTGTATGAGGGTTCCTTTTTCTCCACAATCTCTCCAACGTTTGTCACTTTTTGTTTTGGTTATTTTTGCCACTCTAACAGGTGTAAGGTGATATCTTAGTGTAGTTTTGATTTGTGTTTCCCTGATGATTAGTGATGATGACGATCTTTTCATGTTCCTATTGGCCATCCGTATATCTTCTCTGGAGAAATGTCTGTTCATGTCCCCTGCCCATTTTTTGATCGGGTTGTTTGATTTTTTTTGTTGAGCTGTGTGAGTTCTTTATACATTATGGAGATTAACCCTTTGTCGGATAGATAACTTGTAAATATTTTTTCCCAACTACTGGGTTTTTATGTTTCAATCCTGTTTTCTCTTGCCTTGAAGAAGCTCTTTAGTCTGATGAAGTCCCATTTGTTTATCCTTTCTATTTTTTCCCTCGTCTGAGGAGTTATGGTATCCAAAAAGATCCTTTTGATATTGATGTAAAAGAGTGTACTGTCTATATTCTCTTCTAGAAGACTATGGTTTCAGGTCTCTTCTTTAGGTCTTTGATCCATTTTGAGTTTCTTTTTGTGAATGGTGAAAAAGAATGGTCAATTTTCATTGTTTTACATGTGGCTGTCCAGTTTTCCCAGAACCATTTGTTGAAGAGACTTTCTTTTCCCCATTGTAGGCCCTCAGCTTCTTTGTCAAAGATTAGCTGTCCATAGATGTGTGGTTTTATTTCTTGGGCTTTCAATTCTGTTCCATTGATCTGTGCACCTGTTTTTATACCAGTACCATGCTGTTTTGATTACTGTAGCTTTGTAGTATGTTTTGAAGTCAGGGATTGTGATGCCTCCAGCTTTATTCTTCTTTCTCAGGATTGCTTTAGCAATTCGGGGTCTTTTGTTGCCCCATATGAATTTTAGGATTCTTTGTTAGACTTCTGTAAAGAATGACATTGAATTCTGATTGGGATAGTGTTGAATCTGTAGATTGCTTTAGGTAGTATGGACATTTTAACTATGCTTATTCTTCCAACCCATGTGCATGGAATGTCTTTCCATTTCTTTATGTCATCATCAATTTCTTTCAGGAAAGTCTTGTAGTTTTCATTGTATAGATCTTTCACATCCTTGGTTAAATTTACCCTGAGTTATTTTCTTCTTTTTGTTGCGATTGTGAATGGCATTGAGTTCTTGAGTTCTTTTTCTGTTAGTTCATTGTTAGAGTATAGAAATGCAACTGATTTATGTATGTTGATTTTATACCCTGCAACTTTGCTGTAGCTCTTGACTATTTCTAATAGTTTTCCTATGGATTCTTTGGGGTTTTCTATATATAAGATCATGTCATCTGCAAACAGCGAGAGTTTTACTTCTTCCTTGCCTATTTGAATTCCTTTTATTTCTTTTTCCTGCCGATTTGCTCTGGCCAACACCTCCAGTACTATGTTGAATAGGAGTGGTGAGAGTGGACACCTTTGTCTTGTTCCTGTTCTCAGAGGGATGGCTTTCAGTTTTTGTCCGTTGAGTATGATATTGGCTGTTAGCTTGTCATATATGGCCTTTATTATGTTGAGTACTTTCATTCTATACCCATTTTATTGAGGGTTTTCATCATAAATGGGTGTTGGATCTTGTTGAATGCTTTGTCTGCATCTATTGAGATGATCATGTAGTTTTTGTTTCTCATTTTGTTAATGTAGAGTATCACATTGATTGACTTGCGGATATTGAACCATCCCTATGTCCCTGGTATAAATCCCACTTGATCATGGTGTATAATCTTTTTGATGTATTGCTGTATTTGGTTTACCAAAATTTTGTTGAGGATTTTTGCATAGATGTTCATCAGTGATATTGGCCTGTAGTTTTCCTTCTTTGTGTTGTCCTTGTCAGGTTTGGGGATCAGGGTGATGTTGGCTTCATAGAATGTGTTAGAGAGTGCTCCACCTCCCTCAATTTTCAGGAATAGTTTGAGAAGGATAGGTATTAAATCTTCTTTGAATGTTTGGTAGAATTTTCCAGAGAAGCCGTCTGGTCCTGGACTTTTATTTTGGGGGAGGTTTTTGCTTACTGTTTCAATTCCTTTACTTGTGATTGGTCTATTCAGATTCTTTCGTCCTGCTTCAGTTTTTGGAGGTTGTAAGAGTCTAAGAATTTATCCATTTCTTCTAGGTTGTCCAGTTTGTTGGCATATAGTTTTTCATAGTTTTCTCTTATGATCCTTTGTATTTCTGTGGTATCCGTTGTGATTTCTCCTCTCTCATTTCTAATTATATTTATTTGAGTCTTTCTTTTTTCTTAGTGAGTCTGGCTAAGGGTTTGTCAATTTTGTTTATTATTTTGAAGAACCAACTCTTTGTTTCATTGATCCTTTCTACTGTCTTTCTTTGTTTCAATATCATTTATTTCTGCTCTAATTTTTGTTATTTCCGTCCTTCTACTGACTTTGGGCTTTGTTTTTTCTTCTTCTCCTAATTCTGTTAGGTGTCATTTGAGATTGTTTATCTGAGATTTTTCATGTTTATTGAAGTGAGCCTGTATTACAATGAATTTCCCTCTTAGGATTGCTTTTCCTATGTCCCAAATGAGTTGGTATGGCGTGTTTTCATTTTCATCTGTCTCCAGATAATATTTGATTTCTTCTTTAATTTCTTCAATAATCAATCGTTTGTTCAGTAGCATGTTGTTTAGTCTCCACATTTTTGCCCCTTTTCCAGCTTTATTCTTGTAGCTGACTTCTAGTTTCCTAGCATTGTGATCAAAAAAGATGCTTGATATTATTTCGACCCTCTTGAATTTGTTGAGGCTTGCTTTGTGTCCCAAGATATGGTCTATCCTTGAGAATGTTCCATGCACATTTGAGAAGAATGTGTAACCTGCTGTTTTTGGATGGAGTGTTCTATATATAGCTATTAAGTCCATCTGGTCTAATTTTTCATTTAATTCTATAATATCCTTGTTGACTTTCTGTCTGGATGATCTATCCATTGGTGTTAATGGGGTGTGAGTTCCCCTACTATTATTGTACTGTTGTTGATGTCTCCTTTTAGTTTTGTTAGTAGTTTCTTTACAAATTTTGGTGCTCCTGTGTTGGGTGTGTATATATTTATAAGTGTTATGTCATCTTGGTGGAGTGTCCCTTTTATTATTTATAAAGTGCCCCTCTTTGTCTTTCTTTATCTGTTTTGCTTTGAAGTCTCCTTTGCCTGATATAAGTATGGTGACACCTGCTTTCTTATGTTCATTATTAGCTTGGAGTATCGTCTTCCATCCCTTCACTCTAAGTCTGTGTTTGTCTTTCGGGCTGAGGAGTATTTCCTGGAGGCAGCATATTGTTGGGTCTTGTTCTTTAATCCATCCTGCCACTCTGTGTCTTTTGATTGGAGAGTTCAATCCATTTACATTTAGAGTGATTATTGAAATGTGGGGGCCTAATGTTGCCATTTTACCACTTGTTTTCCAGTTCTCTTGCATTTCCTTTGTTTCTCATCCCATGATCTTTGGACTACTAATTCAGGTAGGTAGATTTCTATATTGGCTTTCTTCTTATTTGTAATTTGTGTCTTTATTCTTGTTATTTGTTTAGTGGTTACCATGTGGTTTGTATAAAACATCTCATAGGTGAGATAGTCCATTTTCTGATAGCCTCTTGTTTCCTTAGATTAAGACGTTACATTCCTTTCCTCTTCCCCTTCTAGGTTGTTATTGTCAGATTTTTTTTCTTCCTTCTTGTGTTGTGAGTTTGTGGTCAAAATGACAAAATTATATTTATTCTTGGTGTTTCCCTTCCTTTTATCTTTAATGTTATACTTAACTTTTGCTAATCTGTTCTGATGGAGAGCTGCAGCTGTCTGATTCTGTCTTTCTTCTTATCTCCTCTGCTCTGGGTTTTGTAGCCCCTTTCCTTTTTTTGATTTTTCAGGTATAAGGGTCTTCCTGAGCATTACTTGTAGGGGAGGTCTTGTGGCAATGAACTCCCTTAACTTTTGTTTATCTGGGAAAGCTTTTATTTCTGAAACATATTTGAAGGATATTTTTGCTGGATAGAGTATTCTTGGCTGAAAGTTTTTGTCCTTCAGCGTGTTGAATATATCATTCCACTCTCTTCTAGCTTGTAAGGTATCTGCTGAGAAATCTGCTGACAGCCTTATGGGGGTTCCTTTGTAGGACATTTTCTTCTGCCTTGCTGCCCTTAGTATTTTCTCTTTGTCATTGACTTTTGCAATCTTCACTACTATATGCCTTGGGGTTGATCTTTTTACAGTGATAATGTTTGGAGATCTATGAGCTTCTGTCACTTGACGTTCCATCTCTGTCCCCAGGTTTGGGAAGTTCTCAGCTATTATTTCTTTGAACAGGCTTTCTGCCACCTTCTCCTTCTCTTCTCCCTCTGGGCTACCTATAATCCTTATGTTGCATTTCCTAATTGAGTCGGATATTTCTCGGAGAGTTTCTTCATTTCTTTTTAGTCTTAGTTCTCTCTCCTCCTCTATCTGCAGCATTTCTATATTCCTATCCTCCAAATTTCTAGTTCTGTCTTTCATATTATCAACCCTACTGTTCAGGGAGTCCAGATTTTTCTTAAACTCCTCCATTGTGTTCTTCATCTCCAATATTTCTGATTGGTTCTTCTTTATAGTATCAAGCTCTTTTGTGACATACCTCCTGAACTCGTTGAGTTGTCTATCTGTATTCTCTTTTAACTCATTGCGTTTCTTAATGATGGCTATTTTGAATTCATTGTCATTTAGGTTATAGATTTCACTGTCTTTGGGATTGTTTTCTGGATACTTGTTATTTTCCTTCTGTTCTGGAGATTTAATATATTTTTTCATACTGCTTGATGGCATGTATTTGTGCCTCCACATAGAGATAGAGTTTAGTTGCTGCTTCCACTTGTTTCTACTGGAGTGGGGGTTGGGGGGGAAGCTGCTGTTTAATCTGCAGTGACCAAGATCCCTGTCAGCTGTTGCTGACTGGACCTGGGCCCCTACTCATGGTCACAGTGGTCCTTTGGGGTCTCTCGTCAGCTGTGGGAACAATCACAAGTGGGCCTCAGGTTGCTGATGCCTACTGTCACAGACCACCTAGGTGCGTTCCCTCCTCAGGATCCGCAGCAGTGTTATGGCCTTTCACAGCAACCGGGAGCAGGTTCACCTAGATTCACAACTCTGTCACTGTCAGAGCCTGCAAGATCTTGCTTGTCCACTATGGGCCACATCAGAGCTATGGGTATCTACTGCAGTCTGTGGTTAATAATAAATAATGTGCTGATGATTATAAACCTGTAGTGTGACGTTTTTGTAGAGCCCCAGATCCTTACTTCTGCTATTTTTTGGATACTCCAACCTGAAGCTCTTGCCGTAACCTCAAAGTCGGTGTTTCTGAAATGGAACCCATCCTGATTCCTCCCAACATCTGCTTCTCACTTTGTACTGGTGCCCTCCACCTAGACTTGGGGACTATGGTGTTTCCTTTGAGCTCTCTCTTTCTATCATCTTCCTATTGAGTTATTTATCAAGTCCTGTGTATTCTAGCTCTGTTATGTCTCTAAACGTGTCCCCTCCTCAACATTCCTATTACTACTGCTCCATTCAGGCACAGCACTGCTTCTGGCCTTTGAATGACTGAATCTGTATTTCAACGGCTTTTTCCAGATTGCATCATCTCCTCTCTCATCCACTTTGTATTCTGCTGCTGGACTCACTTTCTTAAAATACAGATCTAATAATGTTGCAAATTTCAGTGTTAATAGTAATAATAGCAGAAACGAGTGCCTACTACATGCTAGGCCCTCCTTTTAAGTGCTTTACAATTAGCCTTTACACAAATAATGTAACATAGATACTAAGATATTAAGAATATCTTCACTCTTAATATCTTTCTCCAGAAGAGGAAGCTGGGGCACAGAAAAATGTAATATGCCCACGATCACAAAAGTTGGAAAGTGTTAAAGCTGGTATTTGATGATTTTAGCCAACATATGGTATACTGCTTTAGCCATAAAACCTAAGACTCTGCATTGTCTACAGAGTGACCTTTTGTGAATTTGATTCATTCACTATATGTTAATTGAAAAGAATTCAGTCTTGTCTTAAGCAATAATATCAATGATATAACAGAATTTGTATGCTAATAGCATGTTTTCTTCACATACTCATAAAATGCATATGAAACTGTTAAAATAAAAAAATGCCATCAATATAACACCTAAAATCATGTTGCATACCATACTTCAAGACATATTTTTCTGAAAAACAAAGTTAAAATCATTATGGGGTTATGCAAAATTTTTTGCCACTCAGATTCATTAATGTTGCAATTCCAACTTAAATATATAACTTTATTTCCCACTTCTACCATTTATTCTACCATCAGTAAAAATAAATAAATGCAGTCCCTCCTCCTTGTATATTCCCCACTCTTTCTGATTTCTTGACTTTCATTCATGCTATTTCCTTATCTTTAATACTCTATTAACTGAACTTTTGAGTATGTCAAAATTCTATCCATTCTTTCTACTCATGAAAACTCAGCTGAGTAGGTTTAACAGATTCCTGCACATTGATAGGATATTTCTATGTTCTAAACCAGTACTTTCCAATAAGCGCCTTCACAATGATGGAAATGCACTCTCCAACTCAGTTGCCATTAACCACATGTGGCTATTGAGCATTTGAAATATGGCTCGTGAGACTGAGGAATTAAACTTTTAGTCTTATTTAATTTTAATTAATTTAAATTTAAATCCAGATAGCCACATATGGCTAATGGCTCCTGTACTGAACAGTACAGCTCTAAGCTGTCAATTCAATACATTGGTATTGAGGAATGACCAAAATATTTAAAAAATATTACAGTAGGATATAACTATATATTCTTATTATCTATGGTTTCCTGGGAGAAAGGATCTGATTTTATAATTTTTGTGTGTATTCTAATGCAGCTAGCACATTTCTTTGTGTGTAAAATTACACAATAAATATTTTTTAGATGACTAAATAAATGGATGACTATCTGTTAACTTTGTTTAATTGTGTATTAGTGATATCAAAAGCTGCTCCATAACTTAATTTTTTCAAGATAGTAAAATAAATGCTTATAATAAACAACTTGCTTTCCTCTTTGCAATTGCCTATACAATTCTTTAAGATAAAGTGTTTTCATTTCATCAGTTCATCCTTGTTTTGCCTGGCATTTCTAGAAATGAAAACATCTATTTTGATAACAATCTCAGTTCGAAGTTCATCCAGACTATGAAGCCCCAGATCTACCCTAGCTCAGTCAGCAGACTCTGAGTGTGCTTGCCTGGAGTCAGCATGGTTCTAATTGACGTTTTGCACACGGAAAGCTCCCCGTGTGGCTCATAGCTCTGTGATGCTCATCTCTTGCTAATGCAGCTGCCTGCTTCTCCCTCTGCTGGTTTCAGAATAAACGCCTTGTCAAAATAAGAATTAAATTTTGACAGCTTTTTTCCTATGGTTAATTGAGGTGATAGATATACTTGACATTTATCTAAAGTGCAGAGGAGAAGATTGAGACGTATTTTCTACATACATTCTCTGTTTTAGAGGAGGTCACTTTCTGGGGTCCTTTTAATATGCCTGTGCAACTAATAGTAGTGGTAATTCTGCTTCCTATCAAAACATCTTTAAAGTTCTTCTTTCAAATTGACAGATAAGCTTTTTCTTTGGTAGGGTTTGAATTAGCTGAATCTTCCTCAAGTTCATCCTCTAGGTCTTCCTCTCTTCAGTCCTGTAAATTAATACTCGTTGAAAAATACAAAAGATAGTGTGCAAACCCACTCAGATCGAAGAAAATAAGGAAAGAAGGTCATATTTGAGATCACCGTATTATTGTTCCTAAATTTGTGAGGGCAGTCCCTGGCGTTGTTAGGCCAACAGAAATAACTGGCAATCTTTGTAAGTTTCAAAGGAATGACTTTGAAATTTTTTGTGCATATTAAAAGTTCCCCAGCATTTAGTTGTGTTTGTTGTTAGTAATAGAAATGCAGACTATCATTTTTTGTTTTCCATGGAGATATTTTTAATTTGTTTTTAGTATGCAAGGGTTATTTCATGTAGATATCTACTAATACCTCAGCCCTGATTCTCATCATCCGGTTGAACATTAGGTATGTATTTATTATAGCTACTATATTAAACATTTTATTATGGCTGTAGTATTTCATTTCAGTCTGTAAAACTTTTAAATAAAACTAAAATATATTAGTATAGTTCTAGAGTATCAATTTGTGAAGGGACTATGAAAACATATATGCTTTTGAAACTGTTAATGAAATTCTTCATTGTTATAAACATGATAGATGATGTTAATATTTATTGAGAGAAGAGTCAATAGAAACAAATAGAAGATTAGAAAAATGTATTTAAAAAGGAAAGCAAAAATAATTTTCAACTTAATGTAAGCCATTCTATTTGGGCTAAACTCCAAGCACAGATAGTAGGCTAAGGCAACTAAGCTAGTAACACTGAAAACACACGTTTGCAACGTGAGACAAAAGAATTAGCTGAAAGGAATGTAAGATTATGTCAATTAATACTGGGGCTTACAGAAAGGATCTGGTAGCAAGGGCTTCAAACCACATGGTAACTCTTTCTTAAGTATTACATTTGATTTTTATATCATTTATTGAGATCAATAAGGATGATAGCACAATTTAGAAAACTACTAAAATAGCACTATTAAAAACTATAAAACTATTTTTGAAAAATATTAACTATTTCTAAATAGCACTACTTAAAAAATAAGGCTATCAGGTTATACTTTTGTTGACTGGAAATGTCCATGTAAACAGGAGCAAAGTAGGTTACTATTTCTAAAATAGATTCAGAATTAAGGCAAGAAATGAACATAATAACTGTAAAAAATAGATGGAAAATAAATAAGAACTTTGTTCCAGGAAAACAAAGCGAATGGTATAGATTCACTCTCTAAGTTTTTAGGAAGCAAAGGATTCACAGATTTATTTTTATTCCTTTCACATGGTGAGCTATTAAGAATTAATGTCCTCCTGCTAGTGTTTAACTTATTCCTGCCAAGGAGTTTAGATATTAGAAAGTTTGGGCTTAAAGTATCTCCTTTATAGATGTGTAAACAGGGTGTCAGTCAAAATAGAGATTGAATTGTTTCTCTGTAGCAGAGGTTACTTAAAATGCCAGGCTCTTGCTTGTCTCAGGTGGAGATAAAAGCCCCTAAAAGGTGGAAAAGGCACTTCCCTGGCCTTGCATGTGTGCCAAGCTGGGGTCAGCTGCGGGGCTAGGATTAGGGAGTGGCAGAGCTTTGTTGCTCAAGGCTGTCACTCTCCTAAGTGCCCGCTCAGGAAACCAGTTCCTTGAGAGAAAGGTGTACCTGTTTGTAAATGAAGACTTGAGGCCTTCTAGAAGGGAGGAGGTCAATACATATCCTAAATACACCTGGAAATTTCTACTATGGGAGATCAAGTAGAATGACTGAATAGTCCTGGTCAAGACCCAGTGACAGCGAGGGGCAATGAGATCCCTAAAGTAAAATTTCCTAAATGAAAGAAATACTATGGGCTGGTTCTGTGGATGGTATTCAAGGGGCCAACTTTCCTGCTATTGTTGTGGAAGGAGTGAGGTCTTGCTGGTTAAGACACAGCTTGGTAATGGGGCAGGAAGGCCCTCACAGGCCTAACCTCTGAACTGTTTCATGGGGAAGAGTTGCTGGCATATGTGAGCGGTTCCTAGGAGAGGTGTATCTCCACACTTCAGCATGGACATCCGCTGCAGCTATCTTGGCAGACAAAATAAACCTCTACAAGATTGGGCAAAAGGAAGCTTTAGCAGTAACACAATTTTAAAAGTGAGAAACAATGGCAGTAATGAAAGGATCATATATGAGAGTCCTATAAGCCTGATTTCAGAAGAGGGTTTACTTTCATTCCTTGGTTCAGCGGGTAGCATTCCTGGGCAATTGAGGAAGAAGTGGGTCATAGTTGGGAGAAACCAGACTTCCTTCTGATAAGACATGTAGAGCCTCAAACAATGAGTTAAAAATGTAAAAAGAGATGTAATTGTACATGATACTTCAGAATAGTTTAGATATAATAGTAGAAATAACTATTATTCAATTAAGTAGAACTAGAAAGATAACCTGTACTAGCCAAGGATCACGTGTGAGTGCCTATTCCACCCATTCTGAGAACAGTGGTCACGGGAAGTTCCTTCACTCTGGTTTTCTTCTTTGTTTCTGTTCCATTCTGCTTCTTTACCGAATTTTCCTTCCAAATGAGGACCTGTTCTGTATCTCTCTCATTCAAACACCTTGTGAGAGTGAAATTAACCTGTTCAGTTAGTCACAGTTTAGCACGGAACATTTCTATTGGATATGGTTCTTGGGCTAAGTCATGTCAGAGTTAGCTTCTTACATGAAAGATGTCCTGTGAGATAGGAACTGATCCTTGGTACAATATTCTGCAGTCAAGATGTCATTATTGAGAACCTGAAGGGTAACTTGGTCCCCATGAATTGGTGCCTTGACTTTGTGATCAAGAGATTCAGAAGGATGATACTATTACAGCCCTTCCTGATTGAGAATGGCAAGTCAGAAGCTGGCAATAGATGGGGCTTCATTAACAGTTCTAGAGACTGCAAGCGCTGAGAATATTATGGGACTTCTGAATGTGTAATCAAAATATATCAATCTGCAAAATACATATGCAAAATTTCCTATGAACTTTTCCTGTGAAGCATTTTTTTTTCTTAATTTTTTGCTGTGGTTTCTGCAGTTGTGTTTTCTATCTCACAGGAACCCTTGGCAGCTTCTTAGTTTATTCATTAAGGAAATACTTCTGAACAAATCTGAACATGTAGTGGGGCGGGAGAGGGACATTGGGCCCAGCTGTGAAGACCTGAAGATGGAAGATGCAGAAGAAACGCACCATGGACTCATCAATACTCTGAGTAAATTTGTCCCCATGATGGAAGCAGTTCTTGTCTTTGAAGGTTCATATCCAAGAGGTCTAGTACCAATCTTCTTCTCATTCTTTTAAACTAATGGATTCTACTGCTGATTTGGTTCACTTGTGCCCAAATGCATTTGTACGTTATTTTTAGCTGCAAGGTTCTAGTTTATATTTGTAAGCTATTTGGATGAGAGCACTGGATTAAGTCTCGAAGCCAGTTTCTAATGTTACACTTCCCATTAACTAACTCTGATATTGCACGACAGTTTACCTTTGTGGATCAAAAATTAGTCTCAAGTGTTTCCTCCCTCTTTTCCTTCTCCCTCCTCCTCTTCCTCTGTTTTGGAGGTCCCTTATGAGGTGAAAAATAGGTCTTTTCTGGGCCTACACCTTAATTCTCAGATTCAAAAGGGACTAACAAAACGATTAAAGTAGAAAAGAAAGAAGAGAAGTTATGCAGTGTTATAGCAAGAATATGGGCTTTGGAGCTGGGCAGACATAATCTCTACTATAAGATCCATTATTCACTATTTATGAAATATTAGGCAAATTCTTATCTTCTGAGATAAGAATTTTTGTCTGCAAAATGGTGATGGCGTTTGTTGTTTCCTGTCTTGTTAATTGTAGCCATTTTGACCAGAGTGAGGTGATATCTCATAGTAGTTTTGATTTGCATTTCCCTGATAGCTAAAGCTGTTGAACGTCTTTTCATGTGCCTGTTGGCCATCTGTACAGATCTTTTGCCCATTTATTAATTGGGCTGTTGGTTTTTTTGTTGTTGAGATGTATGAGTTATTTGTATATTTTGGATATTAACCCCTTATCGAGTGTTGGAGAGGATGTGGAGAGAAGGGAACAGCTGGTGTGAGTGAAAACTGGTGCAGCCACTATGGAAAGCAGTATGGGGTATCCTCAGAAAATTAAGAATGGATCTACCATATGATCCAGTTATTCTACTGCTGGATATTTATCCAAAGAACTTGAAAACACAAATGCATAAAGATACATGCACCCCTATGTTCGCTGCAGCATTATTCACCATAGCCAAGACTTAGAACCAACATAGGTGCCCATCAAAGGACAAATGGATAAAGAAGATATGGTATTTATACAAATGGAATACTATTCAGCCAGAAGAAATGATGAAATCCAGCCATTTGTGACAACATGGATGGCCCTTGAGGGTATTATGCTAAGTGAATTAAGTCAGAGGGAGAAAGTCAAATACCATATGATCTCACTCATAAGTAGAAGATAAAAACAATGACAAACAAACACATAGAAACAAACACATAGAAACAAGGATTGGATTGGTGGTTACCAGAGGGGAAACGAGGAGGGGGGAAGGCAAAAGGAGGGATTAGAAACATGTGTGTGGGATGGATTGTAATTAGTCTTTGTCTGGTGAACATGATGTAATCTACACCTACACAGAATTTGAAATATATTGCAATGTACATCTGAAAGCTATATAATATTATAATCCAATGTTACTGCAATAAAAAAAGAAAAAAAATGTTGATGACAATGGCTGCTTCAGTGTTGTATTAAAAGAGAAAAAATGGGTAAAGTACCCAGCACAATTTTTGGTGCACAGTCAATTCTCCATTATTTTTAACTCCCTTTCCAGATGGACACTTAGGGAGACACTCTACTGTTTACTCATCAGCATACTGCCTAAGTGGTATTTCTTATGCTTGATTAGTCACAGGATAGATCCTGGGAGTTATTCATCACTTTGATCAGCCCATGGAAACCTGTTTGTTCTCATGCTATAGCTCTGCTTTTGATAGTGATGATATTGGTGCAGAACATAGAAAATAAAAACTTTCTCAAACTTGCTTTTACAGCTCATTCATTTGTTCATTATTTCATTTTGTTCAGAAATATTTACCAGAGTGGCTATCTTGTGTCAGGTTCTTTTCCAGACTGGGAATACCATGGTGAAAAAGATAGATAAAGTGCCTGCTCTGGCGAAAATTATGTTCTAATAACTTAAAATGGACAATGAACCAGGAAATAAGTGCATAAAACAAGATAATTACAGATTGTGAAAAATGCTAAGAAAGAAATAGTCTATTCAACTCAAGTAACTAGAAGCAGATAGGGTCCATTTTTGATTGAGTGTTCAGGGAATCTTTCTTTCATCTTTCTTTCTTTCTTTTTCTTTCATTCACAATTGAAATTTTAAAAAAGGCTAGCCATGTTGGAGCCAGGAGAAGAGAACTGCAAGCCATGGGACTAGCAAGTGAAAGACTTTGAGGCTGGCAAGAACTTGTCAGGAATGAAGAGAGTAAAGGAAGCCAGTGTGGCTGTTGCCTAGTGAGATGTGATAGACGGGTAAAGTGATATATTATGGGATAAAAATAATCTGACAGGAGTCATTTTTTTATAAGGAAATGAAATGATTCAACTTATGTTTTAAAAGTGAATCATTTTTGTAGCTATGGAAAATGGCCCACAGGGAGATAAAAATGGAAGTAGGGAAATCAGAGTGAGACTTGCAGTTGTTCAGGTTGGAGATGCTGATGATTTAACTAGAATGGAGACAATAGAAATGGAAAGAAATGGACAGTCTGAGATATATTTAGGAGGTAGAATTGAAATGACCTGGTGATAGATTAGATGAAGAGAGTGAGGAAAATGGAAAAATGGAGCCAGGCTCATGAGGAAATAAGATGGTGTGTCAATTAGAAATGCAAAAAATTGCAGGAGAAGAATATTGGGGAAAAGGGAACAAAAGTTCTTTTTAACAAAATATATTGCAGGATCCTAGCTTATGTCTCCATGTTGGAGATACAAAATGGACAGTTAGATACAGCAACTAAAAATTTAGGCAATTAGGAAGAGGAATTTGGAACTGACGAAAGGTAATAGATGGAGATGAAGATTTGGAAATAGCTTAAAGATATTTCATACTATAATACTATCTTAGGAGAAAGTATAAGACAAAGAGAAAAGGTAATTCAAGATAGTATCCTGATGCAATCCAATAATTTCACATCGGTCACAGGAAGAAGAGCCAGCAAATGACACTGAAAAAGAAAGAGGGACTGGTGAGGCAGGAGGAAAGCTCAGAGTGTGTAGTGAAATGGATGCCAAGAGAAGAGAGGTATTCAAGAAGGGGGGATGATGAAGGATCTTTAATGTCACTGAGCCATCACGTAAGAATAGAATAGAGAGATTCAGCTGAATTTTTGGAATGTAGAGGTCTTTGGTGACCTTGAAAGGAAGAATATAAATCATGTTGGGCAGCTAGAAACCATATTGAAGGAAGTTGAAGAGTAATTGGAATATGAGGAACTGGAGATGCCAGGAGTAAACAACTCATTAAATAAGTTTTTAAAAATTCTGTTATTTTTTAAATGAGCTGAAAATGAGACGGTACCTGGAAGAGAATGTGGGGGTCAAGAAAGTTTGTTTTTAGATAAGAATGCTACTAAAACCATTTGTAGGCTGTATGGGAATAATTGAGAGAAAAAATTGGTACAGCAGGCAAGAGAAATGCAACCAATGGGGTAAATTCCTTGCAGAGATGAGAGCAGTTGAAATCAGTAGCTCAAGCTGACTTTACCCTGGTCAGTCACAGTCATGGCTGTAGCATACCATTCTCACAAGAAGAATGGGTGATAGAAGATGGACGTATAAGAGGGTGATTTTTGTAGATTTGGAGATGGGAGATGAAGGACTTACCTTTCATGGCTTCTACTTTCTCAGTAAAGTATGAGATCATTTACTAAAAATGGAAGAGGAGTTATATGGGTTTGTTTGAGGACATTAGAAAAGGTGTGAAATATGGACAAGAGGGTAAGAAAATGGATTTACTTGGGAAATGTAGTAAGACAGAGTAATGTGGAGAATTCAATTTGGGTTGAAATTTATGAACAGAAAGTGAAATATGTTAGTTCATTTATGAAACATTTTTGTAGCAATATTAAATTTCTTATGTAGAAAGTACAGAGAAAGCAGATAATTTGGTTAAGCTAGGTTTGAGGGTTGACCAGGCAAGTGTGACAGGGAGAAGACAAAAGAATTGAGACCATTTTCAGGGGGTGATTATAATGATTATAATTATTCTAAACTGGATTAAGAAGGTGTAAAGATGGAATGTAGGGAGAATGAAATAACTGAATCAAGAAAAATTAGTGAGGTTCATCATATAGAGCTCAGGTATTATAGTGGATGTACAACTGTAAGTGAAATGGAAGAAAAACATGTGGTGGTCAGTGAATGGAATGCTAAAATGGAGATTTTTAATGTAGTATAGTTATTGGTGATGATGAAGTCCAGGGTTTGACCACGTGAGTAGGTGGCTGAGGTTGGGGGTAGGAAAACACGGTCAAAGATGAGAAAGTCAAGGAATTGAGAGATCAGCTGTTAGGTGGGTCATCTACATGGATAATGATATCACCAATAGTAAAGAAGGCATGGAGATGGATGGAAGATCTAGGATGGAAAGGCAGTGAAACAGAAGCTAAAATCTTCAACAAATAAATGGCGTGTGAGAAATCACATGGAGATGAAAGTGAGCAAGAAAACTGGAAACTCCATTCTCAATCCAGTCATTTTACAATCCTGGCTTTAACTTCAGCATTGCAACAACCATTATCCTTTAAATATAATTAGCTGCAAACATGTACTTTTACTAAAGCATCCCCCTTACCTTTATGTGTTTTCATATTTGTATCCCAATGTAGAGACAAGATGTAGCTCCATGATTCCCATTATCTCTTAAACTAATTTTTCCATGGAGTGCATTGTAATTTTGTGTATAGCCCATTGTTGCTACACTTAATCTATAGGATGATATTGGTACGTGAATTTTATTTCTTTTCATTTTCTCCCACGTGTAGCACTACCTTGAGATAATCTATAAGCCTTATAATCCAACTTTCTAATAGTGTTCCTCCAAGTTGGGCTTCTTAATTAACTCTTTCCTACTTATTTCTGGATAGTATTTATCCTTTTTTTCCTGAAGGCAGTTGTATTATTAGATTCCTCTTTTACCATTCCTATTTTAGGCTCCAACAATTCCCATTACTTCTTTACTGATTACTTTTCTTTTCCATATAAATTTCTGATTAAATCACACACACACAAAGACACCCATACTATTAGTGTTTTACATGAAACAGTGGCCTATTTAATATCCATGTTTATAGAAACATAACTCTTTTAGTCATTTTTGGTGCTAGGCCAGTTATGTTAATTAGAGTATATTGAGCAAAGTACATATTTCCAGTCTTTGCACATATATTATTCAATTTGTTCAAGCTTCAATATATAAAAGCTTTTTGCAAAATGTAGTGTCAAAATGTTACAGTCTTTGGTCAGAATCTTGGCAGATTAAGTCAATTACATAGGTCAAAATAATGGTTCTTTATTTTACAGGAAGTGCAAATGTACAGAATTTATTATCTAATTAAATGCAAGTCTGTAATTCAGTATTAAGATAGAGAATATAAATGCATCCAAATCAGGAAGTGAAAAAGTTGGTTTATTAATAGTAATCAGATATAAAATGGCTGTCCAGTTTGTTGCCATCCTATTTATTCCCCTTTGTTGTTCTGGAAAACCTTCATGTCCCCATACAGACATAAGTGTTTTCTAGTTAGGCAAGTTGTCTTCATCCTTAATTTTTGGTTGGTTGAATATCTGCTGAATTAATGTTATCTTGTTTAGCCATAAAGAAGTCTCCCGTGGCTATATATACTCTGTCTATAAGATTCTTCTCTCTGCCCAGTTTAATACCAAATAATAGTATTGATTGATTCATCGGTTTACAAACATTCATTAATTACCTGCAGTCTCCTTTGTACTCTTCTGGGAGCTGAGCACGTATCAGTGAACCAAATAAACAAAAAACACACTGCAACCCCTGTACTCATCAGCTTATGTTCTAGCGGGGGAGATGGATGATAATATGTATAAGTTATAGGAGTTTATTAGATGGTGATTTGTGTTCCACAGATAAAAAAAAAAAAAAGCACCCAATTAGAATTGGGAATACTAGGATAAAGAAAAAATTTAAAATAGGGTGCTCAGGAAGGCCTCAACAAGAAAGGAGCATCTGATTACAAACTGCACGACACGAGAAAATGAGAACTGTGTTATCAGGAGGAAGGCTGTTCCATGAAGAAGGAACAGCAAGTTTAAAGGCCATCAGGTTGGAACTTGTCTGTTGGGGCTTGAGGAAGAGCTGGAGAGCCAGTGTGGCTGGAGCAGAGTGAGGGAAGATGAGAGTGGAAGGAAATGAGATCAGAGAGGTCAGGGTGTCAGATGACTGATGGACTTACAAGCCATTGTAAGGACTTTGACTCTTCCTCTGATTGAAACTGGAAATTTGTGAGCAGAGAAACAAGATGATCTGACATAAGTTTTAAAAGAGTCACTCTGTGCTGAGAATTGACTGTAGGGAGGGCAAAGGTATGAACAGAATGTTATGGAGTCAGGCTCCTTTTGCCAAGCTGCCAAATGACTGGTGATTGACAGTATGCCAGTCACCAAGACACATGCTTGCAGCAGAGAAAGAGTTTATTCACAAGGCAGCCAAGAGGGGGGACAGGAGAACATATCTCAAATCTGCCTCCCTGAAAATTAGGGATATTTATGGGATGGAGGGTCAGAGTGGTCTGAAATGTAGGAATAGATGATTGGAGGAGAGGAGAAGTGAGGCAATTGCGCAAGCATAGTCAAGGTTCATGGCTCTTTGTAGGACACATGTTCACAAAATGGTGGTGTGGGCATGATCTGTGGGTGGAGCTTTTGGCCCCTGACATCCAAGGGTCACCTATTGGTCATCCACGCAGACCCACTTGATGAGCCAGTGGTCTTAACCGACCTGAACTGGACAAAGGAGTTGGCTCTCAGTTCCTGAAAATCTTAAGCACCCATTACCATGGCAACCCAAAGATCAGAGATGTTATCCAAAGGGTGGATTTCAGTAATGTGTTATCTAACTACTTTTGCAAACAGGCAACTAACTGAGTATAGTCAAAGCAAATTTGCCTCTGGTTTCAAGAAAAGTTAGCATATACTGAAATAACCCAGGTAGGAGATTATAAAACTCATACCAGGGTGTTGGGGGCAAAAATGAAGAGTCGTTGGATTCTGTATGCAATTTAAAGATAGAGTCAACAGTAGAAATCTATTACAAATGTAAGCATTGGAGTACATGGTGGTGAAAGGAGAGAGACTGGGAAACCTTGTTATTTTTCTTTTTTAAAGCTGATAAATCATTATCTTTTGTAAGCTGGGGAAGTGTCCTATAAAAATACTAAGTGGTTTCTGTGCATTGAAAAGTAACCATGCTCAAACAATTCCTTTCTTCTGAGAAAATTATCAGAATAACTTGTGTCAATATACAAATATAAAACAAGTACTCAATGTTCTGGGGGAAAAATAATGTAAAAACAGTTTCTCTGAATCAGAGAATAGGCTCTATTTCGAAGATGGATAGGATTTTAAAGCTTCTCCCTCCACCTCATGGATATAAGAAGCAAAAAGAGCTTAAATTTTGGAGGGGGAAATCTGTGTGCATGTGGAAGGTGGGTGATACATTTGGATAAGTTCAAAATTATTACAACAGATCTGATTAATTTGACTGAAACCAAGTGAGGCTAGCGAATGGAATGAGGAACAAAGGACTCTCTTACACAAACTTAGTCTACATGTAGCATATTTTGACCAATCTAAGGCGTAAACTTCAGGATTTGAGACTTTGAAAGTAAAAGCTTTATCCAAGCTGAGAAAGCAGCAGAATTTTCCCTGGCTTGGTGGCACTAACCTGGCACTGTGGCATGTTTAGGAGAAAATGATTACACAAATAGGAAATAAAAAAGACTGGTCATGAAGCATTCTAATACTTCATTAAGCTGTTGACCAAATGTCACATCCAATTAGAAGTCTTCTGAGAGGGACATACCAGCTACAAATATTTGATGAAATAAAAATATAACAAAAGAATTAATAGCTAAATAAAGGAGACATTTCTTAGTGTCTGGTTAATTCTCTGGTTAGAAATTACACAGTTTGGAGGTACATGAATTCTGTTAGGATGCGGAGGTACCACTTATTTCATGAAGTGTTATCTGAGGAGTTCTTGAGCAGCCTGAAGCAATTAGTGCAGCAACATAAGTGTCCAATTTCTTTTTTTTACCCTGGACTATTTTAAGTTCTAGGAAAAACCAGGTTTCTGCATCATGTATTTTGATAGATTTGCACATGATAGTACACTGAGAAAATCTGACTATTAATATTTAACAATAGCATTAATAATGTTATTTTGTTATTTTACAGTTCTTTCCTAAAAGTGTAAAAGCTTAAAAAATCAATCAGTGCTTATTTAAGAGAAAGTCTTGCATGATGACTAAGAATTTGGGTCCTGGAATCAGATTTCCCTGCGTTCAGTCCCAGCTATCATTTTCTAGCTATGGGATTGGGACAAATTATCTAACTTTTTGTGTGTCCAGTTTTCTCACAGGCAAAATGAAGATAATAATACTTAATAGGCATCTGCAGGGACCAAGTAAATCTATATCCACATCTACATTTATTCTATATTTATCTATCTAGTTTTATAAAAGATCTATAGATTTATCCATAGATGTAGAGATAAAGATATATAGGTTTCCTAATATCAAAGCCTAAAGCATAATAAGAACTAGCACTAAAAAAAGCTAGCTATTATTGTTCTTGAGAATAATTTTTCCAATAATGATTTTGGACTTTTGCATTATTGAATTATACTATCCCCTCCTTTATTTATGCAACAAATATTGAGAACCTTGCACGTGCCTCTTAATGTGCAGGGCGGTGCGCATAGAGCTGTGATCCAAATGGGCATGCTACTTGGACTCATAGATGTTTCAGCATAGGGAATATCATATTTAAAATGTTGAAAAAGCAAATGCAAACCTGAAAAATGAAGTAAACAGGTTTTTAAAGGTGCACATAACAGGTCAAATTTAAGCTAGAATATTTTTTGTTGTTGTTACACAAAACATATTATCTTAAAATTATATTTAAGATAAGAATGTATAATTATGTGGGAAATATCTAGGTGAAGAACGGTAAAAAGGAGTATTCTTGGCAGAGGGAATAGGAAGGGCCAAGAACCCGAGGCAAGAAAGAGAATGCTTTGTTCAAGAAACTAATAAATCCATCATCAACAGAG
The DNA here is from genome assembly GCF_037783145.1 of Equus przewalskii. NCBI lineage: Eukaryota > Metazoa > Chordata > Mammalia > Perissodactyla > Equidae > Equus > Equus przewalskii. Next base: position 2,083,440 of record NC_091857.1, on the reverse strand, counting down.
CAGAAGCTGTAAAGAGAGTTCTATTGATGAGGTTGTAGACGTAGGAAAAGATGAGATTGTGTACAGTCTTGTAAGCCAAACTAGACATCTACAGCTCCACTCTGAGTCATGGGAAGTCATTATAGAGATTTATGGCAAAAATAACATGATCATATATGTGTTTAAAAAAACATTATTCTGGAACTAGATAGTGAGGGTGAAGGAAGGCAACTGAGAGTGGTTGCAGCGGGAATAGTGAGGAGGCCATTACAGCAATTCATTCACGAGATGATGGTGACAATGATAGTTAGAATGGAGGAAAATGGATAGAACCAAAAAATCTTTCAGAACTTGTAGTTGTTTGGATATGGGAAGGAGTGATAAAGAGAGCATAGCCAAGAACAGCCCTAGATTTCTGGATGGATCATCAGAGAAAATTGGGGTGCCATTTATAAGAATAGGAAATATAGAAAAGAGCAGGTGATGCAGGGCAGGATAGAGCAATAGAAGATAATACCTATTGCTTCACTGGGAATTGTGAATGTGTTAATGTCAAGAAGATGGTTGGATATGTAGTTCAGAATTCGGGAAATAGTTTTAGATGGAAGATAGCTAGTTGCTGTTACACCCAAAAATAGTAATTAAAGCTCAGTGGAAGGAATGAGATATGCTAGGGATAGAGTATAGGGTGAGAAGAGGAGGAGGCTTAGGATAAATCTTGAGGAATTCATTGACAGAAAAGGAAGAAGAAACAAAGAAAACTAAGGAGTAATAGCCAGAGAAATAGTAGAAAAGCCAGAAGAATGTAGTGACATGAAAATTCAGAAAGAGAGAGTTCCAAAAAGGAGGAAGCAGCCAACAGTTAAGATTTTCCAAAAAGTTAAGCAAAGTTAGAACAAATACATACCGATTCAATATTGGAGCAGGGAAAATGTTAGTGACTTTTATGAAAGCAGTTTCAGTGGATTTGTGGAAGTTGAAGCCAGATTGGAATGTGCTGGAAACTAAATATGAGATGAACAAATGGAGAAAAGTGCAGTCAATACACTGAACTAGTTTGGATGTAGAGGGGAGAGATAGAATTCTATCTGGACTAGTGGGTCAAAGAAAGATGCTTCTGTTTTATAACTTTTTTTTTAGATGGAATAATATTAGCATTCTTAAAAGCAGATGGGGTGGGGGTTAGACATATGGTTGTGCAACAATTCAGAGGTAGAAAATTAACAGTATAAGATTCAGAGAAGGAAGAAAGAACTGGAATCTAGAGAATGAGAGGAATGGCCTTGGAAAGGATGAAGGGTCTTCTTTCCTTTGTGTCAGGAGAAAGGGAGAAAGGATGGGGATAGTTGTACACTGGATTACATCTTTGGTGGTGAAAGTTGGAAGAAATCTCATCTCTGCAGAGGATATGAAAGAAGATGGAGGGTTTTAGTTTCAAGCAGATTAAAGAAGGTTTGATGTAGTTATTATGGGGAATGGAGAAGAAAGCAGCTTAGGTACACTTACTAAGAATCATGGAAAATTTTGAAAGCCCAAGTGAAGACCACTATTTTTTTTTTTTATATCAACCTGTGTAATAGTTAGATGTTCTTCCACCTAGATTATAAGCATGGAGAAAGTACATAGTAGGGTCACCTGGGGTTAGGAATTTGGCATTTACGTTTGGGCAAAGGAATTTTAGGAATGGAAAGTGTGTAGTGGACAACATGGATCGTTGAACCAAAATAGATGGAAGGGATATAAATAGAGATACTGATAGACAGATATAGACAAGCTAGATAGATAGAAACAATGATAGAACAGGTAGTGGCTTGACGGACTCAGCAATATTTTTAAAAATTAGAATTGCAGTAGCAGAGTGACATATCCAGAATTTTGGGAGACTGAGGTCGGACAGATTTCTGAAGTAGTTTAATATGATTATCTGGTTTATCCTGTGGTTATAGAAATGTGCGGTTGAAATGGAATGGAGGAAATGCCACTGGAGATATAGAATTTGAGGTGCAAAATTCAAAAGGTAGAATTTAAAGTATAGTTTGGCCAGAGAGCAACAATGTGAGCTGGGTGCCAAGGTTATTAATGAATAAGGGAAAATGGCTAAGAGATTGGTAGACAGTACAGAGGGTTCAGAGGGTTGAAGAAATAAAATGAGCAAAGGTACTGGTCTGAAAGGAGTATTTCACTATATGAATACGGGAGAATTTGTCTACTGATTCACCTGTGGATGCAAATTTGGATTGTGTTTAGTTTGGAGTTATTATGAATAAAGATACTACAAACATTTGTCTACAAATCTCTTGCGTACTGTTGTAGACATAACGGTATATGTATCTTTACCTTTATAAAAAACTGCCAAACTGTTTTGCAAAGTGGATGTGCCACTTTACATTACCACTAGAAATTTATGAAAGTTTAATATTATCAATATCTTCACCGACATTTGGTGTATTTTAAAGTTCAGCCATACTAGTGGGTGGTCATGGTCTCATGGTTTTAATTTTCATTTCTAAGATGTATAACGATATTGAGCATTTATCTTTTCATGTATTTATTGGCTAGACATATACCTTCTTTTGTGAAAAGTCTGTTCAAGTGTTTTGCCTGGTTTTTTAAATTAGATTGTTTGCCTGTTGATTTTTAATTGTTCTTTTTGTATTCTGGATACAAGTCCTTTGTCACGCACATACACATACTCATACACACACAAATACACATGCATACGTGTGTAAAATTTTCTCCTGATTGTCTTTTGATTTTTCTTTTCTTTCTTTTTTTTTCTGAGGAAGATTTGCCCTGAGATAACATCTGTGCCAATTTTCCTCTATTTTGTATATGGGTTGCTGTCACAGCATGGTCACCAATGAGTGGTGTAGGTCTGCACCCGAGAACCGAATTTGGGTGGCTGAAGCCAAGCTTTGGCTGGTGCCAAACTTAACCACTAGGTGATGGGGCTGGCCCCTGTCTTTTCATTTTCTTAATGGTGTCTTTTGAAGAGTGGAAGTTTTAAATTTTTGTGAATTCCAATTTATCAGTTTTTTAATTGTTATTTTTGTTTCATATCTAAAACATTTTTGCTTATCCTGAGACCATGAAGATTTTCTCCTAATTTTTCTTCTAAAATTTCACATTGTTAGCATTCATATTTAAGTTTATGATCCATTTTTAAGCTAATTTTGAGAAGTATGTGAAGTGAGGATCAAAGTTCACTTTTTTTGTATGGATTTCCATTGTTCTAACATCATTTATTGAAAATACGATCTTTTCCTCATTTAATTACCTCAACACCTTTGTGGAAATCAGTTGAGCATAGTTACATTTGTCTAGGTAAGGGCTCGCCTGTCCCATTGACCTGGGCATGCTTATAGGGAATGGAAGTCCTCCAAACTTTTTCTATTTCAAAATTGTTTTAGCTATTCTGAATCCTTTGCATTTCTATGTTAATGCTAAAATCAGTTTTCCAGTTTCTACAAAAAAGATCATGGTGGAATTGAGTCAAATCTACAGATAAATTAGGGGAGAGCTGACCTTGTAACAATACTGAGAGTCCAATCCACGAAAATCGTATATGTCTCCATCTCTTTCTTCCTCTTTTACTTTGTCTCAGAATTTTCTTCTAGTTTTTAGGTAACAGGTCTTTCGCTTATTTTTTTTTAAATATAACCCTTAGTGTATCATATTTTGATGTTATTTAAATAGTATTGTTTTAAAATTTATTTTCTAATTATTGTAGTTTACTTTTAATTGATAATCATATTAACTAATAAATATTTTGAGCATCTACTATTTGCAGTCACCTGCTTTATCCTGGACTTACCATGGTGAGTAAAATCATAGGCTGCCTCTGCCCTTTTAGAGTTTACAGTCTAGTGGAAGAGAGAGACATTGACAAAACAGTCACCAAAAAAGCACAATAAGAGAGGAGTGCCTAGTTCTTTAGGGCATAATTGGGCACTTTGACCTTGCAAGGGGGTTAGAGAAAAATTCCCTGTGAGAGTGCAAGGCAGTTGAAAGCTAAAGCATGAACAAGAATCAGCTAGCTGAAGAGGGGAGAGGAGAACAGTCTAATCAGAAGAAAGAATTTGAGCAAAGATCCTGTGGAGGGAGGAAGCACAGTGAGGATTTGGTACCCGGAGGTGATCATCGTAGTTAGGAGAGAGCAAGAAGAAACATGATGCTAGATTTGGCTTGAAAGATACTTTAGTGGCTAGATCACGATCTTGAAGCCATGATTGTCTTTATCCTGAATGGTTTTAGGCAGGAGCATAACATTATGATGATTACATTTTATAAAAGTCAATGTGGCTGCCATGCGGATAATGGACTGGAGGGGAGCAATAGTAGAATTCAAGAGAATAGTTAAGTAGATATTGCGATAGTCCAAGATGGTGGCTTGGAATAGGGTGGTGAATTGGAAATGGAGAGAAGTTGATATATTCAGGAGATAATTCAGACAATAAAACTAATGCAAACTAATAAGAGCTAGTAATGGATTAGATATGGCAGCAAAGGGAGAGGAGAGGGTAAAGAATAGTATCAACGTACCAAGCATATGGCAGTGACATTTTATTTTATTTACTTATTTTTCAATTATTTTATTGAGGTCACAACAGTTTATAACATTGTGTAATTTCAGGTGTATATTGTTATTTATCAGTTTCTGTAGAGACTGCATTGTGTGGCAGTGAAATTTTACAGACAAGCAAGAGGAGATGTGAAAAAGACAGTTGATAAGTGTGTTTCTTGTTCAGAAAAAAGGTCTAATTAATAGAGAAACATTTATTGCCCAAAAGAATATAGCTGTCAATTGAAGTCTTAGGTGAAGATAAAATTACCTAGGTAAGGAATTATAGAATGGAAAGAGGGCCACTCTCAATTCTTGTTCTCCCTCATTCTAATTCAATATATTTTAGTTGTAAATGTGTCGACTAGCCTGTTTATCTTTTTCCCCCTGAAATTTCTAATCTTGTCCATTTTTCTCCTTTTATTTCTTATATTTTGCCTTATATTTGTAATAGTTCACTTATGACGTTACACTTGTACCATTATTAATCTTTTGTTAGTTTTTAATCAAGTTTTGTTGACTGAAACAGCAATAACAAGAACAATGATAGAGAATAATTTGTCAAGATACTGGTACTTCCTCACGTGATGCTATAAACTGACAAGTAATGGGTGCTTACTGAACAAACCCCTGGGTGGGCATATTCACTTTGTAAGTGATCACTAGAAAGACGTTAAATGTGAAAGAGTTTCCCTTAATTTAATAAGCTGGGGGAGGAAAACTGAGAATGAAATAGATGAGATGTGTTATAGAGTCTATATTCATAAAATATTAAAATTACCAGTGGATCAGTGGATATGAGTACTGTGGAAAATCAGATTTTTAATTATTTATTATTATTAGGATATCTGGTTCCTTTTTTCCAGCCTCTGTTTTCTGGGGGGGCAGGAGGCTACAGGTAACTTTTATTTTAAGACATTTCTGATTTCTTAATATGAAGTGTGTTTTTCTTTATTTTTATTATGCAACAGATGGCACACAAGAGAGAGTTACAATATATGTAAGTTGTGAAGCATAAAAACAAAATGGACACCTGTGAGCCCACCACTCAACTTAAGAACATTGCCATTGCATTGCACTGTGTCTGTAACTTAAAACCGGGGGAAAGAAGGATAAAAGTATTAAAATAGCTGCTCGTCTCTCCCTCCTGGGCACCTGGGACTGCAAAATACCACCACTGTTTAAAGCGTCTCAGTTCCAGATAGTAACTATTTCATTACTAAATGTTCAAAGTAAGAAGTAGGATGATAATATATAAATTGTCTCTTCCCCTTTTAGATGCCATCTATTATTTTATTTATTCATAAAGCAATCCTTAATCTGGGAGCTGAGCCAGTAAATTGATTTCATTTTCATGACTTATAACAGCTTTTTGGATAAGAACCGTTGTTATAACTTAGTAAGATTGGGTAACTGTTTCCTGACAACCTACAGGAAAAAATATGATTTCCTATAATAAAACGCTGAACTACACCCACTTCAGAGAAATATGCTGAATTCATAAACAGAAAATTAAATCCTCTAATGTAGAATGAATACAGATATTATGGCCTCTGGAATTGTCCTTAAACTTGAGCTGCTATTACTTATGCAAAATGTCCAAGGAAGATGAATGGCCCATTGTTGAACCCATCGAACGAAAAGCTTTGATTTCCAACAGTGGTTTTAATCCGGACTCGTTATATGACTTAGAATAAGATACTTAAAAATTCCATGCTCCTGTTTCATCATCAGTGAACCGGGAAGAAAATATACTTTTTCTTTGTCCTTGAACTCTTAAAGTTGTAAAGAACAATAATGCTAGGGTACCCTACTAATATAAATACCAAAACTCCATAACTTAAAATCTATTTAAATCCAACCACCAGTTATATAAGTTAGTCCTAAAATAAATTAGGTGCATACAGGACTTAAACATTTTAAATGCTGTACATACCAAAACATATGTTCCATCTTTACCAATGCAACTCTTTCCACCCAGACGAGCTTATTGTTAAGAATAGAGGAAGGCGGCATCTCTAACATGAAGAGAAACCATGGAGATCAGATCCAGAAGCCCCAGGCTTTACTTAACGATTTTAAACAGAGAGCTAATCGGGGATGGAGTCTTGAGACCCTGGAAAGGACCCTGGGCTTGTCTGTAACTAGGAGCCTCACCCATGGAGATTGATGGTGCTGTCTTTGGAGCTGCTTTGCATTCTTACTCCACGACAGCAGGGGGGACGTGCAGTGCTCACAGTCCCTTGCACATATTAATGCTCAGTAGACATCTGAGGAAGTCATGACACCAAGTGAGATATCACTCATTTATTCATTTAAAGTCTTTTTAAAGAAATAGAAACAGTTCCAGGTTATAAGGATACAAAAATGTATCAAACTCACCAAGGAGTTCAAGAACTGTCAGAGAAAAAAGACATACACGAAGGTATAAGTACAACGAAATACTAACGTGATAGGACATCAGCGTTGATATATGTGGTACTTTTGAATGAAGTCACCTTAGTGGAATGCGTTCCACCAAAATAGGACAAGGACTGAAAGCACTTTTGAAATACTTTTGTAATTATTCTGTTAGTATGAACTCTGTTACAGATTTTTCTACCTCATTCTTAGGCCAAAATGGTTGTCTTGGGCTTTTTCATTAACATTTTGTAGAAGATAACTCACTGACTTTTAACATTTGAAAAAATCATGTCTACATGCTAAAAAATATATTATTACAACTGCAAGGGATTTTTCAGGATTGAGTATCCAGAGTGGGTTGAGAAAAGTGGTGTAGCCACATCTTCCTGCTCCCTCTGCTTTTGTAGCCAAAGCTTGGATACACCGACACAGACCAATAAGAGTCTAATTTTCATATCAATCTTTCATTCATCATTTTATTTACTCATTTGATAAATGTTCATTAAGTGCTTATTACATGCCTGTAATATGCTGGACATTGGGCTGGTAGTGGTGAATAAAACTGATTCTTCCTGGCAGAAAAAATAAAGACAGGCACATAGGCCTACGACTGAAATGGGGTTTCCTACTTCTTCATAGGTTAAAGATGGCTAGGCCCAGGGTGCTAACCCAGCCTGAGTTGCCACCCCAATTGTAGTCAGAAATGCTGGAAAAGAGAAGAAAGAATGGGAAATCTACCCCTGTTCAAGATCTCCTTCTCTAGCACATTTTCTGGTGAGAAGAGTTACAAAGGCAAGCTCAGGAAGGAAAATGAACTGGGGAGCAAGTCTTGCTACACAAAATCAACCCAGATTAGTAAAATATGGCACATACACTATGGAGAATGCACAGTAGAACGAATGATTGAAAAATGAAATAAAGGGAAGACATAAAACATCATATAATAGAAACATCATAAAGCGAAACACATAATAAATATAATATCTGAGAGTAGAAAAGTAATATTTGTCCTTGTATAAAATGAAGGATGGATTACAAATTAGTGTCAAATGATAACTAGAGAAACTTTGGGTGAGAAATCCATTGAAGCTGACATAATTAAATGATGCCTTGAAGAAATGCTATTATCTGAGCTGGGCCTAGAAAGATACATTACTTCATTCAGCATTTAACAAATATTTGCTAAAAATCTATCTGGTAGCAATGAGACTGGTGTCCTCACTTGTAAAATAAGAAGTTGAACCGAATGATGTTTAGTGTGAACCACCTACTTCATGCTCTAGTTTTAGACATAAAAGGTAAACTTTATTAGGTGGCAGGAATAGAAGAAAACCATGATAGGCAGAATAACGGTCCACAAAGGTGTCCATGTGCTAATGTCTGGAACCCATGAAATGTTATCGTATGGGGCAAAAGTAACTTTGCAGGTATGATTAAGTTAAGGACCTTGAGATGAAGAGATTATCCTGTGAACTCAATCTGACTACAAGGGTCTTTAAAATGGGAGAAGCTACCTTAGTGTGATAAGAGAGAGAGAGAGATGACTACAACAGAAGGGTCAGAAAAATGTAACATTGTTGGCTTTGAAGATGGCAGGAGAAGGCCACAAGCCAAGGAATATGGGTGGCCTCTAGAACGTAGAAAAGGAACACAACCCTGATGCCAGCTTGATTTTAGCCCAGTGAGACCTGTGTTGGACTTCTAACCTACAGAACCATAAGATAAGAAATTTGTGGTGTTCTAGGCCACTAAATTTGTGGTAATTTGTTGTATCAGCAATAGAAAACAAACGTAAAAATGTTCATGCACTAGTTACAGTAGATTCATGATGCAGACAGAGAAAATTACGGGCTATTTTTGATGAATAGAGGTAAGAAATTTGGATAAGGTTGGAGTATGTGAAGAGGACTAAGAGAAGATGGATCAGTGCAAATGGATTCTGTTAGGTTACTAAGGGCCTTGAAATTTAGGTAAGAGTTCTATTCATTTACTTCATTATTTTTCATATTATAAAAAAGAATAGGAAGTTAGCAAAAGTTGTTGAGCAGTCTGTAAGTTGACTCAAAGGAGAAAGAAAAGGCAAAGTATTTAATATTATTGCTGTCTGCTTTTTGATAAATCATAAGGGTAAATATAAAGCCTTATAAAATTAATGATATAGAATGCATATTTAAAGAACTATATTCTGACTATTCATAAGAGCTTCAATCTTCTTTGTAATTTTTAAAATGATTGACTCCAGCAAACTTTATCACTATTTCAATAAAATCATGACCATGTGCATACACAACCTACACAATTACATGAATATCAGCAATAACAATGAAACAGAAACCTATTAGTTAAGAGTCCTTCGTCCATGTAGCTCCTGTTGGTGGACTGCATCTTATACAAACTTTCATTTAATTAAAAAAAACTATCTTCTAGGACTAGCATTCGTAACAGAGATACTTTTTGCAGAAAACTTTATTCAGAGCAAGTTTTGACATTACTATGATGGAAATATAAACGACTGGATAAAGTCAGCCTTTTAGGAGAAAGATAGGTTTATTAGAATTGTCAAACTCTAAACAAGAGTTAATGGATCCTCAAATCCTGCTGGTGTGTTAATGAAAAGACTCCAACGCAAAGTCTCTGCGGGAAGCTGTTCCTTTGTGACCCACGTTTCAGAAGTGGTTAACCAGTCCAACTCTACAACTGAGTACATTTAAATCAGCTTTTATTAAGAGAAAAACCAACGAACGGGAGAAAAAGGCAAAGGAAGATGTGGGGGACGAGGAGGAGAGGAAGGGAAAGAAAACACAGGGTTTCTAAGGACGCTACTATTTACAAAAGTATAAATGAGTTAAAAAGGTCTGATTTATTAGTTGTAAGCCCCCTTGTTAAGGGTCTAGGTTCTTTGGGGAGTGAGGAAAATGAGATTGAGCAACCTCTTCCTCTGCTATGTTACACTCATCATTCTTTGGGCAGATCATCGTAATATCACATATGGTAACATTCCAAATATCACATATGGTAACATTCCAAATTTTGTACCTACAAATAGGTACAAAATGGGTTAAAGGGAAATTTAGTAAGCTACTTCAACTCCATAACCCAGTCATTTACTGCTTAAAAGACTCAGTTGAAAATTTGGTTTAACTTTGGCTTTTAAATAAAGTCTAAACAATGTTATTTGATTTCACATTCAGCAGAATAATAAATATTAAAAAAACTTCTGACAGTTTCACGTACTGGAGGATATGGAATAAAGGGGACCCTTTTCTGTTGGTGGCGGTTGCATAAATGGATACAGCAAGCTCTGAGAACAATTTGTTAATATCTAGTGAAGCTGATCAGGATCTGGAATTCTACTTCTAAGTGCTGTACTTACTTCAGAAAAATTCTTGCATATGTACGCAAGAAACTATTCACAAGGGTATTCAATGTGACGTTTTTGTTTATAGTAAAACTCTAGAAACAACCTAAATATCCATTGTTAGAAGTGAATAATTTTATATACAGCAGTCACAATGAATAAAGAAAATAGAATATTGAGAGAAAAAGGCGAACTCTTAAGAATTCATACCATATGATACCTGTTTAAAATTTGAAACACATATGAATAAAATATGTTGTGTGTAGACATACACACATACATATTTGCATGTAAAAAGTATGAAAACATGGATGGAAAGGACACATTTCAATTTCAGGATGGTGAGTTTGTCCAGGATGAAAGGGGAATGGCAATGGATAGAAATAGTATGCCATCAAACCCTTACTGTTTCATGTCTTTCCACAACTGTCCAAAGAAAATGTGATAACATTTATTAAATCTGAGAGGTGGGTACATGGTGTTTGTTAGACTATTTTTCTATACTTTTCTGTATTTTCAAATATAAACCAATATAAAACAAAGAACCATATTTATTTTACCATATGTGCTAATTATCCCATGTGCAATCTGGTAGTGTTTTTAATTTGAGTTATTTTGTGTGGTTCTGTTAATCCTATTTCAGGCTCAGACCATATTTTTCATTTCAGTCAGCTGGCCTATATTCCTGCCTAGACTGTGTGCTTACAGCACAGAGGTCTTTCCAAGATCATCGTGCATTTGATGATTCATTTGCAAAGTTATTCATTGACGATTTTCAAAATATCTATAGAACTATACTCTTCAATATTTCTGTTAGTTTTCTTTCAAGATTAAATTGAATACCCCAAATATGATTCATTAAGCACAAGCTCTGGAAAAATAAGGTCATCATTAAAAAATGTAACTTCATTCTGAACTGGCTAATCTGATTGATGGAGATAAATCTGTGCCATTTCTGAGAAAAAGACTAACTTGTCATTAGAGATGATCTTACTCACTGATACCAAGGAATTATAGCGGGGGCAGCATCATTCTCTCGTCTTCATCCTTGGGAGAGCAGCCTTGACTCCTTATCTGGCTTCATTACCATCTTTCACAATAAATCATTGGCCCATCAGGGACAGCCATTTAGAGAGCAATAATAATAACAGTTAACGTTTAAAGAGCTTTTATTATTTGCAGCGCTGTGATCAGCACTTTACATGGATTATCTCATATGATTTTAACAACCTATGAGGAAGAAGCTATTATTATTTACTTTTTATAGATGCAGGAACTAAGGCGTAGAGGAGTCAGTGAAATCTCAAAGAAAATAAAACCTCTATGCAAATGGCTATGTAGTCTAAATTAAATTGTAAGCAAAAAATACTTTGTTCTGAGTTTGGAAAATGTCTCAGCGGTTGAAGTCTATGTTTTGATTGGCAAAGAAATTGGAAAAGATGCTTGCTGGTGGAAGAAAAAGGAGAACTATGGGTATGTGGTAGGGGCAGAGAAATATACAGACTTCCAGCAAAGGGGAGTAGGTTCTATTCTTTCCTGGTAATATTGGGGGATGAGTCGCACATACTTGGTGTATTTCTCTTCTTTGTTTTCTATACAGCTTGAGGGTTCCTGCGGAAGTAATTAAATCCTAAATAACCAGAAGCAAGACAGAACAATAGCAGAAGAAAAATGGTGGACCAAGGGTGGTTTAGGATGTGCATGGCGTCTGTAAGGGGTGTCTTGGGGAAGATGCTAACGGACAACTGTTGAGGAAGGATGCGGTGCTGGTCATGGATAGAGCAGCACAGGCACACAGTGCAATGCCAGGAGCACTAAGGGAAATGCTGGGAAAGTCTCCTGTGCCAAGCCAGGAAAGGAAAAGGATTTCAGATGAAGTGAACATATTTCCTATACTGAGGTAATTTGGAAGTTCTCAATATTTGCATGAAGCCTACATGTTTAATACTGCATAAATCTTAGACAGTGCTGCCCAATAGAATTTCTTTCTAGCCCAGGCCAAACTGGAACAGGTTTATATGAAAAGGATTTTTTTCTTTAAACTTTTATCTATTTACACCCACTGCATGCTCAACCTTCTCTCTCTTTGCTTCAACTTTCCCTCCTCCTCTTCATTTACTTGTCTTTTTCTCTCTTTCTAGGAACCTGACTTTACAATCTAGTAATTACCTAGCGTAACTTTCTCACTCTACACTGATCTGCCCTTTGCATGGAGTTAGCACTTTTGCTCCTAATTCTAAAGAGGATGTCTTTTTATCTTCTAGCTCTTCCCTGTCACTTCATGCTTTATTCACAGTTCACCTGCATGCCCTCACTGACCTTTTTAGATCCGGACCTTGCCCTTCCCATCTGCCGCCTGTCCAAGGAGATGGACCTATAGGGACACTACATCAAGAGGTCCTCTTACCCTCTAGCCAGCTTACTGCGAGAAGTCTGCTGGGAGAGGTCAGGGGGTAGAGAGAGAGGACAGTGAGTCTAGGCCCCCGTTGCCTTCCCTGTGGGATCACTTCCTGATGGCTCTGCCTCCTGACCACAGCTCAGAGCTCCTGTCAGGAGGCCCTTCTCACAGGACCCTCTCCAGCCTCCAGGAACCACACACTCTTCCTCAGGTCAGGCCTAGGACTAGCGGTGGCTCAGCTGTTTCTAGCCCTGGACTCTGGCGATAGCTCCTGGGGTTCCTTTACACCCTGCCCACACCTTGGTAAACAGTGTATTTATCAGACCCTCTTCCAATCATCCCAGTTTGACTGTGTCATCTATTTCTTATTGTACTCTGGCAGAACCAATAGTTTTAAAGCTCCTTATTTCTCACTTTCCTGATTTAATTGGTCTTAGGCACTCATTTATCTATCATGTAATTATTACCCTCTTATAGTCTTAATTCCACTAGATTGCTTGCAGATTAAAAATACTTCAAGACTGGAAGTCTAAACACTGTGGTGTTAGCTTTGCCATTTACTAGCCGTGTGACCATAAGGAGATCACTTCTTTCCTCTGCACCTCTTTTCTTTCCTTTTCACCAGGAAAATGAGAGCTGAATTAGGTGATCGCTAAGATTATCTTCTGGCTTTAAGATTTTATAATTTCATGAAATAAGGAATAGATAATTTCTTAACCTTATTGATTACTCAACTCTAGTCTATGCTTTATTATGACTTTGTATGAGGACTATTTCTTTATGTGAAAAATCATTGCTTTTTATATTATATGTAAAAAAACTTAAACGAAAGAAAATAAACCTGAATAATTTAAAAATATTAAAACGCCAATATAAAAACACAAAATAAATGCTATCATCGTTATGTAGCTTTGAATTTTAAATAAAAGAATTCTAACCCAACTAGGAGCACAAGACGAGTGAAGTGCACGTGGTTCCTTATTTAATGCACGTGATCAGATGTGCTTTGAACTTGAGATTCAACGCATATAATTTACTTGTATTTTCAAGAATCGGATATAGGAAGTGCAGCTGCTTTAAATGTTGTCTCTAAAAGGTTTAGCTGGCAGTTGAACTTTTCCATTTCATTTTCCTCTTATCTCTTTAGACGCAAAGAGATAATTTTTTGAAATATATACCATCCTAAAAGAGGGGAAAGAGACACTCCACAGTGACTGGTCAGATCTTAGGGAATATTTTGTTCATATTTTGGTGGAAGGATATAAGACCGAATAATTTTAAGAGGGGACTTTTGGCCACTGTTTCATCGGACTTAATATTAAAATGCCAAGTCATAATATGATGCTTATATGTCTAAATAACATTTTGCATCTTTCTTTAGCTAGAAGATGTTTTCTTTCAAAGAAGTTAAGTGAATACACTTGTCTTATTAAAGTTCTTTATTTTGGATAGCCCCTGAAAAGAAAAAAATTGTACATGGTGTTCCATATTTAAATTCCATACTGGAGGCAACCCATGCCGCTGTGCAGTTGGCCACAGAATTCAGTTTCTGTCACGGGATTTGCCCTGTAGAGATGGCCGTGCAGCGCCGCTCCCATGTGGCTGACGGAGAGGCGAGGGCGAGCGCCGCGTTTGCTTCGCTTTGGCTCTGGCTTGGGAAAATTGCTCAGGCAATTGCTCTTTGTAGCATGTAATGCTGTTAGTTCCCATCCCACTGCTAACAGCCTCCCACTCGCAAGTAGACCACAAAGCAGATGGAAGAAAGAAAAACGACTCCTTCTGTTAACCATATTGGCCCACGTATCAATAGAGAACTGTCGCTTTTCAATCTTACCTCCTCAGACTCTGTGTGGATTCCAGGCCGCCAGCGTGGAATCTTTCACGCGCCGTTGAGTCAGGGATTACTCAGCACTGTGCCAACATTCTTTTTCTAATTCAAATAGATTGTAAGTTTCAGAAAGCAAGAAAGAGAAAACTTCAGAAAAGGTAGAAAAAGGGAGATTCTGAATGCATATTTATAAATCATTTCTTGTAACATTTATTATGCTAATGTGTGAATATGTGTATTTTACATTTTTATGGATTGATACAAAACAAGATTCTGCTACTAGATTCAAGCCAGCAGGATGAGAAGCTGACTCTGAAATCTGGTGGTATATGTAGTGTTGACAATAATCTCTTTCCGCTTTTGATGTCATAGCCGCTGCATCTGATGGAGGTCAGCCCATCAGGTCCACTTGCAATGCAGGTGGTGACACAGGTGGCCGTGAAGGCTGAGAACACATACTTTTTTTGTTTTTTTGTTTTTTTATAGCTTAGAGCTTCTTTCACAAGCAAAGCTTTATTTAGTGTAAAGGTGATATTACGGAAGAGATTCAGGGAAATACCACGGAATGGATTTATTTTTGTATGTAATAGATTAATTTTTAAAAATATATTAAAAATATAAATTAATAATTAAAATAAATATATTTTAATTATTAAATTAAAATAAATATAAAAATATATTTAATATATTAAAAAAATATATTAAAGTAACACATTTAGTAGAACAGAAAGAGAAACCGATTCATTCACCAGTACTAATTCCACTTCTTAATGGGCAAATTGCTAATAGATAAGAAATAGGAGAAAGAAAGGAAACACAGTCTCCCTGTCCTGTCTGCGGAGGAAGTTCCGCGTGGGCAGTAGGGCGAGAGATGCAGGGTTTTCCTTAAGGAAACGCAGGCAGTCAGTGAGGTTTGCTTATTTTTATTGTTCACCGCAAGTCCGACAGCGCTTTGTTAGCTTCTACTGTTTTGTTTTCCTGAACTGAATAGGGAAGTTCAGTTTCCTTGTCTATCAGACTCGTGTGTTGGTTTTTTTCTCAGACTTGACCTTATGGAAATATTAATCCCTCAAGACTTTGTGAGGATGGCAAAAAAAAAAAAAAAAAAAAAAAAAAAGAATAGTAGATCAGCTGATTAATCTTAGATAGTATTACAAAAAATAAAAAATAAAAACTGAATTTGCCTTGATAATCCAGAACCAAGTCAGTGTCTGAACAGGCCCTCAAAGCTATTCTTTTTTTTTTTTTTAAAGATTGGCACCTGAGCTAACATGTGTTGCCAATATTCTTTTGTTTTTTCTTCTTCTTCTTCCCAAATACCCCCAGTACACAGTTGTATATTCTAGTTGTAGGTCCTTCTGGTTGTGCTATGTGGGACGCTGCCTCAGCATGGCTTGATGAGCAGTGCTATGTCGGTGCCCAGGATCCAAACCAGCGAAACCCTGGGCTGCTGAAGCGGAGTGCACAAACTTAACCACTTGGCCACGGCGCCAGCCCCAAAACTATTATTAACATAAAGAAAAACACCCTATTACATGAAATAAAGCACTTTATTAACTGTCTCATTCAGGGGAGACAGCTGAAATTCTCGTCTCCCAGAATGTCTGTGTTCACAGTGGCTATTGTAAGACTGGCCGCTGTGATCTGGGGTCTGCCTCTGTCCCATGCCAGATGCCTTGAGTCCATTATTAAATGGTGCCAAGCTATTGCTGTCAAAGATCTGAGTACCCAACAAGGTAACTGGAGGACTCCTTTTTGTTTTAATGTTTTGATGGATTCATTGTCAGAACAAGTTTTCTTTAGCAAATATGTAAATTTATTATAACTTCTGACTCCTGAAAGTAATTCAAGCTAAATCAGTAATGATGATTACTGCCAACTGAGACCGTTGGAAAGGGGCCTTGGAACAGTGTCATTAGTTGCCATTACATGGCTGCAAACCTGCAATTTTCCTATTGATGCTCACCCACTGCCTTGCTTAAGTAAGTGTTTGCACGCAAACTCATGATAATTGATCCCCTTCTGTGTCAAGTGTCTTCATAACTTTAAAAATTAAAGATGCAGAGTGTCTCCAGTGGTTTGGGAACACAATTTTATGCCAATTTTATTATCACAATGGGTCCATAATATTCATGGAATGTCCTTTCTGATTAGCCATGCCTCAGCAGTTACTCGCTCTGTTGCTCTGTTTCCGTGTTTGCCTGTCTTTCCCTCCTCTGTTCCTCCTCCTCTTCCAATCCAGGCTTACCCTCATTTTCTGAGAAAATGGAAGAGGCTGCTTGCAGAAATTAACCAGCTATTCAAATTAGCTGCCCCAAATGGGATTGGCTAAGGCACGATGGTGTTCCCTGCGAAATCAGCTGCTTCTGTTACATAGGAAAATGATGTTTTCTCTCTTCAGAGATTGAGGGACGATGTCTAGGTGGCAAGGTACAAATGAAAACTTTGCTCTAAATGCTGGAATCTGTTTTCTTAATTCTCCCAGGATCAAATTATAGAAAGTGAGGCAAATAGAAAAAAAATTAGCTTATTTAGCAGAGTATGAAATGACAAAAATTACTCTTGGGACAACTTGTAGCACACGTGCACAACGCTATAGACAAGTGGATACACTTTAAGGAACAAGTTGTTTAGTCACAAGATCATTTTGTTTTCTTTAGGTTCTTTTTTTGTATTTCTATTTTTGTTATATTTCCTAGTAAAGTCAATGGTCTTGTCTTTAATTGTATATCAGGATGCATATTATTCATTTTATTGGTCACTTATAAGATGAAACAGTAAAAACTCAAATTATCCTTTACTTCAGGAACAGCTTTAAAAGCAATGATAATATCCAATTTCCATAACAAATACCTCAGAGTGACGTGTTTTTATCCACCCTGGGGCCATTGTCTGTGTCTGAACTAGGACTGTTGTGTGTCACAAGAGACCTTTCACCCAGCAGTAGTTGAGAAATCCTATCTGGACTAAGTCAGTAAATCAGGAAACTCCAAAGTCTTCAATAGAAAGAGTCCGAATTTTGTCACAAATGACTAGAAACATATGAGGGTTCGTTTTATTTCACAGCAAGATGTGGCTCATTGATCTCAAAAAGAAGGCTCTGTGTATGCAATCATGAAAGCTGCAGTGAGGCAGTAATTTAATCAAATTCCAAAGTTTAGAATATCCTGAAGATGACCCATCCCCAGAGATTTCCAAAATCGCGAGGGTTTTCTTGTATAGTATGGCGATTCATTTCTACAGCTGTCGATGGAAAGGGTCTGTTTCTTTGGAGCATGTGTGGAAATCAGTCAAAGCATGTGAAAATCATACCCCTACTTGCTATCCCTGGGAGACCGACGTTTACAAAGATGCCTAATTACAAGAGTGCACCCCTTCCTTCGTGAGTTGCTGCAGTGGGAACCGCTGGTCCATTCAGGAGGCTCTCCTGCCACTAAAGTCCTTTAAAGGAACTTGTCTTTTGTGGTTACCTGATTGACAGTTGTTCAATAAATCTTCAAAATCATTGTTCTTGAGATTATAGACATTGTTATTATCCTTAAAACTTGTCTTTTCAAGTTAAATATAAATTATTTCCTACAAGTTTAGTCATTTTATTTTCATTTCTGGTCCCCCATTCCCATTATTGTAACATGTGAAATCTAAGTATGAATTTAGTTGTTGTCGAATGCTGCCATTTGATTACTTCCTGTCTCTAAGAACAAGAAGTCAATTTCACAAAGAGTTCCTACACAGTGGTAGCTTATTGCATGGATTCTGGTGATGAACACTTGACTTGCGTACCCAAGATTTCTCATCTATAAAATACTTTTGTTATGCTCAAAGAGATGGAGCAAAGCAGGTAACAATGGAATAAAATGTTCATGTTGTCTTAAAAATAAAGCTATTTCTCATTTTAACTGCTGATTTGGCAAGACGTAATTAATGTTTAAAATTACAAATGTTTGTGGTATAGTATTGAAAAATAAGTTCTTGTTACCTTAAATTACTTATTGCAGATTTCTTTATATATAGAATTGAATCTTATATTTACTGCTCATTTTTAAATGAATGAGAGAAATAACTTTTTATCATAATGAGGATAAAAATTTTCTCTTTATTAATGCTAATGAGTAAAACATCAAAGAATGAGGTCTGATCTGATGAAAATTGTGTTTTGAAGTTATAGTTTTTGTGAGGCCCAGAACAAAAATCAACTTCCTCCTACTTTCGAAACAAACTTAAGCCATCTTGCTTTTTCCATTTCTGAATATTCTATAAGGTCTACAAATGACAGGAAATTTACCAGACATTTTAGTCTGTCTATCTATTTATCTATCAATTTTTCTATCGATGTATCATCTATCTATCATCATAATTTCTGCCTTGTCTCCCCTAAATGATTAAATTTTTGTAAGCCTGGATTATGAGTTCCATTAAACTAAGTATATAGCAAATACTATATACTAAAGAGATTCACTAAGTTGAATCTCTGCTCAGCCACTAAGCAGATATGGATTCTCTAGACAGTCCTGTCTGACACTACAGCAACTAGCCCCATGTGGTTATTGAGCACTTGAAATGTGGATTGTGTGACTGAAGATGTGAGTTTTTAATTCTATGCAGTTTTAATTGTTTAGTTTCAAAACAATTTCAAAACACTTATTGGAAAAATTTTAAGTTTGTTTAGAAAACTTGGGTACATGAATCTACTTTTTCAACTGTAGACTTATTCAATCTAAATATGTAGTAAGTGTTGCTGAGGAATATTTAGTGTCTGAAATGAGATGTTTTGTAAATGTAAAATACACTCGAGATTTCAAAGACTTAGTATTGTTAAAAGGAAGTTTCCGATTAGTTGGCTCTTATTTAGCGATTCATGAATTGGGAAGTATCCAGTCTGGATAACAGAGAGGAACCTCAAAGAGCTGTACAGAGGGAGAAGGTTTACAGACCAGAGTGAGCAGGAACCAGGATGACACCGGAGTTTGCTGCTTGGTTAGAGCACGGTTATCTTGTTTACATGGAGCCAAGGGTCATCTTGCTGGCGGTCAGGTATATTGTGCAGAGCAGGCAAGAGCAGACCTGTCAACCTGGGATTTCCTTTTCTGGGATTGCCCCGGCTAGAAACGTAATAAAGTTTTGGTTGCTGGCTGGGGGCTCAGCATGAATGTATACTACTAATTTACTTTTTCTGGATTAAATGTTGAAATAATATTTTGGAAAGATTGGGTAAAATAAAATATATTATTAAGGTAATTTTAATGTGTTTCTCTATTTTTTTATTGGGAAGACTAGAAAGTATGAACTTGTATATGTGGCTTACATATATTTCTATTTAACAACACTCCTAGAAGAATATTCCAAGAGAAAGGGCAATATAATATGTCCTGTATGTAAAAATAAATTTGAAATGAATTAAAGAGTTTGGTATGAAAAAATGTCATAAACAATTAGATGATAAATATTTATCTTTGGCTGGGTAATGGTTTAGAATTAAGAGAAAGGAAGAAATCATAAATAATATATTGGTCACTCTGACTAGATAAAATTAAAGACATGAGTTTCTGTGTGTGTCTATTTTGATACTCTGTTGTGAATAAAATGAAAGAGCAATAGTTCACTATATTGTGGAGGTAGGTCTTACCTTCTATACAGAACGCTCTCCTGCTCATTCCCCAGATGTCAATAGCGTTTGGATCATCCTTCTGGACCCTTATTCCTTTCATAGAGAAGGAATAGCTCACCTCATTCTTGTGACT
Organism: Equus przewalskii; assembly: GCF_037783145.1. Lineage (NCBI taxonomy): Eukaryota > Metazoa > Chordata > Mammalia > Perissodactyla > Equidae > Equus > Equus przewalskii. Next base: position 2,063,172 of record NC_091857.1, on the reverse strand, counting down.
GGATCAAAGATGATTGCTCACCTTGCGACCTGATCTTTATCTTTCTCTCCTTGGAGGAACACATTGCCTTTCTTCATTTCTGTTTTGTGATAAATTTCAGTTATTGGGAAATATATAAGTATACTTGAAACAACTTGGGTATACAAATCTGCTTTTTCAATTGTAAATTTGTGAAATCTACATGGCTGTGAGTGGGGATTGGGGGACATGGTATGTGATTTTTCAGCCACTTATGGAAGGATGGGTGGATTAAATTGGTATATTTCAATGACTAGAAGTAGGCATTCCTATTTTGGCTCTGGGTCCAGCCTATATTCTTTTTTTTAAATTTTAAATTCATTTTATTTTATTGAGATATAATTGCTATATAACGTTGTGTAAGTTTAAGGTGTGCAATGTGTTGATTTATTACACTTTGATGTGGCAGTGTGATGACCACCACAGCGTTAGCTAACACCTCCATCACATCACATACTTATCATTTCCTTCTGCATTGACAACATTTAAGATCTAGTCTTCTAGTGACTTTCAAATAAATGTTCTTTAATCTAGTTTTCCTGGGGGAATGGTTTGGGTAATAAAGCCCGTAGTATATTAACCCCAATCTGCCCCATGTGACTTTAATTTAATTCACTTTAATTTAGCACACACTGACTCATGACTTAATGCACTGGGAAGAATGCCTCATCTCCTGTGTGTACTCTTGTCAGGCATGTTTGACCTAGATCTAATGATGAGAAAACAGGTACATCTAGGAAGTGGGATGTTCTGCACGTTGACTGACCTGGACCCTTTGTGGAGTCAATATCATGAAGGACCAAGGAAGGAGGGTAGAGCTTTTATAGATTGAGGAAACTAAAGAGACATAAAAGTAAAATGCTCTGAACTACTGGGTCCTAAAAAGATACTTTGAGGATAACTGAGAAAATTTGTGTATGGATGTTGGATAATATTATTGTTGTTGATTTTCTTAGGTGTGGTAATGATGTTGTAGTTTCACAGGAAATAATGTTGCACTTCTTGGGAGATGCATGCTGAAGTATTTAGGGATGAAATGTGATGATATCTACAAACTACTTTGGAAGAGTTGACAAAAAGCAAGTGTGTGTGTGTGTGTCTGTGTGTCTGTGTTTGTAGACAGATAGCAAGTGTGACAGTATATTGACAGTTGGTGAATCATGCAGGATTTTCTGTGCTGCTTTTTCAAACTTTCAGTGGATTTAACGTTTTTTAAAATAAAAATGTATACATAGGCACTTTTATGTATATGTGACACAGGGAATGAAAAACGTGATTAATTAATAATTCCAAACCCCAACACAGAAGTGACAAATATTTGCAACATATGTGACAAATGCTTAATAAAGTTAGTATGTAAGAAGATTTTAAGAGAAATAAGAAAAAGATGACCTTCTTAATAGAAATATGATTAAACAATATGAATAGGTTATTGACAGAGGAATAAAGACACTTGGCCAATAGACCTACCAAAGATTTTATCAGTGATAATCAAAGGCAAGACCTTAAATACAATACCAAGGTAGAAACTTTGCCTCTTGTTTAATAAAATACTCTAAAATTATAAATAATAAAGCAGTCCAAGGAAACAGATCCTCTCAAACTGCTGATAAAAGTACAGTATCTTGAGAAAACTGTTTGTAAATTTGTACTAGCATAGCCTAAGAAAATCAGAAACAGTAAAAGTGTACTTGTGAAGATTTTTAAAAACAGGGTATTTTTTTAAAGGCAGAATATTATAGATTCTGGGTTAGGTTTCCTCATATTTAGAATAAAAAATTTTTAAAATGCCTGCCTCTTGGCAGTATTGAAGGCATTCAATGAAATAATGCCTATAAAATTAAGAGGATTTGAGGAAATGATGAATGCATGGTAAATGGCACTTAGTCAATACAGTATTAAGATAGAAACAGCCATCATAGACCCAGTTAGGGCATTAAGTAAGTAAATTACATAATTTCTATACAATAAGGAAACAGTGGATTCAGTAAAAATTGTGTTCAAAGATTTATAGGTGACTTTTTTAAAAGAAAAAGTCAGGGTTACTAACAAAAGTGTTCAGTATGATCTTAATTTTATAAAAAAATACATAAATGCTTAAACTTTTACTCATGTAAAAACATAGGAGGCTGTGTAACAAAATATTAACAGTAGTTTTTTAGATGGTAGAATTATGGATGATGTTAATTTTTTCTTTTTCCCCCTTAATTTCTCACAATTATTTCATTTACTGATATAAAATATCCAATAACATAACAACGTTCTTCTCTGAAAATGGAATATGATTTCTATTTCTTAGTCCAGATTATAAAGAGAAAATTGATACTGAAGATGAGCTCAAGGTACTGATACAGTAGGAGTTCAGTGTCATGTGAGGGTGTTTCCCTGCTCTTTTATTTTCCTATTTATTTATTTATTTTTTTTTTGGTGAGGAAGATTGGCCCTCAGCTAACATCCATTGCCAATCCTCCTCTTTTTGCTTGATGAGCGGTGTGTAGGTCTGTGCCCTCGATCCAAACCCAAGAACCCTGGGCTGCCGAGGGAGTACGGGAACCTAACCACTATGCCACCTGACTGCCCCCTGTTTCTCTGTTTTTTGTGAAGGACTCTGAAGGATGAACACAATGAATATGGTGTCACATTTTATTAGAAATATAGTGGTGTGGTGCAATCAGAGGGGCTTGGGTAAGAACTGATTCTGATGTTCATCATGGTATGATTTGAGGAAATTTTCTTTAACCTCTCTGAATTTCCATTTTCCCATTTGTAAATTGAGAATAATACTACCTAAATAAGAGTACTGTGATCTTTAAATGAAATATTGAAAGTAGGGAAGGAGTGGGAAAGGTACTGAGAAAGCAATATTTGTTCCATATCATCTGTGTCAAACTTTAAGCTGTTCAATTTAAATACGTAATCTCATTAAATCCTCATAGACCTGTGAGGCACTCTGGGTATAATTCCTTGCAAAGTTCATCTGACTTCAAGTGATGCATTAATGTATACAGCCCGCTTTACAAGTCCTAAAGCCAGATTCTGGAGGTATGTTTCCTTTGTCCCTACAACCTGAACTGAATCGCTTTGGCACGTGTGACAACCTGAGAGGGTAATATTTTCCCATCAGAACTTCAGTTCCATCGAGAGGACCCAACAAGAGTCTAGGCCCAGGTTTGAAAGGCAGAAGCTGAGCTTGGCCTTGCTGCTCTCTGGAAGGTTTACACAAAGTGAGATGGTGGAGGCTGCAGCCAGTCACAGAGCAATGGAAATGAGAGGGGCAAGGAAACGTCACTTGCAGTTGCTCTTTGTGTACAGCTTTTGTATCTTCCTAGTGAATCAGATTATTCCCTATAGATTCATGGGCCTGAGTTCAGCACATAGATGACAAAAGGAGACCCAATAGCATTCTCAAACCTCAGATAAACACATCAAGGTAGCATTAAAATTAAGAGACAGGGAGAGACCAATAATACATTGTTACAGCTTTGAGTTTGCTGGAAATTATTATACTTCTACAAGGTCTTTGCTCCCAAGACACTTGCTATACTGTATCACTGAATCATAGCCATCTATCATCCTTAATACATTGACTCCTTGTCAGCAGCTTCTGTGCATAGAGGGAATGATGCTCAGTTTAAGACAACATAACTGTAAATCCTAACCCATTAGTTTTTTTCAAGAAAAGTTCTTGCAATTCAAATTGCTTGATTAAAAAGCTGTTATTCTGTCACTCACAGTAAGAGCAACTTTTCTTGTTTGCTTAGTTTCTAAATTAGGCAGCATTTCTCCTTTTTAATTGCCCGTGCTAACAGTTTTCAGTGTATGGGCTCATATGGAATGGTAAGGTATGAACATACATTACAGTCCCATGTGTGGCTTTCTGAATTCTCCCCAGGTTTCTGTATTATTAAATATTTCGTAAATTATTCAGTGCCCTTTACATCAAACAAAATTTTTTTTCTTGTAAACAGGATCAAAACTAAGTGGCATTATTTAGGATTACTAGACATAGATTATATTATATGTGTATATATATATATATATATATATATATTTTTTTTTTTTTTTTTAACTAAAAGAGACCTGCCCTTAATTTATATGCTTCACTCACTGAAGCACAGGGAATAATGTGATGACAGAAAACTAGGGAGGCAATTTAGTTTATTTACACAATAAATAGCCACATTTGTTGGTATTTTAATGTTTGGTCTTTTTCACTGCCTCTGTGCCCTGAGATAAAGATTTGAGCACGTACTTTCTCCTTGGTTATCTGGCCCCAACAGAAGGTTGCCTGAGAGCTGGAAGGGTAAGCATTTAAAAATTCAAATATTTAATTATCTCTCCTTGGCGGTTAGGAGGGCAGCATGTCCTTTGGAGAAACAAAAGGGCTTCTGCTTGGGCTAGTGCTTGGTTGGATCTGAGAATGAGTATTTGACACTCTCTCTGTGGGATGGGGAGCAGACTGGGAGCTTCTCAGCTTTATATCACCGTCCATTTGTAGCTTTATTTTCAAAGATGGTGAATTCCCAGATTGGACATACCGAGAACCAACCACAAGTGGAAGAGGCATGCTGAACAAGGTGGCCCATTTGTAGTCAGCTGCCCTTGTTCGTTCTATTTATATTGACCTCAAATTTGCTTCCATGTAGCTGTCACCCAGTAATCCTAGTTCTTCTTCCTGAAACACATAAAAGAGCCCTTTTTCTTTTCTATACCATAGCTCTTGTCTAGGTGACATTTTTAATGATCCACGGAGGCCCATGTTAGACCGTGCAACATTTCAACTTGTACTGCTAAAACAAGTGTATATTTACACATGCATGGTAGAATAGACCATTTGAAATTATTTCTTAAACATCAAGGATTAGCCCTCCTTGAGACCTAAAAGAAAATGTGGGAAATATTTTCAAATTAACAATATTTAATCACAGCGTCTTTGTGATACAGTTAAGAATTTCAGAATTGGTGAAAATATGATTATGTATTTTAAAAATATGAGAAATTGACCCCGTAGTAGATTTTGTAGTCGTAGGTAGGTGTAAGGAAATCTCTTGACCAAACTGAATAATGAAATTTATCTTTAGGGCATTAGAATTCTTACGAAACTAGAATTTATTGGTAATTCCTTTGGAACATGTGAGAGGGTACGTGCCACTGGGGTGGCCCAAGAATTTCATTTTAAAAGAAAAGGAAAAGTCCATGGTGCAGTTAACATATGCGTGCCTGTCGGCGCTCACTGTAAAAGCACTCTGCACAGAAGAGGAATTTTAATACTTAGGACTGTCATTATGCTACCACTGACAACATCCAAATCTCTCCAGGGAACTGAAGGTCCCTGTGTGTGTGCGTGTGTGAGTGCATGTGTGCGCACACACGAATGCCCATTTCTGCACCTTTATCCTCTACTCTTCTGCAACATTTAGCCCAGCATAAAATCCAATTCTACTAGTTACAATTAGCCTTAGTTAACAAGGGCAGGTGAGAGGAAAGGAAGTAAAATTCTAAGATTAATGTTATTTAATATTAGCCATTTGGCTCATTATTATTGTTTATTTGTGTTTTAAATTTTTTTCTCTTGAATATGGAGAAAACTTAATGGCAAAGAGAACGTTTATAAATCCCAATAACAAAACAAACATCAACAAAATTCTTTTGTTGAAGTGTCAAGTCTGTCCTTTAAAGTCCTGTTTGAGATTCTTTTTCAAGCAGCTGAAAGGCTGTTCTGAGGTCCAGAAGGCTCTACAGGGGTCACGCAGAATCAAGGTGGAGGGAACCCAATGCGCTCCCACTCCCACTGCATCAGAATCACCTGGGAAGGAATTAAGACATGCTGGTCATGCCCGGGCCCCTCCCAGAGGAATTCAGAGTTTATTAGTCTGAGATGGGGCTTGGGCATTAGTGTCTTTTAATATCTTCCTAGGCAGGGCTAACGTGCAGCCAGGGACTGGAGCGATCAATCCACCTTAGAACATCACCAACATAAAACTCACGCTTGGCAGCTTCCACCTCGAATTAGGCACTTTCATGGAGAGACATCTCACTTCTCTAACTAGTGGGGATGTTTTATTAAGTTTCAAAAAATATGATTGTTGGTTAATAAATGGTTAGCTTAATACTGCTACACCCTTTCATCTTCTGTCGGGTCGTCACTTACCAATAAGACTGGATGGCTGGCCTCTCCTGCCCACGCTACCACTCTGTCCTTCCCGCGCCCAAGGCAGGCCTTCCTAATAGTCCTTGGCAGCTGATTAGCCAAAATCTTTCTCAACACAGCATTTCAGGCAGCCATGACTAATGAGTCAGCTGTCATGTGATGTGAAATCTGTATACCACTTCTGCACAAAAGTTAAAGCACTGGACATTTCCTCAAAAAAGGTGTTTGAAATGAGATTTATAAAACTTACATGCTCAATGATTAACAATAAGCTATATTTTCATTATTTATTATGAAACAAGTGGGGATAAACATTCATAAAAACTCTACAGCAAAAATTAATCAGGAGAAGATTCTTTTATGAGGGCAACCTAAGATAATTTAGAGGGAGAGTGAAGTGCAAAATCCTGGAGAAGTAAGACCTATATTTAAGTCATATTCAGTGCCCAGACCCAGGGCTGCGTCCTTGGGTTACGACATGTGAGTATATGACAGATACGAAAGGATGAATTAAGAAGACTACAGCATGATTTGGTAGGGGCCAACGAAAGAAATGTTTGGTCCGATCTGAAATGATCTCTTCTTGATTTATATAGGGCGCAACGTATGTAATAGAAGTTGGAGAAAGCACAAAGTCATATGCAAAACGTCTGACATAAAGGTTAAAAATTTTGAATAAAAATTATTATTAAAACCCTCAAATTTAAACACTAGGAAATATATTTAAAGAGAACGCATATTCTCTTCGTGCAGGGTACATTTAGAACTTATCTCATTGAACATGTCCTTTTTCCTCCTCTTGTCTCAGAAGACGTCTTAGCTCCTTGTTTCACTTTCTTCCTTAGCATTAGATGCACCTGATTTGCACACTGTTCTTTATTTCTCCAAAACTTCTATCCTTAATCAGTGGGAAATAGCCCTTTTTATGATTATGCCCAAAGTCGTCGTGTCCACGTCCTGGTTCCTTCTTCCAGTGTTGGAGATATGAGTGTATATGGGGAGCCCCTCCACGGAGTTCACCTAGTGCCACCATAACTCCCCAGGCACACTGTCTGCATCGACAACAGCAGTTGTCTTGCTACATTCAAAGTTTCTACTTAGTTGGTATCACTTTATTTCATATATTCAGTACTTTAAAATTGTTTTTCTTTTACAGACAGACAGCAGTTCTCACCTTCTATCAAGAAACTGATCTCCACCAACACATCACAACTCCCAAAAGCCATCAGGATTTGCCCTTAGCAGTGTCGTAAGCTTCCTTATAAGGACAACTTTTAGCAGAACCTGTCCTAGAAACAATTTTATTCAAAGGTCTGTATATTTTTCTTAGAAAAAATGTAAATAATGTTCTAACAGTATTTAAAGTATAAATATAATAGCATAGCAGTACTAAGAATCCATGTGCTATTTAATTCCTAAATTAGCAAAGTATTATGTCTCTACATCTGACTATATGTGTCTGCATCAGTCTTTAGGGCTTTTTCTTAATATTTCCTTGTACGTTTGAGTGCATGTCTGTGTGTGTACATTTGTTTTTTCTTCATGGCTCTCCGTGGGTTGGTTTTGACGTGTTTGAGGGTCTTCCTTTACACCCATATGTTTGTAGCTGTATCTCTGACATTCTGGGTGCCGTGATCGTCAGAGCACTCACTTCTCCCTTATCTTCCTGTATGTTCATCTATTTGACTTTTTTCATTCCCCTTTTCTCATTTCATTCTCATTTTTCTTTCTCCTTTTCACTTCTTGTGTCTTTATTAGTCTGATTAAAAAATCTTTTAATTTCTGTTCTTAAACATAACCATGGATGTCTTGGTTGTTTATCTTTCTCGTAAAAACAAACTAACATGGGCTAGCTCTGTGACACAGTGGTTAAGTTCACATGTTCTGCTTCTGTGGTCCAGGGTTCACCTGTTCAGATCCTGGGTGCGGACCTACACACTGCTTATCAAGCCATGCTGTGGCAGGCATCCCACATATAAAATAGAGGAAGATGGGCATGGATATTAGCTCAGGGCCAATCTTGCTCAGCAAAAAGAGGAGGATTGGTGGCAGATGTTAGCTCAGGGCTAATCTTCCTCAAGAAGAAAAAAGAAAGAAACCAACAAACACCCAGCCAGTTCTCTGCTCCTCTCCTACAAGACAATGTCAATTTAGTAACCCCTTGCTTTTGTGGTTTTAATGAGATTTTCTCATTCATGTGGAAATAAAGATTTTTCCACACCCACAACCTAAAAGCAATCCTACAAAAATAAAACAAAATAAAAACAGACATACTGCCTTGGAATTAAACATTTAAAAATGCTATCAGCTTAATTGCTGTATCAGAAAGAACAAAGTAGGTATCATTCCAGAAAAAGCAGTTGCTAATTTGATGTAGACGAATTTTAGAGTAAAATTTTTTTACATATCTAAGAAACAACAAATATTTGGTCTACCATTTCTCCCTGATTTTGGTCTTCTTCTGCTGCACGTGAATGGAGGCAAGAAGGCATCCTAGCAGGCGAACAGGCCCTGGAGAGCTCTGCAGGTCACACATTTGAAGTTAGCGTTTCTGACCAATGTTCCTTTAAAAGCATAAGTTTTACAACCGACTTTCATGAGGCGTTTTTCTATAAATAACATTTATAATGACTTGTATCCATTTGAAAGTAAATTTGAAAACAAATAACAAAAACAATAAAACACAATGCAAGTGAATTTCCATCTATCTGAACCTCTAGGACAGAAACGTAAACTGTTGAGTTTAGTTTTAAACATTAGAGCTGGTTGAAGAGTTTAGACAGTAAACTCCATGAGGGCAGGGCATCCCGTCTGTCTGAGTTTCTGCTTACTATTTTGCGTCCATCACTCACTGTCTGGTACTCAGTTGAGCATGTGCTCAATAATTACTTGTTGGACAAATTCAAACATTTAAAAAGTAACATTCTCTTTGATTTTCAAGATATCAATCACAAAAGAATATTAGGAACTGAATAATAACCTCAAGTCTAATACTTGTGGTCCAAAATAATTGTGGGTGATATCTTAGTGTTCTATTTTGGGGTCTTATATAGTTTATTACAAAAAATGGTATTGGATAAGGGGAGGCACATGTAACTACACCCTCACTTTTTCTGACAGAATAGTCTCATTGTTAGTGTGGGAAATTCTCAAATCAATGTTGGGTTTCATTCTCCGAATAGGAAAGCAAAGTGTTCTGGTAGATTCCATGCGGCCTGGTGAGCAGGGGCTCTCTGTCTCCCCGTCCCTGTTTCTCACTTCAGAAATGAATTTTATGGCTTTTAACAACATTTACTTTTTCTTATAATATTTCCCTCTTATGATCCTGTTTTCTCCCTTGATTTCTTTTGCATTAGAAATAGGAATGAGATTTCACACTAATGTTTGTTGTTTCACCTTTGGTCTCCTCCCTGTTGCTGTGGCCTCTTCTAAATTGTAATAAAGGAAGACCAAGCTTACAAGAAATTAAAAGCTTCCTTCGCCTCACTGCACAGACTTGGGAGGCTCTGTGGCAGATCAGGGGACTCTATTTGGCGGCAAGGTGTAGATGAAATGGGCCCCAGCAGCAGAACAGGTCCCTATAGCACAGAAGAATCCCATTTTATAGACAAGAATCTGAGTGCCTACGACCTGCAGCAACCTGACATGTTTCCACGAGCTCTTGTAGCCGGCACTCTCCTCTCTCCCAAAGACAGCATGCTTTACGTGCGACGCTTCGAAAAAGAGAGCGGTTTACAATTTTTTTTCCCAGAATGTAGAAGGAGAGTGTCACAATTAACCTCTTACTGGGATATTTCTCTCAAGTGCGTTTTAACCTTACCAGCATCTTGGTAAAGCTGTAATCAAGATTGTTTTCAATTTTTGTCTCCTTTTTGTCTTTTTCTATCCCTGCTTCCTCCCAATTCTTGTCCCTCAGTCTTTCCTGGATAGCTTTGAACTGCTGTTACTATTGTCTGACGAGTCATGGGTTTTAAGGATAAGTGGGTGCTGAAAATGCTGCCTTGTCTTGAGACTCACAGTGCATAAGGGATGCACAAGCTGCTGTAACAGACATGTCTTGTTCTAGAGTACTTATAAGTTCTCAGTCTGCTCTCCTGAAGCTGGTACTAAAGTAATTTTATAAGTCCATTTGACCCATTATACCCTGGACATGTCAAATGAGAAAATATTCATTGAATTAAGCATCTTTGAGTTGATAGGGAGCTAAGTCAGCTGTAGCTGCTGAAGGAGGAGCTTAGACTTCACCAGGCCATGAGAAATCCTCTCACTAGAACTGAGAAGAAAAGAACTGGGGGAGAAAAACTCTTTCTGTAGATTTTGAGTTTAATTTTTCAGTAGGAAATAACGAAGGGGTTATACAGACTGCATTGAACTTATAGATCAATTGGAGGGAATTGCCATCTCGAAAATAAATATTAAGTCTTTCAATTCATGAACATGAAATGTGTCTCCATTGATTTTTATCTTTAATATTCCTACCAACATTTTGTAGTTCCCAGTGTACAATTTTTACCCATTTCCTGTTGAATTGATTTCTACATGTTTTATTCTTATTGATGCTATTGTTAATGGAATTGTTTATTAATTTCATTTTCTGATTGTTCATTGCTGGAATATAGAAATAAAATTGATTTTGATGTTGATCTTGTATCCTGTATTCTTGCTAACCTTGTTTATTAGTTCTAGTAGTTTATTGTGAATTCCTTGGGATTTCTATATACAGGATGATGTTTTTGGCAAATAAAGACAGTTTTCCTTCTTCCCTTGCAATCTGGATGTTGTCTGTTTCTTTGTTTGGCTTCAGCCCCCAAACAATGTTGGAGAGGATTTATTTTTGGAGATTCTTATTTCTCTGTCATAATAAAGGGTTGAACTAATTCTTGGAGGAACTTTATATTTCTCAAAATTTAAAGCTTGATTTGGACTCAAAATTCAGTTAAGCAAATCACACACTTCGGTTCCACATAAATTTACCGTGAATTCTGATCTCCCTGTGGAGCATCCCATGGACTTTTTAAGGGCTCTCTTTATCATAGTCACCTTTGGTTTTTATTTTCCACTTCCACTAAATTCTTGTTCTTTGCTACTATCTTGGAATTTTTACTTTATGGCTTATATTCTGCCTATCCACTCTTTACTTGACCAAATAACTATAAAAATGAATCTTTGCATGTACTAGAACTTTATTTATTGTATAGAACTTCTATTTCTTCTCAGGGAAAGGGAGTGTACACATAATTCACCAGGAAAAAACAAACAAGTAAACTTAAAATCACGTACTAGAATCTTTGTTGTTAATATCATTTTGGCTACTTAATATGGGGGAACTTCTCATTGGCTTTATTAATAGATACAGGCCTGACTACTATTACCATCTTGATGGCTCTTTTCTGCCCATTTCAACTCTACTCTATTCGCCTAACTCTTCCTTTCAATTCTTACTCATCTATTATGCACAGAATTTCAGCCCTTACTTGTGTCTACTTCTAAACTTAGTTCCAGGCCTAACTTTCCTATGAATGACTTTCACACTGTTTAACTGAATGAATGTATGTTTGCTAACTGAGTCAATAACCCTTGTTCTGAAATATTTTTCTCTGAGTTAAATTGCAATAGCATTAGTTGGACTACATGTGCCTGTAGCACATTTCACAGAAATAACCCTTGAGCACTTTTTGTACAGTGTTGATGAGCTTGAGTCAAGAACTGCTGTAGCACGGACTTCACTGTCTGGGATACTGTGACCTGCACAATGTTTTACTCCTCCTGAAGGTACAAACCTTTAGAGTCGAAGGGCAACTCAAAAGGGATGAAAACTGAAAGAAACAGTTAAAAAAGTACTAACAATTGCAACTTTAACTAGTCATAAGTGCTTTAAAAATTAAAATTTAAGGCTGGCCTGGTGGCGCAGTGGTTAAGTTTGCACGTTCCACTTCGGCAGTCTGGGGTTCACTGGTTTGGATCATGGGCGTGGACCTACACACCGCTTATCAAGCCATGCTGTGGCAGGCATCCCACATATAAAGTAGAGAAAGATTGGTGCGGATGTTAGCTCAGGGCCAGTCTTCCTCAGCAAAAAGAGGAGGATTGGTGGTGGATGTTAGCTCAGGGCTGATCTTCCTCAAAAATAAAAAAATAAAAAATAAAAATGTCATTGTGTGTCAGAACATCACTGGGAGAAGTTCCATCATTTTCTTAATATCATTATCCCAAAGTATGCAACACTCTGCTATTGTCTTTTCCATAGACCTATGCCTGCTTTTTTATTTTAACTCTTCTCAGTGAAGGAAAGCAAATTCAGGAACATACAATTATTGGAACATGGCTTCCCATATTTGGTGTATGAGAAAGTAGTGTTTACCAGTTTACCAGTTATGACCTCATGAATTATTTATTTAGCCACAACTTTTAACAAAAGTTTGCCCGCATGTGCAAATCCTATCACATAAACTTAAAGAAGTATAATGATGTAACATGTTAAGGAGAAGGTCATACAAGAGATGGAGAACTGAAAAATGTTTCCAGCTTACGGAATGATTCTAAAGAGGCAGACGATGCAAATGTGGGGGTTTCAAATGCATGTTATATTTTTGAGTTCTTCTTAGAATAAATCTAAACGTTAAAACAGAAACTTCCTATGAAAATTTGTAAACATAGAAGCAAATAATTAATGTTTCATTTCAGAAGTATTACTTTAGTTATTTCCAAAATTATTCTTCTAGTTTTAAATATTATGTATTTAATTAAGAAAAATTATACACCATACAATCATAATCAGAAAAATCACATTTCCTGGAGATTAGTAACAACTGTATTATAACATACATGATAAAGTTGATTTATATTTGAAAATAACTTATTAATGCTGTTTAAATCAACTGTAATTAGGTCTCTGTGACATCTAATATTCTGAATAAACCAGGCTTCTCTCTCTGTTTTGTATCAATATGGATTAAAAGCAAAGTAAGATACGCTCTTCTTTCTTTCCAAATGTTAAGACTTGTGCAAAGCTAAATAAGTAATAAAAATAAATAGTTGGAATTAACATGTTATACTTTGATTCTTTAAATTGTAATTTTAGATATTGATATCACCAGTAAGATATCCTAAATATAAATTGAGATTGACTTCATTCAGTGAACTCAGTTTTTTGGTCCATTCTATAATGATATAGAAACATGACTTTAGAAAATATCTTCTCTCAACGATAATGCTACTGTGTTGAATGGTCTAAGAAACCAGACATAATGAAAGCTGTTTAATTGCTACGAAATGGAAGTAACAATAGTGCCATAGTAGTATTACTTGTAGGAGGAGCAGCAGTATAATAAGCATTTGTGTGATACTTTCAGTTTTACAACACATTGACATAGTTCTTATCTCATTTAATATTCAAAATGCTATGAAATCTGTACTTTCCAGATACCCGTTTGGAGACACAGAGTTTGCTTTTTCAGCAAGATTGCTTGGTAGAACTCCAACCTAAGTTTCTGGCTTCCAGACTTTCCCTCCTTTTGTTATGCTACATGTCTTTGTAGGCCAGGGTTAAGAGTCTTGATTTTACCCAATGAAGAAGCTGAAGTCTTGAGAAGTTGAGCGATGCATTCACTGAACTTTCATTTATTCTACACACACACTGTGAGGGTAATTTGCTAGTTGCTGCAAAGGAACAAAAATATATGGATTAAATTTTCATAGTAAACATTCTAAATATTTTCACATGACAGATGCCTACTTGTAAGTGAAAGCAGTCTTTTCTTCAAAGAAAAAAACACAAAGGAATTCCTAAAATGTTGTTTCTTGATAATTATGCAAAACTATGAAAATCAAGAATATTTAAAAACTTGCTTATGCTTACATTATAAATATAGTAAAGGTTGCCCTAGAGGTCAGAGTTAAAATGACTTTCTAAATGTCTACATAAGGTGTCTGTGTAAATGCAAGAAGACTGAATGTTTCACAGCTTTGCTACTTAACATGTGGTCCAGGGACCCACAGCAGCAACAGCAGCTGAGGGCTGCTTAAAAATGCAGATTCTCAGACCCTACTCTGGACTTACTGAATGGAATCTGTGCTGGAACAAGATCACAAAGTCATTCTTATGCTCTTTATGCATTAGTCCATATAGGTAAGGAGGGAATGAATCAAGGATTTGTTGGAAATAGCATGGTTAAAACTACATTGGAAATTGAAAAAGCAGATTTTGAGAGCTCAATATGCAACTACTTAGAACATAGGATGTCTGGCAGAGGACATAATCAAATGAACCTTAGCACCCTCATCTGTGAGACATAGGATCAGACTAGGTGTTTCTAACTTGTTTCCTTTTTATTATCTGCATTTATATTTCTAAATTAATTGGAACATAGTAATTAACTAACAAAATCTGCAGAGAAGTATAATATTTGTATGCATTTAAGCAATTTATAAAATAATTAGCTCCTTTGAAATCATAACCATGGTATAGCTTACCTCTCCTTTGGTCAGAGCATCTGTTGAGGGTTTAGCAAATATTGGCCCTGGATTTTAGCTTTGGGGTTTCATTTGTGCCACACTTCTTATAACAACCTCAGTAGGCTCATGCTTTGTTTGTATTCTTTGATTCCATAGGCCAATGGCTAATAACCAATACCATAGTTCTGTTCAAATATGGTTCTTAAATGCAGTCATCACCTAAAAAGTCTCCAGCATGAGCCTTGGCTCTTTGCTTATCGCATGATCCTTAGCTTCTGCTTGTTACACAGAGAGCTGGGGCAATGAGACGATGGGGCAATGGGGCGATTTGGCTCTAAGCTCTGTACCAAGACTTGAGTCTTCATATTGATGTTGTTTACTTTCTTAGGCAGGTGGTGCCCAGCAGAACCTGATTAAGGAATCCAACAGGAAGAACCTGGGAAGTGCCTGAGTGAGGGTCCCTTTTCCCACTTCACTGGCTCTTCTCTTTCTCAGGCTTATCTCCTGCTGTGCTTTTTATCACTGTGACTTGGCTTACACTAACTTTAATGTAGGGCAAAGAACGCATCATTTGCACACCTCAAAATGATCTGATACTCGGTCTAGCTATTTAGATGCTGGCTCTCTGAACAAGACTATGTTCTCCATAACTTTTGGTTTCAAATGTAACAGCTTGGGCTAAAGCTTATCGTTTTCTAGTATGCCTTTGTGAAGGTTTCAAGGAATTCACCAATCTCGTTAGAGCTTGACATTCTTCTAAATAGACCTCTAAACTCTTGCCTTTATAGGTGCATATTCTAAGACTTTTTCTACAAGACATGGCAGTTTGACATCTTAATTTGCTACTACTTTACATACATGACTAATTTTTCAATGAAGGATAGAGAGACTCCTCACTGCTCAGCGCTGCACCTTTCAACTGGTTTTAACTACTCCCATAAGAGAGGTTTGAGAGGATATTGTGTCTACGAACAAGAAAAAGCTGCCATATATCTGCATACATACATACACTCATATATATACACATCTACATGTGTCTGTATGTACGTAATTTGTATGTATCTCTTATATAACAAGATAATGCTCCTAAAAATTAATAAGCAATTGCTGAAGAGTCACATTCAATAGAAGGGCTGAAAAATCTGTTACAGAGGAGAGACAAAGATACAGAGAAGCAGAACAGACAAGAGAAATGGAGGCCAAGCATAGAGGATGCAATATGAGGCTGGTAAGAATTTCAGAAGGAGAAAGTAAAATCAATAGAGAAGAGTAAATATAAGAGGAATTTCCTAATTTTTAGAAGTCAAACTAACAGACAGGAGCAACTCGAGAAATTAAATAACAGCGACGAATCCAAACAATGTGGGGAAAAGCCTCACAGCACTCGTCCTTCCCTCCGCGCTGCTCAGCCACGTGATAGTGACGTTACAGGCCTCCAAAGACTGAGAAAGTTCAAACGCTTCCAGAAAAACAATATGTTTTATTAATAAATGCAGCAATGACCATGTAAAAGTCTATTTAGACTTCATATTAGCAATACTGAATGGTAGGAGATTATAAAGCTGGGACTTCAAAATTTTGGAAAAAGGATTTCAAGATGCACTCTACCAAAACAATTTGAGAAAGATAACAATTGGACTTCAGGAATTAGTGGAAGTTATCCAGGAATATAACACATAAAATTCCAAAATAACAGCAAATGCAGTGAATTTGTAAGAAATTGGTCCAACTTAGAATAAGTTTGAGGTTTTAGAGAAAAGTTAGAAACTTTACACAAATTACATGACTAGGTCCTGGAAATTCTTCATGAGCTGGCGACATGTGTCTTCTGCTAATAAGTAAAATGAAAATCAATAGGAAATTCTGGGAAAGATAAAACTCCAAAAAAAGTGTTCCAAAAATGTAGAAAATATGTGGCGTGCTTTTAGAAAAACAAGCTGTTGGGTATTGATGATTCAAGAGAGAAAAGAGCACCGACTGTAATTTAGTAAAATATCTTTGGATTTATAATGGATAAGGCTCTAACCCTTTCCCTCTGATGTGGTGTCTTTTCTTCTAGAAGCATGCTATTTTTATAGGCTATTTTAATTATATTACAACATCTGTCCTTTCAGCTTCTCTAAAATTTTTACACTTTTATTAAAAATAGTTTTTTTGTTTTTTAGACAATTGAGATGCCTCCTAATTTTTAATGAGACATTTTATCTTATTTTTGCAGAAAAACGAAACTATGCTCATTTGCAAAATATATACCTTAAAAGAAACACACACTAGTGACCCCAACCATTTAATATTTTCACAATTTTTAAATTTAAAAGAAGGCTTTAGGAAAGGATATTTATTGCCAAGAAAAATATTTATCTAAGGGTCAGTAACTTATTTAATTTCATATTTCAGTTGATTTCTATTTAACTTAAAATTAATTAAATTACATATATAATACATATAGGCAGAAATAGAAAATATGAAACCTATCTATCATCTATCTGAAATTTATTGCATAAAGAATTGAATAAAATTTTTCAAAATACGTACAAGCTCATTTGGGGAAAAAACAGTAAAGTAAAAAATAAACTATCTTAAAATCTTACCACTAAGAGTAATTATGTGTTAACTTTTTATGAATCTCCTTTGTACTACAGCGTAATCTGTCAGAAGGGAAAGCTGAATTCTCCAAGCTAAAGTTAGGGTCACTAAAGACAGAGAAATAAGAGCCCTGACTGGAGGAAAAACAATCTTAAATTCCCAAGTCTCTAACAAGCCTCTTCTCTGAATCATTCTCTTCCTGAAAAGAGCAATCCGAGTTGCTGTGAAAAAACAGTTAAAACCTGCAAAAACAGGCTCCAGGTGGGGAATTCCTCCCCAAAGCTACTTTTACTGTTCCTTCAAGGCAGAGATTCAGGGAGAGGAGCAGCTCATACAAGCTTCTGTCTGATGGGGCACAGAAGTTTAAAGATTCAAAACTATGGCAATCACTTTGGCCTTAGATACTAGCTTGTGGAATTAGAGGAAGACCAAAGCCTGTTAAGGTATTTATGAATTTCTTTATTGCCAAAGAAACCCCAAGGCTGACTGATAAAATCCTCAAAAATTCACTCTTTAAGGCAAATCCTACATCACCAAACTTCACCTAAAAGGAAAAGGGCTGTCAGAGCTATTGAGCCCCATCTCAGATGTGGTCTAAGAGGAGATCAGGGCCCAGGGACGCTAATGGGAAGGTGAGTTCACCTCAGAAAGCAGAATTCCAAGCAGGTTCTGTTGTTTGCCTACAGTATCCATTCCACCCCACTTCCCACTTCTTAAATGACTATTGTGGAATATTCCCAATATTGTTGAAGTGTCCATCCCTCCTCTGTTCAGCCAAATGCCAAAACCTATTTTGTTCTCAACTTCAGAGGCTAGAAGTTGAATAGATAAGCCTGTTTTGGTAATCCCAACTTTCTGAACAAAAAGTCGTTTAGGAATGGACAAGCCATCTGATTCCGGCTAACCTGATGTGAGATGACGTTCATTGACGGGCTTCTGGGAAGAATGTAATGATTCTTAAAAAAGAAACACAAGATGAAAAAATGGTCTCTTGAATGTCTCTTAACGTATCCATGCGTGCCCAGATGAGATGCTAAGAATATATAATGTAAAATCATCTGGCTCCCAAACTGAGGATAAGCCAATACCTGGGGGAAGGCAGAGATGAATCATAAGCTTACAGAGAAGTGGATTCAAAGGTCACTTCACTCAGAATTCACTGCCCCTCTGAATTTGATACTATTTGAAATATTTCCTCATTTGTCACCAGGCAAATTGGATTTTCTGTTACTTGCAGCCTTTAGAAATATCCTAACTGAACATTCTCTAGGCCCATATGGTACTGTATGGAAAGCCCAAACTTCGTCATTGCGTGGTAAGGATTTGTAGTGACTTAATGTGGATGCTCTCTTAACCAAATGGGCAAATGAGAAAATCTGGTTCTCATAAATTGTAGGTCTGAATCAGCAGAGCATCTTGAAACTTATAATTAATGGAACACTTTTTGAGATAAACTCTAGTGTGCATATTATGTATATATCAGGGAAAGTGTGAAGAGAAAGAGAGAGAAGAGAGAAGCAAATAGAAGGGAAAAGAAAGGAAGGAAATGCAAGAGAAAAGGCATTTACTGCACAGTATTCCTTCAAAGCTGAATTACTTTATCCAAATGAGCACAGCGGGACACATTATATTTAAACCTTGTAAACACTTTATCTAATATGCGTTACCAGATGCCAAATATCTTCTGAATTTTAAGTGGTAACATTTGAAAGAATGAAAGTTTAATCAGTTATTCTGGACTGAAACACTAGATTAAGTGAAATTTAAAAAGTCAAGACCATTAAGAGGGATTCCAAAATAGGTCAAGTGACATACTACCAAGAAAATTTTAGGATTCAGAAAAGCTGATCTAAATTGAAAAAGATTATAAATAAGGTTTTTTTCTTTCTTTCTTAAAAAACATCTTTGATCCTAAAAGGCACTTCTGGCCACATTTCTTAGTCAAACTGATGGTTGAGTTATAACATGCTAACAGGATGGCTTTTTCATTAAACATAATCCTTTCCTGAAATTTAAACAAAATCTAAATTTAATTATAAAATGCAAAAGTGTATAAACTTTTAAAAGAAAAGAAATATTACATAAGTTCATAATTAAAGTAACTAAAACAACATTGAGCTGTCTGAAGCTGATGAACTGTAGCTCCCGTAAACGCTATCTGATGATTCAGGAAGAACGAAAATCCTTACGGGGTCCTGAGAGCACACGGACTTTTGGTGAGTCAGTTAGTTTGCTGGCTGGTTACCTATTGCATTGCAAAAGAAAGAAAACCCAACGAACAAACTAGAATGCAAGGTATACTATTGTTATGCTCAAAGCCTCAATCAACTTCATAAAATGGTCAGTACTAAAATTTGGGGGCAAATCTGTTTGTAATTCTATACACGTGTGTGTTTACAAAATTTTCTATAAAATAGAAAGTGTGAGAGACACTGTCCTCCAGTCAAAATTCTTACCGTTCATGATTAGGAAGAATTTACTCCAGGTTGTTTGAAGTCCAATACGCTTGAAAGTAAAACTCTAACTGGTGTTTATTTATTTGGAATCTACTGCTTAATTCAATGGCTTCATTAATTCATTAGAGCAAAAAATAATTGGTACCTTTTTATTATCAGGCCATAACTACTCTCTTTGAAAACTTTAAGTAAATGACAAATTTAGTTTCTTCACACTCATTCAATTTTCCATTCAGTGTCTAAGTAATTTAATGCTCATTGTACCAGTCTCCTGCTATCTGACCGTCTGTTCTAAGAGCACAGCCTGCTTTGCGGGTACCTAAGAGTTTATCTTATTGGAGGGCCATTAACAAAGAACAAATCAAATCCCATTAATGGTTGTGCTCAATTAGTGGCAGGTGTTTCAGAATTCATGGCATACTGCCCTCAGTTAAATGGAAGCTACTGTATCTCAACTTTGACTGGAGTTTACTAGGAACTAGAAAATTGTGTGATACTTCCATGATTATGGGCCACGGAGGGACTCTTCAATCATAATATTATTATAAAACCATTCTTAAACACCTTCAATCTGATCTCATATTGTATGCATGTTATATATTATTTTAGCAAAAATTATAAACTAGCAATTTTTTTCTAGGTCAAAATAATTTCTTAACATTAGAAATACTAAAATGTTTCAAGATTCTTAGCAGAAAAAATCAAGTTCAATT
The DNA here is from genome assembly GCF_037783145.1 of Equus przewalskii. Taxonomy (NCBI): domain Eukaryota; kingdom Metazoa; phylum Chordata; class Mammalia; order Perissodactyla; family Equidae; genus Equus; species Equus przewalskii. The sequence continues at coordinate 2,042,794 of NC_091857.1, read as the reverse complement.
ACTATTATCAAGGACTGATTTATTATTCACTTATCTCAAACCAGTGTTAAAAATTTGCTACCACTATTATTCACTTCTTTAACAGCACCAATCTCAATAACATTTTACATTTGCCAAGTCCTTACTATTTTCTAAGTCCTGACCTAAATATGTTCCATTTCACTTAACCTCATAACAACACTGAGTTCCCTGTCAATCCTTCCTAGATTACAAAGGAGGAATTTGAAAAGGAATTTACAAAGGCTAAGAGGATTGTTCAAAACACTCAGTAAATGGCAGTGACTATTTCAAACCCAGATCTGACTAATTCCCAAATTCATGTTCTTTATTGATTCTGGCATAGCATTTTCCTTTCTACTTCACAACTAGATGTTTCTAAAATAATATCCATTGTAAATCTACAAACTGCTATCAGATTATCACAAAAATGTATTTATTGTCACCTTCTCTAAAACTTTGACTAGCTTCCCACTGGCTATTGAATTACATGAAATGATCATGCGTACATTCAGACTCCTCTCTGTCCACCCCCACCCTCTTGTCTTGCACTCACGTAGCTGTTAACTCTTCCTCGATCCACTTCAACGGCTTTGTTCCTCCCTGAGCATGTTCACGCTTTTCCCTCTGCTCTGGTTTGCTCTCCGTCATTCTGGCTTTTGAAATCACGCCTCCTTAAAGGCCTTTCCCAAATATGGCCATCTTTCTCATGAAATCTTTTTTAACTCCGTCTACCTTCCATTCTTCAACCTCCGCCAATTTCTATCACCTTACACGTGCCACTTTTCTTAGACTTTCCATCCACTGCCCTGTTGATACCAATATTATTGCATCCGTTATTTAAGTAATGTGATGTCTTGTCAACAAGTTGAATGTGGACACCTCAGAACTGTGCCTCATATGTTTCTACGTCATTTCATTCTTATAGAACTTACTTTGAGGTCTATATTATAAAGACAAATTCTAATAAAATGAAAAAATGATTTGGTAAGATACATTCCTCCATAATACTTATTACGTTTTTTACAGGCTGGTTTGATTTTAGTTGAGTTACTTTGAAAAATCAGAGAAGAATTGGCAGTGTCAATAATTGCATAAGGACTAAGATACATTACTTTAAAAAAATTTGTTTTGCGGAGGATGGGGAGAAAAAGTCCTAAACTGGAGGTCAGTCTCCAGTAGTTACTTGAGTAGTTACATTAACTAGGGTGACCTTATGATTTATTTTCCAAACTGAGATAGTTTTGAGAGATAACAGGATAACTATAATTCAACCAGGACAGTCTTAGAAAATCCTGGTCCCAGTTACTAGCTGTGTGATCTTAGGCAAGTCATTTAATTTCTTTGGGACTCAATTTCTTCATCCAAAGATGACAAATTTGAACTAAACATTTGAGGGGCTGGCCCCGTGGCTGAGTGGTTAACTTCCAGTGCTCTGCTGCAAGTGGCCCAGGGTTTCGTTGGTTCAAATCCTGGGCTCGGACGTGGCACCGCTCATCGAGCCATGCTGAGGTGGCGTCCCACATACCACAACTAGAAGGACCCACAACTAAGAATATACAACTATGTACCTGGGTGCTTTGGGGAGAAAAAGGAAAAAATAAAATCTTAAACATTTGAGATTTCTTCTGGTTCTAAAATTTGTGAAAGCTGTAAAATATTTAATCTGCTATAAAATATATGATGGTATTGAAAATTTATTCTATTTTCTTGTTAATACTGTACCATATATTTTGCATTTTGGATTTTAAATTCGGGGATGTGTGAATGCAGGAAATGTTAGTGGCAAAGAGTTCTCAGAAAATGATAAAATTTAGAAAACTATTAGTTGGAGTTAAGGATAGGATTCTTTTTGGATTAACTGGAAAAAGTTTCAGTAGCAATAAAAATTTAGTTAGTAACACAATAGCCTGTTATAGATTAATACAGGTATTGAATATAATCTTCAGGTTTGAAAGAGGAGTTCTATGGGAGAGGCTTTGGAAATGTCTAGAACAACTCTGGTAGATAAGAAATGGGAACTGTTCCAGGGAATATGAGTATGGAAGCAGATATGAGAAAAGGATATATGACTGTTTGGGGATGGGTAAATTGCATTAAATGTTTTAGATCTTTCTGGATCATCAACTCTAAGAGTACTAGAAATATACTCTCTTTAATGCATTTCATCCAAATTAAATATTAGCATTGATTTAATTTTGATTTTTTTATTTTCATGTAGAAATCAAAGTCCCCCTCCTACCCCCAAAGTGGCTTCAGAGGTGTGTAGTCTGTTTTCACACTGATTACTTTAATATCTAGAAGTTGTCTGCATTTCTGAAGTTATCTAGAGATTATCTCAGCGTCTTTATGTAGCATTTTTATGCAGTCATCCTGTTACCTCATCCCAAATGCCAGGAAATTGCCTGACCAGATGCAGATAAAAATATTACACACTGTTTTAATGCCATTATTTGAATTTCAAAAAAGAGGAAATGATCCCTAATTGTAGATTCAACTGTTATTTGCAGGTGCAAAAGGGAAACTTGGCTGCTTCATTTAATAACCTGTTCCAAGAGTTCTAAGGTAAATTAAAAAGATAGTAAAATTTAATAAGTGCCTGATTCACCTAGGTGTTGCCCAGAGAAGTTTATGAGTCCTTCAGGGAAGGAGCAGTGCACGATATTAGCAGAAGTCACTTCTATTAGCTAATCACACATCAGAAAGGTGTAAAGCTGTTTCCTGTTTTAAGATATCCTTGTTTAATTCTTTATCTCTTGCCAAGGAAATGATTGAAATTTGTTGTTATTCATGGCCTGGGTTTGGACGACTTAAGTGTTTCTAACACTTGCCTGCTCCATATTTCTACTCAAATAATTTAGCTTTTGCTGAGAGGGATATTTTATTACTGTGGGAATAAAATAAAGAAACACGGGGATTAAATAGATTATGTGTCTTGGTCTCCTACATTCACTGATTTTTAGGTAATTTCTTCCTTCAGCTGTTGCATCAGGAAAAAAAGCAGTGAAAAAGTGCGTTTCCATGATTGATTATATGCCGGGATAAATCCTTGGAGAGTAGAGCTGTTTTCTTATCAGATTCTTCAGTTTCAATAGCCTGATATTTTGTTGAACATTCCCGTACATTTTAAAAATCTTATATGAATTGGAAGATAATCTTTTAGGTGGAGAACACAATTTTTTTCCTTAAATTGAATTATACTTATTGTGAACTTGTCATGCTGCATCTAGATACCATAGTTTTGATTTGGACATGGGTCTTCCTTTTGCATTTAGTGTGAACTGACAGTCTACACATGCCTCTTTGCTTTTATCCAAATGCATGCTTCAAGTACAACAGTCGGAATGAAATACCAACATGCGGCTACATCTTTACAGAACTTTCTACAATGTTTAGCTTCTTCTTATGATCTTCTTAAAATGTAGTAGAGATTTCAGTAAAAAAAAAAAGACCATCTTACTTAAAAACAGAAACAAAGTTTAGGCAAGCTTTTTTTAAAATAATTTTTGAGGTTTAAAAAATTATATAGTTCTTGAGAAAAGTTAAAAATTAAATAGCTAGGCAGTAAAGCCAACACTAGAATTGGAAGGCCAAGATCCACACATCTCACATACACCTGCTGTGCCAGATTGGGATACACATAGCCTCACTCTATAGGGCACACATGTGCACACACACACATTAATCAGGCCTGTTGATTTCTATTTGGCCTCTGAAATCTATGTTGAGTATTCACGCATGTATCTCAGTATTTCGTTTCCTTATAATTACAAAATAAATGGAAACTATCATAAGTTCCCTTAGACAAGAACACTCAAACACAAGTTGACAGCAAAGAGTTATTGGAGAGGTGTTTACAGAATTTGAGTTTCTACTATTTAATGGGGCTATGGTAATTATTTTATAATAATAAACATGACAATTTATTCATCATATATGCTTTACTAAACATTATACCAAGCACTTCAACTTCATTTTCACATTTATTCCTCACAGCAAACCTGTGAGATGAGCACCATTATTGTCTTTATTGTGCAGATGAGGAAACTAAGGTTTACAGAATTTAAATAATTTGTTCAAGGTCATAGAGCTAGAAAACAACAGAGCTGGGTCAGTAATTTTGGTTTACCTAACCTAGCTTTTTTAATACACCCTATTAAAAGTATGAAAATTCATTCAACCCTGTTGCATAATCTTCTTTCTGAGCATAATGAGTTCTTATACTGTCTTATTATGTTTCTTAATATAAAGAAACCTGAGTACAATCAAATCATATAATCAATTAAAAAATCGAGATGTTTTCCCTGCAATTTTTCACAATATAAATAAACTTCACATTCTAATCAAATTACTTTCATAATCTATCCTTTGAATGGACTAAAAATAGAAATAAATATGTTTGCTTTTTAACAAATACAGTGCTTTTTAACAAAGACAGCAGACAAAATAAAATAATAAAAACTTTGACAAACGTTATGCTAAATATGCATTCGACATTTCAGGTAAATCCATCTGAAAGAAGTTGTGAAATTAATTTAGAAGCATGGTTTAACAATTTTAATGTTTCTTCTTTCTTACATTCAATATTCTGGCTAGGTATATGAGTTAAAAAGTATGCTCTCCAATAAAGTGGGGTTTGTAAACATATTGTTTATATTAAATGTCTGGTGTTTGGCACTGCTGTTCAACATAAACATCTGGATTTTACCTCAAACACTTAGAATTGTTGCAATAGCAATTTTTGAAGTACTCTAAGTGAGAAAGCACATAAAAACAATAAGTTTGATATGAAATAGAAGAAGGGTTTAGGAGTAGGAGTTAGGAAAAATGAGTGAAAATTGAGAAAAGTGGTGCATAGGTCTGGGTCAGAGGGACAAGGTCAGAGAGATGAAGAGAAAATCCTTGGAAGGTATGTAGAGGATGACTGGAAACAGATGCGGCGAGCAGTCAAGGGAGGGGCAGGGAGAGGAGATGAGTCTGAAGGTTATTTATCCTTTAAAGAATGAGAAATAAAAATTATACGGCCTTCTATATCCAGAGGGAAAGATGGAAAAGAATATTTCTTATCCACCTTTGAACCTAGTGTGTGGACCACAGGGCCAGGTCATTGTTCTTCACAAAAATGGAGTTAATATTAATATCTACTGAAAAGGGTTGTTGTAGAGCATTAAAAAAGTTAATGCATATAGCAAGGACTGAGTAAATACTGCCTGTTATTATTACCATCATAATTATTTCAACATATCTGCATTTGCCATTCCCGTTTGCTATGAATAGAAATATTTGGGAAGTAGAGAGAAAAACAGTAAAAGAGTAATGGAATCATCCTGATCTGAGACACTTGTGATAGCAAAGGTCTAAATAGATATTTTCACTTTTTGTTTATACTTTCAATGTAATGTTTCAGGAAAAATAGCAACATTCCTTTTAAAGTATTACAGATAACATTTGCAAGAGAAAATATTGCAGGATTGTCTCTTATAGGAAGAGTTTTTAGTTTGTACATTTTAAAACAAAAGATATTAACTAGGTAAATAAGATAACTAAAAGTTAGTTTATCTTCACTTATAGTTAGTTTGTTTTCTCCTGGGATTATTTGAAGAAATATTGGAAAAAAACGCTGGAACTCAGACAAATATCTTTTAATCATAAAATAAAGGGCATAGAAGAATTAGATTTACCTCTTAAATGGAAGATCTTTTGAAAAATCATCTAAACTAGTGGAAATTTGGGTGAAGACATTAATAGTAGTTTATTGAAAAAAGTCCTCTAAGCTTATTTTCCAGTAAGCAAAAGGTCATGAAATGCTTATACACAGTAAATTATAGGCTACTAAAATGTTACCTGTCTTCGTGACAATATTTTAGTTTGTTGTCATGATGAGAAAGCTAATCTCTTGCTTTTGGAAAGAAGACTAATATTGCTAGCTATTTGCCAGATATGATATTTTAAAATATCCTATTTCGTTCTTATCTTAAAATGATTAATATTATGCCATTATCAAGTACACAAAGCTATAGAAATGTTATATATATGCGTTAACTAGCTTAATGCATTTGGAACAAAATCTGCATTACTGAAATCTAATCATTTTAGATTCAGACTGCAAGGGGTGTTCTGTCAAGTGAAAAACACGAATCAAGCAATCTGAAGGCAATGTGTAACCTACCAAATTATCCATTGGAGGCTATGTTCTTGATTTTGTATAAGCAAAACATCTTGAATTAGACATGCAATGTAATCAACAAGTCTCTTAATGTCATGGTTTTCCATAAGGCTCTTCCTTGTGTTTGCACAGCTGCTTTCTGGAGACCTGTATATTACATTCCCTTACATTATTGTCACTGCTGTTTTAAACCTAGTGACCATTTCCAGGAAGAAAGTTGCTCGCACAAATGTTTGATCTTACTAAAACTTGACCCACTGTTACTGTGACTTCATTAAAAAGGAAAAAATATTTGTGCAAATTTTAGCCCAATGGATATAGTATAGTATATTCCAATATGTAGTTTCATTCAGTCATTTTGTTAGAAATATTATGTTACGGGGCAATTGATTTGTAGATTGATTTTATTGCCCTTGAAGAAATATCTCATATTTCAATATCAAAAGCTCAAAATAAAATTGATGGGTAGGCCAATAATGATATGAATTTAATACAATATTACATAATTGACTTTTCAAGCATATACACTTTTAATAAAACACACTGAGGCCAATAAACTTTGTATTAGCAACCAGCAGACAATTAGAAAGACACTGCACTGCTGGATTCCTACCTAGGGAGTTTGCAGTCTGAGTTTTCATGTTCGTCTTCATGGTCTCACTTCTGTAGTCGACCATTTCCCCTGCTCATCAGTTACCCTAGGACAAGATATGTATTCTAGAACTACATACAGGACCCTTCTTCATCTGCTTCTAGCCTCATCTTTCTAAGGGTTATCACCTGCCCCTCCTCTTCCAGTGTCCCATGTTACTGCCACAGTGAATTTATCACTGTCTATGAATGTTTTAGGTTCTTCCATGCTTTTGTGCCTTTTCATGAGAAATGATCCTTCAAAAAATCCAACTCGTATGTCACTTCCTCTTTGAAGCCTTACTGGACTTCCCACCTGACGGAGAAGTTCACACATCTCATAAAACTGTGACTGTGAAGATGTGATGCATTCTTGTTTTGACCACAAACACACACACACACATTTCTGTTACTGGAGAGGAACGTGGAAAGAGCCTCAAAGCTTTTTCCTTGTGCTTTTATGCTGAACAAGTTGACGGTGCTTATAACTAACCAAACCAATCTTATCAGACACGACTTTCCATTTGCTTTGGTGTCGGGCATCTCATAGATTCGGTGTACTAACTTTGTTGGAACTCCTGTTTATGTTCTCACACATGTCACAAGTAAAAACTTTTAAAAAATATAAATCTTGGATAAAATGATCATACAGTGTGGATCTAAGCCAATCTCTTAGGGATGATGAATTTTTAAGGCAAATGACCTGGGGAAAATATCTGCAGCATTTGTGACAAAGGGTAGACATGAAAAACACATACTCGATAACAAAAAGATGAGAAAACTTAGTGAAACATAGTTAAATAAAATGACCAAGGACTTAACAAGTAGAGAAACAAGTTTAGCCAAAATTTAGTTGGCATTCAAGATATAAACATTAAAACAGGTGGTCATGGGGTGGAGGTCAGCCAAAGATAAATATTTAAAATATTCTAGAGCCAGAGTTTGCAAGATAGCTAAATGTTGTCTATTACTGATGGGAATATAATTTTTTTCTTTTTACAAATTTACTGGAGGAAAGTTTAGCAATAGTGTTAAAGGTCTTAAAATACAAAATTTTATCCTAAAATTCTAATTTTGGAAAGTAATCTAAAAGAAGCAGAGATGTATAAAAATATTGGTTGGGATAATGCTCTTCAAAGCCTTGCTTTCAGATAATGATATTTGGAAAAGAGTGATGGACTATGGACATTGATTAAAACTATTATTTACGAAGAATATTTGATATCATGAAAAGGTCCATGTTATTTCACCAAACAAAAAAGAAAATGATTAGTATCTCATATTTATATAAAAATGAAGATGCATAGGAACACTGAAATAATATTCACACACAGTAACTTGGTGATGGGATTATGGGTGATTTTTATTTTCTTAAGCATATTCTTTTCTTTCTTTTCTAAATTTTCTACAGTAAATATATATTACATTTAGCACCAAAATATTTAAATGATTAATCACCCACATGTTTATTCTTTTCTTTGCTAGGACAAAAACAAATGAAATTTTATTTTAAGGGGATCTATTACCATACAGTTCTATTAGAAGATTTATTTAGTTGACTAAGTAGATGACCCAAAATAATGCATAATTAATTTGCTTTCTGAAAATTAAATTTAATTTTAAACATACAGAAAAAGAACAATGATGTTTGAAGTTAGCTGCTACAAACAAAATATTATGTGGGGTCAATTTACATATTTTCTGTATTTTCAATATTTTCTAGTGTCCCAGTAAAGTACATGGTGGAGGAGATTGCCTGAGAAATTGTTGAAAGGATAGGAAATAGTTTAATTGGGTAGGATAGAACCTGTCTTCTTGAGCATCAATCACAGCATTTGGATGTTCTCTCATACGAGACCCTGAGATCCTGGGTCATATAACTGAAGAAATCCTTGATTCCTACCCAAAGTGGAACAACGAAGTTGTGTTTGAAAATGCTCTTGACGCAGGATATCTATACCTGTATCTGTAGCCATATCTTTATATCTTTGTCCACATCTATATGTATAAGCCAATTAATGCTTATCATATGTAATCTCTAGACCCTAGTTAGCCAGTCACTGCCTATCAAGAGATAAGCCTGGAAGACTTAAATCCCATAATTTTTCCCAAAGTAAGTAGGGCATCCTTTCTGCTTGTGACATTTAGGTCATGATGTGTAATGCTGTAGTGTAGAATTCTGGGAAGGAGCCGAAAAGTGACTCCCTATTGGACCTAACATTTTGTGTAACAGTGAGCTTCTCTCCTCCGCTGACTCCCATCACACAGGCACCGTAAGCTCCAGCGTTCCCACTTGAAGGAGTTCTACAAGTAGGGAAACTGCAGTCTCTAAATCTAGAATCTTTGCAGCAGGCTTGCGATTTTGCCTGGCAAACCAAGTAACATGAAATGTTTTCTGATGTATAAGGTACCACTCACTACTTTAGAGGTGGGGGGAAATGAGCTGGATGAATGGCTGTTATGATTTGTTTACGATTTTGACAGAGGTATAAATAATTTTGTTTGGGCACATTTTTACAATAGTGGTATCTCTGCTCCTTTGACTGGTGGCTAGTACTCAGACATTGACAAACGGAATTTTCTAATAGTGCTCCCAAAAGACAATTTCCTTTTGTCTTTCCTTCCTTCATCATTTCTACTATATATGATAAATCAGGAAAAAAAAGGAACTATTTTTGTTTTTCTTTGTAGGACTTCTTTTGTTTTAACCTCCTGAATTATTTTCCTTTCAATTCTCCCTCAAAAAATGGACAACATCAAAAGTTTACCATTGCCCAGATGATCTTCCTGTCTCTGGACTGCGACGGATGCTATCACTGTTCCCTGTGGTTCTTCTTTTTTTTCTCTCTTAACAGTGTACTTGAGTGTTTCTCTATTCTAACAACAGCAACCAGACTCCCCTCCCTGATAGCCTTTTCCAACTGTACTTAGTCGAGTTCTTTAAAGTTAGCCTAACTATAATTGTTCCACTGCACACACATTACTCTTTTGGAACTGTCCTCTCAAATAAGTCAGTGAACTCAATGACTTGTCACCACTCTTGAAATCTCTTTATAAGTTGAGTTTATGGAATGTAACTTAAAAAATTACTTCCAGGAATTTTGTAAAATTTCCTTTCACATTTGTTTCTCTTATTGCTCCTGTACTGTGTCCTTCATGGATCCTCCTCCTCCTCCTCCCCACTCTGCCTTCCAAATGTAAGTTCCTCAGAGGTTCTCAAATATTAGGCTCTGCAATCTTCCCTTTTTTGATGCTTTCCATTTCAGTTCCTGAAGCCATCTTTAGTCTTCATTTCCAGAACACTTTCTTCTTTAGTTTGCTGCTTGTTGGTCTGTTTTGTTTTGTATCTGTACCTGGTTTACTACCATTTCTTTACATTTAGACCCCATATGCCCTAATACTCTTTATATTTTTACATCTATCATAATTGGATGTAAAATAGTTCATCAAATTGAATTCCTTATTCATTTTCTTAACAGTGTATTATGAAGAGCAGAAGTTTCTTTGTTTGTTTGTTTTCGTGTTTTTTTGCGGGGAAATATTTGCCCTTAGCTAACATCTGTTGCCAATCTTCTTTTTCCTCCCCAAAGCCCCAGTATATGGCTGTATATCCTAGTTGTACATTATTCTAGTTCTTCTATACGAGTCGCCACCACAGCATGGCAACTGCCAGATAGGTGGTGTGCTTTTGCAACTAGGAAGTGAACCCCGGCTGCCAGAGCAGTGAGCACCCAACTTTAACCACTAGGCAATCAGGACTGGCTCGAGCAGATGTTTTTAGTTTGGGAAAAGTTGACTTCATTCATTTCTTATTTTATTGATTGTGCTTTTGGTGTCACTTCTAAAGATCTATGCCCAATCCAAAGTCACAAAGATTTCTTCCTACATTTTCTTTCAGAACCTTTATAGTTTTAGGTTTTATGTTAGATCTATGACCCCACTATGAATTTATTTTTGTATATAATTTGAGGTATGGAACAAACTTCATTTTTTTTTTTGCACGTGTATATCCAATTATTAAAGAACCATTTGAAAGGATTATTCTCCACTAAATTGCCTTTGCACTTTTTATAAAAATCAGCTATCTATATATGTGTGGGTCTATTTCAGAACTTCTTATTCTGTTCATTTTATCTATTTGTCTACCTTTATTCCAATACCAGACTGTTTTGACTATTGCTGCTTTTTAATGTCTTGAAATCAGTAATGTTGGTCTTCCAACTTTCTTCTTTTTCAGAGTTGTCTTGTCTGTTCTAGCTCCTTTACATTCCAGCTCTTCAGCAGCTTTTCCTAATGTTAACATCTTATATAGCACTGGCACATTTATCAAAACAAAGAAATTAGCATTGGTACAATACTATTAGTTGAACTATAGATTTTAGTAGAATTTCACCAGGTTTTCCATTAATGCCTTTTTATTGATCCAGGATCCAGTCCAGGATACAACATTGTCTTTAGTCATTATGTTTAGATTTCTCCAGTCTGTGACAGTTTCTCTGTCTTTCCATGTTTTTTTGTCACTTTGATACCTTTGAAGAGTACTGGTGAAGTATTTTGTAGAATTTTCTTCAGTTTGGGCTTCTCTGGTGTTTTCTCATGATAAGATTGGGTTCACGGATTTTGGGGAAGTGTACTATCCTTTTTATATATTGTTGGATTTGACTTGCTAAAATTTTGTATGGAATTTTTGCATCTATGTGAGGAATATTGTCCTATAGTTATTTTTAAAAAAATATAATAATGTTTTTGTTTGAATCTGGTATCAGAGCAATGGTTGATTTATGGGACAAATTAGGAAGAAATTTTTCCATCTTTAATTTTCTGGAAGAGAGTATGCAGAATTGCAGAATTCTTCCTTAAATGTTTGGTGGAATGAACCAGTCAAGCCATCAGGGTCTGGTGCTCTCTTTGTGGGAAGGTTTTAAACTCAAATTTACTTTATTTAATAGGAATAGGGATCTTCAAGTTTACTATTTATTTCTCGAGTGAGCTTTGGCAATTTGCACTACAAGAAATATGGAAATACAATGTATAAAGCTGTGTGGGTGCTGACAAAGCAGAATTTAGGAGGGGAAGACATCTGCAGCATTAAATGACTATGTCAGAATAGAAGTAGTTCTCAAATCAATATTAGCTTGCTTCTTAAGCAAGTAGAATCATGGGAACACATTAAACTAAAATTAAGTAGAAGGAAGAAAATAACAGAGGTTAGAAGAGGAATCAATAAGATAGGTACCAGAAAAGCAAAGATACCAAAAGCTGGTTCTTTGAGATCAATGAAATTGAAAACATTTAACCAGCCATAACAGAAAAAAAGAAAAGACATAAATGACAAACATCAGGAATGAGAGCACTGACATTACTACAGACTCTACAGATATTAAAAAGGATAATAAGATAATACTGTAAATAATATTCTACCAACATATTAGACAACTCAGGCGAAAGGGACATATTTTCAAGTGCACATGGAGCATTCACCAAATGTTTTGGAGTGGAATGTCCTGTGAACATCAATTGGGTCAAGTTAGCTGATAGTATTTCTCAAATCTTATATATCTTTACTGATTTTCTGCATGTTTCTACCCATTAATAAAAAAGTTATTGCTATTTCCAATTATAATTTTCTATTTGTTAGAAATGTGTTTTAAAAAGGGAGTAGAAGGAAGGGGCAAAGAATATCTGTGAACTGAAAAGGGAAATGAAAGATCCAAAAGAACTAGACATACAAACTGCCGCCTTTCTTTAATTACTAGGCATTTGTATTTCTTTTGTACAAAATTTTTCAATAATTGCTAATTTTTGTAATTGGATGTTTGTGTTTTTATTGAATTGTTAGAGCCTAACAATTCAATTATACCTAAAGTATCTATGGTCATATATATCCTGTTAAATGTTGGTATTTAAGAAAATTCTTGATCCATATGTATTGACTAAGTAAAGATTGACTTAACTGAACTTTCTGAATTTTAATACATTATAGATTCTATTAGGTTTTCTATATTCTAAATTGGGTTTTGAATCATATAGTAAACATACAGAGATCACTTAATTTCTGCCTTTTCAACAGTTATGCACTTTTTTTCTGTTTCCTTTTTTGGTACATTGGCCAGATCTTCCCAAACAACATTAAATTGTAGTAACGGTAGTTGATATGCTTGTCCACTGTCAGTCTATACTGGGAGTAGCCCATATTTTAATAGCAACTGAATTATTTTATTTTGCTTTCGGATACATGTTTATTTTCATTAAATAAATAGCTTTGTCTTAGTAATTTAGTGATTTTTATGAGGAATGGAGGTTGGATTTTATAAAATGACTTTTTTGAGCATCCATTAAAATTTTTTTGTAAATTATGAGCATGACAAATTGTAATGTTTCCTAATAATAAATAACCATCACATTGTTTGAATAAGATCAAGTTTGTGACTTGATTATTACATTATTGTGATGTTAATTGTTTTATTTTATTTAGAATTTTGCATATGGTATAAATGATATCACTTTATTATTTTCCTTTTGATTTTGAACTATTTTGTCATGTTTTAATGTCGAATTATGTAAAACAGTTTCACAGAACAAATTCAGAATATTTCTATATTTATCATATTATCAAAATGTTCATATAATATTATAAATTTCTCTTCATTGAAAGTTTGACTATAAAAAGCTCACAGTTTAACTGTAAAAAGAACTTTGGCAAAGACTATTTTGTGAGTCAATTCTTTCATAAGTGGTATTCATTTTTTTCCATGGTTAGAGCTTCATTCAAATTTCCACCACTTCTTTGCTTATCTTTAATATTTATGTGCATATAAATAGCAAAACATATTCTTTGAAATGACAATGTCATTTGTTGAAAGTCTGAAAGTAAAAAAGTTCAGAAATGTTATTTTTCTCTGGTTTTTGTCTTAAATAGATTCTTGTTGGTTCCATTTGTTTTGAATTCCTTTATTCCTCTCCATATGATGGCAGGATTTCACAGTGCATTCTTCTCTTTTTGTTCTTCTTTTTGGTTTTCATTGCATCTGTGTGCCAGAACTTGGTTCATCCTTTAATGTTTCACTTCTCAGTGTGATTTTGTGTCAGACGTGTCTTTTCAAATTAGCATCAAGTTATGCATTTTTAAACTTTCTGTTGAACTTAGGAAACAGAAAAATACACATAGCATAAGTGTTAGAGCTCAATTATCACAAAGTGAATTCACCCATAGTCATCATCCAGGTTGAGAAACAGAACATTATCACCATCCTCAAAGCTTTGTGCTCCCTCCTAATCTCTACTCTGCAAACGTATTACTAGCTTGACTATTAACACCATAGTAAGTATGAACTTATTTTGTACTTGCATACATAAAAGTTTGAAGCATTTTTGTAATACGATTCTTTTCATTCATCATTTTATATGTGAGATTCATCTATGTAGTTGCATGTTCCTAGGTTTTCTGTTTACTTTCATTGTTTTTTGGTATTTTATTGAATGAATATATCACAATTTATTTATATATCTGCTTTTGATTATCAGTTAATTCTACTTTGGAGCTATTATGAATAATGCTCCAATGTACATCCTAGTACCTGTATTTCAATGCAAATATTTATGCATTGAATGCCTGTTGGAATGTACCTAGGAGTGGAATATAATATATATATGTGTATATATGTATTATATTGACTAGTATATCATATACACTTGTATTATATATGTGTATTATCATATATCACATATATTTATTATATATGATATATGTATATATGCATTACGTATATGTATTATATATGTTATATGTATATATGTATTACATATATGTATTATATATGTGATATGCTAATTAATCTGCATAATCACCAGTCCTTGGCTTTGTCAGTTTTCACTTTATTTTAGCCACATTCTGACAACGTGTAGTAGCATCTCTCTGTAGTTTAAATATACACTTCACCAGTTTCTAATGAGGCTGCCTTTTTTCATATGCGCACTAGCATTTGGATATCCTCATTTGTGAAGTGCTTGTTCACGTATTTTGCCCACCATTCTAATTACATTATTTGTCTTTTTCTTAGCAACATGCAGACGTTATCATGGATATGAGTCTTTTTTAAGATATGTGTATTATAAGTATTTTTTCACATTCTTTGATTTGCCTTTACACTTTCTAAATATTTCTTTTTCCTGATTGGGAGTTCTTGATTGCAATTTACCAATTTTTAATGGGTAAATTTTATGGTCCATTTAAGAAATCTTTGCTTACCTCCAGGTCACGGAGTTATTTTATATTACCATTGAGAAGCTTGTTAGGGTGCCACACAATATACAGAGGGGCGTACTGTTCCCTCCACTCTTTAAAACATTGGACTTTGTCAAATCACACCACACAAAATCTAACTACAAAAAGTAACTTCAGTGTCTACTACGCATGCAGACATAAGCAAAATGAAGGAAATGCCTGGATGAGCAGCATCTGTATCTCCCCAGCAAGAGTTTGCTCTTGGATGTCTGGCAGAGGAGAAGGAAGAGAGTGAGTGAATTTGTGTGGGCAAGATACATAGACGATAATATAATAATACATTAATCTAGATGAGATGCCCCTATATCATAATCTGAAATCATGGAATTGAGGAGAAAAAGGTGAATTAAGATATGGAAGAGGTAAAATCAACAAGTCTTGGTGTTGAAATAGTTTTGGAAGGTGAAGCTGTCCCAGATGATTTCAGAGATTCTGAGGTAGATGACTAGGTTTTAGGAACCAAGATAGAAGAAGAAGAAAAGGAAGATTTCTCTGGAAACAGAAATAACTTTATCGAGTTTTGCATGTTTTGTGTTTGAATTGTCTTTGGGACTTTTGGATAGAGAAGTCTGATGACTATCTGGAAATCTAATTTTGAATCTAAAGAGAAAACCAGGACTAAAGACAAAAGATTGGGAAGCTATTGGCTTGTAAATAATGTTGTTGATACTTGGAGAATTTCAGAAAAAATGACTCAGGACTTGAAAACCAGTGAATTAAGATACCAATAACATATATTTTAAAATAAGTGTAAAGAAGATTCAATATGTGAAAAGAGACCTTGACATAAGAGAAAACATTCTAACAGTAACAGAAGCGATAGTAAATTAATTGAGTATTTGGCTTGTATGATGAATAATTATGCCTATCAGGAATTGGGTTGGTAAGTCATGGAAGTGTAGAAAGAATCATGAAACCAAATTCTGACAGTTCTCATTCTTCAAGGTCCTTAAGGCCAACGATTTACTTGACTAATCCCAGGGTCTGTTGCAATCACTTTGTTTGTTTTGTCATATCATGTGTCTTAGCCTTAAAATCTGAAAAATAAACTCTTGACCATGAAAAATGCACTAAAATAGTGTCATGTTAAACTATTAGTTGCATTTAAGAAGCGGACTATCCATCTTTCCTGAGTGGTGAATGCTTGCATCACTCTTGGCCCACTACAAGGTTCTGGTTTTTGTGAAGTTTCTGTAGTTCATTTATAAATCCTAAACATAACTGATACGATTACTTAGGAATAGAATGAAAATAGGAGAGAACTGGTTATATAATTCTTAGAACTACATTGAGGTGAGAGCAAAACAAAAGACTTCAGTGAAGACTTGGAGAGAAATAGGAGAATGAATGGAGAGAATCAGAGTAGAGAGAAATAATGGGCATGCATGAAGACGGTAGTTTTAAAAGGTAGTAGTAGTCGGCAGTTTCAAAAGCTGCAATGGTGACAAGAACAAGACTGAAAGCATGCAGTAGACTTTCAACTAGAATTATAGACTTTTGGAAGTAAGCTAAAGGTGATACTGATGCGTAATTCAATCTGAATTGAAAACCAATACATCAGAAGAATTTCCATTTCATTTATCTCTGAGATTCTCTTATTTCATGCAACAAACCTATCACAGAATTATTATTTTTTTTTTTACTGAAGTAATCATTAGAAGAGTATGAGAAATAGCTATTACCTTTTATTGAGCATCTTTTATATCCTGGGCACCATTACACATTTTATATATATTATCTTTTTTAGTCTTTCACTCAATGAGTTAGAGATTATATATATCTACTTTACAGATGGGCAGCTGGGGCTTAGAAAGTTTAATTCAAAAGTTACATACAGGGGGCCTGCCCCATGGCTGAATGGTTAAGTTCACGTGCTCCGCTTTGGCGACCTGGGGTTTCACCGGTTTGGATCCTGGGTGTGGACATGGCACTGCTCATCAAACCTTGCTGAGGCAGTGTCCCACATAGCACAACCAGAAGGACCTACAACTAGAGTACACAACTATGTACTGGGGGGCTTTGGGGAGAAGAATAAGAAGAAAAAAAAAAAGTCTCACAACAAGAATAAAACTATTTAAAAAAAAGGTCACATACAGAGTAAGTGGCTGAGATTTAACATAAAGCCTGTGCTCTAGTCATACAACAAATTGTCTGAGAAAACTAATATCCCTATCGTGATCTCTTCTGAACTCTCTTCACTATTTTGTTAACAGGCGTTATTTCTTCAAGAGAGAAAACTCTAGGAAACTAAAGAGAAGAGAGAAGAGAATCTCAAATGGTGACGGTTTTTTTCAACCTCATCTACACCTCAATTTTAAGACATTTTATAATATTTAAGAATTAGCAGAGAGGTTACAAGATAGAAATTAGAAACTACCAAAGACTGTTCATTTAAAAGTATCTATTGTCCATGAAATCCAGCTGAAAGGCTCTATCAGTTACTAAAACATCCCTGGAAGCCAACTGCTTTCAAAAAGACCTCTACCACTAGCCTAAGATGGTGCCACTAGCATATTATGATCAACCCTTTGTGCCATTAGCACACTCTTACCAACTGGCCACAACCAACTCATTAACACCTCAATGTACGGGTGAAAAACTAAATCAACCCAATGACCAATCTGTGGTCAGAGTTCAATCTCATAATGATAACCCTGCAGCTCCTCCACTAAACTCCAACCAGAAGGTGCAGAGATCCTCAATATTGCCCTCTGCCAAGTCTCAGGACACAATTTCACCGGGCTTCTACAACAGGGTTTTAAAATCACCATTGCCCCACTCCGAACGTCAGGCCACACCTTCATTAAACCTCCCCTGGAGAACTTCATTGCGGCCTAATCAGAGAACCCTGAACTCACCTTTTTTTCATCCCAAACCTCAGACGACATCTTCGCTTGACCTTAAGAAGACATCGACATCACTGGAGCCCAGTCAAACAGCCTTGAGATCACAATTACCCTTCCCCAAAACTTGGAAAACATCTTCCCCAGACCTTTGCTGGACGTCACCTTCACCGAAGTCTAATCAAAGAGTCTCCAGTTCATCATTATCCCCCTTCGAATATCAAGAAACACCTTCCCTAGACAACCTGTGGACATCATCTTCTTTGGGACCCAATCAAAGAGCCCTTAACTCAACATTACCTCACACTAAGACTGAGAAAACATTTCCATTGAACAGTCTTTGGACATCTTTATTAGAGCACAACCAAAGATCTTTGAGCTCACCATCACTGAACTCGATACCTCAAACAAACAACGTGCTTCACTCATCACCTTCAATGGAGCCCAGTCAAATGGCTCTGAGCTCACAGTTACCTGACTCCAGACCTCGGACAATACCTATATTGAGCTCTAATTCCAGTATTATGGGCTTATCATTGTCTAATTCAAAATCGAAGCTGTCACCTTTACCACATTCTGTCCACCAGACTCAGAGTTTGCCACTGTTCCGGCCCAAACCTCGGACGATGCTTACACTTGATCGTGACGTCAGGACTCTGAGCTCACCAATTTGTCACTCCAAGTTTCAGAACACCATTTCACCAAATGACAAATACAGAGCCACAGGTTTATCTTCTCCTTATCCCAAACTGAACGTCTCAGGTCGATCCTTATCAAGCTCCACACAACGCATCAGGAACAAAGCTGCTTCAACACTGGGCTCCAGACTCCTGAGTAAGAGCAGTTTTGATTTTCGTGCAAAGACAGAACCAAATAAAGAAATTCCATGGACTTTAGATTATATTTATCCCTGCATTGTTAAAGGTGGAACTATCCCTGATGATGTTCTCAATAAAATTGTCAATTCTCTCTCCAAGAACAGGATCCAGAGGGATCTCTCTAGGCAGATTCTCTTTCGAAGGATGAGGGGAAGGCCCAATCCTCATCCTGGTCCCCGCCTGTCATCAAGCTATGTGGTTTGTTTAGCTTGTGCTTCCTGCATAAAATCTCAGTGTAACCATCTTACAGGAAGGAAAGATCCTCGTAGTGCAACACTGTTTGTCATACCAACACCTGAGCCTAGTTCTGAGGGGAAAATAAAGGTGAAGTTAGTTCTTATCCTTTGCCTACCACAGACTTCTTTCTCATCTTGTCTCCCATGCCCTGTGAAAGAAAATCAGCCAGAAGAAAGCTCTGAAGACAACTTTGAAGAAGTGGAGAAGATATCACAATTTTCCCCTCCATCTGAACCTGATATTACCCAGGGGTTAAATATGAAGACAACACGGCTGACAGTAGCCCGTGAAAACAAAGTTGTAAGCCAACAGCCCCAAGCTGTTGACTGGCTGCTTTATGTTAAGAAAAGTAGCAATTCTCTGCCAAAGCCCCTGCTCTCAACCTCTTCCTCCTCCACATCCTCCTCCTCATCCTCCTCTTGTTCATCTTCTTTTTCCTCCTCTTCCACTTCACCTCATCCTTCCAAAGAGTCTACCACATCTACCCTCTCAGGTTGTGTGTTCACTAAGGTACTTGGTGATCACAAGTTGCCTCCAGGGGTTTCCTGGCTTGAGTTTATATGTAGTAAAAATCACCAGCCACTTCCTGGAAAACCACATCCAAGTCAATCACCACCTCCCCAAATAAGGCCTGTGAGGAGTAGCACCCCAGGAAAAGGGCCAAAGGGGTCAAAGATACTGTTCAAACTTTTCCAGACAAAGTCTCAAAATGAGAAAAGTCTTGATTAAATTAACTTTTTTTAAAAAGAGATTGACCTCTTAGTTCTTTGAAACTAGAGTTTGATTTCCTGTTATACTTATTAAAATTCTTAGTAATAATTGTGTGACTCTATTTTAGCTTATGAAGCACCTAGTTAAGGGGAACTATTACTCCTAAGTCTATTTTCTAGATAAATAATAGACCATGATCTCCTAGGAGCCAAAACTGACTCCTATGTTCTTAACCAAAAGCCTGGCTTATAGTAGCCACTATATAATCATTATTAGATAAATTAATCATAACCGACCATAGACCAGAAATACTTCATCTGTCTTGCCCTGAACAGTATCTAGCTCATTGTTATTCTCTTTCCTCATAAGACATGATAATGACAGTATCCTTAAGCCATTTTATGCTAATCTATTTCCCTATCTCCAAAGAAAATTCAGATCATGTTCAACAGGTAGGAATAGATAGAGAGAGGATTCTCTTCAGTTATGTGTTCCTAGGGAAAATTCTTCTGTGCTAAGATCTCACACTCTGAAGTACAATGATTTATTCAACCTTAGTTAACAAATCTCAGGATATATCCAAATATCAGAATAACTAACTGGTACAGATAACCCTACCACATGCTGACTGTGACAATAGTTAAATTATGGTCTCTAAAGTCACCTGTTCATTACTTCTATCTGTACAGCCAAAATGGGTTAATAAAAATGTTTAAAGAATGTTTTTGTTTCACTGGGTCTACTGGTAACGGGCAAGGAAGGGAGCTGTCTTACCTGCTCACCTTAAGGGATCATCTCTATCCCCTGGGGCTAGAATTAGTGTCTCTTGCACACACCGTTGACTCAGAGTTCTGCCTCTCCACCCCACATCTTTCTGATCACCAGACTGCATGCTGGACAGTTCCAAATGGAACATTGCATAGGCATCTCACACTCACATGGCCACACCAGAATTTATCATGTTTACATTTACAATTTGCATCTTTAAGTTTATAATCCTTTGCACCCTGTGTTCCTTATTTCAGTAGATGTACTACCATCCATCATAGAGTCATGTTTGATTACTTTTTCCATTTCCTGCCCCTCTCCAAGCCCATGAGTTCTATGGCCTTATTATCTCTAGAATCCAGCCTTTTTCTCCAACCACATTGTCACTATTCTAGTTGTGGTCACAGCCATTTGTCACCTGGATTACTGCAATAACTCCTAAACATGCACTTTGACTTTGGAATGCATTTCTGAGACACAAATTTAATAATACCACTCTACTGCTTATAATCCTTTCATCATTGCTCATTGTTTCTTTGGGAAAGTCTAAATTCCTTTTATGATTGCACTATAATAACCTCTCAAGACTGATTTCTTATTCTTCTCCAGTATCTTATGGGTGCCTCAGCCACACCAGTTTCTTTACCATGCATAGAATGTACCAAGGCCTCTCTTACTTTCTACACTTTAAATCAACAATTCTGCTATCCAGAAGGATCTTCCCATCTGTACATTTTTATCCTACAGGGCTCTATTTTATCTTGACATCTTCTGGGAAGCATTTTCCTGATCCATTTACAAAGGTTTTAGTTGGCCTTTTTATTACCATGAAACCCTGTGTTCACTCTTTGTGCTGCTCTTAACCACATTATAAAGCAATCATTTCTTGTCTGTCTTCACTAACTAGACTGAAAACTCCTTGTTCAACATTTTATTTTTATTTGCTACCTAGTCCTTAGAGTAGAGTATACGTCCTAAAATATGTGTTGATATTGAGTTAATGCTATTGAAGCTCTTCATCTTTTTTAATTCTCTGAAATAAGTAACGTTTCATCAGTCTGCTTCTTTCCCATAAGATTAATATTGAATTGCTCTTCGTACCTTTTTGGGTGAGAACATATATCAAAATGTTACTGATGACAGCAGTTATCCTTGTCTTATTTCTTATGTTAAATGTGTTTCGTTGTAGTATTTCAGTATTAAATATGGTGTTGGCTGGTGTACAGCTGATCAGTGAAGATGAGGAAGAACAGGTATGCGATAATGTGTTCACAGCTTTCTCGAACCTCTTTAGGAAATCCTTCACGTGTGCTTCATTCATCTTGAACTTCTCTTTTGGTGACACGCATCACTTTTGTATTTGCTTGTTTAATATGTTCTCTGCTAGACTAAACGTCCTGAGTGAAGGTCCTGTTTCTGTCTTGTTTACTAACTCCTCAGGACCTAGCGGAACCTGGCACACACTAAGTAATCAATAAATATTTATGGAATGAAATTAAACTGAGGAGTTCAATGATTTTTATTTATTGATGTAATTTATGTTTAATTTTCCACCTTTAGGTTGTTTCCTAAACTTTATGCCTCATTCTAGTTTCACCTTTTTCCTTTACTTTTTGTACTTTGATATAATTGTTTTAAACTTCTCTATTGTATTGACAGTTATTTATCCTGTTCTCAATTATAACTGTGTCCACTTTCAAGATTTTTTCAAAAAGATTCTTTAACCAGTATTTTCTAATTTGGAAATAAAACTGCCTGAAACTTAGGGGAAAAAATGCCTTAGCAACAAATATCTAACTCTCTCTGCCAGCCTCTGTTGAGATACAATAGAATTTCAAAGTAGAGAGCAACATGTGTCATGCCAGAAAAACCAAGAAGTTTCTGCCAGATCTTGTCCAGATGAGATCAGATTTAAGAAGGGCGTAAGGGCACAAAATTTGCTATATTTAAAGAAAGAGTTCATCTGAAAAGAAGTAGAAGAAGATATTAATTGCATCTCATTAATGCCTTTTCCTTAATGGAAAAGGCTGGACCTGGGAACAGACTATATAACATTTGAGAGTTAGAAAGTGGATCCTATGAGTTGTCATTTTGCTCAAACCAATTGACGCAAAGTGGTATGGCCTACCTGGATGATAATTTGATAATGATATCAAAACCTTAATAATATACATTACCATTTTCTTTATGGTCATCTTCCTTGGAACTTACTTTAAGGAAATCGTCATGACTATGGAGAGTTATATAAATGAGTAAGCACTGTGTTTCTTCATGATATTAAGAGATTGGAAGAAATCTAGACGTTCATGTATAGAAAAGTGTTTAAATATACTGCAATCCATATATGTGATATTTTTTCCTAGTGGAAAATTTGTTATTTATAATATTGCTGCTATATTTATGTTAGGAAAAAACTGCCTTCTTTAGGAAAATATCTTGTTGAAAACCCTTGGGCATCAATAATGATCCTGTTTAAGTTTCAAACAGGAACTTTTTTTTGTGCTGAGGAAGATTCACCCTGAACTAACATCTGTTGCCAATCTTCCTCTTTTTGCTTGAGGAAGACTCCCCCTGAACTACCATCTGTGCCAGTCTCCCCCTATTTTGTATGTAGTTTACCACCACAGCACGGCTGCTGATGAGTGGTATAGGCTGCTGGGAACTGAACCCAGGCTGCCAAAGTGGAGCATGCCCAACTTAACCACTAGGCAACAGGGTCAGCCCTATAAACAGACACTTTTTGATGAGAGACGGCAAAAAGAGGAGAGAAAATATATCATTTATGATTTAAGTGAACACATACGCAGATTATAAGACATCACATGCAATTTATATGATTCTATCTTGTAAAACATTGAAATTATGCATAAATGTATATGTATGTATTTGTGAAAATCTATTTCATATATATGAGAAAGATGGAGTGACCAGAGGAAAACACCAAAATCTTGAATAAAAGTGAATTTTATTGAGGAATAGTTATAAGGAAGTGTTTAGGAGATGGATATATTTTTTCTTTTCCTTTTTTAATATTTTCTAAATCTTCGATGAATATTAATTTCTTTTATGGTCAAGATTTAAAACAAATGATATAAAAATTAAAAAATAAGAGCTGACCCCGTGGAATGGTGGTTAAGTTTGGTGTGTTCTGCTTCGGCGGCCAATGTTTGCAGGTTTGGATCCCAGACAGGGACCTACACCACTTGTCAGCCATGCCGTGACAGCAATCCACATACAAAATAGAGGAAGATTGGCACAGATGTTTGCTCAGGACTAACCTTCCTCAGCAAAAATAATAAAAATAAAAGAAATAAAAAATAAAACTTGTTTTGTCTCCTCTATTTTAGATGAAGTATGTAGCCCACAATTTTGCTGTTCTACTCCTTTCCATTTATTGATATCATTTGTGGCTTTATACATTCACAGGAAATACATATTTTTATGAGATATATGCTTTGTTCAGGAGAAGTGTGTTTCTGTTGTTTTAAAGTCTATTAAAATATTTTTAAAATTCCATATTCTCTACCTCAATATTCATTGCCAGACTTATTACACCATTTTTAAATTTATTTGTTTATTTTCAATTATGAAACATTTCAAATCTATAGAGAAAGATAGACAATATGTTGACAAAAGTCTTTACACCACCACTTGGCTTTGTCAATTTTTATTCCTCTATTGCATTTACTTTGTGTGTTAAATAAATAAAACATTATTGATACAAGTGCTCACCTCTGTGTGTATAACCATCCAGGACCACGAGTCTATCTTGCACTCCCAGAAGTAACCACTGTCATGAATTTGGTGTAAGTCATATCAGTCTAGCTTTTAGAAATTTACTAATATTTATGGATCCATAACGATCTATTCTTTTGAATGTTCTAAAGTTTTGCATATATTTTATCCTAATGTATTTAACATTTGAAATTTATTGATCTGGAATATGTTTTTGAGATTTATCCTTTTTGTAAGATATAGCTAAGTCATTCATAGGTCATTCATTTTCATTTCTGATATATATATATGCATATACACACATACATATAAATTAATGTATAGTATATAACTGAACAGTGTGAATTTATTACAATTTATGTATTCATTTTTTAGTTGAATAGTTAGTTTACATTTTTTGTTATCACAGACAGTGTTGCATTGACATTCTTTTTTTAAAATTTTTTATTGAGATATAATTGATGTATAACATTGTATTAGTTTCACATGTACAACATGATGATTTGATATTTGTATATATTTTGAAATGATCACCACAATAAGTCTAGTTAACATCCATCCCCATATATAGTTACCAAATTTTTTTCTTGTGATGAGAACTTTCAAGATCTACTTTCTTGGCAACTTCCAAATGTGCAGCACAGTATTATTAACTGTAGTCACCAGGCACGTATTTTTCATATCCTATTTTGCACATGTGTAGGAAGTTCCCAAGAGTCACACTGTGCAATATTTGGTCCACGGATTAGCAGCATCAGTATCACCAAAGATCTTGTTAGAAATGCAGAATTTCACCCTATCTCAAATATACAGAATCACAATCTGAATTTCATAAGATTCTCAGCTAAGTTTTACACACATTAAGCATTTGAGAAACACTGTATTAGAGTGTGTAACTTAGGGTGGAATTGATGATCGCAACACTGCTGTCCAATAAAAATATAACATGTCCTATATAATTTTAAAGCTTCTTAGATCCACATTAGAAATTAAAAATAAATAGGTAAAATTAATTTAATAATATATTTTATTTAATACCATATAGTTAAAAGTTTTCCATTTCAATAAGAAATTAAGACTTCTTCTCAACCAGAGTTGATTGTGCCCCCAGAGGATATTTGGCAATTTCTAAAGACATTTTTGAATGTCATGACCGGGAAGATGTTTTAGGTGTTCTAGGTCATGATTAGGTAGAATAAATATAATGCAATGAAAAGGATATATACTGACAAAGAATTATCCAGTCTAAAGTGTTAATAGCACCAAGGTTGAGAAAACTTGAATTAATATAACAAATATTAGTGTGCTGTTTTATTTTTTTTGTTCTAAGCCTTTGAAATATGTTGAGTTTGACACTTAGAGCACATCACAATTCAGAGTAGCCACATTTTAAGCACTCAATAGCCACATTGAACAGTATAGTGTTATAGCACTAAAATATTTTAAAATTTACTGGATATTGCCAAATTGGTCCTCAAAGTATTTATGGTAATATACACATCCACAGTGTGTGAGAGTTCTCACTGCTGTTTAGTCTCACCAGCACTGGATAATTTTCAAACTTTTTAATTCTTGGCTTATACCAATAATATGGTTCATACTAATAAAATGATCTCTTGCACTGCATTTCAAATTTTTACCTCTCTTATTGCTAATTAACAAAAACATCTTTTCATGTTTATACCTTCTGGGTTTCCTCTTCTGTGACTTACCTTTCATAAGCTTTGTTCACCGTTATATTGAGTCCTCTATTTCTTATTAACTTGTAAAAATGTTTTATATGTGTATTCCAATGTGTATATGCGTATGTTCTTAGGCTTAGCTTGATATCAAACCATCCTTGCACTATCTCAATAAATGCTGCTTGGTCATCATGTGTTATTATTATTCCCTACTGATTTCCGTTTCCTAAAACTGACATAATTACTCATCTATGTTCAAAAGTATTGTAGAAATAAATGAAGACCAATTAAATGAGAACAAGCAAAGTCTATTTATTTAGAGTTTGCTATACCAAGGGAGTTAGCCACTGTTACTTGCATTTGGCAGAAATTCAAAGGCAGGTAGAGGAATGGGAAAGCTCTATAGTGGGAAAAAAGGGAAGGCTTCAGGTGTGCCCTGATTGGAAGCTGTAGACAAGCTAACTAAAAGAGGGGCATCTTATGTGATTGGTTAGGGGAGCATATTTGGCTTTCTCTCATTGGTCCTAATTTGAAAGTGGGGATAAAAATTAGGGAAGCTGTCTGTCTGGGCAATTTGAGGCCAATTGTTACAGGGGTTATTGTTTGGCTTTCTGGATTGTTACTAGAGAGAGTGGTCTGACTTCCTACAAGTCTGACTTATAGACAGCTGACTCGCTACCGGGGCTGGTTGCAGCAGATAAGGGGTCAGCTCCCTGGGCTGTTTGTTGCCGGTTGTAAGTCAGAGCTCTGCTTTTATGTACAGTCTAGCCATTGTTTTTATAGTCATTCTTACAGCATGATGTATCTCTACTTTTCTTATTCTCTCTTTGACAGTTTTATTATAGAATTGTAAATGAATCAAATAGTTTTCCATATTTTCACTCTCAAACACTTTGTATCCCGGATTTTAATAGACTATATTTTTTCACTTCTTAGAAATCTGTAAATAGATTTTTTTTCCTAGTGATTAGTAATTTATATTACTTTAATATTTTGTAGATCAATTTTTCTCTGACTGGATTTTTAAAGAATTTTTTTCTTTGGCTTTTTAACTTAAAAATGTTGACAGCAAGTACCTTTGAAATGCAGTAAGCTTTTTCAATATGTATAGATAGTACTCTTTTAATCTGATCATTTTTCTTCTATAACTTTGAAAATTGCTTTACTTAACCTGTTGTGGCATCTTTTTTATGATCACTAGTAATCATGTGTTGGATTTCTATTCTCTGCTTTAATACTTTTCATCTTATTGCATCATTATCCCTTTTCTCTGAATTCTGGAAAATCATCTTAAGTTGTTTCTCACATCGGTCATTCTATGTTGTCATTTGTGTTCCTGACTGCCCGCTCTGGAGCTTTAATTCTGTTCTTGTATTTTTTAGTCTCCTTGCATTACTTTAAAAAACCAGCATCACCAAAATATGTTTTGCTATGGCTCTGAGTTTTCAGATTGATTTTTTCTTTCATATGTTTTATAGAATGTTACAGAACCATTTAAAAATCTCCTTCTACACTTTTGCGCATAGAATATTTATCAAGATTTACAGTTATTTGATACGACATAACAGTGGCATACACAATAAGTGCAATCCCCATAGCCATGGCTGGCGCAGCTCTTCTTTTCTCCGTACCCTGCCTCAGAGAAACCAGATACCCTGGCATCTACTATATGACACATGTCCAGCTCCATTCTTTTTACCTTTCTCCCTGTTTGTCTTTAAGGAGACAAGCTCCCTTTTACCCTGCGTCTTTTTATCTTTTCTCTTCTTCTAACATTAGCTTTCTGTACATGCATATTTGGCAGCAGAAATACTCTAGCAATATAAAATTATAGCCAAACACGTTGGTGGAACATTTGTGTATTTTTCTAGTAGATAGATCTTTTGGGTTGCAGAATTGGGACAAATTTGGAGGGGATTTATAAGGAGTCTGCTTATCTTTCTTTCAGGCATTCATTCACCAAATAGTCCTTTTGAGTGCTGGAGGAAAAGATTTAAAGTAGCTTGCCTGAGATTGGTGATTCATTTATTCCTCTCAGGGAAAGAAAACAGCCCCCAACCCTACCCTCCACCTCCAAGGAGAAAAAGAAGTCAGATGACAGTCTGAGCTCCTTATCAAATGCAGTTTCCTTTAAGTAGATGCATGGGATTTGCTATGAAGAATAGTCCCTATTTGTAGAATGTCTTCAGCAAAATATCCCTGTTTAATCCTTACTTATAGTAAGTAATCTATGAATTTACAATGCCTGACTCAATAGAGAATGTCAAAGAAGTGCTGTAACGATATTTCATAACTTAAAAGTGCCTTACTGCGTAAGGATTTATAACAGAGGTAGTGATCTGACTTCTTACAAGTGGGAAGTGTAGCTGACACATAGATAGCAGGTACCTCACAAACCATCCCTTGCAAACCTCATGTGATCCTTCTAGAACAGAAAGCATGTGTTAGATGCAGGAAGGAAAAGCACAGGAACTTCCTGGAACGTCCAGCTTCTCTCTCTACTTTGTCTATGCCCTTGACTACCTGTATTTTTGAATGACCTGGCAATCTGTTCCTTTGGGTGACGTCAAGTGCCCATTATCTGTCAGGCTCTGATTTGGTGCTGAAAAGAGGGCTGATGCAGCAAACCAGGTGATGTAAAGTGGTATGACATATTTTGGTGATAATTTGACAATAATATCAAAACCTTAATGATATACATAACCATTTTCCCTATTGTCCTCCTATGTAGAGTAGCATGAAAGCAGCCATAAGCAAAATGTAAACAGATGAGTCTGTCTGTGTTCCAATAAAACTTTATTTGCGAAAACACACAGCTAACTGGTTTTGGCCCCTGGTCTGCAGTTTGCTGACTCCTGTTCTTGATAGTGTGGTTTGAGACAGCTTCTCTGAAGAGTGACATTTGTCTCTGAAGTAAGCCACACAGAAAATCCTTGATAGATTTTTTCCCTCCATTGAGGACATGCACAGTAGTAACAGTTGTTCTGCGTTAGTGTTGAGCGCTGAGTTTTACCTTCAATAGCTTTCATGAAAATTTGACAGCATGAACCAGTGGAGGTTAAACAGGTAATTTTTTTCTTCAGTGTGTGCTTTTTTAACTTATAAATGGTTTTAAAGTGAATTAACTTTTAAAATGATACCTTGCCTACTTTATCTTAATGTAGATGAAGAAAATGAATCTCTAAGGAAAAAGATGGAGAGTTGGGTGCCTGGAGGTTCAGAAAAGAAACAAGGGGAGCGTTTTGTGGAAGTGGAATGGAGTTTGAGACAGCTGGCGGACGAGGTTCTGGTCTGGCTCTCCTTCCCTCATTAGTGCACTCATTAAGTTTTGCTTCTGTGCCAGCTGGATTGGCTCTCTTTCTTCAAAACCAATTTTCATGTTATTGAATTTTATTGCAATAAAGTGCTATTTTTCTCATTCTCTTTCTTGTTTTCCTTCTTTCCCTGTTTCCCCTCCTTCTTCTCCTTCTCTTCTTCCTCTTCTTTCTTTTTCTCATCTGGAACAATCTATATAAATTATTTGTCAATAGATGCTTCAGAAGAAAACAACAACTCAACTTTAAACCTCTTTCATTAGTTTCTCCCTTTTTCTAAGAAAAACCATCTATTTGTCTTCTATTATATTTCAATGTCAAATTGCGTGCACATTTCCAGTCCTTTTCCACCACCCAAAGCCCCTTCCCCTCTCTGTCCCCTCAACATACATGAAAAGAACCAGTGAATTGGAGAATTTCCTACATGAGACACTGGATGTGGTTTTTACACTCAGAAACAATGGAATCCTTGGCAAGTAATTTAGCCTCTGTTAATATGTTTATACATCTGAAAATAAAAGGAATTGAAGTGTATCCTTCTTAGAATTCTTTTGTATTCTTGCATATAGTTCCTTAAATCCAAAATTATAGCTAAATGTAACTATTCTCCACTTAATCACATAGTACGTGGCTTTCTCTTTTCATGCTTTTGTCACAGGATTCTAAACACCTGTAATAACTATCTAGATACTAATGTCTTATTCATTGATCCTGTGTACATTTAATAAGAGCCATATAAACCACCATTTACTTTTTGGATTATTTAAATTTATGAAAAATGTGAGGTGTTGAAAAAAAAATAATGAAGATGGAAGCAGGCTCATTCCTCCATTCATTCATTTACATAACATCATGTCCATTAAAAAAATTTTTTTTAAATTTTATTGAGGTCACATTGGCTTATAACATTGTGTAAATTTAAGGTGTACATTTTCATATTTTAGTTTGCGTATAGACTGATCATGCTCACCACCAATAGTCGAGTTTTTATCCATCACCGTACATATGTGCTCCTTTACCTGTTTCACCCTCGCCCCACCCCTTTCCCCTCTGGTAACCATTAATATGTTCTCCTTATCCATGTGTTTATCTTACACACATGAGTGAAATTATATGGTATTTGTCTTTCTCTGTCTGGCTTATTTCACTTAGCATAATACTCTTGAGGTTCACCCATGTTTTCACAAATGGCACAATTTTGTCTTTTTTATGTCTGTGTAGTATTCCATCATATATTATATACCATATCTTCTTTATCCATTTATCTGTTGATAGACACTTGGTCGCTTTCAAGTCTGTATCATGACTAGTGAACATAGAGGTGCATATATCTGTGTGCATTTGTGTTTTCCTCTTCTTTGGATAAATACCCAGAAGTGGAATTGCTGGATCATATGGTATTTCTATTTTTAATTTTTTGAGAAATCTCCATACTCTTTTCCGTAGTGGCTGCACCAGTTTGCATTCCCACTAGCAACGTATGAGGGTTCCCTTCTCTCCAACACTTGTTATTTTTTTGTCTTGTTAATTATAGACATTCAGATGGATATGAAGTGACATCTCATTGTAGTTTTGATTTGCATTTTCCTAAGAATTAGTGATGTTGAGCATCTTTTCGTGTGCCTATTGGTCATATGTATATCTTCTCTGGAAAAATGTCTATTCATATCCTCTGCCCATTTTTTGATCAGTTGTTCATTTTTTTGTTGTTGAGTTGTATGAGTTCCTTATATATTTTGGAAAATGTCCATTTCATACAAGTCACTTCTCAAGGAAGCTCTTCACTCTCTGGAATATCATCTAAACTCTTTGTGCCTTAAACTTTCTCCAGAAAAAAAGGAAGTGAAACAGGATTATATATCTCTCAGGTCTAAATATTTGTTTAGTGATCCTGCATCCTACACTTGGGCTCAGAGACTCTCAGACTCACACTTTGTCACTAACTGCGTGGGTTTGGCAAGTTACTTAATCACTGTGAAAATCTGTTCCCTCAACAAAAAGGGATGCTGTATGGTGAGCATCTGGCACACATTAGTCCTGAAATAAATAGTATCATTCCTACCTTTATTATTATTTTGTTGAAATTCTTCTTTTGTTTTACATTATTGATCCACTTTGTGCTTTAACAATGACAGTTTAGTAACACAAGTTAAACATTTTCGATGCTTTAGGATAACCATGACCTGAGATATGTATTCAAAGCATCAGTTACAACACTCCTTATCAGTCTCTCTTCTGTTCGTTAAATCTGTGTTCCATTTTGACCATTGCCACCCAGGTCAAGGTTGCTTATTGCCCACTGAGCAAAGTCCAAACTCTTCAGCCTGCCACATCAGGTCCTTCATAATTTTGTCCTTATCAAAACTCTCTTCTATCATCTACTATTTTCACAATGTACAATGTCCATAATGCACTTCAACTCCATATAACCTTTGCTTCTTGCAATTTCTCAGATATATCCAGTATTTTTCTGCCTCTCAGAGCAACTCATGCTGCTTGGCCCCATATAGAACACAGAACAGCCACATTCAACTACGTGAACATCCTATCTATTACTTGAGTTCAGCTCCCTGAACAATCTATCAACACCCCCGCTTGTACCCTAGACCAGCAACTTTTCTCCCTTTGTATTCTTGTACATCTGATCTGGATTTCTTTGATTATATTTACACATAGAGCCTTTCAGTTTATTTATTTAGATTTCTGTTTCACCCATGTAATTGTAAGTGCCTTAGAGTCTAAACATTTCCAGCATATTTTTTCACTCTTATTCTTTATAGTACCTTGCCCTCTGTAAATGCCTTGCTAATAAATATTTAAATGAATATTTGGTTCTAGATAGAAAGTATGGGGGGCGGGCTGAGAGCAATTATTGTTGCTTATAGAAAACGAGTTTCCTAAAGCTTGTATTAATTCCTTCAGCGAGGAAAATGGTGTGTCAGAATCACATTCTGGGATTTGTGCCAGGCTTACACTACAAAGTGAGAAGTGTTTGAAAAGGTAACACTGACGTGTTAGAATCTTTCACTTAAAAGGTGTTAATTGCAGTACTTTGGAATATGAAAATGAGCTAAACTATAACCACATGCTTCTCAGTCAACCAAAAAGTATAAGATACAATAGATGTATAGTAAATTGGAAATGATGTTTTTAAAAGATTGAGACCATACATATTATTCATAACAGAAGAAAGTTATTGCAATCTGTAATCTGAAAGTGGAATTCGATACTCTTATTAACCACTAAACTTTCAATTAGCATTTCTCTCTCTTAGCAGTTTGCAATTTCCTTGAATGTCCATTAGAAAAAAAATATTTTATTTATTTAGTCTTCATTCTCAATAATAACAGTAACAAGTACAAAAACCACTTGTTTTGGGGAAAAAAATCTTTCCTTTTCTGGGGATTTTATTTTGTATTTTAAAAATTGATCCTACTGCAAGTACTTGGATAGATTTTCTGTAAGTCTGTAATTCTGAGTGGCTCATAGCAGTATATTGGATATGAAAAATTATCCTAAGAATGTCTAAGAGATTGTTTAGAGATTTTAAAAGATAACACTAGTGCAGATTGACACCTCCAGTATGCCACCTCCCCTAGGGCTGCATAATATTCTTATGAAATGTGAAGCATATTATGATTCCAATTGTTTGGAAGAAGAAATGGAGATCCAGAGAAGTCTTAGTCAGATACTATAGTTTACACAATTTGCAAGGAAATATTTTTTCAAATGTCTAAAACTGCACTCTCCAAGACAGTGGCCATTAGCCACATCTAGCTATTGAGCACTTGAAATGTGGTTAATGTCATATTTTAAAATTTAAAACCCAAAGGTGTCTAAAATGTTTCTCCAATATACACAGTGTTATAATGTTGGTAAGATTGCACTTCCTTTAACTACTACATCACTTTAAGATATTATTATTTTACTTTAGTGTGCACGTTGGGGCATGTGTGTTGTTTGCAGTATTACACATAAGCACATAACATATCTAGTTGATACCAACAGATTCATTCAGTTCAAATGATTTTTTACACACTGAAGTAATATTGTAATGTATTTATTTGAATATTTCATGTGAACAGCACAAGTTACAGTAACACTTATGTAACGTAATTGGTAATTGAATTGAAATGGTTATGAGAGTTTTAATTATAAGATAATTAAAAAATTTTTAGTTTACAAAAAAGTATGGACACATTTTAAATTTAAAACGAAAATATATTACTGTGCAGAATGAAATGGAGATGCAGAAGCTGGTACAACGGCTAAAACAATAGAAAAAGAAAGAATGGAACAGGATTTGTCAAAAATCTATGGTGAATGACAATTGTAATGTGCTGCATCAGAGCAACACAAAAAAAGCTCATTCACTGTGTTACAAATGAAATAGAATATAGTGGGAAGTATTAGGAAATGTTTTCAGGAAATAAACTTTCTATCAACAGTTAAAAATGTCTCAACACTATTAGTTGCCTGAAATCAGAATTAAATGTCTAAGAAAACATTTAACAGTTATTTTTAACAGGATTTTTTTTTAAAATCTGCATTGATTTTATTAAAAAACAAACAAAAATATCCTAATGATTGCTTTGGGAGGCATAAACATAAAGGGGATTTAAACTATTGACCATTAATATCATCTAAACTGAAAAGTGGAATTAATACATTTTAACAATCTTGTAATTTTTAAAAGGAAAGCAAAGATATCGCACTATATCCTCTGAAATATTATGCATGACACTAAAATTCTATGGACAATATAATAAGGATAGAATTGAAGATTATTTTTTCAAATAATTGAAAAGGAAAAATAAGAATAAAGAAAATTTGTCCAATCAAAAGCAGCATACGTAGGATTTTTAAAAATTGGTTTTTAAAAAGCATATTAATGAGAAAACATAAAATAGGATGGTGGATCTAAATCTGAACATACTCATTGAAAATCAAAGT
The DNA here is from genome assembly GCF_037783145.1 of Equus przewalskii. Lineage (NCBI taxonomy): Eukaryota > Metazoa > Chordata > Mammalia > Perissodactyla > Equidae > Equus > Equus przewalskii. Next base: position 2,008,596 of record NC_091857.1, on the reverse strand, counting down.
ACATTAAATACATAAATTTGCCAACTCTAAATATATTCAAATTAGAAATTAGCAATCTAGGTAAATGCTCTATTTCAGTAATCTGCCTAAAAAGTGAAGGCAACAAAAATTAAGTGAATGAATCAATATTTCTCTATTTTTATTTATTTAGTTTTTTAACAGGATTCGAATTTGTAGTTTTGGCAGGCTCTTAAATGGCATGGATTCTTGCACAATAAAGAAAACCATTTTTATATGGAGGAATGGAAAAAGATTATTTCAGTTATGGAAACTTTGTTACAAAATTATGAGAAACAACAAAAAATGACATATTACTAAAGTGAAATATCTGCAATTAAGCTACCAAACAATGACTCCTAGAGTAAAAACGCTTTCTGCCAATATCAGAAATCAGCTTAGCAATGGAGATTGGATTGGTGGTTACCACAGGAGAATGGGGGCGGGGGGAGGGCAAAAGGGGTGATCAAGCTCATATGTGAGGGGATGGGCTATAATTAGTTTTCGGGTGGTGAACATGATGTAATCTATACAGAATTTGAAATTTATTATGATGTACATCCGAAAATAAACAAATAAATGAAATAAAATGAAAAAAATAAAGCCACAGGTTTACCTAAAAAAAAAAATTTAAAAAATCAACTTAATTTAAAATTTCAAAAATCGCAAAACCCTTCTCTTTAGCTTTAGATGAGTCATGCATTCCATGAGAGACAGTGTCCAATCAATGGCCATGAGAGACAGTGTCCAATCAATGTTGTGGAAACATTTTTCATCGGAGGACATTCAAGTTGACAAATAAATGTCATCTAGCAACATAAAAATATAACTTGTAACTTAGATATTTTTGAATCTTTTCCATCTGCTAAAAACAAATTTCAGTTAGATTATAGAAAAATTAATTTCCATCCTGATGTATGGTTCTCCAGATAGCTATGTTAGGTCAAAATTCTAGATTTATTGGAATTAAAACTGATGTTTTCTGTATTGTTTCATTCCACTCCATAATATATGTTAAAAATATCTCTGCTCAGTTTGCTGAGGCAAGTATATTAAAAATATAATGTGCGCAATTTTTAAAATCACTCCATATACACATGCAATTGCTGTGAATCATTGCTAGTTTATGAAACCTGTTGAAAGAGAGGAGAATGAATTTAATGGCCTTGTGCTCTTTGCCAATTCTTGTTGGTTGAACTGTGGATGAATGCTATGAAGATTCACTGTACAGTCAATTCAAAATTTTCTTGAAACAAAAGGGATGCTTGCCAAATATTCAATAGTCTAAGACAAAAACTGGTAGTGTGATTTACGTATTTTATCTATATGACATTGCACATGAACAAGCAAAATTTGTAGCACCAAAGAAAGGAGAGGCTTATTCATGATCTAGCTAGACAGGTACAACAATTTATTTTGAAATGAAAACTCTTCATAACCCGAGTTGATAATAATGACTACACACTTTCCAACATGAATCAATATCCAGATTTTAACCACAATTGGCACTATGTAAATTGCCCTCAAAATGGAAAAGAAAAATCTCAATAACACTAATACTGAATTGAAGCAAGAGTTAGTAAATGTACTTAATTTTGACAGATATTATTTTGAAAGCCATATTCTTTTGCTTCAAAATGAAAAAAAATTCTTCTATAAAAGATAAACCAGTTTTGTGAATTTGCAGACAAATATTAAAACAAAATGATTTTTGGTGATTGATTCAGTTATTTGAAAACTTGGAAGTATGTTTAGGAAAATTTGCATATACAAGTGTACTTTTTAAACTATACGTTTGTCAAATCTAAATATAGATCAAATATATCTGATGAAAATTTAGCGTCCAAATCAAGATGTGTTATAAGTGTAACATACACAACAGATTTCAAGGAAGATGGCACAAAAAGTGTAAAATATCTCACTATCAATATTTATGTTGATTACATGCTGAAATGATAAAAGTTTGGGCATATGAGGTTAAATAAAATATATTATTAATGCTACTTTTAACAATTACTTCTTTTTTCTAGTATAGCTGCTAGAAAATGTAAAATTACGTATGTGGCTTGCTTATACCCCTATTGGACAGTGCTGGTCTAGAATATAAAAAAGGCAGGGATGGTGAGTGTCTTGAAGACTACCATTTCCCCAGGCTTCAGAGAAATATGCTTGGCATATGGTTGGTAGTTAACAAATATGTTTGAGTGGCAAAAGTCTACAGTGTTTTTATCTCTGATAGAAATTTTACGGGATGTGTAAGCAGAAATGTGTTTTTCTCCTTTTCCTTGTCTCTGTCTGTTTCTGTTATCTGTCTCTCCGTCTCTCCACTTTTTTTTTCTCATCATACATGATTGTCATGAAAAATTGAAAAGTTAGAAAGTGTACTATCTGTCTTGTGATGCCACTCTGGAGAGAGAACTGATATAAATAATTTGATTTATCATTATGAATTGGTCACAGCTATCATTCTCTTCCCCCACATTTTAAAAACATAACAGGTATCATTACATACACTCTTTGATTTTATCTGCTCATATTACAGTTTCATAAATTTTGATTATATAAGTACTGCATTGTCAAAATTCAGACAGTAGGGGCTGACCCTGTGGGTGAGTGGTTAAGTTCACACACACTGCTTTGGCGGCCCAGGGTTTTGCCAGTTAGGATCCCAGGAGTGGACATGACACTGCTCATCAAGCCATGCTGAGGAGGCATCCCACATAGCACAACCAGAAAGACCTGCAAATAGGATCTACAACTATGTACCAGGGGGCTTTAGGGAGAAGAAGAAGAAGGAAAAAAAAACAGAGAGAGAGAAGATTGTCAACAGATGTTAGCTCAGGTCCAACATTTAAAAAAAAAATTTGGACAATAGTCCAACATATACTATAGAAATCCAACATTATGTTTCCCTCTTAAAAAATAATTATTATAAGATTTGAATATATTGTTCCATATTTTGTCTATGCAAATGCAAACGTTGCATTTGTTTTTAAAAATAGGTGGAATTACACTATACATAAAAGGGGAATTTCTCCTCACTGCTATCTGCCTTAATACCAAAAGGATCAATCTCATTGGTTCTTTGAGCCAGTCACTGAGAAAGAAAGGCATCAGCACCCTTGGCCAGCACCCTTATCCTGTTATGGCATTGCCTTTGTCAGCCCTCTTTCTTATCCCTAACCAAAGACTGAAACCCTCCCTCTGAACCCTACGGTATAGTCAGTCTTCAGCAAAATTTCCTATACCACATGCTCAGCTTTTCTCTGATCATTACCCTCCAAGTAAGCTAGTTGGTTGAAATCCCGGTGTTTTCTGAGGATGCTAAATCCCTCAATATTTTTCTGCAGCATGGCTTATGCCACTCCTTTTGGAATAGGGGGAGTTTTGTTCCTTGATCCTCACCGATATTTTCTATTATCCTAAAAAAGAAAACTCATTTTTCTCTAGCTCTGGATATGCCCATTGTGGTCACTCCTTTCTCCATCCAGAAAAGTTATTATGCTTACTCTAAATATTTTTGGGGAATTCTTTCATATACCCACTCCAATCAGGGTTTCGTCTACACTGATATACCAAAATCATGACTGTCAAGGTCACTGTAGCCCTTAGTGTTGCAAAACACAATCCTCAATCTTCATTTTACTTGAATTTTCAGCAGAATTTTATGGATAAATGTATTAATGGATCCACCCTGAAACACACTCGTACTTGGATGCATAGTACCACGTGCTCCTGGTTTTGTTTCTTTTCTTCTCAGCCTCATTTGTTACTTTCTTCTTTATTACTCTAAGATCTGAATACAGTAGTGACTCAATCAGTCCTTGGACTTCTTTTCTCTCTATACTCATTTTCACAGAGTGGCTTTCAATACTACCTATTTGCTGATAACTCCTGAACTTGAACCTCTCGTCTAGATATTATAACTCCAAACTGCCTATGCAATATCTCTAACGGTAATAGTCATCTCAAACTTAACAGATGGCAAATCAAACTCCTTATCTCTGTTCTTATTCCTGCCTCAATCCCCAAACTTGTACTTTCTGAAGTTTTCCCCATCTCAATAAAGAGCAAATCTATTCTTCTAGACTAATTTGTAAAGAAGTGGCAGCTTTAAAATTTTATGTTTAAATCTTGAAGCATAGATTTTTTTAAAAGATTATTCCTAGCACTGCTAATTTTTTGTGGTAGTTATAAAAGGTAATACTTGACATTCACAAAAACTTTACTCAAGACTAATTTTGTTTGCTGAGAATTGAGAAGCACTTCTGCTGAGTAAATTAAATGACTCAGGTTTCTTAGAAAAATATCCAATAATGGGAGCCAATCTCTTGTTTATTCTTAAATATGTGTTTCTTGAAGAAAATCAAGAATTGAAATTATCCTATTATTTTGTGGGTTGCTTCAAAATATGAAAGAGGATGCTAAGCATCGCCATCCCCTTAACTTTCTCAGTATCAGATCAATTAGCAGCCACCAGAAAACACTAAGAGACATCTGTTAAAACATTTCAAACTCAAATGGAAAGTCATAAAATAATTTCCAGGTCATTTGGGAATTTGCAAAAGCAGCTTGAAAATATATCTCCCATAATTGCTAAGGCCAGCATAAAATAGTTTTGAGAATAAGAAAGGTCATTGCATTTTGTGTCTAGATATGCAAAGAATTAGGATGCACTAGTATTTATTGAGATGTCCACGTCCTAAGTCAGGATTTGTGGTCTGGCTGAGGGGGAGTATGGGAAGGTGCCTCTGAAGCACATTGATTACTTTTTCAAAATGATTGTTTACACTGATCATCAGAGACTACAATAAGGAGTCAGGAGTAAGCATGTCTATTTTGAAAAAGTTCTCAAGATAATTCTGAAAGGATTTCCATTAATTTTGAGAATGACTAGGAATGTATTTTAGAGGAAGGCACGATTTAAGTTGGCTTGCAATATGTCAGCAATAGGAGAGCTGGAGTTCAAGCTGGACTTGGATGTAACTTAGAATTTGAATCAGAGGCCAAAAATAAGTTGCTATTTCAGAAAGACACAGAAATGCTATCAAATATGTTGAAGAAAGACGGAAACAATTTCAAATGCGATAAGGAGTACAAGACCCATGAGTCTAGGTACAACTCATTTAATTTCCCTGAAATGCTATTTTCATCCTAGGATAAATGTTTAGCAAACTCGATGACTTAGGAAGCAAATTTAAAGACATTAAGAGGAAAAAGACGGTAAAGAATTGATTTGTGTGAGGAACATGGATCAGATAATATTAAGGCTTTTATGTTCACTATCCCACTTAATTCTCAAAAGTTCAGGAAAGTGAAACAGAGAGGTTGAAAAATTGCCCAAGGTCATAAAGCCAGTGAGCAGCAGACCAAACTCAGTGGTATGTCACTAGACATTTATTATTGTCGCTAAAACTAAACAACAATAACAATAATAACAATAACAAAAAATTAGCAATAATGATTGCTGGCTAAGATGTGGAAAACCTGGAGCTTCCATACAATGCTGGAGAGAAAGCTAATGGCATAGCTATTTTGGAAAAACAGCTTGGCAGTTTCTGCATCTATCACATATCCAGCAATCCCATTCCTTAGTATCTGCACAAAGGAAATGAAAAGTTCTTATCACATAGATGTCTGTATATGAATATTGATAATATCTTTATATCTTCCCCAAATTGGGAACAACTCAGATGCCATTCCATCAATGTGTGGGTAAACAACTATGATCCATCCATATAGTGGAATACTACCCAGAAAATAAAAGAATAGACTATTGATTCATAAAACCACGTGAATAAATCTTAAATGCATTTTGCCAGATCCCACGGAATACGTATTTTATGATTTCATTTAGCTCACGCTCTGAAAAAAAGTCAAAACTATACAGATGGAAAACAGACCAAATGTTGCCAGTGGATGTGGGTTGGGGCAGTGGTTTACTACAAAGGGAAGATAATTTTGGGGATATTGGAACTGTTCTGCCTGAAACTATGGTTTTGGATACTGAATTCTATGCATTTGTAAAAACTGTATAGAACTTTACTTCATAAAGTGAATTGTGCTGAATAAATTTCAAAAGAAACAAACAACCATGATATGGAGGTGGTGGTGGAATACTGACTGTGACAAATGAATCTAACTGTATTGCAAGTGAATTACATAATCACACTGAAAGGGATGGGGAAGAAAGGAGTTGACTTAAGTAACTTTGGAATGGTTCCGAGTAGATACTCCAGGGCTACTGGACACTGGACACAAACACTGCACTGTGATAAGTTTGTTTCTCACAGGGATATATGTTAGCAATTCTGAAACCACTTTAACTATATACTAAATTAAACCAACAAACAGATAATGAGAGTCAGGTTTTTCATAGTCTGAGAAAGACGTTACAAATAAGGAAAGGGAGAAGGCTAGAATAAACTCTATGCTGCTGGATTGGAGTCAGAGCTATTAATATGGACTCTTTTCAAAGAAATTATGTATACGGATAGAAAGATACAGTGATAACTACAGATGTGTGTGTGTGTGAGTGGGTGTGTACATGGTTCATCCACAGACATGTATTTTCCAGCTCTATCTACTAATAGGGAGCAGTGACACTCAGGTAGCAATTAGCATACCTAGCACCTAGAATATGGTTTCTAAATATCTTTCTCCACTGAAAGTACACATGGCTTCTTGGAGACCTAGAAGGACTCCAGGACTGAGGCAGGGACATTACAAGACAAAAGTGGAGCATTTTGTAGTTCCAGAAAGTAAGAAAGTGCTAAAAAAAAAAAAGATAGGGGTACAGGATCCCATATAGAAGAGCTCCTAATGGCTGAACCAACTTGAGCAACAGAAGAAATAACTATGGTCTTGGATTATACTTTGAATTAAAAAAAGAAAGAGAATCAATACGGATATGAATAAACAACTGGAGAGTAGGGGAAACTCTTCCTGACAGAAGAATTCCAATGAATAAATGTAGATAGAATAAGAGAAATTGAAAATCATCAGTAGAACACCATAGCAATAATTGCTGCAGGCAAGATCCACCGATAGATGTTAAAATTAAGAGTTAAACAGAAGCAGGATATTTTCATAGTCTAAATATATCTCTCCCCAAATAATCAATAATTACTAAGGGGAAAATAGTAACTTTATGGTGAAGAATCCTGGAAGACACCACTGTAACCAATGATTAAGGTTTGCATGACCAGTGATACTCATGGACATTGTGTGTCGTGAAATGATGCACCAAGGAGAGCACATCACCTCTGTGGTCTTCTTCCCAATAATGCATGACTTAATTTAAAATGAGAAAACACCAGACAAGTCCAATTTGAGAGCCATTCTGCAAAGTAACTGACAAGCATCCTTGTCAAAGATAAGAAAAGACTGAAGAACTGTTAAAGTTTGGAAGAGACTAAAGAAATATGACAAAGCAATGTAGGATCCTGAATTGTATCCTGGAACAGAGAAAAATGACATTAGTGGGGAAAAGACAAAATCCAAATAAGTTCTGTAGTTTAATAGTATTGCTTCAAAGTTAATTTCTTATTTGTAATAATTATTCTATGGTTTTGCATGATAATAACATAAAGGAAAGCTGGATGAAGTTTTTGTAGATTGTTTTGAAAGTATTATGTAAGATGATACTATCTCAAAATAAAAATTAAAAGTGATGTGTTTTTCTAGTCAAGATAGTGCCATAAGCACATGTTTCAACAACCCTTCTCATCACTCTAAGTGCACAAAAATTATAAGAAAAAATAAAAAGGAAAATTTATAAACAATAATGCCAAGTTTCCAAAATACAAAAATTTCCTCATGGGTCAAAATTAGAAAAGGGCAGTGTTTAAAAGGGCTGAAGCCCCAGGCCTCCTGAGCTCTGGGTCTGGGACTAGCCTAGGTGGCTGAAGCAGGGCCACGGGAAAGAATAATGCTTCATGTACGGAGAGGCAGTAAATCCAGTCTTCATGAAACAGAGAGAAGAGAGACAGAGACAGAGAGATTATAGGCTGGATTCTTAAATGACCACTCCACATCTTTCCTGCTTAGTTTTCTTTCCTACAAGTTATATAAATAAAAATGTTTGAATTCTCAGCCTCCTTTAAAGCTAGATTATGACACCTTCCTAGTCACTGAGATGAACGTGTTAGTTTTGGATGAGTCCTTCTGGGCCCAAACATAATCTTGTTAGAAGAAAATCCTTGGCCATCCCAGTTATTTATGCATAAAAAAGTAACGTGATATCTGGAGGTGCAGCTATTGTCTTGAGAACCTCAGGATGAAGCTGCACGTTATGATGACAGAGCGTGAAGACAGACAGATCCAGCTTCCTTGGTGTGTGTCATCCTAGGGCTTTATACCAGCTTGTTAGGTTAAAACCTTCTTCCTTTGTTTAAGATACTGATTTCTTTTTTACTCACAGTAGTAAAATGCAATTTTAACTAGGTCAGAAAAAAGCTAAAATTATGCTACTCAAGATGAGCGTGCCAATATAATTCTAAAACATATGAATACATCTTATAAAAGAACAAATAAAAACCAATCATAAAAACATGGATTTACTCTAGAAGGGATGAAAAATATGAGTACTCTGAAAAAGGCTTTAGAAAAAGTACATTTATTCGACTCAAATTGGTAACTGAAGGACTAACACCCATAAAACAAAACAAGAATCCGTGAAATGAGAGAGGCAGAAATACGACAAGGACCAGTGAGTTTAAAAGAGAAAAAATTGAAGTATGGAGAAAATTTATGATATAAACCCTTAGCAAACTAGGAATAGTGGGGATTTTTTAATTTTTAAGAAAACATCATACTAAATTACGACACATTTGAAGCATTTCCTATAGATGTCAGTTTTGAAGACATGAACCTATAAATTCAATTCAAGTATTTCATAGGAATTGATCAATTTAAGAAATTTATGTGGAAGAATTAGGGCCAACAACCAAAACAATTTTGAAGAAAAATAAGAAATTGTAGGGATGTTGCTTATGAAATTCAGTATTTGTTTTAAAGTTAAAATTACTAAAGAAAAATCCTTTGGTTGTGTTTAGTATGTTTAGTATTAGTGTTCTTTAATTCAGTGTTTATTAATTTAGTAATAGTGTTTAGTTTGGTATTGTTGCAGGAATATGCACAAAACAGATTAATACATATAAGAAAACTTAGTAAATGACAGAGGTGCCAAACAGATTAGTTGTTAAATAATAAACATTTTAATAAATGTTGCTGGACAATTGCCTCTCTAGATGGGAAAAAATAAAATTGGATTCTTGCCTTACATCATAAATATGAAAAATAATTCAGATATCATTAAAGACCAAAATATAAAGAGCAAGGTGTTAAAATTGAATTTCAAGAGAAATTACCACCTAATATTTTTATAAGGTCAGAATAATGAAGTATTTCTTGGAAAAGTCACCTAAACAAAACCATAAATGTGTCAATATTGTAAGACTTCATTGTTTGATCAGAGGGAAAAAAATCTCTCTTTCGTAAAAGGAATTGATAAAAGTCTATATTTAACTGCTACTGATCAAACTCCAGTCAGAAATAATAAGATTAAGGTACAAATATGAGCACATGTTTGGTTAATAAATTCAAATATTTAGAGAGTTCTTAGTTAGTCTATCAAAAAGGACTGTCCAAATGATATCAGACTAGAGCAGGGTCATCATGGCAAGCACAAGCAAAGATAGTGTCCCTGGTCATGGACTGTCCATCACTTCCAGTGTGCTAGCTCAGCTGCTCTGAGAAGGTAACCCTAACTCTCTAGGTTGGGTAAGTAAAATTGTAATTCCAAGAAAAAATAAGAGTAAGAATAAAAACAGAAAATGAGGAAACTAATTTAATCCCATGGCATTAGCCATTTTGTAATCATTTGTAATCATTCTAATAGTGCTTGATGATTTTATCTGGACTTTAAAGTGTTTAAATCATTCAAGAGAATTGTATACATACATGAGGCTTAAATGAAGTGTAATAAATTGTAACCAATGTTCAAATGTTTGGAATTATCTAACTTTCATAAATTTATGATTATTAATTGTGTCATACTGTGTTAATATTTTCAGAAACGTTTGAAAATTAATAGGTTGAAAGTATTATGTAAGATGATACTATCTCAAAATAAAAATGAAAAGTGATGTGTTTGTCTAGTCAAGATAGTGCCATAAGCACGTTTCAACAACCCTTCTCATCACTCTAAGTGCATAAAAATGATAAGAAAAAATAAAATTTTTTAAATAAGGTATTAAATAAGGTGCAAATAGACATGAAAGGATGTCAAAAAGAGAAGAAAGATTTACATAATTGACCATAGAAAATGAAGACCTTTATATGTACATCACAAATGTAAGAAAATTAAACTATTTTAAAATATATTTTAAATATCTTCATTTCTAAAATATAAAAGAAGAAGGTAAAAGGAAAATATGTGGATCAACTGAAAAAAACAGGTAAGAGAATATAATGTTTGTTGGATACAAAATAAATATAAACAAACCAATAACATATACTCATCATATACAGATAAGAAGCAATTCAAAACATAATAGAATAAGTGACCTCATTTACAATAATAAAAGAAAATAATAAAAAGTAAAAAGAAACTTAAGGAAAGGGCAAAATGAAAAGAAGGTTAAAATAATATGGAGGGCAAACAGTAAATTTATGGAAAAGCATACTTTTGCATAATACGTTTTAAACTTATAATGATGCTAATTACAATGAAATTAATCCTTACATTTTAAATACATCCAAATAAAATATTAACAAGATATTTTTGGACACAGCCAAGTTGTTTCTTAAGTTCAAAATTGTAAATATTGCAGGGAAAACTGTAAAAAAAACTATAATGGGAGAGGACTAACTCCGTGAGAAATTGAAAAATGTTATATAGCTATGGTAATCTTTACATACGTAGACATCAAATAAATAGAATAAAGTAGAGAGTTCAGTTACTGAACCTAATTGTTTAGTTCATAATGAAAATGGAATTCCACATTGATTGGAAAAGAAGTATTACTCAACAAATAGAACTGGGATTACTGGCTGGCCATATGGGAAAAAACTTGTATTCCAACATCATTTCTTATAGGGAGATAAATTTCAGATGACTCACAATTATTATAAAAAAATATGAAGCCATAAAATCAATAATAGAAAACATATGCTTTTTTATGATCTCAAAATGGAATAGCCTCTCTAAACACAAAAGTAAAGTAAACACTCATAGAAGAAAAATGTGATACATCTGAGACTGCAAAAATTAGAATTGTGAGTGTCTAGAAAAACAGTAAAATCTAGTCAAAAGAAAATGCACTGGCTATTTTATTCACTTTCATAATGATAAGTGTCTGTAAATCAATGAACTCTTGAAAAAATTATGTGTAAAGGACAATTCAGCAACAGAAAATGAGTTGATTTTTAAATATATAAAAAAATGCTGAAACTCAATCATGATAAGAAAAATAAAAATTAAGATAATAGCATTTTACCCACACTGTATTGATGAGAATCGCTGGAACCACTCATGCTCATACCTTGTAGAGAATTTAAATTGGAACAATCTCTTGAGAGAGTAATTTGTTAAAATATATGGAAATAAAAATACATGTACCCTTCGATTCAACAAGTCTATTCTAGGAATTTGCCAACAGTTGTTCTCTCAAATGTGAACTTAAAAAAGTATACATAGATACCAGTATATTCATTGCAGCATTGTTTGTCTTAGCAAAATAATGTAACCAACCTAAACGTTCATTACTAGGCAGCTAGTAAAATAAACTATGGGGCATTGATGCGATGGAATGGCCTGGAGTCAAGCACAAGTGTTTTCTCTGGGGCTGGTTGCTATTTGGACATAGCGGGAAGTGAGGGAAGCAGGGAGGAGGGCATCGGCCTTGCTACCTGGTCGGTGCTGTTCCAGGTACCAGGATTTAAATAGTGAAAAGAACAGAGTTCCTGCCCTCAGGTAGCTTTTGCTCTGATAGTAGAAGACAAGCAACAAAAATGTAAAGAAATTAACTGGTTTTAAAAGATAATCTCAACTACTGGGGATTTCTGTAGAAAAGATAAAACAGTAGGAAGTGACCAGAAGTGGGCATGGATGCTGCTTTGGTGGGGTCTGGGCATGGGCAGAGAGGTTTTGCCTAAGGCTTTGAAATAACATTGTTATGTCAAATACAACAAATTGCCTGTTAGATATAGTTATAGAAATTTGCATAGAAATAAACTACTTCTTGCATTTTTAAAAAAACAGATTCTATACCTCTATCTATATTTATTCTTTTATATTTTCACAAATTATCTCTGAAAAGATAATCAGTCGATAGCAGTGGTTGCCTGGGGAAGTGGAGGACTGGGGTGTGAGAAAAAGTTTTCCTTCTATCTCATTTATAGCCTTTGTACTTTTTGGAAATCATATTGTATATATTATCTATTGAAATAAATATATAAATGCATACATATTTAGAAATCTAATGTGACCTCAGTTCTTACATGTCGATGGTGATGGGGAATAATTTTGAGATTTTAATCATTTTAACAAGGTAAAAAAAGAAATAACCCTACTTTCATGTAATATTTTTAGGGTATAGGTGAAGTGCCTTTTGGAAAGTCCATTGAAACAAAATTTCACATGAAATATTTCTTCATACTGAAACATTATCTTGAAAGCAATCTTACTGGGAAATGGGAATGTATGTGGAACTGAAAAGTTGAAATTTTATCTAATTTTAGAAATCACTGGATATATATTGTTTGTCCATTTTTAATTTATTTAGTGAGTTCAATAAGATAGACGATTCAGCACTAACAAAGCCACAAGAGGAGAGACTTGATGTTTCACCTCCAGCCCTTCACATCTAAGGGTGATGCTCCAGGTTAGGGGACCACCTCCAACCCTTCACATCTGAGTTATGCTCCAGCATTAGGGGAGCACCTCCATCCCTTCACATCTATGGGTGATGCTCCAGGTTAGGGGACCCTGTAGGAAGGTTGTTGAAAGATCTGTCGATGAAAGGTTGATAGATTATCTCTACCTCCAAACACCGATGTCTCAATGATTGGCTTTCTGTGCACAGAAACTTGAGATTAAAAGGTTTGGTATCAGAACCAGTGCTAAAGAAGAGTGGTCTTCTTTCCTCCAAAACTATTTTATATTTTAAGGCATTTCGGTCATAATCTTTAAGCATAGAAAATCATGTTATTGTTTATTATCACCCTCATGATACACCCATTAGAGCCTCAATATTTAATGCTTGATTCATTTTCCATACATTTCAAAATACAAATATATTAAGTCCACAAACAGCTTAATGTATAGATTGCTTATCTCAATAAAAGTTTTATGCTTTTCTAGGGTCTTAGGCATAAAGATGTTCTAAGAAGCATATGGTATACATACATTTTAGGTCTTAAAAATAAATAATTACTATTTTGAGGGGGACCAGAAAAATGAGATAAATTCATTCCTTATTCTACTTTTCTTGGATGAAGTTCTAGCAGACTGGTGAAAATATCTATTAGAGAATTTATTGGCACGTAAACAATTTGCCATAGAAATCTTCCTGAAATCTTCCTTGTCAAATTCCTCGTGAAGTTCTCAGCTTCAATTTCAGATATTTCATTACTAAAATATTCTCTTAGGATAGCTCTTATTTAGACGTTGGAAGTCAAGTGAAACTTTACAGTGAGTCTGATTATAAGGCTAAATATATGTTATTGTTAAAAATATTCTGATGTAATTAGCAATCCCTAGCAAGAGTTTATAAATTAAGACTACACAGGTGCAAGCGTACTTTATAGTCTGTGCTATAAGGTGTGGCACTTGTCTCTCTTTGTTATGTTCATTCATTTCATTTGCGAGAGCTTTAAATTGATTTTACTTTATTTAGAAATTTCACTTACAGCATGACACAAATAAAAATTCATACCATTTAAAAAATGCCTCTCTCTCTGTCTCTCTCTATATATGTTCTAATTTGTTTCCTCTTTAACATAAAACAAAACCAACAAACCAAAAACACTGACCTTTTTAGGTCCTATGCTCCCTCCACTTGCCATCTCTATCTCTACACTTCCTCTCAGAGACAAGCTTCTAATACCTTATATATTCAAATTGTCTCCATTTTCTTACTTTCTATTTTCTACTCAATCTATTATCTTTACTTTAAACTCCATTGCTCCTGAAACTTCTTTTGTTAAGGTCATCAGTGACCTCCTCTGCTTAATCAATAAACACATTTCAGTTATCAGCTTACTTTATCTCTAAGAAAGTAACTAACATTTCCCTCATTTTAAAAATAGTCTCTTTCATTGGCTTCTGAGCACCATGCTTTCTTGGCTTTTAAGAAAGCCAATGACTGCATTTAACAGGAAAATACTAAAATAATGCTAGAACAAGAAGTACATTTTTATTACCATATAAATAGTTCTAGATTTAGAAAGTCCAGGGCAATCTGGCAGCTCCAGGATTCATTGAGGATCCAGGACCCTATTTTTCTGTGCTATTCCTTAAGGTCACCTCCTGGTCCAGTGTGGCTACTAGAGTTCTAACTATTATGTCTACACTGAAGGCCAGAAGCAGGAGACAGATGGGAGGACAAGTGCTCTTCCTTCCAAATGAGTCAACTCCTTTAAGTCAACTTCTTATCAAGCCACATCTACTCCTCCAGAGAACACATCCATGTGTTCATGCTTAAGACAAGGAAGGATGGGAAATAAAGCATCAACATCTGGAATAGAATTTGAGTTCTTTTAAAGAATAGAGGGAAGATGGATATTGACTGCAACTCTTCATCCTTGCTCCGAATAAATGTCTCTCTCTTCTGCCTCTAAAAATCTCACCTTTTATACTAACTTCTTATGACCAAGATTTCAATATATTAAATCCTTTTCTACCTTAAAACAGAATAACTATAGCCAGACTGCCAGATTTTAAATCTCAGCTTTACCACTTACTAACTCTAGGATCCCAGGGAAGAGACTTAATGGCTTTGTTCACCAGTTTCCTCCTCCCACAAAATAGTAATGATGGTGGCTCCTACCTCCTAGAGTCACTGGAGGGTTCAATAAGTTAATATTTATAATACTCTTAGAACATTGCCATGGCACATAGTATACTGATGCTGCTGATAGTGCTTGAATTCACCATTAGCATTTCAACCCACTCAGACTGTGAATCTGGATTCTGAAGACAGTAGACAGCAAGCTACTAGGAGGAAAATATAGCACTTGTGTTCATCATCACTTCAGCCCAAGAGATGTGTCTACAACTTCTAAGCTTAGTGTTCATTCTCTTTCAATCGACTTTTCAGACTAAACACATACTTTTTCCTCATCTCTGTTCTCATCATAAAGCAAAAATGTGTAAGCCTTGCATCATGATTATCTAAAACAAAATAACCTAAATTTTTTATTGTACTTGACCCAACCTATTGCCCCACTGCAGAAATGCTTTCACTGTGGGCACAGCTTCATAACTAGCAAAAACTCTCCTCAATTTTCAAACTCTTCTATGACTGTTTTCTTTTATTATTTTAGGATTTCATTTTTTTTAAATTTTTTTATTGTGGTCTAAATAGTTCATAACATTGCGAAATTTCAGTTGTGCATTAATACTTGTCAAACACCATATAAATGTGTCGCTGTACCCCTTATGCCCACACTCCCCCCGCCCTCGTCCCCAGTAACCACTAAATTGTTCTCTTTGTCTGTAAGTTTGTTGATATTCCACATATGAGTGAGATCATATGCTGTTTGTCTTTCTCCGTCTGGCTTATTTCACTTAACATGATGCCCTCAAGGTCCATCCATGCGGTTGTAAATGGGATGATTATATCTTTTTATATGCAGAGTAGTATTCCATTGTATATATACCGTATCCAATCATTAGTTGTTGGGCACGTGGGTTGCTTCCACTTCTTGGCTATTGTGAATAACGCTGCAATGAACATAGAGGTGCATAAGTCTCTTTGTATTGTTGATTTCAAGTTCATTGGCTAAATACCCAGGAGTGGGATTGCTGGGTCATATGGTATTTCTATTTTTAGTTTTTTGAGAAACCTCCATACTGTTTTCCAAAGTGGCTGCACCAGTTTGCATTCCCACCAGCAGTGGATGATGGTTCCCTTTTCTCAACATCCTGTCCAACCTTCGTTATTTTTTGTCTTGGTAATTATAGCCATTCTAACAGGTGTACGGTGATTTCTAAGTGTAGTTTTGATTTGCATCTCCCTGATTATTAGTGATATTGAGCATCTTTTCATGTGCCTGTTGGCCATCTGTATGTCTTCTTTGGAAAAGTGTTCATATCCTCTGCCCATTTTTTGATTGGGTTGTTTTTTTGTAGTTCAGTTGTGTGAGCTCTTTATATATTATGGAGATTAACCCCTTACTGGATATATGATTTGCAAATATTTTCTCCCAGGTGGTGGGTCATTTTTATCTTGGTTTCTTTGCCTTCCAGAAGCTCTTTAATCTGATGAAATCCCACTTGTTTATTTTTTCTTTTGTTTCCTTTGCCTGAGTGGACATTGTATTTGTAAATATCCTTTTATGACTGATGTCAAAGAGTGTACTGCGTATATTTTCTTCCAGAAGTTTTATGGTTTCTGGTCTTCCCTTCAAGACTTTGATCCATTTTGAGTCTATTTTTGTGTATGGATAAAGATAATGATCTACTTTCATACTTTTGCATGTGGCTGTCCAGTTTTCCAAGCACCATTTTTTGAAGAGGCTTTCCTTTCTCCATTGTATGTGCTTGGCTCCTTTGTTGAAGATTAGCTGTCTGTATATGTGTACGTGTGGTTTTATTTCTGGGCTTTCAATTCTGTTCCATTGATCTGTGTGCCTATTTTTGCATCAGTACCATGCCATTTTGATTACTAGAGCTTGGTAATGTGTTTTGAAGTCAGGAATTGTGACGTCACCACCTTTGTTCTTATTTCTCAGGATTGCTTTGGTTATTCGGGGTCTTTTGTTGCCCCATATGAATTTTAAGATTCTTTGCCCTATTTCTTTGAAGAATGTCATTGGGATTCTGATTGGGATTGCATTGAATCTGTAGATTGCTTTAAGAAGTATGGCCATTTTAAGTATGTTTATTCTTCCAATCCATGTACATGGAATATCTTTCCATTTCTTTATGTCATTTTCGATTTCTTTCAGTAATGTCATAGTTTTCCTTGTATAGTTCTTTCACCTCCTTGGTTAAATTTATTCCTAGATATTTTATTCTTGCTGTCGTGATTGTTAATGGGGTTGTATTCTTCAGTTCTTGTTCTGTTAGTTCATTATTAGAATATAGAAATGCCACTGATTTTTGTAAGTTGACTTTGTACCCTGCAACTTTGCTTTAGTTGTTGATTATTTCTAATAGTTTTCCAATGGATTCTTTCGGATTTTCTACATATAAAATCGTGTCATCTGCAAAGAGCAAGAATTTCACTTCTTCAATGTCTATTTGGGTCCTTTTTATTTATTTTTCTTGCCTAATTGCTGCAGCAAAAACCTTAGCACTATCTTGAATAAGAGAGGTGAGAGTGAGCCCCCTTGACTTGTTCCTGTTCTCAGTGGGATGGCTTTCCGTTTTTCCCCATTGAGTATGATGTTGGCAGTGGGTTTGTCATATATGGCCTTTATCATGTTAAGCTACTTTCCGTCTATACCCATTTTATTGAGAGTTTTTATCATAAATGGCTGTTGGATCTTGTCAAATGCATTCTCTTCATCTATTGAGATGATCATATGATATTTATTCCCCATTCTGTTAATGTGGTGTATCACACTGATTGATTTGCAGTCTTGAACCATCCCTGTGTCCCTGGTATGAATCCCACTTGATCATGGTATATGATCTTTTTAATGTATTGCTGTATTCGGTTTGCCAATATTTTCTTGAGGATTTTTGCATGTATGTTCTTCAGCAATACTGTCCCATAATTTTCCTTCTTTGTGTTGTCTTTGTCTGGTTTTGGAATCAGGGTGATGTTGGCCTTGTAGAATGAGTTAGGAATATTTCTGTCTTCCTCAATTTTTAGGAATAGTCTGAGAAGAATAGGTAATAAATTGTCTTTGAATGTTTGGCAGAATTCTCCTGAGAAGACAACTGATCTTGGACTTTCATTTTTAGGGAGGTTTTTGATTACTGTTTCAACCTCTTTACTTGTGATTGGTCTATTCACATTGTCTATTTCTTCTTGATTCAGTCTTTGGAGGGTGTAAGAGTCTAAGAATTTATTCATTTCTTCTAGATTGTCCAGTTTGTTGGAGTATAGTTTTTCATAATATTCTCTTATAATCTTTTGTCTTTCAGTGGTACCTCTTATAATTTCTTCTCTTTCACTTCTAATTTTATTTATTTGATCCTTCTCTCTTTTTCACTTAGTGAGTCTGGCTAAGAGTTTGTCAATTTTTTTTATCTTCTCAAAGAACCAACTCCATGTTTCATTAATCCTTTTTACAGTCTTTTTTGTTTCAATTTCATTTATTTCTGCTCTAATTTTCATTGTTTCCCTCCTTCTGCTGTGTTTTGGCTTTGTTTGTTTTACTTTTTCTAATTCTGTTAGGAGTAGTTTAAGATTGTTTATTTGAGCGTTTCTTGTTTGTTAACATGGGCCTGTATTGCTATAAATTTCCCTCTTAGGACTGCTTTTGCTGCATCCCATAAGAGTTGGTGTGGTGTGTTTTCATTCTTGTTTGTCTCCAAATATTTTTTGATTTCTCCCTTTATTTTTTCAACGACCCATTGGTTGTTCAGTAGCATGTTGTTTAGTCTCCACATTTTTGTTCCTTTTCCAGCTTTTCTCTTGTAGTTGATTTCTAGTTTCATGGCATTATCTACTATTACTCTATTTGCTGACATCTCCCTTTAGATTTGTTAATAGTTGCTTTATGTACTTTGGTGCTCCTGTTTTGGGTGCATACGTGTTTATAAGTGTTACGTTTCTTGGCGGAAGATCCCTTTTATCATTATATACTGCCCCTTATGTCTCTCTTTACCAGTTTTATCTTGAAGTCTGCTTTGTCTGATATAAGTATGGTAACACCTACTTTCTTTTGTTTGCTGTTATCTTGGAGTATTGTCTTCCATCCTTTCACTCTGAGCCTATGTTTGTCTCTAGAGTTGAGGTGTGTTTCCTGGAGGCAGAATATTTTTGAGTCTTGTTCTTCAATACATCCTGCCACTCAGTTTCTTTTGATTAGAGAAGTTCAACCCATTTAGATTTAGAGTCATTATGGATATATGAGGGCTTAATACTGCCATTTTATTGGATGTTTCCCAGTTCTTCTGCATTTCCTTTGTTTCTCGTCCCATGTATTTCACACTACCAATTTAGTTAGGTAGTTTTCTCTGTTGGTTTTCTTCATTCTCTCCTTGTTTATCATATATGTCTCTGTTCTAATTATTTGTTTAGTGGTTACCCTTCGGTTCATATAAAAAATTTCATAGCTGAGGTAGTTTATTTTCTGATAGCCTCTTATTTCCTTATACTATCCTGATTCCATCCCTTTCCTCTTCCCCAAGTTATTTTTTGTCATATATTTTTCCATCTTGTCTTGTGAGTTTGTGGTTAAAAAGATAAGATCATTTTTATTTTGGTGTTTTCCTTTTCTTTACCCTTGATGTTAAAGTTAAGCATTTACTAACCTGATCTGATAGAGAGCTGCCATTTTCTGATTATTGCCTACCTGTCCACCTCTTTGCTCAGGGCTTTGTAGCCCCTTTCCTAATTTTTTTTCAGCTATGAGAGCCTTCTTGAGGATTTCTTGCAGGTGGGGTGGTTCTTGTCGCAAGGAATTCTCTTAGCTTTTGTTTATCTTGAAAAGTTTTTATTTCTCCATTATATCTGAAGGAGATTTTCACTGGATAGAGTATTCTTGGCTGGAAGTTTTGTTCTTTCAGGATTTTGAATATATCATTCCATTCTCTCCTAGACTGTAAGGTTTCTGCTGAGAAATCCACTGAAAGCCTGACAGGGGTTCCTTTGTAAGTTATTTTCTTCTGCCTTGCTGCCCTTAGTATATATTCTTTGTCTTTGCCTTTTGCCAGCTTCACTACTATGTGCCTTGGAGTGGGTCTTTTTATACTGACAAAGTTAGGAGATCTGGAGGCTTTTTTCACATGGATCCCCAGTTCCCTCCCCCAGGTTTGGGATGTTCTCAGCTATTATTTCTTTGAACAAGTTTTCTGCTCCATTCTCCTTCTCTTCCCCCTCTGTAATACCTATAATCCTTATGTTGCATTTCCTGATTGAGTCAGGTATTTCTCTGAGAGCTTCTTCATTTCTTTTCAGTCTTAGTTCTCTCTTGTTCTCCCTCTGAAGCATTTCTATAGTACTATTCTCTAACTGGCTGATTTTCTCCTCCATATTGTCAGCTCTGCTGTTTATGGAATCCAGATTTCTTTTTTATATCATCCATTGTGGTTTTCATCTCTAACAATTCTGATTGGCTCTTCTTTATGGTTTCAATCTCTTTTGTGAAGAAGCTCCTGAATTTGCTAATTTGTCTTTCTGTGTTTTCTTGTAACTCACTGAGTTTTTTTATGATAGCCATTTTTAATTCTTTGTCATTTAGGTTATGGATTTCTGTTCCTTCAGGGTTGGTTTTGGGGTACTTGTCACTTTCCTTCTGGCCTGGAGCTTTAATAAACCTACTCATACTGCTTGATGGGGTAGATTTTTGCTTCTCATGGTGTTCTTATCAGGTCACAGCTGCCACATACTGCCACAGGATGGGGATCGGGTGCTGTGTATTCTGGGCCCCACACGATCAGGGGCTCCCCAGCTCCAGCCACTGACTGCTTTTCTCTGTGAGTGACTGATCAATGGCAGATCTGGAGCACCAGGCAGGGGGATGGGTACTCTCCTTCCCCAGTGCTTTCCCCAGCTGCTGCTTGTTTCTGTGTATGGAGCTCTGGCCTATTGCAGGACTGTGCACTTTCCCTTTCTTCACTGCCACTGCCAAGCTCTCTGCACCACGATCTAGATGATTCTGGGGCTGGAGCACCAAGTGGGGACCAGCACACCTCTCCTGGCTGTGCAACCTCCCCTCCACGGCTGCAGTGCTCTCCATACTGTGCTCCAGATAACTCTGGGGCTATACACTTTTCCCGCCACCACCACCAAGCTCTCTGTGTCTTACTCCAGATGAACCTGGGGCTGGAGTGCCTGCACCCTTGCCCTCCCTGCTCACCACAGTGCTGTCTAGAAAATTCTGGGCCTGGAGTATGGACAGGGTCGGGGCAACCTTTTCTTCCCTGCACTTCGCACTGCCATGACCCATCTCTCTCCATGGAGCTCCTGTGGATAATCTTCCACCTCCTCCAGGGGATCCAGCCCCACCACCACCTTCAGGCGTGTGGCTGCATGGGTCTCCCAAACATCTTTTGTGATGTGTATATGTCTTCTATTGGTGTATGAATGTCATTTTGGTTGTATCTGAGGGCAGAGAGTCCAAGGAAGAGCTCACTCTGCCATGATGCTGAAATCCTATGACAGTTTTCTTAATGTCTTTGTCTTAAGTGAAACTCCTTCTCTCTTAAGAAAATTTATCTGGCAGCATATTTTCAAGAAGTGACTGTTCTGTCAAACCTCATGGACATGAGGTGAGATTGGTGTGTGTTATTCTTACTCCTTGTTGCTCCATCCATCCAGATCATTACCATTCAGTCTTTTGTAAAAATAAAAATCTGGTTAAATCCTTCATATATATTCCTTAATCCCTCCTTGTTATTGTCATTTGATGGCTTCCAGACAATTCCCTCTAATCTTGCAAAGATTTTGATATGTTTTTAACAGACCTTCTTAAGAACAGAATCCCACTCTGGCCACGAACTTCTCTCATACTTTATATATTTGAATACTCCCAGTATAATCAATTTTCATTGCAATCAAACTC
This sequence comes from Equus przewalskii, assembly GCF_037783145.1. Taxonomy (NCBI): domain Eukaryota; kingdom Metazoa; phylum Chordata; class Mammalia; order Perissodactyla; family Equidae; genus Equus; species Equus przewalskii. The sequence goes on along the minus strand of NC_091857.1, from coordinate 1,986,690 downwards.
TAGTCCATTGACCTTTCTTCCTTATCCTCATAACTTGGCTTCTCCTTTTTTCATTTCTTTGCTATTCAGCTTATATTAATTAGTTACTATTTTAAGAATTATCTTTCTAGCACCATAAACTTCCTTGATTCTGTCTCTTTCAGTCACATTCATTTGGACAAATCTCAATACTAGAAGAAACCAACCACCCAATTTTTCCACATCTGAAGCCAAGTAGTCAAGCAATATGTCAAGAAGTTACCCAATTGTATCTCTTGTTTTACCATAACCTCATGGTCATTGACCTTAAATGAGCCCCTCAGCATTGCTCAGAAATCTTGATATATGTCTTTGAAATACTGTTCATAATTCTCCTATTTAAGCAATGCCCTTTTCAAACCTTTTCTACTCTACCAAAATTTCCAATCTTCCCATCTTCTCTCCTCAGTTTCAATAATGATTCCCCTAAAGATTCACTGAAAAAGAGAATCTGTCAGAGGGGACCTCCCTCAGCCTCATGATACTAAACATAGAAAACCAACTAACATCTGTCCACATCCTGTGCTTTCTCCTGCTGCTGACAAGGCAACATACTTCTTTTATGGAAGTGTGATGCTTCCACTGGTGGTTAACATCTCATTTTCATTGCAGGAAACTCACACAAAAGATTTCACCTTCTTTCTCCTATATATTAAACTCCCATTTTAATGAATCTTTCCCTTTGCTTTTCATTCAGGAGTTTCCCATTAAAACAAGCAAGTAAACATACAAACAGACAAGTAAACAAATACTCTCATTGGACCCTTCACTTCTGCCCTTTCTCGCTAATTTCCTAAATATTTAAGCTTCTAAAAAGATTTGTCTCTATATAGCATATATTCCCTCACTTCCAAACCTCTCCTTGCCCCATTCTGATCTGGCACCTTGCTGCTGCTCTCCACTAAAGCAGCTTTTGATTAGGTCATACGTGCTTCTCTTTCTTAATGCAAAAACACTTTTCATTCTATTTAACTTTCTAGTGGTTTCTTCTTTACCTTTGTTCTAGTGTTAGCCTCTATCTAATTTTAAATGTTAACATTTCTTGAGGCTTGCTTCTTAGGACTTTTCTCAATTTATACTTTTTCCCTAGTAATCTTATTTAAACCCATCTCTTCAATTACCACGTTGTCAAAGATAACTCACAAATACATATCTTTAAATAGATTTCTAGATATCAACATGTCTGTGTTATAGAGCTTTGCCTTGAACTTTCTAGAAACAATGGAAATTTATTTCTCATAGTTCTGGAGGTCAAGAAGTCCAAGATCAAAGTGCCAGCAAGGTAAATTTCATTCTGAAGGCTTTTCTCTTGGCTTGTAGGCAGCTACCACCTTGCTATGTACTCACATGGACTTTTCTCAGTGTGCACCTGTGGGGAGACAGAGAGATAGAGAAGAGAGGACAAGAGGGTGAGACTTATCTTTCTTCTTTTATAATACCACCATTCCTATAGGATTAGAGCCCTATCCTTGTGGCCTCATTAACCCTTAGTTACCTCTTGATAGGCCCTGTCTCAAAATACAGTCATTATAGGGATAAGGTTGCACTATCTAAATTTTGAGGGGACACAATCTAGTCTATAGCACTTCTCCATATGCAAACATGCATATCGAATAGTGCACAAGGCAGAGGGGAATTTGACATAATATGATAAAAGGAACATATCCATAAAACCAACACCTGACAAAAATTAGAACATGACCAGCCACTCAGCTGCTCCCTTGGGCCCCTTCACAATCCACTCACCGTCCTTCCAAGGGAAGCCGTCACCTTACTTCTTATACCGTACATTAGTTTTCCCTATGTTCATATTGTTTTCTCTCTGGCTTTATTTTTCCTCAAGATTGCATTGATTAGATTCATCCATTTTGTTAATATAACAAAATTATGTTATTTTATTGTGCGGTTTAGTAACTCACCATGAGAAGAAGTAAAATTTTGCCTTTATTGTATGATTTGATCAATATCTGCCATCCACTCACCCCCACATTGTTGATTTTATAATAGTAACAGTGTCTAATTTGACTTATTTTATCCCAGATCCTGTTTTTTTTATTGGCCCATAGTTGACACTTAATGAGATATTTGGTGAATAAAGAATCAATTAGCTACCTTCGGGAGTTAGGATCTATGTCTGTAGCTTCACTTATCAGGTCCATATTTATTTATTTCTGTTTGAACCTTCCTCTTGCCAAATGAGAAGGAAATTCTAAGATAATTACTAGAAGGGATGAGGATACTTTTCAAAATTGTAGACTTGAATTCATTGCCTCATTAGATGTCTGCTGAGGCAAAGGTCTAGAAGATCAGGCTTTGTGCTATATGAGCAGGAGAGAAAAGAATTAGAGAGAGGTGGCAAGGTTGAGAAAGGGACATGCTGTGGAACAGCTCACATTCTCACCATTTACTGAGGCCAGCATGTAAGACTTTTCTCTGGATCAAGGAAGACGACCAAAAATATCCAACTTGAGTCCCCATTACTATACTCCACAATAAAGTACTGCCTGGTGGGTGAAGGGAAACTACCAGGGAGCAGAGTGGAGTAAAAGAGATTGTATCCCACGTGAGGTAGTCCTTAGGGTTTTCCAGACAACTCACAAATGAGACAACCACCTGCTTTTGGATGCCTGACATTCACAGAGGGTACTAATGGTCAGGTCAGAGTTCAAGAAGCAGCAAGGAAAGTAAAAAATAGTCCCGTAATCCTGGGAAGTACGGTTTTAAAGAAGAAGGGGGTATATTCGATCAGAGTGTTATCATAATCATTCTATCCACATCAAGGCAGCCATGGGTTACTGCAAGCCTTAAACTGAGTTTGAAATTGAAAGTTTAAACTGGGCTAGAATTTTAACAACTATAAGAATTCAAAATATTGCAAACAATTCCCAAGGTGATGAGGATGAGAAAAAAGAGATTCAGCAATAATAGGTGAAAATCAATAATTGGACAAGTATTTTAATATATTATTCTGAGTTGAAACTTTTCAGTAAACCAGTTACATAGCCATGTACTTTTGACTTTAAAAAGTACTGTCATACACATATTCTCATTTGATCTTTACAATAATCTAGTGAAGTAGTGTGGTACATGGGGTAAAACACAGTTTCTCTGCTTAGTGGAGTTTTGTGCTGATGAGACTAATGTGAACTTGAAAATCTTCCCGAGAAAACATGTTTATGTCATGGACTGCTGTCTAGCTTTCTGAGAGGCACTAGAGATGTGGTGAGCATGTTGGTGAAAGTAGACTATTCTCTTTTATTTCTGCAATTCAGAATCAGAGTTGTTTACTTAGTAACATCTTTGTGTCAGTGGCAGGAACTGTTGACCTAGAAACAGATTATCTAGAAAATGTCTAAGACACAGATCTCAATGAAATCAACACAATGTACATGTATAAGATAAGCAACTTTAAAATGTTCAGGCTCATGGAGAACTAGGAAACAGTTGTTTTGACAAAAGAATGTATCATTTAAAGAAAATGAGGTGTTACATCATTTCTAATATCTATGTCTACAGAGATTAATAGTTTTTCTAATCAAGGCAATTCTAAGAACGTTAATCTAATTGTTAAACTAAATTAGAACATAGATTAAGAATTTTTTATTATTTTTGATTCTATTTATTATTTTACTACATGGACCTTACATTTTGAAATTATCTTTCCCTACATTTTCTTGAAAATTTGAATTAATTTTCTTCTTTTTCCTTAATCAAAACAGCAAAACCAACTTTGCAAAAAGTTCAGAAATAGAAAGTCAGAAATTTGATGTTGAAATTACTCTATAAAGTCATTGTTGGAAAGTATATCAGGTTTTTTTGTTTTAGTCTTTTAAAAAGCTGATGGACTCCTGGGAGTAAAGCTGTGGACCTCAAAACTGGAAAACAGTGATTCTACCATTTCAGTAATATGGTTTCTTGATTCAACTTTGGCTGATTCCAATACTTTGTCTCATTACATCAACTTCTTTTCATGAGGAAATAATTGTTTAGAAGTACAAAAATAATGGGAAAATAGAAACAGAGAGCTTTCTACCTACTAAATTCATAATTTATCAGACTTCAGAACTGAAGCATAAACTCTGCCCAGGCAGGCCAGAAACTCCACTAAAATTAGAACTATAGGAAGAAAGTTAACATAGCTCCTATACAAAGATGACAATTTATTGATAAACTATTCCTTATTTTTCATTTTCTCTGACTCCCTAACTCTGGGTAAGAGGCTCTTTCTACATGATATCTTAGGAGTTTCACTTCCTCTACTGTAGCATTTATCAGACTACATTGTAATTTTAAGTTTACTTTATTATAACTTTCTTACTATCTTTTAATTTCCATACAGGGACAGATTGTATTCATCTTGCTCAACATGGTATTTATGGCAAAAGCACAGGTTTTGGCACATGCTAAGTTCTCATTTACACATAAAGAGCTGAATGAATAAAAAATGAAAAGAGAAGTATCCTAAGAGAATAATGAAAAATGTTAAATGAAAGTGAATATACTTTTTAGGGAATATTTTAACAAATCCTCTTTTATAATCAAATCCTTGCCTTCACTATAAATATAAGTAAATATAGAAATTAATTGGGAAACTAAGTTAGAGTGAATGCATATGACAGAAGGAAGAGTTTGTACCATAGTGATTTAAATAAAACCAGCAATAGATTTTGGCATGATTATAGACTTGAGAACAGATGTACATATTTGAACTCTGAGTTTCTCATATTTTTCTCATTCCAGTAATGTAGTTAAATCATCATCCTTGTTTTAGTGAATATTCAATTAAACACTTTAAATATTGTTAACATTTTTTAAATAAAATGGTGAGTTGAAATTAAGTTCATTACCTTGAGACAGAATTTTAATATACTAACATTTCAAAAGTCAAATTTTATTAAATTTCAAATATTCTAAAGTTTATATAATTGAACTTTAAAAGTCAAATGTAAAAAGGCATTTAGAAAAATTAGTGATCAAGACAATAGTAGGCTATTATAATTCAAAATACTGGGTTTACTAATATATAATACTTTCTGATAAAATAAGATGTTTGATACTTCTAAAATAAAAATGATAAAATTGAATAACAAATTTGATTTTAAATGTGAAGGAGTAAGTATTTCAATTTGAGTTTTGTCTTCTAAAACTCATTAGAAACAACAGAAAATAAAAATACCAGAGAGAAAAATATGGTCTTCAATGAAACAAAGAAATATCCATAACCTCAGATCTTAAACTATGAAGGATAAGTGTCAAATATATGGAATTTGAGCCAAAATGAGAAAAAATATTCAGAACCAACAGATTTCTCTTTGGATCTTTGGCTAAATCATTTTCTGTAAGTGTGATAACGTCGAAAGATTTCCACATATCGTTTCTCGATTCTTCTCCATGAAATGCCCTGAATTGAGCCTGAGGAGGATTAAGAGAATTTCCTGTTAACTTAATGACCTCCCTTCTGCCTTTGATAATAAGAGCATCTTGGTCCACTGTGTGTGATTATGATTCTAGTATTTAAATGTACTTATTTTTCATACCACATGGTCTCTAACTGTAAGCCAATATTTCATCTGGTGCTCAAAGAAACAGAAATCTCTTCCAATGCTTGAGGAAAAATTGGCTGTCTTGGCTTTTTTTAGAAATGGTATACTGAGCTTCAAGTGAAGCATTCCCAAAGGATTTTTCCAAGGTAAATTTTCCTACTCCAGATTTTTAACTCACGTAATCACAAATGTTAAGGTTCTCCTGTAGATAAACTTCTCCCTAATCTAGTAGAAAATGGGAGAAAGGCAAAATATACAAAATTACAGTTTAGGAATGGATAAATTCATCAAGACAGAAGATTTTGAAGAATTTTGCTTAATCCTATAAACACTTTATAAACTTTTTGTATTTATATTTTATATTCATATTTTTATAAAAATGAGCAAGTCAATCCAGTGCAAATTTTAACAAATCAATAGAGAAATGACTATGCAATGAAACAAGAAATTCTTCAGACAGTGAAATATGTAAAAAGTACTAGGCAGGGGGCTGGCCCCGTGGCCGAGTGGTTAAGTTCGCGCGCTCTGCTGCAGGCGGCCCAGTGTTTCGTTAGTTCGAATCCTGGGCGCGGACATGGCACTGCTCATCAGACCACGCTGAGGCAGCGTCCCACATGCCACAACTAGAAGAACCCACAACGAAGAATACACAACTATGTACCGGGGGGCTTTGGGGAGAAAAAGGAAAAAATAAAATCTTTAAAAAAAAAAAAAAAAGTACTAGGCAGGCCCAGATGGGATCACAGAGGAACTCTTTCACAATTCCAAGGAATAATCAGAGTGTATTCCAGATCAGAGGGAAACCAGGAACTCTTCCAAAATGCTTTACACAAAGCTAGAACAATAGAGCTACCAAAACTTGAGAAAGATCATGCACACCTACCACACAACTGGAGTGACCTTATGCTTAGTTACTCATGCAGAAATCTTAAACAAGCAATTTCAAAAACCGTAATGCCCAAAGAATTTTATTCATTGATTGTAAGAGTTTTACTCTAGAAATGCAAGGATGGTTCAGTATAAGGGCATTCATTTATAAATTTACCATATTAATACATCAAAGGAGAAAATATATTATCTTAACAGAAACTGAAGATCATTTGAATAATGTAATATTCTTCTCTAATAATTCTTAACATGATAAGAATAATTAGAATTTTTCATAACACGATTGAAAGAAAAAAAACTTGGGGGCTGGCCTGGTGGCATAGTGGTTAAGTTCACATGCTCCACTTCAACTGCCTGGGGTTTGCAGATTTGGATCCCACCTGTGGACCCAGCACTGCTCATCAAGCCACGCTGTGGTGGCAAGCCGGATAAAAAATGGAGGAGGATTGGCACAGATCTTAGCTCAGGGCCAATCTTCCTTCCATATAAAAAAAAAGAAAGAAAGAAAGCCATTTTAACCCAAAGCAAACAAAAAAAAACCCAACCTGCTTAATGCTGAAGTACTCATTTCTGTTGAAGTGAGAAGTAAAGCAAGGATATGCTCTTTCTTGGATTAAAGATGGCCACAAATTTTGTTTTACGCCACCATTAAAAGGTAAAGCTTATTTCTTTTTCCTGGGCTGGCCTTGTGCCTGTTTAGTCAACAGAAGATATTGAAGTGACATAGTGCTAGTTCCAATATATAAGCCTTAAAAAGGCCTGATAACTCCTGCTATGCCCTTTTTGGCTGTGGAGTGCAGTGATGTGAGAAATATGACTACCCTGCTGGAGAAACCACACAGAGACATCGCATGGAGACGCTTGAGGGAGGGGCTTCCAGTACACCTGGAGCAGCCACCCCAGCACCCGAGTCGGACATGTGCATGACTCCAGCGCCCACTTTTGCCATCTGACTGCCATTGCAGGACAGATCTTAAGGAAGACCAGCAGATTAGAACTGCCCAGATGATCCAAGGCAACCACAGATCTATCAGATATAGAAAATGATCCTCGTTTTAAATCTCTGTGACTTGAAGTACATTGTTACAATCTACTTGTACTATTTTCAGTGAAAAACAGCTGAAAAAGAATTGGTATTTAGAAGTTGCTCCTATAACAGAAAAAGCAACACACGTTGTACTGGTTTTGGGAACTGATTATGATCAGAAGTTAGAAGGGACTCAATGAGACTGTTAATAACGGCCGGAAGGGCAGCGAAACAACTGTCATTCGAGGCTGAAGGCAACCTGTGCTGAGTGCTAAAAAGTTTGGCATTGGGATCACCCAAGGCTATATGAGACATCTGTGAGACATATATTTCTATATATAACATATAAATAGCACGACACTTCTGCAGTCATTTGCGAACCCACCCAGAGCAGTAAAAGAATTTGAGTTACCTAAGGAGCACAGTCCCATTTGAGGCTGAACAGGGCAACATTTTGCCTTCTTGTTGCAACTTGCAGAATGATAAACAAGTGTCCTTTGCATGGTCTATTTAGTACTACCATGTTGGTGATTTCATTGTTTAAAAATGATCCCAAGTGTACTACTGACGTACTGTCTAGTCTTTCTAAGCACAAGAAGTCTGCAATATGCCTTATGAAGAAAATGCATTTTAGATAAGCTTAGTTCAGGCATGAGTTACAGGATTGTTGGCTGTGAGTTCAATTTTAATGCAGCAACTATATTAAAGTGTACTTAAACTGAAACCTACATAAAACAAAGTTATATATTGATTCACTGATGAAAACGCCTCACAGGAACATGACCCTGTACTTCCTTTAGGGGCAATGATTCAGTATTCGCTAATTCTGTGTTTATGGGGACTTTGTTGAACATAACCACAAATAATGAGAATTGACATATATATATATACATATCTGTGGACATAGACAAGGAGATTTCCAGATAAAACGTCAGTAGTGACAATTTATCTTGTTTATCTGGGTATAATAAAGTAAAACCAGTCTTCAAGCAAAACCTAGAAGAAATATTATGAACCTAAGGTTTGTTCTTTGGAAAATAAAACTATTTCTTATTCCCAGATTTTTTGGTTCTCCAGGCACCAAAAGACTCTTGGTGTGAGAAAGCCTCAGGACTATGCAAATCCATGGCACTGAAAAAATATATATATATCTTCAGAATCAAGATATGGAGCTATAAGACTCTGTTGAAACATCAGCATAATTTAAGATGTTGTCTCTTAGAACATCTCTGCTACAATGTAGCGTTCTAAGATTCTTAAGGGTGTTGTCCTACAGTACTTTGATTCTCAGCTCAACATAGAGACAGGCCTCTCTTGAAAAGATATCTGGGTATGACTTTAGTCTACTGGAGTAGATTTTAACTGATACACAGGAAACCTGCATAGTTTTTAAGGGAATTATAATAAAATATTCTGAAAGGAACAGAAACAAAAGAGGCCTTTGGACCCCAAATTTCCTACAACCAGGAAGCATACTGAAACCTGAACTCCACAGCTGCTCACATGGGCAGTTTCTTGTACAAAAGAAAGGATAACTCATAGCATGAAGCTGAGGCCCCAGAGAGCAGAACTATGAGTGACAGAACCGCTCCCAGGGAGTAAGATGAGGCTTTTAGCATGGGATTGGTTATGTGTGCCTACTTAGTTTTCAGGATTACTGTGAACCAGTGAATGTGCCTTTTGTTTTGCCCCACCTTTTGAATGGAAGTATATATTTAGATTTCCTTGCCTTGCCTTATCATTGCATGCTGGGTATGTGGGGATAAAAACTTGTCTTTTAATTCTAAGATTTTTTAGTTCAAGAGTGATTACTCCTAAGGAGGCTGAATCGCATTTCAATCTGATTTAGAAGATGATTTCTTGTGTTAAAAAATGTGTTAAAATTTGGACGAAATGTTTTGGAGTCCTGGAATGGGGTAAATATACTTTACATGGGAGAGGAGTACACATGATTTGTGGGCTGACGGTGAGAAATTAAAGATGACTACACATTCTTCACTTCTCTGTTAAGAGGTAAAGTTTATTTCTCTGTCCTTTAAATCTGTGTTGGTCCTGTTACAGTTTAACCGTTGAAGGTGGCAGAAGCCATTCTGAACTAGTCCCAGGTTTAAGACTTAAGAAGATCTTGGTTTCTTTCACTTTTGCACTTTTGGAGAGCTCTGAGCTTCCATTTAAGAAACCTAATTACAATACAGGAGAGAATATGTTGAGAGATCATCATCAGTAGAAATGCCCTGAGCATACATGAAGACAAGAGAAGCCCAGCTGTTACAGTGTCCCAGGCAGGTTTCCAATGACTCTGGCTCCAGCTACAATTTGAGGTTGCACGAATAACCTTAAGTGAGACCAGTGGGAGAACTTTCCAGTTAAGCCAAGGAGGCCCACAGGACTGTGAGGGGGAAACATAGCAGTGTCTTAAACCACCAAGGTGTGGGTAGTTTATTATATGGCAATAAATAACTGGAACACTATCATCATTATTATTTAATATTGTTTTAAAAATTGTTGCCAATACAAATTGTCAAGAGAAAGATATAATAAATATCAAAATAGGAAGGAAAATGCAAAATTATTATTCTTATTGCATATGATATGATTGTATGATTGGAAAATTCAAGTGAAGTAATAAATATTTTGTAGCTTAATTGTTCTCAAAATTGATATAAAAATTATTAACTTTCCTATTTTAAAAAATATTTATAAACACAATAGAAGAAAAATGTCATTTACTGAAGTAATTAAAAGATAAAATATCTAGAAATCAGCTTAATGAGAAATTCAAATGTTTATATGAAGAAATTTTAGAATTGCTTCAGGGTATAAAAAAATTTATTTAATGTATGTCTTGTTCTTTTACAAAATATTCAATAATTTTAGAGTTTCAATTCTTCATGTAGTAATCAGTAAGTGGAATGTATTCTACACAAAAATATTAACTCAATTTTTCTCAAGTGTGATAAAATTATACTATATTCATCTGGAAAAACAGCCATGAGAAAATATCAAGGGAAACTACTCAAAGTAATATTTCTGAGGAGGACATAGAACAACCACCTTTAGAAACACAGCACAAAGCTGTAGAATTGTTTCATTTTGTCATGGGAAAGCACAAGCAGTGAGAGACAGAAATTCACAGCAATGTGGGAAAATGTGCATCTTTTACTACCCAGTATTGGGGCAACTGGCTAACCCAGCAAAATCTATACCCCTACTTCTCTTATTCTACTAAAATAAATTCCAGTTGGTTTAGATTTAAGTAATGCGTTAAAGAAGGAGAATAATTTTGTTCAAAAATTTCAGTTGGAAAGGTCTTTCTGAGTTTAATATAAAAACTAGGAAAAAATTTGGTAAAATCTTCCAAAATTAAAATTCACATAATCTTCAACTCAGCCATTTGATGTTTAGGCATTTATTCTACTGTCATATTCATATAAGTATGCAAAGTACAGTTATGTTTTATAAGTATGCAACAATATTTATCATACCAATGTTTTGAATAGGAACAAATTCAAAATAATTTAAATGTCCACCACTAGGGGACTAGTAAATAAATTTTGATTTTTCTATGTAGTAGAATATAGCTCCTTGAAAAATAGCATAATTCTCTGTATTCATATAGAGAATGCTATCCAGGATATATAAAAAATAAGATAGAAAATTACATAAAATATCATCCCTTTCGTATAAAAAGCACACAGAATATACTAGTAAATGAACAATGTATTTCTAGAAGGCTTAATGAGAAACAGTTTATGTTGTGACATACTATTAATCTATACATTATCCTTTTTGTGTTTTCATTTTGTTTTACATTTGGACTCTTCTATTTCTCTCTCCCTAATCTCATTATTCTCCCATACATTCCCAACACTTAACTATTTCATTTATGTAAGTTCTAAATACTCTAATTTCTTCATTATTAGATTTTTCAAATTCTACAGAATTTGAAACTGAAGAATAGATACAGTTCATTTTTTATTGTTTACATAATTTCATCATTTGAAACTTCCGCATTTATCTAATCACTTCTTTATCATATTTCCAACTTTTTGCCACTAAAGTAATGCAGCAACATCATCCTTCCTATGTCTACTTAACCAATGCAGAGAAAAATCTTTAACAGTATAAATGTGGGAGCGGAATTGCAGAGTTTTAGTGTTTATTCATACCTAATTCATGCTTCCAAACTATTCCTAAACGCTGACAACGTTCCATTGCCATCAGCTGTACGCAAGAGGGTAGCCTCAGCAACTCTTGGTAATATTCACTTTTAACTTTTACCCATCTGATGGTAAAAATAAGCATTTTAGAATTTTTACATTTTTGCTTACATATGATGTTGAGAACCTTTCACACACATATTTTAATTTTACGTTTTCGTTTTTATGTGTAAATTCTCTAGTTATTTTTTAATGGTTTTTTTTTCTTATTGATTTCCCAAACATTTGCCATTATAGGAATAATTATGTATATATGCATATGGTGTATATATATATATATATATATATATGCAGAGAGAGTTAGCTTTTCTATGTCATCCTTTGTTGAACAAAAGCTTTTCATATTACTATAGCAAAATCCATTAATATTTTCATAAGTGGCTTTGAGATTCTTCTGTTTTCCTATTTCTTCTTTTTTCTTTATTTAATTGAAGTAATAATAGTTTATAACATTGTGAAATTTCAGTTGTATACTATTGCCAGTTGCCATATAAATGTGCCCCTTTAACCCTTATGGCCACTCCCAACCCCCTTCGCTTCTAGTAACCACTAAACTGTTCTCTTCGCCCATGTGTTTGGTTATCTTCCACATATCAGTGAAATCACATGGTGTTAGTCTTTCTCTGTCTGGCTTATTTTGCTTAACTTAATACCCTCAAGGTCAATCCATGTTGTTGCAAAGGGGATGATTTTGTCTATTTTTTATGACTGAGTAGTATTCCATTATGTATATACATACCACATCTTCATCCATCCGTCTGCAGAAGGGGACTTGGGTTGCTTCCATGTCTTGGCTATTGTGCATAATGCTGCAATGAACAAGGGGTGCATAAACCTCTTTGAATTGTTGATTTCACGTTCTTTGGATAAATACCGAGTAGGGGATAGCTGGATCATATGGTATTTCTATTTTTAATTTTTTGAGAAATCTCTGTACTGTTTTCCATAGTGGCTGCACCAGTTTGCATTCCCACCAGCAGTGTGTGAGGGTTCCCTTATTCCACATCCTCTCCAACATTTGCTGTTTTTTGTCTTGGTAATTATAGCCATTCTAGTAGGTGTAAGGAGATATCTCATCGTAGTTTTGATTTGAATTTTCCTAATGATTAGTGATGTTGAACATCTTTTCATGTGACCATTGGCCATCTGTATTTCTTTGGAAAAATGTCTATTCATATCCTATGCCCATTTTATGATTGGGTTGTTTGGTTTTTTTCTTTGTTGTTGGCTTGTATGAGTTCTGTATGTATTTTGCGGATTAACTCCTTGTTGGATATATAATTGTAAAATATTTTCTCCTAGTTGGTGGGTTGTCTTTTCATTTTGTTCCTGGTTTCCTTTGCTTTGAAGAAGCTCTTTAGTCTGATGTGGTCCCATTTGTTTATTTTTTCTTTTGTTTCCCTTGCCCGAGTAGACATTGTATTTGAAAAGATCCTTCCTAGACTGACATAAAAGAGTGTACTGCCTCTATTTTTTTCTAGGAGTTTTATGGTTTCAGGTCCTACATTCAAGTCTTCAATCCATTTTGAGTTAATTCTTGTGTATAGTATAAGATAACGGTCTACTTTCATTCTTCTGTGTGTAGCTGTCCAGTTTTACCAATACCATTTATTGAAGAGACTTTCCTTTCTCCATTGTACGTTCTTAGCTTCTTTGCTGAAGATTAGCTGTCTGCAGATGCGTGATTTTATTTCTTGGATTTCAATTCTTTCCATTGATCCGTGTGCCTGTTTTTGTACCAATGTCATGCTGTTTTGATTACTAGAGCTTTGTAGTATATTTTGAAGTCTGAGGTTATGGTGACACCAGCTTTGTTCTTTTTGCTCAGTATTGTTTTACTTATTCAAGGTCTTTTGCTGCTCCTTATGAGTTTTAGGAGTCTTTGTTCTATTTCTGTGAAGAATGTCCTTGGGATTTTGATTGAGATTGCATTGAATCTGTAGATTGCTTTAGATAGTATGGGCATTTTAACTATGTTTATTCTTCTAATCCATGTGCATGAAATATATTTCCATTTATTCATGTCATCATTGATTTCTTTCAATAATGTCTTATAGTTTTCCTTGTATAGGTCTTTCACTTCCTTGGTTGAATTTATTCTTAGATATTTTATTCTTTTTGTTGCGATTGTTAACGGCATTGTATTCTTGAGCTCTCTTTCTGTTAGTTCATTATAAGAGTACAGAAATGCAACTGATTTTTGTAAGTTGATTGTGTACCCTGAAACTGCTGTAGTTGTTGATTATTTCTAATAGTTTTCCAATGGATTATTTGGGATTTTGCATATATAAAATCATGCTATCTGCAAGGAGCAAGAGTTTCACTTCTTCAATGTCTATTTGAATTCCTTTTATTTCTATTTCTTGCCTAATTGCTGCAGCCAAAACCTCTAGTACTATGTTGAATAAAAGTGCTGAGAGTGGTCACCCTTGTCTTGTTCCTGTTCTCAGCAGGATGGCTTTCAGCTTTTCCCCAGTGAGTATGTTGTTGGCAGTGGGTTTGTCATATATGGACTTTATCATGTTGAGGTACTTTCTTTACCTATTTTGTTGAGAGTTTTTATCATAAATGGATATTAGATCTTGTCAAATGCTTTCTCCACATCTATTGAGATGATCATGTGGTTTTTATTCCTTATTCTCTTAATGTAGTGTATCATACTGATTGATATGTGGACGTGAACCATCCCTGTGTCCATGGTATGAATCCCAGTTGATCATGGTGTATGATCCTTTTAAGGTCTTGCTATACTCGGGTTGCCAATATTTTGTTGAGGATTTTTGCATGTATGTTCTTCAGCAATATTGGCCTGTAATTTTCCTTCTTTGTGTTGTCTTTGTTTGGCTTTGGGATCAAGGTGATGTTGGCCTTGTAAAATGTGTTAAGAAGTGTTCCATCTTCTTCAATTTTTGGAATACTTTGAGAAGCAGAGGTATTAAATCTTATTTGAATGTTTGGTAGAATTCTCCAGAGAAGCTATCTGGTCCTGGACTTTGATTTTTTGGGAGGTTTTCAATTACTGATTCAATCTCTTTACTTGTGACTGGTCTATTCAGATTCTCAATTTCTTCTTGATTCAGTTTTGGGAGTTTGTGTGATTATAACAATTTATCAATTTCTTCTAGATTGTCTAATTTGTTCGCATATAGATTTTCAAAGTGTTCTCTTATAATCCTTTGTATTTCTGTGGTATCCATTGTAATTTCTCCTTTTTCATTTCTAATTTTATTTATTTGAACATTCCCTCATTCCCTCTTTTTTCATAGTGAGTCTGGCTAAGATATTGCCAATTTTGTTTATCTTCCCAAAGAACAACCTCTTAGTTTCATTGATCCTTTCTATGTTTTTTGTTTCAATTTCATTTATTTCTGCTCTAATTATCATTATTTCCCTCATTCTGCTGACTTTGGAATTTGTTTGTTCTTCTTTGTCTAGTTCTGTTAGATGTAGTTTAAGATTGCTTATTGGAGATTTTTCTTGTTGCTTATGGTGGGCCTGTATTACTATGGATTTCCCACCTAGGACCACTTTTGCTGCATCCCATATGAATTGGTATTGTGTATTTTCATTTTCATTTGTCTCCAGCTATTTTTAGATTTCTCCTTTAATTTTTTCAATGATCCATTGGTTGTTCAGTAGCATGTTGTTTAGTCTCTACATATTTATCACTTTCCCAGCTTTTTTCTTGTAGTTGATTTCTATTTTCATAGCATTTGATCAGAAAAGATGCTGGATACGATTTCAATCTTCTTACATTTACTGAAGCTTGCTTTGTTTCCCAACATATGGTCTATCTTTGAGAATGTTTCATGTGCATTTGAGAAGAATGTGTAACCTGTTGTTTTTGGATAGAGTGCTGTATATATATCTATTTAGTCCATCTGCTCTAGTCTTTCATTTAATTTAACTATTTCCTCTTTGACTTTTTATCTGGATGATCTATCCATTAATGTAAGTGGGGTGTTGAGGTCCCCTACCATTATTGTGTTGCTGTTAATATCTTCTTTTAGGTCTGTTAATGGCTGCCTTATGTACTTTGGTGTTCCTGTGTTAGGTACACATATATTCATAAATGTTATGTCCTCTTGGTAGAATGTCCCTTTTATCATTATATACTGCCCCTCTTTGTCTCTCATTGTCTTTTTTATCTTCAAGTCTGCTTTATCTGATCTGAGTATGAAAACACCTGCTTTCTTTTGTTTGCCATTAGCTTGGAGTATTGTCTTCCATCCCTTCACTCTGAGCCTGTGTTTGTCTGTGGATCTATGTTTCCTGGAGGCAGCATATTGTTGGGTCTTGTTTTTTAATCCATCCAGCTACTCTGTTTTTTGATTGGAGAATTCAATCCATTTACATTTAGACTGATTATTGATAATTGAGGGCTTACTGCTGCCATTTCATCACTTGTTTTCTGGTTGTTCTTTATTTTTCTTGTTTCTCATCCCATGTGTTTCAGACTGCCAATTCATTTTGGTGGTTCTGTATAGTGATTTTCTCTTTATTTATCACTTATGCCTGTGTTCTGATGTTTTGTTTAGTGGTTACTGTGAAGTTTGTATAAAATATCTCACAGATGAAATAGTCCATCTTCTGATGGTCTCTTATTTTTTTAGTCTAAACAGGTTCCATCCTTTCCTCTTCCCTAAGTTATGTTGTCACAACTTATTCCATTTTGTGTTGTTTGTGGTTAAAATGATTATAGTTATTCTTGATGTTTTCTTTCCCTTTATCTTTAATGTTTTAAGTAAGTATTTGCTAACCTGTTCTGATAGAGAGCTGCAATTTTCTGATTTGTCTGCTTGTTTATCTCCTTGCTCAAGACTTTGTAAATCCTATCTTTTTGTTTTCAGGTATGAGGGCCTTCTTGTTCATTTCCTGTAGTGGGGGTTCTTGTGGTGATAAACTACCTCAGCTTTTGTTTATCTGGGAAAGGTTTTATTTCTCCATCACATCTGAAGGATATTTTTACTAGACAGAGTATTCTTGGCTCAAGTTTTTTGCTTTCAGAAGTTTGACTATATCATTGCACTCTCTCCTAGCCTGTAAGGTTTCTGCTGAGAAATCTGCTGAAAGCCTGGGTTCCTTTTTAGGTTATTTTCTTCTGCCTTGATGCCCTTAATATTTTTTCTTTGTCATTGACTTTTGCTGGTTTTACTAATACATGCCTTTGAGAAGATCTTTTTTCATTGATGTAATTAGGAGTTCTATTAACTTCTTTTACTTGTAATTCCAGTTCCTTCTCCAAGTTTGGGAAGTTCTCTGCTATTATTTCTTTGAACAAGCTCTCTGCTTCTTTCTCCCTCTCTTCTCCCTTGGGAATACTTATAATCCTTATGTTGCATTTCCTAATTTAGTCAGATATTTCTCACAGAATTTTTTCATTTCTTTTTAGTCTTAGTTCTCTCTCCTCCTCCACTAAAGTATTTCTATATTTCTGTCTGCTAAATTGCTGATTCTGTCCTCCAAATATCAGCTCTGTTATTCAAGAACTCCAGATTTTTCTTTATCTCATTCAATGTGTCTCTCATCTCCCACATTTCTGATTGGTTTTTCTTTATAGTTTCAATCTCCTTTGTGAAGAATTCCCTCTGTTGATTAATTTTATTCTTGATATCATTGAACTGTCTTTTTAAGGTTTTTGGAACTAGTTGGGTCTTTTTATGATAGCTATTTTGAAATCTCTGTCATTTAGGTTGTAAATTTCTGTGCCTTCAGGATTGATTTCTGGATATTTGTCTTTTTCCTTCTTGTCTGAAGTATTAATATACATCTTCATACTATTTGATGGGGTGGATTTGTACTTCGCATAGTGGTAGTATCTGGTCATAGATTCCACCTGCCACTACTGGGGTGGGGGGCAGGAGCTGTGTATTCTGAGCCTGCCACAATTCCTGGCAGCTGTGCCTGTCTGAGCCTGGGCCATTCCCTGGGACCGTGGTGGCATTGTGAGCTTTCCTCCCAGAAGGGAAAGTGATCACACAGGGGTTCTGGGTTGCCATCACCTGTTCCTGCAGTTGCTCTGAAGCATGCTCCCACCCTTGGTGCTGCAGCAGCACAATGAGTGATCCAGTTGGGAAAGTAGTTGCACACTTACAGAGGGTTGCCTGGGTGTCAGAGAGTTCTCATTTATCTCCACCACCTCCCCCAGGGTAGTCCATCCACCTTCAGATATATAACTGTGTGGGTCTCTCAGGGGTCCTGCTGCACTGTTTGGATATTCTCTGTTGATCAATGAATGTCCATTTAGTTATAGTTTGAAGGGTGACAGATAAAGGACATAGCTCACTCTTCTGTGTTACTGATGCCCCTCTCCTCTTCTTTTTCCATTATTAACTATAGTCACCATGCTGTACATTAGATTCACAGAACTTATTCATCTTATAATAGAAAGTTTGTACCCTTTAACCAACCCCATATGCTCCACCTCCCAGCCCTTGGCAACCACCACGTCTGCTCTGTTCCTGTGAGTTTGAAATTTTTTAGATTCCACATATGAGTACAATCATACAGTATTTATCTGATATGTCTGGCATATTTGACTTAGCATAACATCCTCCAATTTCATCCATGTTGTCATCAATGGCTTAATTTCTGTCTCTTTTATCACTGAAAAATATTTCTACCACAATTTTTTTATCCACTCATCTATTGACAAATACTTAGGTTGTTTACATATCTTGGCTATTGTGAATAATGCTGAACTGAACATGGAGGTGCAGATATCTCTTTGAGACACTGATTTCATTTCCTTCAGATAGATACCCAGAAGTGGGATGCTGGATTATATCGTAGTTCTGTTTCTGGTTTTTTGAGGAACCTCCATACTGTTTTCCGTAGTGACTGCAAGAGTTTACAGTCCCACCAGCAGTGTACAAGTGTTCCCTATTCTCCACATCCTCACCAACACTTGTTATCTCTTGCCTTTGTCATGATAGCCATTCTGACAGGTGTGAAGTGACATCCTTGTAGCTTTGATTTGCATTTCCCCAATTATTAGTGACACTGAGCACCTTTTCATATATCTGTTGGCCATCTGTATATCTTCTTTGGAAAAATGTCTATTCAGTTCCTCTGCTCATCTTTGTTTCTTTCTTAAAGATTGGCACCTGAGATAACATCTGTTGCCAATCTTTTCTCTTTTTTGTCTTCTTTTTCTGCTCAAAGCCCCCCAGTACATAGTTGTATATTCTAGTTATAGGTCCTTCTGGTTGTGCTATGTGGCATGCTGCCTCAGCATGGCCTGATGAGTGGTGCCATGTCTGCACCCAGGATGTGAAACTGTGAAATCCAGGGCTGTCCAAGCAGAGCACATGAACTTAACCACTAGGCCATGGGGTGGGCCACTTTCCAATTTTTTTTAATTGGATTGTTTGTCTTTTCACTATTGAGTTGTATGGATTCCTTGTATATTTTAGATATCAACCTCTTATCAGATATATGGTTTGCAGATATTTTCTCCCTTTTCATAGATTGCCTTTTAATTTCATTGATTCTTTTGCTGAGTAGAACATTTTTAGTTTGATGTAGTCCCACTTGTTTATTTTTGCCCTGGTTGCCTGTGCTTTTAATATCATTTTTAAAACATTCATAGCCAAAACCAATGTCAAAGAGCTTTTTCTCCAGGTTTTCTTCTAGAAGGTTTACAGATTCAAGTCTTATGTTCACGTCTTTAATCCATTGAGAGTTAATTTTTCTGAGTGGTGTAAGATAGGGGTTCAGTTTCATTCTTTTGCCTGTGGATGTCCAGTTTCCTGACACCATTTGTTGAAGAAACTGTTCTTTTCTCATTTTGTGTTCTTGGTGCCCTTTGAAAGATTAATTAATTGCATATGGTGGATTTATTTCTGATATCAGTTGTAACATTGCCACATTCATTTCTGATTTTACTTATTTGAGTCTTCTTTTTTTCTTAGTCTATCTGAAATTTTGTCAATTTTGTTTATCTTTTCAAAAAACCAGCTCTCAGATTTGTTAATCTTTTCTGTCGTTTTTCTAATCTCTATTCATTTGTTTCTGCTCTGATCTTAATTTTCTTCCTTCTGGTAACTTGGGGCTTAGTTTGTTCTTTTTTCCTTCTTTCTTTCTTATTTTCTTCCTTTCTTTCCTTCCTTATTTCTTTCCTCCTCTTCTTCTCTCTTCCTGACATTTTTCTTCTTTTTTTAAGAACTATGTTTCTATGCCAATGCTGTAAGTATTTTTTCACATGTTTTTGAAATACTTTTAAACACATGCCTTTCATCATGGGTGTTTAACTTATCTACAGTTTATTTTTGCATATGGGATATAATTTTATTTTTTTCCTCTTAAAACAATCTAGTTTTCCACTACTTTTTATTAAATGATTCATCTCTTTCATTCTCATTTTTGATACTATTTCTATTATATACCATCCACATATATCTCTCTATATCAGGTTCTATTGTCTGTGCCAAGAGCCCATTTATCTATTTTTCTGACTATATCTATTGCTGTAGTAACTTTGATTTTTTTCATATTGATAAAGTGACACGCTAGTCAGCGTTTTTCTTAATATTCCAAAAATTATCTTAGCTACCAAACAATTTTCATAGACATTTTATAATTATGTCATCCAAATCCCCAACACTAGTTTTGGACTTTTTATTAGAATACCTAAAATTTATAAATTGATCCAAAAATTATGCATTTACACTCCTCAAATTTTCAATCAATTAATAGTGTATATATGTCATTTATACACATCTATTCTGTGCCTGATGAAAACTTTTTAAAATTTTCTACGTAAATTTTATGCTTATGTGGCTATGTTAATCCTATATACATTTTATTTTTGGTGGTGATTATTTTTTGTACCTATTTATTATTTTGTAGTGATTATATATTTTACCTAATGGTATCTTCTTGTCTATTATATTTTCTAAAACACTATTTCTATTATGGAGAAAAATATGCTCATCTTGTTGATCTTATATCTGGTTACCTTTCTAAATTTTATATCAATTTAAATATTGATTTTCTGTATGTTCTATGTGAAATATTGTATCATCAGAAGATAATGAATGTTTTGTTTCTCTCTTCCAATATTTCTAATTGTTACTTATCTCTTCCTGTGTTATAGCCTTGGCCAGACTTAAGTTCAAAGTTGAATAGTAACACATAAGGTAGATATTTTGTTGCAGTCTCAATCTTAAAGGAATGCTTCCAACATTTACGACTATGTTAAGCATACATTTCCTGTAGGTTTTTGTGACATAGTCTTTACAGGCTAAGAGATTTCATGTGTCACTTTGATATTCTAAGAAAGTTCAGCATACATAGGTGAGGGCAGTCAAAAAGCTTCTGTTGTCTCTATATTTAATCTCTCCATAAACATTCTCTTCTTTTTTCAAAACAAGATAAATTTCACGAATTGATTTTCATCATCTTAAACCATCCTTGCATTTCTGGAATAAAATCTATTTGACATGATTAATTGTATTTTAGCACATTGAAATATTTGTTGACTAATTGTATTTGGAAATTTTGTGACTTTTTTAATAAGCAAAATTATTTTTCATGTATTTAATGTCTTTATCAAACTTTGATATCAAAACTATACAAGCCTCTCATCAATGAGCTCTATACTCTGCAAAAAAATTATATAAAAGAATTATTTGTTCTTTGAAGCTTTGGTAACACTTCCTGATAAAATTGTTATTCTTTTGTTTGCTAAGGGGTGGGTATACATGGGCATCCATTATTCACCTTTTCAATTTCTTTAAATGTTACTAGTCTATTCAAATTTTTAATATTCTAGATGTGTCAAGACATAGAAATATTAATCTTTGTCCCCACTTTCAAACTTTTAGAGTAGTTTTCATTATATTCCAAAACATCTGTTTTTCCATATACCTATCTATCATTCTATCTGTTCATCCATCCATCCATTCTTCCATACACACACCTTTTATGTTTTCTTTAATCAACTTTTTTTTTGTTTTTTGAAAATATCAAAAGTCTAATTTGAATCAAGTGAAATCATAATTATATTTATTTTTCACTTTAAATTCATTTCTACTTTACTTATAAATATATATTATGCTTCATACATAAAGTACATTCCATATAAGGTGCTATAAAATGTTTTGGACATTCACTCTTATTTTCTAATGGTTTCTTCACTTGTTTGAAGGCATTTTAATTGGAAAAGTTGTGATTTAAGAATATTAACCTGCATTACAATGAGCATTGTTCCCTCATCCATATACACTTAATGCATATTTAGTTCCCCCACACTTGTGTAATAGAAATTAGTCAAATTG
Source organism: Equus przewalskii (assembly GCF_037783145.1). Classification (NCBI taxonomy): domain Eukaryota; kingdom Metazoa; phylum Chordata; class Mammalia; order Perissodactyla; family Equidae; genus Equus; species Equus przewalskii. Next base: position 1,964,714 of record NC_091857.1, on the reverse strand, counting down.
GTAATTCATATGACCTCGAACTTTCAATTAAAAAATATGCATATGTCAAAATCCACTAAATTGTTAATCTCCATGTCATTATTTAGTCCTCATTGGCTTCATCAGACAGAAACTGAATAACTCACATGGGTAATCTTTGATTAGAGCTCAGGCGATATGAGCAATGAACATTTTGACATCAGGAGCACTACTTTTTAAAAGACTGTAATACAAGCTTCTGATTAATTCTTGATAAACTTAAGAAACAAAATTATTATATACATAGTTTTCAAGAGAAAAAGATATGTACTAATTAATCTGAAAAAACCTTAGGCTTCTCATGGATACAAAAGATGACAGCTATTAAAGCTATTCATATATATTAATCAAATCACTGCCTTAAATAGTTACATGCAAAAATATAATTATAGACTAAATAATTGATTCAAAGAAAAATTTACCTAAAAACAGATCTATAGATCCTAACACTGGGAGACAAATATGCAAATATATATGCACTTTGAAAATCAGTTTAAAATACTCACTGTTTGGGGCCGGCCTGGTGGTGCAGCGGTTAAGTTTGCACATTCCGCTTCAGTGGCCTGGGGTTCACCAGTTTGGATCCCGGGTGCAGACATGGCACCAGTTGCCAAGCCATGCTGTGGTAGGCATCCCACACATAAAGTAGAAGAAGATGGGCACGGATGTTAGCTCAGGACAAGTCCTCATCTGCAAAAAGAGGAGGATTGGCAGCAGTTAGCTCAGGGCTAACTTTCCTCAAAAAAAAAAATACTCACTGTTCGAGCAATAAAATGTGAAAATGATTTTCTTTAATTAAAGTTCACTTTGGTTATTATTATTATTTTGCAACACACTGAGTTTTAATATTTCTCTTACAGACAACATTGAATTTTCTTTGGCTTTGAAAAGACAATACATTTTTGCTTATCCAAGGTCTTCTCTTATTATTCCAAAGGTATTCAGCCTTTGGATATCTATTGATTAAATTATGATTGATGGATTAACAAAGAAGAGTAAAAGAATGAAACACTAGTCAGACACCAGAAGGAGAAATAAAATTTCTCAAGTGAAGTATAATTTTTATTCCTTTTGGAAATAATGGAGTCAGCTAAGTAGGATAAGGATAAGTATATATTTCTAACTTTCTTCTCAGACCAAAAAAAGTTTATATAATGGTGAAGACCTGACTTGATAACTTGATTTGTATATTTCTATAAATATTCTAATATAAGAGACTAAATAGATCCAAAGAGAGACTCAGCTTTAATTGAAAATCTAATTTTTAAAGTAAAAACTAGACTTTGTTATTATACTCAAAAAGAGCAATTTTTCTTTCAAAGATCGTACTTTGGTGACTCAAACCTTAGGTCAGCATGCTCTCACAAATTTTTATATGATATTCATGAATCTATAATATCTTATAAAATTACTCACAGCAAGGAAAACTTAAAACCAGGCAAACATATGGAAAAATATATTATAAAATAGTTGAGTGATTTACTTTCTTAAAATTCTCTTAGGTGAATATATTCATACAAAAGTAGCAATTGGCAATAGCAGTTGCTTTTTCTTTTTAATTTGTGCAAACTACTGCTAATAATTATACATTACATGCAAGTGGGCAAGTTAAATAACCCTTTAAAGTATTTTTGAAGACTCCCTTTGCAACTAGCCTGCTGTAAAATTTACTCATTTAATATTCTTTCTTTTCTGAATGGTTTAAAAAAACCATGTGGTTTTCTATCCAAAAAGTAACTCAATATACCAGAAGATCTCATGCATAACAATCTAAGAAATCCCAGTCACCTCCAGAAGCATCACTTTTCAATAATATTGCCACTCTAAATAATGTTGGTGTTTTGATACATTTTATACTATATCCCAAAATAACTGAATATAAACTCACTCCTGCCAGCACATCTCTAACTTCTGAATGTTAGAAGCAACTAGCACACTACATCCCAGTCTCTAAATAGAAAAGTCACAATTCTACTCCAGTGACATGGCCTAAAATTAGCACAACTAATGGTTATCACACAGCATGATTTTATAAGAGAGATTTGTAAGCACGATCAGCTTTAAAATACAATAGCCACTGACAGAAATGCTAACATTACTAAAACATATATTGAAATTGGTTTAGTTTGTACAGACACTCATTTCACATCACCTGGAAAATCTTTCATGTTATGAACTGGGCCAGGAAAGCATGTTGTAGTATTGGTATAATTAGATATGTAGATACAGTTCAGAACTAATGCTTTTTGACATTTTCGCAAAGGTAAATATTAATGGCAATAATAAATTCATAAGTTGATGTCATTTTGAATCTTTTATAGCTCACTAAACTCTTTAAATCTGCACATCAGAATCAGCTAAATAAATGAACAAATGCCTATACCTCTCCAAGTCTTCCAGGGGAGGTCCAGGTTAACTATTTCTGGATGCTTGACAATTTTCTAAGCTGAATGTTTTTCTTCACATCGTCTTGCAAAAAAAGAAGGAGAAGAAAAAGAAAAGGAATGAATTCTACATAAAGGAGAATGTGTGAATTTTTTATTAGAGTGTAACTGTTGGCTGACAGAATTTGCTGAGATGAGCTGAGTGATGGTTAAATTTGTACGTCAACTTGACTGGGCAACAGTGGCCAGATATGTGGCCAAACATTATTCTGGATGTTTCTGTGAGGGTATTTTTGGATGTGATTAGCATTTAAAATCAGTGGACTTTGAGTAAAGCAGATTGCTCTCACAAGGTGGGTGGATCCCATCCAGTGAGTTGAAGGCCTAAATAGAACAAAGACTGACTGACCTCCTCTGAACAAGAGGGGATTATCCCAATGGAGAGCCTTTGGATTTGAAGTGCAACATCAACTCTTCCAGGGTGCAAAGCCTGCTTGCCCACCAAGCAGATTTTGGACTGGCTAGCCCCCATAATCCTATGAACCAATTCTGTAAAATAAATCTCTTTCAATATATAAATATGCATCCTATTGGTTCTGTTTCTCTGGTGAACCATGACTAACACAAGCTGTTAACTGGCCATGTGGAGTCCTCGGCATCTGGAGGCTATTTTGGTTCTGAACATTTCAAAAGCTTTAGGCTCTGTTAGAGGGAGCTTCCAGGGTACCTTGCTTTGGGGAGCCTTCTTGGAGGCTCTGTGTAATTTTAGGTCACAATTGGTTTGTTGTGCACATTTTGGCTATGATGATGGTTTAAAAGCTAGAGATCTGCATTTCCTTTTGCTGTTTTGACTCCTCTCAGGCTCAACCATTAAAGTCCAGCCCTATGACATTCTTCTAGCTACTTCTGTGCCTTGCCTAGAAAGCTTTGTGGACAAATTCAAATGCCTATGGGAATCAGGTGGGCAATGCAATGAGTGAAGATGCTCAATACATGAATATTAAACTGAAAAAAATGTGCTTACTCCATTTTTCTTGAATTATGTGACCCTCTACTTCCATTTAGTGTTTTCTTTCTTTTGATAGAGATCTAAGTATAGATAAGATTTCTCTATTGTAAGAGAAAAAATAATGTAATCATTATGATAAAAGGCAACTGACTTTGGTCTCGAATGAGACCATAGGGTTGGTGGATAGTATGGGGAACTGGAAATACCATGCCATTTGAAAACTTGAGCTATGTAACTCTATCAAAGTTTTGGCTCAAATTTTAAAAAGACTAAAGTACATAAAAATTTACTCTTTCATTAGCTATTCACAAGATTTGCACTTTATATCTTAACAAATTACTTACACTCAAAATTAATAGTAATGCATCATATTGTCCCAACACATGGAGTAATGCAGTTATAGCAGCTGGAATTTGGGAACCTTAATTAGCCATTAGATTTTTCAGTAAATTGAAGCAGACCCAGATTATCTTCCCCAGTCATCTCCTGCAGAGGTGACCTGCACTTTGGTACTTTATGAGCAGGTTTCTTGCCTATCTCCAGAATTTAATTTTCATCTAGCATAGTTGCCTTTTAAAAAACTTGAATCTTCCTTTAATCTTCAAATAAATAATTTCAGACACTTTTCAAAGACGTGGTATACCAAAGCTTTAGGAAAATGTGATTCCAATAAATAGTTTCTATAGATAAATGTCTAAAGGAGTTTTAGTCCACACAGTCTTTTTTTCTTAAACTGCCTACTATGACATATTATTTTGATCTTTTATGTAATTTAACTTAGGAAAATGCATTTTAGCATCTCTACATCAAAAGATATCTTAAGAACTAAGCATATCCAAATGTTTTATTGCATTCATAGCAGAGATGGTATTGATGATATTTATAAAGGCTCACTGGACAATTATCTAAGTATCTTAGTTTAGTAAAAGATCGTTTCGTTTTGTTTTTTTCTTTTTTCTCCTTCCTTCTTAAGTACTTTTCCTATGGCAGTTTGTTTGTTTTTAGTCTCTGGGCACTGCGAATCATGTATTTCCTCCCTGCCCTGGTAGTTTTCAAGCTCAAAGGCAAATTTGTATTCTGCCATGTGGAATGTATTCTTAGAATAAAGCCACATAGAATTTTCCTACTCTTCTCTTTCAGTTTTTCTTAATTTTTCATCTCTTATTGCAGAATACATACATACATATATATCTTTTTAAGATGTCCCAATCCTTGGGGAAAGGCAGAGTGTAAACTGGTGTCACAGACTCAATGCTACAGATTGGGGAGGACATCAGTATTCAAACATTAGCAGTATAAGAAAATGAGGAGAGAAACGCCCCACGATCCCAAGGGTACTTCCCCATACCAAGATATTCAAATTCAAATTCTTTCTGTTTTTCTTTGAAATATATCCAGAATCAACTCTACTGTCTGTTGTCTGGACCACTGCAGCAGCCTCCTAACTGTTCACTCTATTTCCTACTTCTTTCTTCCTTACAACTTACTCCAGGAGCAGCCAGAATAGTCACTTTTCAGAAGATTTTATTTTGAAAAGGTAAAATATTTATCCTATTTCAAATGCAGAAACTATAACAAGAGCATATAGGGAGAAGCTGATTTCACATTGATCTGGTTCTTATTCTCCTGCCCATGGGTATCATTCTTCTTAGATCTTATGTAGTCTTCAAAATTCACTTTTTCAATTTATTGGCAAATGTAAATGTGGATTTTTGTGTATTTTATTTATTTTTCTCACAATATCACACTAGCTAGCAATGCATCTGTACTTTACAGAAATTTTCCTATTAATACATACAGTGCTCCTTCCTTCTTTTTTACAGCTGCTTTATACTCAATACATGGATGTAACAATTTATTGATGTATATTTAGTATGTTGCCACATCCGCTATTAAAAATGATGCTACAATCCTTCAATATATACAGTATTAAAAAAATCCTGACTGCTTTTTCAGAGTGTATTTTCATCTAAATTTTCCATGGATGTGGTCAAGTTGGTCTCCGTGGGAGTTATACCTATTTACTCTCTTATGGATGAGGTGCCCATTTCCCCACACGTTCACCAAGAGGGTGTGTTATCACACTTGTAGACTGTTGCCATGTGATGCCTTACAGAGTGTTTTTTAGATAATACATGCTCAGTAGTTCCTTTTGGACTAAAGTGACAAATATAGCTGTTAAGATTGCTTCAGAGGACACGCTCCTATTGGATTATTAACTCTAACTCTCCTCTCTATTTTTCAATAAGTGGAGGGTACATAGGAAGGGAAGATAACAACATAATGTGTGGATCAAGGGGAAAGACAGATTATTTCAATTACAAACGGTCCTGATAATGGGAATACCCTAATTAGACTCAGACTCATTTTTTCATTAACTGAATTCAAAGAAAGCACAATCATGTATATCTTTAATCCATTTTATTCTGACCAATTGCGGCAACAGAAAGATCATGGATGTGGGATCAGAAAGATCTGGCTTTGTTTCTGAGCAAACTAACTTACCAAACAATAACAATTTTAATATTTGTAAGTGTGCTTTCAGTTCCAGTAACTGAGAAAAGTTGTTTACAATTTTTACCCTACGTATCTTTACAATAGTCAAATGAGGTAAGTGATAGTATTAAATCCATTTTATGGGTGTAGAAACTGACTCTTCAAGTGATGAAGTCACATAGCTTGCCACAAATACTAAAACTATGTCCTCTCTATTTCAGGGAAGTTACAGCATTCAAACTCTCATAATTCATTATTTAATTATTACCTTGTTGCATTATGGTTTTCTTATTACACATGACATTTTACAAGATTTTGATTGAATGTCAACCTTATTTGATAGCATATATGCCCCACAGTTTCCTCGTCTCTATTCAGTAAATCTAAGGAGGAAGACAGTTATTGGGCTCAACCCACCTTCGATTACATTCCTCCAACAGGTAGAATCAATTGTGTGTTCTAAATTTCCTGTTTCATAAAAAGCAAAATGACCTGGCAGGTGATGTGGATTTATATTCCTTGTGTGTATGTGTGTGTTCACTGGGAGATAATTATATTTTCATCTGATCCTTTTCAATATAACTATTCTTACCCTGTAAAGTGCTATGCTTTTCTATTATTTATTTCATGGAAATTTAATATAAGTTGTTACTAGGTTTTAGTCTGGGAAGATTCCCAAAACTTCAGATTTCATATCTAGCAAAGGCACTGACTTCATATGTAGCTCATTCATTTTTTTTTATGCTCTAAAGTTTTTCTATTCAAAAGATATGATATTTGACCAAACAGGAATTGTAAGAATTAACCACTTCCACTGCACTTAGAAATACTTATAGATCTGTTTGTTTTGAAAAATGTGTCTTTTGTGATAATTTGTTACATGTATAGAAGTCATATAAAAGAAAATACATTGTGATTTGCTCTATGGATTCTTTAATCTCTTCATACCACTAGTTTATAAATTTATTATATAAAAATGATAATTTTGAGGTGACTGACAAAACCTACCTGAATATTGCAAACAACAGAATCTAAAGTAATACTGCACACGACTGGACTGCATAGAGAAAAATACATTAAAAATAGGACTTTTGTTTAAAATATTAACTTCCATGAATGTGCCTTTCGATCTTTTCAGATTTTTCCACCCATTTGGATTCGGGAATATGGGATACAATGTACACTTCTAAAAGAATGGGAGGACTGCCTGTTATTTGTGGGATACTGTAGCTGTAATTAAAGCCATTTCTGAAAGCTATGGGTTTCTTGTAAATCATACTCTTTCGCCTGACCCTTTGTATTATTATTATTATACTAGTAAAATTAGTTTTAAAACATCCAGTCCTGTCTTGAAGGAAAAAGAGAAAAAGAAATTTTCACCAAGCCAGTGTGCAGCCTGAGAGGTCTGTATGAAAGATGCGAGGGCCAGCCCTCTGCATTCTAACCCTGCCACAGGACAGCCCTCCTTCCCAGCGGCTGTCTTCACCTGCCAGCCCCAAAGGGTAGAGTGTAGCTGCCTCCGTGGCACTTCCCACTCCCCTCCATGTTACCCTCCATAGATAAGGAACCACCGCTACCTTGGCAAGTCCATGAGAGAGTTTTAGAAATATTTATAGGACAAGAGGACCAAACATTTGATAAAATTGTATGTTAGGTTTAAAAATCATTTTTCAAAATTATGGTAGCGTCTGATATTCCATATGACTTTCAGATTCTGTAGGCGTTTAGAATAACAGGATTGGTTTTCCATGGTATTCGTGAACTCATTTGTGGTAAATTAATCCTGTTTTTATGGAAATAGTTAATGCCATTTTTCCACAGAAGTCAAAACATCCTCATACTCTCATTATATGTGCTTCCATGAATACTGATACTGTTAACATTCCTGATTTTTAGAGAAATCTTAGGTCTATTGCTTCATAGAAAAGGAAGAATCTTCATATAAATTCGGGATATCTAGTTATCCCTGACATACTGATTTTTTTAACTTAGCCCACATAGGAACAGTCTTAGTGCATTGTAAGAAAGGGGCTATATGAATCAAAAAATGAATGCTCATATAATAAAAATAACATAAAAAAAAGATAAGCTGAATAGAAACAAAGATCCTTTTTAATAGCCCCAAAGGGACCCTACAAGCTTCTCAAAAGTACATTAAAATTATCTACTAATTGCATTGAGGAATTTCTGACTCAATCCTTTACTTTCTTTCTTCTTTTTCTTTTTCTTTGTTTTTTTAAATGAGAATATACTCTCAGGTCAGATCCACTTTTGAGAGTCTACGCAGATACAATTTTGTGGGGTGGGCATTTATAATGGCTATCTCTTTTGCAAATTTCTGAAACCATGTGACCACGGGAATACCTTGCTACGACCCTTCCAGTCTTGGAAAGGGTTCAGGAGAGTGTGAGACTGTGAAATTTCAGCATCATTAGCTTCACAGCAAATCCACACCAGTGTGTTGTTAGAAAGAAGAACCTCAGATCACTAGAAAAGGAGGCTCTTTTTCTATCTGACCACCAGAAGATTATGCCAACCTATACACCCTCTAGCAGAGGGTATCAGAACCCACTTCCCTAGATTTGCCAACCTTCTTAGACTCACGGCTTTAAATCTTTAACAATTTGGTAGTTGAAAAGTACATCCCTTTGCCTAAGTGGTGCCCTAATGGGGCTTAGTTGGTCTCTGCTGGTAGAGATTAGGCACTGAGCATTAGTGTTAGCCAGGTCAGTTTTGGTAAAGGGAAATCTGTGTTGTTGAGCCCGTGGTCCCCACAGCCACTCTTCATGTGTTCACTGAGCAAGTGCTGGGACGGCCAGGGAAAGGAGCGCACGGAACATCTGTGGAGCCTGTCATTTTTCCACCTGACTTCTAGGAACCTCCCTTTGGTAGGCATTTACAACAGAGGCACAAACATCTTCATAGTTTGTGTCCACTCTGAGTGCTGTCTACATATGTTTTCCCATATGTAGTAGATAACAATGAAGTTACCAATACTGTGTTCTAGCCCCTGTTTCTTTTAAATCTCAGATCATCTAGCCAAACCGTTAATAACCGCCAATGAATTAATGTAGAACTGTACTTCTGACCGTCTCCAACCCCAGACAAAACGGACTACAAAATATTACCAACAAAACATTTGTCCGAACCAGGAACCAGGGGCCAGGACTGGTAACAAAACCTTCTGGAGTGTGAGAACCACTCCATCACCATTTCGGGTGTACATACTGCTGGCGGTTATGACATAGGAGCAAGAAAAGAGGAAGTACACTGGAAGCAGAAGGAGAAGATGCATCTCCTGCGGTGTTCTTCTGCTTCCTTCTACTGATGACACTTAGCATTGTGTCAGCTTGCAAAGGAGAAATGTTTACAGAGTCCAGTTCAAGTCTCATAAAGCAGACAAATGAAGTGTGTATGTAGAGCTGAGAAGCAACTGATACCTGGCACACGGACATGATGCCTTTTAATCCTAATACTACAACTGAATACTTGCCAATATTATTTTTTCAAGCCTAAATTGACTTTCTATGTTAACGCAGAAATGACAGAAGTATTCACAAAGATATGAGTTGATTATAATATAGAAGCCTGTGTATTGAATCAAAGACAATCAATGCATATGGTGACATGGATCAGTAGCAAGTACTACAAAAGAGAGGTTAAACTGATGTATCAATATATTTTATTCATCTAGACAAGAAAATTATTAATGCCTCAACATGTAAATATGCAAATTTCATGACCAGAAAATTCAAAATTGGAAGTAAAATTGATAAGGATATATAGCTGAAAATATTAATTTAAACGATAGTAAAGCGTCATATTTTGCCTGTGTAACTGCAATAATTGGTCACCCTGTCCCTTCACTACCCTGTACGTCTCCCTCACACCAACAAATTGGAGAGCACGGCCAACAAAAAATGCTTAGAGTCTTTACTAAGATTCGCAAACCAGAGTCTATCTCATTGTAAAAAGGAGCAAACTTTGAAAGGTGATAGAGTGCTTTCATTTTTTCTAGCAGGTCCCAAAAAGCAGAAATCCAAAAACATTTTGGCAGAAGAATAGAACCCACTGATGCCACTAGAAGGGACTGGATCTTGCTAATTACAAAGCAGTTAAGGAAATGCAATATGTATTTCTTAATCTGAGAGTACTCTTTGCATTACTTGGATTGATATCTACATTTATATACACACAGGTAGATGTATTTGATCCAATAAGTACAGTAATTACAGTGACAGTCTTGTATGCAGTTTTCAAAGGCAGGGCTATTGCAAAAGAAATCCATCTGACCTTGAACACTGCACCATGCTCTGTAAAGTTTGGAGACTTGGGGTGCAGAATATCTCCATTTCCCTGCTTTCCCTATCTCAGGATACATTCCTGAGGGTTTGATAGAATCTATAGGTCAGGGCTTCTTGTCTAACATCTTCATCCTCTTCCACTGGCTTTCACATACTTAAAAACAGTCTTAAGTAGTGCGTGTGTGCATATAAGTTTAAAGATTTAGGTGGGGATGCAAAGACAAAAGCATTGAGAAGCCCCAGAGCAGGTGGGATGCAAGAAGGGGGAATGAGGAGGCCCAGAGGCTGAGGGCTGGAGAGGAGAGAGAGCAGAGGCTGGCCGGCTGGAGGCTGAGAACAGACTAACAGAATTTAGTAGAAAGCAAAGTTGTGTGTTTTGTTAGTAAATTCCCTCTTCCAGCTCCCTTGTAGAATACTAGGTAAATCTCGATCAACTGTGACTGTTCTTGCCAAGTAAAGCTTTGTTGGGGAGCAGCCAGAACATAAGGAGACAGCTCGTACTGTATGGGTCACACCAAATAAAGAGGCTTTTAATTTTTATATAGAGAAAATCAATTACTCCCACGTCCTACTCAGAAATGTTGGGGAAATATACACAGTTCATCTATTTGCAGAAGCTCTAAAATTACAAGTTTGCTTGGGTGTTCTTCTGTCGTGGTCTAATCCAGCTCCCCTCCCTGGGACCCTGGGGGAGATGAAAGAGAAAAGGAAAAAGAAAAAGGGGAAAAGGCAAGCACAGGGAAGGGAGAGGAAGAGAAAGGAAGGAAATGAATAAATGACATCAAAAGTCCAACATTTATGTTGGGAAAAAGTATAAAAAAGGGGAAAATAAAAGCCAAAGTAATTCACTATTTATAATGTCGGTATGAACCATTGATTTTAAAATGTGGATTTACCTTTTAAGTCTGGTGTCACTCCCAATACATATCCATGGGCACGCATGCCCCTTATTAGGAGCACATGGTCCTGATAATTTGCAAAAGGTGAGTGTGAAGGTTATGTCTTTGACAGACAGCTGCAGATTGGTTTGTCTACAGTAATATCTTCTCAGAATAAAGACACGGAGCAGCTGCCCCTCCCACTCTGGCTGCTCCATCAGTGTCACTGGCCTCCCCAGGGTTTTATCACTGCTTACCTTCTGTGTTTGTGGATACAATTTTATTTTGGCTATTACATTTTTAGAACCAACTGGTCATGTTTTCTTTAGTTGCTTTTTCCTAGTCTCTCTTACCCCTGAATATTCTCAGAAAGCTTTGATAATTAAACCAGTAGTAAGGAATATAGCTATATCTTACTGGATTCGATTAACTAAACATCAAGAGCATTCAGAATAGTGCCGTAAAAAAGAAAACATCCATTTAAGTCCCTGCGGCCTAATTTTCATTAAATTTAAAACGATTTTAGGTATTTACAAACCACTTTATTAATCATTTGAAATAATATCTTTATCTTCAAATTATTTTTTAAATCTTTTATAATCAACAGCAAATAATTATCCTTTAAAAAAGAAGCAATGAATTAATTATTGGGCATTGAATTATGTTCTGTTTAGTATAAATAAAAATATCAGCTTATTTAAATTGTGTAAGATACAAAATGTTAAATCATACATTACACACATTTAAGGGAATTTTCAGCATTCCTAGGAGAAACTCTGACCATTATTTGTTACATAATTTGCTATGATTTTGGGGTGATTTTTACTTGGGGGACAACATAACATACATTTAAAAAGAGATTGCTTGAATTCTGTAGACATGAATATGATGCTGACAATGATTTACAGCTTAAGTTTCTTTACTCATTTTGGTCTTTGCAGCTTTACTTGCAGACTGGTGACACTGTTACTAAGAAAACGAAGTAAGGGGAAAAACCCAGTATGGTACTAGACAAGTATTAGGTACTAAATAAAAAATAGTTGAATATGACTATTGTTTAGCAAATGACGTGAGAAAACTAGCATAGCAGAATTTTCACTCCTGTAAAGAAAATCTAGAAATATTTTAGCCAGTAAGATGCCAGAGTTAAAGGACTGTGATGTTAAATAAGTCACTTAACCACTCCATATCTTAGCTTCCTCACTGGTAAAGTAAGGAGGACAATAGCGCCTCCCTCATAGGGTCATTATAAGGAAGAAAGGAGGTTATAGGCATAAAATATATGGAGCGAGGCCTGACATATGCATTACATGATTATATAAGGACTCTTATATATAAGCATTATATAAGGATTATATGAGGATTTGTACAATGAATGAATTAATTAAGCATGGGAAATTTTTCACTACTCTTTTAATAAATCTATGGTATAATGAAACTGTTCACCAATGCAAGCTTTTACGTTTTTTGTTTCTCAATTAAGAACTACTTTGCAAACTGCACACCTCAATTACATATATTTATGACCTGACAGATACTGTTTATCTGGAGCAGATGGAATTTTTATACTCTTGACTAGAACTTCTCTACCTACAGTATGATTCTTCGACCAAAAGCATCAACAACATGCAAATTATCAGGCCCCAGGCTAGCGTGACTGAATCAGAATTTACATTTCAGCAGGTTCCCAGGTATTTTGAATAGACTATTTAAAGGCGACCACATCACCAATATCCCACTTCCGTAAAAAATAAAGGAATACAAGATTAGAAAAAACTCCCAACAGAGTGGAATCTATTTTTATTTGGAGGACTATTTCTGTTTAAGCAATAGATAAAGCATATACAAATTAAAATTTTATAATAAGTAATTTCTTTTGACTATGGATGTAATTTTTTTTCAGTTCTTCCTTTTCTATTTTTTTCTCTGATTAGTATAACAAAATCAATACCTTTTATTATTACTAGTAGCCATTTTTAGAGGTCTCTTTTTGGATTGTTTTGTGTTCTATATTTTTTTAATGAAGAAGCATAGGTAAAACATCTTTGGGACAGATAAACTTACTTTCTTATTTCTAAAGTCATGTATAATTGTAGGAATTGTAAGACTGAAGACCTCTGGGAGAAAGAGCTGTCCAAAGGTGAATGAGTGTTCTTTATAAAACAGCTCCTGGAAAGGAAAAAATGATAACAATACGTTAATAGATTTGACAACGCTCTTGCCAGTTTTGATCCAGACTTCAGTGGTCCTCTGAGTGATGGGGTCTACCAGCTCGAGACTTGAAAGGAAGAAGCGTTTCTATTTGTCCATGGGAATCATATTATCCACTGGAATGCTTGGATTCTGAGCCTGTCAAAGCCTAAATATGTAAAGTCAGTCTAGGACTGGACGATTCAAACACATGTGGCATAATATTATGATAAATACGGCCCACTTGCACACGTGTAACATATTCCTCCTTTGCGACTGTTGTAAAGCGGGTCTGCGCATCACGACATCATGTAAGAGCGGTGCGGCTTTGTACAGTGCTGCTGGGAATTCGATCAAGGTGTTTGTACACGTGTCCGTCATAATCTGACAGTGCTCTTGGATTTCGAGATATCTCGGACACTATGTTTCTTATTTTCTCTTTAAAGAATTAGAATTTAGGGAAAATTCATATTTCAGAAGAAATTTTGTTGCAGTACACTTTGTGTATTTAAAAGAGGCCAGACACCTTTAAAAAATCAATTGTTGATGCTAGATGCTTATAGCGTGGTAACAAGCTTTCAGGTCAAAACTTTCAGAGAGGAAGCTCTCAGGTATTAACCTGAACTCCTGTGGAATATAATGAGGCTGTGGGGAGACGATCAGAGGGACCACGGAGGTTAGCAGTGAGCGCTCTGTCATTCTGTATGCTCTCTCTTCTTCCCTGAAGTCACCATCTATTCCACGGCACCCTCTTGCTCTCTCATCTCACCTTGCTGCAAATGAGCACACGCAGCCAAGGAAATAGGTACAGACACACACTCCAAAACACTCAGGAAAATCAGGGGAGAGGGAGCAGACAATCGAACACTCCCTAGAATATCCAGTATTGATAAGGATGTTATATGTATGCGTGTATGTTACATGCCTTATGGGATATATAATGTTATTTTCTAATGTAGTAAAAATAAGCAAAATCATTGAACTCACACAGGCCTGAGTTAGAATCTTAACCTTCACGTGCTGTAACCATGAACACATGATTTAGTTTTCTGAGCCTCGGTTTCATGATCATGAACACAGCAAGTATAGGAGACCTACGACTGAGTCTAGTGTACTGACACCATTGGATAATGCACACTTCCTAGAGATTCGAGATACAGGGTAAATCTGCTTGGGTGATGCTCCTGCCTACAGCAATCCCCAAACCGCTTTGCATAGACCAAGCCTGTCTGTCTTTCTCATGATGTGTATGGTGGCTCAGAATACCTTCACGCTTGTCTGGGAACAAAAAGTGGTATTAACTCTTAGAGCTGACTGAGATACACATACACATGTTTGGTGGACTGGCATGGGGCTAAGAACTTTTAATATGGTATGGAACACCCCAAACCTTCACATCACAAGAAATAATTCTCTCATAATGAGCTGGACTCAGCAAGAAGAGCAGTAGGTCAGAAGGATGTAGCGGTTCTGGTTGCAGTTAAAAGGTTCACATTTGGATCTGGTATGACCCATCCTGCTGTCACTATATGTCATCTGGTTTGACAGGGCCTATGTGCAAACCAGAAATTTCCAGACCCAAGACATCTTACAGAAAAGACTCTTTTTTATCTTGTGTTCTATGAGGGTCAAGTGCACTAGTGGTCAAGGAGAGCTAATGACAAGGCTTTCCAGCTCATTGGCACTGGCACATGTGTAGCTTGAGTCACAGTCATGGTTGTGGATTTTGAGTGTGCAGAACCTCTGCTCAGCAGAATGTTAGCTCAGTAGAGATGGCAATGATTTTCTCCATGTAAGGGCCAGGGCTAATTTATAAACATAACAAAGACCCTCCTTGGATATTGCCAAAACACGTGCTGGGACCTGGAAGGAGCATGTCTCATGGAACTTGTGTTCCTGCATAACAAGAAACTTGTGGCATTAGATTTAATGGTTACTATGGCATTAATTGTTTGGTCATGAGCTAGTAAGAATTAAGGATATTTATATTTCTTGTATAATATAATGCACCAAACATAATGCCTAGCATAGCAGGTATTTAGTAAACTTGTTTATTTTTCTTCATGTTGACACTTTATCTTTCTAATACAATTAAGAGTAAAAACTTTATTCAATTAAAAACAATTATACTAAATAATATAAATTTAATAATAATAAATTTTAGTATTAAAATTTAACAACTCTTGTGTTGTAAATACTAGTTGCAATGATAGGCATAATGTGATGGTCATAAAAATGCTAAATATTTTTTTCTCCTTGCTTTGTAGTTGATAAAGTGCTTCTATATGCATTATCTGTTTCAATATTTCAACAACCTTGAGTTAAGTATTTCTTTCTACATTTCATAGATAATACTCAGAATCATAGAGAAATAGAAAAAGATACCTAAAAAAGGTTAAAGGAAAAAAGTGTATGTAGTACCTTAATCTTCACACAGTAGAAAATATATATATTCATGTACTTTCAAAATAAGAGAAGGTAAAAAGCATGACACGTATAATTAAAAATGTAAATTCACCTGATTTTTATTTTAATGTCATCAAATTTTGTTCCTAAAAGAACCGTCGGGCATAAAATATGATTTAGCAATGCTTTACACTGTTTCACTAATATTTCAAATTAATTGGACAGAAGCTGCTAAATGGATGAAAAACTAGCTCACTTGTAATAATAGGTGGATGTATATTCATAATTATATAGCAGATTTTCATCAGAATCAAAGTTAAGTCTGATCTTTGTTAATATCTTCATAAGTGAGGAAACTAATAGAATTAGTAGATACTGCTCAGCTGGAAGATGGTGCTAAATCTAGCCACGTCCTAAGGAAATACAGGTAGATAGGAACTTAGTGTAGGGGAGCAGTCAAATGAAATTTGACTTATAACTGAACATGCATTAGTGTATTTGAAAACTCCCAGGAAATGAAGCCCAAGCAAATACTCCATGGAGCAGCCTGCACAAGTTTCCAAAGGTAAAGTCACATGAGTTTGTGTTTGTCGTGTGCACTGGAGACAAAGGCGCACCAGCATAACAGTGCTCCCGCACACAGGACCCTTTGTGGCACATCCACACGCCTCATGTGAGTAAACAGACACCTGCTAATTTTGAGGAGCTCGTTTTGTCTACTTTTTTTTGAGACTAAACATGAAAACGTATCTTATTCTAACACCCAGGGGACAAAAAGAGGGATATAGTCCAAAGAGAAATAATTAAAGTAATCCGTTTACATAGAAAACTGACTTTGGATATTTTATTTCTTATTAAATAAGTCAATATGCATTAAGCTAACCACACACACATGTAGTTAGAGTAGAAAGTGGTAGCACATGATTTTGAAAACAACTGTATCAACAGAGAAGGGTTAACATCATGATACTAAATACTAAATAATAAAATAACAAAGTGACAGATTTTAATTCTCATTGTGGCTTGATTTTGGTTGATGTTATACTATTTAAGTCTTTCTTCTTAAATATACGATTCAAGTATTTTGAAAATTCTGTTCCAGTAAAATCTATTAATAGTCAATAATCCAATGATTTCTTAAAGTACAATTTACTATTGAGCTACTTAATGACTTTTCTTGATGAAAGTTTTCCACTCATTATTCAGGTAGCTCTCTTCCTTGGTTTAAACTGATGAAATCTACTAGGAAACGGCTTTTACAATATTTAGGTTTATTTTTCACCTAAAGGGGATCAGTAAACTTTTTTTCTATAAAAGGCCAAATGGTAAGTATTTTAAAGTCTTTGAAGGTCATAGAGTCTCTGTCACAACTACTTAACTCTGTCATTGTACTGCAAAAGCAGCCATAGGCAACATACAGATGAGTAAGTGTGGCTGTGTTGCAGTAGAACTTTATTTGTGGCAAGATTTGGCTTGCAGGCTATAGTTTGCTGATCCCTGACCTATTGTCAGTTCTTAAATAACAATGACAATAAAAAATATTTAAAAATACTTATATCCCAAATAGTACTACACAATAGATATAATATATGCTAAAATCCACAATGTAACAGTAAAATAATCATCTGAATTGTGTCTAAAAAAATCAGACTAGTCATAGCTCTTTTGTGCTGGTTGATTAGAGAGACCCAGGTGGAAGCGGCAGGTCAAACATTAGCCGTGCCAATTAGGCACCTACTTCATTTTTTTCTCATTGTGCTGTTGTGTGATGTCAGTGTTGAAGGAAACGTGAAACATTTTCCTTGGCCATAAGTGGATTTCAGTTTAGCTTGAAGCCAGAGTTTCAAAACTCAGTTAGTATGGAAATAAGAGCTAAAACTCCATAATCGCCACCATCAAGAGATTTTTTTTTAAAAGATGTATTTTAAGTTATGTGCTTAAAAACTCTACATAATTTTTCTCATTATTTGGCATACTTTTATCCTCCCTACAACCAAGGAATTATGGTAAAGAAAGCTGCAAACATTCTGCTCTTTAACATCTCTAGAGCAAGCAAGATAAATTTGACCTTTTCAGGGGCTGGCCCAGGGACACAGTGGTTAAGTTCGTGCACTCTGTTTTGGCAGCCCTGGGTTCATGGGCTGGGACGGGTGCAGATCTACACATGGCTCATCAAGCCATGCTGTGGCGGCAACCCACATACAAAAAGTAGAGGAAGATTGGCACAGATGTTAGCTCAGGGATAACCTCCCTCAAGCAGAAAGAGGAAGATTGGCAACAGATGTTAGTTCAGGGTCAATCTTCCTCACCAAAAAAAAAGAAAAGAAAAAAGACCCTTTCATACATTGTTGAATAAATATATTGCAAGTTCTGCATTCGTCTCCAACGAATATACTATCCACAAAATGTGTGAATTTAGAATCAGGAATACAGCAAAGGGCTATGAGAGCAGAAGAAAATGAAAGAAAATACTGAGAGCACCCATTCAATATATCTAAATCTTGTCCATTCTGCAAACTAATATCAAATTCTATCTTTTCAAGCAAGTACCTATTAACTATCCCAGACTTCATGGATTGCATTAAAACAGAATTGAATTAGGAAATAATCTAGCACATCTTTCCATGAAAATAAAACTACTAGAACAACATAATTGATTATCTTGTTTAGTATATGATAACTAGATTAGAATGTGGGTCACATATCTAGGTTCTATTTGTTAATTTCTCCTCAAAAATTGTTGACTATGGAACTTTCACTTCAGTGTTAATCTTACTTCTGTAATCATCAGGGATACAACACAGTCATAAAAATTCACCAAGTGTACTGGAAGGAGAAAAGGACCCAAATGACCAAACCAAGCATAATGGGCTGAACTCACTTTCTTACTTCATATTGTAAGTATTCTAGTTTTAAAAATATGTAATTGGGGGCTCACCCTGTGGCTGAGTGGTTAAGTTCGTTCACTCCACTTTGGCAGACCAGGGTTTTGCTGATTCAGATCCTGGGCACGGACCTGGCACCGCTCATCAGGCCACTCTGAGGCAGCATCCCACATGCCACAACTAGAAAGACCTACAACTAGAACATACAACTATGCACTGGGGGCTTTGGGGAGAAGAAGAAAGAAAGAAAAAAGAAGACTGGCAACAGATGTTAGCTCAGGTGCCAATCTTCAAAAAAAAATTTTAAAAATAAAAAATAGAAAAATAAAAATATATAATTGTATAACCATTTTTAAGGGTTGTGTATTATTCAATAATTAGGATGTCACATTTATTTAAATAATCCCCTATTGTTGGCCATTGGCGGCATCTGATTTTTCACCTAGATGAGCAATCCTGCTGTGAACAATCTTGTTTTCACAATGTCTGTAATTTATTTTAAAACACTTCCTTAGTGCATTACTTGCCTATTGCTGATGTAACAAATGATCACAACTTCAATGACTTAAAACAATACAAATATTAGCTTACATTCTGCAGGTTAGAAATCTGACAAAGTCTCAATGGACTAACATCAAGGTGTTGGCAGACATGTGTCCCTTCATGGGACTCTGGGGGAGAATCCATTACCTTGATTTTTCACCTTCTCGAGGCCACCTGCATTCCTTGCCGTGAGGCGTCATTCCTCCATCTTCAAAGCCAGGACCGTTGCATCTCTTTGCCATTCTTCTAGAGTCACATCTCCCTCTCTCTGACTGCAGCTCAGACAGGTTTTCCAGGGTTAGGGACTCACATGATTCGACTGGGTCCACCTGGATAACCCGGAGACCTTCCCCATCTCAAGCTCCTTGACTTCATCATATCCGCAAAGTCGCTTTTGCCAAGTAAGGTAACATAATCCCAGTTAATCTGGGATTAAGACTTGAATGTCTTAATCAGCTTGGGCTGCCATAACAAAGTGCCATAAACTGGTGGCTCAAACAACAGAGATTTACTTTCTCACAGTTCTGGAGGAGACGAGTCTATGAGTAGGGTGCCAGTGTGGTCGGGTTCTGGTGAGGATTCTCTTCCTAGGTTGCCACCGTCCTGATGTGTGCTCGCAGGAGCTCTTCTTTGTGATTGTGCAGAGAAGGAACAAGCTCAAGCTCTCTGTTGCCTCTTCTTGCGAGGATGCCAATCCCATCAGACCAGACCCCACTCTCACGAGCTAATTGCCTCCCAAAGGCCCATCTCCAAAGAACCCCTGTTGTTAGGGCTTAAACGTGTGAAAGTTGAGAGACATAAACACTCAGTTTATAACAATATTTATGCATATTTATAAATAAAAAGCTGTTATGGCATGGAACAGATCTTTCTAAGAATGTTTAGATTATTGATATACTTAGAGATTCACAAAAATATTGCCAGTTATTTGGGTTATCCTATACTATACTGAAGGGAAAATAGACTCCCATATCATTAGAATAGTAATGTATAGTTTTTAGCTAAGAATTTTACTAAAAGAACGAGCAGAAATGAAAAACAAGATAAACTAGTCTTAAGAGGAATTTATAGGATGGTAGAACACAATGACAGTCATATTAAATGGATGGTCATTCAATACTTTTATTTTCTTTTGAGCAAAGTTGGCCCTGAGCTAACATCGGTGCCCATCTTCTTCTACTTTATGCATGGGACGCCTGCCAGAGTGTGGCTTGATAAGGGGTACATATGTCTGCACCCTCGATCCCACCGGTGAACCCTGGGCACCCAAAGCAGAGCATGTGAACTTAACTGCTACACCATCAGGCCAGACCCCCAATTCAATTCTTTTAAAAATAAAACTTTGGGCAATTCTCTTTTTGATTAGGATAGAGCAAGTCCCAAGAGATTGCTGCTCACACCTTGACAATAAGAACAGACTAGATGAGCTATGAAATTATAATTGCAGTTTTTAAAAAACTTTAAAATATCTGAGTATGAACAAAGGACCGAAATGAACTAAATTTTTGAAAAAGATGAACCAATGGGTTCCAATGGGAGAAGAAAACCATGGATGTTGTCATCTCTGGTAGTACGTCAAAAGGAAAAGTGAATCCAGCAGAACATTGAGAAAGTTTTAACATTGGTATGAGGGCTGGTGTGATAGACTGGAATCCCGAGGGGTTCCAATCCCAAAGCGGCCTTGCCTACAACCGTCAGCTTTCTCACGGGGTCATCTCTAGTGCCTCGAGATGGGGGCTGGCGGGAGAGTCAAGAGAAACTCAGTTCCCACCCTGAGTCACACAGGGCTGTCATCATATGCAGTGGGCCAGCCCACTGAAGGCTGAGGTTAATGGAAGATGAAAAGTCAAAAGAACTTCCAGCCACCTAAGAAGCTTGGTGGAAAGAAAGAAATCACTTATAGTTTGGAAAGCTGTCGACTACGCTCTAGAGCAGAGGTTGACAGATGTTTTCCTTAAAGGGCTAGATAGTAAATCATTTAGGCTCTTCACTGAAAGAAACGATAAGTTCTTAACGGTGACAGTAATGATAATAGATGGATGACCACATCTCTAGGAAGGAAGGCAGCACACCACAAAGAATAAATATAAAAATGCATTCTCATATATATATATATATATATAATAGTATACATTTAATATGTATAATTTGTATAATACATAATATATATATACCCATGCATGTGAACATATTATATATCTTGTATAAATACTGATTATATAAAACAATAATAAAAATACTGTACTGTGTGAACTATAACATATAGCAAATGTATTTAAAAATACAAAATTTAAAAAATACATTTAAAATTGCAATAATATCTTAGGCCATCAGAACTAATAATCATTAAAGGAAAATTGATAAGTTGAACTTCATCAAAACAGCAATTTCGGCTCTTCAACAGACACCACTGAGAAAATTAGTATGTCAGTGACAGATTGGGAGAAAATATTTTATATATATGACAAAAACTTGTCTCATCAACATACAAAAAGAAAAAAGAAACAAGCCAAGAGAAGTGGGCAAAAGACTTAATAGACACTTCATTTTATTGTTATATTTATTTATTTATTTTTTGTGAGGAAGATTGGCCCTGAGCTAACATCTGTGCCAATCTTCCTCTATTTTACATGGAGGTCACCACAGCATGGCTTGACAAGCAGTCCTAGGTCCATGCCCAGGATCTGAACCTGTGAATCCCGGGCCACCAAAGCAGAGTGTGCAAACTTAGCTGCTACACCACCAGGCTGGCCCCTAGACACTTCATTTTAAGAAAGTTGTATAATGATCAATAAGCACATCACAGTCCTCAGAGAAATACACGTTGAAATCATGATGAGCTACCATTTCACGTGCATTAGCATGATTCAAACCATAAACACTGAAAATACAAAATGCCGAGAGTATGGAGCAACTGAACCCTCATATATTGCTGATGGAGTGGGTGTAAAATGCTAAAATTGCTTGGGAGAACTGTGGCCATTTCTTTTTGAGGAAGATTAGGCCTAAGCTAGCATCTGCCACCAATCTTCCTCTTTTTGCTGAGGAAGACCGGCCCTGAGCTAACATCTTGTGCCCATCTTCCTCTACTTTATATGGGGGACGCCTAACACAGTATGGCTTGATGAGCGGTGCCATGTCCATACCTGGGATCTGAACCAGCAAACCTCAGGCCTCTGAAGTGGAACCTGTGAACTTAACCACTGCGCCACCGGACTGGCTTCTGTCTGGTTATTTTTGATAAATATGTGTCCACACAATGACCAAGCAATTCCATTGTTAGAGAAATGAAAATATATGCCCATAAAATGACTTGTATAAGAATATTGCTAACAGTCTTATTCATAGGAAATAATTCAATTGTCTACTACACAAAATATAGTATATTCCTAAGCGGAATATTACTTAGTAAAAAATAAAAAGATCTACTGATACTTGCAACGGCATAGATTAATCTCAGAAACAATGTAGAGTGAAGAAGTCAGAAACAAAAGAGTATATACTGTACAATTCCACACAGATAAAATCCAGGAGCAGGCATATTTAAGCCATGGCCATAGACATGAGAGAGTTCTTGCACTGGTTAGGTGAGGGAACTGATGAGAAAAGAAAGGTGAGGGAACTTTCTGATGGAAGACCCACTAGGATGACAATAATCAAGTGCTAGTGAGGACGCGGAGAAATCAGAACCCTCAGACACTGCTGGGGACTAGTGGTGCCACTTTGGAAAACAGTCTGGCAGTGCCTCAAAATGCTAAATATAGAGTTTACATATGAACTAGCAAGTCTACTCCTCAATACATACATGAGAGAAATGAAAATGCATATTGATACAAAATTCATAATAGCCAAACACTGGAAACAATCTGTGAAATAATAGAAAGTATACACATTGGTGTCTCCCCCAGTTTCTGACACAGAGCTCCTAACACCGTTGTCATTTCCTAAGTGATAAGAGCGCTACCAGCATCAGTTGTTCTCACATTTGGTGTTTGACTGGTTCCTGACATGGGGCTCCTAAATCCAGTGGAATTTCCTGAGTGATAGGAGATGACTCTGGGTGGGCTCCTGGATGGCTCCTGGAAGGGGACTCTTCACCAAAAAGACCAGCCATGATTAGAAGTTTGGAATTTTCATCTCCATCTCCCATCCTCCAGGAAGGGGAGAGGGACTGGAGATTGACTTAATGACTCATCATGCCTATATGGTGAAACCTCCATAAAAATCCCCAAAGTACAGGGTTTGGAGAGCTTCTGGGCTGGTGAACACATCCAGGTCCTGGGAGAGTGGTGCATGCATACCCCAAATCTGTGGGGACAGAAGCTCTTGTGCTGGGGACCCTTCCAGACCTTGCCTTATGTATCTCTTCATCTGGCTATTCATCTGTTTCCCTTATTATATTACAAACCAGTAAACACGAGTAACTGTTTTCCTGAGTTCTGTGACCTGCTTTAGCAAATTAATTAAACCCAAGGAGGGAGTCATGAGAATCTCCAATTTATAGCCAGTCAGTCAGAAGCATAGGTGGCAACTTGGACCTGGAATTTTCATCTGAAGGGGAGACACAGGAGCAAGCAGTCTTAGAGGACTGAGCCACTAACACTACCTCTGGTTAGTGTCACAATTGAATTGAACTGTATAACACCCAGGTGGGGATGCAGAGAATTTCTTGGAGTGGGAAAACCGCCCCCACACTCGGTGACCAGAGGTGAGGTGTTCTGAGCATTGGGATTAGAGTAAAGAAGAAGCAGAGTTTTTCCTAGACATCACCCCAATGTCCATCAACTGTGAGTGGATATATTAAATGAGGTATAGCCATATAATGAAATATTATTCAGCAATAAAAAGGAATGAAGTATTAATACATGCTACAACATGGATGAACCTTGAAAACATTATGCTAATTGAAAGAACCAGACACGAAAGAACAATATCATATAATTCCATTTATATAAAATGTCCAGAATAAGCAAATTCATAGAGACAGAAAGTAAATTAGTGATTGCCATGGGCTGGAGGTGGGGAGGATGGGAGTGAGTGCTGAATGGTATGGGGTTTCTTTTTGGGTGATGGAAATGTTTTAAAATTAAATTGTGTTGATGACTCACAATGTTGAATATGCCAAAAACCAGTGAACTGTACACTTTAAATGGGTGTGCTGCATGGTATATGAATTATATTTCAATAAAGCTGTTTAAAAACACAAAATAATTTCCTGACCAGTCCACTGACACCATAATAAACCCAGCTCCTCAACCTAACCTTCTGGTTTCCGGGTCCAGAGCCCCAGGAGACCTGACAGCCTGCTACTTCTTCAGCACAGACACAGAAACTGAAAGCGGTCTGTCAAGAATCTCTCCAACCATTGGACAATGTCGAGAAGAATTTGGTACCTATGGATGCCTGGTTAAAGGTACTTCCAGTGAGGAATATTACTGATAACACAGTATAAATAATTAAAAATGCGCCATACATTTGTTTTCTTTTAGGCAAGGAATTATTCAATTTACCTATGTTTAGAGCACAGCCTTGCAGCAGTGTGACAACACTGAGGATGAGGACGCCTGTGTGGAGCTCCATGTTCTTTGCATCCCACGAGGCCAATCAAATCTGGGTAGGTCATTACCAATGGGCTGTAAGATTAGAAGGATATTTTCTAAATTACAGATTCTAAAGAGCGAATTCTGATCAACTCTGCTAGAGAAAGACTGAACTATTTTTCTATTCTCTCTGTGGAAACAGACGTTACCAAAATGATTCTCATATGAAGATTAACCAAGGACTATGCAGCCTAAAACTGTACAAAAATGTCTTAATTATTCAGAATATTATACTATGTTTCATTTTGTGTTGTTTTAGTATTTATCAGCAGTTTAAATTTAGCAATTTGTAGTGAATTAATTCTAATTCCATATTCACAATTACATACATATTATTATAATCAAATGAATGAAAGTTTGGCTTTAAATCTAATCTTTCTTGATTTTGCTTGTTCCATATGGCTCCTTGTCTTCTTTTTCCCTTGTTACTCCACTTTTAACGAGAGCATTTTAAAGTCTTTCTCTCTTTTCTTCAGTTGTGATAGTGACAGCTTCGAATTAAAATTAAGTCATTGCTTAAACCAAACGCCCCCATCATCTGTTTTATTTTTAATATACGATATTCATGTGCATTTACCAAATGCATCCATGGTTTGCCACTGTTTCCTGTAGTAGTAACATTTGACATTCTATCACTTTTAGCATCTTCCATGAATTTTCTGTGACCTCTCTGCAGGTAGGCATTTTTGCTTCTCAATCTAGACACAAAGCAGCCTTGTATTACCACCACAGAATAGGAATTTGAGTTGTGAAATTGTGAAATGCACACTGTCACATTTTCCTGTAGGTAAATTATGATCAATACTATAATGCAGTTACATGCATTGAATCTACTGACCTTACAATCAGGCCATCCACCTCAAGCAATACAGCATAGTAATATCACGCATAGTATAATCTTCCTGTAGACGACAGACCTCAAAAGGCACAGATTTTAAAAATACAACAAAAATAAAACACCTGCATAGTGATTGGTTTGGGGAAGTTGTATTTGAAATGCAGGCATGGTTTTTCTCTATCCAGCTACACCTAGCATGTGTAGAAAAATAGGGGAGTCAAGATGGGGATATAGGAAAATACAGAAATTCCTATATTTTCCCTTTCCCTGATCTGTCACAGGCCAATGCTCAGGTTAATAGCCTAGGGAGAAAGCTATCTTGTCAAGGAAAACTGAACTTCCGTCACTAGTTCCCACCATCAATGAGCTGTAAAAAACGAAAAGAAAGCAATTCTCTACCCATCTTTCTTTTTATCTTGCGGAACACTTGCTGCTCCAAATGATGCCAAACTGACTGACAGCAGGTATTTTCCAACAAAACCCAGCGGCTTTTCTCCTGGGGGCTCCTCGCACCTTTACTGAGCCCTTGGCATGGGCCCGTTCAGCAGGAAAAGTCAATAGTGCCTGCTGTCAACACCATGTGCCTATGTGCATTTTTAAAGGCTCTGCCTTCTTGAAGTTTAGTTGTCAGGAATCTGGCTTTTAAATAGATTTCAGTGTCAATATGGGCTGCTTCCCGCTAATGTTAAGAAATGGCCGCAAAGAGCAGGATCAGATGCTGTGTCAGGATGTTGGCAGTGCTGATCCTTGTTGGCTACCCACCCATCAGGAAACATCTTTAGAAACTGAGAAGGCTTGCATGGAAAGGACACCATTTCAGCTTCTTTCTTTAAGTTTTCTCATTATCACTAGGCTAATGTACATATATACCTACATACACATACACATGCATACACAGAGAGAGGAGAGAGTAGACACACACTCAAACTGCATTCATTGGCCTAGATGTTGAACAAGTGCAATGGTAAACTAAGCACTACACGGAATAGCTTCAGCGTTTATAAATCACATGAATTATTACAGAGACAGAAACATGAGGCTGTCAATTTCTGCAATGATAGGATTTTCCCTGTGTAAAGTAGGCCCCATTCAGTTTATAAACATGCTTCTCCCGAATTCATGTCTGGATAGGGTTTTTTGGAGGGAAGATATAATTTTGTAGGTTTGTTTCTTAATCTACACAAGTTGGTCAATTCAAATTTGCCTCATGTTTTTAAAAGGTAGATCAAATTAATTAAACAGAATTTGAGAGGATTTTAGCATCAGCCTTTCTGAACCTCAATATTATTATGAACATTTACTGAGAACATTAAATTAGATTCGTTTATTATTTCTTTTCCACCACAAAATATTTTAAATATCTTAAATATGCAATGCATTGTGCTGTATATCTCACAATATTGAGAGATAAATTAACTTATTTTCTAACCAAGGGTTTAAATTCTAGTATCTAGCTGGGGACAGAGGGATACAAAAATGAGAGTGAGTAAGAACCGTAACAGGAATACAGCAGTGACGATGGAGAGCAAATGGTTGATCGTGGACTGGGAGAATAGCTTTGTGAAGCAAGTGTCTTTTAATCGAGCTTCGAAAGATGACCATAATGTTGGAATTGGGGGGAAGGTAGGAAAAGTATTCCTAATCAAGAAATTGGTATGAACACTGAGGTTATAAATGCCTGCTCAGTGAGAAAATTTAGAAATAATGCACAGCCATTTGTGCATATGTAGTAGGGAGGAAAACTGGACATGCAGAGGAGTTAGTAAGTAAAATAAAGCCAATAGCTGCTTGTCTGAAAGCCCTTATTAAACATGGCACATAGAATTATGACTTTTTAAACTTATTCATTGACTTATCCAGTCATTTTTTAACAAACCTCCATTGAGGTCCTACTATTGGCCAGATCGTGTTTTAGGCACTGGGGACACAGCAGTGAAAAAAAAAGTTAGTTTGCATGCAGTTAACATTTTAGTAGAGGGAGACAGAAAATGAATGAATGAAATGGTCCATACATATCAAGTGGGATTACCTGCAAAGGAGACAAAAAAGCAGAGTAACAGGCTTAGAGGGATGGATGGGAATAGTACAATTTTATACTGCAGTCATAAGAGCCTCTTCTAAGCATGACGTTTGAGCCAAGGTCTAAAAGTGACAAGGTCAAGATCTACACAGAGGTAAGGAGAAGAATGTTCCCGGCAGGGAGAACAGTAAGTGCCAAGACCCTGAGGCAGGAGAGACCAATCACCTTTTCAGTTTTCCATCAAATGATGATGCACCATTACATAATCTCTGGAATGTGTAGAGTAGTGTTTAGTTTGCATAAATTTCTGTGAGAAACAACATGATGCAGTAAGAACAATCAAAATATCTGGGCTTTGGGGAAAAGGGAAACTTGTATTTTTCAACAGGATAATAGTTTTCCAACAGTTCTGAAAATGGGGGTGGAACATTGTATTAGAGCACAGGGATACATTTTAAAATTGTTTTGCTGCACCTGAGCATAAATTATTTAGAGATATATTACCTATAATCATATAATTTCATATACTCAGCACTTCATTTGCATTTCAGTTAACTCTCCAGGTGGTGTTGTTATTTTAAAAGTTTATGTGAAAAGAAACAAAACAGTAGAAATGATCTAAAGTAGTAAAAAATAATGACTAAATCCCAATAATAGGCAAAAATATCGTACCTTTGTCTAGATGCCATCATCTTGAGTATTTGTCAAAACGTTCTACATCTGAAGTCTGGGTGCCGCGGAAGGTGGAGTCCCAGAAGGCCCAACGGCGAGGCTGCCTAGAAACACGGGGACAGAGGGGACAGCTGCTCAGTCAAGATTCCCAGCACAGCTAGATTAGAGAGACGTCACGCTTTAACAAGCAGAAATTTCAACATCTCCACAAATTAAGTCAAACTAATAGACATTTTTCTTTCACAAAATAATAAAATAGAGATATTTCTTACATACCCCTTATAGTATGTTGCAGATTAGAAGCAAAAGTTCAAAATGATAGTTTGCTATGTCGTTGAAGTCTTGTTTTGCCAAAATCTGATGGCTCATATCTATTGGTAATCAAGAGTATGTAAGGAGGCATTTCCAATTTGGTTATAGTCTAGTACCTTTCCATGAAGGGCACCATCATTTGCTGGTAAATTGTTCGTGTGTGTTTCCTAGAAGGCTGATAGTCCTCGCAGAGTATCAGCAACTGACAGAGCGGAATAACGGAGTAAATACTGGACCCCCGTAGGGTCTGAGATACTCCAGTCAAGGAAGCTTTGTGCTATTAAGTGTTCCGAGGCTGGCCAACATGAGCATGGGCACTGCATCTTTAAACAAAAATGCCCTCCAAACTTCTCTCCATTAGAAAAGAAGAGTATGTTGTTGGAGACCCAGGTTTCTGCCCAATGAGTGGAAATTCCTTTGCTGTTCTGATGTGAATTAGAGAGTGACATTTCCACCCACGGAAGCAGTGTATCTCCCTACCATGAGAGAATGCAGACACAGGAGGGAGGGGGATGCACACGTTCTACCGCAAGGGCACAGTTTAGAGAGCTTGAGAACAGCAGCACTTTACAGTTTATCAGCAGATGCAAACCTCAGAAGAAAACTTTACTAAAGACCCGATACTTGAGGCAAAGCTTGAGCTACTAGATTAGCTAAATCTGAGACTAGTCTACAGGGACTGAGAAAGCCCCTGATTCAGAAATTGATCAATTTTAGCAGAAGTAAAGGGAAACAACAGCACAGGACTCAATGGAAAATCTGCCCAAACTAGTGGGAAAAGCCAGATTGGACTTCAATAAACCAAATGTAGTTACCATATCTTTAGGAGAAACCAGAAGCTGACATCAGAAATACACTGTAGTTGTTTCTTTTCCCACTTAAGTAAGGATATATACGTTTCTTAATCAGGAAACTTGACAGCATCCCAAGTAAAAGTCCTACTTTGGATATCATCCTACATAGATATTTGAGCTACGTGGACCCACAATCATTTCTCCGGCTCCTGAAGAGGGTACATGTAAATATAAATTACGCTTTCAATATTTATATCTCAGCAAGGCTTCATAACGTGTGTGTTTCTATGTAAAGCAGGCTGTCAAGGACCTGTCTCTACCAGTCATAGTTATTAGGCTCAGGGACATGATGTAAAATTTTACCACTATCCCTTCCACCATGACTAATTTAGGATATTTATTTATACATTTCTTCTGTAAATATATTTCTGAGGTACTTTGTTAAATTATTTGTAGTATATGACAATATATGGAATAGAACTTGCCCACCAAAATATAATTTATGAATGCTTTAGATGTAAAAATTGCCCATGAGGAAATCTTTATGAATTGGCATTTATAAATATGGAACTATCCCTGAAGGGAATATAAGAAATAGGTATAATTAGAGTATAGTCAAGTAAAAGGAAGTATAGAGGATACCAAGACCAGGTACACATGGCTGTAAATCCGTGATTTACCATTTGGTAAGTGTGTTATATATAATTGTTATAAATAATTTGTCTGATTGTTTATAAGAATTGTTACTAATTATGACAAATTAGTCTGGAGCTCAGTTTTCAGATCTGTACACTGGGCATAATACCTCCCCTCGAGGCTCTCAAAGAGCTCAATGAACTGCGGCGAGGGAGTGGCGCCTGGAGCTCCTGGTGAATATCATGAAATCTGGTATTATTCCACATTATTGGAAAAAGAACAGGGAAAACAACCCAGACAATTTAAGGTCTTTGGCAGCTAATTGGTACTGAGGTTCTCCTGAAATAAAATTCCTATATATACTTGCCTTAACATGAGGTTTTAAAAGTATAATGGTATTGATAATTATGAAAAAAGATAATACCAGTTATAGAAATTGACTCTTCTAGCCCCATGCTGAGAATGTCATGTCGAGTGTTCTGTCAAGTGATCCCCATCACTACGGTGAAAAGGAGGTATTGTCCTCACAATTGTACAGATGAGCAAACGATGTTCAGACAGTCCACGCACTAGCCCCAAATTTCAAATCTAATAAATGGCACAGTCAGGAAATAAAATAAAGGAGCAATATTATGCCTATAATATACACTTCAGTATTTTAAATAAATATTATGTAAATATGGCCTGATTAATATAATCCATAACACACATCTTTGTTAATAAGTACTTGGTTTATAAGAAAAATAAAAATGTGAAACATTAGAAAGATAATTATGTATATGTATAAATGTGTGTGTATATATATATACATATATTCACACATAAAGATTTTCTATCAAATGAGTATCTTATGGGCAATTATTTAGGTCATGATAAATTAATCATTTCACATAATAAAATTGCCCTTTTATTACTTTTATTTGTGGGGTGTAAAATTTTTAAAGATCAAACACATGGAAAAATGCCTTTACATTGTTCAACTCATTTACCTTCCCAGGGCTAAAATGCAGTTTATCTTTTAAAAAGAAATTTGAAAGACAGGAATATAAAATAACCAATCAATAGTTTGGACTCTAGATTCACAATGCATTTCAGAATATAAAGCAAATTAACTACAAAGTATATTCTTAAGCATTTAACAAAAAAGATCAATATCAATATAAAATTAAAAACAAATGAGGTGAAGTCTTTCCTAGACCCACAACCTAAATTTACGTGCCGCTTTTTTTCTCAGCTGTTTCCACTTAGTGTTATAAACACGGGAACAGAGTGACAGCATGCCTCTCTTGCTGCGTCCCTAGTGCATTGTGAAGAGTATGAACTAATAACTCACAAGGTAATAACACTCGCGCATTTTCTAGTGTCTCAATAATAGAAATACCCTGAAAAGATCCAGAGAATTTAGAGATTCTAAAACATGAAATTATGAAAGGCAGACGTACATCAACACACGGGAAACTGTTTCTCAGTAAGAGAAGCTGAACAAAGATGGACCAATTGCCTTGGCTAGTGCTGACAGAACTTCAGAGAAATTATAGAACTTATAAGGCTGTATAAAAACTCGGGGAGGTGTGGTAGGAAAAGCTTCGTTTTAGGAAATCAGTACTTCAGAAATCGGAAGAGTGGAATCCAGCTGTGGATCTATTTACAGGGAACTAGTCATAAAGGGACTGTGAAGGTATAGTTACGTCACTGTCACACTCAGAACCCACAGAAACCACTCTCTTCAGAATGACTGAAAGGTTTCCAAACTGTAGTCATCCTCCTAAAGGTGTGGAGCCACCGAAGATCCCGGCAACGACGGAACTCAAAATAAATTACTGAGAGAAGGCATAAAGTAGACACTTGCATATAGTTAGTATAACAAAATTTGGATTTCAGTTGTCTTTAAAAAACCAAGATGATTTTGAAAGGAAACAAGTTTGCATTTAAAATCAGTTTTTGACCTGAAGAATACTTACGTTGTGCACACTGGGAGCTAAGCACTATTTTAAGCCCTTTACACAGGCTCCTTTAATCCCTGTGGTAGCTCTGCAGGGTGGGTGGTATACAATGATCCTGTTAAAGAGAAGAAGCCTGAGACAAGGAAACATTTTATCTGCTCAAATCCCACAACCAGCGTGTGGGGTGCTTTGACACAGATATTTTACTTAGGGCATTCTATAGGTAATTTGCCTAATAAGGTTAATACTTTGTTATTATTATCATTACCATCATAATCAATAATATACCTATCAAGCGCTTTATCATCACTAAATGCTTTTACGTCCAGTGATGTATTCGGTTTTTATAAAAATTTTTCAACTGAACAAGGTACGTACTGTTATTCTACTTCATAGACTGAGGGCAGGTAAGTGATGTTTCTCAGCCAGGAAATAGCAGAGCCAGAGCAGGAAGCAGGGTTGTGATTCCTCAATCCAAGATGACTTACTCAAGTCAAGAGCCCAAATACCTGTGTCACTGCAGTAAAATTACTTATGTAAAGATCCCATTAAGTCACACACTTACTCCTTAAGAAACTATAAATGAAAATACATTAAAATAACTCTTTAGTATGTAGTATTTACTAAAAATTTATTTAAATAATAATAGAGTACAGTTCCATGGACATAAGAGCTAAGACCAAAATTTAGCATTTAATGTCTTTTAAAAAATATAGCTTAGGGGCTGGCCTTGTGGCCTAGTGGTTAAATTTGGTGTGCTCCACTTATGCAGCCCGGGTTTGTGGGTATGAAGGTTCAGAACCCAGGGGAAGACCTACACCACTCATCAGCCATGCTGTGGCAGCAACCCACATACAAAATAGACGAAGATTGGCATGGATGTTAATTCAGGGCCAATCTTCCTCAAGCAAAAAAGAGGAAGATTGGCCAGGGATGTTAGTTCAGGGCTAATCTTCCTCAGCAAAAAAATTTTAAAAATAAATAAATATATAAATAGCTCAGAGAAAGCTGTGGCCTCTCAAAGTGATATTAAAGTCAAACAAACAAACGAATGAAACTGCTGTTTAGATATTTTATTTCATATATGACACACTGGATCCACCTGAGCTCAGTCAGCTTTAGGAAGTTGTAGTATCTTGATAATACTTGTTTAAAAACG
Source organism: Equus przewalskii (assembly GCF_037783145.1). NCBI lineage: Eukaryota > Metazoa > Chordata > Mammalia > Perissodactyla > Equidae > Equus > Equus przewalskii. The sequence goes on along the minus strand of NC_091857.1, from coordinate 1,931,627 downwards.
ATTACATTATTAGATCATTTAATAAATAACAGATAGATAATAATAGGTATCATTTGACTTTCTGTCTTCCCTTCCCAGGGTGCTGCCATTGGTTTATGTGGCAGAGAGAGAGCTGTCCGCCAGGTAGCTGTCCTCTCCTGTCAGAGAGGGGGCTGTCACCAGCAGAGAGCTGCCAAGCCAGGGGCTGCATTTCCAACCGACAGAAGCCAACTTGCTGAGACATGAGAGAGCCTTCAACTTTAAGATCCCCTATTGCCAAAGGTCTCTTCCAAAGATTTATGTCTCATTTTGTATCAGTGACTTTTAATTGTTTTTACTTTAAAAAGGAGCTTTAGCATTGTTTAAGCTTCAGAATGCACAGAACTTGGAGACTGCAGCCTCCTCTTATGTCAAGATATGGCTACATGACACATGACTAGTTCTCGTCAAAAGATGACGAGTAAAAGTGTGTTTGCAATTTTAAGCTGGGATTTTTTTTTTAAAGATTTTATTATTTTATTTTTTTTTCCTTTTTCTCCCCAAAGCCCCCCAGTACACAGTTGTATACTCTTCGTTGTAGGTCCCTCTAGTTGTGGCATGTGGGACGCTGCCTCAGCGTGGTCTGATGAGCAGTGCCATGTCCGCGCCCAGGATTCGAACCAACGAAACACTGGACCGCCTGCAGCAGAGCGAGCGAACCCAACCACTCGGCCACGGGGCCAGCCCCTAAGCTGGGATTTTTAAGAAGTGAGTTGTGTCTCTACATACTGTTCTTCTCCTCTGCTGGACAGACCCAGATGCCCAGGGCATCCATCAACCTAAATGATTCTACGGCACAGAGACTCACCACTCCCCAGCAACAGGTACATCCACGTGGACCGCTATGTTTGCAACAAATAAATTTCCATTCCTTTAAGCTTTTGAAATTTAGAGTTTATTTATTAGTTAGTGAATCCCTAACTAACAGAATAATTATCAGAGTTGGGGCCAAAATTGCCATACAAAGTTAAATTAGGCGGGTTAAAATCTACCCTGTATTATATTTGAAACAGGAAACCTCAAGTATCTTGAAATTTTACAAGAAATAAAGCTGCTTCTTAATCACAAGATGATGGTTTCATGACACAGCTGAAGAATCCAAAGGACAGTCTTACTTCTCCTTTTCACATTATGGATGGCATGGAAGAAGCACTGTCTATGTAAGGAAGAAAGGATACTTTTAAACATAAGGAAAGTAAGACATAATAAGAATCCCAAACCTAACAAAATACAGCACTAATAAAAATTGACTTTCAATATGTTGTGTGCTGTAAGGCAAGGGCAAAGACCTGGGGGACCTGTCGAGTGGTGTTACCTCTTATGAGCTGTGCATCTTCAGTTGAGCTTCTTAATCTCTCCACCTGTAGACTAATGCCCTCTTAGCCTTCGTCTTTACTGTGGCTGGTTTTGGTGGTGGTGATGGTGTGTGCATGTGTGTGTGTGTGTGTGTGAGAGAGAGAGAGAGAGACAGAGGCAGAGGGAGAAAACTGGAGATACCATGGTCATGTGTTAACACAGTTCCCGGAATGTAGTGGCCTCCAATACAAGTCAGGTAATTTTTCCTCCTAAACTCATAAAGAGTTTAAATGGCACCTAAATATCTACTCAGCTATTATGCTACAATGAATGTAAAATAAAATAAGTAAAATAAAAATCATTTATTTGACTTTTCTTAGTAGAGTTTGAAAATGTGTCTGTTAGTGTTTTGTGAGCCAGACAACACATGAAGGGATAACCTAATATACACTGGAGGTGCTTGAAGGAAATATTCCCATTTGGGCTACAAAAAGTAGCAATAGTTATGACAAAAGGATATACAACCTGCATAAGATCACAGAGGAGAATTCTGCTTTGTGAAGTACAAGAAAGCAACTGCATAGAGTCAACTTGATGAGAAATGCTGGCAATGGCATGCCCTTCAGATGCAATAACACGCAAGCCGTTGAGGTGTGAATGTGTCCAGTAGGACAACGGAAGACTGAAAAATCCATGAGGCCAGAGCAGAGAGTGGTCAGGTTTAAGTTCTGTGAGAAGCTCTCCAGTGGTTATGTGGCAACCGTGGCAGGCACAGGGAGACTGCTGAAGGAGTCCTGGTAAGAGACAGAAGGTTCCCAAGCAACCCCAATGGCACTGGATATGGAGAGAATCTGGGTCCAACAGGGCACTGTCCCCTCCACCTGGAAAGCCCTTACCCTTTCTCCTCCTGACCAAGCTCATACTCTTCCTTCAATGGTTGCTCAAAGGCCACCACCTTCAGGAAGCCTTCCTTGACCACACAGACTTGAGTTAGGTAACCCTCATCTGGGCACCCATTGTCCCTGGGTTGCCTCTGTCACAGCGCTTCTCCTACTACATGGTCAATGTTAGAGTACTTGAGCTCATTTTCTCACATGAGCATCCCCTACAGTGTCTGACAGAGTGGAGGTGGAGCCTGAGTCAGACAGGAATCATAGGAATAGGTAAAACCAGATTTAGAACTGAAAAAGGAAAAGAATGTGGATTCATAGCCATGGAGAGAAGAAATGTATGCAAGTGGAAAGAGCACAGGGAAGGCATGGATGTCAGAAAGCAACAGGTGAGAGCAGCAGGTTCTGAGCTCAGTGTAACCATAAGATGAGCCAGGGTGATGAGCTGGAAAGCCCTCTGAGGAGATGGAGAGAGCCCCACAGTGAGAACCTGTAATTCTAGGAGAGGGATTCACGTATTGATTCCCGCAGGAAAAGGCAGCCAGAATGTGAACGCCACAGAGCTGTGCTCTGACAGTTGTTCTGGCAGGCGTGGGTCAGCTGGGCTGCAGAGAGGGTTCCTTGTAGTAGCAAATCTCTTGTACTGGGCAAAATGGAGTATTAATCCTGCCAAACCAAGGCACTAAGAGATATTGTACCCATTTTGGGGCTGGTGGGGAAGGCTCTTACCCTTACTGTACAGTGGGCCAAACCCGTGTTAGTACAAATAAGTGGTACGTATAGAAGCATAGAAGTGCATCTTATAGATAAAGTCTATCAAGTTGACTCACAGTCTTGTGATCTGCAAGTGAAAGGCAAACACAGTCTGCCTTTGCCAAGTGCCATGCCAACAGTGTGTACTCGCGGCTTCGTATTGCTAGAGTGGAAGAATGCTCTCTGGAATGAGGGCACAGTTAGAAACTGGACTATGTTACAAACCAAAAAATGTTGAAATATTCACCTCCTTGATTCCCTGCTTCTCTTCCCATGCAGTCTCTGCTCACAATATAATTATAGGAAAGAGGAAAGGAATCTGTTCCTCCAAGGTCAATAAAACTTGAACATATTTTTAAATGCTCACTGAGGTTAAGGTAAAGCCTACAATGAGTAATGGCACATTGGGATGGCAATTATTCTGATCTGACGTTTCTGGGATTATAATTAAGCAATAAAGCACAAGCCAACGGTATGTTCCTTCAAGATAACACACTTCCTGGAAAGTGCTGCGAGGCATAAGGGGCAAATTAGAGCCTCCACTGGTCTGGGAAATGTGTTATCTCCTTGGAGCACGACTCTCAGGGTGTCGGTGCCATGCACACAGTGGTAGGTGCACTGGTTGTACATGGATTGACCGTGCCATGTAAAACATATGTATAAAACATGTTTGCTCTTGTGGGCTGGCAATGGCTGCTGATTTGGAAACATCTGCTTTGCCATTATCAATTGATAGGTGGATGGGCTGTGACTTCACTACTGTGAACCGTTATCAGACATGTGTGCCCAGGGACCTGGAGACCATCCTCTTGTAACAATCCTGATCCTATTAATTTCAGTCGAGCTGTTTTAATGATTTCTTCCATTTGGCACTTCTATATTTATGTAAATGAATGGAGTCAGGTATTTCAAAACTGAATTTTTAATGTGGAGGTTTTTTCCCCTTTCTTTATCATTTTGTCTGGTTTTCACAATGTGGCTGCCAGTTACTGGGTTTGCATTTGATTGACAGAAGGTGATTTCTAGATCAGCCACCATCAAACACCTCGGCACTTCATCCTGGAAGATGTTTCAGTAGTGAAAGAGACCGTGTTGGACAAAGAATCCTTTAAAGCTGGCTCTTTCTTTCTCCCAGGGAGTACTACAGTGAGACACAACAGGCGAAAAGAAAGACCCATCTTTAATCTGTGCTGCTGAGGGAAATCAAAGGGCGTGAATCAAAACCAAGAGTAGCTTCTTATGCCTATTGGAGAGCCTTTTTCCTGCTCCGTTTGATACAACAAATAAGATCATCAAAGTCAGTCCAGCATAGGCTCGGAGCCCGCTGCCCCCTGGCCTCGGCGCCCTCCTGCGCGCGGCCTCCCCGGGACTTCTCGTGATGTCAATCACAAGCTACATGAAGTGCTCACACCCCAGGAGCAGCAAGGAAATTTTATTTTTAGATTCCTTTTCTGTGACTCTAGTAAAATAATATAAAGTTCTTTTACGGCTCTATCTAAGAGTTTTGATAAATCCATTTCATTTCAAAGGACGAAAGGAGTGATAACAAAAAATTCCGTCCTGACTGCTTCTAGCGGTGAGGTCTCCTTAAGAATATCTGCAGGGTCCCAGTGCAAGGCCCCACCTGGTGTTCATGGCTGGATGCTGTAGGGAATTTCGCCCCACCCAGGAGACACCTATCTTCAGATGTATTACAGAAAATGTTTCACAAAATAAGTATTATTCCATATAAAATTATATATCATAATTTTGGGTTCTTACAGCATCTAAGAAGACTTTTTTTAAAAAGCATTTCTTCACACGTTCCTTAAAATTAACGTTCTTTTCTGAACACTCTGATAAAATTTTCAATGAAAAATCAAATTTAGGAATAGTAATAAAATAATTATCAAAATCATCATCAATTTTATCAGTAATACTAACAAATGGTTCATATCGTAATGAAAACATTTTTTCATTTGAACTTTCTTATCACTTGTTTTCCCATATTATTCAAATTTTTATCTATCTGCACAAAGGTTCTCCTATATGCTTAGATTTTCAATCAGACTGACCATAATTATACGTTTAGAAATAAGAGGTACAAATTTCGAGATAAGAACAGGGATAACAGGGACTCAGTGGGTGTCACCCAGTGTCATCCACTCACCCCTTTAACACCTGTGCACACCCTGAGCCCTGGCCGGGATCTCTTCCAGGCACTGAGAGGTCAGCGATGGGTCTCCAAATGGGCCATTTAGGCTTTTACATAAAACTTTCTAATAAATGTCTTTTAAAAGTTTAAATTTATTTAAAAATGAAAAAGTACATTTAAAAATACATCTTTTTTCCAGCTTTATTGAGATATAACTGACAAAGGTGTAATATGTTTAAAGTGTACAGCGTGAGGATTTGATATCTGTTTACTTTGTGAAAGGATTCCCACAAACAAGTTGGTTAACACATCTATCCCCTCATATACTCACATTGCAACATGTCCTTGAGTGTCTACAATTCACCAGGCTTAGTGCTAGAAACTGCAGAAGATATTGGTACTTCCTTAGCATGTACCACTGCCTTGCAGAAACCTAGAGTGTAACAGAAAGAATAATGCAGTTAGCTAACACTCACACTGCAAGAAAATATGCCTCTGTGTGAAAGTAACAATTGAGTGCTTGAAGATTGGAGCTAGGTCACGTCAGGCTCAAGGACAGGACACGCCGTCTTTGGACAATGCAGGCAGAAGGGAGAGCAGAGGTCAAAGCTCAGGATGAGGAAAACCATGAGTGCTTTTGCAGGAAAAGTCTGCTTTGTCTGAGGCACTGCTGTGTGCGGATGATAGTGGAAAATCTACTTAGAAAGGCTAGAGAGGGTCCCCCTATGGCTGACACGAGAGCCGGGAGAATTAGTACATGTTGTGGTGTTAGCAAAGGGCCTGCAATAGAAGCTTTCTGAGAAAGGCAGGGTCTTGATCGAAATACTGTTTTAAAAAGTGTCTATTTTGTTCCAGCAGATCATAATATTAAGGCAGAAAGAAAATGAAGATGGTGACAACTACTTGGGAAGTTCTCATAATTATAATCCAAAAGCATCATATTAGAGAAATTACCAGATTAGACTGTGGGAGGAGTGAAATGGGCATGTGTGATGTCCCTGATCTGCTCCCAGGAACAAGCAACCACATCACTGCTGACTCCATTTCTAAGGCTACGCATCACTTCTCCAGGGAGAAACAGCAGCAAGACCAGGGGAGGGCTGCATGCAGAGTTGCAGGGGTGAGGAAGGAGTGACAAAGGCAGGCACAAGAAACCCCGGAACATGAGTGAGAAAAGGCTCCTGGATGCGGCAAAACCTGTTCCAATCATTTCCCTCTTGAATCATCCCTTTTTTGTATTTCAGTATTTTAATGTCGAAACTTCTTTTGAGGTCAGAAAAGCATTTTAGTGAAGTTACAAATGAAGTTATGCCATTTTTGTCCCGCAACCTTAAGTAGTTGGCACGAAACTCCAATTTCCAAATACTCTTCTTCAAACTAGTGAGTTGTCTTCTGTTTATTTGTTTATTTATTTCTAAACAAGGGAGTTAAGGGAACCGGTATCTTAAATTTTTTTCCAGTGGCATTTTCGTTTGTTTGGTTTTGGGTTATGTCATTGTGTACGGTAATATTAACTTTTGCCACAGCAGCAGTTTTCACCGACTCCTGTGCGTCTGTGATGATTGACATCTATACGAAGAAGGAAGAAAAAGCTCTCCTCTACCACGATGCCGCTCCACAAGAGTGAGCCCACAGACGCCAATTAAAATAGTGACACTGGCAGAGAATCATTAGAACCTTTGTATACATGTGGCTTTTCCCTTTCAAGGAGCAGCATTGCAATTCTTCTTTTAACCATTATATTTCACGCCACACAGTAAACCCAGATTGAGTTGTTTTACTGACAAAATTGTACAATTCAGACAAAACAGATTTTCAAAGTGGCATTTCAAGAAGCTGAACACCCCATTTTTAGCAGCTCAGGGCGCTGCGGCTGTAACTCTCACGTGTGAGACTCAAGGCCTCTCTGCAGCACAACTGTTATTTTCATTTGAGTCTGAGATGCTCTGTGAAACACAAGGTCATTTAAAATTAAGGAGAAGGCAGTTTTTCCATCATTTTCATTTAGTCATACGCAATTCTTGATCACAAGGTAGCTTCCTTAAAGCTGCAAATCCTCCAAATTATGGGGGGTTTTTCCAGCCTGCTGAGAGGGAAATGAGATATAGAACTTCTCTCTCCTGTTAATGTTAACGGGAGCTGCATGCCTAATTCCCTTAGTGGTCTGGAGCCGATGCCTGCTTATGAGTCAGCATTACTAGGTTTTCTGGGTCTTTACCCTTTAAAAGTGTCATTAGTTTGAATAATAGCCAATCCCTCTGGTTACTCCAAAGCAACCCCAGCTACTGCAGTTGGAAGCGGATCTCAGCGCTCACAACAGCCTGGACTCGTTTCAGATCTGACTGCTTCCAGATGTTAGCCACTTTTTATCCATTAGGGATAAAATTCAAACTCTCAAACTGCTCAATATTTATGCATTTACATTAAATTTTAATATTGGGGGTAATAGTCATTAGGCATTAAGATAACTTTTTGGGATTTATTATTTTTAAAAAGTACTAATTTTTATGTGAATCTTGAGAAACTGATTAATTTTCTCTAGGCATTTTCTCTAATTGCACTATTAGAAAGTATTATTCCTTCCAAGCAAAGTTACCTGAAACAATTCTGTGTTCTGTGTTCTCATTCCTGAAGTATTTGCCCCTAGGAATATTATACTGATATTCACTGCTAAATACTCAATTATATTGCATTAGGACTTTATATCATAAGTAGAGAAAGGGCATCTTCTTGTAGAAGTAAGATGATATTGTAAATGAGATTTTTAAACTCTACAAGAACTTCAAAATCATCTAATCTGTATTTTCTTCTTTTAATTAAAGATCCTATTTTTCTCTCTTACTGAATGGAAATAATTTTTAAAAATTTTTAAAAGAAAGACCAATGATATTAGAAGAGTTGAGTTCCACAGCTGATTTGGAAAGCACTGTTCTATAACATTGAAACAAACTCTAAGCACTCAGAATTAAGCCACTTTTTCTTTTTTATGCTTTTTTGGTGAGGAAGATCGGCCCTGAGCTAACATCTGTTGCCAATCTTACTTCTTTTTTTTTGTTCTCCCCACAACCCCAGTACATAGCTGCATATCCTCATTGTAGGTCATTCTAGTTCTATGTGAGATGCCACTGCAGCACGGCTTGATGAGCAGTGTATAGGTCTGCGCTTGGGATCCAAACCCGTGAACCTCAGCCCATGAACTTAACTACTTGGTCACAGGGCCAGCCCCAAGCCACTTTTGATGCCAGGATTTTCCCATAATGTTCCATCTTGTATAGAAACCTGTTACCATTCCTTAAGCTGTAGAAATCTGCTTTTACTTATAAACATATGCATTTTCTCCTTACAACATGGAAAGAACGTTATAAAGCAATTGAGGACTTGAATAGTGCGTGTTCCAGAATGTTGCAAACAGCACAGTTGTTCCACTAGATAATGATTTATTTATTATAGTGGTTTTCAATTCAAGATGCATAAGAATACCTTCGGAGTTTATAAAATGTAGAGTCTTGGGCCCCAACTCCAGATATTTCTGTTATATTAGTCCAGATTGGCATCCAGGCATCTATATTTTTTAAATTATCCTGGATGAGTGAGGTTTCCCTAGACAACATTTTGAGAAAGAAGATCTAATGCCTAGCTTATATGCCAAGTTTGTTCCTTTCATTCTTGAGCTGTGTGGGATAATCCAAAGTTACTGGAATTTTGCATTTTATAATTCAGGCCAAAAATGTGAGAAAATAGAAAAAATACCTTTGCGTCTTAAAAATTTTCACTTGCTTGTTGATAAAAATATCAAAGTCTCCAACCATATGGCTAGGATTAACCGTACAATACTATTTTTAAAAGTTACAGCCAAGTTGTTCTCATCAACAATAATTTACTGTTAAATGCAGATATTAACTTTATCACTTTATTTAGGGTGGCATATTTTGAATATTTAAGGAAACTATTATGCTGTTTTTTAAAACTGTGCCATCAAAGTAAGGATTAAAATTAATGTTATATTTCAATATTTGAACTCTTGAATAAATACCAACTCAACGACTAAAATGTTATGTTGTCAACCAGTCTGTCTAGGAATTTTTTCAATCATCTCAAACTTGAATATTTTAAAGACATTCATTCAAAAATATTTACTGGATCTATAGAAATGTGTATATTGCTTACAGCAAGTCTACAGATAGACAAGATCATGCCAAGGACCATACTTTTCAAAGAGGTAATATATGAAAATCAGCAGATGAAGCTATATCTTCAAATGAACTTGAAAACATGTGCCTAGGGAATAAATAATATGTCAAGAATTGAAGACAGTGAGCAAACACAGAGTATTCAATACTTTTTGCTGTAAGGGGAAGGGAGAGTTAGAGTCGGGGCTAGCGGGAAACAGAAGGAAGCTGTTGTGAGGTTTGATGATGTGAACAGTGAAGTTTGAAGATGCAGGAGAAAGAATAGTTGATGGAGCAAGATCTTGGAACACGGAGAAGGGGAAGAGAGAATGAGCCCTGGAGACTCCACCGGCCCGCAACAAAGGAAGAAATGGCAAGCACAGGCACAGGTAAGGTTGTAGATTTGCCAGCTCTTTTCTGATAGTTCTAACTTTATTTTGAAGCAGAAAGCTAAGTTATATGCTGAAATAAAGAAGTCGATGGAGTCAGGGGTTTGAGAAAACAGGGGAAGGTGGAATAATCACACTGGAAAATGAGGATGTAAGCAGATAAGAGAAAGTACAGAATAGCCCGGTGTTGCTGAGTTTGGATACCATGAAGCTATGATGGCCTGATCAAAACAGTCGTAAAGCCTTCCTCCGTCTGCATCCAGCAAGCTGAGTGAGGCTGAATTTATCAAGGGTGGGGATTTTCCAGTCAGGTTTGACAGAAAGACAGTGTGTGAAGGAAGTTGTGGACATAGAGAAAAGAATAGTTGAAGTTATAGACCACGGGATCCAAGCTGAATGAAGAAAGAAGTGACTCACGAAAGGGATAAACATATAAGGGGAAGTGGTGAAAGCCAGTAGACGTGAGTAAGTAGAAAAGTTAGAGGCCAGAATATCAAATCCATCAATCTCCTGGAGGGTAAATAATCCATGAGGCTTGCAGGATTTGGGGTGAGGAAATTTGGGAGCAAAGTGCAAAGCGGCTGAAACCTGAGGGGGAACTTAGAGACTGCTAGCTGAAAGGTGGCAAAAGGTTTCCATGTAAGAAGGCGGGGGAGTATGGGTGTCTCCATCCGAGCGCAAACAGAGGAGGTTGTGGACGTCCTCTCGCCCTGGCGGGACAGGCGTCTGGAGGGCGCGCAAGCTGTGCTCCCGCGCAAAGCTTCTCCGGGAGGAGCAGTTTCGTCCTCAGCAGAGAGCGGCGTCTCACTTAAGGCTCTAGATAGAGGGTTGGGAGAGGAGGGTGAGACGTGGGCAGTTTGTTAACCTGGGAATGGAAGGATTTAGAAGAGCTGGGGTGAAATCAGACACAGCGGTCTGGAAGGAAAGGGCAGAGGGAGGGAACAGAGATGAGAACAGATTTCTGACGAGGTTCGCTCCTGCGGAGTGAACACGGAGTCTGGAGACAGGAGGCCCGGAGGGCGAGGCCGCCTGCGGTGTTGCGGAAGAACGCGTGTTGCAGAATCCGGAGGGTTTGGTGGGAGGAGAGTTTTGAGGCATAAGATTACGTTACCTAGTGGCTTCACTTTCTCAGTGACATGCAAATCTCTGGATGCGGAGACTTCTAGATTGACTCCTGGCGTCCAGGAATCAGTTATTTCTAAGGGTGTCGATTATCTTTCCTGTTATGGACTTTTCTGTAGATGATCGTTTTTCTGCACATAAGGAGGGAGTGAGCCACATAGAGCTGAATAATTTTGTGAGATAGAAGATTGAGAGAATAATAAAGGCAGGAGGCGGTCTGGAGAGAGGGACGTGGCATCAGAGGCTTCATCTGTGTTCTGCCCGGGTCAGGCCTGGATTTTGTGGAGGATTTTGCTCCCTGGCAGATGGAAGGCTTGTGGGGTCAGACGATGGTGGAGAGAATGATTGAGCAGCTTGGGTAAATTATAGAAGGTGTGCTGGGCAGATAAACTTTATATATAAGCATATTGGTTAATAATTCCTCAGAGGTTGACATATCAGAGGACAGTAAAAGATCAGCTGTGGAAGATGATCTTGGGAGCAAGACATTTAGCTTTAGAAGGTACAATCTTACTTCACTTCATACCACTTCTCCTGTCACTTAATAAATTTTAATAACGTAGTCTTCTTTTCAATTTATCAATCAAGTCATGTTCTTTCTTGCCCCAGGCCCTTTGCACATGCTATTCCTTTTGCAGGAACATTCTTGCTTCTCATTGTCTTGGATAACTGCTAGTCATCATGACCTGAGCTTAAATGTCACTTCCAAGTTGGTCGCCCTGTTACTTATTCTTATAATACTGTGTAGCTTTTCTTTACAGAAAATTTAATTGAATTGTTATTTGTCGTGATCATACATTCAATGTCCTTCTTATTCACCCTTCTTGAAGCCCCACAAGGGCAGAAAACATGAGGTTTGTTTTTCACTGCGAGGTTTCTATCACTTAAGAGACCATCTGGCACAAAGCAGGTGTTTTGAATCGCGATTGAAGGAATCAGCACAAAATGCCAAGTGTTTTTAAATGTATACTTATGAAAACTCAACACTATGAAAACCTCATGTAAATCAATTGTGAATTATTTATTACTATACAAAATTTTTTGTTAACTAAAAAGATGCCAGGAAATGAAAAATTTTTGCAAATTAAATAATGTTCCATTGCTCAAATTAAGCTAGTTGACTATTTGATAGCTGTAAGGACACCTGATTTACCATTCTCACTATGTAGAATGAAATAACTTTTCTGTAAAACTAAGATTGGTGTCTGCACATTATATAATTGAGGGAATGGGTGTCAATATAACCTTACACCAACAGGGTTTTTCTCAAACTGCATAGAAACAGTGATTCTTGCTGAGGGGTGGAGAGTTGAAAACCATTTAATAGACTAGACCAAAGCCATTACACACAATGTCTAATTCTCCACAGAAGAAGGAAAATAGTTGTTTATTTATTTATTTATTTATTTTATTACAGTAACATTCGTTTAGAACATTATACAAATTTCAGGTTTACATCTTTATATTTCAATTCCTACGTAGATTACATCATAGTCACCACCCAAAGGCTAATTACAATCCGTCACCACATACATGTGCCTAATCACCCATTTTGCCCTCCTCCCTCCCTTTCCCCGTCTGGTAACCACCAATCCAATCTCTCAATGTCGTTTTTATCTTCCACTTATGAGTGAGATCATATGGTATTTAACTTTTTCCCTCCACCTTATTTCGCTTAATATAATACCCACAAGGTCCATCCATGTTGTCACAAATGGCTGGATTTCATCCTTTCTTATGGCTGAGTAGTATTGCATTGTGTATAAATACCACATTTTCTTTATCCGTTCGTCCCTTGATGGGCACCTGGGTTGCTTCCCAGTCTTGGCTATTGTGAATAATGCTGCAATGAACATAGGGGTGCATATATCTTTACACATTTGTGTTTTCAAGTTCTTTGGATAAATACCCAGCAGTGGGATAGCTGGGTCATATGGTAGATCTATTCTTAATTTTCTGAGGAATCTCCATATTGTTTTCCATAGTGGCTGCACCAGTTTGCACTCCCACCAGCAGTGTTTGAGGATTCCCTTCTCTCCACATCCTCTCCAACACTTGCTTCCTGTCTTGTTAATTATAGCCATTCTGACCCGAGTGAGGTGATCCTCGTTGTAGTTTTGATTTACATTTCATGATAGTTAATGATGTTGAACATCTTTTCATGTGCCTGTTGGCCATTTGTATATCTTCTTTGGAGAAATGTCTCTTCAGATCTTTTGCCCATTTTTTAACTGGGTTGTTAGTTTTTTTGTTGTTGAGCTGTATTAGTTCTTTGTATATTTTGGATATTAACCCTTTATCTGATATATGGTTTGCAAATATCTTCTCCCAATTGTTAGGTTGTATTTTCTTCTTGGTGATGATTTCCTTTGCTGTGCAGAAACTTTTTAGTTTGATGTACTCCCATTTGTTTATTTTTTCTATTGTTTCCCTTGCCCGGTCAGATATGATATTTGAAAAAATGCTGCCAAGACTGATGTTGAAGAGTGTACTGCTTATGTTTTCTTCTAGAAGTTTAATGGTTTTAGATCTTACATTCAAGTCTTTAATCCACTTTGAGTTGAGTTTTGTGCATGGTGTAAGATAATGGTCTACTTTCATTCTTTTGCACGTGGCTGTCCAGTTTTCCGGACACCATTTATTGAAGAGACTGTCCTTTCTCCATTGTATGTTCTTGGCTCCCTTGTTGAAAATTAGCTGTCCAGATGTGTGGGTTTATTTCTGGACTCTCAATTTTGTTCCATTGATCTGTGTGTCCCTTTCTGTGCCAGTACTATGCTGTTTTGGTTGCTATAGCTTTGTAATACATTTTGAAATCAGGGAGTGTGTTACCTCCAGCTGTGTTCTTTTTTCCCAGGATTCCTTTGCCTATTTGAGGTCTATTGTTGTTCCATATAAATTTTAGGATTCTTTGTTCTATTTCTGTGAAAAATGTTGTTGGAACTTCAATGGGGATTGCATTGAATCTATAGATTGCTTTAGGAAGTATGGACATTTTAGCTATGTTAGTTCTTCCAATCCAAGAGCACAGAATATCTTTCCATCTCTTTGTGTCTTCTTCAATTTCTTTCAACAATGTTTTATAGTTTTCGGTGTACAGATTTTTTACCTCTTTGGTTAAGTTTACTACTAGGTATTTTATTCTTTTTGTTGCAATTGTAAATGGGATTATATCTTAATTTCTCTTTCTGCTACTTTGTAGTTAGTGTATAGGAATGCAACTGATTTTTGTATGTTGATTTTGTATCCTACAACTTGACTGTATTTCTAAAAGTTTTTTGGTGGATTCTTTAGGGTTTTCTATATGTAACATGATGTCGTCTGTCTATAGTGATGGTTTCATTTCTTCTTTTCTAATTTGGATCCATTTTATTTCTTTTACTTGCCTGATTGCTCTGGCTAGGACTTCAAACACTATGTTAAATAAGAGTGGTGACATTGGGCATCCTTGTCTGGTTCCTGTTCTTAGAGGAATAGCTTCGGTTTTTCTCCGTTGAGAATGATAATAGCTGTGGGTTTGTCATATATGGCCTTTATTACGTTGAGGTATTTTCCTTCTACATCCATTTTATTTAGAGTTATCATAAATGGATGCTCTACCTTGTCAAATGCTTTCTCTGCATCTATTGAGATGATCGTGTGATTTTTATTCTTCATTTTGTTAATGTGGTGAATCTCATTGATTGATTTGCAGACTGTCTTTGGTTTGTTGAATCACCACTGCATCCCTGGAATAAATCCCACTTGATCATGATCATGGTGTATGATGTGTTTCATGTATTGTTGTCTTCCATTTGCTAGTATTTTGTTGAGGATTTTTGCATCGATGTTCATCAGTGATACTGGCCTGTAAATTCCTACCTTTTTTTTAATTTTGTTATCTTTTCGTTTTTATTTGAGCTCACGATAGTTTACAACATTGTGAAATTTCAGCTGTACATTATTTCTTATCCGTCTCCACATGAGTGCTCCCCTTTACCCCCTGTGCCCACCCCCACTCCCCTTCCCCTGGTAACCACTGAAGTGTTTTCTTTGTTCATGTGTTTGTTTATATTCCATGTATGAGTGAAATCATCTGATGTTTGTCTTTCTCAGTCTGGCTTATTTTGCTTAGCATAAGTCCCTCCAGATCCATCCATGTTGTTGCAAATGGGATGATTTTGTCCATTTTTATGGCTGAGTAGTATTTCATGGTATATATATACCACATCTTTTTTATCCAATCATCAGTTGCTGGGCACTTGGATTGTTTCCCTGTCTTGGCTATTGTGAATAGTGCTGCAGTGAACATAGGGGTGCATATGTTACTTTGGATTGTTGATTTCAAGTTTTTTGTGTAGGTACCCAGTAGTGGGATGGCTGGGTCGTATGGTAGTTCTTTTTTTAGTTTTTTGAGGAACCTCCATACTGTTTTCCATAGTGGCTGCACCAGTTTGCATTCCCACCAGCAGAGTATGAGGGTTCCCTTCTCCTCACCCTCTCCAAAAATTGTTATTTTTAGTCTTAGTGATTACAGTCACTTTAACATGTGTAAAGTTGTAGCACAGCATAGTTTTGATTTGCATTTCCCTGATGATTAATGATGTTGAACATCTTTTCATATGTTTACTGGCCATCTGTATATCTTCTTTGGAAAATGTCTATTCATATCCACTGCCCATTTTTTGATCAGGCTGTTTGTTTTTTGTTATTCAGTTATGTGAGCTCCTTATATATTATGGAGATTAATCCCTTATCAGATATATGATTTGAAAATATTTTTCTGCCAATTGGTGGGTTGTCTTTTTGGGTTTTGTTTCTTTTGCCTTGCATAAGCTCTTAAGTCTGATGAACTCCCACTTGTTTGTTTTTTCTTGGGTTTCCCTTGTCTGAGAAGACATGGTATTCAAAAAGATCCTTTTAAGTTTGATGCCAAAGAGGGTACTACCTATATTACCTTCCAGGAGTTTTGTGGTTTGAGGACTTATCTTCAAGTCTTTGATCCATTTTGAAGAGACCGTGTTTTCTTCATTATAAGTTCTTGGCACCTTTGTCAAAGATTAGCTGTCCATAGATTTGTGGTTTTATTTCTGGGCTTTCACCATTCTGTTCCATTGATCTGTGTGCCTGTTTTTGTACCAGTACCATGCCTTTTTGATCACTATAGCTTTGTAGTATGTTTTGAAGTCATGGATTGTGATGCTTCCAGCTTTGTTCTTTTTTCTCAGGAAAATTGCCTTAGCAATTCGGGGTCTTTGGTTGCCCTGTATGAATTTTAGGATTCTTTGCTCTATTGCCATGAAGAATGTCATTGGGATTCTGATAGGGATTGCATTGAATCTGTAGATTGCTTTGGTTGGTATGGACATTTTAACTATGTTTATTCTTCCAATCCGTGTGCATGGAATCTCTTTTCATCTCTTTATGTCATTATCTATTTCAATAATGTGCTATAGTTTTCATTGTATAAGTCCTTCACTTCCTTTGTAAATTTATTCCTAGGTAGTTTATTCTTTTTGTTGCAATTGTAAATGGAATTGTATTCCTGAATTCTCTTTGTGTAAGTTCGTTATCAGAGTACAGAAATGCAACATATTTTTGTAATTTGATTTTGTACCCTGCCACTTTACTGTAGTTGTTAATTATTTCTAATAATTTACCAATGGATTCTTTAGGGTTTTCTAGATATAAGATCATGTCATCTGCAAAGAGTGAGAATTTCACTTCTTCACTCTCTATTTGGATTCCTTTTATTCCTTTCTCTTGCCTAATTGCTCTGGCCAAAATCTCCAGTACTATGTTAAATAAGAGTGGTGAGAGGGGGCATCCTTATCTTGTTCCTGTTCTCAGAGGGATGGCGTTCAGTTTTTCCCCTTTAGTATGATGTTGGCTGTGGGTTTGTCATATATGGCCTTTATTATGTTGAGGTAATTTCCTTCTAGCCCCATTTTGTTCAGAGTTTTTATCATAAATGGCTGTTGGATCTTGTCAAATGCTTTCTCCGCATCTATTGAGATGATCATGCGGTTTCTATTCCTCATTTTGTTAATGTGGTGTATCATGTTGATTGATTGGTGGATGTTGAACCTTCCCTGTGTCCCTGGGACAAATCCCACTTGATCATGATGTATGATCTTTTTGATGGATTACTGTATTCGGGGTGCCAACATTTTGTTGAGAATTTTTGCATCTATGTTCATCAGCGACATTGGCCTGTAGTTTTCCTTTTTTGTGTTGTCCTTGTCAGGCTTTGGTATCAGAGTGATATTGGCCTTGTAGACTGTGTAAGGAAGCATTCTAGCTTCCCTAATTTTTGGAATAACTTGAGAAAGATAGGTATTAAATCCTCCCTGAAAGTTTGGTAGAATTCCCCAGGGAAGCCATCTGGGCCTGGGCTTTTATTCTTTGGGATGCTGACTACTGTTTCCTTCTCTTTACTTGTGATTGGTCTATTCAGATTCTCTACTTCTTCTTGTTTCAGCTTTGGAAGATTGTAAGAGTGTAAGAATTTATCCATTTCCTCTACATTGTCCATTTTGTTGGCACATAGTTTTTCATAGTATTCTCGTATAATCCACTGTATTTCTGTGGTATCTGTTGTTATTTCTCCTCTTTTATTTCTAATTTTATTTATCTGAGCTTTCTCTCTCTTTTTCTTTGTAAGTGTGTTTAGGGATGTTTCAATTTTATTTATCTTCTCAAAGAACCAGCTCTTTGTTTCATTGATCCTTTCTACTGCCTTTTTTTTTTTTTAGTAGCGTTTATTTCTGCTCTGATTTTTATTATTTCTCTCCTTCTGCTGACTTTGGGTTTTTTTGCTCTTCTTTTTCTAATTCAATTAGTTGTAGTTTGAGATTGGTTATTTGGGATTTTTCTTGTTTGCTAAGGTGACTGTGTATTGCGATGAATTTCCCTCTTAATACAGCTTTTGCTGAATCTCATATGAGTTGGTATGATATGTTTTCATTTTCATTTGTCTCAAGATATATTTTTATTTCTCCTTTAATTTCTTCAATGATCCATTGCTTGCTCAATAGCATATTGTTTAGTCTCCACATCTTTGTTTGTTTCTCAGCTTTTTTCTTATAGTTAATTTCTAGCTTTATAGCATTGTGATCAGAAAAAAATGCTTGTTATTATTTCAGTCTTCTTAAATTTATCGATGCTTACCTTGTTTCCCAACATATGGTCTATCCTTGAGAATGTTCCGTGTGCACTTGAGAAGAATGGGTATTCTGCTGTTTTTGGATGGAGTGTTCTATATATGTCTATAAAGCCCAACTGGTCTAGATTTTCATTTATTTCCACTGTTTCCTTGTTGACTTTCTGTCTGGATGATCTATCCATTGACCTTAGTGGAGTGTTGAGGTCCCCTACTAATATTGTGTTATGAGTATCTTCTTTTATGTTTGTTAATAGTTGCTTTATGTACTTTGGTGCTCCTGTGTTGGGTGCATAGATATTCAAAAGTGTCATTTCTTCTTGATGGAATGTTCCTTGATCATTACATACTGCCTTTCTTTGTCTCTCTTTACTTGTCTTAACTTGATGTCTACTTTGTCTTTGAAGTATGGCAACATCTGCTTTCTTTTGTTTTCCATTAGCTTTGAGTATCATCTTCCATCCCTTCAGTCTGAACCTGCGTTTGTCGATTGGAGCTGAGGTGTGTTTCCTGGAGGCAGTTTATTGTTGGGTCTTGTTTTTTAAACCATCTTGCCACTCTGTGTCTTTTTATTGGAGAATTGAATCCTTTTACTTTTACAATAATTATCGACATATGAAGGCTTAATGCTGCCATTTTATCACTTGTTTTCTGGTTCTCCTGCATTTCCTTTGTTTCTCATCCTGTGTATTTTGGTCTACCAGTTGAGTGATGTAGTTTTTTATGTTGTGTTTCTTTGTTTTCTCCCTATTTATTATTTGTGTCTGTGTTCTGCTTTTTTGTTTAGTGGTTTATGAGGTTTTTACTCAAAAACCTTGTGGACAACATAGTCCCTTTTTTGATGGCCTCGTATTTCCTTAGACTAAACTGATTCAGTCCCTTTCCTCTTCCTCTCATAAGTTGTTTTTCTCACATCTTATTCCATCTTGTGTTATGAGTGTGTGGTTAAAATGACAAGATTATCTTTGCTTTTTGTGTTTTCCTTCCCTTGTCTTTAATGCTACACTTGAGTATTGGTATCCTGTTCTGATTCTATCTTCCTATTTATCTCCTTACTCTATGCTTTTTAACCCCTTTCTCCTTTTTTTTTTTTTTTTTCTTTTTCAGGTATGAGGCTCTTCAGGATTTCTTGTACGGTGGAAGGGTCTCATGGCTACAAACTCCTTTAGCTTATGTTTGTCTGTTTTTATTTCTCCATCATATCTGAAGGATATTTTCACTGGATAGAGTATTGTTGGCTGAAAGTTTTTGTTCTTCAAAATTTGAATATGTCATTCCACTCTCTCCTAGCCCATAAAGTTTCTGCAGAGAAATACACTGAAAGCCTGATAGGGGTTCCTTTGTGGGCTGTTTTCTTCTGCTTTGCTCCCCTTAGTATTTTTTCTTTGTCATTCACTTTTGCCAGGTTCACTACTATATGCCTTGAAGTAGGTATTTTTACATGGACATATTTAGGAGATCTGATAGCCTCTTTCACATGAGTTTCCATATTCTTCCCCAGGTTTGGGAAGTTCTCTGCTATTATTTTTTTGAACAAACTTTCTGCTCCATTCTCCTTCTCTTCTGCTTCTTGAATACATATAATTCTTATGTTGCATTTTGAAGTTGAGTCAGCTATTTCTCGGAGATTTTCTTCATTTCTTTTTAGTCTTAGTTCTCTCTCCTCCTCTATCTGGAGCATTTCAACATGTCTGTCTTTGATTATGCTGATATGCTCCTCTATGATATCCACTGACACATTCTTGAAATCCATATTTTGTTTTATTTCTTTCATTGTGTCTTTCATCTCCAATGTTTCTGATTCATTCTTCTTTATAGTTCTCATCTGTTTTGTGAAGTAGCTCATGAACTCATTGAACTGTTTCTCTACATTCTCTGCTAACTTGTTGAGTTTTTAGATGATAGCTATTTTGAATTCTTTGTCATTTAGATTACATATTTCTGTGTCCTCAGGACTGATTTCTGGGTACGTATCATTTTCTCTCTGGTCTGGAGATCTAATACAATGTTTGATATTGCTATAGGGAGTGGCTCTGTTTTTTCACATCCTGGTGATATTTGATCACAGTTACAGCCTATCTCCACGGGGTGGGGGTCAAGCACCATATATTCTGAGCCTTCTGCCTTCTGCAACATCCTAGGCAGTAGAACCATGCTGGATGGTTGAGTGGAGGGTTGCTTTCTCATGTGGGCTCTTGGTGTTTTCTCTGCTCTCACTGTCTAGTCTCCTGAGGTGTTGGCTTGTTGAGGTCATCTCCCACAAAAGCTTTTGCCTGATTAGAGGTCTTCCCTAAGCTATAAGGGCCCTCAGGGGTCCTTGATGTTCCCATGAATGAACGTCCCCTCTTCTGTTCCTTCCCTCTTGGATGCCACCCATGGTCCTGGATTGCAGCCTTTAGGGGAGGGAGCCAAGTTTTCTGTTACCCCATCCCACCCCCTCTGAGGGTGTCTCCAGACTCTCCACCCCCTGTTGTATCACTGCATGTGTCTCTCTGACGTTTTTTGTGTTGTGTTTGTATGTCCTCTGTTGGAGTATGAATGTCCTATTTGTTGTATGTTGAAGGAGAGAGATTAATGGGAGAATGTACTCCACCGTGATGCTCACTGAATTGTTTTTAAAGGGTCATAATGTCCCTTTTTTTGTTGTTGAGGTCTGGTTTTGGTCTCAGGATAATGGTGATTTCATAGAATGAGTCAGCAAGCTTCACCTCCACATCAATTTTTTGAAAGAGTTTGAGAAGGATAGATATTAAATCTTCTTTGAATGTTTGGTAGAATTCACCCAGGAAGCCATATGGTCCTGGAGTTTTACATTTTGGGAGGTTTTTTATTACTATTTTGATCTCCTTACTGGTGACTGGTCTATTCACATTCTCTATTTCTTCTTGATTCAGTTTTGGAAGGTTGTATGTTTCTAAGAACTTATCCATTTCTTCTAGATTATCCAGTTTGTTAGCATATAGCTTTTCATAGTATTCCCTTATAACCTTTTGTATTTCTGCAGTGTCTGTTGTAATTTCTCTTCTTTCATTTTTTATTTTATTTATTTGAGCCTTCCTTCTTTTCTTCTTGGTGAATCTAGCTAAAGTTTTACCAATTTTATCTTTCCAGGAGCCAGCTCTTTGTTTCATTGATTTTTTAGTCTCTATTTCATTTGTCTCCAGGCCTTTTATGATTTCTCCTTTGATTTCTCCATTGACTCAATCGTTGTTCAGTAGCATTTTGTTTAATCTCCATGTTTTTGTGACTTTTCTGGTTTTCTTCCGTAGTTGATTTCTAGTTTCATATCTTTGTGGTCAGAAAAGATGCATGGTATTATTTCGATCTTCTTAAATTTATTGAGACTTGTTTTGTGGCCTAATATGTGATCAATCCTGGAGAATGTTCCATGTGCATTAGAAAAGAATGTGCATTCTGTGGTTTTGGATGGAATGTTCTATATATATCCACTAAGTCCAACTGGTCAAATGTGTCATTTAAGGCCAGTGTTTCATTATTGATCTTCTGTTTGGATGATCTATCCATTGGCTTAAGTGGAGTGTTAAAGTCCCCTACTATTATTGTGTTACTGTCTATTTCTCCTTTTATGTCTGTTAATAATTGCTTTATATATTTAGGTACTCCTATGTTGGGTGCATAGATATTTACAAGTGTTATAATCTTCTTGTTGGATTGTTCCCTTTATGTATTACCTTCTTTGTCTCTTGTTACAGTTTTTGTTTCAAAGTCTATTTTGTCTGATATAAGTATTGCTACTCCTGCTTTCTTTTCTTTGCCATTTACATGGAGTATCTTTTTCCATCTCTTCACTTTCAGTTTGTGAGTGTCTTTAGGTCTGAAATGTGTTTCTTGTAGGCAACATATATATGGGTCTTGCTTTTTTTATCCAATCGGCCACCCTATGCCTTTTGATTGGAGCATTTAGTCCATTGACATTTCAAGTAGCTATTGACAAACATGTATTTATTGCCATTTTAGTACTTTTTTCTAAGTGTTTTAGTAGTTCTTCTCTGTTCCTGTCTTCTTCTCTTGCTCTTTTCCCTTGTGGTTTAATGTCTTTCTTTAGTAATATGTTTGAGTTCCTTTCTCTTAGTTATTTGTTTATTTATTATTGATTTCTGGTTTGTGATTACCATGAGGTTCATATATAACATTCTACATATATAGCAATCTATATTGAGTTGATAGTCTCTTTAGGTTGACCTCTTTCCAAAAGCTCCACTCTTTTACTCCCCTCCTCTCACATTTTATGTTTTTGAAATCATATCTAATCTCCTACTTTGTGTGTGTCTATCCATGATCCTCTTATCATTGAAATAGATAATTTTAGTACTTTTGTCTTTTAATCTTCATATTATCTTCATAGGTAATCGATCAGCCACCATTACTGTGTTTTTCCCCTTACCAGTGATCTTAGTGCTTTTTGTTTTTGATAATTTTCTTATTCCTATTTGTGATCTTTTCTTTCCCACTTAAATAAATCCCAACAGCATTTATTATAGAACTGGCTTCTTGGTGATAAACTCCTTTAATTTTTTGCGTGTCTGGGAAACTCTTTATCTCTCCTTCCATTCTGAATGATCACCTTGCCAGGTAGAGTTTCTCATTTCAGCACTTTAAATACATCATGCCCATCTCTTCTAGCCTGTGGTGTTTTGGCTGAGAAGTCAGCTGATAGCCTTATGGAGTTTCCTTTATGTCACTTGTTGCCTTTCTCTGCAGCTTTTAGGATTCTCTCTTTATCTTTAATTTTGGACATTTTAATTATAGCGTTTCTTGGTGTGTGCCCCTTTGTGTTTATGTTGTTTGGTGCTTTCTGTGTTTCCTGTGCATGGATGTCTGCTTCCTTCCTTAGGTTAGGAAAATTTTCCACTATTATTTCTTCAAATAGATTCTCTGTCCCTTTGTGTCTCTCTTCACCTTCTGGGACACCTATAATACAAATGTTAGTGTGCTTGATATTGTCCCAGAGTTCCCTTAGACTGTTCTCCTTCTTTTTAATTCTTTTTTCTTTTATCTGACCAGCTAAGGGATGTCCTCTAGTCTTTCATCCAGTTCACTGATATGTTCTTCTATATCATATACTATGCTATTGAGTCCCTCTAGTGAATTTTTCACTTCCAGTGTTATATTCTTCATTTCTGATTGGTTCTTTTTTATATTTTCTAATTCTTTGTTGATGTTCTCACTGTGTTCATCCAGTCTTCTCCCAAGATCAGTGAGAATCTTATGATGTTTTGATTGAACTCTTTGTCAGGTAGACTGCTTATTTATATTTCATTTAGTTCTTTTTCTGGGGTTTTGTCCTGTTCCCTTGCTTGGAACATATTCCTTTGCCTCCTCATTTTGCCTCATTCCCTGTGTCTGTATCTATGTATTAGGTGAGTCAGGTATATCTCCTGATTTAGGAGAAGTGGCCTTATGTAAGAGATGCTATGTGAGGCCCAGCAGTGTGCTTCCCTCTCATCACCAGTCCCAAAGTTCCAGTAGTTCTACACCCTCTGTGGGCTACTTGTGTCCTTTTGCTGTGTCTGGGTTGCTCTTACTGCAGGTACCTGGGAAGTCTAGGGTTTCCCCTCCTGGCAGGCTGTTTGTAAATGGGATTTGAGGATCCCCAGCACTCTTGGCTACAAGGTCTAATAGCACATTCCTGTTGCAGTTTTCCTGTTAATTGAGTAGCTACTCAGTGTAGCTGGTTGCTAGGCTCAGGGGCTTAAAATTGCTATAGGCCTCAGGCCTGCAAGGCTATTGTCAGCTATCTTAAGATTGCAGCTGAGTGGAGCTGGCCGCAGACATGACAGCACCCAATTGCTTCAGGCTTTGGAAGGTGGACCCAATCCTTTGTGGCTGTTTGTGAAGCACATGTCTCCTGCCACTGATAACCCACACCCCCCACAGGTCCACACACATCACCAACACAGTCCTGGTTTGTGCACACTTCCTGACCCTGTAGAGTGTACCCAGTCACCCCACTACAAAGGCCCTTACCTCTCCACCAATACCCCCCACAGTTCACCTTGTCCTCACACAGGCCCTGCCCTACAGAGGTGGACACACTTGCCTGCCTGTAGAGGATCCAGACATCCAGTCTATGCCAGCAAACAAGTAATCTGAAGGCTTGCCATTGGGTGGGGCCAGTCCCTAGGGCAGGCTCCTCTCCCTGACTGTGCTGGATTAAATCTGTGCTCTAGTGAGTTTGGTAGACCCCTTAGCTAACAGGCCAAGTGAAGAACTCCAATGACGTCTGCCAGCATCCATGTCAGCACACCTGTACTAGGTCACAACAATGGCTGCTACCAACATCTCCATCTACGGAGAGGTCTCACCTCTCACCGAGATGCACCCAGAGCCCACCAGGTGAGTCTCTTTTCACCAAAGGACTATGAACCCTTCTTTCTGGTGATTTTAGGCTGCTTTCTGAGACAGGTGAATTTTTGCTTCGGCCTTTTAAGAGCTGTCTTTTTATCAGCTTATGTCCAGTGACTTTTCTCGGGGTATTCTCTGTTGTAGTCAATAGCCAGTGAAAGCAAATATTATGAGACTTCTCTCAGTTGTGCCAAATCTGAAGGATGCTTATAGTGGTAACGTGTGCCCACTCAGATCCCTGCTCCTCCAGGGAGGGCTGCGTACCTTAGAGTTGCTCCCACTCAGCAAGCTGCAAAGCTCCACAGCTCGTGAAGGTGGCTTTTTTCTCTCCCAAAGGAATTTCTTCCTCTTCCTCCCCAGTCAGGACTGTCCCTTGTTGTGGAGTTTCTTTCTATCCAGTTTTCAGTTCTCTCTCAGGGGTAATTTTTCCAAGAATACTTGTAACCTGGTTGTGTTTGTGGGAGGAGGCAAGTTCAGAATCTTCCTATGCTTCCATCTTGATGAGATCAAATTATTGTTTAAAATGAAATTAAATATCTACCTTAAAGTGTTTCTTCTTGATAAGTTGGAAAAGGGAAGACATTCCCCTAAGGGATCTAAATAAGAGAAGAAAGTCACATACAGAAAATCTGTAAAATGTTACACTTATGTAAGTCAGAATTACTTTAATAATGCCCGTTAACTGATGGAGTGTTGCTATTTTTCTTCCAGCTAAAAGCATTAGGAAAAAAAAGCCAGATGGGAAATGGACTGTTTGGCTTCCTAAACGAGTAAACATTACAGTATTTGTACATTAGAGAATTAGTTTCAGCACAGTGAGGGATGATTTTTTTCCAAATCAGCAATATAAACAAAACATAAAAACTGCAGTTTCAGGGCAAAAATATGGAAATACAAGAATTTGAGAAATTAAAACCTGGATGAGACCTGAGGTGATAAAATGCATTGATTGCCAACTTTGGGCAAGAGAGTACAAAAACAAAGAAAAATCACCTTCTTAAGAACCTAAGCAGACAGAAAAGGATAGGAAAAAAATCAGAATTTTTATTTTTTTTAATTTTAATTTTTTTTTCAGAAACAAGTCTTATAGAAGAGGTCATTTTAAAACCACTTATCCTAGACTTAGTAGAAGAGGCAATCTATAAACTAAGACTGCATTATTGAATGACTAAAAATATTTTTAGAGTATATTTAAATTTTTTAAAAATAATATTTACAATTTTCTGGTTATAGCATCATATATGGTTATTGTTAAAAGTTAGTAAAGTCAGGAGAACAAAAAAGCATTTGTTTTTCCCTGTCTGACTTATTTCTCTTAGCATAATTCTCTCAATCTCCATCCATGTTGTCTCAAATGGCAAGATTTCATTCTTTTTTATGGCTGAATAGCATTCCAGTGTGTGTGTGTGTGTGTGTGTGTATATATATATATATATATATATATATATATATATATGTATGTATCACACAATTTCTTTATCCATTCGCCTATTAATGGACACTTAGGTTGTTTCCATGTTTTGGCTACTGTAAATAATAATGCAATGAACATGAGGGTGTGTATATGTTTTCAAACTAGTGTTTTCATTTTCTTTGGATAAATACCCAGAAGTGGAATAGCTGGATCATATAGTAGCTATGTTTTTAATTTTTTGAGGAAACTCTATACTGTTTTCCACAGTGGCTGCACCATTTTACATCCCCACCAGCAGTGCACAGGGGTTTCCTTGTCTCCACGTTCTTGCCAACACTTGTTACTTCTTGTCTTTTTGATAATAGCTGTTCTAACAGATACGAGATGATATCTCACTGTGGTTTTGATTTCCATTTCCCTGATGATTAATGATGTTGAGCATCTTTTCATGTACATGTTGGCCATCTGCATGTCTTCTATGGGAAAATGTCTATTCAGATCTTCTGCCCATTTTTTAATTGGATTATTTACTTGGCTATTGAGTTATATGAGTTCTTTATATATTTTGGATATTAGTCCCTTATCAGTAATATGTTCATGTTTTATGTATACATTTCTGTAATTTTCTTCTACTTTTTTGTTTTTTGGTGAGGATGATTAGTCCTGAGCTAACATCTGTTGCCAATCTTCCTCTTTTTGCTTGATGAAGATTGTCCCTGAGCTAGCATCTCTGCCAGTCTTCCTCTATTTTGTATGTGGGACACTGCCGCAGTATGACTTGATGAGTGGTGTGTAGGTCCATGCCCGGGATCTGAACCAGTGAAGCCCAGGCCACTGAAGCAGAGCAGGTGACTTCAACCATTATGCCACTGGTCTGGTCCCTGTAATTTTCTTTTTTTGTGGCATATTCGTCTGGTTTTGATATCAGGGCAATGCTGGCCTCATAAAATGTGTTTATACTTTCAGTAACTTTCAACTAAAGCAGTTCTAATGATCTTTTACCTTATATGCAAGGTTATGCCAATAAATTTCCAACTCTAGATACAGAAAAAAGAAATTATCAAAATAGATTAAAGAAAACCTAAAGATTTAAAAAGATAATCACAGTTCCTACATATACCCATCCTTTCCCATCAAAATTTCTAGACTTAATTGGTTTATAATAAATTCTTTCCACTCCTTAAGGAATGGATCATTCTTATGAATTAACACGGACTAGAGTGACTCCATTCACTATGGTAGCCACTCGCCACACGTGGCTATTCAGCACTTGAAATACATCTCGTCTGAATTGGGACAGACTTTAAGTCATACTGTACTGAGACACACTGGATTTCTTGACATAGTATGAAAAAAAGGAAATTAAATATATTTTTAATAATTTTAATGTTAATTACATGTTGAAATGTTGGTATTTTGACATGTAGGGATTAAACAAAATATATTAAATTAATTTTATGTGTTTCTTTTTACGTTTTAAATATGACTACTGAGAAAATTTAAAATCGCCTACATGGCTAACATTTGTGGTTTGCATTATATTTACACTGGACAGTGTTTGTCTAGAATATACGAAAAAAGGACAATTTAAAAATGTTATTAAAATATATAGGGCTTTTTCATATTAATGTTTTGATTGTGATTTTGCAAGTGTACTATCACCTTAATATACAAACCCTGATAAGAATTTAAAATAAACAAACAGACACAGTGCTTTTGTGAACATGGACTACCATCTTGCATATATTGAGCTTAGCAGAAGTTTGAAAACCTTGACAAAAATTGACTTGTCCTTATGGAAACAAATTTACTGACACATGTAGGTAGCACGGGTTCTAGGCACAGTTTGATTCAAAGCTCAGATGGTATCGCCAGGTCTATATCTTGGCTCTAGGTTGGCCCTGTTCTCCAGTTCTGATAGGCGGCCCCACTGGCTTCAGTCTCAGAACACGATGACTTTAAGTGCAGTGGAGAAGACCTCTCACCTGGTAGACCCCACACAAGTCCTGGGAGTCATTCTCTGACATTGGCTTGAATTGAGTCACTTACATCCTTTGTGGACAAAAGTAGAAGACTGATTTTGTGTTCACATATAAAACTAATAATTATGACCTTGCGACTTACAGAGACTGCTAGTTGTCCCACAATATCTACTCTCAGTTTCTTTTTTAGTAACAGGACCCGGATTTTTACTAGACAAAATAAATAGACATCGTATTTCCCAGAGACCCTTGCAGCTGGGTGAGTACAGGTGATTAATTCTATCCAAAGGGATGTTGTGACTTCTGGCGAGTATTCTTAACAGGAATGAGCATCCTTATCCAGCCTTGTTTCTTTCCTTTAAGCTGAAATATATATGCTAAAATGCATATGTGATGGCTGAGTCAAAGCAGCCTCTTTTGACCATGAAGTGTAACCGCGTGTGGAGGATCACAGGACAGTGTCCTCAAAGGAATCTGAAATCCTGATGAGTATGAAACTTCTGGATTAGACTGAGACTGGTGTGGATTATATGAGAGATATAAACTCTGTCTTGTTTAAGTCGTTGTTATGTTGGGTTGTCTAAAACTCAAGAATCAACCTAATT
This sequence comes from Equus przewalskii, assembly GCF_037783145.1. Lineage (NCBI taxonomy): Eukaryota > Metazoa > Chordata > Mammalia > Perissodactyla > Equidae > Equus > Equus przewalskii. The sequence continues at coordinate 1,903,348 of NC_091857.1, read as the reverse complement.
TTTACTGATACAATTTCAAACTATTGGTGTTGTATAAGATCCAGGTTATGAATTTTGAATAGCTATTAAAGTCAAGGAACAGTATAAATCAAATTTAACTCATAACTATTTTTTTGGCAAATATTTGGTTTGATTTTTTTCCCTTTATTTTACTGCATATTTCTTTGGACATCCTATTTTTCTTTATGCTAATATTTTGATTATTTAATGCTAAATATGTTTTTGAAACTCTAATGTTCAATAGTTTATTAAGATTAATTAAATAGTATCATGTGAACTGTAATTATTGAGTTTTTTTAAAAGGTAGTTTACGATTAAGTAAATTTGGGAAGTGTCAGCTTGATCATCAAACTTCACATACGCTTTTGTTCTAGTATTTATTGCAAGCGTCTTTGTAGTTATTAAATTAATGCTAAAATTCCTGTGAAGACATGAGGTTTCACTTGTCCTATGAAGACTTGTACAGACACAATCTTCTTTATCTTAGTGTTTTTGATAATATCATAGTTATTTATAAAAATGTGTGTAAAATAAAGGTGCGAGTGTGTATGAATAAAATTTAAAAATACAAAAATTTAAATTAATGTGAAGAACAGAGTAGATCCAAGTATACAGGTGATCAGACCAAAGTAAGCTCACTTTTTGTCTTCCACTCAGAAAAGAATTCAGGACTAAACCAGGATTCAAACAGTTGCTTGAGTAAGCTGGTGTTAAATGTGCTTAGGGAAATACATTTTTCAGGAAAGAAAGGAGAGTGAAGCCTGGAGAGTCGAAGAGAACAAGAGCAATGATTCCAACTGAGCAGGTGGAGAGGTGGGCGTGGTCAATCACATGAGCAGGTGGGGTGGGGGCGTGGTCAAGCACATGAGCAGGTAGGGGATGTGATCAAGCACATGAGCAGGTGGAGTGGGGGCGTGGTCAAGCACATGAGCAGGTGGAGAGGAAGGCGTGATCAACCACATGAGCAGGTGGAGTGGGAGCGTGATCAAGCGCATGGTTTGCAGACTTTGTTGGCAGTGACTTGAGAGATCCCCGTGAGGGGAGTGCGAGGCTTAAGAGGAGAGAGCAGAGTGTTGAAACAGAGAATCGGGTGAGAAGGAGGCTGTGGCAGCTCTAGCTACCTGGGAGGGTAGAAGTTGAGAAGATGGGAGAGAGATTAGAAGCTATTTAACAGAAAATCTGATAGCAGTCTAGGTCTGTCTTCATAACCACTGCAGGGTTAAAAATCCCTTCAATGTGAGTTACTACGAGGAATGGGCCATTGGAGTGAGAACTTTACAAAGAAAAGCAGTAGAAGAAAGAGGACCAGTTTTATCCTTATCAAGCTGGTAATGAGATAGCCTCGAATGCTTTTAGTTAAATCATTAGGGGAAGTTCAGAGGTGGATAAACATTCTGGGGTGAATACAGCAATTGAGAGCAATAGTTTTGTGCAATTTAAATATTCTTAGAACTCAGTGAAATGCCATGACTCTTGATTTTTGAAGATGGTACAAATCATGCATTATGATGAAATGATTTCAAATCACTGAATAATTCCACAATTACTTTAAGTGGCAGCATAACAAGTAATATTGAATATGGGTATTATTTTTAAGCTTTTCTTTTTCTCTAGGAAATGGGCCCTAATTTTAATTTGTATTACATTGGGAATAAATATGATTCCCTGGTAGTACTGAAAAAGTTTCAAACTATACATTCAGGAGGATTTAATATGGAAAGAATGATACAGAATTGGACTGAGCCACATTGATGACAGCGTTCGCACCAACTCATGACAAGGACATAAGTTTGCATTCTGTCAGTGTGGGAGGCACAAAAGAGAACAGCCTCTGCCAAGTGGCTTCCAGAACATTTTCTAGGTTTCAGCACTGTCAAGGAGGGAAAAGCCCACGCTTACTTGCAAGAACATTATTTTGTTACACATATGAATTCTGTTAAGTTTCCTGGTATGTTGAGGTATTAGAGATATCTGCATTTTTTTTACAGGTGGTGTAGTTTTATTTCAATTCTGGCATGGCCCAGGTGTTTCTCTTGCATGCCTATGCACAAACATAAGAGGTCAATGAACCCAGGCATGTATTAGAGTGAAAATAGGTTTTGAATTATTGCTTTCAATTATTTTTTCAAATGTTTTGTATTAGGATGAATATAAAATATGATTTTTAATACTTTCACATTTTTATGCCCATGTGGATATTTTATGGCAAATTTAATTAGATTTATATTAGTATAATTAATATATTATACAAAAATATATATATGTAGTTAGACCTGCTTAGTAGTTGAAAAGCTCTGGGAACCTCTTTAAGAAAGTCAGGGAAACGAAAAGTAACGAGAGTATAGCTCCTTTTTCTAAGTAATTTAGATTTATGAAGCCCTAAGTTCTCACTGTAGCTATGCCACCAGGACTTTCAGAAATTAAATTCTTTCCTTTTCTCATCTGCTTTGAGGAATAAGAAACAGAAAGTCCCTATAGTATGCAAATACTGATCCTAGATGGGCTGGGGAAGAGAATGAAATAACGGATTTATGGGAGAATTCCCTATTTTACTGAAAACTAAGTAGCATTTCCATAGTGTCATAAAATTGAATTCTCATGAAAATCACTTATAATTCTCCCCAAACTTGTATCCTTGTTAAAACAAGTATATATAGCTATTTATGGTATACATATTGATTTGGCTTCATTTCCATGTTCCTTTTATGTATTAGTTTCTATATTCTTCATTCTTTTTTCCTATAAATTACATTATCCTTTGTTTTTTTTTTTTTTCCTTTTTTAAAGATTGACCTCTGAGCTAACAACTGTTGCCAGTCTTTTTTTTTTCTGCTTTATCTCCCCAACTCCCCCCGGTAAATAGTTGTATATCTTAGTTTCAGGTCTTTCTAGGTGTGGCATGTGGGACGCCACATCAACGTGACCTGCTGAGCGGTGCCATGTCCACACCCAGGATCGAACCAGTGAAACCCTGCGCCGCCAAAGCGGAGCACGCACGCTTAAGCACTTGGCCACGGGGCCGGCCACACATTATCCTCTTTTAATTATGTATTCTTAAAAGTTCCCTTAATAGTTTCCTGAACAAGGTAAATTCTAATTGTTAAAAAGAAATAGAAAATGAAAGCAATAATGTTATTTTACAATTTAAAAAAAAACCCACGGAGGTTTAAAGTGGTTCAGTCTACTTGCCCATGTGATAATAAAACTAAGGCTAGTATCAGACAACTATTTGTTCCACCATAATTTTTATTCCCTGTGGTTATCTTCATCATGCTATGCACATATTAATGCATTCTTTAAAGCTAGTTTAGAGAGTGAAAATGGCTGTAGGAAAACTTTTAGTAATAATGTTACTGGGTTTTAAGAGACCACCATCTCCTCATGCGTTTTACCACTACAGAACTCCAAGTTCACGGTCGTGCAGGAGAAGCCAATCCACACATATCAGCAAACCCAGACAGGGCAACATCTGCCTCCCGCTGTCCCGGCTCACTGTTCTGCTCAGTGGCTCCACGTGCCCACACTCCCTGTGGATCTCTCTTGCCCCTCTTCTCTGTGTCTATTCTCTTCCTAAAGCCAGTTCCAAAGAATAGGCTGTGTTGTCATGCAAACATCTCTTATCAAGCCTTAAGAAAAACTGTGGAATGAAGACTCTTTTTAAAATTCATTGACTTCAATAATTCTAGGTACCAGTAGGTTCTTATATTAGGCAAAAGCACTTTTCTGGTATCTCTGAAATTATTTAACTCTTGCTTTTTTTGGTCTGGCAACCTCTAAATTCATTATTCCCCACTTTTGTAGAGCTGTAGCCCCCTCCACCAAAGAGGGAGCCCCCTCCACCAGATCTCAGGCTACAATAACCCCAAAAGACTGAGCTGATTTCCAGAATAATGAGGATCTGGGGGACATTGCTCGCCATCGGTGAAGGTCATTTTTCAGGCTGTGTCACTGCACTAGGAATTTCCTGGGCCTGTTCAGTTGACTTTCAGCCAACTTGGTCCTGACTCCTTTGCCGAGATGCTTGAGTGTCCTGGGAGGGTGGGGACGCACCCTGTGGTCACTGCTCCTTAAAACGCACACTTAGCAATCCAGAGGGGTGGCAGCAGTAGTCTAGTAGCTAAGGTTCTTGAGTGCTGTGTCAGGCATTATTCTGTATGTCTTTTCTCATTTAATTATACAAAACTATGATTTAGTACTCTACTATCCCCATTTTACACAGAAGATAGCCTATTTTGAAACATTTCCTTCAGAGAAATTTGGTGCTTCATATTCTATCTATATTTTTCTCTCTCTCTCTATGTAAATACATATATAAAGTTAGAGAAATAGACTTTTACATATAAATTTTTAACTAAAGGGTTTGTGTGTATCCTTAGAATTTTGTTCCATCACCTGCAGCAGAGAATCTTTGAGAAAAAGAAAACTATATACTTTTTTTTTGCTGTTTCTGTAGTTTAATTCGGTCAAAAACATAGGTCCTTTCTAAGTTTCCTAAAGAAACCGACAAGCCAAATGTTGTGAATCTTTAAATGATTGCATCACTTTCAAATGTTTATGGGACGGCAGAGGAAATTCTAAGAAAGCAAAAAACAAGAACTTGAGCAATAAGGAAATTTCAGTTTCTGAGGGATTTGAAGGTTCTGAAAGGCAGTACCTAGGCTCCCTGCCCTCTACAAATGCCCAGGGGAACAGAGAGCATTTAAAGGGCCTTGCAGTTAAAAGAGATAGCAGTCAAAGGGAAGAAATCAAGCAGATGTTGAAACAGGCTCCTGTCAGTTTAAGGTGAGCTAAGGAGCCAGCACACAACCAGGGTGTGGGTCATCAGGAAAAACAGACCAGGAGTACTCATAAGTTCAGTTCAACCAGGAATTCACAATTATAATGAAGTTATTCATTAATATGCTCTGAAAATCTGTCATTTAGCTTAATAGATGAAGAATTGTTTATGGAAGGAAGGGCAGAAATAGGAAAATTAAGACTGACTCTGGATTGCTGAAGCATTTTCCCCATTCTAGACACGAGTTCAAATTCTCACGAGCACTACCGAGATAACTATGAGGCAGAAAAAGAAGAAACTTTTTTGTATCTCAAAGTTCCAGTAGCCAATAAAAATAATAATTTATATTTACCTTGAGTATGTTGTGTTAGTTAAAGAAGCAGTTCTTAAAGTGTGACACCAAAGGCAGCAGCATCTGGGAACTGGTCAGAGTTGCGAGTTGGTCCCACCTCAGACTCCCTGAATCAGAAACTCTAGGGCAAGGCCTTCAACATGCTCCAACAAATCTCCAGGTTATTCTGATGGATGCTGAAGTTTAAGAACCACTGAGTTAAGGTAACACTAGCTGCTATAGCAGACAACCCCCCAATCTCAACAGTTGAAGATGATGAGAACTAATTTCTGCTTAGGGAAGAACCCAAGACTGGTATGGCTCCGGAGGAGGCTGTCCTCCTAGGATTCAGTCTTCCATTTTGTGCTTCACACGTTTACCACATGGCTCCAAGTATCTTGGGGGTTATTCTCATTGCAGTGGCCTAAAATGGGAGAATAGCATTCCTTTGGCTCCACCTAACTGCAAGAGGCTGAGACACATAGCCTTACTTTGTGCCTGAGGAGGCCACAGCCAGCCCCTGGCTGACTTCACCAAGCACATGCTTACATAGCAATTCCTTACCCTAGCTTCTCTGATTGAGCTATGTAGTTTTTCTATTCTCACAGCTCCATTTATTTGCAACATATGCTCATAGCCTATTTACAATTTCAACACTCTGCTTGATGTTGGATACTATGTTATCCCCTTAAAAATTTCACAGTTAATGATTAAGAACAGCCTGGTTTTTCAATTTCATCAATTTCCACTTTAACATAAATTCTCATGTCCATTCAGGCTGCACAGAGACCACGTATGTTTAAATTAGCTTAATCAGCAGAAATTTTTATTTCTACAGAAATGAAAAATTATTTTTATTTTTATCATTTCTATATGCCAGGAATATAAAACTATGGGCTAGACACTCTCATATGAGCTGGAAGAGCCAAGAACATATTTTAGTAAACTTTGGTGTTGTTGCAAATGTAGGGGAGGAAGACATTTCCTCTTCCCAAATGGGGGTTCGTCTGGCCTGAGAACGAATTAAATTCACATGAGACAGAATAGCAAGAGAAAATTAAACAAAGCTTTATGAGGAACCATGGCCCGGGGCCTTTCTTCCCGAAGGAAGAAAGGGCACCGAAGAAGTGGGGTGCACATAGTGGTTATATACCCCCAAACAGGGTGTTTCACATGTGATTGAAATGTCCCTCCCACAATAGTCACAAGATTGCCCTGTCGGCACAGTGCTTGATGGACACAGCAGACAGTGGTCTGCTATCTCGGTGGGTGTTGCAGGAGGCAAGTCTATTGTCTGGAGCTGGGCGGTCACAGGTGAGCACAGCAATCAGTTCCTTCCCTAAGGAAAGATGCTTAATCCTTAAAGAAATGCCAACATTGGGAGGGGGAGGGAAGTTAGTTACAGGAGGTTACCAGACAAGCACAATAAAATGCAGATTTAAGTCCTTGCCTTTGGTATTGATTAAGAGTTTTTGGAGAGAAGGTCATCTCCTTTCTTCTTCCTGGTACAGAGAGGGAGGCACCTTCTACAGATAGAGATTTACCTTACAAATAAATGTAAACGTGTCCTAACAAAGGGCAAGTTCCATTCCTTAGAGCCTCCTTCCCTGTCCCAGTTTGTCAAAAGCAATCAGCCTCAAATAATCCTGATGCCAAAGAGACATATCTTGGGGTGGCCAATTTCAGGTCCCCACACAAACATTAGCAAGAGACACCGTCTTTCGACAACCTACCAGGCGCATGGGCAAGTCTGCATTCTGTCCCTTGAAAGAGCTTGCTTTGCTCGCCCTTCATCTTTGGACTTCTGCCAGAAGATGAAGAGCATGGGTGATTCAACTTGGTCTTTGGAGAGATACAACCAAACCAGCAGACAATTTAATAATACTGCTTGACCTCTTAGTCATATTGATTTATTTATTTACTTATTGGAGGGGAATGTGTACACTGGAATGTCCTATTAAGTGAGGTTATAGAATCCTCCTAGGAATGCGTGTGTGTGTGTGTGTATTTCTCTGAAGCAGACAGTGGGCTAGTCTAGATACCACATTGAAGATGTATAAATCCCTATGATTTTGTGATTTTATTCTAAAACCACTTACAGTGCTCACTTGAATGTAATGAAAATATTATGTCTGCATTAAAATCTGAAAATCTCACCAATTATTAGCCAAAAATGTCTCAGGTCTCTGGAATTCTTTTGATGACTCTGTCCTGCATTTCTAACTGCCATCTGTCTCTCTTCAAATTACGCACATTTTAAAATTTGCACCTGGATTGGTCATTTAGATTCTTAGTTACAAATATTTAATTAAAAATTAATATAATTGTTATTCTTGGTTTTGTAAACTTAAAAAACTCATCCCCAAAATTATAGAGAGTTTTGGAAATGGGGTCATTTTCTTTAAGTCAAATGTTAATTCATCACAAAATACCATTTTATTGAGAGTTCAAGAACTGGTATTACTCAGAAAAAGAAAGCATTTCTTTAAGTGTTCTAACCCTAACAACATCAGTAAATATTTAGTGAATAAGTGTAAAAGGTCGTCGCCCTAACAATGGCCTTAAGTGGTTTGTGTTACACATGGTTTTATTGCTCAAAGGTAGATATATATTATGTAAATTAATAGTACAATATACTATTTATTTATTTATTTTTACTTTTATTTTCTTTTAAAGATTGGCACCTGAGCTAACAACTGTTGCCAATCTTTTTCTTTTTCTGCTTTTTTACTCCCCAGATCCCCCCAGTATATAGTTGTATCTTTTAGTTGTGGGTCCTTTTAGTTGTGGCGTGTGGGACCCCGCCTCAGTGTGGCCTGATGAGTGGTGCCATGTCCGCGCCCAGGATCCAAACCGGCGAAACCCTGGGCCGCTGAAGCTGAGTGTGAACTTCACCACTCCGCCACGGGACTGGCCCCAGATAAACAATTTATGTTTACCATATTGAGGGTAAATGCTCTTTGAGGAATTAATCTGTGGCCACATAGCATGACTGGTGTGACGTCTGCCATCGTTTTATAGGTGTTCACTCTTAGGACGAGCTTTCTGGACATGGTTTATTATTTCCTGAAAATTTTTCTTCCTATTTAAATAAGCTGCCACGAATTGAGCGGTGGTGTAAGCTTAGAATTGTAAGCTACAACAATCGTATTTTATGTGCACTGGGTTAATTATAATGAAGAACTCAAACCAAATCTGTATCTGTAGGCAACTCTTTGATTACCTTTATGCTTTCCTCTTTATTTTTCTTACTCTGGTTACTTGTTGTGCAAAACAAATCATAGCTCACCTTTGTAGTCATGACTTCCTGTAAGGAAAGAGTATTTTTGATCTGTATTTTCCCCTGTTGTTACTCACATTATTAAATCTCCAAAGCATGACCTAATTAGTCCCGCCTCCAAAGGAAATTTGAAACCAAATGAAACTTGTATAACTTGTGAATCCCACTTTTCCATTTTTCCGCAACGACTCTGTCTGCCTCACAATAGATACTAAACACTTGTACAGTGTTTTTGTTTTTCTGCCATCAAGAAGCATACCTACACACTATTGAAGACAGTAGGCAAAAATCCTTGTGTTTCACATGTCTTGTGTTATTTTTACGATGTTCCAGTGAAATAATATCTCTCCTCCTTTTGGCCATTTCACAGATGAGGATTTTGAGAACAGAGATACACAGTAATATGTCAAGGGAGGGCATCCGTGGTCGGGGCAGAATATCAAAACTTCAAATTCTCAAGCCAGGTCTACCTTAGTTAGACCTGTGGTTACTTCAGTTAGGTTACATCTCACTTTTTCTTTCCTTAAATAATTTTTAAATTATTGAAAATTGTTGTAAATTTCATCTCTCAAAAAACACTTCAAATTTATATAAATTTCAGAACAAAAGAATTTCAAATAAAGGGGAAAATGAAGACAATAAGCCCAACTTTGACCAGTAAAAGATTCTCAGAACAGGAAGTTCATCCCATTTGTAAAGTATGATGCTCATAAGAGGAGCACTAGAGATAGATTTTAAGCTGTATACATTAGTGGAAAGTATTGACACTAAAGTAATGAACACTAATTACTTAACATTTTTGCAATATTGTTTAGAATAATTTAGAACTATTGGATGTTTGAAGCAAAAGCTGTAAATGCTCCTCAAAGTTCATGGTATTGAGAAATACTCAAATTTCAGTTACAAGCTTTTTTATCCCAACTTGTTTTTAACTTGTTAAAAATTCAGTCACAGGCAATGGGTTTATTTTTAGAAACTTAGATTCATTCAAACTCTATGTATCAGTTTCAAGTGCTGAGAAGCACATATATGAAACTTACATATTGCTCTACTCTTTGTTGAGTGAACCTCAATTAATTTTAAAGGAGAGGAATGCAAAGACCTTGCTTTCCCACTAGATTCTACAGAATATCAGGTCTGGACTAGATCCGTGAAATTAAATGTAGAATTTTAGTAGTTTAAAAGACTAGGGGTACAAAGTAGAGGATAAATGTGCTCATTAAATACACATTTAGGGTGCCATTCAACTGAATGTATTCATAAGGAACTGAGCTTTTTATATTCAATGCAAATTTGGAATACCCAACATCATGATAGAGGAGTTAAGTGAAAATGTTGGCTACGGAATGGACTTGAAAAGCAATCATTTCGTGATTATCTGATTATCTCATCAGAATATTATTCATGAAACTGGAAAGCATACGTCTCTTACTCAGGGCAATACACATATCTTTGCATCTTGATTGTGTTATATTTAAAAAAAAAAAAAGTCTCACTGGTGACAAACCTTCATTGATACAAATCATTTGTCCCAATATTTTGGTCTCATGATAAAAGTTAACCATAAAAAATTCTATTAATTTCAAAGTAGGTCAGTATTTCCCGCCTCTTCTCCTCGACAGTCACTTGAGAAGCATATATCGCAGCACAGCAACCTCTCTCCTTTCTGAGGGGAGAGGCTTCTTTTATAATCATCTGACAATTCTTACTTCAAAACTCTTTTTTGAGATAACCACAGCTAGTTAATAAAGTTTTTCATTAGTATTAATTTCATTAATTTAGACTTGTTTTACTCTCTAAATACCAGACTTAGAAATAGCAGCCTTCTAATCTCTGACACCCAAAATCTTCTGAATTAAAAGCTATCTATGAGCCAGAAAAAAAAGTTAAACTTAGAAAGAAAGTGAATCCTTTCCCACTTTGAAAATTGATGATGTCTAGTTTCCAGAATGAAGTGGGTAGAAGGTAGGAGCTGAAGTTTTTAGCATATTTATAAAATGATATGTATTTCTAGCACCTAGATATATGCACTAGAAATTTTGTGAAGCTGTACACACTTGCATTGCTATTTGTTTGAAATGTTTTGACTTCCTAAGAATCTGTTATATCTATATTCAAATATAAATACAAAAATTACTTCAAAGTCATGTATAAATAGAAATGCAATTTATTTCTTCCCATCTTCAAGGTAAGTGATAATTGTTGCCATGGGCTTTACTTATGATAAGATACAAGTGCTTTAAGAGCTAGGATTCTATAACCTTTTTGGTGAGTTATTTCAAGTTCTTGCTTGCATCATTCAACTTGACTATCTCAAAGTGGGACAAATGAGATATTTCATATCTATTTCACCCCAAGATGTTATGAAGTGGATGTTTGGATAATCCATTAAAAGTTTAATTATTATTTGAGTAATTCATATGAATTCATGTACACCACTAGGGTTTATGTTAATAATGGAGCCCAATTATATGAAATGACAATTTAGTGATTTAAAGAAATTGATTTTTCTCCAAAGAGCAGTTTTCTGTTTCCAGAGAGAAAACTCTCTCTAGCATTTCAGAACTCATGAAATCTTTCTTAAGATCCATATTAAGAACTGTAAGACAAGGGGTAAACCATGAGGGTTGGCAGGTCACTGCAAACCTATCAATGGCACACAGTTTAAAGGAGTGTTTAGTGACTTTCATATGTGCCTCTAAATATATATCTACTGTTCTGTCACTAACTGTAAATTTATTAAGGATTTGCCTCTTTTAATAATAGAACAGAAAAAATCTCATAAATTTGGCATAAGTAATAGAAAATTGGAATGCTTGTAGGCATATATTGAGTAGTAAGTGCTGGAAAAAGAATAGCTACCAAATCGTTGGCTTTTTGTGGTGTCTAATTTTTGTATTACATAGTTGAACTTGTGGCAGACTATGAGATTCAGGAGGAGAGACAGGACAATTTCACAGGGTTTTGTTTTCTTTTAAATATTTTACAAAGTCAAGTAATTTCCTCATCCTTTTAAAATTATAATTTTGTGGACATTGGATTATATTGACAGGTCTAAATAAAATAACTTCTAAAATAAAGCAATTTTATGACATGTGAATGGGTTTCCTTGTTGCTAAAGCAATAAGCTTCACTGATACAAATCTGAGTGTAACATATGGCCTCAGCCTTAGGCCAGGGTGTTGCATTTGAATCATTCCAGGCTTTTCCTTATAGTGCTGTGCTTCAAACATGAATCCAATTACCAACTGCAGTCAGGCAATTGAAAGGCTGCAGGAGAAAGACTCTAATAGATGGGGAGGGGGTTAAAGGACTATGATTTGTGTGGTAATCAGCAAGAGAAGGTCAATTGTAACAGAATAGACTGATTTCCAAGACAGAGCTAATGCAGGATGGCTTCTCCTCCACTGAGGGATGCTATCAATAGATTTGTTGTTTCCATTACCAAGAATGCCACTTACTGACAAGACGAATAAAGAAAGTGTGAGAAGGCCTGTTGACGGATCAGGTGATTAAAACCAGGCTGTGGTGAGCAGTTAGGAAACCAGTGACCTATTTGAGGCCTGGGGACCGAAGGTTAAAAGAGAGGAGTCATGCAAATGTCTACCTGAAAAGAATAGTTTTGTGTTCTTTAAGATTTATGTTCAAACTCTAGGCTTCATAATAGGAAGGCTGAATAAATATGCATCTCCCCAAGATGAAACATTTCTTTTTATGCTCTAAATTATTGAATTTCCTCTCCACAGAGAAAATAGTAACACAAAAGAATGCCTACTGATTATACCACACATATTATTTTTTAGTAATCTAGTTTCTTAAACTGTGTAAAGATAGAACCCTGTAAGCTCTAGCAACAAAAGAATGCATTCAGTTCATGAGGTCTTTATTTTCCTTTAAGAATCCTGTGTTGAGTCAGCCACATAACCAGATGATTCTTCTTAAGAATTATAGTAAAAGCAAAAAATGGAGCTTGGAATCTAATAATCCAAAAGGCTTTTACCAGAAATATCAAATATCTTGATCTTTATGAAGATAAATCCTAGGCCCAAAGAATGATGCACCCAAGGCTAATCTTATCCAAGTTCCTGCCTCCACTCTTTGGTGCTAACTGGTCAGACTAGGAGGGAGTGCTTCCTTGTAAGCAGTTCAAAGGCTCTCCTTCCTGCACTTCTCAACCAAGATATACACCAGTGCTCTTTGCTGCAATTATCAGGCTACTAGCAGCTCACCTTCAACCGCTACGTGTAATTGGTTATGGAAAGTCCTAGAGAAAACTCAAAGCCTTACAATTTAGATAAATAACATTGCATTTAAAAGGCTTACTTGGGGGGCTGGCCGGTGGCCGAGTGGTTAAGTTCGCACGCTCCGCTTTGGTGGCCCAGGGTTTCCCTGGTTCGGATCCTGGGTGCAGACATGGCATCACACCATGCTAAGGTGGCATCCCACATGCCACAACCAGAGGCACTCACAACCAGAATATACAACTATGTACTGGGGGACTTTGGGGGGAAGAATAATTAAAAGAAAAAAGATTGGCAACAGTTGTTAGCACGGGTGCCAATCAAAAAAAAAAAAGCTTACTTGGTTAATGATAAAACAAGAAAAAATGCGCCCCCACCATCTCCTTGTGCAGTATAACTTCGTGGCTTTTTGATCTTATAGGAATATTCAAATTCTAAAGGTATAAAACACTTTCAAAACAGCAATAACTTCATTAAGCGAGGCCCTCCCTGACTGCAAGCACTCATTTACACCTAATAATCAGTTAAAACTCAAAGCCGTGCAGGGAATTACTGAGAATGCAAAAGGAATTTGAGAGGCAGTGAGTATTGAGGACCTTTTATTGAGAAGATTGATTTCAAGCAGGACAAAATATGCCTGTGCAAGCTCTCTAAAATTTCAGTTAAATATCAAAGGCCGCTGAACTAATGAAAACCGCTGTGTCAGTGGAGCCCTCCGTGGCTTTTTGGCACATCCTCTGTGAAGGATGTCTTTGGTGGCCGCCCTTGCAGTGTGGAGCAGTCATCTGCTCACCATATCTGATTACCACTCATTTTGAGAGCTCTCCTGCTTCCAGCGCTTATGAGCTATTAGCTGATGCCCAAGGATCCTGACGCTGCACTTTCACTGGGCAATTAGAAGAGGAGAGAGTCCATGAGAGCTTCAAGAGGCAAAGATATGCCTTGTTAGCAGCTACATTTGAGTCCAGCTTTGGAGCACAACAAAATACCACATAAATACATCCCTAGGAAAAGGAGAAAGATTTTTCAGAGGAAGGAAAATAAGTCATTTTCTAGCACAACCTTTACTGCATTCTCTACAAGTTAAGGAACGCAGTTTCCACGTTTTTCTAGCGCAGGACATTCGTAGTTAGGAAAAGAAAAGTTTTTAATTGCCTTGTCACACGCTTCTCTCAGCAATTTCTTTTCCCAGCCGTCACAACTGCTTTTGATTGGTCGTTTGGTCAGCACAGCCCCTGGTCTCAGTGCAGATATTAATTTTTAAATATCAGGATGCTGATGATGCCTCTTCTGTTAGTGTGGGACATTGTCTGGAATTCTTTGACTTCCTCAAGCAATTTCATTTCCTGTAATAAATTTAAGAATATTTTCCTATTAAACATTTTGAATACATTATTCAGTACACTTTTATGTTCAAAGTGATTTTTTTTCTTGAATGAGTTAAAGAGACAAGGCTTATGTAAAACTATCTTCTCCTTCTCTTTCTGAACTGTTTTTTCTTAAAGTTGCACACAGGTTTTGTCAACTATGATAAGGTATTATTAATGAAAATGTTTGTTCTGCAACAAAATTCCATATATGTTCAATGAAATCCTGCTTTGTTCTTTATTATTTTTTACATAAAACTTTTTATATAGGTGTACTCAACTTGAGAAAGCTTTCTCTAAATAAATCTCAGCTCAAGTAAATAGTGAACTATGTTCAACATATTTTCATTAACCCAGTTTGTCAAAAGAAAATATAAGATATTAATTAAACAAATCAATTGCCTATTTAAGTAATAACAAGTTAATAAACAAAAGATGTTTTCCTTGTAAAGGATGTATAAAAAGAGTTCTCAGATTTCCCGTGGCTCAGTAGTATACAGTCAATACTTTTGATTCATTTTTTTTTCCCGAAGTGATCAAACTAGAGAAAGAAGGAATGTGGCATTTAGAGGACATTTTAACTAAAGCACAAACATCACTAAGAAGAGCTCATCCCCTAGAAATGGGGACTCCACGAAGGATGACTTGCTGTGGTGCTGAATGCTGACATCAATAATAGCTGCCTCCATTTATGACAGCAAAAGGAAACCAGACTTTGTAGGTGGAACTCTGGGGGAGCCCACTTACCGATCGATAATGCCCTGTATTTGAAGTCAATTGAGCACACTTTAGACAAGAATCTTCAAGTATCACCCATTGCAAGTGAGGTTTTCACAGTGATAGTGTGGAGTTGAAAAGTCCTTAAAAAGACTGATTAGTTGTGCAGGAAATGTCTTGCATATGGGAGTAATACATGCACAAGACAATCTTGGTATAAAATTTTGTAATAAATTTTATTTTAAACATTTCTCCAAACACTATGATGATACTTCCCCCTTAATTATATATTTGCACAATTCATTTCCTCCTCCAAAGATGAAAATTTAGGCAATTTCACCTAATTTCTAACTTTGGCACATTTTGTATCACTTAAAGCCAAGTGGCTGAATATTAATCATCAACTGAAATTAATCAAATCACAGGAGGAAATGCCAGTGAATTGGGCAAAAGCCAAAGAAGTTTTTCTCATCTATTGTCCTGGAAGTAGACCTTGTGAGGGGAGACTACAAAGCTGTGAACTTTTATAATGAAGACTCTTCGATGGAGACAGAATAAGCCCTGAATATTGATTACACACTGCAGGGAAGGACTAACTGGATTAAAATTCTGAAAGAGAAGGCTTAAATTTGAAAAAGGAAGTTGCCATTATGATGTTTATTCAGGGAAATAAGAAGTCAGAGGCCAAACTTCCCAGGATATGAGTTCAGGTCTTCAAATAACAGCCTTGAGAAAGGAGGTGAGAAAGTTCTAAAGGCAGCACATAATATCAGGTGTATCAAAACCTCCTCCAATGATTTTTGAATCAAGAAAAAAACATGAACACTGCAACAGTTAGCTCCCCAAATTACTGACCATCACATAGGTGCTGAAACAGTTTATATGAGCTCAACTTAGTTCCTTCATTTAACATCTTAAACTCAAGTGTTCTGTAAACACCTGATAATTTGCTCAGCATGGGGGAAACAAGACCATATAAAGCCTGATTCTGATTGTTAGGGTTTTCAGTCTAGCTACAGGGGCACAAAGAAAACTGAAAATTAAAGATGACCTGTGAAAACTCCTAAAGAAAATTCTAGAACTTAATACAAAATCAGCTTATAGCAGTCACTTCAGAAAATATAATTTGCAAATTTAAAAAAAATTATTTTTGAAAGATAGAATTTCCAAATACTTGACTTCCTTTCATGCCCCATTCATTATCTTTATTTACTCATTTTTGCACAGAATATTGTCCTCCAAGGTTAAGATTAAAACTTAGTCACACACGATGCTTCTATATTCTATAGTCATGTGTAAATAAATCAAAAATCAAGTAGAAAGCAGTTTTCTGCTTTTGATTCTCTTAATAGTAATGGCCCTTTCCATCTTTGACTGGGGACATGGTTGACCCTTTTCTCCATCAGCTGTTGCCTGTGCTGCTACGACAGAGTGTGGAGTTATTTATTCAGTTGTTGCATATTAGTTCCTCAGGAGTTAAAAGATCTGAACAAATACAAAATCTTACACTACATTATATTATTTTATTAGTGGGAAATTCAGGTCTAGTGATAAGTATTAAGCCAGCCCCTAAAATCTGCTGGTTCTATGAGAGAGACCCCAAACTGACCTCTGATCAAGTTGTATTAGAAGGATCTTACCCTTCTTACTAAGTAAATAAATAGCAGTATTGCATTATTTTTCTTTTTAGTCAAGTTATGACATCAGCCCTCTCAAGGAACTTGAGACAAAGAGGAACTTAATGACAAAGAGAGTCAAGTTCCCATTTAAGCAGGAAGAGTATATTTTGCATACAGAGGTCCTGACATTTGGCATCTTGTGTGCAGTAGCTTATTGAGATTAATATAATACGCCAGCATATCACATCTCAAAGGACTTTTCATCAAAGTTGGAAGAGGGCAAAATGAAAGATTTATTAAAACTCAAACTTTTCAGATGTTGGTTACCTGCTCTTCTAAGGCAATTTACCTAAGAACCCGAGGGAGCAAGAACAGTGGCTCAAAGCATCCTAGGTTTTGATCCTGGGGTGGAGTGTCTGAATGTACACTGGTGAGCATATAGGAGAATTTGGGAGATTCAACAGCCTTGGGACAACGTTTTTTTGTTCATCACCTGTATTACATCTGCTGCTTTTGCGCTATCCTTTTTGTGTATATATTAAGTGCTGTCCTATGCAAATATATTCACCCATTGCATGCAAAGAGGTGATTACCATAATGATTCTGCAAGCGTTCCCATTTCAGAAAGGAAATTCTATTTCTCAAGGGCACATAGTTTTGCCCCTTCATATATGTTTTTGAATTTCCAATATAAATACAGTCATCTCTTCCTCCCCTGAAATTAATGACACTTTCGCAAAGTTAAGCTATATTTGCCTTTTCATAAAAAGTCTGAGTAGTTTCCTTTGTTACGTCACAGCTGCAAAGTAACCATAGCAACCAACTTAAGTCAAAGAAATAGTTATTCCTATGTGCCTTCCATGTCTAGAATGTGCAAAAGGTAGAAACCCTATTAAAGTATGTTAAAGAGAAGAGGTCCTCTCAGTTTCAGAAATATCTTCATTTTTGATGATGTCCTTGCAATCATTCTGCTTGGGTAAAGCATTATTAAAATTAAAGTTAAACTTTAATATATGTCCTGAGTCATTCAAAATCAGTGAAGATAATATGAGACAGACGAGACCAAGGGCGGGCTGGGTCTGTGGGTGCACTCCTCGCTCTGAGGGCCGGGTCCTCTGGGAGGTGTCTCACGGAAGGGCGGCAGGTCTGTGGGTCTCCAGACCGCTCTCTTCCAGCAGAATTAGATTATCACCCTCTGATTACCTTAAACCAAAACCTGTCAGAAGCCCCCTCCCTAGTTCCTCTCCTGTCGTTATGGGCCATGGTCTGCTTTTTTTTTTTATTAAGAAGTATTTTGGAAAATTTTAGATTTACAGAAAAATTACAAAGTTAAACAGTTAATTTTCATATACTCCTCATCCAGTTTCAATTTCCCTGAATGTTTTCCTCTTACCTTATAATATTATGTATATTTGTCAAAACTGAGAAAATATCATTATATTTTTCTATAGACTGATCCCCAGATTTTATTTGGGTTTCACCCGTTATTCTTTTTACATTCCAGGATCTAATTCAGAATATTTTTCATGTCTCTTTAATCTCTTCAGGGCTGTGACAATTTTCTTGATTTTTCAGGCGTAAGGAAGATTGTAGAGAATGTCCCTCAATTTGGGAGTGGCTGAGCCTTTCTCATGATTAGACTGGGGTTATGCATCTGGGGATGAATATCACTGAAATAAATCTCCCTTTGTTTTTTATAAAGATTGGCACCTGAGCTAACATCTGTTGCCAGTTTTCTTTTTTCCTTTCTTTCTTCTTCTCCCCAAAGCCCCCCAGTACATAGTTGTATATTCTAGTTGTAGGTCCTTCTGGCTTTGCCATGTGGGATGCCACCTCAGCATGTCTTGATGAGCCTCGCTGGGTCCACGCACAAGACACAAGCCGAGGAAACACTCGGCCCAAGCAGAGTGCACGAACTTAACCACTTTGCTACAGGGCCAGACCCTCAAGTGCCCTTTTTATCACATCATGTCAGGTTGCATATGGTATCAACATGACTTAGCACTGCTGATGTTAATCCAATCGTTTAGTTAAGGTGGTGATTGCCAGCTTCCTCCTCTGTAAAGCTACTATTTTACCCTTTCCATAATCTGTTCTTTGGAAATGAATCACAAAACCCAGCCCATACCCAAAGAGTGGAGTTTGAACTCCACTTCTAGAAGGGGGAAGTATCTACTTATGTTATTTGGATCGTTTTTTTTCCCCATTTATTTATTTATCTATTTATTCAATCATTTACTTCGATCAGTACAGACTCATGCATGTTGCAATTCAAAGCCAGGTTATTTATTTTGTTGCTGAAGTTGTTTCCACTTTGGCCACTGGGGGATCTTTTAGTTTGACTCTTAAGTGTCTTTGACATGACCTCATCTTTTTGATTTTTGAGCCCTTCCTTGCTTGCTAGCAGGGCCACATGTTCCAGGCTTATCTTGTATTTTCCCTGCCTCCACCCTGGATTAGCCATTTCTCCAAGAAGCCTTGGTAACTTTCATTGGGGAATGGTATTTAAAAACCAAGATTTTGTTGCTGGGTGGATCGTTGTTGTAGTATACCCATTTCTGCTGCTTCAACATCCTCCTTTAGCAAACACTATCAGCACTAACGTGATTGCAGCAGAGAAAGGAAAACTAGCTATTCTAAGTTTTCCTCTTTCTTTTTGCCTCAATTCACAATGGCTAACTGGAAATATAGGCATATGACCTTAAAATCACTGAAAATTCATATTTTCATCTCTCATAGAAAAATCATAAGTTTATAGTAATAAAACTTTAGTGGGAAGTGATATTTTAACAGTTTGGATGCTTCAAGCTGCAAGTAACAGATTTACTGAATAAAATGAGAGTGTTTCTACCTCACGATATGAGTGGGGGAGGACTGGTTAAATTTGGCAGCTGGGCAATATCAAAGTTCTGGTTCACTTCACTCTAAATTTCTTGGCTGCCCTTTATGGTTGCAAACTATCTGGTGCAGATCCAAGGCACATATCCTCAAATAGCCATCTCTAAGGGCATGAAGAAAGGTCTATTTCTCCTTGGGCATTTTTTGCCTTTTATCAGGAGTGAAGGAGACTTCTCCTTATGCCTCACTGGGCAGAACAATGTTTGCCAACCCAAAAACCATTATTTGCAAAGGAGGATGGGATTGACACTGTGGGGTTGGAAGTTTATCACGATTTATTCTTTGGATTTTGGGAGGGGTTCACCTTCCTTAGACCACGGCTGCCCAACCCACAGCAGAGTAAACCAAAACCATGTGAGCAAGAGCCAAATGGCAGGTGGTTGCTGGGCATTAGGTCATAACATTATATCACAAAACCTACATTTACACAATGTAAATGTCAAATACTTTTATTGTGGAAACATTTTTTAAAGCATTTTTTGTATCCTCAGAATATTTCTTATTATCCCTGAGTAATGGGAAAAAAATCAAGCAAAATTATGATCCTGCTAAGCTTGTTGCCTCAGCAAAACATGCATTAATGATTCTGCATAGTCCATGGTCCAGGTGATGGAGCAGGTGGATAACTCTCTCCTGGGGAGGCGGCTGCACTGTGTGGGATTCAGACTAATGATGAGGTAGGAGACAAAAATGAATTAGAGCAAGGGTATCAAAGTGGTGTTTTATCAATATAGGTCTTCAAACAAATAGTAAAATGAGTGTAGGAACATGTTCCTAACCTTCTCTTGAGTTCATTTGTGTGTGTGTGTGATGTTTCTGTTTACAGTCCTCTGATACATCTCCCATATTAGAGGGCATGCTCACAGCGCTCATCTGGGCACTTCCATGTGTTGTTATGGGATTTCATTGGGCCTCCAGAAAACTGCATGAATCATGTACTTTCTTGGAAAATCTATTATCTTTAAAAAAATACATTAAAATGTACATTAAACAACTAGAAGGACCTCCAACTAAGATATACAACTATGTACTGGGGGGGGGGGGGGGGGGTTGGGAAATAAAGCAGAAGAAGAAAAAAAAAAAGATTGGCAATAGGTTGTTAGCCCAGGTGCCAATCCTTAAAAAAAAAAAAATGTACATTAAGAGTCAAGGATGGAGGTCTGGCACGGTGGCACAGTGGTTAAGTGTGTGTGCTCCGCTTCAGCAGCCAGGGGTTGGCAGGTTCAGATCCAGGGCATGGATCTACACACTGCTCATCAAGCCATGCTGTGGCAGCATCCCACATACAAAATAGAGGAAGACTGGCTCGGATGTTAGCTTGGCGACAATCTTCCTCGAGCAAAAAGAGGAAGATTGGCAACAGATGTTAGCTCAGGGCCAATCTTCCTCACAAAAATCCCAAAAGACAAAAAACAAAACCAGTTGAGGACTGGAAAAACTCTGTCAGTACAATTAATATTAGGTTGATTAGTGAGAAATAATTGGCCATATCAGTCAAATTCAGTAGGAAAAGAAACTCATGATTACATATACATTATTATAATTGTCAATTTACTTAATATCTTAGGAACATGGTACAAAATTTAAGGGAAATGGATTCACTTATTACACCTGCAGTGATTGAAGGAAATCTCCTCATTCATAAGGTCTGGGTTATACCTAGAGAATTTGCCCTTGTGGTGAAAGTCTGTTTTCTTCTTTATTTTTTTTTTAATATTTCCCAGAACAAAAGTTCATCTTAAAAGCAGAAAAATATGGAGTTGCGCAGCATGCGTTTATAAATCTGAATCTACCACTAACTAGTTGAATGACCCTTACCAAGTTAACTCAACTGCTCTTGCCTTGGTCTGCTTATCAGAAAAGTGTGAGTAGTAATAATACTGGTAACAACCACCACCACCACCGCCTATTTCTGGTTTGTCATCCTCATGACATGAGTCAACATGTGTTAGAATCAGTTCCTGGCACAGCATGAGAGTTACAGGAGTAGTTGTTATTACAATTATAATTCTCTATTTGAGAATTAAAGGAAAACAACCTCTTTTTAAAATTGTCATTACAACAAAATATATAGGAAATGCTAAAGTATACATAAATAAAGAGGAAAGACAAGGACTTATTTGTCAAAGTTAGGTGAAAGGTTTTCTCTCCTTTGTAGTGAATTGTTCATTGTTAGCGTGTGAACCCAGGTTTGGAGAAGGGGGATGCTCTCTCCACAAGAGGTGAAAGTGCACCGGGGAGACTGTGGAGGGACCGGTGACAGGGGCAGTGATGTGACAGTGGCAGTGCCAGCCTGGAATGCTGGAAAGTGCTGCTGGGGCAGAATATGCAGTCAAGCTCCTCAGGCAGCCTTGATCAGAGACCCGGATTTTTCTTTCTCAAATTACTCAAAATACAAGAGCAATACTATCAAACATTGGGTGTTTCGGAGGCATGGTGATAATGCTTAATTTTTGAGTCTAGCGTTTTGAGCTCTACTGCCATTAAAATTTTAGAATGATAAAAATAAAATATTTGAAGTTTTTCTTGAAAAAATTCACCTTCTGATATAAAATCCTGGTTTGGAGGAAATACCAGAGAGAGAGAGCTAAGTGACTTTCTCCTACCCCCAGAAGACTGTTCATTGATATCCCTAAAAGGAAAAATAATTTATAATTTCCTATGAAATGAAAGTGTAACATACTCAGCTATAAAGATTTTCCCATTAAGAAATCTGAAATTTAATTCATTAAACATATTTAAATATATGTGTGGGCATGTATGTATATATGTACCTGCATATACACACACATATCCAAAAAGACATGCCTTAGAGTCTTTAAAACAGCTGTAATATAATAGTCCCATGCCAGGAGCCACACAAATGCTCATCAACAGGTAAATAAACAAGTAAATTGTAGTATATTCATACAATTAAATAAATTTTAAAAGAACAAAATATTGCTACACACAACAGCATGCAGGATTTCATAAATGCTTTGTTGCATGAAAGAAACAAGACACAAAAGAGTCCAGAGTAGCTGATTCCATCTGTATTAAGTTCATGACAAGAAGAGAAACGAACCTTTGGGGAATAGAAGAACAGAGGCTAGCTGGGTGGAAAAGGACAGTGGGGTAAGTAGGAAGGAGCAGTAGAGAATCTCATGGGATTATGGACTGCTCTGTATCTTAACCTGCATGGTGGGTCACATAGGTGCATACACGTGAAAGAAATCATCAAGCTGTATATGTAAAATTGATGCCACTAATGGACTTTACCACGAGTGTGTGTGTGTGTGTGTGTGCATAATTTTGAGGAATTTTCCTGAATAGTTTTTAAGTACAGTGAGACAGGAGGATAGTCGGGTACCATGGACCACTAAATAGACCTTAGGAAGTCAGCTTAGAATAGCGTTGTAGATAAAATACAAGATTCTTAATTAACTTTAAAGTTTGGGCAAATGAAATTTAGATAAGCATGCCCCCTTCCCCCAAATTTGTTGTGTATCTGAAATTCAAATTTGACTAGGCATCCTATAATTTTATTTGCTCTGTCTGGTAGCCTTGGCCTGAGATGAAGTCTTGAGTCCAGAAATACTGCACTGGCTGTGTATCACTGACTTCCACTACAGTTGCCAGATAAATCCCAATGGAGTGATTTCTCATAAGCCAAATAAAAATTTTATTGCTAGTATTAAGCAGGAAGAAGACTTTCCTCTTGTGGAGTTTAATTCATTAATTCTAGACTTTTCATCATGTAGAAGTGGGAAAGAGCAAAGCCTCAGGATTGAGAAAACTTTTCTTCATGATTAAGAATTGAAATACAACGCTCTCCAAGCAGGCAGGACGGGTGTGAGTGCCATCTCTAAGCCCTGCGGGAAGAATGGGCAGTGCCAACAGAGGGCCGCACTTTTTTCAAGATTGATCTTGCCTTTCTGGCACCAGGTTCCTCCTTCAGGTTTGCCAAGAATGGTCAGCATGTCATGTGTTAATTGCTGGCAAGGGCTGCCCAGCGACTTTATAGCCCAGCTCACACTGGGCTCTTGATTAAGGACAGTGTGCAGCTCCCAGCTCCAGCAGGACTGCCTTCAACAACGTCACGAGACAGTACACCTTTAATATTATTTGCATGGTAGGTGGGAAACAAAAGTTATTTTTGGCTCTGTGCCTCTGACTATAGAGCTTACATTGAGTGGCTTTTAAGCAGCCACTTCTCCATCAAGCAGAGCAAATTAGAGGGACAGTGGATGGCTAATGGGATATTAGCATGCGCAAAGTCAAGTCATCTCTGTAAGTTTCAGGCATTAGCAGGGGGAAGAAGGTATGTACGCTACTGGATGACAATGCCTCATTATCTATTGCTCAGTAGGAGCAATTTGAGATGAGGTGTTGACAGATGGCCATCTCCCAACATAGTACTAGGCGATTTTGATAAGTGGAGATTAACAGGTTGTTTCAAAATAGTCAAGTCTCTAGTATTTCATGAATGAGAATTTGTGAAAAAATTCAGAGAATTTTTCAATATATCTTTCTAAAGAGATTGATGAATGGCACGCCAATGGTTGACCCAAAGAATGTCTGCTTTATAGTTATTTCTTAAAACAACAACTACTGAAAATAATAACAGAAAGTTTATGATAAAATCCCATGTCAAGATATATAGAGGCAAATTAAAGAGTAGTATTTTGCTTTGAATTTAACTTAGAGAAAAATTACCACATGCTTACAGAAAAGTCAAACACGTATCTCACAGTTAAAACTATTCCTAACTCAGACACAAAGGCCTGGAATGAAAATTTAGGAGGGACTAGGTCCCTCAGGATGTTCCGATTTTTTAAAGAAATTCATTAACGTTCATTTGAATATAAAATTTGTGTATATTTACAATGGAACATTTGAATGAAGTGAAAAGATGAGTAAAATATAATGGAAAATTAAACATCACCCAAATCAAACTATTCACAAGTGACTGCCCTTTGTGAATTCCCTTCAGATTTGAATTGTTTTTTACTTCAATCAGTTTATACTGAATTTATGTGATTCCATAACACTTTAAACAAAAATAATTCAAAATATTCATAGCACTGTCTTAGAATTTAGTATTGCATCTGGAGCTGTGAGGAAAGCCCCCTGTACGTTTCTGATCTTCACACTATACCAGAGTTTTCTTCTTAATATACAAATCTTAATGTGTATGTCTCCTCCTGAGACTCACCTGTAGTTCTCTGCATTGCCAATAACACACATCCAGATTTCTCCACGAGACATACAAGACCCTTGAAATGTGGCCCAGCCTGGCCTCTACCTCTTCCCTTCACTCAGGGCTCCCTGGAGTTGCTGCCTCTGAGCTTCCGCTGCCGTTGTCCCTTTTCCCTGCAATGCTCCTTCACTCTGAGTCCACTCATTTCCACTCGTGTTTCAGAACCCTGATCACATGTTGCCTTGGTGCAAGACCTCCTTAATTTTATAAGTCTTATCGATCAACTGTGTCACCCATGACTCTCACAGAAATATCAACTTCATAGACATTTTGATATCTAACAGTGACTGAAAATCACAAAATATTGGCAATTGTTTCTAAGAACTTATTATGACATTAAAAGATGAAAGGTAGTTTGCATAGAATAGGTAGTTGAAAGTATAACAGAGTACTACTGTTTCAGGATTTGGCAAACAATTTTTAGTGAGCTATTATTTGGGGCATTAAGGTATGCCGCGTACCTGGACTAATGTCATCACTAAGAGTAACTCAGGCATGTTAGAGAAAATATTTCGAAAAAAATCATCTTTTATGCATCCAAATGCAATATGGCTATCTCAATAGAAAAAAAAGCATTTAAATTTCTATCTCATACTATATACATAAATCTAAGTAGAATATAGATCTAAATGTGAAAAGCACAATTTTAAAACCTTTAGGAGAACATATTGAAGGATATTTTTGTAGTCAGGAAAAGATTTCTTAAACAAGTCCAAAAAGCATGGATGAAAAGGAAAATTATAATAAATTTGAGTACATTAAAATTATAATTTTCTGGGCTACCCGGTGTCCGAGTGGTTAAGTTTGCGTGCTTGGCTGCAGCGGCCCAGGGTTTCGCTGGTTCGGATCCTGGGCGCGGATATGGCACCGTTCGTCAGGCCACGTTGAGGTGGCGTCCCACGTGCCACAACCAGAAGGACCTGCAACTAAGATATACTACTATGTATGGGGGGCTTCGGGGAGATAAAGCAGAAAAAAAAAAAAAAGATTGGCAACAGTTGTTAGCTCAGGTGCCAATCTTTAAAAAAAAATTATAATTTTCTCTCTCTCAAACATATGTTTAAATGGGGACATACCCAGCAAAGCCTGGGAGGAGATGTGGTTAGACACGTAAGTCAAAATTTAGTATCTAGAGCAGACACGTGACTGCACACATTAGTAAGAAAAAAGCAGTTAATTCAAAAGTGCAACTGACAAAAAATACATGAACTCCGAATGAAAAGAAGAGGAAACATCTGTATGACTAATACACAGCAAGCACACACACATGTGCACACACACACGCTTAACCTCAATCAGAGAATTCAAATCACAGAAACACAGGCAAATATTGAAAACTCTAATAATACCACATGTGAGCAATGATGTAGGAAAATGAGAACTTAATTTTGCTGAAGAGTGGCGGGGAAAAGTTAACTAGAACAACTACATGAGAGAGAATTGAACAGGAAATGTCTCAGGTGAGATTTACATAACCATAGATTCAGAAATTTAAATCCCTATAATATACCCCAGAGAAATTTACACATGTGCACAGAGAGATATCTACCAGGATGTTAATAGAAACAATTTTTTATTTGCACCACTATATACACTATTTAGCAGTAACAGTTAATGAACTAAAGCCATTTGTGTTAATATCTCCAAAACATAATATTGAATGAAACAAATAAGTTGCAGAAGGAAATATCTAATATGATATCATTCATACAAAATTTAAAGTAGGCCAAACAATACCATATGTTATATTACCATAATACCATAATTGATGTTATTTGGAACATAGATAAATTCAATATGAAGACATGCTTGGGAATGGACCAAAAATAAATTTTCAGGGTTGTAGTTTCATCTGAGAGGGATTAGGGAACCATTAATGGAGATCTACACAATTTTATTAATGCTTTTTGTTAAGCTAGGCTACAGGTGCATGAGTGTTTGTTTTATTATTTTTATACCACTTCTTGTATGTCCGAAATATTGTACCGTAAAATTCAAGGCATGTGTATTTTGTTGAGATGACAATCAGTGAAGGTGTTTTTACTAACAATAGAACATAGTTTGGGAGAAATTTCACTGCATTTTTGTTACTTTTTAAATATCATTCTTATTTTTATGAATTCATTCAAATATGCTCAAAATATTTTCCTTTTATTTACTTTTCTAAAGGACACTTTGCAAAGCAATTTGCTGAAAGAATCAATTTAATTTATTTCTCTTTATGTTTCTTCAGTGATGACTTAGCCCCACATGAAGGACTTGAAGAGATTCAAGGAGAATGTCAGTCATAGACTGATTAGCATGAACTTCATTGAATGATGCATAAGCTTTGACAACCACGGTAGGAACTTATTCTTCCAAGAGAATCCAGAAGACAGGCACCTATAGATGTCATCTGCCACCTCCAATTTATTAGCTGACTTATAACCTGCTTTCATAGGCATTTGTTATATTCCTTAACCTTGACCTTCTCTTTTACAGCTTGATATTGTTATTATAATAAAACGCCCTTCCCCACTCTAAGTAAAGAAATCAATAAAAACATTTTTTTTAGTGTTGAACAGAAAACTTAAGAAGTGCTGAAAGCACTGGCACTTCAGGGAACAAGGGTCACACAGGGCCCACTGGTGTAAATATTTTCAATGCTATTGCTCATATACATTAATCGCTCCCCAATGTTTGAAAAGTACATGATCTTTTAGCAAAATAAATAGCATTTTTTTATAGTGCTTAGATCTGCCTGGATTGTCTCGAAAATCCGATTACAACATGATGGCATGGAATAACCATTTTAACTGAATATTGAGTAATACTATAGAAATATTTTAGGGACTGTACTACGCTCTGTTCCCATGGTTGGCAAAGTTTTTCATAAAGGGCCAAAATATAAACATTTTGGGGGACCAAGAGGTAAAATAGAGGACACAATATTGGTACTTATATAATTTTTTATAATATAACCATTTATAAATATAAAAACCACTCAGATTGTGGGCCATAAAAAATAGGTGATGGGCCAAATTTGGTATATTCAGAAGACATCTGATGTCTGGTGACATTTCAAGTTCATTTTTTAGTTTTTACTAAGAATAACCACCTACAGAGTAGTCTCAGGAAGACCACCCGTGCAGCTGTGTGTCGAGGGGACACATGTCTCTTGGCTTCTTCCCCAGTCCATCCTGGGGTCCTCCCCTGACCCTGACACAGCCTCAGTGCCTCCATCCACCCCTGATGTTTCCAGTGCAGTCTCCTTATGTTCATCCTAGTTTTTTTCTCAGCTTCAGGCAAAAGCCATGAAAGCAGTATGGAAGTGACTCATATTTTGGAAACACAGAAATTAAATAACACGTGACTAAATTTAGTATAGAAATGTTAAAAATGTGAAATGGTGAAATCAACTGTCAATTAGTGATGTTCAGCTGGGTGACAAGCACTCTGAGTGGCTTATTCTGATGAGCACTTAATTGAGCTGCACTAATGCTGCTCTATATTATATTATGACATGACGTAATAGAGTATAATATAATACTGCTGAAAAAATTACAATGTATAATGGTCTATTTCATAGAAAATAACCAAAATTATTGTGTTTATTGATTTCACATTAGAAATTAAAGCAGATTTCATGAGAATCTGTTTCCTCTGATACACTCACAAATGTTTAAAGGTTTCCAAATGACTTTTTGGGATATTATGTAATAGAAAGTTTTGTATCTAAATATACAGTTTCTCTATTCCTGCAGAACATGCCTTTTGGTCATTATGTCACTCCTCAGTCAATTGGAACAGTATTTAAGGGCGCAAGGCTATTCAGATGTACAAAGAAGTTGCACATTTCTCTCATTTGTGTGTTAAGAGTTCCTAGAATGTCAGACAAGCTCAATTAGATATTGCACAGAAAACATTTTAAAAATTATTCCACAGGAGAAAGAAGCAGGAAGATGAAAATAGGGATCTGTAGGTCTAAGAGAGTGAATGTGAGGGTATTCTTGAGAAAAATTCTTGGAAAAGGTATCTGGCTGGCTTGCTGGATAGATTTCACTACGTTTAAAGTCCTGAGTGTAACACTAAGTAATTTAGAAACAATAGGAGGGAGATACAAAACTGTATGAACAAACAATTCAAAGAATATGAAACCCTAATGACTGGTGTATTGGAAAAAATACTCAATTTTGCCAACAAAAATGAAAATACAAATTGAAGCAAAAATGAGATACCATTTTATACCTAGAGTATTGACAAATGTTGAAACAATTGATAGCATGTTGGGTTGGTAGAGATGTGAAGAAATGAATGCTTTCATTAATTTATGGATCTATAAACTACTAGACTTTTTGGAAAGTTAATCTGTTACGTTTTATTTTTAAAAATAGTTTTACTCTTTTTATCATATAGGATTCCTTTAGTATCAAGTGAGAAAAATTAATTCAAATTTGATGAACTCAACTCTTTTTTGAAGAAGAAGATTAGCCTTGAGCTAACTGCTGCCAATCCTCCTCTTTTTCGCTGAGGAAGACTGGCCCTCAGCTAACATCCATGCCCATCTTCCTCTACTTTATATGTGAGATGCCTACCACAGCATGGCTTGCCAAGCGGCACCATGTCGGCACCCAGGATCTGAACCGGTGAACCCCAGGCCTCCAAAGCAGAATGTGCACACTTAACTGCTGTGCAACTGGACCAGCCCCAAATCTGATGAACTCTTAAAGGAAATTTATTGGCTCATGAGATGACAAGTCAAGAATTCAGATTCAGCTTGACCTAGGAGCCAAACAACGCCAATAGTGATCAAATTATTTTTCTCTCTCTTATTTTTATCTCCATCTTCTATGTTGACTCAATTCCCAGAATGATGTAGCATCTCTTGAACTTACATTCCGGAGGCTTCATAATGTAAGAGAAAGAGTGCCAGCATCTGGATCCAAAAGTCTCAAAGGATATCATTACTCTATTGGTTCCCACGTCCATATTTTAACCACTGTCTGTGACTAAGATAATAATAAACTCTGCTCAGAAATTTCTGAATTTGGGACCTTTGAATCTGAGTAGAATCAACACCACCAGAACCACCTGAATTCTGCAACAAATGGTTCCTCAGAAAGAAACCAAGGTATGATAATCAAAAGGTTGAATGACAATTTTCTGGAAAAGGCATATCTCCATACTTTTCTTTTTTGTACACAACTACACTTTCAGACTACTTGCTGGTGTTTAAATACCAGTGTTTAAAAATAGAAGAACAATGATGTTTATTGTGATTTTGTTGTAAATACAAAAAAAGCAAACCAAAATCCCTCCAGACCATTGAGAAGAATATGGTTGACTACATGTTGGTACTTAAACACTAGGGAATATGATATGACCATTTAATAAAATATGAAAGTCTTTCCAGGAAATATTGTTAAGTGAGAAAAAGTAAAATACAGATCATTTGAAGACTTTTATCTATTTTTCCCCCAAAAAATGAAAATATAGAAAGCCTTTACAGGTATTAGTCTTTATACGTCTTCAAAAACAAAAGAAAAACTCTTGATTGATGCTTACCATGGGGAAGAGATGAGAAAAAAATATACCATAGATCCATTTTTTTATTTATTTAGGATTTATTTGACAGCAGTCACATTCTTTTTGAAGCTGGCTAAATCCCAAAGGGAAGCTTATGAATCTGAAATGTAAAGGGACAGTTTGTTTTAGGTACAGTTTGATCCAGATACAAATGCTAACAGGGCACAATTTACATCTCTCCCTGTAAACAAAGCAACAGAACGAATAGTGTATATATAGATAGATGGAGAGAGAGAGAGAGGGAGAGAGAGTGAGAGAGAGAGATTTATTACAGGAATTGACTTACATGATGACGAAGGCTGGGAAGTCCCACAGTCTGCCATCTGCAAGCTGGAGAGCAAGGAAAGCTGATAGTGTAATTTGTCCCAAGTCCAAAGGCTTGAGAACTAGCAGCAGTGGTATCTGAGGGCAGGAGAAGATGGATGCCCTGGTTCAAGCAGAGAGCAAATTCTCACTTCCTCTGCCCTTTTGTTCTACTTGAGTCTCAACAGATTAGATCAGGTCCACTCACCTTGGTAAGGGCGATCTTCTTTCCTCCATCTACTGATTAAAATGCTAATCTCTTCTGGAAACCCTCACAAGCACACTCAGAAATAATGTTTTACCAGGCATCTGGGCATCACTTAGCCCAGGCAGGGTGACACATAAAATTAACCGTCACGCTTCTGCTCTTTGACATACCATCATCTATACTGACTCCATCTTAAGTCGGATGTAGCAACTTCAGTATTCACATCACAGACATCTTACATCTTGTAAATAAAAGTGGGAGTCCATTATTTTCAGTTTAGATATCCCTGTATATTTAAAATTACTGAGCAAATATTATTTTAAATAACACGAATAATTTTTAAAGTATAAAATTAGTATATATCAAGATAAACTAATAAGCCCGGCAAGAATGCATACCAAATCTAGAATGTCTATTCAAAGAGAAGTAAGGCATAGAGTTAATATAAGTCCAAGTAGAGTTAAGTGGAGAAAGTCTGAATAATTGGTATTAGGAAGTTCTGGTAGTAGAATTTCATCCATGGGGCACTTAAGTCCTCTGGTGGAAAATACAGTCCATGAGGCCAGAGAGGGACACCTTCCAATGGCCTTCCCAGGTAGCCAGCAGATTTCCAGAGATGCTGTCTCCTGTTGCCTGTGGTTACTTCTGCCCTCATGTGGTTGCACATTTGAATCCCCTCTGCAAACTAATTAATGGTCGAAATCAAGTAAAAGTTAAGAAATACAGCTACAATTCGAATTGGAGAAAGGTTGTTTTAAATTTATAGAAACTGGAAATATTCATGGTTTTCTTGGAGCAGGCTTCCCATGGTGGGCGGCATCTTGCTAAAGTAAGGCAGTGGTTGGCGTTAAGAGGTTAAAAGGAGCATTTGAACAGAGTTGGTCTGACCTTTGCCTTTACACATACTAGTCATTGGGATTTGTTAGGCTTCAGTTTTCTCATCCAGACGGAGGATGTATTAGTTGTCAACTTATTGCCTTTCAGCTCTAAATCTTCACTTCTTTGCTCAGCTTCCTGATTCTGGAGCTGGCCCCTATAAACATTTCTCTTTTCCAGTTAAAACAATGCTGGGCTTTGCAGAGGCACTGGAGGGATGCTGCGAGACACAGCCGAGGAGGGCTCCTCCTGGTTCTGGTGTGCCTTCCTTACTCCCCCATCATAGGTGCTATGCAGCAGACCCAGTGTCACTCGCTCTCCATGTGGTTGCCAGTAATATAAGGAGTGGCTTTCTGTTTACTGGCTTCTGCTCCCCAGAAACCTGGTGGTCAGCTTCCTGGTCACCAATCCTTGCCTGCCTGCTGCCACCCAGCTCTGACCCTAGACCTTGGAGGGAAGTTCTTTGCTGTCAGTGGGGATACAGCCACACCCTCTTCAGTGAGGTCTGATTCTTAACCTTGGGGAGCACTTTCCACATCTGCTCTTTCAAAAGTAGTAGCTGCTCCCTGCCTTTGCTACTCCTATATTCTATAAAGTTTTCTCTTCCCTCTTGTAATAATTAACCATGTTTTTCTAATTAATAATTCTTTATATTCAGTTTTCCCTCTTTAAATTACTAATAAGCTTATGGTCTTCTGACTGGACCCTGACCAATACACTGGGATAATAAAAATATCTCTCTTTGAGAGGTTGTTGAGAAGTTTAAAGAAAACAATGTATGAAGTCCTCAGTAAATATTAGCTATAAATATTACTGAATGGTCATTATAATGATCTTTAGTAAATTCCAAAGAATGAAAATGTCTTTCAGATTTAATCAATTCATTTTATTTATAATTATCTTTTCTTCCTTTCTTAATTGTCTGAATTTAGTAGTGTGGCAAGATGATGTGTTTGAAATGTGTAGCTACCTAAACACCTATGCTGCTAACGGAACTGGGCAAGGCATACAACTTTGATGGCAAAATGACATAGACAACCAGTAATGAGCTGCTACTACACACCTACTAGAATGACCAAAATCCAGGACACTGACAACACCAAATGCTGGCAAAGATGTGGAGCAACAGGAACTCTCCTTCATTGCTGGTGGGAATGCAAAATGATACAGCCACTTTGGGAGACAAATTGATGAAATGTTACAAAGCTAAACATTCTCTTGCTGTATGTTCCAGCAATCATGCTCCTTGGTAGTTACCAAAGAAGTTGAAAATGTACATCTATACAAACACCTGCACACACGTGTTTATAGCAGCTTTATTCATAATTATCAAAACTTGGAAGCAGCCAAGATGTCCTTTAGCAAATGAATGAATAAACTGTGGTACATCCAGAAAATGGAATATTATTCAGCACTAAAAATGAGCTATCAAGCCATGACAAGGCATAGAGGAAACTTAAATGCACATTACTAAGTGAAAGAAGTCAATCTGAAAAGGCTGCATACTATATGATTCCAATTATATGACATTCTGGAAATGGGTAACACTGTGAAGACAGTAAAAAGAGCAGTGGTTGCCAGGGGCTAGGGCAGAGGGAAGGATGAAAGGGCAGAGCACAGAGGGTTTTCAGGTCAGTGAAAATAATCTGTATGATACAATAATGGTGGATACATGTCATTATACATTTGTCCAAAACCTGTAGAATTACAACACCGACAGTAAAATTTAAAATAAACTATGGACTTTGGGTGATTATGATGTATCGGTGTAGGTTCATCAATTGTAACAAGGGTACCACTCTGGTGGGGATGTTGATAATGGGGGAGGCTGTGCATGTGTAGGCGCAGGGGGTAGATGGGAAATCTCTGTACCTTTTGCTCAGCATTGGTGTGAACATAAAACTGCTCTAAAAAATGAAGTCTATTAAAAAATTGCATAGACATCATCTACATTTTCTTCATTTGTCCTAACTAGATTATTACTTAATAAATGGTTAACAAGGAAGGTTTTTTGATTTGTTTGTTTTAACAAACACCTTCAAAGTATCTAACATTTTACCATAAGAAAATGTTTCTTTTAAAAATAGACTTTATTTTTTAGCTAAATTCAACAAAAGTAAGAGATGTGGATGATGTTAAGAAATTCAGAAATTTTATTCTAGCTTTTTATAAATAGCTAAATGGAATTACCCAGCTATATTATAATTAATTTTCCATTTATTGTTTTGTATAAACCCAGTAGGAATTCATTTGTTCTAAACACAGAGCGCTAACTGTTGTTTCACTTATTTTCAGCAGAATGCCATACTTACAATGCTATTTTGGGGATGCATTTTTATTTCCCAAAGAGGTAATATATTTCATTCAATTTTCATGTTGTGTGCTTATACATATAATTAGAAGAAATTTAATCAGCTACAAATGTCACCACAAAGAAGCCTGAGAACTTGGCTCCTGGTAATTGGAATTGCTTTTCAACTGCAAATTGCTCACTTTGTGAAGGTTTCATTCACAGACCTTTCCTTAATACATTTCAAAACAACACTTGAAGTTCAATTTATTTTACTGATGCATACAATTTGTTTTTTGGATAGAAAAATAGGAAATTGGTGGAAAAGGATAGAAGTGATGCCTCCTGGGAGTCACCCAAGCATATCTCGAAACAAAAAGAAAACAC
Source organism: Equus przewalskii (assembly GCF_037783145.1). Lineage (NCBI taxonomy): Eukaryota > Metazoa > Chordata > Mammalia > Perissodactyla > Equidae > Equus > Equus przewalskii. The sequence goes on along the minus strand of NC_091857.1, from coordinate 1,869,250 downwards.
ACATGAGTAATCTAAATTTATTAGGAAGATTTGGGGCTGGGAGTGGGGGTGGAGAACCTATAATCAAGAGAGCCAAGATAAAACCTTTTCGTGTAACTCAGGTTCCCAGCAGAAAATAGATGACACACACAAAATTGTGTACTATTTTCAAGGAGGGCTTATAAAGAAATTATTTACTAAGATATGGGCAGGCTGCATGGAAACCACAAAGGGTAAGGCCACTCCCAATGGGCTGGTATCAGCAGATCCCTTACCATTTCTAAGCCAGGGGAGGAGGGTGTGGGCGGGACCCATTGCTGGAGCCTAGAATGAGAGAATAGTGTAGAAGGAGCTTCCTCAAGAGAAGCAATGACTTTTAGATGAGGGGCAGCTGCAGTACAGGTGAGCCTGTAGAGATGGGGGAATGAACTCCATGTCTTTATCCTCCCCTCACGCCTTGAGCACCTGTAGACTCTCCCATTGGCCTACATCAATAGGAAGCCAGCAGAATTTAAGGAGCCTATCAACACGCTCTGAGAAAGTCAGCCTCCTGGGGTGAAGAGTGGGGTGGAGAATGATCGGGAAGGGATTTTAAGGAACAAACAGGAGACATTCAGCAAACTTTTTAACAAATAAAATTTTTAACTATCTATGTGGACTCGTAAAAATCAGGAAATCAGAGTAGTATAGAATAAAGAGTAGATGAAAATACGCAAGGGCTTTTTAAAAAACATTTATTACCGCTTGAAACTTGATAGCCTACTTTAAAACCAAACAATGTGGATGCAGTGGTTAAGTTTGCACCTCCCACTTCTTTGGCCCAAGGGTCTCGGGTTGGGATCCCTGGTACGGACATGGCACCTTCTTGGCAAGCCACACTGTGGTATGTGTCCCACATATAAAGTAGAGGAAGATGGGCACAGATGTTAACTCAGGGCCAGTCTTCCTCAGCAAAGAGGAGGATTGACAGCAGATGTTGGCTCAGGGCTAATCTTCCTCAAAAAATAACCAAAGAACCAAACAATGTATATTATATATAGTAGATAAAATAAATAAAAAGCTAAAGAGAAGATATGATAGAGAACAAATTTGTTAAATATAGAAAAGAAAATTGACTGTAAACATTTCTCTATTTGGAAAATTAAGAGCTACTATAGACTTATATACACAGTATATCTAACTTAATTAATAGATATTCTTGAAATGTTTAATGTGATTCATTTTTTTAAATCTCCAAAAACATTTCAAATATAAAAAGGCACGTGGTACAGAAAAAAGCTCTCTTGATACAGAGAAAGCTTTTTTTAAAAAAAGAGATTTAAGATATGTTAATTGCTGTGTTTAGAATATGTCATTTTTAAGAATTTTGTAGTGTGCAGTGCACTTTTCATTCCATTCTTAATGCACACTTGAAGTTGAAAGAATTGGTCATGTTGTGCAAATGGCATCAGTGTTCATCATCTTCCTTGTTAAAAAAAAATGCCCTGTAACATTTACTTCAGTTAAATAAACTCTACCATTATCAACCGTACACTCTGAAAGGACGTGTAATCTCAAACTAATGCTGCTTTATTTCGGAATATTTTCTGTTTTGGATTTCTTATCATGATTTGGAATGCAGCTGTTTTTCCCTTCAAAAAAATGCTTAGATCGTACCAATGTTAACATATCTAAGTGAGAAGCAATAGCCAGAGGCAAACGCAGGGTCACTGGGATTAAAAAACCTTTCTGCAAGAAATCGTAAAGTGTAAAATGGATTTCCAGATAACTGAGAGTTAACAGTCTTCCTGTTTACTCACTGTGGGCAGGGGAGAGGGAAATCAAAGGAGAACCTCCAGAGGCACCATTGGGTTCCACAAAGCCGCCGACAGTCGCAGCTTTACACAAGGGATTCTGCAGGGTGAGTGTGTAGAAAGAGCTTTCTCAGCATGTTCTGGCATGATAAGGGTTTTAGGGCAGATGGATATAATGTGAATATAATTGAACTCTTTTCAGATAATGGTGTAACAATACTGTGTTCTCCAAGGACAGGCAGAACTGCAGCTCTGAGTACATTTCATCCATTTAGACTCATGTGTTCTATTCTATTCCAGGGGTTCATTAGGAAGAATTTTCATGCATACCGTTCCCAAGACCTCACTTCATTGTTCTAACGTCACCAGTGCTTTAAATAAAGAGCCACAGTGTTGAGTGGGAAAGGATCAGAGAGTCAAGGGAGTGGAAGGGATGGGAGCAAAATAAATGAAATAGAATTTTTCAGACGATATTCTTATGCATATCTTTATTAAAAATTTTTACAGTAATGTTTTAAAATATCAATATCTTTGAAGTCTCATAGGAGAGTTGAAAATAATGGGACTTTAAATATTGATGGGACCAAAAAAACCCCTAATTTTGCTTTGGTTCAGACTGATTTTTACTCTACTACATTTATCATGTTTATCAATCTCATTTGCTCTTACCTGGTTTGCCTTTTTTCCTTTTTTTGCAGAAAGAGAGATTTAGCCAATTTCCTTCTTCATGTTTCAAGTTATGTAAGCATTGAATAGTTGTCCTTATTTTTAAAAAATCCGTAATATCTATAAAACTAAGTTGTGTATATTCCTATTTTGCTTAATTGAAAACATAAGCAATAGAGCAAAAAGTATTTCAAATGGATTCAAAATTGAGAGAAATTTGTTCTTATTTGAAGTGGGGCTCTTAGATTGGGTGAAAAGAAACCTTGTTAGTTCCTTCACTAGCTATGAACAGAGATCAAGAATAAAGAGAGACGCTTCTTTAAGGGGAGAGAAAGAGCTCATCATTTACATTGTAAAGTAATAAACTAAATGCTAAATTAGCTTATCGTTCACATATGGGATGTGAGCACACCTGGGCGACGACTAGTTCATGTTTATCTTATCCCTCTTTACACATTTCATTCCTAAATTCCCCTCAAGAAACTTGGCGTATAACAAGAAGTCAATATGTATTTGGTAAATAGATAAATACAATTTTGGGTTCCTTTATTTTTGAAAAGAAAAAGTCCCAACCACTAGGGATAGGCCTGGTATAACAGAAAAAGAAATCATCTGAGGGATAAGAAGCATCAGCTCTGCCTCATCCATTTGACCATAAATAAACCACATATCGTAGATGAAACTCAGTTTTCTCATTAGAAAATTAAAGATTAGACTAATTATTAACATTTCCCTCTAGGTCTAACATTCAATAATTTTCATTGTAAACAAAAAACTGCTATATTCCTCTACAGAGATAAACAGCCTCAGAAGGAGCAGCGCAGTGCTCAGCATTGCTTGTAGTGGCAGACTCACAGATCCAAGGTGTACTCAGGCCTCCTAGGCTGCACAGCAGAAGAGTGAGCACCAAGCACAGTGAGCTCTTGTGAGGCACACACACATACACACCCAATTTCTTTGGCTTCTTGCCTCTGCAATCTTCCAGCTTTCTAAGTAGAGGCATTGAATGACCACGCATAAATAATCTATTTTTACAGCATCCCAGATTGGCTCAAAGAAAGGACAATAGACAGGTGCCTACTTCTCTCTTCTTCTGAAATTATTTTCTGGTTTGTTTTATGATAGACAAAAATATTTTGAAATGATTAAAAATATTAGAAAATTAGAGAGCAATCAACCAGAAATTTTGAGAAATGTTTAAACAACTGAAAACAGATGTGATTGAGTTGCAGTAGGAAAAGACAATCTAAAACACACAATAAAGAGGACTTTATGAAAGGGAGAGTGACTTTGAATGCTTCCTGCTCAGAAGCAATGCTATGAGGGGATTGTTTCAGAAACTAAATGTAGAATAGTCAGCCTAGTAAGTCTTTTTCCTTTGTTTTCTTCTCTTAAATCAGTTTGTGCCCGGTACTGGGTGTTGTTTTCAGCCTGAGGCTTTGAGTGGGAAGACGTGGGATGGAGAAGGAAAGGAGTGGCCCCCAGCCCTTCTTGGAGGTGACCTGTAGGAGGAATGAACTTCTCCAATATCTAGAACGTAATGCAGTGGCAAACTTCTCTTGCGTCCACCTTCCCCGACAATTATGCGAGGAATGTATGGCAAACACAAATATCAACTCAAACATTTGAAGAAAACCAACACAATGAATAAGAGGTATAAAAACACAGCAAGCAGAATATTAAACATCCAAGTTTTCAGCTACCATAACACAGAAAAGAGAAGATTTTGAAAGAAATATAATACATGTACACAAAGAGATAAAAGAAGATAATGCATTAATGAAATAAAGAGGGAGAAACAAGTGCAAACATAACAAAATTCTCAATTAATGCTAATGGTATAAATTTATCTAAAAACACACTTTGTGATTGGACAAAAATCTTGCTATATATTGATAGCCCTACCTAAAACAAAATGATAAAGTTAAAAATAAAGAGTTAAAATGATATAGGGAGAGAGGGAGATTCTAATAAAAAGTACATCAGTATAGAAATTTTATCATCACATATTAGAGATTTCAGCCCAGAAGTCCTTAATAGGAGAACAACGTATATTTCATTTTGGTAAGAATAAAAATTCACAAAAATACCTATTATTCATAAATCTACATGGGTATCCAATAGTAAATTTAAACATATACAGAAAAAAAGCTGATAGAACTTCAAGAAGTGATGAGATATTTCATAACCACAGGTTGAGAGCTGAACACTTTTTTAAAATGAAATCTGTAACTAAAACAAACAAAACATAACAGACTTGAACATTACAATTGACATATGTGATCTTTACAGCCAATAGCTAGGAAATACACTTTATTTTTTAAAACACATGAAACATTTGAAATCTTGTACAGTATGTGTGGCCAAAAGGAAAAATTAACAAATTAGAAAATATCCGTAATTTTACAGGCTATGTTCTCTGATGACAATGTAGTATATTCAGGAAAATTAACAACAGAAGCAGAGCCATTAGACTTTTCAATGTTAAAACTTCAGGCAGGAAGATAATGGAGTAATATTTTAAAAATTGTGATGATGAAGAAACCTTCACACCTCAATATTTATATTCTTCATTTAAATGTGAAGGTAACGTAAGTAAAATTCTCAGTCTTGCAAGGTCTCAGGAGTTTTACCACATAAATATCCTGTTGGACATCACTGTTACAGGAAGTTTATCAGTTAAAAGGAAAGAAGATCAGAAAAATGCTAAAACATGAGGAAAGTAAATTACTTTAAAAAATTTTTCTATATACCCACATGCACTGCACAAATTTTTTTACGTATTTTCTTTTTCATAACAATTAAAATTCTAACAAAATATCACCAAGAAGATAGAGTAAGCAGAGCAGGGAAAGGAGATGAGAGGAGGTACTTGAAAAGTTAAGAAATGTGTAAGGAGGTAAGCACAAGTGTGGCTTTTAATAGGTTCACTCATAAACTTAATAACTGCTTTTGTGTGTACCTACCGTATGTATTCCAGGCACTAATTGAAGAGCTGGCACTAGTCAAGAGGTGATCAATGTAATGAAGAAAAATTGAGGATAGGAGAGGTCATTGGCAGGGTGCCACTGGCTAAATGAGAACTAAAGAAAATCAGTGAGTGAATTGATCATGCCGGCAGTGAGAAAAGAGAGCCTCAGGCAGAGGCCGCAGCAGATACCAGGCACTGACTGGTTGGCACGTTTGGCTTGAAGAGCAGCAGGGAGGCCACTGGGCGGAGGCGGAGGGAACTGACGAGACATGAGGGAATGAGTTTAAGGAAACAGATGATGATATAGAGCCTAACAGGCCATTGTGAATATTTTGTGTTTTTTCTGAATGATTTGGAAAACCGCTGGAAGGTTTAGAGCAGATGAGTGACATAACTGATTTTAAAAAGAATCACTTGATTCAGGATTTCTGATCCCGACAAGATAGTATAGACTACTTTTTTCCTGCTTCTCCCCCATGCACAATTATAAACCTGGGAAATTGTGCAAGAGACAACCAAATAAAAACTCTGAAAGTTTTTAAGAAGAAGGTGAGCTGATTTAGGACCTCAAGACTGGAGGACCCACACAGCAGCCCGGGTCATGCTTCCCCACACCGAACAGAACAAGGTGAGCCAGAGCCTGCGTTTCCTGATCTCTCACCTGGCAAGAGAAGTCAGCCTAGGTAGGCTCACTCCTTTGAGCAGAGAATAGGAGCGTCTCTAACAAAATCACTGCAAAGAGAATCCGTTGGGTGAACACTCTGCTTCTGCACCAGGCCTGAGACTTCCCTTTCCCATGGAGGCGAGTGCCGCAGCGACAGGCAGAGCCTGAGGTGACACCGGCTGCTGCAGTGGCCTGGTCTGGGAAACCTCATTGTTCCCATGCACTGGGTACTCCCCTCGTCTGCCCAGAGTCAGCACGGCAGACAGGCAGAGCAGGTGAAAGAACAACATCACAGCTAGCGGCCTGACTCAGAAAGCCATCTTTCTCCATAGGCCTGAGACACTCCTGTGCTACCTAGAGACACAGAAGTGCGCAGGTAAAACAATCAAAAGTGACCGGGTCCCAGCCAGTAGCCCTGTTCAAGAAGTCTCTTTGTCGTGGACACTCTCCTCCCCCAACAAGAGACACCAGGCCTGTGGTGGAATCAGCAAAAGGAAACCGGTCACAGCAGCCTGGCCAGTCCAAAAGCTTCATTGTCCCCACTGGTCTGTGACTCTCAAGAGACGCTGGGGCAGCCTAGACAGCACTGGTGGGGGTCCCACCACAAACCCCCCAGAGACATGTGGCATCCTGCCTGGGGAAGCACTTCTGCCACTCAAGGAGCACCAGCAGGAACCAGTGGGAGCCCCAGGTGGCACCAGATCCACTAAGTGGCCTGAAATAATGCTGCAAAGTGCTGAAAGCTAAGCTGCCACAGGAACCACAGCTCACAAAAGTCGGCTGAGATCAAAGTGCCATCATTTAACAAGGGCTGCCTCCTAAAATAAAATATTTAAATGAGACCCGGAGTCTCCTAACGCAACAAACAAAATATCCAGGACATAATTTTAAAAATTCGCAAATCATACCAGGAATCAAGAAAATCACAACTTGAATGAAAAAAGATAATCAACTGAAGTCAACATGGAGATAAACCTGACATTGGAAATATCTGACGAAGATTTTAAAGCAGGCTTCAAAAAAGTGCTTCAACAATTGATTAAAAATTCTCTCGAAACAAATGAAAACATAGAAGATATCAGAAAATACATAGAAGTTATAAAAAAGAACCAAATAGAAATTATAAAACTGAAGTTCACTAGATGGCTCTGGGGAACAGTGGAGATGACAGAGAATAGAATCAGTGAAGTTGAAAACACAGCAACAGAGTTCATCTATTGCTCACAGCAGAGAGAAGATAGTCCAAAAAAAGCAAATGGAGTCTCAGGGACTGTGAAACAATAATGAAAGAGTCAACATTCGTGTCATCAGAATCCAGACTTAGAAGAGAAAGAAAGTGGGGCTGAAAGAGTATTTTAAACAAATGGCTGAAATCTTCCCATAAAACAAAGCCCAACAATTCTAAAAGATTAAAATTATACAGGGTGTGTTCTCTGACAGAAATGGAGTCAAAGGAGAAATCAATATCAGAAAGACAAGAGGAAAATCTCTAAGCATATGAAAATTAAACAACACACTTCTAAATAATCCATGGGTCAAATAGGAAGTTTCAAAGTATTAAAAAATACCTAGTACCGAATGAAAATAAAAATGTAACATATCAAAGTATGCGAGATGCAGCTAAAGCACTGCTTAGAGGAAAATTTACAGCACTAAATGCTTACATTAAAAATAAGGAAAAGGGGGTCAGCCTGGCGGCACAGCAATTAAGATCACATGCACCACTTCAGCAGCCTGGGGTTCGCAGGTTTGGATCCCAGGAGCAGACCTACATACCAATTATCAAGCCATGCTGTGGCAGGCCTCCCACACATAGAATAGAGGAAGATGGGTACAGATGTTAGCTCAGGACCAATCTTCCTCAGCCAAAAAAAGAGGAGGATTAGCAGCAGATGTTAGCTCAGAGCTAATATTCCTCAAAAAAAAGAAAAATAATGAAATGTCTCAAATAAGTAACCTAAGTCCTTACCACAAGAAAATAGAAGAAGGGGAAAATAAATCCAAAGAAGCACAAGGAAGGAAATAATAAAGTTAAGAGTAGAAATCAGAGATTTACAAATAAGAAACAAGAGAGAAGATCAGTGAAACAAAAATAAGTTCTTCAAAAATAAATAATAACATTGATATGCTTCTAGCAAGACTGATAAAAGTAAAAACACAAAAACCAAAATCACCAATGTCAGGAATGAAATAGGGTATATCACTGCAAAATATAATAAGAACTACTACACGCAACTTTATACTCGTACATCTGACAATGTCCTCAGAACCCACAAACTATCAAATTCAACCAAGAGGAAACTGACAGTCTGAAGTGCCCTAGAACCATCAAAGAACTTGAATTTGTAATAAGAAATAAATTTAAAATACTCTTGAAAAAGAAATCATTAGGTCCAGATGGTTTCACTGGAAAATTCTATCAAACATTTAAAGAATTATTACCAATTTTACACAATTTCTTCCAGGAAGATAGAAGAGGATGAATTACTTCTCAACTCACTTTATGAGGCCATTATTATCCTGATACCAAAACTAGAAAAAAGATAGTAAAAAAAAAGAAAAATACAGACCAATATCTCTGATAATTTAGACACAGTAATACTCAACAAAATAGTAGCAAATCAAATACAGCAATGTATAAAAATAATTATGTACCAAACTAAGTGAGATTTATTCCAGGGATGCAAGTCTGGTTCAACATTCAAAAAAATCAATCTATGTAAACCATGATATCAACAAGCGAAGGAAGAAATATCATATGATAATATCAGTGGATACAGAGAAAACACAGGAAACCCTCCAATACTCATGATATAAAAAAAAAAGAACAACTCTCAGTGAGGTAGGAATAGAGAAGAATTACTTAAACTTGATGAAGAGTATCCACAAAAATCTACAGTTAACATTATACTTAATAATAAAAGACAATGTTTTCCCCCTAATACTAGGAGCAAGGCAAGGATGTCTGCTCTTATCAAGCTGTTTCTAAAATTTGTATGGAAAAGCACAAGCCCCAGAAGAGCTACAGCAATATTGACTAAGAAGAATATACTAGAGAGAATATTCTTCTTGACATGAAGGCTCATTCCATAGCTACAGTAATCAAAACGGTGTGGTGTTGTTGGAGAGGCGGAAACACACATTGACAAAACAGAGGCAGAATTCAGAAATAGACCCGTGATAATATCTTCAACTGAGGTTTTTATAAAAATGCTAAGGCAATTCAATGGAGGAAGGATAGCCTTTTCAACAACTAATGCTGAGTTAACTGTACATCCAGAGGCAAAAAATAAAGAACCTCAACCTAAACTTCACACTTTACATAAAAATTAACTAAGAATAGGTCATAGACTTAAATGTAAAAGTAAAACTATAGAAATTTTAGAAAACATTTGGAGAAAATCTTCAGAATCTAGGTCTAGGCAAAGAGTTCTTAGATGTGACACCAAAGGCACAATCTATCAATGGGAAAAACTGGTAAACTGAACATTTTTAAAATTGAACACTTTGTTTGTGAAAGCCCATATGAAGAGGATGAAAAGATAAGCTACAAACTGGGAGAAAATTTGCAAACTACATATCCAACAAAGGACTAGAATCTAGCATATGTAAATAACTCTCAAAATTCAACAGTAAAAGTCCAAACAATTCAATTAAAAAATGGGCAAAACGGGGCCGGCCCGGTGGCGCTATGGTTAAGGCACGTTCCGCTTCTTAGTGGCCCGGGGTTCACCGGTTCCAATCCCTGGTGCGGACATGGCACTGCTTGGCACGCCATGCTGTGGTAGGCATCCCACATATAAAGAAGAGGAAGATGGGCATGGATGTTAGCTCAGGGCCAAACTTCCTCAGCAAAAAGAGGAGGATTGGCAGCAGTTAGCTCAGGGCTAATCTCCCTCAAAGAAAACAAAAGAAAGAAAGAAAATGAGCAAAAGACATAACAGATCCTTCACTGAAGATGACGTAAGATGGCACAGAAACACATGAAAAGATGCTTGACACCGTTAGCCATTAAGGAAATGCAATTTAAAACCCTAAGGAGATATTGCTATATACCTATCAGAACAGTGAAAATAAAAAATATTGTGACAACGCCAAATGCTGGTGAGAAGGTGGAGAAACTGGGTCACTTACATATTGCTGGTGGGAATGTAAAATGGTAAAGTCATTCTGAAAAACAGTTTGGCAATGTATAATAAAATAAACAAGCAACAATCTTATGACCTAGCAATTGCAATCTTGTGTATTTATCCCAAAGAAATAAAAATTGGGGGCAAGATAATTGTTAATGAGGTGGGAAAAGGCATAGAAATGTAGGCTTTGGTGGATGGAGTATCAGAGATGGAGTTTAAGTTAAACGTGAAATACCTATTTTATATCCCAATGGAAATGTTACCTCGGCAGTTGGAGAGATGAGTGTAGCGTTCAGGGTAGTGGTCCAGGTTGGAAATACATGTTTGTGAGGTTTTTTCAGTATTTATCCAAAAGATTATACTGATAGCAAGAACACTGAAAAAACAGATTAATTAAAACTGGAGTATTGGTGAAGGAACAAAAGAAATAAACCATTGAAGAGAACGGTGAATAGACCCCCTAGTGTGTTTCAGGTTGGCGTGTGATAGAGGCCGACCGTAAACCCACGAATAAAGAAGACGAATTAGGACGTGAAGTGGGTAAAACCAGCTCATGTTACGAAAAACATGAACCTGCTCCTTATAGTTTACCTAAATAAAGATGATTAAAAATACAAACATGAAATAACCTATATGGAATAGTACAAAAAAGAAGGTATGTAGAAAAGTATTTTTCTCACTGCTTCAAGGGGTTGGGAGAATGCAACATAAACAAAAACACGATTATAGAACATATAACTTTAAAAAGTGATAGTTTTGACAAAATTAAAATTGAGTATTTTTTTAAGGTTCATTGAAGGATGCCAACAAAAAACTAAGTAGCAAGTGACAGATTAAAAATATATTTACAATATTTAAGACTTATAAAGGAATATTATGTAGGCTACGTAATAAATTGCTGCTTAGCAAACCAATAAATGATTGTAAACTCAATTAAACAATCATAAAGTCTTTAGATAGTGCCATAGGAAAAATACAAATGGCTAACTAATGAATAAAAATATGCTCACATTCACTGGTAATCACAGAAAAGCAGATTAAAAACAATGAGCTATATCTTCCACCTACCAACTAAGCAAAAATTTAAAACATCAGATTGAAAGTTATGTTAACGAGGATATGGGAAAATGAGAATCTTTGAGAATTGCTGCTGCCATGTAAATGATTATAGCTTTCTGGAGAGTAATTTGGCAGTGCTTAGCAAAATTAATTAGGTGCGTTTACTGTGACACAGCAATTCTGTGCCTGCGGATCTATCCCTGAGGACCTCAGATGCAGGCTCACAAGGGGATGTGCACAAGGCTATCCATCACTGTGCTGGTGAATGCATAGCACCAGGGGCAGCCTAAGGGGCTGATGGGGAACTAAAGTATGGTGACTGCTTAGCCTCGTATGCTGTGCAGCAGTTAGAAGCAGTCGACAAGATGTACATGGAGCAACAATGCTAGATTTTAAAAATTCATGAATAATAAAGCAGTAGGAAACACGTATTCTGTAATATACTATTTTTGTATAAATTAAAGCACCTACATATAAAAGCAACAGCATAGTTTTTCATAGATATTTATAAATCCAAATATTAAATCCACATATTAAAATACATGTTTTTTTGGTGGGGAGACTGTAGTTAGAGCCAAAGTGAGAATGATAATGGAGGATAATGGAAAAATAATACTGAAATAAAGTGAAAGAAGAAAAGGGCCTTACGTGGATCTGTGATGTACCGTGGACGAAGGAACCAGACTAACTCAGGTCTGAATCTGAGATCTCTCCAAAATAAAGTAATAATAAATATTAACTGAATGATACACAATTATTCATCTATCAGAATGGCAAGAGTTAAGGAAAAAGGTAGATAATATCTAGGACTCCACAGGGTGTGAAGAAATTGTTGCTTTCATGCAGTGATGTTTGGAATGGACATCAACGTAGCCTTTGTGAAGAGGGGGCTTTCATTATCTTCAAACATTTGAAATATATGTTCTGGAGAATTGTCTTCTACCCCAGCAAAGGCTGAGTAATGAACCATTCAACTCCTGTAGGTACTTATCCTTAACACAGGCATTAGACAAGTGTATTTATCACAGCTTGTTTGCAAAGGAGAAAAATGAGTATGACCAAGTGTTCACAAGTTTGTATGTTGCTAAATAAATTGTATATATATATACTATATAAGAATATGTAACAATAAAAAAACAAAGTTGATTCATTAGCAGTGATATATCAATTAACAATATGTTAATTGCAAAAGAACCCAGTCACCAAAGCATCCACACAATATGACACCAATTATGTTAAAACAACTGTTGGAAGACGAACCTATTTTTGTATACACATATGGAAATGCCTAGCAGCAGTATGAATGAATATTCATCAATGACATCAGCAGCTATGTATAAAAGGTCAAAAAGACCTAACTATAAATTTCCAGTGTGTCTTATTGTAACTTGCATGCATGTATTCTTGTATATTTTTGTGTAACTAAACAAAAAGAAAACCTACCTATCTATCTATTCATCTATCTATCTTCCTACTTATCTTCTTCAGATAATACCAATATGATGTCCTAAATTTTGTTTTTAGTATTTGTGAAAAGAGGTTCTTCAATTAAATAAGTTTGAAAATCAGCCCAAGGTAATTTTTACTTTTAGAAATTCAAACTACACATTAGCACATTAGAATTGGGGGATATTCTGCAGCCAAACAATTTTTTGAACTTTGTCTTGTCAGTGTTCCCTAAACGATCAACCTTTTCTCGCCTAAAGAACATCTAGTTACCATCTTTTGTGTAGACAACAAATATTCTAAAACAACAGACTGGAGGGAAGCAAAAAACATTCTAATTCTTAAATTATTGCTATGATTCTGTATAAAACTTTTGTCTGAGCTCCCTGCCAGCTGGGAGAAAGGCAGCTGTGCTACATTAGATGCTTCTTGTTTCTTCTAGAGAGGGGATGAGTTCTGGGTAAACAAAGTTTATCTTAGCCCAAAGTTCTAAAAGAAATGTCAGATTTGGCAAATTATGTAGATGTGACTGAATCATGTAGTTGAGAACATCTTCAACATCATGACATTTGTTCAGATTTGAATGTACAGTTAGATTATAGCTTAGTGAAATGTTTTACCTACACAAAAAAAGACTGATGATCATTTTTTAGCTTGAAGGGGTCAAATTATGAATAAATAAAACTTAAAATACCTAGAGGAATGGATAAACATCATGCTTCTTATATTTTATCCACCCTAACACATGAGGATGGTGTTCTGATTCACCATTCACTTATTCATTAATCCCAAAGGAGCATCTTTTCATCGAGCAATCTGGGTCAGTCACTGTGTGAAGAGCAGCTGGATCCTATGTCTGATGTTGAGCTGCACCTAGTTTGTGGCTCTCTCTGGATGTGAGTACTAGTTGCCAGAAATAAGCCAGAGACATCAGAAGGCCAAAAAGAAAACAAAACAGTCTCACTCTCATAATTAGTAAATTTTGAAAGCTTATTTTTTAAAGCTGCTATTGAGTACATGATGTAATAACTTAAAAGATCAAATTCTATCTTCAAAGACCAAAAAGAGAAGGAAGGAATGATATTTAAGGCCAAAGTAATGATTTCTATTGCTGAAAATATTCCTTCCTAATATCCTTACCCCTTAACATGTAGAATTTGGCAAAGCCATTTGGTTTATTGATTGTAATAGTATTAACATTCATAAGCATTAATATTATGACATTCTTTCTATGGTCCAGACACTGGACTAATCCCTTTATGTGCACATTCACTCCACTCTGAGCAAGGTGCTATTTTTACCTCTACTTTACAGTGAAGAAAAATGATACACAGAGAGATCCAGTAGTTACCAAGTTACAGCAACAATGAATTAATGTTGGCAAATTGACTGCAAAGCTCACACACCTCAACATTTGCGCTTATATCAGTCTTTTCCAATAATAATAACATGATAACACAACACTATGATGCCACTATTAGAAATAGCATCCACAAAGGCATCATTGTACAAAGCACTGTCCACTCATTTCCATTTGTGATCACTGAGGTCATATGTGGTGAGACTGAGTGTGGGAGGAAAGGATAGGAGTGGAAGATGTCGTTCCTCTTGGGGCAATCTTGATGTCACCTAAATGTTGCTTGGCCCTTTGGAGTCCTGTAGCTGAACTTTCTCCTGGCTTTGAGGGAATGAAGCCTTACTCTTGCTCTCTCCACCTGGAGTCAGCTTTTCTTTTTCTTCTTGTCATTCCAAAGATAGTTATATATTCTGTAAGGCCATGCCCAATTTAAGCTCTAATTTTATACCTCGCAGGTCACAGTGTCTCAAATGTCGTATTCACTTTTTCCCTGTAACTGGTAATTTTCCCATAGACTCCTGGAGATTGACTCTATCCCTTCATCTGGGATTGCCCCAGGAAATGATAAACTATTTTTCCCCTTAACCACTAAGGCAACGGGAAAATATTTGTCGGCTCCTTTCTTTGAAAGTATCTAAGGAAATGCAAACGAGAATTAAAAACATCCTCACCACCACCAAAACCACCTTAGGCTGTAAGAATTGCAAAGGTTTATTTATGTTGTGTTTTATTTTTTTCTTGGTGAATAGTTGTTAGCCACAAAAAACTACGTGTATCTTGTGTTTCATTTTCAAATATCCGTCTGGTTCAGTTGTTTCATGTAGTTATTTTCCCTCTTGTGGCGTTTGCTTTATAACAATGCATGGATAATTGCATCCATGACGACTCCTGCAGTGCTGTAATAACTATATAAACCAAAAGATGGTTTTTCAATGGAATAAAGCAATCCTAAGGATCACATAGGAGCCCTGTAATCAATATTCTACAACTTTTGAATGGGGCATAGAAGTGATAGAAAAACCCTTGTCAAAAACCAGACACATGAAAGGCCTTTTTGTTCTCTCTATGGTAGAAAGATTTTCTAGAGTTATATAGAGGTAAAAAATATTGTCCAAATTCTCTAGGCTATGTTATGATCTCTTGGTATTTTATGTGCAGAACGAGGCTTGGCAAATAGCAGAAGGCCTTATCAATGTTCCTACGTTGAATCGCAACTTTATGCAGTTAGTATCTAACTCTATGACTAGAAGTAAACAAAATAAAATGTGTACATTATTTTTACTTTTTATTTATTTTGCAAAATATTTCTTAAGGTTTCTACCATAAGCGTATTATTTTTCTTTAAGAAATAAAAGTTATTTTAAAAGCAAAATGAATAAAATAAAACTTCTTCCCACTCTTTTCTGCTTCCTGAACTCTTATTCCTCTTTCAAGACTGGATTCGAATGCTGTCATCCCTGAGAGGTATTGTTTCCCTGACTCTTTACCCTCTTTTTTGATTACATTGGGTATTTCTTGCTCTGTAATCTCATAGGTTTTTGCCAAGTTAATGTGATAAACAAACTTAACATATTTTATCCTAGCTCTTGGTTTTGATTCCTGCCCCTCTGTCCTGCAAACCCCGTTAATTCATGGACCGTGTTTTATTTGTGATTATTTTCTCTATCCTTACTTGTATGGCACTTTGCAGGTAGTGAGTGTTAGAACAAGGCTACTGTCAGAATAAAGCAGATCACCAGCTGAATAATGGCACAGCTGATGTTAATATTCAAGTCCATGTTCTGCAACCTTAAAATAATTCAGATTACTTTTCATTATGTGAAAAGCCACCAGTGGCAGGTCACATAATTATGATCACATTATATGATCATGTAACTTCCACATAAATGTTTTTCCAGTGTTGTAAGACTTTCGTGTTGACTCCAGACTTTGAAAGAAAGTTTGGTTTCTTAAAATGACAAAAATATCGCCAAACGTTTTGCAAAACCTAAATTTTAAATGTCATTTCCTTGAGTATTTCCCATACTTAGATTTCTCCAATCTCAACCAAGGCATGTCAACCTTTAATAAGGATTTCTCTGATAAAAGCGTTGCAGTGACCTGCCACTTCCTCACGTTATAAGGCACATTTGAAAGTATTTTATCTCTATTGGACCACTAAATGACTGTTCATAGCAAGGCCATATAAAGCTAATATCCGTTAGTTCAAAACAGTGTGCAATTACAGGCAACTACTTTTTCTCAAGAGGCCAAATAGGCTTTTCCCGTTAAAACTTTTATTTAAGTTATTGCATGGGTAATATATCATTGTACATGGAAATAGAGTCCCAAGAGAATCCTGGATTACTAAATTTCTCAGTCAACTTTCTGTGTTACAAAGCAGTTGTAAGCTAATGTGTGGGGTGATAATAAATATTGCTTGACTATTCATGAGCAGAAATAAGAAAAAGTAAAATGTTCTGCATCTCAGTGAAATCCTGCAATGGCATTGACCCATGCCACAAAAACCTTTCTTTTTCTTTTAAATCTGAGTGTGGGATACAGAGCTCACAATGCTAAAATCTAAATTAATGAGGAGCTATTCTATTAACAAAGCACATTTGAAAGTGAGCCAAAAAACTTATTCTGTCAGCAGGAGATAATGAATACTAGTTGGATCATTTCATCTCAAAATAAACTGTTAGGACAACACTTTGGTCCCCAGTACTTGGTTTCTCTGAAGCAGGCAGACTGTGCCTTGCCTTCCACTTAGACCTAATATTATTCGTACTATGGAGGGAGCTATATGATCCTTCAGGGGGACCCAAGAACCAGGGGTGAGGAAGGGACAGATCACACTATCCACACAGGTTTCTTGCACTGTCAGCAGCGTTACTAGGCTAAGAAAGGATAAATGGGCTTTCACTCAATGAAATTTTTAAAAAATGACACTGAGCCATCCTTCAGTTTGATCCCAGGAGTTTTTTCTTGTTTTCTCAGATTGGGCTTCATAGCCAAGTGGTTTAGATGATCTCCACAAATTCTTTTAATAAGAATTTTACTAATTTTTCAGCTCCATAATTATGAAATATCTTCTCAACCATTTTCAAGAGAAGCTAGAATCTTCACTGAAGGTGCAATTAATTTCCTGATGGGAAAATTTATGTTTAATCAGTTCTTCTCCTGGGGACCAGTAGGTGACTGAGAAGATGCAGAGCCCTTTGTTAAATGGGTGGATGGATGGGTGGATGGATGGATGGGTGACTCAGGCAGCTCCACATTCAGGTAGACTAATAATGCACTGGTTCAGTCTGAGGGTCTGTGAAGTCTCCACCTGATACCTACTCTGGGAATCAAATTCCTGTAGACAACTGAGGAAGTCAGTTTGTTTCTCTTATCAGCTACGACACCTCCAAGAGCAGGAAGGTCAAGATCTTCTGATTCCCAGCATTACATAGTTAATTAGATGCTCCCTGTCTCCTCCCAATTTCCCAGTAAACATGTAAAGAAGAAGTTAGTGGGGTACCTTTCTGGAGTGCAAACTACATTGTGCCCAGATCTATTAGGCCCACTGCACTGGCTAGTGGGATAATGAGGACTCAGGAGATTCTACCTCAGAGTTTCCTCAATAAACCTGCTGCATACTTGTGTGTATGCACATTATCCCCGCTATGAGGCTAATCTGTTAATAAATATAGGGAGAGATGCTCATGTTTACCAGTAATCCGAAAAAAGGCAACAATGATAAATTTGAAAGCAAATAACGAAAAATTGAGGCAACAGTGAGAAAACTGGAAAATAACAAGACCTGGACAGGATATGAGAAAATATGAACACTCAGGTACTTCATGGGGAGTGCAGACTGTTACTCTCAATCTTGCAATATGCTTTGAACTTTAGTTGGTATATAGCCCACAAGGCAGATGTTCCTATTCTTGGCGTACAACCCAAAGGAACCCTCACACTGGTCAGAAGAAACCCTAAATGAGGATGGTTTTCACAGCATTTTCATGGGATAAAAAAAATTGGAAAGTAACTAGTGCCCTTCTCTAGGGGAATGAATAAATACTGTTTTGTATAAGCATAATACTGAATGGATAAAATGAATGAATTCAGCCTATATGTAAAATACTGATAGATATTCAAAATATCAGAATTATGGTGAATGCAAAAAGAAGAAGCAAAATCAAATTTATGGCACAATGTTATTTAATTAAATAAAAAAGATACATATTTTAATTGGTGCTTTACAATAGAGGATGCATAATTTTCAAATGAAATGATACACAATTTCATTAACAATCAGGGAAAGGCAAATTAGAAACATACATGTTCCAATGCCACATTCCACAGATGGCTAAAATCAGAAAAGACAGAAAATATTAATTGTTACCAACAACATGGTACAACTGCACTTCTAAACTGTCCTGAGAGTGTGAATTGTGTAACACTTTTAGAGAATTGTTTAACAGTATCTAATATGCTGAACACGTGTGCTCCATGACCAGCAATTCCTATTCTAGATATATACCTAATATAAACACACACATGTGTTCACCAGAAGGCATGTACAAGAATGTTCCTAGCAGCACTACATTAAAAGCCAAGACCTAGAAGCTACCCAGATGTTCATCCGTGATGGAATGCTATGCTAGACACCCTCAGTGCCCCGGCCATATTCCTTGAACCTTCCAATTGTCATACACAACAGCTGCTAGCATCTCTAACTCATTGCCTGAGGCCTTTCTCTAGCAGTTGGATTTCATTCTACCACAGGCATATCAAGAAGCCAGTGCCAGAGAATTAATGCTGTCAGGGAGCAGCCCTGAACCAGTGACTATTGGGAGCGCATGAATAACTACCTCAGCTTGTTCTTCTGCTGGGTTGACTCTGAGGGGTGAGTTCTACCTTAGCTTCCAGAGGTCCTCAGTGGCATTAAGCTCTGGTTACCTGTAAGTGATAATTTGCTTGATAACAACTCTCTCTGCTTCACTTCCTCACTTTCCATCTACAGTATCCTGCTATCACCCTGGTCCTTGTAATTATTATTGCTCCTAAATAAGCTGCTTTTGTGAGAGAAGTGGTCATTATTGGGGAGTATGGAAGCGATCTGTTGTTTTTAGGTGCCTTTGACATACTGAAGAAAGGAAACAATAGGACAAAATCAACCGTCACCTCAGGGCACAGTGGGAAAGCCAGAAGGCCTCCAGGCAGTATGTAAAGGACTATCATGAGGGTAACAGAGTTTTGAAGTGGACAGAATTTATAATCTTGGCAAGTCTTCTATACTAAATTCAGGCCCCTGCACTGAGATCCAACTTGGGAACACCTAGTTTGATGTGCTTGAGAACCTAGGACCTCCAAATTTCTCTGAGCAGCAAGAGTGACCCACTCCTGCTAGCCAGAGTGGGCCCCCTCCTTCTTGCCTGCAGACTGTGCAGAGACTGCCTCTGTGGTGATGCAAGATGCATGCTGCCCTCTTCAAAATCTGCCTCTACCTTTTCTCGTTGCTCTTGAGCCAATAAATGGGGTCAAATGTCAGCATGGCCCAAATGGCGTCCTCAACTTCACCATTGCCACATACTCTGGCCCAAGACATCATTATCTCTCATCAGAGTTATTGCAAAAGCTTCCAGACTCACTTGTTGTTACCATCCTGCCCTTTCTACCATCTCTGATTAACATACCAGCCCAAGCTGTCAGCTCTTGGCTCTGTTCTTCTCAAAAAACTTCAGTGATGTCCTACGTCACTCAAAATAAAACTCAAAATGCTTACCATGGACTCAAGAAAGTGCCCTTCCTTTGAAGACTCCACACTTTAGCCATACTTCTCTGATTACAGTCTTGCTTCTCGCCCTTCCCTCAGTCCTCTCCCTCCGCAGTGGCTCTCTTGCTCTTCCTCAAAGCAGGCAAGCACCATCCCATCCTAGCCTCTTAGATTAGCTGCACCCTCTGCCCAAAATGCTGTTCCTCAGGATAGTCACACGGTTTCCCCCTCTTACCTCTTCCAAGTGTTCTTTGAAATGTTGCCTTTTTAGTGTGGTCTTTTCTTACCACCTTATTAAAATTATAAACTCTACCTCTCCTCTGGGACACTTAATGCTACTTATCTGCTTTATTTTTTCTCCATAGCTTTTATCATCTTTTAATATATAATTTCCTTTACATAGTTAATCTGTGTATGACCTCTTTCTTTCAACTAGAAGGTAAGCTGTATGAGCACAGCTATGTCTGTCTGTTTTACTCCCTTATGCATCCCCAGCACTTAAAGCCGTACCCAACACACAACAGGTGCTCAATCCATATGTGTTGAGGGAGTTAATACATAAAGAATGAAAGGGAGAAAGAAAGAAAGGAAGAAAAATAACAATAACAACAGCAATAATAGCAGCTATATATTACTGAAGTCCTACTAGGTTCCATGTAATAAAACACTTATAATAATCCTATAGGTGAATATTACATCCATTTCACAGATGAGGAAACTAAGTCTCTGGTACATTCAGTGAGAAGTTTAAGATTACACAGAAAGAGAGCAGTAGAACGAGGATCATGGAGGCTGGCTCACATCTCAATGGCCTTCTATATCTCTACATCACCGTCGTCAAATACACTCCAGTGGTAATGCACTCTTTTTCAGTTATTTGATGAGAAACATAGAAACAACTTGATAAGCAGCATATAAATCAACCTTATTGCAATAATAGTTGCTGGTTTTGAGCACAGATTGTGGCTTTGGACTTGTGGGCTCACATTCTGTCTCCAAGAAGTCCTGGGTGAGCTCCCATGGGCATTTTGTTCATCTCTCTGTAGCTCAGTTTTCACATCTGTAAAAGGAGAAAGCAATAATACCTCCCTTATCAGTTTTCTACAAGAATGAACCAGCACAAATAAATAACACTTAGAATAATATTATAAGCACAAGTGTTATGCTCATTTATATTACACAGCTTTTTAAAGTTTTGCATTGTTTTCACAATATTTCCACATCATATTTATAGCACGTCCATGAGGTAGATAAGGAGAGTATTTTATCTCCAGGTTATTCTTTGATTTAACAGTTATTTATCGTACAGTGTTTGATATGTCCTAGTCTAGGCTTTAGGCTTACACAGATAAATAAAATACAATTCCTGTCCTCAAGAACACCCAGCTAAGAAAGAAAATATAGTGGAGTAAACGCTTTGACAAAGGTAGGCTGAGGATGCTGAGAAAACTGAAACCTACAGAAGTTGAAAGACCTGGCCGAGATTCTTGAATAGTAAGACTTCTCGTGCCACATCCTGAGTTTCCCCTCAAACACCAGCAGGAATGGTGGATAAAGTGGTCTTGTGAGGTGGGAGGTGTGGGGTCTGAGGCTTTTTCTTGCTTCCAGGAAAGTTCATAGCTTCTCTTCGCATTGCAGCAAAGGGCTGATCTTTTTCCTCCTTCTCTCACCCAGTCTCCAGGCCGGTGAGCAAGATCCTAATATTCCGAAATCATAAATAAGAATATTTGTTAATGCACTAATGTGATGTAAGTGGATGCTATGGTCATGAAGTCTTATCTGACTGTTCACAGAAGATCAGGGTAAAATCAATGTTTCACTAAACTGGGAATCGAGAAATCTGGATATGACCTTGGGCAAATGGCTTCACCTCTCTGCACCTTGGGAAAAGTTAGCTGTCATGATTACCTTTATGGTCTCTAGAAGGGCTTGGACAGGAGTCACATTCTGAAAAAGAAAGCCAAAACAAGGCACTGCATGACCTCCGAGAGCAAGTTGACTTCTATGTTGACTCTTTGCCGTCTTTTCCAACATGTCAAATTTTGTTTGTTTCTTAAGCTAAATGACTAGCACACTGCTTTGTACAGAACACAAGTTCAAAAATATTTGCTCAATGAATGAACTGTCATCCACACAAAAAAGCACATTAGTAACTCAGCGTTTAGAAAGGCACATCTATACATCTTTAGCTCTTTCTAATCAGGCACAGTCTCATCTTGTAGACTCAATTTGTGACACCTGCAAGTCCTTTAGCATGTTCCATTTCTGTGCAAGGCGGCTTTCCCCGCAGAAAGAACGCGCTCTGCCACAGCTGCACCAATTAGTCTCCCTGTCTGAGAAGAGTGACAATAGTGATATTTTTCTGGATGAATGATAGACCTACTGGAGAGTCCACAAATCAAAATGTCAATTTTCTTTTCTCATTCAGTTTCTTTTGTGTTGTGTATTTGTATGTAATTTCTTCTATAAAAATGCCTTTGGATAGAGATAAAATATCTTTTTTTTTTCAAGTTTAACTAAATAATGAAACATATCTGTGACAGATTTTGACACATTTTGGAATTACAGTTGTTGCATACAAAGTATAGCAATTGCATGAGTTTTTTGAAAAGAATGATTTAAAAGTGCCAGTGGTACCCAGAAATAAGGCAGGCCAGTAAAAGGAAAAAGCTACTGCATGCTCCTAATAATTATAGAAAACAGAAAATGTGAACTTCCAACTCAAGCATGAAGGCCAGTAGATTCCTAGTTCAAATATTTTTTGTTCTAATCATAATATCATTTCTGTACAGTTTTGTCAGTGCCTAAAGATATTATGGTGTTTTAAATTTCTGTACGACTTTAAAAGAAATACTCGCTATATTCATAAGTAATAAGTTGAAAACCAATATTAAGTTCCGGGTAATTACATTCATTCCTCTATTTCCTATTAAAAATATCTCCAGTGAGGGGCTGCCCAGGTGGTATAGCAGTTAAGTTTGCACATTCTGCTGTGGCGGCCTGGGGTTCGCCGGTTCAGATCCCGGGTGCGGACATGGCACCGCTTGGCAAGCCATGCTGTGGCAGGTGTCCCGCATATAAAGTAGAGGAAGATGGGCACGGATGTTAGCTCAGGGCCAGTATTCCTCAGCAAAAAGAGGAGGATTGGCAGATGTTAGCTCAGGGCTAATCTTCCTCAGAAATAAAACAAAACAAAACAAAACTCCAGTGACTTACTGAGTTTCAGAAATAGTTTTCTGTTTTTGTTTTTTGTTCGTTTGCTCGTTTTCAATTCAGCTATACAAATAGAGTTTTAGATTAACATGCAAAATTTAAGGTGAAACAATGTTGAAAAATATCTTTTCCCAGAAAGATCTAAGAAAGTATTTGATGAATGATGAGAGCATGACTAAAGAGGAAAATCAAACTTGAATTCACAGTTATAAATCATGAGATACAGACAAGTTCCAGATAACATGAATGAACTGTGCTTGAGGGTAGAGTGGCTTGATTTGAGAATATGGTAATATTTGAGTGGCTTTTAGGGATCATCCAATATTATCTTCTGTCTATTTAATAGCTTAAGAGTCAGAATTCCTAGGTTGAGTCCTGACACAGGCTGCTTAAGTTGTCCATGGATTCCTTTCTGAAGAATAGTATTCATTCTCTCTACATAAAGTATACGGAATTCTTACAAGATGCACAGTGCTATGCTAGATGCTGCCAGAGGAGAAAAAGAACAGAATGCTGCCCTCCAGGAGCCTGCCACAGAAAGGGAAAGGGAACATCCAGGACTAATTAACTATAAGTAAGAGAGAAGGGACACTTCCAAAAGGATAATAACGTGCCCTAGGAATCCGGAAGAGGGAAATGCGTCACTCTCAGATGCCGGAAATACGTCCCTCACAGAGGAGCTGGTATCTGAACTGGGGCTTAAGTGGCAGGAGAGATTGGGTTATGTGAAGGTAAAGACGGTAGGTGCAGGGAAGAGCATATGGAAAGGCAAGTTTGTAGCCTTATAAGAAGAATATCCCATAGGTCAATTTACTTGGAGTAGGAAAGGAGGATGGCCAGCTGGTGAAAGTAAATGAGGATGAAATGGTGGGAGACTGAAAATCAGACGTGATCTGTCTGGAAGTGCTGTGAATAGGCTGGAAAAATGCTGCACCAAGTATAGAACATCATACAAATTTATGTTACTATTATTAGGCCTTTTAAGTGTAGAAAATATATGGAATGTGGTGGTATTTATACTTTTAATCTATCAGGTTGAACAGCTGTCAGTGAAAAAACATGCCATAATGTGACTGTATGTTGGAAATGATCAATACAGTAATGTACAGGAAACACGAGAGCTTGCAGAATCCCCGAGTCCTGGACAGTAAGCCTTTGACTGCAGAGGGGACAATGAATATGAAGGAACTAAAATCTAAATATTTTAGATAATTAATTTTTTTCTCTGAGAAAAAAACCCATTATTTTAATGTGATATTTATGACAATAAGTATTTTTTATTCGTTTGTACAGCATGAGTAAGCTTTCAAGCTTATCGAGTATAAGCAACAAAGAATAACTTTGTGTAATAAGGAATCACTTTTATTTTGCATATGATGAATGAAAGAAGCATTAATAAAACACTATAGGGAATATATATCAGAAGGCCTGAGAAATGCATTATTGATTTATGTTTTAAACTATAGTGTGGAGAAACACGTTTCTCTGAGTACAAAAATGGTAGATATTAACACGTTTACATAATCTACTACTGATAATCCTGTTGCAAATAGTTGGAGACTGATGATATGAAAATGGAACATTTCCTAAAAATGCCCTCTGTAATTCAGCAGTTTTCCTGGGGTCAATTACAATTTCCAGGGAGAGCAAATCCGTGCGTGTGGCATCGTCCCGAAGGAGAGTATCCCACTGGGGCATTCTGTTCAGGACCATTTAATCAACCTGGTGTTCTACCTGGGGACCAGAAAAGCTTAACTGCAGTTGACTTTAAAGATCCAACTCTAGATAAATCTTCCTCCACGAACTGAAGGATTATTTTACTTGTAATTTATAGATAAATATTTGAAACAAATTAAAAGAATGTACCCACCCTATTAAAATGTCATGAAACATTTTAATGTTTAGATCTAAGTAGATACAATATAACATGGTGGTAAAAAACAGATTAAAAGAACTGATTGCCTTAGTTTGGAGCCTATTGCCGCCTGATAATTGTATGATCTTAGATATGTTTTTTAACCTTTCTGTGCTTTAATTTCATCTTTTAAAATCCTAGAACTAAAGTTATTGAAATAATTAAATTAAACACTATAAGTAAATTGTTTAGGACACAGTGTCTAGCGGGAAGTAAGTGCTTAATATTTGTTAGCAGTTGTTGTAAGATAGTTATCATTAGTTATTATTATTTGTATTATTAGTATTATTACAGCATATTTATTCTCTCTTCCCTGGAGCACTGGTGAAATCTTGCATCATGTGTAATTTAGGAATGTTTTCTCTCTTCATTCCTTCTGAATCCTCTTCTTTGCCACATTCTGCATTATCCTTGGAGCTCTGGGGACTCTGACATTGATCCATGTTATTTTCCCCAGGGCGCTCTCATCATATATATGTATCTCCAAGTCCTTTAGGTCACTTTAGTATGAAAACAGCTTGTATGTCATAAGATTTGTAAGTGAATGGAATTTAAGTAGTTAACCATGAATGCCTCAGGAATTTTTTTATTCTACCTTTGAAACACTAAGGGCAATTCTCTGCACAATAGGGGAAACTGAAGAGTATAAAGTATAAGAATTCTTATTTTACCAGCCACATTACAAGGAAGAACAGCCAAACCTTGTCTTCGGTTCATTAAGGGAAAGGTCACTGAGCAGTTTTCATTTTCTTCGTTGCATTTTCTTTTTGATACAAGTGTCAGTTCCAGCAAGAGCCTATCATTTGTT
The DNA here is from genome assembly GCF_037783145.1 of Equus przewalskii. Classification (NCBI taxonomy): domain Eukaryota; kingdom Metazoa; phylum Chordata; class Mammalia; order Perissodactyla; family Equidae; genus Equus; species Equus przewalskii. Next base: position 1,843,500 of record NC_091857.1, on the reverse strand, counting down.
CTTTCATGTTTTCTTTCTCTTTCAAGATACCTAGGAATCTAAAAATACCATTTTTTTTCACTTGGTTATTTTTCAAAAAGCCATCCTTCTATCATTTTACACTTCTACCTTTCTTTATATCCTGTGGACATATTTTTGCAATATGATTTTTTCATTGTAGTTGTTCATTTGGAAAAGGGTTAATATCAATCCTTGACCCTGTGAAATAGGGGTGAGATAAAAAGCCATGTGCCTTGCTATGAGACACAGTAAAGTCAACTGAGGGGAGCCAAGGAAGTCCAGTTTGGGGTACTTGCAAACAACTAATCACATTATAAATTATTTACGTGCTTAGATTTCCACAATTTATTTACATGAAAAATTCTTATAAGCTTACCAGAATCTTTTTCAATCTTCAGTAAAATTTCAGAACGTACAAACGAAACACCCTTTGTGCAAAAATCATTTGGGTCTTTTAAAAAACAAAAAACAAACTCTTCTTTTTAAATAATAAAGATTTTTAAAAAACAAATAAATCTTTATGAAGAAGATGAAATGTTCAATATCTACTAATTTCTCAGTATTTATTAACACTATGAAACTGAAAAACTGAGCTAAAAAGTGTACAAAACCAAATGTTATTAGCAACATCTTTGTCGAGAATTTCTGAATTTATGGTAAAATGATATTGCCAAAATGGCACAGCCATTACTCTGGAATCACAATTTAGGGCAATCTTTTTAATGCTATTCTACTTATTCATTCTTTTTAAAAAATATTTTTAGTTCTTTATTTGTTATTGTGGTCAGAAGACTTAGCATGAGCTCTAGTCTGTCAATTAGTTTCTGTGCACACAGTGCAGTATTGCTAACTACAGGCACACTGTCCGAGAGCAGTGTCTGGAGCTTATGCATCTTGCAGAACTGAAACTTTGTACCTGTCAAACAGCAGCTCCTTCTTTCCCCTCCCCTCGCCCCTGGCTCCCACCATTCTACTATTTGTGTGCATCTGTGTGTTTCAGATACTTCGCATGAGTGGATCGTGCGGGATGTTTCCTTCCGTGACTGGCCGGTTTCACATGGCATAATGTCTTCCAGGTTCACCCATATTGTTGCATGTGACAGGATTTCCTTTTTTTAAAGGCTGACTAATATTCCATTGTATGTCTGCACCACATTATTTCAATCCATCCATTCATTAATGGGCATTTAGGTTGTTTCTATATCTTGGCTACTATGAATAATGCTGCAACGAACATGGGAATGCAGATATGTCTTCGAGATCCTGATTTCCAATCTTTTGGCTATATACGCAGAAGTGAGATTGCTGCATCATATGGTAATTCTATTTTTAATTATTAAAACAGTAGAGTACCGGCATAAAAACAGACATATAGTCAAAGAGAACAGAATGAAGGGCCCAGAAATAAACCCACACATGTGTATAGTCAATTGATCTTTGACAAGGCTTCCAAGAATACATCTTGGGTAAAAAGATAGCCTGTTCAATGCATGCTACTGGGAAAACTGGATACACATAAGCAAAAGAATGAATTGGGGCGCTTATCTTACACAATGCACAAAAACCAACTCAAAATGGATTAAAGACTTAAATGCAAGACCTGAAATTATAGGACTCCTAGAAGTAAACATAGGCCAACAGCTTCATGACATTGGTCTTGGCACAGATTTCTCGGATATGACACTAAAAACACAAGCAACAAGAGGAAAGATAGAAGGACGGGAACCATCTCAAACTAAAAAGCTTCTGCTTAGCAAAGGAAACAGTCAACAGAGTGAAAAGGCAACCTACGGAAGGGAAAAATATTTGTAAACCATATATCTGGTAAGGGGTTAATACCCAAAATATATAAGGGACTCCTACAACCTAATAGAAAAAACACAAATAACCTAATTTAACAAGTGGGCAAAGGACTTGAATAAACATTTCTCCAAAGAAGATATACAATTGGGCCCCAGATATATGAAAAGGTGCTCAACATTGCTGATTATCAGGGAAACGCAAATCAAAACCATCATACAAAACAGCCTCAGACCTGTGAGGATGCCTATTGTCAAAAAAACAAGTGCTGGTGAGGATGTGGAGAAAAGGCAACGCTTGCACACTGATGGTGGGACAGTAAAATGGTGTGGCTCCTAATGGAAAACAGCATGGAGGTTCCTCAAAAAAGAAAGCTAGGTATACTTGTTCATTCTTGATAGCATCAAGCATTAACTTCAAAATTCCCAATGTTGCTCTGATATATTATTTATGCTTGTAAACTTAATTCTGATATTAATAACATTTATAGACATAAAAGCAAATATAAACATACATCCATTTCTAAAATGCAGTAAACTTGAAGGAAAAAATCTTATAAATATGCAAATAATTCATAATCACTATTTTGGAAGGGTGCCTAAGTAGAAATTATCACAGCACTTCGCTTTCACTTAGGAAAGATTTGTGGGGGCGGGAGGAGTAGGAAGAATTAAGATGTCCGGCAGAAGGAAATAAAGTATCATTTTAGAAAACATAGCGAGAGTGTTGCTAATGTCAGGACACAGTGTAAAAACTTGAGTATCAAGTGAGGAAACTAGAAGAAATGGATTTTAAAAAAGTTAAATAAACTCGTGGCAGGCACTGCAAAGGTAGTATATGAAAAAAGTATTCAGCCTCTGGTCTATTATTTTAGTTTTATAGGGAAAAAAAATGAATGAACAAGGAAAGGAAGATCAGCCCCCTACTTGGCCTCCCTACACCAGCTGGCAGGAGAGGTGCAGCCGCCCCTCCTCCCACCACGTGGGGGGACCATTAGCTCCCTGTGAGCGGGCTCACAAGCCCGTCCTGAGCAATCAAGCGATACCCCATGGTGGTGGAAAAGGGTTGGGGTGGAAGATCAGCTCCCTGCGCGGTCTCACTGAGACCTTGTGTGAGGGGTGGTGCTGGTGTTTGTCTACAGTAGGTAGATATTTCCAAAATGGTTTCCTGTTCTGTTAGGTCCCTTCAGGGAACAGGCTTTGCCTGGAGGGTTTTTGGGGGGATTTTTTTTTTTTTTTGGTATATATATTTTTCTCTTCGCCTGTTGGAGGTTCTGGGTTGGAACTTTCTGCAACACCCTGCCCAAGGTACGTGGGAGACAATAAGGAAATCCAGGCGACTCACCACTATGTCATTTCTCGAGTCCGGGCTACCTAGGTGGTCCACATTCTTATTTCCATCCTTAAGAGTCTTACACCTGCTCATTATGTTATGTTAGGGTTTTTGTAGTTGTACAGGCATAAGCTTGGAGAAATGGGACTACTCTGTTTTGGGTGAAAGTAGAAGTACACATTGTTCCTTTTTGCTACATTCATCACATTGCAGGTATTTTCCATTCCTCTCACAGTTTCCTGTAGAAATGCAGATTTCTAAACTATTTTTCCTTTTGTGTAGCAATGTCTCTGAATATGCTCCTGAGTATTACAGAGAGTGGACGGAACACTACCTGGAGCTGAGGACTCTTCTCTCTTTTCTCTACGGAGAACTGTGTAAAGATTATACTGCAGCGACTCAGAGAGAGCAAGAAGTCTGACCAATGTCACATGCCACGGAAACAAGTGAGCCTGGCTCGTTAGCCAGGCCTGAGAGATTGCAAACCAGCTTCTCCCGCCTCCACTGCATGGTCTTCCTTTCAGGGAATTATTGCTTTGCATTTCGTTGCTGATATCTCATCAGTTCTTCACATAAGGATCAGTTTCAATCATATTTTTATGCTTAGTGCTTAGCACATACCAAGCATTTAATAGAGTTTGTTTCATAAATAGGTGCTAATTGGAGCCCATTTAAATTCTTTTTTCTTTTTAAAGCAGAGGTTCTTGAAGAGATTGAAGAGTACACTGGAAAATAAAAGTAAAAAGGAAACAATTCTTTTTAAAAGGATTTTCTTGCATCCAAAAAAAGGAAAACAGAGGTTCTTCTGTAGAAAAGAAAACGAGTTGAAATAAATGTAAAGTAACGGCAACTTAACCTGAGATTCGAACATGAAGGGAATTATTAAATCATCCACTTTCAGCTTTATCTGCAGAGTCATCAGTTAAATATGCCAGATGAAGAGTTTGTGATGAAGAACACTTGCTGGATCAAAATCAAGAACGAAAGGTAAGCTTATAATTTATGACAAATGTTTATCATGTGTTTTTAAACTTACAGGAAAAGAAAAAAAATCCTAAATATGTCCAGATTGCCAAAAGTTTTGGTTTTCACATAAACAAATATATCCAGAGACAAAGAAATGTTTGAAATCTATGAAAGCTTTTTTTTCCCCTAACTTTTGTTCAGTGAGTGGAATACTTGAAACTCCCAAAACTTCTGTTAGCAGCAATGGGAGAAACAGTGTGAGCTTAATTTTCTTTGACTTTCTTTCCAAGAATGTACAGAGAAAAATACTAAAACATTCTTCAAGTGCAGTTTCACCTAAAAATTACTTCATGAAAGGGATGAGGGGAAAAAAAGATGGTATAAGCATTAACTCTTAAAAGAATAGTGACTATTTGATGTATCTAGATATTTACTTTGTTCTAGAAACTTCAGTCATGAGCAGCAGGGAAAGAGTGCTAGACAAATCACTGAGGCCTAATAGTTAATGTTCTTTTAATATTTAATTTGATGGAAATGAAATTGCCAAGAAATTATTTTATAAATTTACAAATAAGTGTTCATATTTATTTTCATGTTTGTAGTTGTGTATATTTCACTTATTTTCAAATATATGTATTTGGATATTAAAAGTACGTATAGCTATAGCAGGGGTCTTAGGGAGGCAAGACCTACTATCAGGCTAGTGTGGAAACTGGTAACACCCCTTCCTGCAAGTGATTAGTTGAAGCGATTGATTTCTATGGGGCCTGAGACACGCACTCGGGAAGGGGCCCGACTAAACCACAGCCTCCGTATTGGTTCGGGCAGAAAGGGGTTATCTGAGGGCCGAGAGGAGGCAGAAATCAAGGGAGGATGTGTTGCTGAAAAGCAACTTGTGATCACAGCCTGGTTAAAGTAAGAGGTACATTTTTTGTTATATAGGGAGAAAAAAATGACTAGGGCTGGGAGCCAGACTTGGGAAACAGGGTCTGAAAGTCAGAATGGACTGGAGTTTTCGCTACTTAATAAACTTTAGCTCTTCTTGGTAGTAGTATGCTTGTCACATAAGAAAAAAAGGAGTCGCATTTGATTCAATTGACTTCGTTCTTACTGGTATTTTTTAGCTTTTCTTCTCTCCTTTTAAGGGAAGAGGTGGGGAGCGTGTAATGGTCTGGAAAGAGGGTTGGTGGTATGTTCTCACAATATATTTGTGTATACATTTCACCAGAACAAAACACTAGTTCTTTCAATTTGAGTACAATAATTTTAAAGAATCATTTGATACTAAATCATGGGAATTTTTAGAGGTGGAAGCGAATATGGAAGCTTATCGTCTTGCTTTAGTTTGTGATTTCTCAAATCGAACTTCTGTCAAATAAGTGAGGTACAGAAGCCAAGTTTCCTGGCGAGGCAGTTACAGTTGTTGTTATTCACGATATGCCATAATAATACATCAAATTTCTGCTGAAATTTTAAAATTTTATGTATTATAAAACAGTATTTCCTAAAACAGCAAAAATTTTCAATCATTAAATTTATAATTAGACAAAAATTTGTCAGTTTTAAAGCTAAAATATATTTTACTAAAAGAGATTATAGAGGCACTTTAGATTTGCACTAATTTCTGTTTTCTTGAAAGTATACCATCAATGTAATATATTTGAAAGATTTTTCAGATTTTAGATACATTTTGAATTTAAATTTCTACTGGTCATTTAGAGTGAAAGCGTCAGCCTCCATGAAAAATATACACATTTCCTTCTGCCAAGGTTGGAGTTGTGAAACTGCCCCCTTTTTAAACACAGCTGTGCCTGTGACACTTCGCAGTGAAGGCAGCTAGACTCCTACTAAGGAATTTAATCAGGTAGAATGGTTTGCTAAAGCAAAGGCTGTGTGGTTCCATGAAAGTTGCTTATGAAGTTAATGAAGAACACACCACAAAATAATTGTCATTAAAATTGTGTGGAGCCAGACAATATTTAAATTGTTAATTTGTGCACGCTAATTAATTATGCTCAAAAAGTCTATTAATCAGATATCAATGTTCTTTCCAATATGCATGCTAATTGATAAAATGGGAGACAACAAAGAAGTGAAAATATGGTGGTATTCATGGAGTGGAAATCTACTGAATCAAAAAAGTTTAAGGAGGAGCAGCTGAGTAACTATTACCCTATCGTCACTCAGGACCAGAAGAGTGCCTTAGAACGCAACTTGTTTGGTGGATGAAATGTTGATATTTTAGCCTCATATTTAAACCTACGCTGAGAGATTTTTGTTTGAATATCCAATATAATTAGAATGTTTTACACTAATATGAATTTTGAAATTCTGTTGTGATAGAAGGGTCCTGTTTCCTAAAAGTCACATACTCTAACAGGAACATTAGGATATTTTGGGAGCAGGCAAATCTGAGGGATTTGGCATTTATGTCTGTAGACACACAGTCTACTTGAGGCATTTCGGCCATCCTCCTGAAGTGATAGCTAGCAATTTTCACCTAAAAGAAATGACACATAAGAAATGTTTTACGCTTAACATTGTCTATACAGGAGATGTAATGAAATTGATTGGTGAGCTAAAATAAATTGGAGCAAAATGTTGAAAGGTGAACAGTTACATTGTGTCTAAAGTTCTTTGAAGCACTAAAATTCTACAGTCCTATGTAACCCACCTGGACTGTATAATCCAGGCTTCTGACATTGTAGTTATGCTTGTCATTATTCATGTCCTGTCATAATTTTAAAGCTCAGATAATGCAATATATAACAGTGTTGGCAAAAAGAGAGTGCATCTTTTCATTCCTTTATTCACTGAGATCATTCTAGAATATACAGTTGTTTGGCAATGCAAGTGATAAAACACAGACACATTGAGGGATCTATTGGTGTGGATAAATCTTATCTTGTTTTCCTCCCTAAACTTGGCAGCTTCTTTTGACATCTCTCAGGTTAATCCATCAAGGTTAGAGAACAAATTGTGGCATCTTCAAGCACTAAATTTTAATTGACTAGGAATAGCATTGGTTCCCATGTCTTTTTGGAATAAACCACAACATATAGAGAGACTTTTTTGTGGTACTGTTTTGTTTTATTTCATACAGCAGTCCAGAAGAACTGTTTATCTGTTCCAAATTAGCTAACCCTTTTTTTCTTTCTTTTTAATCATAGAGAGAGTTAGCATTTCTAAAGATAAGTAAATGAATGAGGAATTAAGTTTGAGCCAACAAAATGAACAAATCCACTAGTAGAATTAGGTGAGCCAATAATGTACAGCAAGACAGCACAAAAGGGGTTTCCTCTGGGGCCTGGGGGCGTGGCTATGGGGCCCCAAGGGAATTTCTCTCCAGAGACTGAGAGTGAGGAAGCCAGGAAAGAGACAGCGCAGCAACCACCGGTGCAAGGAGGGCATTTTTCTTGGTGTAAAAGTGAGGGCTTGGTAACGTGTGTTAAAGAGCAGGAGGGTCAGCCCTGGTGACAGTAAGATGTGGTCATTTGACCAGTCGGACCTGGTGGGGAGTTCTTGGCCATTTCCAACAGTCAGCATTTGCAGGAAATATGGCTGCTGGATATGCACGCCAGGATCTCACAGGCCAGCTAGGAAAGGGAGTAAAATTCAACCTGAAGCTGCCTAAGATTTGACAGTATCTATAATTTAGGCACAATCTTGGCATATGTGATATGTAATATTTTCTTTTTTAAATTAAACTTATCAGTGCAATTGTTGTGGTAAGTATGCCTGCTATATTTCAGAAGTTTCCAAGAGTGTTTGGAAAATGTACACTCTTCAATGAGACCTTATGTGAATGAATGAAAATTTGCATAAATAGGTGTGCCACAGACTACTTTGAGATTCAGAGGCTGACTGGGAGAAGAATAGTCATTCTCCCTCTTTTGTGCATCTTCATATGTTTGGGCTGCTGTAACAAATATACAATGGACTGGACGCCTTCAACAACAAACATTTATGCCTCACAGTTCTGCAGGCAGGGAAGTCCAAGATCAAGGAGATGGCAGATTCTGTTTCTGGTGAGAGCTGGATTCCTGGTTCATAGACGGTGCCTTCTCACTCTGTCTTCACATGGCAGAAGGGGTGAGGGAGCTCTCTGGGGTCTCTTTTTGTAAAGGCACTAATCCCATTCGTGAAGGTTCCACCCTCAAGATCTAGTCACCTCCCAAGGCTCCATCTCCAAACACCATCACACTGGGGATGAGGTTTCAACATATGAATTTGGGGGGACACGTTCAGCATATAGCATCATGATTTAATATGAGCCTTGAAAACTGAGGTCTTACTTTAACCAACTTTTCAACACTAAGCGTCTGTAAAACCACTCTTGAAACCACTAATTATTTGTATCTATACATATAAAACTTATATATAACATTTACTTTCCAGAACTTTGTTGTGTTCCAGCTCTCCATCTCTCTGGAGGTGAGGGCAAGAATTTTTAAATGACACTAACACAAATTTACCATATCCCAGTGTTCCAATGCTAACCATTGGATCAAAAGCCAGGGTAGCTATCTGTACCGTCACCCCTAGCGAGGAGTGGACAAATCATTGTTTCCAGTGCATTCTATACTCACAGTATGATAGTCCTCCAAAAGTTAACAAACCTAGGAGTGAACTCAAACAAGCTTTGGTTGAACTCATCCTGAGTATTCAGCAATTTCTTCACAATAATAAGCTGGAACTTGGAAATGTAAGTTATGTGGTTACCTCTGTTAAAATTCCATTTACTGATTGATTTAAAACCTGGAAGACTTTAGGGGAAGATTTGTTCTATGTGTTTGGACAAATCTCCTCTAGGAAAGATATAATTTAAATCAAACCATTTCAAATCATGATTGAAACCACCAGTCAGGAAGATTTGTAATCAATGCTTGTGCAAAAAAATGACTATGTAGCTTGATACAACTTCACTGTATTTTCAGTGTAGATGTTTTATATTAGGAGGTACACACGTTGTAAAGCAGTGTATAGTATTGTTTCGCATTACATCTGTCACTACATTAGAAAACCATTTGGCAGGTTCAGTCATGCCTTTGACATGCCCGTTCATCTCCTGGTGTTGCGTGGTACCAACACACTGCCTAGTGTAGGATGATTACAGTTAACTCTTTCTTTTGCCTCATGGGCCCTGCGGGAACAGAGGCCAGGTGTCTTTGCATCATCACTATTCCTTTTATGCAGCGATTAGGTAATAAATATTTCTGACTGAGGCTAATCTTTTTATTTTCTCCTCATTACCAGGTACCTAATATTGAAACAATGGTCGCATCAGAAATTTTTAGAGTTTTATTTGTGATTTTTGATAAATGTCTGTTTCTCTCAAAAATAATGCATCTGAGAGCAGAATGCAGTGTCTTTGCTCAGTGCTGTGTCTCTTGTGCCTAGCATAGTGCTCAGCGCATGCAGTTGTTAGATATATATTTATTGAGTAAGTGAAATCTTTGAATGAATAAGCATATTCCAATATCTCCTTTTTCAATACTCTGTCTATAAATAAATGGCATAAAAATGTCTCAATGCATTTATAGAGCAGCTTTTAGCATCTAGTGGTTCTAGTATTAGTTAAACTACACGCTAAGCTTGTATGAGGAAGAGATCTGAAAGCAGTGATTTAGTAAGACAAGCGTTTCTTTCTCCTTCACCCATCAATATAGATACGAGTGTGCTGGGGTGGTAGGGCTTGCTCTTCTCTGCAGAGTCATTTAGGGACTGGATCTGATTAAAAGCTCCAATTGGTAATGTTTTAAAAACATGAACTATTAGACATAGCATTGGATGGTTCTGTAAATATGCTCTCGGCCAGTGTGGATGAGCCTCTACAGCTGCTGACTTCTCTCCAAAGTTCTCCTGAACTTTTGCTTCAAATTTTGCTAACAAGTGTTAAAAGATGTATTTTGTGTATAAATTTATCTATATATACAAAGCTTCTACATGAGATGATCTTTCCTTGGTCTATAATAGTAGACGGATTATGAATGGTACGATTGCACTTCAGCTGTGTCCACACACATGCGTGTGACCCGGTGCACAGGAGACGTGTTTGAGCCATGTGTCGATGGTGATTATCTCTGGGGACTGGGTTTATAGCAGGTTGTGACTCTGAACATTATAGATTTCTGCAATATATGAATTTTAATAACTTTGACTTTTGTAATCAGAAAAAATATTTTAAAGAGGATAAATTTTGAAGCAGTAGTTCTTTATGATGATGCATATTTTATCCATTTGTGACAGAATGAAGAAATTAGGCCAAAACACAAAGATCCCTAGAGTTTTTGACATAGAAAACTTATCTTCAAAAAATAATTTAAAAATATGAAAATAGTAGTTAAACCCTTATCTTTTAGGAGACCCCAGGATGTAATTAATATTTCCAAAGATAGTAAGATAAAACATATTAATTTTATTAACATCTGGATCTCAAAGAATAATTACCATAAATATGAAACCTATTTTGGAACTACTATTGGAAAACAATACAAACTTGATACAAAAATGATCACCAAATTTAATCTGAAAAGAGCTATGCAAAGTTTAATTTTATCTGTAAGAGAATCAGTTTAATCAAGCTTGGCTCTTTGTTTATTCAACATGGGCTCCATAATTCATGTTCCATGAAATTCCAAAATATTGCATACTTACTTGACCCAACTAATCATAGCAGTCAGCACAAAAGCTTACCTTTCCTAAAAAGTGTCTCAAAATCTTTTCAAGTGACAGATGGAGAGAGAGAGAGAGGGAGTGAGAGAGAGAGAGAGAGAGAGAGGAAGGGGCCTGGCAATAAGATCTTGAACAAAAATTAGTAACAAGAACTGATAGGGTCTAAAGAACTCAATAGTATTTGAGAAATACTTGCTGCTTCACCTGGAAGACACATTCTGCTTTAGGAATTTAGTTTAATCAATGAGTGTTCACACTTCAGATGAAGTTTACATTTTACATTTCATATATCAACTCCTAAGTCTTAAATCTTACTTTTGGAGCTTTACTTAGATGAAATATTGAGACTCTTGCTGGGAAGACCATAAAAAATGTACATGTTCACTTGTGAATAATACCTCAAAAATTCAATGAATATCTCATTTACAAAATGTGAAACTAAATTTTTCCACAGTATTTCTTTTAATCCTCATGACAAACCTATGAGGGAAGCTCTCTGCATTTTACAGATGAAGAAATTTGTCCAAAGTTCTGCTGCCAGATACAGATGGGATTTGAACCCAGGCAGCAGTCCGCCCCTCAGTCCAATCCCGAAAGTACCATGTTATAAAATTGCTCCAGACTTGAGTTATTTGTAGTATACTGGAACGTCTTCTGTTAGACCCTTTCCAACATTTTAGTAGAAGTGTGTCTGTAGTGTGGTTATTTGCTTAGTATAGATCCTAAAATGACTTTCACATGCACCTTCCTAATCACAACTACCTTTTTCCCCTCCAAATTATTCAATCTTCTGAATTTCATAGTAATCACTTTTCATGTTTCTTCATAGTTTCATGACTCAAATATACATCCCTAGACACTACCCTTTAGGGCATCCGTTTTTATTATTTACTTTTGTTGAGTCTCCGTTATTCTACAAAACTTCCTCTATTTCTTTTCCTTACGATTAATTTGTTGAAGAACCCAGGCTATTTGAGTTGCAGAGTTTCCCAAAGTCTGGTTTATGTAAGTACACCTATGATGTTTGCACAACAAAAATGCCTGTGCATTTCTCAGAACGTATCCCCATTATTAAGTGACATGTGACCATATGTGTGTGTGTGTGTGTGTGTGTATGTATATATATGCACAAAACTTGTAGAGTTGGTAAGATGATTCTAAAATTTTCTAGGAACACAAAGGGATTAGAATAGTCAAAATTAAAAAAAAAGAAGATTCACAGTACTTTTATTCAAGAATTCCTATAAAGCTGCAATGGTCAAGACAGTGTACTAATGAGACACACTGGGTTTGTTCTATACTATAACTTATTGATAAAATTACTTACCAGATATGCCAGATAAAATAGGTTCCAACCAACAATTAAGAACTGTAATTTATTTATTTTTCTCTCTCTTCCTTCCTTCCTTCTTCCTGTCTTCCTTCCTTCCTCCCTCCTTCCTTTTCCTGTCTTTCTTCTTTCCTTCCCCCAGTCTTTTTTTAATACAAAAGTTAAGTTCTGTAATTATTTCAAACCATGATTTGGAATTAGAAAAACGTGGGACTGATGCCTAATTTCTACACTCTGGTTATTTTACTTTGAAGATTGCTTAAATCTTTCACACTTCGTTTTTCTCAGTTCTGAATTGGAGGTGCTAATATCTACTACTACATGAGTGTTGTGTATGCATGTGGAGAAAGAAGGAATTAGAAGTTTTTGTTTTTATTAAAATAACAATAATTAAATTATTTTAATCACTATTATAAAATATGTTTATATACTTCAATTTACAATTAAAACCAAAACAAAGCAAAACAAAGCAAAAATAACTTCAAGTAAAGTTGAGGCTACTTGCATAATAAATATAAAATACTTGAATCTCCAAATTAAGGTTGGAAAATAACTTACCCCCTCCATCCTATCCCACCATGCTCTTTGTTTCCTGGTCAGTAGAGGCTTTCAGTGAGGCTGTAACTCCTTAGCACAGCACAGTGCAGCCCTGAGCATAGTGACATGTTTGTGCACTGAGTGGACTCCAGCTGAGGTTTCCCCACCGTATCTCTTTTCTTCTCTCTCTCTGTATAAAGGAACCTACGGAAAATGATGTTACTGCTGCACCGTTACAAATTTCAGGCTGTTCCTCAAAGATTCCTTAGCTAGTGGTTCTAAAATTACTCATGAGTGGCATTCACAAGAGCAGTACTTCTCTCTTATACGAATTCCTCAGTGTGATAGTAGGATATCAGCTTTAGCACGATTGTTATGATATTTAGTCTGATGTTAAAGTCCAAATATCGCCTGTTATCACTCTGATTCCTCAGTTACTCATTCCCTTCATCGTCTAGCCTATTTCTGCTGGTATTCACACACTGTTTTCCATTTTACAAAGCATATTCTCCATGACATGTCTTTTCACTCCTTTACTCACTCACTCACAAATCTGTTGCATTCTTAATCTGATTTGGACTTCATGCTGTAAGTGGAATAGCTTTGTTCCTCGTCTCAGTAGAAAGCTCTCACTGAATTTCACGGGCTAGCTTAAAACCTCCTCTTTACTAAGTTCTTAGTAAATAAATTTTTTATTTCCTGTTTTGAAAATGCTTATTTGTAAATATTTTAAGGTTATTGAATGTTGCTGCTTGTCTCTTGGAGTTGATTGTAAACTCCCTGATGGATGAAATTGAGTTTTCTAGTTTTTCACTTTTTCTGATGTTCTAAGTATTTAATATACAATTGGTGTGCAATAAATCTTAAGAGAATTCCTCATAAATTGATGTAAGCTTTCAGTCACTAAGAAATCAATGACTACATATTAGAAAACACTTCTGTGGGACATCTATTCGTCCATCATGCTTATTTTTCTCTTGGTATTGCAAACCGTAAATGTTTTCTTACCATTAGCACACATACCTGCACAGGATCCCTCATGAGTTTCCTTTGCTGCAGGCTTTTCCCCAAATCTGTCATTATGCTGGCATTGTGCATTTTAATGCATAATGGAAAGCCTGCTTGTGTTGTGAACAGTGGCATAATGTATTCTTCAGGGTGATAAGTTATATTTCATGTAACATCAGTTCCTCTCTCTGCATTTACTCTGGTCTCAGTAGATGTGTTTCAAATTAATAGAGCATTAGTCCCTAATCAAGGAAGTATTTAGGAATACATTTTTAATTAAAATGAACTATGGGGAGGAATGAATAGTGTAAGGCTTTTTGTGTTAATTTGACATAATTCATTACTCATGTATCTCTGCGCATTATGGAAGATTAGACTCTTGGTACTTCTGTAAACCCAATATAAAAATTAAGGCAAATGGAAAGAAGCAGATTTCGTAGAACATTTTTAAAAAGCTTAAAATCACAGAGGCTGTGATGTAAACCAAATCATAAAGTATGTACTAATAAGGACCTAAAGCAATTATATAATCAAGTCATTGCTTGCTTACAAGCAAAGACCAGGCAGAGGCCTCACCTGCTTGTAAAGGCAGAGCCGTCGGGATCTCCCTTGGTAGCACCGTCATCTTTGCCATCAGGAAAATCTTTCACGGCACAGCTTCAACGAGTAATAATGTCAGTCTTTTTGTTTGTTTGTTTGTTAAATCTATTTACTTTATTTATAGAACTCCAAAAAATGCACTTCACATTTTAGGCATGCAATATAAAAGCCCAAGTTCTAGCCCCAAGGATTTCTCAGTTAACTTTTAGACATTAGCAAAAATTCAGAATATACGAAAAACAAATAAAAGACTCAAATCTGCCAAACTACCTGTGAAAAGACACAATCTTATAATCTTGCAACATATGTTAGCAGAAATATTGTACGTTTTCTGTAATTGAAACTGTGGTCTTTTCATCATATTAAGATCATAGAAAGAAACAATAGTTCAACATGAAAATATTATTATTGGGATTGAGATTTTTCCCTTGATGTTGATCTTATCAGAAGATAAAGCTATATAAAATTTTCACTCCACATAGTCTAGGGCTCGAGTGACAACTTCCTCAGCAACTATTTCCAGGGTGTACATAGGGTTACTTGCGGCGTGACAAGGTGCTCAGCAATTGGAAGTTCACTTTCAGGAAGACAGAGACACATTTTCCCAAAGAAGAAAAACCTCTCTCCTCTACAGAGCAGCCCATGGAGAGTCTCTGAATGAGTTTCAGATCCAGAAGTCAAGGAGGGCAAGAAATACTGCCCCAGAAGGATAACGTACCCAGCATGTTCCACTTACAAATTCAGGGAATCGAAGCGAGGATTAATAAGCAAAGAGTGAGAACTACTGGTGACGAGTTCCGTAGGCCTTGAAGCAAAAGCAGGACATCTCTGCACAGACCAGTGGGAAGAAGTTACCCCTGGAAATGCATTAGTTTCTGATTTGCACTGAGTAAGGATTATCATCACAGCTTTGTGTTCCAAAGACAGATGACAAAATCTATTATCTTTTATGATTCACGTTATACAAATAAATACAATATGCCCTTTAGATTCTCATTAAGAACTTGGGTCCTGGAGGGTTTCACAAAGTTTTTGTTGCACTCATAGTTAAAGAATGCTATCTGTATTGTTCTATATAGCTATCTGGAGGGGGAAGATACCACCATGAAGACCTTGGTTATGGGAAAGTAAAGCTAGAGAAGCAGCACCTCATGCCTAATTTGACTTTATGACACATCTTTTTTCTGTCTGGTGTGCTAGCTTTCTTCAAATGACCACAAGTAAGATTGTGACTCAGATTTAGAGAAGCTGAATAAACTTTCAGCAATGTCAACCAATAGTTGTGTGTACTGAAGCAAACAATTTTCTCTCTCCAGACTCCACATGGCTCAGCCATAAAATAGAAACCATGGGTACTCAAAGGAATTCTGTGAAGACAAAAGGACATAATGGACATTGCTGCATCTAGGTCAGTGCCTAGCACAGGTCTTCGGCTCAGTAGCTAGATATGAAGAGCTCTACTCACTAGATAGACAGTGCCCTGTTTCTAATGTTCTCTTTCACAGCTGTCTTCCTAGCATTCATTGTTGTGACCTATATGTACTTGAGAGACTTTTTTTGTGAATGAGTGATCACTCTTCAGTCTTGTGCTGCACGATTAACAGAAACAACTTCCTTGAGTTCAGCCCAGGAAAGCCATTTGTGGCTTTATTACAATGAGAAGAAAATGCCTCAAGATCTCCATGCTCAGAAGTCACTGTATTAATTTGCAAAGTCAAACAAAACTGCTGTGCACTATTGGATGTTTAAACAGATCGAGTTCTCAGGGTAAAAATGCTTCTACTCACCAAATTCCGACAGACGCTACTGTTATTTATATGGAACTTGGAGTTCACTGTGTCTGTGACTCACTTTCCCCATTAAAAACTAGAATGCCACCTTGGGATTTAGCTTTTACACCTGTGCTCTGCAAGAAAAAGGCCACAATGAGTGCAGATTAATCGTTCCTTAAAAACTGGAAGGCTCAAAGAGAAAAGATAAATGTGCAAAAATAAGTGATATTTGGAAACTATCTCAAAATGAGAAATAATTTAGGGCTGGCCTGGCGGTGCAGCAGTTAAGTTCACACATTCTGCTTTGGTGGCCCGGGGCTCGCCGGTTCAGATCCTGGCTGCGGACCTACACACTGCTTGTCAAGCCATGCTGTGGCAGGTGTCCCACATATAAAGTAGAGGAAGATGGGCATGGTTGTTAGCTCAGGGCTAATCTTTCTGAAAAAAAAATTAATTAAAAATGTTTAAAAAAAGAAAAAAATGATAAATGATTTAGTAGAGTAGAGTAGGTGAACTTATCTTGAAAGTAGCCATTTCTCTGCTTTATTTGTACCCAAATATTGCTCTAGAGACTGGCACTGAGCACAGCTGCACCAGGAACTCATCAGCCCACCAAAGACTTCTGCTGTAGGGCCCTTGCTGGGCAACGATTGCCGTCTCTTTCCCTGCCATGGATTAGAGTGACTGGGAGTGTTTCTTGTCAAGCCATGCTGTGGCAGGTGTCCCACATATAAAGTAGAGGAAGATGGGCACGGTTGTTAGCTCAGGGCTAATCTTTCTGAAAAAAAATTTAATTAAAAATGTTTTAAAAAAGAAAAAAATTATAAATGATTTAGTAGAGTAGAGTAGGTGAACTTATCTTGAAAGTAGCCATTTCTCTGCTTTATTTGTACCCAAATATTGCTCTAGAGACTGGCACTGAGCACAGCTGCACCAGGAACTCATCAGCCCACCAAAGACTTCTGCTGTAGGGCCCTTGCTGGGCAACGATTGCCGTCTCTTTCCCTGTCATGGATTAGAGTGACTGGGAGTGTTTCCAGTGCAAGTAGCCTGTTTATACAAGAAACAAACATGCAGGAATTACACAGAGCATATGACAATGTATATGTCTATATATTTTTTCACTTTTGATACATTTATATTTTATATATTTATATTTGATTATATTTATTGTATCAAATATTTAAAATATTTTAATTACATAGTAAGTCAATATATTTAATAAATATATTAAAATATTAATATTTTTATTACACAAGCATATAAATTATCTATAGACATTAATGTATTCTCCTATATTTTTATATGTTTATATTTACATATATTTTTATTTTTTTCAGTTCTTTTTTCTTCTTTTCAGTTCCTGTCAGGTATAATAGAAAGCAGGCAGTTTAAAAGCATTTTATTTATGCTCAGATATTAAGAAATGTAGAAAAGAAATAAAATGGGAATCAAATTGCTGTTATAGTCAAATGTTTATACCCAACCATTGCAAGGAAATTAGAGGAAATATATTTAGAATTTAAAAATATTTTATTAAGCAGCTCTCAGTATTCTGTTCTTTTTTTTTTTTTGCTCATAATATACCCAAAAGTCTACTAAAATTATGTCAAAAATATTTCAAAATATATATGCATGTGAGCTGGGCTGGTTTGATGGTGAGGACAAGCGGAAGTGATGACTTGGTTTGGTTAAGGTGGCTGTCACCTTAGTTTACCATCAGACCCACAACAAGCTGTGCAGAGGACACACAGAAGTCACGAAGACAGTGAGCAGAACCCCTTGTGCCTCCCCTGTTCGTCCTGGGGAAGTGCCACTAACTCTGATGGCTCAGCACGGTGCTTGCTGTGAGGAATCCGTCAGGACTGAGGAATCCCTAATCAAAGTTCACCTTATGACAACAAAGGGAAATTGTTGCTCCCTGCAGCCTCCATCCACGGCTCATGTTGAAACCTGCCTCCTGCAGGCCTCAGTGCAGCTGGCCTGGCCATAGCTTCTCACGAGGTCAGAGCAAGGAGGATGCTACCTCCTTCCTAAACACTAGACTTTTCTCAGCTCACTCTCTCCTACAAACTTGTACCCTGCCTCCCTTTGGAAATAATGAAAAATTTTATATAGACATTTTTTTTAAAAAAACTTTACTTTTTACCTTTACTCATTACTTAATGATTTACATGAATCATTATTAGGATAAGCTGCCACTAAAATATTTTTCTTTAACAGAAAGATGCTATAGATAGTAAAACAAATTCTAAAATATATTCCTTAGCAGAGTAATCTCCCAAAATTATTTCAATAGTGGAAGTATTAAGAAAATGCAAAATATTGCTGTATGTCTCAGTTATAAAACTCAATCAAACTTCTGGCTTCTTCAGAGGAGTTAGAAAGCTAAATAGGACATTGTTCTCATCCTTACAACAGCAGAGGGCTGAGGATGCAGGCAGCCACAGAAGCCCCAATCAGTGGAAACACAGGCCCTCTTTGGAGTAAAGGAAAATAGTGTCTGCTTAGCCTGCCAGACCCTGCCGGGCACCATACAAGCTGGTAAGAAGAATTCAGCTAAAATTTTTTTTTTTATTGAGATTATGATAGTTTACAACCTTGTAAAATTTCAGTTGTACATTATTGTCAGTCATGTTGTAGGTGCACCACTTCACCCTTTGTGCCCTCCCCCCACCCTTCCCCCCCTTTCCCCTGGTAACCATCAATCAATCAGTTCTCTTTGTCTAAATGTTAACTTCCACCTATGAGTGGAGTCATACAGAGTTCATCTTTCTCTATGTGGCTTATTTCACTTAACATAATACCCTCAAGTTCCATCCATGTTGTTGTGAATGGGACGATTTTATCCTTTGTTATGGCTGAGTAGTATTCCATTGTATATATATATACCATGTCTTCTTTATCCAATCATCAGTTGATGGGCACTTAGGTTGCTTCCATGTCTTGGCTATTGTAAATAATGCTGCGATGAACATAGGGGTTCATGGGACTTTTGAAATTGCTGATTTCAAGTTCTTTGGATAGATACCCAGTAGTGGGATGGCTGGGTCATAAGGTATTTCTATTTTTAATTTTTTGAGAAATCTCCATACTGTTTTCCATAGTGGCTGCACCAGTTTGCATTCCTACCAACAGTATATGAGGGCTCCTTTTACTCCACAACCTCTCCAACATTTGTCACTTTTTGATTTGGATATTTTTGCCAATCTAACAGATGTAAGGTGATATCTTAGTGCAGTTTTCATTTACATTTCCCTGATGATTAGTGATGATGAACATCTTCTCATGTGTCTATTGGCCATCCATATATCTTCTTTGGAGAAATGTCTGTTCATGTCCCCTGCCCATTTTTTGATAGGGTTGTTTGATTTTTTGTTGTTGAGCTGTATGTGTTCTTTGTATACGATGGACATTAGCCCTTTGTCACATAAATAACTTGTAAATATTTTTTCCAAATTAGTGGGTTGTTTTTTTATTTCAATCCTGTTTTCCCTTGCCTTGAAGAAGCTCTTTAGTCTGATGAAGTCCCATTTGTTTTTCAGCTAAAATTTTAACAAATTACTAAAGGGTGAATATGCAATAGCATGAGAATTTAGAACCGCCCGGGAACTAAAAACACAAGTTGAATTAACTACCACTTGAGGGCTCTTCTCCGCGACCTCACCACATGCTCAAGAGAAACATTTGGGCAAAACAAGAGTCGTGAGAAAGCATCCCTCATGGTGCGGGGCTGGGGATAGGCACAGAAGCTGCTGCTGGTGAGGCCCAAAGCCCCACCTGAACCCACTACTTTTCTCCCCTGGGCAACAGAAGCCCTACCGTGCTGGGCTACACTGTCACCCACACAGCACACACCAGTGGAACACTACTGCCACTGGGGAAAGGGACAGAAAAACGTCCTCTCCGGGGGGAGGGTGTATGAATATCCTGGGCCCAGACAGTTAAGGGTTGGAAAGGAAAAATCCTGAGAATTCTTCACCCCTGAAACTTAGACACAGTATCTGCTTAAGACTGAGGCTAAGTCAGAACAATAGAGAATTTCCTCTCCACTGCCCTGCCGTGAGGTCAACAAGCACTGAATAATAAGTAACCACAGTCTAGTTCGGGGAGTGCGGGAGGGGGCACAGTGCCAAGAGAGAATCTGACACTGAGTGTGGAGCAGACATTGACAAAAATCCTCCGGTAACACAGTTCCATCCAAAATACAAGTTAAACCAGAGAAATTTGAAACCTGTGGTGCACTGAGGGCAAACATAATAATAATACAATCTAAACTCAGTTGAGTTCTCGCCTACATTAACACAAACCCCACACTAAGGGCCTGCAGAAGAGCATGCACACCCATTTCTAGGCATAAAGTTACTGACTTCAGTGTTTACTGTCTTACACAAGAACGTGGATGGATCTCAAATGCTTAATACTAAGTGAAAGAACCTAGACTTAAAAGGCTAGATACCATATGATTCCATTTATATCATGCTCTGGAAAAGGCAAAACTATGAGAAAAAAGAATAAATCAGTGGTTGTCAGGACCTGGAGTGGGGGAGAGTTGACTCCCAAGGGATATGACTTAATTCGTTTTGTATCTTGATTGTATTGTTGGTTTCACATCTGCGTATGTTTGTCAAAACTTGCAGAATTGTACACTAAAAAGGGTGAATTTTACTGTTTGAAAATTATACTCCAAATAAATGAAAATAAATTAGTCATGATATATCATAGACTTAAGAACAAATTTTTTGTTTTAAAAAATGGAAATAGTACAGTAAGTGTACATGTAATTTTGAGATAGATCTTAATTTCAAAATGTCAATGCATGCAGTATAAAAGGTATATCTTAGAAATGAGGATATACTGAGACTGTCTCTATTTTGAGAATCACAAAGCACATTAGCATGTTAAAGACTGATTGTTCTGAATAAGAAAACCTAGAGAATCTTGTGTGTGTCCACTTCTTAAGGCGATATGATTTTGTGGAACTCACACTGAGAAAAGATGACTTACAAGTTCCAGAGCTTTGAAGAATTTATTTATGTAAATTGTCACTAAAGAAAACCAATGTAGGTCCCCCCTCTTTCCACAGATCCTTGAGTTGAGGGAATTGACCAGTAGAAAGTTATTCTTTTCGTAATACTAGAATAACTGTGAAAATTGTCCCCCATACCTGTAGCGATATCTCAGGAAGTTCTAGCAATGGGAGACCCAGTTGGAAATCACCCACCATCAGTGCCAGGCAGGGTTGGCTATGTAAATTGCAAGGTCCAATGAAAAATGAAAACTCAATGTTCAAAAAGTAGGAAAAAAGTGTCATAAAAGTGCGCTACTCTCCCCTTATCGACATTTTTGCTTTCCATGCCTTCACTTACTGGTGGACAACCGTGGTCTGAAAATATTAACTGGAAATTTCAGAAATAAACAATTTCTAAGTTTTAAATTGCACATCGCATTGAGTAGCATGATGAAATCTCACACCAGTCCTTCCCTCCCACCCTGGAATCGTCCCTTTGTCCCTTTGATCCACCTGGTATATGTCACCTGTTAGTCACTTGGTAGCCATCTTGGTTATGAGATTGACTGTCATGGTATCACAGTGCTCGTGCATGTTCAAGTAACCCTTATTTTACTTAATAACGGTGCCAGAGTGCAAGAATAGTGATGGTGACAATTAGGATATGCCAAAGGCATAAACTCCTTCCTGTAAGATAATAGGGGAAAGTAATTTATTTAATAAGGAAAAAAAATGCTATGCTGAGGTTGCTCACATCCATGGTAAGAATGAATCTCCCAGTGATGAAATTGTGAAGAAGGAAAAAGAAATCCGTGCTGATTTTGCTGAGGCACTTCAAATATGTATGTATAGGAAAAAACATAAAATATGTATAGGATTTGGTACTATCTGTGGTTTCAAGACTGGGAGTTTTGCAATGTATCCCCCTGGGATAAGGATAAAGCACAGAACTTTTGCCTTTTTGCCACAGTCTCTCTCTTTTGTCTTGTCATGGTGTTTTTTATTTGCTATTTAATGTTCTCCCTTCTGCACTGGATGCTCTCCTGCGAGTGCAGACTCTCACACATGTCCGTGGCCTCTGACTTCTGAAACCATGAGCATGTGTTCACACAGCAGAGAGTCAGTTTCCCACCAGGGCCGGTTGCTCCAATGTACAGAGGTTGGGCAACCTCCAAGAAATTGCAGCCTCTGACCCAGGACCCTTTGATACCTATTTTGGGAATGGGAGAGTCACCTGCCGTGATACTGCTAACCCTGGGTGGAGCTGGCCCCAGCCTGCCCACTGAGGAGGGTTGATACCCACTTACTCTGTGGCATCCTGCGTTGTTGAACACGCAGATTCCCATGCTCCACTCATGGAGCTTCTGGCTTACTAAGTCTTTCCTTGGGCCTAGCAATCGGCATGTTTAAAAAGCTCTACAAATGATTTTGACGTGCAGTCACAACTAGGGGTAAGTTATTCCACTTGTGAATTTGAGGGCTCACGGTTTAGAGAAGGCCTGATTTCTCATATTACTTTAAATTGGCATCTGAGATGAGATTATCTTATGATTCTTTATTGGGGAGCAGAATTCAGCTGAGATCAGTCATTTTAAAAATAAAAACTTCAGGGGCCAGCCCCGTGGCTGAAGGGTTAAAGTTCTGTGTACTCTGCTTCAGTGGCCCACGGTTCTCGGGTTCCAATGCCAGGTGGAGACCTACTCCATTCATCAACCATGGAGGCATCCCACATACAAAGTGGAGGAAGATTGGCACAGATGTTAGCTCAGGGCTATCTTCCTCAAAATAAAAAGAGGAAGATTGTCAGTGGATGTTAGCTCAGGGCAAATCTTCCTCACCAAAAAAGAAAGAAAGAAAAACATCTAAAGACCTTCACAATTTACTTCTTCTAAGAGACTAAGAATTGGACGGAGGGCATAAGAGAATAATTTAGGATTGGTGGTCAGAAAAATACCTTAAAGATGAAGTCACATAAAAGCTCCTTACAAGCAAAGTGATCTCCTAAGAAGACAGAAATATTAGCAAACTTTTACTCTATAACCTGTAAGAAACAGATGGGTCTGTTTACTTGAATTGTCCAAAAATAAATTACATATTATTATCTGTGTATAAAATCAGATTGTTTTCTAAGTAACCAAAGAAGCAAAACATTAAAATTTTTCACACGCTCTTGTTCCAATTATTTCAGCATCATTATTTATAGATAATTAAAGTTTTATAATTAAGAAAAGAAATACTTAAAAATGTTGAAATGTTTTTGACAGAGAAAACAATGTCTTAAGTTTTTTAAACTTTTTTGAAGATAACTAAAATTGTGATGACCTGTTTGTTGAAGTGTTGCCAAGTAACTTGTACACATACGTCAGTTGCATCATTTTTACCAATTCTTCTTTCATAGAGCTCTCAGGGGCATCTGTCTAAACAAAAATGTGATCTTGTTACTACCTTACTGTAAATACTTCAGTGGGTTTCTAATGTCTTCAACAAAATGGTCAATTGTTTAGCATGACATTAAAGGACTTTAAAATTCAGCTGTTTCATTTCCCACTATCTCCTCCACCAGCCAATCTTCCTAGTTTGTGCCTTCACCACTAGACAAACGCTTCTCTACTCTCTGAGGCTCTGCTCAAATGGTGCCTCTCTGGGAGAACCTTCTTGGGCCCGTTGTAGACTTCATTGGTGCTCCTTCAAAAAAAGAGACTGGGAGAGCAAAAAGGGACAATCATGGTGGCATAGTGAAAAAACCTAGGACAGGTGTCTGGAATGTTCCTTATAATCCTGGTTTTTCAACTATTTCACTGTGATCTTCAAAATGTCACTTCATCCTCTCTATCTTGGTTACATCATTGATTAAATGAGAAAGATGGACCAGACTACCTGTAAATTACATACTATTTCTTATGTCTGCTTCAATGGCACTAAGAGTGAGGTGTAAAAAAATGAAAGTGAAGACAACGTGGAAGGGGATAGCAAAACACAGTCGCAGATTTGGACCTTTCTTAAGAGACGAGAGAAGTTGAAGGGAAGGGTAAAGATATGTCCAAGTAGTGAGGCTGTGTTGAAAACACAGAGAAATTGAAGCTAATCAACAAGAGTAATCCTAACTTGTCCAATCACAATGTTTGTTGTTTAAGGAAAAGAGAGGAAGAAATGGGAGCACATATTGAATGATCTTGAGAGTAAAGGGTAATAGAGAGAGAAGAAATCAGGATGATGTGAACAGCTGCAGTGTATTCATTTACCAAACATTTATTGAGCACCTACCAAGGCGTAATTTCTGTTCCAGGCTGCGGGGCTACAAGAGTGAAGAGATCAAACAGGTCAACCTTGAACTCTCCAGTATAGACCTTCAAGATTGTCAAATGGCACTAGTTACACAGCACGAATGTCTGGAAGGGCCAATTGACCTAGATTACAGCTTGCTTCAACAATGCTCAGCAGCAGGCTATTGGGGAAAATGAAGCCAGTGGTTCTTCCTAAGGAATTGGTGAAGAATGATCAATTCAGAGATGAGGCATTTTAGGATGGTTGTGAGTTTTATTTAAAATAAAATAGTTACTTGGAAGGTCCTATTTTCTTGGAAAATAGGTCCTACTTACTTAAATGAAGCCTGAATATAAGAAGTCAGAGATTGGGTTCAAGATGAGAGTGATGAGTGAATATTTTCTAGTTGTAATATTCAGTTACATATAATTCAAATTTATGATTTTAAGCAAGCTAAGTATAACAAAAATACATAATGCACAAGGCAAGAAGCCAGCATTCAAAAAGCAATGATATTATAGCTCAATGAAAATTATTAACTCCAGTTGTGCACTTGATTACCCTTGAGCAGTTTCAGTTCATTTGAGTAAGACTCACATATGAGGAAATCTGAGATTTTATCCTACACAAATGCTAAAGTGCAAGTCCAAGGAATTAGATACTATTTCAGGAGACATTGTTTGAGATGTTAGCTTTTTTATATCTCTAAAGAATTCTAAAATGATGATTTGTTGAGAAAAAGAACAAAAAAAGTGAATTTGAAAGTACAATAGAAATGTGCTAAATTAAAAAATTATAGATGAAGAAGAGATATCTTTAATCTCTTGACTATCAGTTGTTAAGCCATTGACTTTTTTACATGATTTTAAGAAAAATCAAGTGCACCAGAGCTCCCAGGATTTGTCAGTGCATTTAAATTCATGCATTGGCATGCTTTTGTATGAATTAGTTACTGGATTTTATCCCGACAGATGGATATTGTCAGGTCACCTAAAACAATAATGATTCACTAGAAGGAAAAGAAAAAACAGAAGGGATATAACACTCAATTAGTTTTTGCAAAAGGAAATTACTTTTAGTGAAGCATGATTAAATTATAAAACAAAAACGTCATACCTGGGCCATGTCCTTTTCACTGACTTAAGAAAATCAATTTACTGTATATTCATGATTCTAGAAATTCTTACTAAAAGTACTTCTCATTCTTCCCATTGTCTTTCGAAGTTTTATTAGATATCAAGCTGAAGCATCAACCGCTTGGTTAAAACTGGGCCAAGGGTTATTGTCCACAGGAAGTAATTTGATTATTCCTCCTGAAATGATGGCAGATTTTAATGTATGGGGGCAGTGCAATGGACACGAGATCCATACGTGTATGTGAGTCTTTGCTTCTGTACAGACTGGAAAATGGAGACAACGTCTAAATAGCATAGCGAGAGTGACTGGCAGACAGGGCTTGGCATTCATGCCTGTGCTTCAAGCAGGGCTTCACCAAACACCTGAACTGGCCATGCAGGAGCTCATAGTGGCAGTGAATCCTGTTGGAGCAAGAGCTGTACTGCTAAAAACTATGAAATTATTTTCGGTTGCATGCAATAAGATTTCTTGAAGATATTTTACAGTAAATTCGATTTTATTTTTGAGGCTATTAAAGGTAAAAATAAAACATACAAAAATATCTATATCTGCGTTTACATGTATGTAAACATCTATTTGTTAATATGTGTTCTTTGCTCAATTGTTAAACTTATTTTGATGATCTGATGTTTAGGGAACTCCCCACCTACCTGGCTGTGCTTCGAACGCCAGCCTGGAAACGATGAAGCCCTGTGCTGTGCGGCTGCAGATTAGATCTTGGACAGATTTTTCTGCTCCACT
The DNA here is from genome assembly GCF_037783145.1 of Equus przewalskii. Lineage (NCBI taxonomy): Eukaryota > Metazoa > Chordata > Mammalia > Perissodactyla > Equidae > Equus > Equus przewalskii. The sequence continues at coordinate 1,817,327 of NC_091857.1, read as the reverse complement.
ACCTCCTTCGTAGGCGCCAAACATAATTGTTGATTGACCCAACTTGTGTCTTTATCACCTCTCAAAGATCTCGGTGCTCTGTCATGTGGCATCTAAGGTAAGGATGCATCTGTCCCTGCCTTTTCCCACTGACTCTATTTATACAGCTTTCCTTTCCTTCGTCAGCCTTTGTCATCTCTTGTGTGAGATGAGCTCTAAGTTCATGTGATGTTTCTATTTTTTTCTCATATGCTTTTTCAAACATGGTGACTTTCTAAAGCCACCTAAAAATTTGAAACTAGAAAATAAGTCTACTTTATTTTCACTACCACTTAGCCATCTTTTGCCTTTCAAGCATGTCAAACCACAACCAAAGTGAAGAATAAAACTGAGAGAAAGAGTGGACTCTGGACCAGATGCAGAGTGCTTTCTGCCCGAAGCTCTCAGAGACGATGTTGAACACTCCTGTGATCCACATCCGGGAAGTAATCTGACTCAGTGAGACTGGTTAATATTAAGTATTTGCTTTAGTGGATTAAATCTTAGCTCTTGTTCCAACACTGCTTAATAATCATTTGGATGGGCTTGTTTGTGAAACATCTAAATAGAACACAGTACTATATGCAAGGATAAAAACCTCAGAATCAGTCATGCTTTTCTTTTTCAGTATCAGATGTAAGGAGGGTTTATTTGCATTATATGTGCCAATATAATGAAAGGTATAAATATATTTTATACTAAAATTTTGTAGAAATATATCAGCTTTTTGAAATTATTTTCCGTATCCACACCACTGTGAAATATAATATACGGTACGGCATACTTGGCTTTCCAGTATTTTGGGATTTGAACACGAGAATTCTGAAGTGAAAATCACTTTCTTATAATACATGATAATAAAATTTATATCATTTTGATTCTATACTCCAAACAGGGATAAAAATAAATATTACACTTAAGCTTCTGTTATTTTTTCAGATCATTAACTTTTAATTATCCAAGATGTTCAGTCACCATGAAGGAATCCAGAAGATGCCGTGTCCCCGGGTGACCGGTAGAGTCAGGAGAGCTCTTCCGCACTAATGCTCCGTGGGGGAGATGAGACACGTTCTCTTCTACCCACCCGGGAAGGGCTTTTTTTCCCGCTATATGTAATGAAAGAAAATACTGAAATTAGCGTTTTGCTTCTATTCCCAAATGTATTAAATTGAAATACTTTATTTTTATGAAGACTAGATTTTAGTGACTGTGACTGAAATGGCTCTGCGGTCCCTTGAAAGATCTGCACGAGGTCCTGTGGGGAGACTGCTAGAGAAGGGGCGTGAGTGGAGGATCTCCCCTGGGATGTGCCAAAGGCAGGGACATGCACCCAGTGCATCTGTTGCACCAACTGAGGTTAGAATCATGGACCATGAGCTACAGAAAGTGTATGCAAATGCTCATCCTAAAAACAGAAAGCTTGCAGCAGGCCCAGTGGCACAGTGGTTAAGTGTGCACACTCCACTGCAGCAGCCTGGGGTTCGTCTGTTTGGGATCCCAGGCACTGACCTATACCCTACTCGTCAAGCCATGCTGTGGCAGGCGTCCCACATATAAAATAGAGGAAGACGGGCATGGATTTTAGCTCAGGGCTAATCTTCCTCAAATCAAAACAAAAGCAAAGAAAAAGCTATACACTTATGCTTATGAAATAGTGTGTATATATGCAGGAATACACATATCTGTGCATGCCCACCTACACAGATATGCAATTTTCTGAGTTGTACCATTGTTGTATGGAGCAATGATTGAAATGGTTTTCCTTCTTTGTTTCAATTAGATCCATTTGAAGCATTTCTATTTCATTTCATAGATTTGTGGTGGATTCTTATTTGGGAAAGAGAGGAATGGGGGACAAGTCCAAAGCCAGATTCTGCTTTTCTGCTTTCTGGGAGGTGTTCTCCAAGGCGTCTAGCTCTCCCTTCTGCAATGTTCTCTTTCATCCATCACCATCACCTCTGGGGACTGTAGAGCTTTTGCAGTCTCCTTCCTGCCTTTGGGTCAGAAGGTAGTTTTAAGGCTTGGATGCTAGAACAATTTTTTAGTCCAGGTTTGTGGTTTCATTGGAAATAAAACTGCCTCAAAACTAGGAGACTTTGAAGTTATTTCCTGCCATCTAGTTTCATGTGCCAGTAACCACATCCAAGTTTTTCTAGATGTAATTCTCAAGTGTGATTTCTTTCTTTTGTTCTCATCCCCATTTCTCTCTTTCTTTCCTCCTCCCTCTTCCCTTCTTCTGTTTTTCCCTCTCTTTTTTAATAGCAGACTATTTAAGGCCATTCGAGAATAGTATTCTTGGTGGGAAGGCAGCACCCTTCATCTGGCCATCTGATCTTTGCTGCGAGATTCAGTACTTGGATTAACTGAGCGATCCTACTGGTCCTTAGGTACTCAAATTACTTTTTTCAGCTTTATCTTGACTTCCAACAATCATCTTTTCCAAATGATAAAGCCCTGAACTCACCATGAAAGCCAGCCAATCATGGTCTTAGGTCATCTGTCTCTTGTAATACCTTGTTAGATAGAGCTAAGAGTAGCCAACACACATCCTGTGTCTTTCCAGCCTCTTCTAAAATCGCAGGTCTAGTGGTCATATGGTCTTACTTCTAAGGTATCTCAGGCCTCTAGTTTACAAGTGCTTATCATGGCAGAGCAGGTGTCTCCAGTCATAAGGCCTACTATATCTGTGTCCTCGCCACCTGCTGCCAACCCATTAAGTCAATTCTACACATTTAGGTTTTCTTGTACCAATTTATGTTTTATGGTAGTTAATGCTACTTGGTAAAATGTAGCTCTGATATTTCAGTGAATAAGTAAAAAGTTAATTGTCCAGCATGTGGAGTTCAGATGACAGCAGGAAGGGGCTAGGGATTTTGTTTCATGTGGTCACTTAGTGCCTCAGGCTCCTACATCTCCTGGAGCCTCAGTCTTTCATGGGATCCTCTGCACCTGGCCGACAGATGGGGAGGAGGTGAGGATGATACATGACAGAGTTTTATGACTCAAGACTAGAAATGACACATATTTGAAAACCTTCACTCATTTCTGTTGGCCAAAATGCAGGCCACAGTCACTGCCAGGGAATCTATGTGTCCAGGGAAAGAAAGACTGGATTATGCGTGTAGTTAGTAAGTCTCTGCTGCAGGTAAGACTCAATCTTTATTTTTCTTTATTAGAGTTTGGATTATCTGAAAAACTTCCCAAGTCATAGATTTTTAATAAACTAGTTTTTTTTTAAAGATTGGCACCTGGGCTAACAACTGTTGCCAATCTTTTTTTTTTTCTGCTTTATCTCCCCAAACCGCCCCTGTACATAGTTGTATATCTTAGTTGCAGGTACTTCTAGTTGTGGGATGTGGGACACCGCCTCAACATTGCCTGACGAGCGGTGCCATGTCAGCGCCCAGGATCCGAACCCTGGGCCACTGCAGCGGAGTGTGCGAACTTAACCACTCAGCCATGGAGCCGGCCCCTAAACTAGTTTTCTTAAAAGGCAAAGTATTAACTTGTCTAAACATTCATTTTTCATCATAGCAATTTCTTTCTTTTTTTCTTTTTTTTTAAAGATTGGCACCTGAGCTAACATCTGTTGCCAATGTTCTTTTTCTTCTTCTTCTTCTTCTGCTCAAAGTACCTCAGTACGTAGTTGCGTATTCTAGTTGTAGGTCCTTCTAGTTCTGCTATGTGGGACGCTGCCTCAGCATGGCCTGATGAGTGGTGCTAGGTTCACACCCAGGATCCGAACTGTTGGAACCCTGGGTTGCTCAAGCAAAGCGTGCAAACTTAACCACTCAGCCACAGGGCCGGCCCGCATAGCAGTTTCTTAATCACTTAAAACAGAAGTCAGCCAATCACACCCCACAGGTTGGCTGCCTGCTTTTGTAAATAAAGTCTTATTGGATCATAGCCACTCTCATTTGTTTATATACTGTCTATGGCTGCTTTCAAACTACAATGGCAGTGCTGAGTAGTTCCACTAAAGACATTATGGCCTACAAGCCTAAAATATTTACTTTAAGAAAAGCTTGCTGACCTCTGATTTAGAAAATCTAAAATCAGCTTTGCATGTATCTGCTTAGGACAGAGAATGAAAAATAGTGTGCTCTCCATAAATGATCTCTTAACTGATCTCAAGCCAACCTCAATAATATTTTATTTAAGGAAGCAAATGATGATTTACTTTCTTTTTAACTTGACAACATCATTTTCAATACCTGAGCACTGGAGAATTAAATGCTTCATGTAGGAAAGAGCATTTAATTATAAAATCAATGTGATTTTTGGCAAACTCCCAGACAAGAACCTCATTTTTATATCTTTCTCCACTTGATCAAGATGCAATAAAACAGAGATACTATCAAAATACACATTACCAAACCTCGAAAGAGAAATGATGCTTAATTTTTGAACAATGAAAACTGGAATGTTTGACATATCGGGGAATAGTCATTGAATTAAGAGTTTATGTTGTGGGCAGATTTAATGAGAAGACTAGGTTTACATTGAACCCTTTTACCCCTTGATTCTCAGGATTATGATATGCACTCATCTCCAATTTATAATCCTGACAATTGACAGACCAATGGCACTGCACACATAAGTTGCTGAATGAGAGCTAGGACCAAGGCATCTGACATCAGACCCATTATGGTTTCCACTGTGATGCAGATATTTTCAGATTAACTAGTGCACGGGTTTTTAGTTAATTTCCCCAATAGCCTCAGATCTTCAACACGTGGTTGTTTTACTCTGTGATAAAAATAAGAACTCTGTCATCGCACTGAGCCAGGAGCTCTACATGCATTAACTCATTTGTTCTTTAACAATATTTAACTTGTGCATTAGTATCATTATGATCTGAAGAAAAAACTGACTCACAGAAGGTAAGTAACTTTCCTAAGGTTATGCAGGAAAAAAAAAAGGTCCTTCTGCCAATTATTTTTTGTTAGCTATAGTCTTTTGCCCTGGCAAGTGTTTTGCAGGAAACAAAAAAGAAAGTGTGGTGGACCAGTAGCAGTGTGGGAAGAGGCCTGCTGACTAGGGCGGCTCTAGAAAGCTTCTCTGAAAAGCGGTCTTTATGTTGAGACCCAATGTGGGGAGTCAGTCAAGAAACTCAACAAGTTCTTTCACAAGAGAAGTCATACCAAATGTAATGTCTTTAAGAGAAATAAGTGTTGTTCTCCATTCTGCTGGGCAATATTTTAGTCACTATTCCTTGCTTCTGCTGTTAAACCTATCTATTAAGTTTTTAATTTCTGAAATTGTACTCTTTAGTACCAAAGTATTCATCCGCTTCATTTCTAGATGTTTTATCTCTAGTAAAATCCTTCATCATTTCATCTATTGTTGTCATGATTTTGAACATTTTAGTCAAATTTGAGTAAAGCTTGTTTTTGATAACTCCAAAATCTTGATCATTAGTGGTTTATTTCACTGTCTACTCTTTTCTCTGTTTTTGAAAATTTATTTCTGTCTCTTGTCATGGCTGGTAATTTTTAACTAAATGTCAACTATTTTGTGTAAAAAATATGGAGGCTCTGAATGATGTTATCTTTCTTCCAAGACCTTCTATTTTCCTGTTGGGCAGATAGCATGTGGGTGGAATACATTGGTTCAATTTCAGTCTGAGATCTTCCTCAGCCAGTTTCAGGCCATGGCAGGGCTGGTCTACTTCTCCTTGCATCTTACTACTGCAGGCTATATTTCCCAGTGGTCCCAACTGAAAGTCTGGGGCCTTCAGGGCTCCTCCTTTTTGGTGGACAGCCTAGCACTGTCAGATTGTTAAAGAGTTTTGTAGTGTTTCAGCCTTATCAACTATTTTCCTCCTAATTTCTTGGCTTTCTACACCTTCTTGCGAAGATTAGGAATGGGCAGACTTGAGGGGAAATGTACGCCAAATGTCACTTCACTTCTCTGTGATGCCTGTTTCTCAAATTCCTGCTTCCATGGTGACCATGATCTCTGCTACGTTTCCCTTCCTAGCTCAGTGAGTGGGCCACATAATCTAGGGTGTCATTTTCTGTCCAGCCTCTATGTCTCCTCCTGGAAATTTGCAAATGTCCAAAATGAAAAACAGAGGTAGATGTAAAGATTTTTTTCACTGCACTTCCCTGCTTTTCAGAGTCGTGGACCCTCAAACCATGGCTTTCCTGTCTGCTCCAAGATCCTTTCCGACTGCTGTTTGCTTGTTCGTTTTAATTTTTGCCAGCTTTAGTGGTTTCTTGGCAGAAGAGTATGATATAAGTTAATCGTAGATGGAAGCAGAAGACAGGAAGGTGACTCTGGGTTTGAATTTCTTGTCTACAGTAATAAATGCGTTTACTTAGGTATTTAAAAATACTCAGTATGGGTTCTCTCTCCTTGAATAAGGATAATAATGATGGTTTATGAGATCGTTAGGATGATTTGAACATATGTGTGTGTAGATATACATATGTATCCCGTGGCGGGCACTTGGCGCACAGCAATGGAGAGGAATGTTGATTCTTCCCCTTCCTTCTCTTGTTTTATTCAAAGGTCATATTTTTGAATGTTCTTTGATCCATATTTATCAGATCAGTGACATTTTCATAATATATGAGATACGTTTTGAGTGATGACAGAAAAGAAATAAATATGCAGAAAGTATAACATGCATGCATATATACCAAGAAAATACATTTCATCTGCATGCCAGGTACCTTCCCAAATATTAAATTTTTCATGAATTTTTACTGTAGTTTTTTATTATGATGTACCTAGAGTGATTTAACTCAACATTAAATAAAACAGAACAAGTACAGAAGAGAATACATAATAAAATGACCTAATTTTATTTTATTAAGATATTCAACACTTGGTTAAGATAAGATATGCAATGCATTTGTACATGCTAAAATCTATACAAAATGGATGAAATGATGTAAGCTTGATTTTGTGAAAATAAGAGTGTATTTTAATCCCATTTGCAGTGTTCTCTGCCTAGTAATCCAAAAAATATTGCTAACGCTTTTACTGTTCACATAAATATTAATATATATTTATTTACTCATATTAAATGAATTCACCATTTTATTTACTGTCTTGTAAACTCTTTTCAAAGATAGAAATCTATAGTAATTGATACTCATCTCTTCCTTTGTTATTTTTCATTATGAGTTTCCAGAATACAGTGCTGTGGATTCATTTTCGAGGTAGCTGATTACTTATCCTTCCTTCTTTCCAGGGCCAGCAGCTAGCAGATCAATGAGAAACTCATTGCCTTGAAAGAGATTAGGTGATAGGTTTGTCGGATCCATTTGCTCCAGTTAAGAAATGTGTAAAATTAATAGATTGTTCTCAAAATTCCATCTAAGAATTCAACAATTTAAAAATTATATTATTTATTTTCTTTTGAGAGAATCTGAACTAAATATAAATGTAGAAAATAATTTAATAAAAAGGAATTGAGGGAGCCAGAAGCCAGAGAGAAGAAAAGCAGCTCAGACACAGGTCAAAAGTTTGCCTTTCCTAATAGATAATTAAGGAAAGTGATCATTGGGATTGATCAAATTAGGCCAGTCACCATAGACATGACTACACCCTGCCCCCCCCAGCCTCAGGTTAGCATTGCTGAAGGTTTCATGTACCAATCCGGAAGCAGGTGGTCTGACACACAGAGACACAGCAGTGAAACCCAATAGCGACAGCTTTCGGAACTTTGTATTTCCTGGACCAATAAAAATCTAAAGAATTTTGAGACCAACAAATTTTTATTTTGCCAAAGAAGAAAAGTCTTTTCCTTTTTTTTTTGAGGAAGTTTAGCCCTGAGCTAACTACTGCCAATCCTCCTCTTTTTGCTGAGGAAGACTGGCCCTGAGCGAACATCCATGCCCATCTTCCTCTACTTTATACGTGGGACACCTACCACAGCTTGGCTTTTGCCACGCAGTGCCATGTCCGCACCTGGGATCCAAACTGGTGAATCCCCGGCCGCCGAGAAGCGGAACATGAAAACTTAATCGCTGCGCCACTGGGCCGGCCCAGAAAAGTCTTTTTTTTAAGAAAAGAAAAAATAACCACTAAAAATATTTAAAACCATAATTTGTCATAGAAAAATAAGGACTTTTTGGAAAACAAAATTTAGGAAAGATACAATCTAAAAAAAAGACTACCTTAAGAAAAAATAGTAAAAGTGTTGGCAATCTTACATATGCACGCACATGCAGGTACATTCATGGTACATTGTCATCATGTTATTTTGAGGACCACTGACACAAAGGCAGAGTTCCTCAGTTTATTATTTCATTTACCTCTTTACTACTCAAAGTTTCGGTAATGTATTCAACATCTTCCAGCCTCTCCACTGAACCCCTTCAAGTTAATCTAGTATGAGAGCATGCTTTATTGATTTTGTTTCTGTTTGACATTGAAACACTTCTAAAATTGTGAAGTTGTGTGTTTTTAAGAATGGAGATAATAAAATAAGCCCTCCTTTTATCTCTTAAGCTTATAAGCTTCTCTTCCAATCTACTGATTATCTTAATATGCGGTTGATCCCTTCCAGTTTCTACGATTAGATCATATAAAAAGTGCTTCTACAATGCTTACACCACAAGTTGCTGTGTTATAAACATACATTTTGTACTTTAAGAACTATTCCACAGAATAACACCCATAAGAAAACATCCATTAGAAAAAGCACTGAATTCTAAATCTGCTTCAATTTGATGTCCACTTAGCATCTGTAAGATGAGGATCTTAATTTTTGTTGGTGGTGGTGTGTTAAAATATTTGAATAGTTGCCAACATTTACAAAATGGGAGCTTTCACATAACATTCCACATTCCAGGCTTAATTTTAAAAATTCAGTTGACTTCACTTCCCTGTTTCTCAGTAACCTCATCTATAAAATGGGATTGATGATAGCAACCCTCACACAAATACCACTCATTTGGGAATAGAGGGAGTGGTTTGCATATGGTGGTGTGGGGCTTAATGAACCATTAGATATCAAGCCATGAGCACAGTCTTGGCACATATTCAATGCTCCACTGATGCTGAAGACTGGCCATGCTCAGCGCCCACTGTGTGTGGACTTGATGAACCAAGGCATCCCCCTTCCCTCTGATTTCTGAGTGTAGTCCCTAGTTGTCCAGTCCCATGGCTCCAGCATTTGCTGACTCAGTTGGCCGGGCTGAACAAAGCATCGGGTGGGCAAAAACCAGCCAGTGATGACCCCCCACTGCACTTCTCCAGACAGAGTGAATGGACAGAGCTGGGATTATGTGCTCCTCTGCCCAGGAACAGGGCAGAAGGTGCATAGAAGATTAATAAAAACTATAATAGAATTTTTATTTATTTTTTTGATGAGGAAGATTGTCCCTGAGCTAACATCTTTGCCAATCTTCCTCTGTTTTGTATGTGGGATGCCACCACAGCATGGTGTGATGAGCAGTGTGTAGGTCCGAGCCCAGGATCAAGACCCGTGAACCCATGGGCCACCAAAGAGAATCACATTAACTTAACCACTATGCCACCAGGCTGGCCCCTATAATAGATTCTTAAAAGATCAACACAATAAAGGTTATGTTTTCTGACTGTAATGCTAACCTTAGAAATCATTTACAAAAGGAATGTGTGTGTATATTTATATATATATTTAAAATAAAATGTGTGTGTGTATATATCTATATATATATATATATATATAAAATCAAATGTCTGGAACCCAAAACAACCATACTAGTAACCAACACTTGGACTAAAGAAGAAATAGTAGAAGAAGGGCTGGCCCTTGGCCTGGTGATTAAGTTCGCTCCACTTGGGTGGCCCAGGTTTGGATCCCAGGTGTGGACCTACACCCCTCATCAGCAGCCACGCTGTGGAGGTGACCCACATACAAAATAGAAGAAGACTGGCACAGATGTTAGCTCAGGGAGAATTTTCCTCACCAAAAACAATAAGAAAAAACAGAAATGATAGAAGAAGGGCCGGTCCAGTGGCACAGTGGTTAAGTGCGCACATTCCTCTTTGGTGGCCGGGGGTTCTCCAGTTCAGATCCTGGGTGTGGACACGGCACCACTTGGCAAGCCATGCTGTGGTAGGCGTCTCACATATAAAGTAGAGGAAGATGGGCATGGATGTTAGCTCAGGGCCAGTCTTCCTCAGCAAAACAGAGGAGGATTGGCAGATGTTAGCTCAGGGCTAATCTTCCTCAAAAAAAATAAAAAAAGAAATGATAGAAGAACATAGTATTTATAAATATTACAAGTTGATTTTAAAAGAATTTTAAAAAAATATATTATAAAATTTAAGCATAAGAACAAAGATTCATAATTAGCTGAATCAATTTCCAAAAATAAGAGATAGTAAAAGGCAAAAGAGTGATTATGCATCTTGCCAGATGTTTATAAAACTCACTATATGTCTATCACTTTACAACAATGTAGTACTGTCCCAGTTATAGATAAATACACATATAGAACAAAAGACAGAGGTGAGGATCAGTGCTGTGGAAGCAGAGAAGCTTGAGGTGCACATATCGCTCATTTGGGAATAGATGGAGGATTTGGCATATGGTGTGGGGCAACAGTGACACACTAATTGGAGCAAAAGGAAGTTCATTTTTTTAAACAAAACTAAGGTAAACTGGTGGATTAAGTGAAAATAAAGTTATAAAATTAACAGAAGGGCACACAAGAGAATATTTTTGTGTAATTGTGTTAAAAAATGTTTTCTTTGATAAGACCCAAAAACACAAACCTTAAAAAAAAAAACTGGATTTTGTTAAATCAGAAAGAGTTTTTATAATAAATATCCCCAAATATTTACTTTAAATAAATGCCACGATAGAGTTTTGCATTAATTGAGCCAACTAGCTATTAATATATAGAATACTAAAGGAGTTTGTAAAATAAACAATTAATAAATCCAAAAGACAGGAAACACGTTAGAAAAATAGAGGTGTGACTAATAATATACAGAAGGAAACTGGATGGTTAACAGACATTTGGAGAAATTCTTGTGAGTAAGTGAGTCACACAATGAAAACAGTGAGGAGTATGTGCTCTGTAGCTCAGGTGAGCAAAATCTTCTAGTTGATCAGTGCTAATTATTGGTGAGAATGTGGCAAAATTATTCAATTTTGGTTCAATATAAACTGGAGTGGTCATTCTGGAGAAATGTGCAATACTTCATGAGATTAATATTCATATAGCCCAACCCTTAAAAAATCCACTCTTCATAAAATAACTGTCAGAAAGTCCATAAATGGAGCTCTTTCAGGAAATTCTTTTACAGCACTGATGGAGGTAGCAGGTATGTGAAGACAACTTAGGCAGTCATCACTAAGAAAATGAATACGTAAATCGTGTGGGTCCATATACTAGGCTATATACTACAGCAGGGTACATATAGCACCAGGGACCATCAGTAAAATAGATACCAAGAAAAGTGGTTAAGAGAATAAAATCTATACCACAATGACATGTATGTGAATTAAAACTTTCTGACACACACTACACAGCATTCTATATTTTACAAGGATTCACACAGAGGGCATTGTGTTTGCTGTTTGGTCTCAGATACACTCCCCTTGCTTCACCTGCAGGCACATTTCCACAGGGGCTTTGCTGACTGCATCTGGTTTGGTTTGGCCAATGGAAGCTCTGGTTGGAGTTGAAAAGGGAGAGGGAGGTGTCAGGGTTTTATTTTCCTCCCTCTCTCTTTCTCTCTCTCTCTTTTGTGTGAGCATTTCTTGGCAGTAGCCGTATCTTTTCCATGGTTCTCACTCTTCACTAAACAGAATCTATTTTCAGTGGCCCTAACTCCTTCGGAGCAGTTCCCGATCTGGTTCTGGAACCCTCCAGATTTCCCCAATGTCTGGATTCTGGTGAAGACCACCCCTTTTCCTCGTCTCACTCCAGTCCCACGGGGTGTAGTGGTCCCTGCTATCTCCTTTGATAGTGTTCTCCTCCAGCTAATCTCTATTTGCTTCACCAGCGTGCCTGTCTCCTCAACTTTTCTAGCTCCTGCTTAATTCAGTATGCTGAATTTCTTACTTGAAATATTGGAATGGTTTTCATTTTCTGATTGGAATTTGATATTGAGAGTGATCCCAGGAGACTCTAAAACAGGATACTGAGATTGGGAGAGTCATCTGCTTAACCTTTAACTGGGCGAGAACCTCCATGTAGATGGAATCTGTGATGGGCAGAAGCATTAAGAGTACAGTTGCTTGAGGTGTAACACTGGTTGAAAGCAAGTATTTGGAGCATCGAATAATGGCTGCATGCAACCACCGTGGTAAGAGTGATGGCTACAAGGACTGAAGCTATTTCTAACTGTGATTAAGGGTTTACAGAAAGAAAAAGAGAAGCTCAGGGCTATGTTATCTTTTCTGCTCTCTGTCACAATATGGTATTCAGATACTTTATCAGCATATCCCACAGAACATCACACAGGTCAATCGTATTGATGATATTCAGTTTGTTCCTGGTAAGCAGCAAGAGGCAAGCGCCTAGATGCCTTAGTAAGAGGCAGGATGTCAGAGATTAGGAAATGAAGACAATGAACACTTAGATGATGCCTCCACAGGTCTCATAGGCCTTCTATGAAATTCCCCTCTTCTCTGTTCCCTCATATGAACTCCTTCTGTTTGATAGACTAGAGTGGCTTCTGTTTTCTTGAATAGCCATTGATCTATACAGTATACCCAAGACATAGTCCGTACAAATTATAGTGACTTTCTTTGTGGGAGATAAAAGCGAGTGTCAGAGAATCTGAGTACAAGAGGAAACTATAAAACAATACACAAGATGGAACTTGAGGAGAGGTTACTGTAAGGAAAGAGTATTTACTCCAATCATCTTAAATAACAAATAAAAAGCTATATACATGAAAGTAAGTGACCTCTCAAAGCGACCTAATATGTGAGCTATGAACGTTTAAATATATTCTTAGTGGCAAGTTAGGACTCGAACCCTGATCTCTAGACCTGCAAACTGTTTCAGTGACTCTTGCTACTGTTCCATCTTTGCTTTCATGTTTCACTTTTTATTCTAGTCTTGTTGAGGGCCTCCTTTGGAGAAAAAATAAGAATATATATGAAAATGCATGCTGTGAAGCAACGAGTCTTGAGGGTGGAAATTGTACACTTGAAGGAGGATAGTTATTATGAGAATTTCCATTAAAAACACAGTGTTACATTTTTCACCCAAAGCCCTGTAGTTTATTTTTCTGTCTTTGGGAATTTCACAAACAACTTATAAAGTTCTAGCCAAACCTTTGAGGTTTGCCTTTCCATAAGTGTATGGAACAAGCCAAAGGCTTCAACCGCAGCCAAACGAAACAGTGGAAACCACAAGACCTGCTGGCCCGCTCCTCTCTCCCTTACTTGATTTTGCAGCCCTGGAGAGGAAACCGCCTAGTTGCATTTGTATATGGTTAGAGCTCTTGAGAACTAACCCCCTAACTAATGGTTCTTGCTTAATTTGAAAGAAAGGGATAAAAACATTGAATACTAAGGAAGCAGAAACAGTTTTGTTCCTACCATTCCTATTGTTCTTTTATATTTATTGCCTTAATTGCTAACATTTAAAAGGAACCTCTGCAGAGGCACATGGAGCCACAGTGTGTTTCAATTTCAGGCATTCTGGAGGGCACAGTGACACACACACCTCCTCAGAAATGCTTCCAACAGATGGAGTCCATTGGGCCCCACCAGCCGGAATAATACACTGTATACTGCTTGCAAACAGAGTTAATGTATTTTAAAATCATTTCTGTTGTTCACTGGTAAACATCTAGGATATTATTAAGTGAACGTTTATTTTTAACACTCTGGCTCAATTGACGCCCTGGACAGGCTGTGTCACACTCTGCATCTGTCTTCCTTGCCGCTAGCCTTTTAGAGCCATGCCTTTCTCCAGCCCCAACCCCTATTACATTGTGGTGCAGATTCAATTTAACTGAGGCTTATGAAGCACTATCATCTCTGGAGCCAGATTGCTGGTTTTACTTAAACTTTCAGTGCCTTGATTTCACTATCTATTCTTCACAGGAGTGTTGTGAGATTAAATGAGTAAATACATATAAAATACTTACAACTGTGCCTGGTACGTTGGAAATACTCAATAAATATTACTGGCCAGGAGCAGTGGTAGTAGTAGGATGTCCCAGTAGCATGTCAGATATTGGAATATGAAGAAAATGGGAAACTCTGATTAGTCTTAAGAAGCATAATCAAATCTTTTAATTGACAGCATTTGTTAACAAATGTACCTTCTTCTTCAGTGTCACTTGTGTTTTTATTGAGATCAAAAACGCAAGATAAATAAATAAGCTCTCAGGCTGACATTTCTTGCACTTAGTGGAAGAGCGCTCATGAGATCTGGCGCTTTCCCTCACTAACCTGTTCAGTTACTCAGTGTTCTTTCACCGATTACTGTTACCTGCTGTTCCTCCGCGTGCTCGCTGGGGTAATTCTAGCTACTGTGACAAAGAAAGTTCAAATCCCAGTGGCTTAACAAGTACAAGTTTAATTTCTGTTCGTGTAAGAGTCCAGTGTGGATGCTGCTGGTTGGCGAGCAGCTCTCCTCTACACGGTGGTCAGGGGCCCAGATCCCTTCCATCTTGTGGCTCCACTTTCACTCAGGACCTCGAAGTGCTGTGTTTCTCACCACAAGATGGAGCAGACAAGGTAAAATTGCTTATTAAGTGCTTTGTTCTGGAAGTGATGAATACCACTTCTACTGGGCAAGAGTCTATTCAGATACAAGAAGATTTGGGAAATAAAACCATTGCTTAGGTAGCTGCCTATAAAAAACAACTCTTGGGGCTGGACCCGTGGCTGAGTGGTTAAGTTCATGAGCTCTGATTCAGTGGCCTGGGGTTTTGCCAGTTCGGCGTCCCACATGTCACAACTAGAACGACCCAAACTAAAATATACAACTATGTAACTGGGGGGCTTTGGGGAGAAGGAGGAAAAATAAAAAGTTAAAAAAACCCCACAACTCTGTTCTATATAAAAGGCAGAACAATTTTTATTATATGTTTAGCCACATCTTCCATACAGGCATACAGAGATAAGTGTAAGACCTGTTATCATTTATCAAGGGAATAGCAAGGGCACAACCTGGAAACCAAGAGATGAGGTTCCCCATTATGCCTGGGGAGACCAAGGAATTCCTTAGAGAGGATGTGAACACCACAGGTGCCTAATGAATGGGCAGAGTTAAGAAGAACAAAAGGAAAAATATCATATTTTAAAAAGGGTCTATGATTTGCAGAGGTACTGAGGCCAAGAAACTCCAAAAAGACATAGCACAGGCATGAAGAGCTGGCTGAGAGATGAGCAATGTGCTCAGTTGAATGATGTTTTGTAGGGGGCATAAACTAAGTTTTTGAAAAATTACCCTGAAGAAAAGTTATAATATGTTTGAAGATATTATAGGCTGTGAAGCTTGTTAAAAGATGAGGAAATATAAGTGGAGGTAGGTGGAGATGGTAGATCCTTGAGGAAATTCAAAGGAATTTTGGTATTTTACCTCTTATATGGTCACCTCTCCATTTTGCATGTGATTTCTGCTCTTCTTCACATATTTCACACTGCAAACAAATGAACAAAATAGATTAAAAGTGTTATGGGTCTTTGGAGGACTATAAATCACTTTTTACTCCCTTAAAGATTATGTTGAAAACAACAAAAATAATGAGAGTCAACAAATGCATATAGCGTACTATCCTGTGAAAAACGAAATAAGCATCCACCATGCCAGACTCAAAGTAATGTTTAAACACACACGCAGACACAGACACACACACATATTCTATTACATGGGGGACAGAATCAATTAGGAATTGAGTATGCAGAAAAGAAATGTTTAGCCCTGCTTGCCTTCCTTCTGATCGCTTACTTCCCTTACATGTCCCTGTGGGGGACTGGAATTGGCCACCCCAAGATATGTCTCTTTGGCATGAGGATTATTTTGGGCTGGTTACTTCTAAAAACTGCAGACAGGAAAGAAATTGAAAAGTAGAATTTACTTACCCTTTGTTAACAGACATTTACATTTGTAAGGGAAATCTCCATCTGCAAAGGTGTCTCCCTCTCTGTGCCAGGAAGAAGGAGGCATGACCTTATCTCTAGAAACTCTTAATCAATGTGGAAGGCAGGGCTTAGATCTGCGTAATAATCTTACTCCTGTTTACAGTACTTGTCTGGTAACCTCCTGTAACTGACTCCCCCCACCTCCAACATTCTCCTTTGTCTTTAGCTGAAGATGATATTTAAAGTGGTGACTTTGGCCATTTTGGCAAGATGCTCAGGTTGCCTGAGCTTCTCCCATGTATACATGTTATAAAGCTTTGTTTAATATTCTCCTGTTATTCTGTCTCATGTGAATTTAATTCATTCTCTAGCCAGAAAAACCCAGAGTGGGTAGAGGAAATGTCTTCCTCCCTTACACCCATAGCTAATGTCCCAGTGATTGTAAATTCACTAAGAGATTGTGCTTACATATGTGTAACCATTATCCACTCAGTACTTTCTGGGAACTTGGCTGCTATTTGGATTCATCAAATATTTGAGGGTTATTTTCAAAGACTCTAGGCTGTCCAGTGCCAAGTTATCCTTGGCCCAGCAACTTACTCTCTATTCTTAAGTAGCTTCTTTCTAAAGAAATTTAATCTGCATGTTTCTAATCCATTTAAAATTAGATCACCAAAATATAGTTTTGTAGAAGCTATCCAAAATCCTTGTGAGAGATTTCTTCATTTTTTTCCCCCACTAAATGAAGATGACTCATTTGTTAAACTTCAAGTGTGCTGCAAAGCCAGAAACCCCTGAGAAACCAGTTTTAAAACTTGGCAGTCTCTATTCTCTTACCCCTAAAGCACAGAGTAGGTGCTTTGGGAGTTCTTTTCAGAATGTGCTTTTAGAGCAATGCTTGGGGTTGACTCATGGAGGGCTGAGTTCCTTCCTTTACACCAACCCATAATTCTCCCATCTGGAACCTCTCCTGAATTGAAAGGAAGCTGCCCAGGTGGAATGTCATCACGTCTTCATAAGAAAGGGTTTAGGACAGATATTTCCGATTTCTATTCAAGATAATCTTATGCACTTTTTCGAGCAAGACTGTGTTCAAAATCACTTCCTGCCACAAGAATTCTGAATTTCATTGTAATTTTCCTTGGTGTACTCTTTGCTATCATGATCAATCCTATTTCAAGATGACTCTTTTTGAACCTCCATTTTATATATTTTTCTTATAGACACCTAGAGAAATTAATTGCCCAATCATCCTATATATAAATGTTATATTAATCACAATTAAGCTATTTTATTTGGCATTATATACCTTCTTAGTTTATTAGTGTTATTCACAAGTAAAAATAGAATATTAAATTTTTTAATCAACATTACTTCAAATGAATTGCATAATTGCCTATCACTAACTCCATTTATTTACTGGAAAAATTGCTTGCTGTAAGGTTCAAACATAATTTTAACTTCTATGATGAATACTAAAATGAACATGACAAAAGGAATTAATATACAGTGCTAAACTTATCATTGTCCAAATGTATTTTGTAGATGTGGATTTCATAGCTCTGATGCTCATTCAAGGGAAATCCATAAGTATTTCCTGTGATAACTACTGACGTGTTGTGAGATTATTTAGGAGGGTTTATGTTTCATGAAAAGCTGATATATCTTAACGGAACTTTCAGAACAGAGTGATATAGTTAAATAAATTTTGGGGTCACATAACACTCTTGTTGATCATACTATCCTATCTTTCTATAGCCCTTTGCCGCTCCTCAGATCAGCATTTCTCCCTCTCATCCCCATTTCTCTGTCCTCCCCATCGCAGACTGGATCAATTGCTCCTCCTCTCTTAGCCCTTATTTCCACAAAAACATTTACATTGTAGTATTTTTCACTCATCTTACACCAAATCCCACAGATATTTTTCAGTTTCTGTAACATTCAGCAGCATTTCACTCCATCATAAGACTCTCTCCTGTTGGTTCTGTTATAAGACACTCTCTTCTTTTCTGTAACAACTCCATCCTGGTTGCTTCCCTATATCCCTTTCCATCACTTCTCAGTCTCTTCCATTGGTTCCCCCTGTACCTGAGTTTCATTATTTTAGTTCTTTATGATAACCTAATAGAGCAGGTATTATTTTCACTAGTTTAGAAGTGATGAATCTGAAGATGCTTTAAGATTACACAAATAATAAATGGTAGGGCTAGGATTTGAATCCAAATCTATATATTCAAAGCCAGAATTTTCCAGTATGCACTTTGCCTTCCTGGTTCATGGCCAGGCTGGCTCCAGGGCATGCCTCTCTTTCCCTACTGATGACATCAGGTGATGAGCTTTCCCTTTTTTTTTTAAGGACTACTTTTACTAATGGATGATCTGAGTTGCAGCCATTCAGTCACTTATGTTTCATCCCCTACATTCCTGGCTTTGAGTAGCACACAGTCTTTCAATTTCAATACTCCCTTATTGTTTTTTGAAGACTTTACTGCAAATCACTATAGGAAGGAAAATGGCACAACCAGGGGATTATTACAAAGGTTGAAGAATCTTACAAAGTTCTGAATAAATCCAGATAACCTGCTTACTTATAAAATAGTATTCGTATTTTAATGCCAAGACACTGTAACCCATGTGTTTCTTTGCACAAAGAAGCAACCTAAATGTGCTTAATAAATAATTGCATGATATCACTTGTATTTGTCTCCACAAAGCTTTACAACCAAATGCACCACCAATAGAGGTTATGAAGTTTTAGCCATTATAATTAATAAGACAAAAGTCAAGCATAATTAATCCTTGCCAACTCTCTCAGCTCTCCCGTATACTTTAGTTCTATCACTTTGGAAATCATTGGTATTTAGGTGTGATTGTAACTAATACATTCCCATGCATGTCTAACACCTCTTCTTAGCAGCCCCAGACTTCCTTATGCACAATCATTCTGGAAAGTGTAGATTTATTCCCTTATGAGCATTTTCAAAAAGGTGCAAACTTAAGTGAAAATGACATTCATCTCACCAAATCAATTGGAATGTAGCTGCTGCTAAGGTGGTTAAAAAAAAAAAAAAAGAATATAATGCCTCTCTCAGTGATAGAGATTTTGAGTACAAAATATCCACGCGCTCACATCAGACGCAGACTTCCTTCAGGCAGTTTGATTGTAGCTGTAATTTGAGGACAGTCATAGTGTTTGTGTGAGTTAAAGACAGAGCCTGGAAATCTGAATCCATGATGAGATCAGTCGCTAGGATGTACGTAGTGTATTCCTGCTAATAGTGCTTCTGGAGAGGAGGGAAACAGGGCTTGGCTCAGGTGACAAATCCACTCTGTTCTCTCGTGCATGTAAGCACGATCTAACACTAACTGTGAAGGTGATTTCGTTTTCAAGTAATTTATTCATTAAATAATCTCTTCCACATCTTATTAAAAAACAGTAAGTATAAGAAAAAGAGAAAACCACACTGCTATTAGAAACTACTATCAATGCCGTCGATTTCAAAAGTACGTTGTAACCCCACCCCCTCCTGGCCTGCTAGACTGTGAGCCCCTTAAAGGAAGAACTGAGACTCAAGCATCTTCATCCCCTTGTGCTTCTCACAGTAGTGGCAAACAATAGAAATGCAAATAATGGTGGGTGTAATAAACTAAAGACATAAATATTGCTGCTATTCAGAGATATTACAGAATCACTAAGAGGGTAAAAAATAAAGATAGAACAGCTTAATAATCTACTACTACGTGGTTTGAAATTGGGATTAATCGTTTTCTTGTTTGTCAGAATTGGATTTTTTGAACGGCTGAGCATGGGGTTAATTTTGACAGGTAACTTTTATAGTTTGGATACACATTAAACATTTGGTTTTAATTGAGGTTTTTTTGCTCAGGCCACCCAAAAGCTTCCTTGTAAGAATTGTTTATATCTGTATTTTTTTTTCTGTCACCATTTGCTAATGCAGTATTTAATTTCTTTCATTTATGGCCTAAAGTGTAATATTCTGCCAATTGAAAAAGAGTTCACTAATATGAAAAAACATATTTTCCAGTTTTCCACTAGGAAATCCAAACCTCCATAGTTCCATTTGGATGCTGCATTTCACTATTTTGTCCCAATTCACTAGTTACAGATGTTTTTAAAATTCTGGAAGGCATAAGACCAAGATCTGGAAGGCATAAGACCAAGATCTAACAGGAATATAGAAATTAACTCAGTAGGTATCTCAAGTTTTATTTCCCCTTACCCTTCATGTTAGACTTACATGAAATTAAAATAACATAAATACATTCAATTTAGTTTTTTTAAAGCATGAAAATAATTGTTTCGTTGCCTGATTTTAAGAAAAAAAGACACACACAGAGAAAGAGAGAGAAAGAGAAGAAAGAAATTGATTTCTTAACAATTTCTTTTTCAAATCTACAAAACAGCAAAAGTGCTAAAACTTTGCTTTCCTCTGTTGCTATCTTCATGATTAGGAAAGCATCTGCAGGCTTCTGGAAGCATGTGCTCCAGGAATCTGAGGACCAGGTCATAAAGTGTCACTCTCTTAGCATGGGAATAAATTCATGGTGAAGAGATTAATAATTTATAGAAGTAACTCAAGTAGTTTGTAACTTTGCTGTAAATCAAGTCGTTTGTGATTTGCTTAATTTTAATTTATTTAAAGAAATATACCCTCTCAGGAGCATGGCATTCTGTATGGGATTTGGGGAAAATAAGTAAAGTGAAAAAAATCAGTATTTTTCTAGTATTGTTGAAATGAGAATAAGACATTATTTGAGAGGCATCAGCACTTGAGCCATCAGAAAAGCAAAGATAATTTTCCGAGCTCTACCACAGCCTGAACAAAATAACTCTGAAGACCACACAGATCCCTCTGCTTGGACTGCATGCTTAGCATACATTTGCATGGTAAGAAAACGATGCCACAGTTTGCAAATATAATTATTCCAGGAACTAGAAAAGAATGTTAAAAGATTGTATTCCATGTGAAAAATTGGTATCCTATTTCATAAACGATACTTTTGTTAAAGCAAATAATTCAGCATCTATTCATTGAGTTGAGCACGTAAAGATGAGGAAGGCACAGTCTCTACACTGAGGTAATTCACAGTAGGAGAGGCCAGAGAGGAAGGCACATGTGCAGCCCGCTTCCCGATGCTTGTTGATGTCCTGACGGTTTCAGTGCAGATGGCGGAGAGCCTTCACTCTGCCTGGGCTGGTGCACTGAAGGCTTCTACCTCAGGTGACGCTTCAACTTCAGAGGATAGTTTTTTTTCATGAGTTTGGTTAACATAAATGATTTAGTTAAATTTCATAAGTGGTGGATCATTGAATTAGTTGTTTGCCTCTCTCTCTCTCTACCTGTCTTTATGCTTTCTAACAAAAACACT
Source organism: Equus przewalskii (assembly GCF_037783145.1). Taxonomy (NCBI): domain Eukaryota; kingdom Metazoa; phylum Chordata; class Mammalia; order Perissodactyla; family Equidae; genus Equus; species Equus przewalskii. The sequence goes on along the minus strand of NC_091857.1, from coordinate 1,795,909 downwards.
ATGCATTGACAATAATTATTAAGTATAAACCTATAATAAATAATCATAGATGGGGCCCAAGAAGTGTAACCTGAAGCGAACTGGGTGTCTTCGAGCTGCAATAGATGCTACCTCAGTACTTCATTGAAGAGGAGAAAACAGACACAATTGCACATGGGCATACACACACAGGCACATACAAATTCAATTCAAAATGTTGAAAAATGATAGAGACTTTCCTGCAGTTGTATTTTGAGGAGGGGAGACAAAGACTGTGGATATACCGCACATGTTTTTCAAACTCCCTTGTAAATTGTCTCTCTTCGCTAATGTCCTCAGCTACCACATCTTGCCCTTTGTCCTTCTCCCCTCAGTGTTTCCACTGTCAGCCTACACCCACACGCCCTCTCCATAATCCTGCAATATATCCAACATCATAATTTAAAAATTAGTGAAAGAGTATTTGACAATATTCAAACTTTGCCCTTAATTAAAACCCAGCCTTCCTTCTGTCAGTCAAGCACGATGTGGGGAGCCTCCATTCACATGTGTAATTCCCAAATGATAATAAAAACAGTCAGCCTAATTTTTCTTTTTATAAATCTCAGCAGGGAATAATAATCACTGTATTTGTGAAATGCTCATTACACATCAGGACCTTCAGGTAAAACATCACTTGTGATTCTCACAACAACACGGGAGGACGTAAGTTGTTTCCTATTTTAACAGATGAGAAGAGGAAGCTGACATACTCCACTAAGAACACAGACAAGAACTTAAATCAAGTTTCTCTGACTCTAGCTTCCTCACTTTTTCCACTACATTATGATGGTTTTAAAAATAGCAGTAATAGGAGCATATTTTTAATATGTGAGCACAGGCACTTGAAAATAAACCGGCCAACAGCAAAATCAACAACAAACTTCTTAAGGCCCTAAAATATGTCGGACCTCCTCTGCCCACCACCCCTCTCCCCCTGAGGAGATGGGTACCTTCATCTACGTGCTGAAGATGGTCAATTCAGCAATGTTCCCCAGTTGCTGAATACTGTAATGTCCAAGGCAGCGCCCACCGCTTTCACCTGTGGTTGTAAAGAAGTAGAAATCTTCCCTAAAGTGACCTTTTAGGGAAAAGTAAGCTCTGAACATCTACTTTATTAAAACGCCATTTCATAAACGGTCTACCGCAGACACTCAGCACAGACTTCAGGAATGAGTCTATCAGCAACCAGGATGGCAAGCAGTGATATAGGATATTTGAAGCATAAAAAAATGACTAATGTTAAGTGTTTTAAAAATTACCTGAGATACTAAAATATAAAATTTTAAGAGACAGAATCCTTCTACAATGACAAAATTGCCACGCTGGTCTAGCTACACTTTTGGAATTGTTTAGTTGACACAGACATTGATCGGATAGGTACATATGGAAAGTTTTGTCTACTGATTCTAGATGCAAACTTCCAAACATCCCACAAGGAGCATACATATTTAAGACTTTTTCAGCAACCACTAAAGTACTATCAGGGAACTATGAGTTAAAGTGTAAGACAAATAAAACAGGCACTGAGATGGATCCAGAGTTGGTGAGATTCCTTGTTAGAAGAATTCAAATAAACGTCTGCACGAGCCTGCTGTAGATGTCCACACCGAGAGGAGGCACAGGAGACCCACAACAGCTAAGGACAATGCTGTCTGCTAACCAGCCATTTCCACTCGAGCTCTAACGAGGTAAGAATACTAGATAGAAAATTGTAAAAATAGTTATAAGCTTTCTAATGCTGACCAGCAAGTATAAAATCCTTTTTCTTTGCTTCAGAAATGTGTTGTACTTTACAAAGAATTTACAGTTTTAAGGAGAATGATTGATGTGTTGAGTTTGAAAAAGTTCACATAATTTGGTAATATAACCTCCTTTTCTGTTATGATTTGAAGCATTTGCAGCTGTAATGGTCTTTGAGTCCCTGGGATAAGGCCTCAGCCAAACCCAGGAGTTGCCTATAAACTTCTCTTTGACAGAAACTGGGATGGAATCCAGGCTCATTTCAGCAATATTTGTGGAGAAGAGGATTGAACTCAATATATTTGACCCAAAAGTGCATTTTTGGGGCTTGCACCATATTTATTAAAGCCTTGTGGCAGAGCTAGAAGTTATTAAATGGGTGAGAGCTGGCTTATGAAGACACAGTTCTAAGCACTCATAGTTCAATTTGACATACTTTAAGTGATAACCTACCTGGAGCCATATCCTAAGCTAGGAACTCATGCTTATAAAAAAGAGGCAAATATCATTCACAGACTCAGGCAGCTCTCAATCTACTGGAGAAAGAAGCTGGATATAAATAACTGCAACACATGGTGTAGTATGATAAAAGAGGTACACAGTACAACTGGGAGTCATAGATACTGAAAAGATCAGCTGGGTGCTGATGAAATGGTGCATGACCCATGAGTGTGTGGGGAGGTAGGAGAGTTGGGGGCAGGATTACAGATAAAAATGAGTAAATTCAGAATACTTTCAATCTGGCTGGATTGTAAGAGATACATTTTTAGAAGAAAATTTCAGAGTAAATTATTTGACACGTGGCTTAAAAACAGTTTAAAATATTTGAAATTAAGACTTTCGTGTTATTGCCATTGACTCAATTGTGGTTGGAAAGAGAGGCTGGCCATATAAGAAGGAAGATCAGAAATTTGGAAATGAAACAGAGAAGAGTTAAAGTCATTGCTTCACTACTTACCTGCCCTGTGACCGTGTGTATGTTTCCTACAGCTGCTGTAACAAATTATCACAATTAGTGGCTTAAATCAACACAGATCTATTCTCGGACAGTTCTGGAGGTCAGAAGTCCAAAATAGATCAGCACAGTTGTATTCCTTCTAGAGGTGCCAGGGAAAAATCTACTTCTCTGCCATTTCTGGCTCCTAGAGACCACCTACATTCCATGGCTTGTGGTCTCTTCCTCCATCTTCAAAGCCAACAGCACAGAATTTTCAAATCTCTCTCCTATCTGACTGCTTCTGTCATCACCTCTCTGACTCTGACCCTTTAGTCTTCTTTCTATAAAGACCATTGTGATTACACTGGTATCAGAAGGTAATTCACAATCATCTCCCCTATCAAAATCCTTAACTTAATCACTTCCTCAAAGCTCCTTTTGCCATGTAAGGTAGTATATTTAAATTTCTTGGGAATGAGGACATGGATGTCTTAGGGGGACCATTATTCAACTTACCTGGGAATATTATCTAATTCTCATAGCTTAACTTTTTTCTCATTTGTAAAACAGGGATGACAATTGTGCTATCTCATGTAATTGTTCTGGGGCTCAAATGAGAAAAAGAATATAAAACACTTAGCATAGTATTCAACAAAAATTGTGATAGCGATTGTCCTTGCTGTTTTGAGGGCTTTGGATAATGGCTTGAGTTTTGTCCCCTTTGCTTGGCAATGCAGCGCTGACCGGGGGCGGGTGCAGCTGCACTGTCGGAACTGGATGCATCAGCGCCGAGTGCCATGAGGTCTGCTGCGGAGAGACTGGATAGAGGGGGACTCTTGGTGGGAGAGACAGCATAAATGTTCAGGTGGACTACAGGACAAGCCACAGATATTTGCAAGGTATGTGATAGGTGTGGAATGAATATTCCTAAGACAAACATTTGCAATGTATGTGATAGGTGTGGAATGAATATTCTTAAGATAAATATTTGCAATGTATGTGATAGGTGTGGAAGGAATATTCTTAAGATTTTAGAGGCACTGAAATTTAATAGGAAAATGATATCATTCCAATAAAAAACTGAGGAAGAATGTGATAAAAATTCTCTAAAAAAGGATTGCTGGTCAAAAACAAATGTTTAAAATATATATTCAAAATCAATAGTAATCAAATAAAGAAAATTAAAACAATAAAATAATTAATTGACAGATATTTTAAAAGTAATGTTCAATGTTTTAGGGCACTTTTAGATGAGTGGTACAGTGTAAATTGACAGCTACAACCTTAGGGAACACTTGGCAGGTATGTACCAAGAGCATTAAAATAGTCACAGTCTTCGGCCAATAACTGAGGACATCTTGGTGCTGAAAATATTTTTACTCAAAAATGTTACCCTTTCTGGGTTCTTTTTGGCTAAAGCAAGAGCACAATTGATGTTAAATTCCAAAGTGGATTATGAGACAGACCAGCAGTACAAATGTCGAAGTGGGTTCTAAGAATCAGTTAGATATTCACACATGTTGGGACCACAAAGGAGGGAATTTGTTGGTGACACAGAGAAAGACAGATAAGATTTCTTTGGCGAGAACTCCCCTGTGTTCCCACCTTGGACTCATGGGAGTGGTTGGAGGGTTGGTTCTACCCTTTACTTCCACTACAAGAGAACACCAACAGCACCACAGGGAGACCTTAATATTGTTCCCTGTCATTAGTAAAATCCTGTGAATGACTACTGCCAGATAACCTAGAGGATGAGGGGTGGAGTGGCTATTTTGGTGAAGTAGAGAAAGAGAGGTGATACTGTCTTAGAATAAGCCTACAGTATTAGAATTTGTTCAAGTAAGAAATGCTTGAGTTTTTGTTGTGACTCACAAATGCACCAGCAGAAAGAAGGAAGCCGTTGACGGCCACACTGGATCCTATGCAGTTGTGCCTCTTAGGTGGGTAATGAGACTTCACCTTTTGGAAGTTGGCCATATTAATAGGGGTATGTAAGAAATAAGAGACAACTGAGAGACTCATTACACAAAATGCAATAGAAATTTCTCGGTAGTGGCTTCTGGTAAATTTAGAAAAAAAACTATTCACAAAGGGTAGCCTTTAAACATCTGCCAGGTCTTGAGAGTACAAAGATAGCTTATGAAAATGCCAAGCAAGTGAAAATGTGTTGTTTTCTTTACCTCTTCTTTGTGTTTCTGCTCCAAACTCAGAGGAGAAACAAACAAAGCAAAATAAAACCAACAAACAAATGAATGAAAAACACTTAGCTGCTAAGAGAAGGAGGACATTCAGAAAAGAGAAAACAGCCAATGACGCCCACTCCTGAAGTCAGGTGTCGCGTCTACATGGGACAAGATCTGAAAGAGCCGGATAAAGTATTTATCTTCAAATGAAATTCAGAGTTTCTATTATCACCTAAGGACAAATGCATTGAATTACTAATTTGAGAAGGCATTTGGCAATTTAAAGTAATGATAGAACTTTCTCTTACTTAAAAGTGATTGTAAAAGTCATGAACTTTCACCAGCAAGTGGTTTTAGAAGGCGAGTGGGAGAAAACAAAATACAGCTGCTTTTTATTACACTCCATGAGTACTGGTTATTCAACATACCTGTTAGATATACATCTATGTTTACTCAAACCATCATTAATATTAATAAAAACTGGGAAATAGTCTAAGTACTCAACACTAGGAGAGGGCAGATAAATGATGAGACAATAAAAAGTAGAAGTTTGTGTGGTCCTTGGAAACTATTATTTTATTATAAAATCTTTGACAATTGTTGTATAATATACCTCTTCATTTTAACATAAAATTAATGTTATTAAGTTATTTACCATAGAGGGCTGTGATACCATTTTCCATTGTTCAACAGTGGTATGTCAAGGTGGGCTAAATTGAAGAGAATTGATACTTCCCATTAGACTTATTACTTAAGCAATTCCTCTTTCTATGCCTTAGATTTACAGTATTTTAAGGAGGGAAGCACATATAAATATATAGAGTCAAATGATTACTGTTCTATCAACTGCCCTATGAATTATATCCATGACAATCACTAAGAAGATCTACTCAGAATTATTACAAAGAATAATAAAATAAATAGAAATGGCTGTAGTATTGCATTCTTTAGATACTTAGTATCTAGTTGAAATAAAAATGCAGCCTGTAGTGTGAAAGAGCAATAGTGTCTGTGATCCACTGAACTGTCTCTTTACTATGTCATGGGAATACTCCTCAAAGGACTTTTTTAAAAAAGAAAGATTCATTCTTTCCTTCAACACATTTATTGAGTGTCCATTATGAACCAATACCCACACGGATTTCTAGGAATAAAATAGGAAACCTAACAGATATGTTTCTCAGGCTAGTGAAAGTGCTAGACCTTAATCATATAATTACAAATGCATGTAAAATCGACACTATGATAGTGATATTAAAGACAGGCATGTGATCTTAAGAGATCAGATGTCAGAAAACGCTTCAATGCGCATGTTTCAATTCAGCTAGTGTCTAAGTTAGGGAATCAGGGAGAGGAGGAGCATTTTGGGCAGGGGAAACTGGATGTGAAAAGGCCAGGGAGGCTAGAACTTCAACACAAGAGGAAATATGATAGGAAATGTAACTAGAGAGATAGATAATAACCAGACCACACAGGACTGAAAAGGTCATTTTGGCGTTTTTAATGTTGCAGTGGTAGAATATTTTAGTTATTTAACATTGCTCTTATTGTAAATATTTTGTTTCAAAAGGTAAGGCCAGTGAAGACATGAACACAGTGTTGAAGATTCCTTGGAGAAGTCTGGCACTGAGAGAAAGGATTGAGGGCAGTGGCTGGGAGGTGGTGTCAGTGTGATGAGAAGCATTCTCAACTGGCAGCGGCGTCAGTGTCTTTCCAAGCCAGTGGGGGGATTTTGGCTAAAGAAACTGAAATAAAAGCATTTTTATTTTATTCCCCATTTTCACACCTACAAAAGACAAGAACAAAATCAAAAAAGAAAGGCAAGGAGAGAACAATTCTATCTTTAATGAAACAGTTACCTCAGAGTGGTATTTTGATATTCATCAACGTGTTTTTCATGACTGCGATTTTCTTTTGCTCCCATCCTGTCTCCCCGTTTCAGAAAACAGTTATGTGAGTCCAGGAATATTGACCCAAGCAGCAGAGTTGAACAGTAGAACAACAGAGAAAAAGTGTCAGGTTCTTGACTTTAGAGCTTGAAAAGCGTTTTCTAAAGCTCGTAGCAGAGATAATAATTTGAAAGCATTTGATTTGCCAAAGATAATTTTTTTGAGTTGCAAAATATTTTGAAGCGGGTAGGGCAGAATATCTACAGAATAAATGTAGACTTGGGAATGATGCGTACTGCTGTAGGTGCCGGTTTTCCCACCATGAGCTGGATGAAGGTCCCATGAGCAGGCAGTTTTCCCACCATGAGCTGGATGAAGGTCCTATGAGCAGGAGAAGAGAAAGGCTCAGAGACACGGGTTCTGAGAAGGACCTAGTTCCAGCGTGAGGATGTGGTGAAGGACTCCCCAGACACCCTGGGGTACATCTGGGAGCGGAGGAGACCAAGAGGCCGTTTCCATGACAGCCCTGTCGGCATCAGACTTTTAGATGTTCCCCTGTGTCAGCAGAATCTGGTAATAGGAAAAATCATACTTATAGAAGCCTCTAGAGCCCTGGAGGGGAGGCATCCCCTGCAAGAGTTGCATGCCATCAGAGTTTTATGAGGAGGCAGTCACATTGTAACTTGCCTTCAGAAAGGCAAAAATGTTTGAAGAGAAACTCCCAGGGATCATAAAGGGCAGAAGCTGTTCCAAAATTGGCTTGGTCATCAGGTTTTAGCAGATATCAATGTGGTGCTATGAGTAGGGCAAACAATTAGACACTTTGGATAGTACGTTCAAGGCACTTATGGGATTGCTCACTTCAACGGATACCAGAATGAACCAATGCTAAATCATATGGCTTTGCCTTTCCCAGATTCAGGGTGAAGACATGCCAGGAGGAATTTAAATGTCACTCTGGGGAGAAGAGGGTCGTCAGTGAAAAACACTGGTTGAAGCCTGAAATGATGAACACACCTAAGAGTAACTACTAGAATAACTTTTAGAACCAAATTTGTGCTTGAAATATAAATTGTTAGAGAGAAATAAAGCTGTCTTTATTGTACGTCTGAATTTTACTTGTAAAAGTTGTGCCCACTCCATAAGGAATCAGCTACAATCTCAAATAATAAACCACAAAGTGTTTCTCATGATCCAGAATGACAGAGCACATTGAAAGTTGATGCCTATTGGCTCAAACCTTGAGTGGAAAAGAAAGTTTAGTGAAGTTTGCTGTCACATATGGGATAGGAGCAGGGGGTCTAGCTAAGTGGTAAGCCAAAGGAAAGCCAGAGGCGAGCGTTTGGAGAACCAAGTGCTGCCACTGGAAGGCGGTGAGGGAGAGCTGAAGGATAAAGCCCGTCCATGCACCACTGTTAGCCGTTTACAAACCAACACTCTAGCTGAGAGAGACTCCTGGAGGCACACGACGTAAAGGGTAAAGAACAACAGTGTAATCATGAAATGGGAATATGGACCCACATCACGAATGAGGACAGCTGAGCGACGATGCGTCCTGGGACAGAGAAAACAGCATAGTCAGTGAAGCCTCCAGGTCACCATCCGATGATGAAATCGAAGTGTGCCCACCCGGCCCCCTGCCCCCGCACGGCTGCTGTGTTCCACCATCTTTCAGCAGGGAGATTGCCCCATCCAAAACGAGAAGTTAATAAAGGAACCCACATAACACTTAGCCGTAGACATTATGCCCCTCATCCTCATGTTCCCCAATAGGGGCCTGTGGGCTGGAATATCTGCTGCCAGTAGATCACTAAATTCCTCCAGAGTTCCAGATACCTCATTAACAGAAGCATCACTTTGAACAGTGGGGAAAGACTTAGTTAATCTGTTCTATGTATTCAACGGTAAATTTTGAGCAGTTGGACAGGTTCTGTCTTATAGGAAACATAAATTATTTAATTTATTGATTTGCTCTTTACATATTAGCTATTAAAATCTTATTTCCACGGGCCGGCCCCATGGCCAAGTGGTTAAGTTTATGCGCTCTGCTTAGGCGGCCCAGGGTTTCACCAGTTCGGATCCTGAGTGTGAACATGGCACGGCTCATCAGGCCATGCTGAGGCAGCATCCCACATAGCACAAGCAGAGGCACTCACAACTACAATATAGAACTATGTGCTGGGGGGCTTTGGGGAGAAAAAGCAGAAAAAAAAAAAGATTGGCAACAGTTGTTAGCGCAGGTGCCAATCTTAAAAATAAAAAAAAAGCTTACTTCCAGTGTTATCAGCTAACATACTGCCTAATAAGTTTTCTAAATATTTTAGTTTTCTTTCTAGCTACACTTCATGTTCCCACTTCTTTTATCCTTAATTTGATTAAATTCTATATTTAAATCTTCTTTTTTTTTGAGGAAGATTTTCCCTGAGCTAACTGCTGCCAATCCTCCTCTTTTTGCTGAGGAATGCTGGCTCAGAGCTAACATCCATGCCCATCTTCCTCCATTTTATATGTGGGATGCCCACCACAGCACAGCTTGCCAAGCGGTGCCATGTCCACACCAGGGATCGAAGGGGCGACCTCCCCGGTCGCTGAAGCAGAACTTGCGAACTTAAGCACCACACCACTGGGCCAGCCCCTATTTAAATCATTTTTGCATTTGTATATTCTTGGAGAAAACTCAAATAATTTATTTGAATGAGGGAGAGTAAAACAATAAAAAATATTTTCATATGCACAAAGATTTATATAAAGATCCAAATAGTACCATGTGATTATCATTAGTGACAATACGTGTTTTTTTCTCTATAATTTTATTGTTTAATATTCTACTAGAAGCATTTTTTCATAATGAGAAAAATTTCATATATAAAAAAGTTTAAATGAAAAGTTTTTTGTTCAAAATGTTTATTTGCAAAACAATCATCCCCTAGATCTCGGGGTCTTTAAAGTTTGTTCCTCACCCACACAATGTATCTAGCTGGCTCTGCTCACTGCTGCTGCCCGAATCCAGGATGATGGATGTCCGTGCTGCCCGTGAAGGATGGACATGGGAGACAAGGAAACGTGCTTGGTTTGTAAAGTTTCCATCCAGAATTTGCTCACAACACTTCTTTTCACATGTCATTGATCAAAGGAAGTCACATGACATGGCCTAACTTCAGGAGAGGCAGAGAAGAGCATTCCTACCATGAGTCTGGAAGTGGGTGGGACAGAAAATATTTTTAAAATACTAATGATGGCCTCAAATGGCAATGATTATTTTCACTAGAATGGTGAAAAAGGGCTAGGAAGAAGTATTTCATGCAGAAAAAATTTATATATATATATATATATAAAATGATTGATATATGAGTAGAGATAATGGAGAGAAAAAAAACAAGCGTAATTCAGAGATTTTTAGTTAGAGTGGCGGAAAATATAAGTGCATTAAGAAAAATATAAAACTCATGAGAAATGTGTAAAAGGTAGTGATAGATTATTTAATTTTAGGCTTACAGAATTCAGGGTGGAAATAATAAACATACAATTAGAAAGATTTGGGAAAGATTTGAGTAGTTTCCTGGGAAAGATTTGGAAGTCACTGATTTGGAGATGGTAGCTGACACTGTGAAGGTAACTAAAATTTCCAAGGGAGAAAGTGCACATAAAAAATGGCTGTGGGCAGGATTTTGGAAATTAGTATTACAGAAAGATGGGAAAAAAAGATGAATCTGTATGAGTTAGAGAAGAGACATTAAGATTGCAAGATAATTGGGATAGTTAAATGTCAGAAAAGCCAACAAATCTCTAGGAGATTGATGTAATTCTATCATTGGAATGATCTACAAAGTGAAATAACGTGGGTGTACTCATGAGGAGGCAACTGAAGGAAAGGAATTAGTGTGTTTTAGGTCAGTGGAAGTTCTGAAGGAAGGCCTCCTACTAGAGTGGGAAGGATATATACCAGAAACCAAAGGGTTAACAAGTAAGTTGATGATGAAAAATAGTATTCCTTAACAACAATTCTTTGAAGATGCAGGTTATGGAGAATGAGAGAGGTTTGTAGACGACAGATACTATGGAGGAGGGTAGCAGCATATTGCAAAGAAAATCAATAAAAATGGAAGTATGAATAGCACCATGTAGATAGAGAGATAAATGCTAGAAATTGATGGAATAATAAAATAAAAGTGAAACACACACACTTCTTAATGATTTCTGTCCGAATTTTAATCAATCTCTGGTGGCTATCACGCATTCATCTAGTCTGGTCCCTCCACTGAATAACTGCTGGCATGGGTGCTAGTCATCTGAGCAAATTAGAACAGCTCTTCTTTAACCATTTTGTTCCATCAGTAATTGAGAAAGGTATGTTAAAATCTGCCTATAACTGTAAATTTATTTCTATTGTTAGTCCTGTGAATTTTTACTCATATAATTTGAGTTCATGGTATTAGTTTTATAAAAGTATTTTTTTCTTAGCAAACCGAACTGGGGTTCTCAGCAATTTTATTATGATTTGCCTGGATGTGACTTCCTTTTTGTTTATCTGCTTGGGGTTTGTCCCACTTTTTGAATCTGAGGCTTGATGTCTTTCATTGGCTTGGAAGTCTCTTAGCCATTGTTTCTTTGAATAATGTCTGTATTCCCTTCTCCCTTTTCTTTTTGAAATTCTATTTTTGTATAGATTATTTTTAATTCTATTCTGTATGGCTCTTACTCTCTGTTTTGAATTTCCCCTTTTATTTCTCTTTGTTTCATTCTGGACATTTTCTTCCTTTGCATATTTCAGTTTACTAATTTTCTCTTCAGCTTTGTTTAATCTACTAAGTCCATTCATTAAGGTTTTGATTTATCATATTTTTCAGTTCTATGATTTCCATGTTTCATTTTTATAATTTCCAATTCTCTGCTAAAATTTTTAATCTTATCATTTACCTCCCTGAATTTGTCAGGACTGGCTAAAGACTGTGTCTTATAACTCCATTTCTATAGCTGTTTTATATTTAGTATGTCTCTTGGTCATTTTTGAATGGAGAAGGAATTTGAGCTCTAAAATCATGACCTGAAGCTTAGATACATTCCTGCAAGGATCTTTCTTTCTCAGTTCACTTTTAGAATATAGCTATTTCCAGTCCCATCTCAAAGCAGGAGAGTTTATTACTCTCTACTTTGTGAACTCTGAACTCACCAACCTCCCAAACGTGTTTTCTGGAATTCAAAGGCATTTTAAGGGAAAATTAGCCACCAATGCTGGGTTCACATCTCTAGTTTTCTGTGTTCCCTTAGATCTTGACTCTGTTACTTTCTCCGGCCTTTTTAGGTCCCCAAGTACAATTTTTTTTAAAATGTCAAGTTTTCTCATTGTCTTCAGTAAGATGAGTGTTTATAACTAATCTGATCAGCCATGATAAGAAGCAGTAGAACTAAACAGCTTTGCTGATTTCGTTTTTTAGATGGCACCTGAGCTAACAACTGTTGCCAATCTGTTTTCTTTTTCTTCTTTCTGCTTTTTCTCTCCAAATCCCCAGAGTACAAAGTTGTATATTCTAGTTGTGGGTCCTTCTAATTGTGCCACGTGGGATGCTGCCTCAACGTGGCCTGACGAGCAGTGCCATGTCTGCGCCCAGGATCCAAACCAGCGAAACCCTGGGTCGCTGAAGTGGAGCCTGCAAACTTAACCACTCAGCCACGGGGCCAGCCCCACCTTTGCTGAATTTTAAGGAGGTATACAGATGTTAGTTATTTGCTAGATTGCAAAATATTTTTAGAGTACAAATTCTAATTTATTCATTCTTATTCTCAGCATTGTTACATAGAAAAAAATCAATAGACATTTCAGTTTGAACATTGGCTGTTCTTTTAACTTCAAGTAACTTCATTTAAGAAGGAACATGAGTTTTTTTCTAGCTACTCTGCTTACCTGGTTCTTACCTTTCAACTTGTAACCACATGTGATGACTTGCATTTCTTTTGCTGCCTAGCTACTCTCTCTAGATTTTTCCTGCAATTATCTCATCAATTGCTAGTCAGATTCATGTTGGGTTCAGGATTTTGCTTCCAGCTACCCCTACCCTCATTCTGTCCATGTGCTGAGCACTCAGCTGCTCACACTTATCTTCTTCCTACTTCACACTCGTTTTTAAATTTGATGACTGCACTACAATTCATTTAAGGTAAAGGTTAGAGACGACTTTATTTCTATACCTTTCTTCTTAAATATAGATTCTAATGTAACCTGATCAAGGGAAATTTCTAAATAACAGAAGCTATTATTTCTGTATTTTAGGTTTTATGCTGATTTCTTACATCTGAAATCTAATTTGCTTTCTGAAGGCCATTTTTATTTTCAATTTGCAGGGCATGCCTGAGATTCTGTGAATTTGGGACAGGTCATAACTTGAAATGATGGGTAACACAGTATGATTTAACATTTCAGAAATAAGGATTTGTTATTACTGTTGTTTTTTTACCTCAAATGCCTTGTGAAGCTTGTTAATGAGAAAGTTAATTGTTTTATTGCTGATATCCCTGGATTTGTGGCCCTTTTCATGTTTGTGAGCATGCTTATTTTAAAAAGCAAAAGTAAAAAAAAACATTGCAAAGGTGTATCAGTGAAAAACTTCTTATTTCAATCTGTATTGAATGTTAAAATATTATAATATGAGAGAAACAGAAAATGTTAACTAGAAAAGGCAAAGAACTGGCAAATATATTTTATCCTGACAGGAGTCGCTGAAGGTTTATAAAAAAAAGAAACAATTTGCACCTTTGAGTAAATAGCTATCACATGATAATTTACTAGCAGAGTAACCTTTTGAATCATGACTTATTTTTACCCATATCTTTCTTGAAGCCAATCTTTTCCAGAAACATTTTAGAAATACTTTGCCATTCAACATGATGATCATAATCAAAGCCATCAGTGGCATCTGTTACTGCATCACATGCCGGACACTTGACTAAGTGCAGAGAAACATCTTTATAAATGTTCTCTTGGGATAATTAGTTCACTCTACTTAAGATTTTACCTTTCATCGGCTCAAATGGAAATTAGAAAATAGAAATGTACATAACAGGATAATTTTAAACTCTTGGAATACATTCAACAATTACCACTGACTGGTATGTTAATAGGGTCTATTTTCCCACTTAGCCCCTGAGGTGGATTAAAATGAGCAATGAAAATATTGCATATTTAACCCCAAATTGATTGTTCAGTGCTTTTTGCTGAAAAAGATAAGGATAGATCCTAATTGTGTATCAACTTAGAAACATACTTACTTATCAAATTTTAGGTAATTTCCTCCTAGGTGAACCTAAATAGGTAAATACTGTGTATGTAAGCCCACACTGGGAAGAAAAAGTTATTTAGAAGTTATTTTACTAGTGTCAAAGAACAATATTCTTATTGAACTTTGGAATTCTCCTCTTCACTTTTAGATGAATAACCTGAAGTTAGAGTAAGAAAGTATTGATTAAATTCACCTGAATTTAAAAATGATGTACATTGTTTTTGCCATTTGGAAAGTAATAATATGCCTATGGACTACTTGAAAATTCAGTTATTGATCTGAATAACTAAGATCTCTGTACTCATTTTTGTAGTTAAATGCATATACCAAACATCTGTAATTTAGTAACTGGTAAATATAATTGCTAGTACTGAGCCCAATAAAAGAAAGAACTGTGCTTGACCAGTAGGATATATTTCTAAATATAAGAATGAGCTTTAAAAGAACAAACAGAAGATATTTATCTCTTATATAATCTGTTTAAACAGGCATGAATTTTACAAAAAAAGCCATGGAAATAAAACAGAGGCAGTGAGAGAAAGATTGATATACCTCAGAGAATTAAAAACCACACAAAATAGCCTGCTTAATAGTCTCTTTTATTTTTAACATGAATTTGCTTACCTCTGGAGAGAGGAAGCTATGAAATGAAAATCTCACAGACATTACAATAAACAGAAGGTGAGGAATGTAGAGATTTGCCAACTGAGTTAATACATCAATGTGCCCGGAAATTGATGTTGGCGTAACAGGGGGCAACCGTAAATATCAGTGCCAGAGTGGTACAACAACAATAAAATCAAATGGAAGGGTTCATTAGGCTCACCAATGGTGAAGGGGAGCCTGTGTCCTCTCCTGTCATGTCTCCTCTATCTTGATTATGCATGTGGGGACTGGTGAGCAGAGTTGATAGAGCGAGGGGAGAAGGATGCACAACACTACACTTGAAGTGGAAGGAGAGTTTCAGAGTATTCTAGAAATCTACAAAAGTGTTTTGATGAGATCATTTTCAATTTATTAAAAAATCAAAAATATTATTAGGTATGGGAATACAAAGATTCTGTTTTATTTGGCCTGTCTCTTATCACACAAGAGAAGAACTCTTAAAGAAAAAAAGGTAGGTCCAAACAGGAATACAAAATAATTCTTAGGTTTCTTTCTCCTTTTTATAACTTAAGTAGTTAATAATCTACCTAGCAAAATGGGTCATTACTTGTAACAAGGGTACAATATCAACTAGAAGTACAGAAATAATCATTATAAATATATTAAGTATATCCATATATCTATATTCTATATCTGTCTGTCTATCTATCTATCTATCTATCTATCTATCTGTCTGTCTGTCTGTCTATCTATCTATCTGTCTGAATAATATTTGGCTACACCCGTCACATTCAGGCTATCAGTTCGTTTTCCTTTTAGCTTTTGTTTAAATAAAAGTAGTGTATTACATGAATATGGAATTAAGGTGTTTTTTACTGAGGTATAATTTACATACCTGAAAAAACGTAGATTTTAATACTCCAGTTCCACAAGTTTTGATGACTGTGTAAACCCAAACTGCTACCTCAATCAGCTATTCAGCGCTTCGTTACCCTAGATATTTTTCTGCTTCCCCTATCCAATAAATATTAACTTTACACAAAACTGTTTTCATTTCCATCATTATAGATTTGTGTTTGCTGTTTTAGAACTTCCTATAAAGGGAATCATACAGTATATATACTTTTGTATCTGGGTTCCATTGTTCAACAAGATGTTTTGAGATTCATTCATGACTTGTGTGTAGCAGTGGGAAGTTCTTTTAGTAATAAGTATTGCTAAATATGATATGATCTTACCACGGGCAAGTGTTTTTCTTGCTGAGTATTTTTTCCCCAGTGACACTTAACTGACAATGAGGAGACCTGAGTTCTAGTGCCAACTTTATCACTCATTCGTTTTGCAATCTGTTCGTCAAGCTAGACTTTGTCCTCATCTGTCCAATTAAAGAGTACCACTGGATAATCTCTGAGTTTATTTCAACTCATATATTCTTTTTTCTTGTTCATGATTGTTTAGCAATTAAACATTAAGAAGGTTAAGTCCGATGTCTAAATTAATAGCAGTGTCATTGTCTTAAGCTAATGAGTGTCATCTTCCATTCAATTGCTAGACAACAAACTTATGCTTTCTTCTCTTCCTGAGGTTAGCTTTTCAGAATTACTTTAAAGACAATGGAAGATATGACATGCATCTGATAACTCCTCAACTTCTCTTTCACTGCTTTGTTGCAGGACTTTTAGTTTTTGCTAAACCAGACTTTGATCAAACTGAAATGCATTCTTCTATACCTTCTGTCAAAATTCTCGATAATTATTAAAGATGCATTAAATTGTCACCTTTTCCATAAAATTTTTCTAACCAATGAAGTCAGGAGTGAGAGAATCTCTCACTTTTGAAATCTTGTCACGTATTGTATCACTCTTTCCTTACTTTAGTCATTTGTCTATTCATTCATTCAAATACCATTGTATATGTCAATCCTGTGATAGGTGTAACGGATACAGTAATAAGCAAAAAAAGATCAAGTTTCAACTGTTATGTGCTTACATTCCATTATAAAAATCATGAAGTAATTATGCTTGATTACAAACTAGCTAGCACTCTGAAAAAATTTACTGATGCCATTATGCTGCATAACAAGGGGATCTGGTCTAGTCTTGGGTGGATTTGGGGAAATCCTGTGACAATGTGATGTTGGAATTGAGGTCTGAGGATAAGAGTTAACCATTTGAAGGTGTTCGTATGTGTATTAGTGTTTGTGTGCGTTTGTGTGTGTGTGTGTGTGGCAATAGTGGTCAAGGAGAGAGGATTAGTAACCTGTATTAGATAGCAACAGAACACAGTTTAGAAACCCACAGGATTTTGAAAAGCAAGGGTGAGAAAATTGTGAGAAGAGTCCAGAACAGGTAGGCAAGTACAAGACCTTTTATGATACTACATTCCCTTTTAAAGTTTTGATGTTTACCCTATTAGCTATTCATAGAATTTTAAACACACCAAATACACAGGTTTGGAAGAGAGTTTTGGACTGAACATGCACATTACAAAGTCGGTGGCTGACAGATGACAGATAAGCCGTATTGTTGAGGAGACACCTGTGGAGAGTTAGGAGTGAGAAGAGGTGCCAATTCTGAGACTTCAGAATCTCCCAAAACAACCTTTTGCACATTCAAATGTACCATATATATTTGTAGAGATATTTCATTGCTTCCTCTTAAGTTTTAAGATCATATGACAGAATTAAAATAATAAAAAGTACAAGCTTTAAATCTAAGCAGTCTTGGGTTCAAATTAAGACACTATCTTTTACTGGCTATGTGATCTTGGGCAATTTGCTTAATTCCTGATTCTCTGTTTCTTCTTCCTTAAAATGAGGATAATAATAATTCTGCTATGGGAGTCTTAAGGATCAAATGTTTCTCATATAGGACAAAGAATAATGCCATACACATCATACGCACTAATACATAATAATTTCTTTTGTTTTCCAGTTTTTTAAAGAATATAATGTATAGCATGAGTCTTTAAAGTAAACATTTCATAAATGTGTTGAATAAGTGAGACTCATAACAGCATAACAGAAGATAGAATCATGAAAAAGACCCATGCGACTACAAAGTGATTATAAAAATTATAAGATTAGTGTATACATGCAAGAATTTTAATTTTAATGATAGTGTGCTATTTATCACCACAGCATGATCTGCAGTTGACGTACTGGTCTAGATGTCTACGGCAACCCTGATTTCCCAAGGCCCTGCGTGCTTCCCTTGTTCCTGAAGAGTTGGAACTGTTAAGGGTCTGAGATTTCACCATTTTCACACTAATAAGCAAGCCTGCTACAGATTCATACACACGTACTGACAAAGGAACACAAATGCCTGGGTCAGAGACACAGATAATTTCTTACTCACAGCAAAAAGCAGCAGCCAGAGAAATACCTGGCATCAGCTCCTCATGCCCATATTCCCACAGGGCAATTCAAGGACAGCCAGGTGTTGGCTGCACCTGGGGGAGGTTGTGCCACAGGAGAGGAAGCCCATAGCTGGAAGATGGGGAGCTCATTCATGGCTGCCAGCACATCTGCTCAGCCTCCTCTCCAGAGAAGTAGACTACTTCTTACCTTAGTATGTGACCAAATGTTTCCAGAGTGGGGAAGGCAACTTACATCCTAGGAGGTCCTGGGCTCTCTATCTTTAAGGAGACACTAGCGTCCAAGACATGCTTATTATTCAAACATATCTTTGCTCCAAAGGCCCAAACCAGACAGAAATTACAGAAATCCCTGGAGAATTGTCACCCAACAGTTCTTTGGCCAGAGTGGCCTCTGATCCCAACCTCGCTCTTCTTCTGGTTGGAAAGTCATGACTGCCACCACAGTCCCCTTGTTCTTTCAACTGACCCTTTGTGTTTGTCTTCCCTAGATAGAGAATGGCACTCCCTCCTTTGCACCTGCCAAGGTGGGTGGATGGCAGCCGCAGTGTCTATGGCTGAGATGCTGGACAGATACAGGCTCGGGTCACCTTCGCAATAACACCGCTCAGAAATGCGGCCAACTTTGAGTCAATGAGAGACTTAAAAGAGAAACAGCAGATCCCTTTTTGACCTGTCCACTTCGTGGATGGGCTCTTTCCGGAGGCAGTGGTTCCCCATGGCCTCTCAGGAGACATTCTTAGTAATGGAATAGCCAACTGTGTTTCTCAGTAATGCCACATCTTGTGTTTGGATTTTCCTCCTTCCTTGTCTCACTTCTATTGTCTGTTCTTTTTGTTCTCTCCTTTGCCTGGCCCCTAGTAAAGCAGTAATATGTGATGTTTGCCTTGGGCTGTTTTCTCAAGTATCCATGCTAACATACCAACATACTGAATTTTTTGCTGTGTGCATGTTGTATATACATCTTTTTATAGAAAATATGAAATAGTGAAAATATGTAAAGCAAAATAAAGGTCAATATTAATGCAGTCATTAATTTAACACACACATTACCAATCTCAGTCATTTCAAAAAGCTTGAATTAAATGAAATGTCTCTTTGCATTCACATCTTCACTTCATACTCACAGCAAAAAGCAGCAGCCAGAGAAATACCTGGCATCAGCTCCTCATGCCCATATTCCCACAGGGCAATTCAAGGATGGCCAGGTGTTGGCTGCACGTGGGGGAGGTTGCGCCACAGGAGAGGAAGCCCACAGCTGGCCCACAGGTGGACCAGAGATGCCACCCTCAGGCCTGGACGTCGAGAGCCTCACAGCATGGTCACATGCTCTAGGTATTTCTCAGCAGTTCCCTGTGCTTCTCACATCCCTTACCTCACACCTCTGCACAATACTCTTGTGCATCACGCTAATTCAAACATGAATGTTAATAAATTAATTCACTAATTTTTCCAAAGAAAAAAAGCATATTTTAGGAAACAAAATCTCATTTCAATATGAAGATTCTAGCAGTAAGAATTAGGAGTCGTTTTAGAAGGAAGGATATTTTAGTAGATAGAGGAGTTATTTACATCTTAAATCAAGTTACATAGGCAACATCCTGCTTTGCCTATTTGTCTAGAGTCTTCCCTTGGCATGAAAACATTCAGAAAATTCAAAACAAGCATTTATGATACTTTGGATAGTATTAATATTGATCTCTCTCTGAATACTAATTTAAGTATGGTCACATTTATTCCTAAAACTATTAGTATTTTACTACCTCTTTTAACAAATTATATATATTTTCAACTATGTTCCCTATATATTGCCATAATTATAATTATAATAGTAGTTAAATCATATGTTTATGCATTCCTTTCAGTTGTCTGGTAATTGGGTATAACAGTTAAAGTAAGTCAATATAATATGTTTTATTGCATGTACTCTATAAATAGATAATAGATGGCAAGAAAAATGTTTGAATGGAGAAACAAATTATTATGGAATGTGTCTGCCAAAATATGTAGTCAATTAAAAGAATAAAATCAACAACAATAACACATAGTAATCCAGGAAGTAGTAAATATTTCTAGGGGTAGGGTGGCCAAGGTAATGTCATATGCTCAGCAAACTTGTTTTCTCTTTCTGTGTCCACTTGGAAAAAAAAATCAAATACAATTTCCCAGGCCAAACACAAATTATTCTTGGCCTCTGTAGCAGATTTCTGGGCAGTGGAATATTTGTTTAGTGAAGCCATGTTTTTCAGCCTTGATCATAAAATGTTTCACTTGGTCATCCACTTTTTCTCTCTCTCATCAGTGTAGCAGTTGCTGAAGGACTTTTAATAAAAGAAGCATAAAATGATATGAGCCTCATTCCTCATATACACCCTTAAACGAGAACTTCCCAGAAGAGCCATGCCATCTTCGTCAGACCCTGACATGAGCAAGAAATAAATTGCTTTTATTTTGTTAAACCACAGAGATGTTGACCTTGTTGTCTCCAGCCAGTTTGCTTAGGCAGGGATCAGTGGGGGCTCTGCAGTACGTGTATAGAGGAGTGGGCAAATTTAAGAGTTGTTGTCAAAGGAGCACTGACACAGTATAGCACATTTCATCTGATAGGATGAAGAGAAATGAAGAAGAAAGAGAATGCAGACAACTTCCACTTCTGAAATATCAGCAAAGTAACAGACTCTAACAGACACAGGGAATTCATGAAAGAAGCCGATGCAAAAAGCATACTATTTCCAGTTACCTAACAGGGAGTAATTTCAAAGAGAAGAAGAAATTCTCATCTCTGTTGGTGACAACAAAGGATCTATGTGGCCTGATTAATTAGCATGAAAATACCCAGTTGATTTAATTCTGAAATATATAACTTTAAAAAAGGATATTCTATGTATTTGGGGGAAGGATGAGTCATATTTGCCATAAAATAAAAATATAGTAATACATGGAGAGAATCTACAATTTCTATTTCTAAGTTGTAAATATCACAGACAATATATATTGGAAAGGAATTTGGGATAATCCTTTACTTTGTTAAAGAGACCATTTCTCAGACTGAGTAAATCTGAGTTCAGCTTAATGAGTAATTTGGAGGTGAAGTTTTCTGTCATGTATGAATTTGTGTAACTATACTACATTAAGCAAGCATTTATTTTTTCATCTTATCTATCTTGGTTTCAAACCAAATTCATCCACTCTGTGAAGTGGGAAATTTATCTGATACCTCTGAACTTCAATTTACTCATCTGTAACAGCAAGCAATAATATCTGTTTTATAGGATGAAAATAGGTATTAGAATTATTTACACTAATAGAAAGGAAGTCCATGTATTTGTAGAATGTTGATACAAAATTCAAATACATTATGTACATTGTATTACCTTGATCAATCAGTCCAGTAATATGAACAGAAAAGAAATAAATTTATTTCAGAATCTCATGTTCTCAAAGAGTCTATTCTGATCCATAATACTCATATCTTACTTTGCTAAGTGTTAACGAAACATTTTTATCAACGTCAAATTTATTATCATACATTTATGTGAATTTACCTTTTGAAGAATTGTGACATTTGCCTGTTTTGGGTCATATATCCCAATATCTGGCCAATTACTGTTTGTTGCCAGAAGTTCGCAAGGAGGTTGCACAGTGGAGTCTCTCCAGAACACGCACTGTGTTTCCTGCTGTGTCTCTCACTCCGCACCCTGTGAATAAATGCTTGTGTCTCGTAATACCAAAGGTCCATTTCTGGCTCTGCTACATGTCGTCTTCATTCTGGAACACAGACTGACGGAACAGTCTCCTTCTGGGACATTGGCAGATTGTGGCAAATAGGTAAAAATTACTTAGTAAGCCATGTGCTACGTCTCAAAGCTCCTTCCTAGAAGTGACACTCAGATCTCCTTGGCTAAAGTACATGTACACTCCTGAGTTTGATGGGAAGCAAATATATAAAGCTTCTACAAGAAGTGTATCAGACAAGGGGACTTGAATATTCAGGACAAGGTAATACGATCCACTACAGAGACTATGTGTGTTTATGAAGAAATTTAATTTAGTTGTGGGACTCTGATGGAGACAATGAATGAGTAGTGAAGGAATATTAAATACTAATTACGTAATCCTGGCAATTTATTTAACCTCACTTAGCCTCAGTTTATTTGTCTATAATATGGGGATTTTAGTCTCTGGCTCATAAAATTATTGTTAAAATAAAGTGTGTTAATAAAATTAAAGCATATAGTACAGTAGCTAGACCTTAGATAAGACTCAATAAATGATAGCAATTTTTTGGTGGGGGTGAGGAAGATTCGCTCTGAGCTAACATCTGTTGCCAATCTTCCTCTTTTTTTGCTTGAGGAAGATTAGCCCTGAGCTAACATCAGGGCTAATCTTCCCCTACTTTATATGTGGGTTGCTGCCATAGATGCTGTGGCTTGACAGTGGTGTATGTCCACACCTGGGATCCAAACCCACGAACCCAGGGCGCCAAAGTGGAGCGTGCCAAACTTAACCCTATGCCACTGGGCTGGCCCCATGATAGCAATTATTATATTTACTTTTATCTCATCATTTCAATGTAGGATTAAAATAAGAAAAGGTATTTAAATTAGAATTGTTAAAAATATACATACCCCTCTTTAGCGGTGTATATGTGCTATTTTTCTTCTGCACCATCCATTCATCTTCTTCCAGTAACCGACCTCAGTATTCCCCTGGGGAACCATCTTCCCTCGCTCTCAGCTCACGCTCCTGGATGGAGTTGTCTAGTTGTGCCCCATCCCTCACTTCTCTACAGGAGAATACACGGTTTGCTTGGTCTAAACCATTATCCTGTTGTCCAAAATGATTAGCTTCATAATGGGCATGCGGCCCAAGCCAGGATAATAAGCATCACTTCCCAGTCTTTATTTGAAGTCTTTGAAAAGGAAGGCTTCTTCTTGCTGAAGTTGAAGCCAGGAAGAAAAAAGTCAAGAACTTTGTCCCAGCTTGCGTTCCCTGGGACACAGACTTTGAGCAGAAGTACGTGTTCAGGAAGTTTATTGGGGAGTACTCTCAGGATTAATAAAGGAAAGGGAGTGTCTTAGTCTGTTCAGGCTGCTATAACAAAATGGTCATAAACTGGGTTGCTTACAAACAACAGAAATTTATTTCTCACAGTTCTGGAGGCTGAGAAGTCCAAGCTCGAGGTACAGGCAGCCTCATTGTCTGGGGAGAATCCACTTCCTTCTTCATAGATGGTTCCTTTTTGCTATGTTCTCATGTGGTGAAAGGGGGCAGGAGAGCTTCCTCTGGCCTCCTTCATAAGGATACGAATGCCATTCCTGAGGTCTTCACTCTCATGACCTAACCTCCTCCCAAAGCCCCGCCTTCTAGTACCATCACATTGGGAGTTAGGATTTCAACACATGAGGATGAGGAGGACATAAACACTGAGAGCAGAGGAGGCCACAAAGGGTAAAACCAGGCAGACAGAGGATTGAGCAGGGAGGAGTCACAAAGGCCTGTGCTGATCCTCCAAAGCTCTAGAGCTTGGTGGCCTGTCCTAAATGGCCATTTGAGGCAAGAAGACAGGACTTTTTACTCCCCTTTGGGCCGTCATTGGGTGCAGGCTGCCCCCAGGGAGCAGTAATGTCCTTGGGAAGACAGATTTCCTCAGCTGAGCACAACTCCTAGAAAGGGCCTCAGCTGCCATGACCAAGGGAGGGATGACTGTATCAAGGCTGGAAGGATCATCTGGTGCAACAGGTCGTTAAGCTTGCCTAGGAAGCAAAGTATCACAGAGAAATATACAGCTGGGAGATGAAAAGTGAGTGCCGGACACAGTGTCTGCGCCCCTGGATCCTGCCATTCATAAACTATTACCTCCTGGCCTTTTTCATGCTATCAATTAAAAATCTGCCATCTACTCTTTTGGTTGTGGTTTCTTTTCAGTAAGTTTTTCTGTCATCAAATTAGTACACCATTCTTTCACGTTACCCACTCTTTCTCAAGGATTTATCTCTTTCATTTTCACGTGTTTGCACACTACATTGCACAAGCGGAAGATCCCGGAGAAAACCAAGCTGAAGAAGAGGGAGATCAGAAAATTCGTTTTCTGAAATCTTTTGAAAAAGAGATACTGATAGATTACAATGATTAACGGCTTGGGCAAGGTTGTAAAACTAAAGACTGTCTTTCACAGACAAGCATTGTGAGCTCTGTTACTCTTAACAAGAGGGACTATGGCTGGGCAATAAACTTCCTGCAAACTGGAGGAACTTAGACGAGGCATTGATTTGGCCGTAACTGCAAAGCTTCCCCATTCATGTGGTAGACAACGCTGCTTCTTCAGTCTGAAACAAAACTCTTAAATGATTTGGATATCTAAGTACTACTATAGAAAAGAAAAAAAAGTTGCTCTAAAGATAGCGAATCTCAGAAAGAAGAATGATACTTCGAACTGTGCCTCCACTGTGTGCCACGCTTTGTCAGTTAAATGACTTTAGATCTTAGTTATTATAATTGCTTATGAGTGTTCAGAACAAGAAAACTACATGAGCAAATATAATATTTCCTTTACTATGGATTTGAAAAACCACAAAGTGAAAACACTGCCTCATTGAAGAAATCAAGGTGAAGAAGCAAATTGCAATCATAAACACTGCTTAGTGATGTTTGGAAAAGCATTATATTAAATCAAATTCTGACTCTGGATAAAATATTCCAGTTCCAATTATTTTTTCAATCCAATTGATATCTACCTATTTCAGGAAGCTACTAGAATAAAACAGTGGGAAAACTTGGGACCTGGATAAAGAGGTACATTATTAGCAGGAAGTATTGTTATAGGCATTTACCACGTTTAGGCTGTTGATCGGTAGTGATTCTCAATGATACCAACATCAGTGGCTTTACAGAGAAAAAGGAAACAGCTAAGTGTTCTAAACAGTCAGGTACGGGACAACCTGCATCAATGGGCTCAGCCTTGAAGGAGACACCAGGCTTGCAAGTGCGTAGAGCACCTAATTGTCCACTTTGGTTCATCAATTTAGATTATTTTTCTGGGGTGACTTTTTGGGGTACGTTTGGGGAGCTATGTGCTATAAAAATGAAGTTCATGTGTGTTTTCCTTGCCAGATATTTTAGCTAAGTAAATATCTGGTTAGAAACGAAAAGAAAGAATAGAATAGAAGAAAAAAGAATAAAGTAGGTTAAAAAAATAAATAATTACATAGTAGACACTGTGTGCCAGGACCTGAGCTAAGGGCCTTAGAGCTATTAACTCCTTTAGTGCTCGTTGCAGTTTTAGGAGTTAGGTGCTATGGTGATCCCCAACTGAATGTGAGATATCTGTGTCACAGAAAGGTTAAACAGCCTGCTTGATTGCAATACCCTGGAGACCACCAGAAAGAACCAGAGTTCGAACACAACACAGTCTGTGTGGAACCCAACACGGAGCTCAGGTTTCTAAGCATTATGCTTTGAAAGGGAACTTTTGTTCTCTTAAATCAAAATGCCAATATTATTTGCCTGTTCCTATCCTAACCGCCAAACCCATGTAGAAATTACTGGAAAGAATATAGCTATAGTCTTACTTATAAAAAAGATTCACATAAAATTATACGGAGAATGTCCTCTGTCTAGTGGCTTTTCTCAATTTGAAGCTAAGAAACAGAAAATTTCCTTTCACTTCGTCTGAATGAATATGTAAAATAATTTCTATAAAATACATTTTGATTAAAAATTATAGAGTTCTTGACGCAGAGGGCAAAATGGCTCCTATAAATTCAATTGAAAGGAAAGGTAAAATTCGGAAAAAAAATGACTGCCTTAGAAATACAAAAAGCTTCTCCCAGATAACTGTAGTTAACTCTTTAACAATTCTTTTTCGCCAGATGTGAGTTTTGCTGTGGAACTATAGTCTCAGTCAAATGACATATGCATTTAGTTGAAGAGCCCATGATGCTACTATTTCATCTATTTCATTCCTATAGTCATTTCACAATTTTTCAAAGATGTCCTAATTATTTGAAACACTCCTATTTGTTACTTTCCCATTTAGTTTTTTTTTCCTCAAGATTTTTGTTTGATAACAGGCTACCTGGAAGGACAGGAAATGCAAGGACCATGTGCTGATTAAGGCTGTGTGCTGCTGCCGCCGCGACATTGTCACTGAGGCCTCCAACGAGCCTTCCCTCCTCCAGCCCCACAGAGTTTCCCTTCTTCCAAGCCCCGTGCCTCCAGTCGTCTGCTAATCACACGTCAATGCATGTGGGTAGTGCTCATATTTTTATATTTCAAAAACGTTTTTCCTTGTTAGCCTCAATTCTGAGACAGTCACCGACTCCAAGGCAGAGTGGAGTGTCTGTCTCATTAATCACACTTTCAACTGCTTTCTCTCCTTTGTCTTCCTTATTTATTTTGATTTAAACCTTAAGAAACTTTACATTTAGATAGGTATATGAACCTGAATTCATGTAATTTTCATCATTTATGAAACAATTTTATTGGATTTGTTGCCATGTCAGTCTCTCTCTTTTATGTATTCTGCCATCATAAACACCGTTCTTTTCTTCAATTACTCACCAATCACTCACCAATTACTTTCCTTCTTTTCGATTAGCTCTCCTTATAAAGCTCAGTGACAGTATACCATCTCAGGTCTGTTCTCCTTTGCTTAAACACATAAACCCACAGCAGCAAAAAAACACTATCCAAGTTAGTCAAAGGATTTGTTGAAAAACAGCCATAATCAATCCCTGGAACATGGTTTTATTCCCTTTCTCTCACCCTCCACCTCGCCCTGAGCTCTCTAATGTGCTGTGGTGTAGAAAGAACAGGCCGCACAGCAGTGTCCAGCCGGGGCCAGCTGGGGAGCTCTGGGGGCTCTGTCCCCGAGAGAATCTGACGAGGCCTCTCTCTCTCTTCCTCTCTCTCTCTCTGGCTCAGATACTCTCAGATATCCACAGAGAAGATGAGAGCTCGTAAGTCTCTCTGAGCCAAGGTCCTAAGTCTTTGATACAGTTTCTGCAGTGAGAAGAATGTCGCCTGAAACTTATACAACTAGAGACTGACAATATAAATTCTGAAAGTGTCTAATATACTTTTTAGTGTGTTTAGTGTATTTCTGCACAAATATGAGTCAGTAAGGCATTCAGCAGTGACTAACTTTGAACATCTCAAGGCTTCCTTTGGCGTCTTGGTGTAACCTGTCAATATTCTGATATCCCTAAGAGCTCGCCTGGAGCAGCTAGCACACTCCAGGCTTAAGCAGCCATTGCAGAGGATGTTTAACTTTTAACTCAATTCCGGAGTTTAGCTGTCATTTACATGATTAGTTGGAGTGACATTCCTGATCAGTGAGCTCTCTGGGTCATTAAAATTTAATTTTCTTTAGGGATAGAATACAGGAGATTATGTTCCGTTTATTAGCTCTGACCCTACACACTTTGACAATTTTCCCAGCTTAATTTGGCTTATGGAGTACTTAATTCATGTGGCCCCAGTTATTATGTACTTTTATTCTTATAGATGCTACTCAAAATGCCTGAATTAGACTCTCTCACTTCCTTCACTATTATAGAAAGTAGCATCCTGGACAGGAAGCAGAGGAGAAGAAAAAAAGCAAGAAAGAATAGACAATTTTATTTTCAGAAGAAAAAATAGTTCAGAGAAAGAAAGAAAGGAAAAGACACAAAAATTATAAAAACATTATATTTATAATTTTACCTTTAGATCTTATATGGAATTCTGTTTTCATTCTTATCTTTGGAATGTGGAGCATAACACCTTAAATAACAAGTTTTTTAAAGCTTTAAAAAACAATGTTGCTATTGTAAAAATAGAAAGTCTATAGTTATAATGTCCAATACAGTAGATACTAGCCACACATGGCTATCTAAATTTAACCATTAGCAATTTAAAATGAAATAAAATTTAGAATTTAGTTTTTAGTTGCACTAGCTACATTTGCAGTGCATAATAGTCACGTGTTACAGCCAAGAGCTTAACAGTCAAAGCTCTCATATTGACAGCGCAGAAGAAGGTTTCCCTCAGCTACTCACCAGACAGCGCTGGCCTAGAAGGCAGGTATGACCCCTCCAGCAGACCTGATCCTCTCTGTGACACGCATTGGCACTTTCTCCTCGAGCATAGCTTGCTCCTCACCACTGGGTACACTGTTTGTAGGTCAGAGAGGGACATCTAGCCTTGTCTATTGAGTTGGTCCAGGGAAAATGTTGCGAAGTTGATCTTAAGAGCAAGCATGATGGCCAAGCCTTTTGAAAATTAATGATTACAGTCCAAGCAACTGCCTGATATAAGGGCAAGACTGAAGCACAAGGTGTCTTCCAGGCGAACTAAGGATCAGTTATGAAGACAGAAGCACATGGAGGAAAAGGTGGAAGAAGGCATATAAGCAGTAGATGCCCAAAACATACACACATGAGGAGGGATCAGGGCCTGGAAGTTGAAATCCATGTAGTTGAGCCAAAAGAACTGTGGTCAGCACGCTGCCCAGATCCAGAGAGCGGCTCTTCTCAGAAGCAGAGTAACAGCCACCTGATTTCTTCAACTGCACTTTAGGAAACAGGTCTCAGGACAAGCAGCTTGCATGTGCTGCCTCACTGCTCACACCACTTTGGAAACTAACTTATTATTATGCCTTTTTCGGCAGAGAAGGAAGTTCAAACTTGGTGAGATAACCTTCGCAAAACCTCACTCTTAATAAATATCAAAATTAAGAGTTGAAAGTCAAGCTTATTGCTTCTCAAGTCTATGATTTCTACAATACATATAATGTGGTTTTTGAGGTACAAAGGAAATTTCTCCATACCTTGCAATACTCTACTTACAAATTATTTATGTGATTTAAAATCCATGAAATATCCAAGTTCTGGACCGGATCCTACAGTTTGCTTAATTCTGTCTGGCCCATGGTGTAAGTACCACCCATGCCCATCCTTGACAAACGTCCAGGTTCCTTTCAAGATCTGTACTGATTAGCATGTGTAAGGTGGAAATGATGCTCCCAGGACCCTGTACCTCATTGTGCTTTCAAATATTTGGGGGCTGCAAAATTCAAAATACACAGGCTTTTACTATCTATTGATTTTATGACACGGAGACTAACAAAGTTAATAATTTAATAGCGCAGGAAAAAAATTGGATTTTAGACTTTATTCTCCATAGGAAAACAAACTTAGAGATAGCAGACATGATTGTTAGACTATTTTTGTAGTCTCAAGGGAATGTCCAATCCTTTGAGAGAGCTGTACCTTCACAGAATGGAAACTTCTGATGGAATATATTTTATATTATATATTTTAACAAATTTTGGGTTTTCCCCCCCTCAATTTTAAAATTAATTGACTTTTTGAAAAATAATTTTTGCAAAATAATTTAAATTTTTAAAATAAATATAGAAGTTTTTTTAAAAACATCGAACATGCATGCTTCCTTTTTTCTCTATTTTTCTTCTTTTGGAATGGGCTTCTCAAATGAAAAATATAAAAATTCAAAGAAATGTAGAAATCTAAACATTCGGTAGTCTAAATCACCTTCTGAAAGGCTATAGACTTAGAGATAGCAATGTTGGGTATTTATCATTCTTTAACACTTAATTTTTTTAGCAGAGTTTCATGTATGAGGGGATGATGAATAGGACAAGCTTCCATTTTGTGATGTGAGGAATAGAAAGAGAATCAAAAAAGCCCTGGGGGCTTCTGGGGAGCATGTTTGTCAGAGAGAAAAGCCCCAGGAGCCAGTAGCCCTGATTTCTGATTTGATTTTCTAATTAGCTATGTGAGTATGACTAAATTTCTCTGAACTTTGGAGGTTTAATTCCTTCACTTGCAAAATGAACAGCTTAGAACAGA
The DNA here is from genome assembly GCF_037783145.1 of Equus przewalskii. Lineage (NCBI taxonomy): Eukaryota > Metazoa > Chordata > Mammalia > Perissodactyla > Equidae > Equus > Equus przewalskii. The sequence goes on along the minus strand of NC_091857.1, from coordinate 1,766,032 downwards.
TGCTTCCGAAGGTTCTCTGATGATTGCTTTCTGAAAAGTGAAAGGAACAAGAGGAAAACGCCAGCTAGTAAAGCACATAGAACTTTGGCTGTAGAACGCCACAGCATTTTCAACTCAGGGAAACAGCGCTCTATGCGGCGTTGCTCCAGGAATGAAGCCTGGGAAAAGTTCCATCCATAAGGACTGATTAAAGATATTAAGGCTATGAACATATAATGAACCATACCTGTCCAGAAAAAGGGAAGAGGTTACATCATGCAGCACAGAATTCTGTCTCTGGCAGGATAATAAACTTCCCTGTTTCTACTGTTTAATAAAGAAAAGGCGACTGAAGAATTAAGTAAATAAAGCTGAAAGTAAGTAAATTCCTATCCAGAGGCAGAGGGAAATTAAGGACTCTTTTTCATCAATATCTAATTTACTAAGACACTCTTTAGTTTAAGTAACTTTCTTATGCTGCTTGACAGCCGGTTGACTCCAGGGTGACATGAGCCAAAACGATTCCTAAAATAAGCCCACTCGTGCTATAGCATCTCATCAAGGTTTTGCCAACACGTTTTGTGAGGCATGGGAAAGAATTCAGCCCTCTGTGCAAATCGTGAACTGAAATACAGGCAAAAACAATCTTTGACTTCAAAGTTCATGCTGTGGTGCATGAATCAGCCTGGTACTGTCACAGCTTGCCAACACTGCAACTTTTTTAGTACATGTATTTCTTTGGGTTCTGTTTTAGGAAGATGTTTAATTTAAGGAGAAGAAAGTTGGAGTCCTTTCCAATCCTCAAACCTAACATTGAAAACAGCCGTCAGACCCAGACGTGCTATCACTGCCACATGACATAATCAGCCATCTCTCCTACTCATACTGTTGGACCCAACTGCCTCCAAAGAAAATGGAAATAAAGCAGCTCTACAGGAAAAACAAAGCAGAATAAACCGTTTATCTTTCCAAATTTGTGATCACAGCCCAATCTGTGTACACTCCGTCTTTCTCTTGTGTGGGCTGGTTTTCCCTAGCTCGGTGTCAGTGTCTTACACACCTGGCTGAGCTGACGGAGCCTGACACCCCATCTCCTCGAGCTCAAAGCTATTTCTTCTCCTCAGGAGCACCTCATTCGTTTTACACAGGCAAAGTTAAATTTAGCCAAAGGAGCTTTTCTGAGCTGAGTTCTCGCTGATTTGGAAGCCTGTGAAGGTGATTTGATGCCAACTTGGACCTGCCTGGAGGTGAAGCTTCCAATCTTGCCAAATGTTGTGCTTATTTTGTGACAAAGATGAAAGTCACAGTTGGATTTTAAAGGAGGCCATCCAGTTTATTTTCTTCTTGTCTCAACTCTCTAAATCTTTGTCTCCATGACTGAAGGCTCTGTAAATAAACAGGTGTCCACATGTCCCAGTGTGAATTAAAATTCTATGAAGCCAGAGAAAGAGTTGATTTATTTAAAAGAGAGAGGTTATTATAATACTTTTCTTTGTTATATAGAAGTAATAGTTGTTCTATCATTTGTCCCATGTATATATTATTATCCATACTAGGCTACTATTTTCACAGGGTTTAGCATAGTAGTGTTACATAAAAGGATATGGATTTGACATGTGTCTTGGGAGCTAGACAAATTCTGGTCAACGTAAGAAATGTTTCTAGATGGTAAGTTTTTTAGTAAGTACTAAAGAGAAGCCATCTCACATATTCGTGGTTCTACGTACAAGATCCGTACATTGAACTAGATGCGCAAACTCAGCTATTCTTAGCCAGGAGCGCTTTGCCACTTCTTTCTAACATACCTAAAAGTACTATTTTTCTCCTGTTCCTGCATAATAAGTAAATGAGATAAATATTCCCAACCATTTATTATGCATAATATCTCATATATTAATGCACACAAGCACAAACATTTATGCAAAAGGACATTTTCTCCTAATTAGCTGATTTTCCCAAGCACCTAAGAATTCTCTGTTTGAACATCAGGCATCTTAGGTACCTGCATTGACACCTGTTTCAGCAAACTAAATGCCCAAGTGTCTTATTTACAACTGCACAGTAAATTAGGCATTGAGAAGTGCACTCAGTGGGGTTATATTATTTTTACTATTAAATATAGATGTTGGCAATGATGTGGTATTTACTGTAAAGTCAATTTTAAGAGTTTTGATATATTTTATATATATAATAACATTCCAATGGTAGAGAAGATATCTTATCTTGAATTGTTCTAGTAATTATATCCTTTAACATATTTAAGAAGACTTATTAACCATATTTGTTCTTATTTTCCAAAGCATTCATCTCATATAGAATACGCATAAACTTATTATGTAGGTATTTAAGGAAAAATGCACAAGTAGGCGTCATTGTCATGCATATCATTTGTTTCGCAGGCATTTGTATTCCCTAGTTGGAGATTTAGGATGATCAATTATTTAATTTAAATATATAAATTATTCAATTATAAATACAATCACAGCAGGGTGTCAAAGTGCTCCACAATTGGAAACCAAAAGAAAGCAACATTTCTGTTTTTTGAAAATACCATAATGACTTGTCTCATGCAATTTTCATTATTTTAACATCTTAATTATTTAAATGAATGAATGAATGAATGACTCTACTGCCACAGTATTGCAATTTCACCCTAAATATACAAAGCAACTTTGCTCAAGGATCTCCTAGCAGCTGAGTGACCTAATATGACCTCATTCACATGTATAGTATTTGGAAGCTATCGGTAAGGAGTAACAGGGGTCACAGGCCACTTGTCTTGCTTTCTATAGTTGACTGTCTCAGGCATTCCACAGGGCAGTCATAGAATTCCAACAGCAGCAAGGACATAAGCACTTTTCAAGTCTCTGCTTGTGTTACAGTTGCTACTGTTCCATTGGCTGAAGGAAGTCCCATAGCCCAGTCTGGACTTGGAGTGAAAGGGCCCTACAATGGGCATGGATGCAGGAGAGGGGAAAATTTGTGGTCTTTCTTGCATAATACTACTAAGATCATTCCTAAAGACTTATGTTCTTCTGAAGGTGCCTCCTTTTCTAAGCCTCCATGTTTTCAAGAGGAGAAAAATGAGCAGAAGTGGCATCTTGATACATATAACTGAAATATAAATGTCAAGAAACAGTGAATAGAAATGCAGAAATGAGGTATCATAAAAGGACAAAGAAGTGTAAGGGATCACAGGGTGACTGGCTTCCTTGAATGCATTCATTGTGCTTTGTATGCTTTCTACTATAGCTGCAAAGGACCATCTCTTTCTTATTCATACTATGCAGACACATAGTATTTTCCAAACATGGTCCCTGGATCAACTGCAATCTACTACCTGAGATGTTTGTGACGAATTCAGCTTCCCAAATCTTTCAGAAGTTTTTACTCAGAAAGACCGGGATGGTAGTGAGTAATATGATCTGAAGCAAGCACCCCACACTATTCTCTGAACGAGAAACACAGCTCCACAGAGCAAGGGTATAGAGTGGCCGTCCTGAATTCTCAAAACCCAAGGTCAGCACTGAAGGTTCCAGTGTACTAAGTATTACCTTAATAATTAAAAGGGTGAATTTTCTTTCCTTGAAGAAATCTTTCCATCTATTCCTGGGTTAGATACCAATAATAATTTGTATTTGCTTATTTTCTTTCTTCTAAAAGTTTCAAGGCGTTTCTCCTCCTTCTAGATAACCAGATGTATAATGAATCCCCTCATAGAAGGAATGAGAATATTATTTACACTTTAGAATTACTTTTCAATCTTAGAAGTCATAATTTTACAAAATTAAGAAAACCTTTGAATACCAACACTGAGGATTATGAAAATTAAATCAGTGAATTAGCATTATATTCTAGCATTAAAAGGATCTGTTATTTGCTTTTTATAATTTCCAGAGTTATTTTCCACAAAGATTTAAAGTAATACCATTCTTCCAAACTCACTTCCTTTTCAAGGGAATTTTTGACACACTTGTATCCCACCACAGTTATCTTAGATCAAAAACAAATACAGGTAGATCTTCTAAGTATAATGTCATGAAGCAAATAACTCTGTCAAAAATAGAAGTCAGATCTTGTGACTTCCTACAGGGCATGCTTTGACAATACAACATTTCAAGGCATTAGTCTAGGTATGGGAGGATCTGAGAAGTCTTCTTTCCTGAGGCTATCCATATGTTGGGGTAGGCTTGGATCCAGTCTTGCCTAGAAGTTGAGGAACTAACTAATGAGTCATGGTGTTTCTTCCTGCTGACAATTCTATATCATTATAAATCTTTCAAGGTATCCAATTCCCTAAACAGATTTTGAACAATTAAACGTTACTTTGTTACAGAAGCAGACAGTGCACCCTCACTAACACAACTTTCAAAATTAAAAGTATTCCCATCACCTTATTTACTTATCCAAATATGGATCCCTCAGTGTTCAAGTTTCCAAGTTGCATTCTAACCAGAGTTGGGAGAAGGCAGAACAGATTGTCTTTAACATCAGGCAGGAGTGTTAGCTTGGCCTGTCTGCTCAGCCTGAGGTGCTTTGACACTTCTTTCTAACACACCTAAAAATACTGTTTTTCTCCTGCTGCTGCAATCACAGGCATTAAGTCAATCAATTAAGTCTGTCTTCTGAATATATCAATGAGCAGTATCCTCAAAGGTCTAACAACACTGCCTGTATGAAGAAGAATAAACAACAGCACAAAGAATAAAACATTTTATTAAAATCATAGACACAAAAAATTGAAAACAAAAGCATGCGTATCTCTTCACAAAAGAATACATAAAAATTAAGACTATAATTTTATCTGTACAAATGTTAAGAACAGCAAAGAAAATATGTTTGATTCTTGGAAGAGTCAATCATGAGCACATAAAAAATTAATGGAAGACTGAATTTTGATGATATTAATCATTTACCAAAAATAAACAGCCCAATAAATCTACATTTTAGCATCAAAAGACACACACATCGCAAGCCTTTCCACTCCTTGATTTAATCACTCAAAGCATAGTTTTTGATCACTTACTATGCCAGTGCTGAGAACACAGGTCCAACATCCCAGAGCTTATTATCTAGTGTAGAGGCATGGGCATTAATGTGATGAAAATTATAAGGAAAAAAACGGAAAGGAAATACCATAGTTTTATAGTCTGAGGATCAAGAACAGCTTCAGGGAGCTTCAAAGAGAGAGACATTTGAGCTCAGGTCATTTTGCACTCCACAAAGTCGATCACATTCTTTTGACTGTCTGAGTTACTATCCTTTCCATGTTCCCATGGCAAACAATGTTGTATACATCAGTCATAGAACTTGATAAATTGTTTTCTGTTTATTTAACTTCCAGATTTGAGTGGGAAGTTCACGGAGAGGATGGACTATACATTTTTAGTCTTTTTAGCCGCAGCGCATGAAATGTAGAAAGCCTTCAGTAAATGCCTGTTAAATGAATGAATGACTTATGTTGTTACTTGCATAATATACTTGAATATTCATATTTTTTAATCTTCGTAAATATGCATTTAGAGATATAATTATTTTATCAACTGGCACCAAAGTTCTTCTTAGGAGGGAAAGTTCTTTAGGAAATTAAGCTCTTTTGATGTGGAAAATGAGACCCTGAGGCAGGACTGTGAAAATAAATAGCAAAATAAAACTAATAGATAAACTTCTATGCATCAAAAAATGAAGATGAGACATTTGGAAGTGAGAGAGTGGAGAAAGGAGAGGGCATGGGCAGGGGAGAGAGGTAGGCCATGAGTGAGGAGACTGAAGACTAGATAGCAAGATGAACAGGCAGAATTTTGCAGTGGCAGAATGACCAAAAATGTGCTAAATCACAGGAATGCGTAATAAGCAACTTAAAATGATTTGCATTAGCATAGTGTAAATTCCCCTCCCCACAAATTCAGTAAATTCTATAACAAATGCAAATATCTTGTCTTATCTTTGGAGAACCCAAGTAAAAGTGTCTAAGTTTCATTTACAGAGTGCAGAGGAGATCAAAGAGAATTGTCATGGGGCATGAGATACATTTAAGTTGAAGAGTTTATCAAGAGGATTGCAAATCCTGGACATTATGGAGCTATTGGTACTGGACCAACTATCTTACAGCAAAAAATCGTAGAACAAGACAAAACATATGAGACAAATGCTTGCTTTATTTACTCAAAGTAAATTTTTGAGCACTTTGTGCTAGTCACTGTGCAAATGCTGACAACAGTGGCACAAATCTCTGATCTTGGACAGAATGGAACTCAAAAGAAAGCCCCATATGTCCCCTGGCTGATTTCCTATGTGCAGCACATGAATCTGGACTCCAAGAAGGGTAGGTAAGTCCAGCTGAGAAGAGATTGGAGTTTGGGTCATCTGACGTGGCTGGAGAAGAACACTGTGTAGGAGGCAGGATGAGAGTCCTTCATGCATCCTTGGCTGAGAGTTGAGCTGCACATATGTAGGGTTCACTTAACAAGAAACAATTTTTTCAGGATTGAGAATGGAATTAAGTTCCAAGAGTTTAAAAAGAACTGGCAGATGTTGGGGATCTGGCCCAACCAAGGTGGAGAAACATCATTAACACTTCAATTAGACCTCAGCCACTGAACAGAGACCCCAAAAGATACCACCTTATAAATATGGACCACATCATAGAGTAAAGCCTTCTCTAAGTCTACCTTAAGAAAAGTCTAAAATCACCTCACACCTGTCAAAATGGCCTAATTAAAAAGACAAAAATTAACAAATCTTGGAAAGGATGTGGAGAAAAGGGAACCCTCATATACTGTTGGTAGGAATGCAAACTGGTGCAGCCACTATGGAAAACAGTATGGAGATTTCTCAAAAATTAGGAATAGACCTACCATATGATCCAACTATTCCACGGCTGAATATTCATCCAAAGAGCATGAAAATATGAATGTGAAAAGATATTTGCACCCCTCTGTTCATTGCAGCATTATTCACAATAGCCAAGACTTGGACACAACCTAAGTGCCCATCAGTGGATAAATGGATAAAGAATATGTGATATATATACACAATGGAATACTACTTAGCCATAAAAAATACTAAATCTTGCCATTGCAACAACACGGATGGACCATGATGGTTTTATGTTAAGCAAAACAAGCCATACGGAGAAAGTCAAATACCATATGATTTCACTCATAAGCGGAAGATGAAAACAACAAACAGACACATACAGACACAGATTAAATTGGTGGTTACCAGAGGAAAAGGAGCAGGAGGAAAGGAGGAGGGTGAAAGGAGAAAAGGGGTACGTATTTATGGGAATGAATGGTAATTAGCCTTTGGGTGGTGAACATGATATAGTCTACACAGAAATCGAAATATAGTGATGCACACCTGAAATTTATATAATGTTATAAACCAATGAAGAAAAAAGGTCTGAAGATTCCACTTTGGAGTTTGAGATCTACCAAATTTGAAGAGTTTGAGGAACACAGAGATTTCTATGGACTGACCTTCGCAAAGCATGAGAAAAGCCTACACAATTTCAAGATGATCATCCAGTAATTGTGTTATTGGAAAAATCAGCATTCTTCATAGAGAAAATAACAGAATCTGGAGTCTTTATATCACCCACAATAGCTAGTCCACAATGAGAAATGTGACCCATGTTCAGGAAAAGTAATATTCAAGAGAAACTAACCCTGGGATGGTTTAGATGTTGGATTTAGAAGACAAAAAGTTTAGAGACAATAATATAAATATGCTCCAAAAATTACAGAAAATATAGTCAACAAATTAATGCAATTTTTTGTCTTAACAAGTGAACAGATCAGGATCTCAGCAGAAAATTAGAAACTACAAAAAAGAATCAAATGAAAGTTCCAAAGTTGAAAGAAATTGAGATTAAAAACTCAATAGAGGGGCTGGCCCCGTGGCCGAGTGGTTAAGTTCGCGCGCTCTGCTGCAGGCGGCCCAGTGTTTCGTCGGTTCGAATCCTGGGCGCGGACATGGCACTGCTCGTCAGACCACGCTGAGGCAGCGTCCCACATGCCACAACTAGAGGAACCCACAACGAAGAATACACAACTATGTACCGGGGGGCTTTGGGGAGAAAAAGGAAAAAATAAAATCTTTAAAAAAAAAAAAAAACTCAATAGACATGCTTAATAGCATATCAGAGATGGCAGAAGAAGAAGTCTGAGGAATTAAAGAAAGATTATTAGGAATTATCCAGTTCGAGGAACACAAAAAACAATAAGGAAAAAAAAGAACAAACCTAAGGGGTAATGTTAATTGTTTAACGTGCATGTAATTGGAGACTTGGAATAAAAAACTGGGGTAGAAAGAAATGTCAGACAAAATAATATCTGACAATTTACAAAATATAATGAAAAACACCACCTCTCAGATCAAAGAATCCCAGCAAGTTCCAAGCATGATAAGCATAAAGAAAACCACGCTTAGACCCCTCTTAGCCACCTGGTGAAATCCAAGCACAAAAAGAGCACCAAAAAGCCGACGTTTTATGTATGGAGGATTAACGTAAGCTATGACTGACTTCCCTTAGAATCGATGAGGGCAGAAGAAAATGGAATGCCATTTTTAAATTATGGAAAAAATAAAAGAGATCTAACCACACAGGATTTTCTATACATGAAAATATCCTTCAAAAGAAGGGGGATGAAAGAAATATGTTTTCAGATAAACAAAAACTGTGAAAATTTGTTACCAGCTGACGTGTAGTATAAGAAATGTTAAAAATTGGTCTTTAGACTGAAAGGAAATGGCATAAGATATACCTCAAATATAAAGGAAGTATTGAAGAGCACTGGGATGGTAACATAGAATATTATAATTTTTTATCTGTAATTACCTTAAAAGACAGCTCTGTGTTTAAATGCAAATTAATATTAGAAAATGGGGTTCATAACACGTATAACAAACAATACAAACTATGCTGGCATATGTGATGGGATTGAGAAATGGAATTATACTGCTATGAGTATATTACAATATGCAATATTACATACGCGATATTATACATGCACTTATTAAGAGTGGGTCATGGGTCATGTGAAGTGTCAGTGGTGATGTGTTAACCACAAAGTGGTAAACTTTTTATTTTAGAGTAAAGATAGTGCAGAGAGATCCTGCATAAACCATGTTAAGTTTCCCCTATTATTAACATTTTACATTCTTATGATACATTTGTCACAAATAATGCTCCAGCATTAGTAGATTTTTATGAACTAAATGCTTACGCTTTATTGGACTTTTTAGGGGTTTTTTTCTTCACCAATTTCTTTTCTCTGTTCCAGGATCTTATCCAAGATACCACATTAGGTGTATATTTATTCATTATGTCTCCTTAGCTTCCTCTGGACTGTGATAATTTCTTAGACTTTGCTTGTTTGAGATGACCTTGATAGTTTTGAGAAGTACTGATAAGGGATTCTTTAGAATATTCCTCAATTGGGATTTATTTGATGTTTTTCTCATGATTAGACTGATGTTATAGAGTTTGAGGAGGAAGAATGCAAAGGGGAGGTGCCATTTTCATCACATCACATTACAGGGACATGCTGTTAACATGACTATCACTGATGATTCTAACCCTCACCCGGCTGAAGCCACGTTGGCCCAGTTTCTCTACTGTAAAGTTGTTTACCCCCTACTTTTCATCCTGTACTCTTCGGAAGGAATTCACTCTGTGCTCTCAAACTTAAAGATGCTGGTGAATTCACTTCTACCTTTTTGAGGGGTGAATATCTTCTCTATGGGAGATGTGTTTCTTCACTTTATTTATTTATTTAATAATTTATTTATGTCAGTATGGACTCATGCATATTCATTTCATATTTGAGGTTATAACACAATACTACATTATTTTGTTACTCTTTTGGAGCTGTTTCACCTGGCTCCTATGACCCCTTGACATATCCTCATTTATTTTTTTTTTCAGAACTTTCTTACTTTCTGGCACTACAAGATGTTCCAGGCTTACCTTGTATATTTCCTGCCTTATTCCTAGTATCAGTTATTTCTCCAAGGAGCTCTGATTCCTTTTACTGGGAACTGGATTTAGAAACTGATATCTGGGCTCTGGGCGCCCTCATTGCTACTGTGGTATGATTGTTCTAGGTCCTTTCGATAGACAGCTGGGAAATATATGTATATATACTAACACATATATACACATTTATCTATAATTCTTTCTCTGTCTACCCACCTGCATCTGTATTAAACTAAACACAGGATCCCCTTGATGTCTCTGACTCTCCTACAGTACTGCATAGTTTACTCCAGCTTCTCCCCTTTGCTTCTCTGTTACCTTCCTCTCCAATGATGAGAAACCTGGCTCCTACCGTTGGCCATCCATTCACTTACTTTCTCCAACCTAGTGCAATGTAGAGGGGGTTCAGAATTGTTAACCTATATCCCAGTGAGAAACAATTTTAACAGAGTGTAGTGCTTGTGTACAGCTTCTTTTGTGTATAGTCTTACAATTTCCACTCACTTCCAACAGTACTTAGGTCAGTATTTCCCCCCATCTCCCAAACCTTCCCACTGGAGCTATGTCATACATTTATAGCACAGATAGATCATTTTGTCTCCCTCTGCATTCCTTCCTGAGACCCCTCAACTTCTGAGCTGATTTTTATTTTCAGTGAAAAGTCATGAATGCATATTGTAAATCCTAAAGCAACCATTAAGAAAATAATTTTTAGATTATAAGTAAGAATATAATAGGGTTAATTAAATGGAATGCTAAAAAAAAATCTCATTGTCCAAAGAGAGTTCAAAAAAAGAGCAAGAAGAAAGTCAAATAGGAGGAAAAATATAAAATAAAGAGCAGAATGATAGATTTAAGCCTAACCATATCAATAATTACACTAAATGTAGAGGAACACAGCACTCCATTCAAAGGAAAAGAATATATTGAGTGGGTAAAAAAAAGTAAGACCTAACTCTATTGTTTCTAAAAGAAACAGATATTAAACGTAAACAAAAGAAGTTGAAATTAAAGGTATGGAAACAGATCTATAATACAAACAGTGCCCACAAGAAAGAAGCTGGGTCCATATTAATGTCAGATAAGTTAGTCTCCAGCCAAAGAATGTGACAGGAGAGAAAGAGGGGCATTTAATAATGATTAAAGGGGTAACTCATCAGGAAGACACAATAATCTTAAATATGTATGACTTTATAACAGAATTTCAAAATTCCCAAAGAAATGCCAACAGAATAAAAGTGAGAAATGGAGAAATCTACAACCATAGCTGAAGATTTTTAACAGTCCCCTCTCAAAAGCCGATAAAAAATGGCAAAAAATCAACAAGAAGGTAAACAAGAGAAGATGTCAGGTTGGATCTCCCAAAGCAAACCCTGAGCAGGACTGTGGGGTGCCAGATAACATCAGGGATCAACACCTGTGAAGGGAAAGAAGAGTGAACAGAACTGGGTAAGAATAGAAGTCCAACTGTGACTAGGTCTGACAAATCCTCAGCCTTACCCCACCAGGAGCTCTGGAGAAAATACTCTCGAGCATCACTTAAGGAGAGGGATTCATTCTCAGGGGATTTCGTCTTTGAGTCAACATCATAGAGTGCAGTTACACAAAGCCAAATGGTATAGCCACTACACACCTAGGCTAGACAGTACTGTCTTCCGGGACTGCTGTCTTCTATGCAATGCATTGTTTACCGAAATGTGGTTACTTGGAGCATGACTGCGCTTCCTGTCAGAGTTGCTCACGTCAGCCTGCAGCAGCAGTGCCTCTCTCTCCACATCTCCTTACTTACAGCACATGAGCTTCCCCAGGAAAAACGTGACCTCCGATGAGATGACGATTACAGTCGAGGCAGGACGTGAAGGAGCTGACATCTAAGCATGCTCTGTTGATTTCACTCCCAGCACGTTCTTCCTTGAAAGGGGTCCTGGACAGCCCATTTCCATGTCTGCTACAAACACCACCAACACACTTGACATCATAATTACAGAATGACAACCTATCACTAGCAGAAAAGCATTTTCTTTTCAATCGCCCATAAAAACTATAAAACAAGTAGCAGAATCATAGATTTATACCCAATCATTTCAACAATTACAAGATAGACTATATAGTGAATAATAAAATGTCTCAATAAATTTCAAAAGACTAAAACATTACAAAATATGTTCTATGACTATAATTAAATTACATTGTAAATTAAGAACAAAAATACATCCATAAAATATCAAGTATTTGGAAATTAAATAAAACACTTCTAAATCATCAGTGGGTCGAAGAAAGACATGCAATGGAAGTTAGAAAATACACCAAATTGAATGGTAATGAAAAAAGAGCAAATTTGTGGATGCAGCTAAAGCAGTACATACTGAGAAATGTATACTTATTGTTTATATTCAAAAAGAAGAAACGCTTAACATCATTAATTTAAATTCATAAGTAGGAAACTTTTAAAAAGAAGAGAAAAAAACAAAAAAGAGTAAATAGAAGGAAAATAATAAAATAGGAGCATAGATCAATTCAATAGAAAATGGACAAATATTGGTTCATTGAAAAGATTTATAGGCTTGATAAATTCCAAACAGATATAATCAGGAAAAATAAAGAGAAAATACAAAGGACTAATATCAGAAATAAAAATAAATATAGTTACATTAAAGAGAAATAGAGGAATATTATTAATGTCTTTATGACCGTACCTTAAGAGGAGAAAAAGCTAGAAAAATGTTAAGAGTTAAATCTCTGGGAAGCCAGAAAAGCTTGGAGGGAATTGGACACTGTGTTTAAGGGACTCAAACAATTTAATTTATATATTAAGTAACAGGGTCACCTCCGCTGTTATCTGGATGATATTTATATAGATAACATTTTATAGACTGTGAGACAGACTTCGAAAGTAGTTTTGTATTCTAATATTTTAACTTAATTAAGTAGGAACATTGTCTCATCTTCACACTTTTGTAAACATGAATTTTTAGTGCTGAATAATACTGCATCATATGAATGTTACAAAATTCAATCAACCATTCTATTGTTAGTTGTTTGATTTGTTTCTATGCTTTTGCTATATAGATTGCTTTTATAGCAAATCAAATTCATTTCCTCTGAATAAATTTCTAAAGGTGAATCCTGAGTTAATGGTGAGATTATGTTTCATATTCTTATAACTAGTCCAAATTGCTGTCAAAAATATCTATATGAATTGACTGGGTCCCTCCTGGTGGCACGGCACTTAAGTTTGCACGTCCTGCTTTGGCGGCCTGGAGGTTCGCTGGTTTGGATCCCGGGTGCGGACCTACGCATGGCTTGGCACGCCATGCTGTGGTAGGAGTCCCACATATAAAGTAGAGGAAGATGGGCACAGATGTTAGCTCAGGGCCAGTCTTCCTCAGCAAAAAGAGGAGGATTGGCAGTGGATGTTAGCTCAGGGCTAATCTCCCTCAAAAAAAAAAAAGAACAAAAAGTATATGAATTTATTAACACAGTACACAAGTAATCTTTTCCATATACTTTGCAAATACCAAGTATTCTCCTTTAAGAAATAATCTATATCAATTATAGAGATATGCAATTATATTTTTGCTTGCATTGGCATTTATTAATTATTTATAAGAATTTGCAATGTGTGCATTGCCATTGTCTTTCTTGTTTCGTTAATTGTCTGTTTACATGAATCAGATGATTCTTGATTGTGTACAATCCAAAGAAGCAAGAAGTTCATATATGCAGAATTCTTTATTCAATACTTTATTAAATAAGTAGCAATACTTCTTAATATTTGTAAATGAAAGATGTCAAGTATGGCTGTCCCATGTCAATGATCAATGGAGTTATTTGCCACGTTGTCTGTGTGCAGGCCCTTAGTCAAGGTGGTGCTTGTGGCTTCCTAAGGACGACAAAAGTGATCTTGTGCACGAGCTGCCATCTGCCCTGCAAACACGCCTCGTGGGTGCTCTTTTCATGGAGGAGCTACCACTTCTTATCACAAGAGAAAAACCAAAACCCTTGATGTGGTGGAATTAAGTCACATTTCCAGAACTCTTTGCTGGCAGACCAGCTGGAACCCAGAAAACAGTTAAGACAATGCCTAAGTAATTACCTGAGGAACATCTAAGTCAACTTCACACTTTAATGTACAGTTTTCTGTTGCTGGTATGACTATATTACTATTGTCCCCTTTCTCAGACCCCAGACATGTCAGTTATAAAATATCTTTTGATTCATAAGAGAAGGTAAGACTGTTTCAGCAGATTTGGTGGCGAAGGAGAAAACAGTGACCACTTATGCTTTGCAATTCTGGTAAATATTACTTGAGGTACAACTGAAACCAAATGTCAAAAAGACTATAAGAAGAATGCCTCCAGGTATTGGCATTGTGGGGTCCAAGTATGAAGCCCCTTCCCATCTGCCAGCATCACAGTGTCACAACAGCACAGGGTCCCCTGTCTCTCACTACCTTCAAATCCATGGGCTTGGTTGAGCTGCATGATTATTACCAAAGACAAAGTCAGATGAAGCCTGGACTAAGATTTTATAGAAGCAAAGCAGCCCTTGAACCTTGGTTGTATTTAGTGGACAGTCCTGAAATGTTTTTCTATTACTAATTGAAGAGGCTGATTTGTTTGTTAAACATGGAGTAACAAGGGAAAATGGAAGGTAAAAGTGTAAAGCAGCCTTCAAATAACATTCTCTAACTGTTCGGCGAGATTTCATTGCCCAGGGATGGCTTATTTGCTAAAGGCCACGCGAGCATTGAGGAATAAGAGAGAAGACAAACAAGCCTTGTTGCCCAGACTTCCCCACTGAATCACTTTGGGACACATTCTAGGAATTGCACTACTTTTTAGTTTTGAGGACAATGACATGAATTAGTGTTAATTCAGGTGGGGTTGCAGAATATAAATACAGAATATAAATATAAATACAGAAATATTAAATACACTGGAGGTAGCTTTCTAATGGTCAAATGAAGTCAGAATGAAGGAAGCATTGGGGATTTACTGCAGAGTTATTAATGGTTTATAAGTAAGGCTGTCTACATCTCGTTATTTTATATCTGTGAAAAAAAATAGGATGAGTACCCTTTTCATGTCTCATGACAGTGAATAACTGAGAGGGCAGCACCTGATCCAAAGAGATTCAACAACACACAACACTTTTTCCTATAATAAGCTATGAAAGATATTTTTTAAAAATCTGCTCATCAAACAGTCATAATCTCAGTGGAACAGGTGTCACAGGAAGCCCTTTCCTTGCTCCTGCCTCTCTAAGAAGTCGCGCTCATCTAGAATGTGTAACATGATACAACGTGAAAGAGCTATGCCATAGACCAGAAGCAATGCTTCGGACTTCTAATTACAAAACCGTGAATTTGTACATCACTGTTCTCTAAAAGACTTCAGAAAGCAAAGCATGTTTTCCCATTTATTCTCACAGCTCAGTCGGGGTTAAGGATCAGGATTGAAGCCTATTTATTTATATGGCCTCTGAAAAGAGCATCCAGGGGAGACAGGAGAAGATGCTCTCCTTAAAGGCGGCAGGCAGGCTGTGTAGCCAAGACCTGCTGTCGATGAGATGAAATGCTCTAAGTTATTTTTGCCTTCCCCTCGGTTAGTTATTGAGCATATTGACTGAACTGTTTTCCATCTTCTTCTCTGGGTTTTCGGCGGGTAGCAAAGGGGCTACAGAATCTATACATTGAAACTTCAAATGCTGAAGTTGAGAGTTGAAGGGAGAGTTGGTTTTTTCCAATAATGCAAAGAAATTCAATTTTGGGTTTACATTGCCAGAGAATGCTTGATGCTTTTCTGTATTTATGCAATTAGTATAAGCCTTTAAAAATATTGCTGCATATGCATTCTTAGCCATTTTCAGTTTGGATTTGTCCACCATTTGATTTCAAGCAAATCAAAGGTAGGGAGAATATTTTTTATCCTTTTGTATTATACTATAAAATATTTCATTTTACCAACAAAATGTGATAAGGTGCTAACTAAATCCTCTTTTTAGGTCATTATACTTCATAGGTAACACATACGCATGTTGTTACCTTTTCTATGTAGAGAATATATATTGTTTAAGAAAGAGCAAGAATGATATATTAAATCAGATCTTAAAATAAAAATCAGGTTTTGATTTTCTTCCTGAAAATATACATGGACTTAGAAATTTCATTTAACTTTTGCTATTGATAATCTGTTCTGGGCAAGTACTGTAAAGAAGAATATAGGGACCAATTTACATGAAGTAAATCTCTAAGGGAAGAAAAACTGTAAGAGGAAAGTGTAAATGGAAAAGGAAAGAAAAAAATTATTTGAGAAAGATTTTCAAGAAGAGGCTTACCCAGAAAGAATACACAGTTTGTTTTGATCTTCATTTTAAGGAGTTAACAGCAACTAATATTCTTATTCTATTCAATTCAGGAAATATGTATTGAATAACTTTTTTGTCTCAGATACTTTATTAGGTGGGTACCAGAAATAGAGGAACAAATGAAACACAGGCCTTCGCTCTACTTGCTTACAGTCTAGGTTGAATACAAATTGAATACTGTGGGAATAGCTCTTGACATCAAGTTACTAATTTTACCCTTTTGTAGTTTGTTTATTTATTAAATACTTAATTTTTAAGAGCATTTTTAGATTCATAGCAAAATTGAGAGGCAGGTACAGAGATTGCCCATATACCTCCTTGCCCCCATACACGCACAGTCTCCCCCATTGTCAGCATCCCCCGCAGAATGGTACATTTGTTACAACTGATGAACCTACATTGACACATCATTATCAGTCAAAGTCCATAGCTTAGATTAGGGTTCTGTCTTGGTGTTGCACATCTTATGGATCTGGACAAATGTATGATGCCGTGTATCTATCATTATAGCATCATACAGAGTATTTTCACTGCCTTAAAGTCTTCTGTGCTCCACCTATAGATCTCTCAACTCCTCACCCGCCTCAACCCCTGGGAGCCACTCACCTTTTTACTGTCTCCATAGTTTTGCCTTTTCCAGAACGTCATAGAGTTGGAATCTCACGGAGTGTGGCCTCCTTTCATTTAGTAACATGCATTTAAGTTTCCTTCATGGCTTTTTATGGCTTACTAACATTTCTTTTTAGCACTAAATAATATTCCATTGTCTAGATGTACCACAGTTTATTTATCCATTTATTATAAATTGATCTGTTATAAATTCAGTTTATTTACCTGCTGAGGGACATCTTGGTTGCTTCCAAGTTTTGGCAATTATGGATAAAACTGCTAGAGATGTGAGTGTGCAGGTTTTTGTGTGGACATAGTATTTCAAATCCTGTGGGTAAATATCAAGGAGAGCAATCTCTGGATTTTGTACTTATTTGTTATCTCAAATGTTTGCTTAAGTAAATTACAGATATCTAAATTCAGGAATAAAAATTACTGGCCACTTCTTTATTTCATGGCCTCAATGATATTTGGGTGTTGAGATTTTGTTTTTGAGACAGTATATCAGGCAACAATGAAGCTTCATCCTCAACTCTATTGCTTCCGGTCTTCTTGATTGGATTCAGTCACTAATTAAATGAGCCAAAAACGTGTCAGTGTGAAGGATAAACAGAAGAGACATAGTGTTGTGCTGTGCTCACTCATTTACTACAGGTAGACGCATGTGCCCCTAGTGGACTAATCAGTTCAGGAGTTACTTCTATTATCATTTCAAGGGCTTTGTTTGAAAGATGGGAGAAGACTAAGGTAGGCAAAAATAATATCTTTCTAAATGATCTATAATAGAGTTACAGTTATCATGTACGTGAGGAGGTGTCTATTCTTTTATGAGATGATGTGATTAAAATAGCATCTTCAAAATAACCAAAACTCAAGATAAATTTGTAAGGTGAATAAATAGTTTTATATGTATTCCATTGACTTATACCAGAAGGAGAATCAAAGCTTTTAATAAAAAAATACCCTTACAACCTCAACAAAGATTTTGTATAGTAAAACATGATACTGCAAGTTTGCAAAAGTGAGAATTCTTCACTTAAGAAACATTACACCTGTTTCCCAGGGATTTGGGCTATAAAAGTTTTCAGGAACACCCAAACTATATCACCAATGCCAAGGGAATCACCATAAGCAAAGGAAAAAGTTTGTTTTTCTCACCATCTTTTAAGGATGGATTTTCTAAGGAATAAACTGCAGAAACATACATTTAACTTATTAATTTTTAGGTCAAATGATCTGCGTGGAGTCAAAACCATGTGTAAAGCAGGATACAGCAAATGTGTCTGGCTCTATCCAGAGGCGAGTGGTCGAGACACAATTTTCAGGGCAAGTCTCATGTTTGACTTTAATAAGGATAGTTACAAGTAGCTGTAGAAGGTACTTAATGTGCTATCATTAGTTCATGCGGTCAAAACACTGCTGAGTCGGCAGATAAGTACAGCCCATGCCTAACTTTCATAACTCTGGTAATGATCAGTGGGGTACAAGTCACATGACTGTGGTGATCTCAGTGTGCTCGGTTCTGGTGGACGGTTGCCCATACCACTAAATCAGCATTCACAACACCATGCACATATGGCACAGTTGGAGTTCAGTGGGAGACTAAGACTTTGTTAGCTTGGGGGCCAAGTCATTCTTAACCTCCATAAAAGGCATCCCTTTAAAGAACAGGGCAAAGGTCACTGCAGCTCATGCCAAGTGTAAAAATGAGAACTACAGACAGGAAACACTGTTCAGATGTTGTAGGACTGTAGGCCTGTTTTATGTCTGCTCTGAGCCCTCTGCAGCTACAGGAGACCAAAGACATACTCGCCATTCCCGTTTATACTAGGTCAATGACCAAATGGATTCAGACATTAAAAGCAGGGGAAATCCAGGGGCTAATCAGGAATTGCCTGTCTCAAAGGTATGACATGAAATAGTGCAATAGGACATTGTGTGATTGGAATTGTGACGGTAATGGGTTGCTGTGGGTTGTAGATTGAGTGTTCAACAGTATGAATGTGTGACAGCGAAGCAGGCTGGAGCATGACCGCATAACGACTTATCCCCAAGTCACTCGTAAAATTGAGATGTGCATCTCCTGAGAATACCAAGGAGCAAAAATTGTAAATAAAATAAATGTTCAGTATGTCTGAATTAATGAGCATATATTAGGATCATTTATAACTTGAGGAAGTAAGAAAACAGCACAACTGAGATTTCCATGAGTAATAGAGAGAAGTAGGGGAAGTTATTTTTATTATCTAATTGGTAAAAAGTCCCCAATTTTTCTGTCAAGTTTTATAAAAGAAAAATACACACAGGCTCCAAAGCAGGGCGTGAGGGGATATGGGTGGCAAATGTGGAAAATCACTCAGTGGGGAAATACATTTCACACACAAAAGCATGGTTTAGACCAAAGTTGAAATAAAAACCATATTTACATGGCATGATTTTTCAGATAATTTTTCTTCACTAAACTGAAAATTATAACCAATTTGCTGAGTAAACTGGTATCATGGTGTCTATGATTTGAAAACGATCTTGTCCCAGTCTATCCCTGTCACCCATACACATCCTTCTTCTTCATTCATTAGTCTAATTATAGTACCTGAGTTTGTTTCTTCCTTTCTTCCTTCCTCTCTTTCTTTCTTCTCTTTCTCTATCTCAAAACTGTCAAGTGGATTTAAGAAAATTTAAAAAAAATTAAAAAACTATTTTTTTCTGCCATTCAAAGATATGAGTTTACATTTTGGGAGAATGAAGAGGCTAGAGTGCTAAAAATGTAAATAATATATATTAAAAAATAACTGTGGAATTATACCTAACTGAATTGGAAAAAGTAGAACAAACAAAGCCCAAAGTCAGCAGAAGGAGAGGAAAAACAAAAATCGGAGCAAAAATAAATGCTATTGAAACTGAACAACAAAAAAACAAACAGCCTGATCAAAAAACGGGCAGAAGATATGAACAGCCGTTTTTCCGAAGAAGATATACAGATGGCCAATAAACACATGAAAAGATGTTCAAAATCACTAATCATCAGGGAAATGCAAATCAAAACTACACTAAGATATCACCTTATGCCTGTTAAAATGGCTGTAATCACTTAAGACTAAAATTAACAAATGTTGGAAAGGGTGTGGAGAGAAGGGAACCCTCACGCACTGCTGGTGGGAATGCAAACTGGTGCAGCCACTATGGAAGACAGTATGGAGATTCCTCAAAAAATTAAAAATAGAACTACCATATGATCCAGCTATCCCACTACTGGGTATCTATCCAAAGAACCTGAAGTCAGCAATCCCAAAAGTCCCATGCACCCCAATGTTTATTGCAGCATTATTTACAATAGCCAAGACATGGAAGCAACCTAAGTGCCCATCAACCCAAAACTCTTGAAATCGACAACCCAAAGTAACATATGTACCCCTACGTTCATTGCAGCTCTATGCACAATAGCCAGGATATGGAAACAATCCAAGAGTCCATTGACTGATGATTGGATAAAGAAGATTTGGTTATATATATATATATATATATATATATACAATGGAATACCACTCAGCCAGAAAAAAAGACAAATTCATCCCATTTGCAACAACATGGAAGGACTTGGAGGGAATTATGCTAAGTGAAATAAGCCAGACTGAGAAAGACAAACATCAAATGATTTCACTCATATGTGGAATATAATCAAACACATGGACGAAGAAAACAGTTCAGTGTTTACCAGGGGAAGGCACGTGAGGGATGGGCACTTATGTGGTGACAGTCAAGAAATAACATACAACTGAAATCACACATTGATGTGAACTATTATGAACTCAATAAAAAACATTAAAAATTAAAAAAAAATAACTAGTGATTACCCTGCAGACTGACACGAGTGAGGAAAATTCACTTTTAGCCATGCCGTCAATTGATGTCAAAGGAGAGAAGCAGCTGTGTGATGTGTGTGCCATTTTAGCAAGCAATGTGCCTCCAAATGCTGCAGCCACAACCTAAAGCTGGGAGGAACAGATACATATTTATTAAAAGTTATCCGTCAGTTCACAAACTTATGAAACATATGTATATATTTTTGTAAGGAAAAGGTAGCTGTGAGATCTTATAAGAATAGATCTTTAAGTCAGGTGAAAAATAAAGGATCTTCAATCTAAAGTGTGATTATAAACAGCAGTTGATTTTGAAAAATTTGATATGGTGGTACAGTGCCCTCCTTTTCATGCCCATCTCTTCAAAAACCTACCACCCTCAATACGTCCATTCTGGTCTGTATCAATATTTGTCTAATTTCTTTACTTAGATTTACGCCATTTGCTTATCACATAAATTCTTGATTCTTTGCTCCATTAAGAAATGCATCTCATATCCTTGTTACATAAAATATCTATCTTCTCTTGCTGTTGATTTTTATACCTTTATTTAAAGAGGGGAAAGCAAGACACGCATTATACTGCACGCCTATCAAACACATACGTTTGAATGTATGTAGATGTGTGTACATCTGTGTGTGTGTGCGTACGTGGATGCACACAGTCAACTGCTCTACTTTTATTTTAATGTTTTGAAATATAAGATTTTTGTCCTAAAAAGAATCTTAAAAATCATTTCTTGTAGCCACTTTATTTTAAAAACAAGGAAATTGAGGTATGGATAAGTAAAGTGTTTGGTGCTGGATCACCTGACTTCTTAGTGACAGAGAAAAACATCAGGAATCAAGTCCACTACCTCCCTGATCCTCCCTGATCATGGCTCTTTTCCCAATACCATAGTACTCGAGTTTTCAATCAAGTTGGAGGTATTTGCAACAGTTTCATCCGTTAAGGCCTTCATTTCTCTTAGTATTTCTTTCAGCCTCTGACTGAGTCATAAAGTACTATTCCAGCCACATTAGTCTGCTTGGGCTGTCATAACAACATATCACAGACTGTGGGGCTTAAACAACAGGAACGTATTTCTCACAGTCTGGAGGCTGAGAAGTCCATGATCAAGGTGCCGGCCAATTCAGTTCTCCAGGGAGGGCTCTTGTCCCGGCTTGCAGACCACACCTGATCGCTGCATCTTCATGTGGCGAAGAGAGGAAGTTCAGGTGCCTCTCCTTCTAAGGGCACTAACTGCATCACGGGGCTCCACTCTCACGGTGTCATCTAAAACTCATTACATTCCAAACTGTCCATCTCCTCATACCGTCATGACAGGGGGCAGGGTTTCAACACATGCATTTTAGGGGGGCACAAACATTTGGTCCATAACAGCAACTGGAGAAATCTGAACAGTTATTTTGAATATATGAAGATAGACTCTCTTTAGCTTACTTATGATTTGGATCAGCTAAGTTTCTTTGATTCCTTTAAAGGCTGTGAAACATTTTAAGTTCAATTGAAAAATATTAAACTTGTGTAAGTAATCATTTTGCCTTTTATTAGCTATATTTTGGAAATCTTAAAATGAATGGCTTGAGGAATACTAGTATCTTTGACATCATTCTGGAAAAAGTTACAGTGATCTAAGGCAAGATCACACGTGTGTTACGTAATAGACAGATGTACCTGTCTGCACCTAATAAGGTCAATTATTATCTGAGACTCACAATGCTGAGCTCAAAGATGACAGAAATATAACCTTGCATAATTGATTCTATAATGCTTCCAGCATCAACAGCACAAGCTATTTAGCATTTCCATCAGTGTCCTAAGTGATCTCTTAGAAGCAAGCTCATTAAGTTTGCTGTTGACAGAAGACAGAGAGTATGTTTCAGAGAGGAGGTGCTTATTTTCCCCCTGGGAAATGAGTCCAGAATTCAAAAGGAGCTTGAAGCGAGCAGAAACATATTTTAAATATAGGAGAATATACATAAGAAAAATTAGGGAGTTGAATACATCAAAGAGCTATATAGAAAAACATAACAAAATGTATCAAAATGTTAGCTATACAGAAAAACAAAACAGACTTTTTTAGAACTTGATGAGATGAGGATTAGACAGACATATATGCGGGAATGAGATACTGTAATTATGCCTACTATAGGAAATATCAAAATATTTCAACCAGAAGAAAATAAAGACCAAATACTTCAGAGCTGTAAAATTGGATAGATTAAAATAGTTAGGATCAAAATAGATTAGAGCTGCATCCATCTTTCTATGTGCCTCACTAGCTTATTTTTATTTCTATGCTAAATTCTTAGTTTACTAAATTAAAGGAATGTAAACATTAGCCTGAAACCATTGTTTGCCTCCAAAAAGCCGACTTCCATGTAGAACAAACTAGAAATAGCATAAAGGAAATTCTCATTAAGATGCATTAAATTTCTTTTATGGATGTTATCTCTCATTTCTATGAGACACACTCTATCTTTAACTGAAAATATATATACCTATTTTCATGGCTAGGATAGAAAGGTGATAGGAATTACATCATCATTTTGATAAGTATCTGTACAAAAGGAAAGAATAGCAGAGCAAAATACCATTAACAGGAGTCAGTTATCATTAAATAATTTGGGGTTATCAGAGTCATTCCTCTGTTACCTTAATTTGACTTCTATTTCATAATAAGTTGTCCAAAAGTATGCAACTGCTTTGACCATTTTACAATTCTCATTTCTGATAGCTATCCCTTATTCCAGAACCTACTGTGGTTGACTAGAAGAATTAACCGAGCTCTGTGTTTTTGGTGCCATGGATCCTGCCCAGTAACTTCCTAAAATACCTGTTACCTGTTGTACTCTTCACATCTAAAAATTCCACAATATAGGATCACTATGGTAGTGCATTTGACACATATTTGTTGCCTACTTAGTCTGTACCAGATTCCTCATACGTGAAACAGTAGGATATAGGGGAAAGATGATCAGACTGGGTGTCAGAATCACCAGGTCTAAATCCTGTCTCTGTCCCTCTTGCAGCACCAGGTATTTTCAGTTCCATCATCTGACTTTTAAGATTCTTACATGTAAAATGAGCGTAGTGTCATCTTTCCTGAGCATTTGAGGAGGTAAAGCGAGATGAAAGTACTCTATGAAAGGCTTGGCACATGCTTCATGCTCCATAAAGATTAAATTTTACCCAATTTGGGGTTAAATTCCTGAGTTATTGAGATGTATAAGACATGCCCTCTGACTTCAAGGAGTTTGAAATCTAGTACAGAAACTCTAATTTCAACTCAACACATGATGTATAAATACACATGCACTATGGTAGCACAGAAGAGGAAGCAATACTATATGCACAAGGAATACCTTTGAACAAATATTTCTTTCTTATACTTTGGTCCATATGGCATTAAGCATGGATGGATGGATGAAGATGAATGGATAAAGATGTGGTATATATACACGATGAAATATTATTCAGCCATAAAAAGGAAGGAAATTCTGCCATTTGCAACAACATGGATGAACCTGGAGGACATTATGCTAAGTGAAATAAACCAGACATAGAAGACAAATACGACATGATCTCACTTATATGTAGAATCTAAAAAAAGTCAAATCATGGAAGCAAAGAGGAGAATGGTGGTTGCCGAGGGCCAGGGGATGGGGAAATGGGGAGATGCTGGTTAAAGTGTACACATTTTCTGTTGTAAGATGAATAAGTTCTGGTGATCTAATGCACAGAATAATGACTAATTAATAATAGTTAATAGTATTACTAACCAGTTAATAATACTGTACTGTAGACTTGAAAATTGCTAAGAGAGTAGATCTTAAGTGCTCTCATTATTAAAAAAAAGTACTCTGTGTGTTGATGGATATGTTAACCAGCTTGATTGTGGAAATCATTTCACAATCTATATGTATATCAAATCATCACCCTGTACAATTTAAATACGTACAATTTTTATTGTCGATCGGACCTCAGCAAAGACAGAAAGAAAGTTATGAAGAGGGGACTGAAAATTGAGGTCTAGCCATGATGGGAAGGCTGAGGGAGAGTGGAGCATGACTGCAGTTGGCTGTCCTCTGTCTACCACAGGAAGACTCTCTCCAGCCACGTCTCAAGTGTCTTAAACTGATGCATCTAGAATGGTAATAAATCACTATGCTAAAGATGTGTGAATAAAGACAATATAAACAAATTATGTTACTTTTCCTTTTGGGGACAAAGATTAGGAATAATTTTTATTAAGTGTTGACACAGAGTACATATAATATGTATAAATAAAAGTGATTTGTTTATTATATATATTATAATGTATTTTCATATATATTGTACATTTGATATGTATAAAATAGATATGTTAACTATTATTTAAAATTGTGGTAAATTTTTCTAAACTCGTAGATGTCACTATTAAGTGAAAAAAAGGATTTTATAAAAATATGAAAAAAGTAATTTTTAGCATTAAGGATAATAAAATTTTATATTCTTTAGTGTACTAATTAAAATTAGCATTTCAAATAAGTAAAGGTTAGGCATATCTAATTACATGATTTTTAAATTATTTCAGTTGGAAAAAATCTTTCACTTGTTGATTTCAAAAATATAAGATTAGTCAGTCAACCGTCTTTTCTTAATTAGCCTGCCACACCAAGCATCACTTAACATTTGTGTGTGCGTGTGAGTGTGGAAGTCATAATACTGTCTCCCATTCATTTCTCATTTGCTTCCTGGCCACGTGCTAAACGTGTGCTTCCTCATCGTTTTAAGTTCCTGTGTAGCTAGATAACTTGCTTTGGTTATTGATGTGTGAGCAGAAGTTATGTGTCACCTTGTGTAAAAGTTTGAGAATCAGTTAGTGATTTGTCTTGTCCCTCCTACTGATGTCAGGATTGTGAAATAAACCTTGAGTTGAAGTACCCATCAGCTTGGATCCCTGGGTGATTACATGGGATGCAGTCCCTAGACAACCCACCAAGAGCACATAATGTGAGCGAGAAATAACCTGAGGTTGTTCTAAACCACTGAGACATGGGGCTCTTAGTTACTACAGCAGAACACAAACGATCACAATTGACAAAGTAATCTGAAAGTTCGCAGTGTTTTAGGATTGGCATTGTTATATTATGTCTCATGTAAAGATGTAATATCACTGGTGTAATAGGTGTAGAGGGTTATATGTAAACATCATAATCTAATCTGGAAAAAATGTTAATAACTGATACTTCTGTCCGTTTCATATCTCTTGCTTCTTTTTCATAAAAGTAGAGAGTAGAAAAAAATCAAATAAAACATTTTTGTGTGACTTAATTAGTTGAATTTTGACCAAGATGTATTTTGCTATAGATTTAATTGAGTGAATTGAGATCATTACTTGAGGTAAACTTATTTTTTTGGTAATATTTAGAGACACAGCTATATTTTGTATATATTTTCTGCTGTTGATAAAATGAATACTGAATTCAGAAATTAGCCAGATATTTAAGAAGTGTTTCTGGGGAAATCATTTTATCCAACCTCCTCATTTTGCTGATAAAGATAAAGAAAAATAATGTGATTCTTCTAAAATCATCTAGAAAGCGTGTGGCAGAACTGAGGTTAGAAACCAGATCCTTCGACTTTTGGTTCAATTTCTTTCTATTACTGCTTCTAACATATGTTAGCCATTTTGCAGTCAAAGATTGTATGGCTCAGTGTACTATAAATTCACAAATTATTTTTCTAATTTGGAGAGTTTGATTAAGTCACTTCTAGTACGTCAGTATTTTCTTTTACTGCTTTTATAAGAAGACAAGGGATGTGGTTGCTTTAAAAGTTCTTCTCAAATGAAAGTATAAACTCAGATACATTTGCCATAAAAAGCACCAAAAATGTTTCCAGTTTTGCATACCATCTAATGCAGGCAACACTGGACTTCCTTGTATGGGGGAAATATGTCACAAAGAAAAAGGCTTCCTGGAAATCAAGTAACTTGTACACAGCAAGTTTGATGAGCTGTGTACACTAATCAGGAACATCTGAACTAAATTTCCCTTGAAAGAGACATAAAATGAAGAGGAACCGTGGTTTGCAGATTACGTTTCAGCTTCCACTCAAACATTTCTCCAGCATCGAATAACTCCAATTGTTTTCACTCTTACTTGGGAATTCATAAAAATGCTTAGTATACTACAGAATAAAGCTGGATTCATCAGAAATCCAGTATAAATATAATATAGATAATGACATAACCTGACCTAATGTTTCCTATTCCTATAGGAGTATTAGAGATGAGATTTCTAAACGAGGGTTATTATGTGAAGAGTACAGCTGAGCTATTTGACAGACAATAAGCAACCATCTTGAGGGTAACTATCAGCAGGCATTTTCATAATCTGATTTGCTGACGTTCATTACATGGAACTCAGAGTGGGGTGTTATGCACCATTTCTCAGATTTGAAATAGGTAAAATTTTTACAGCCTTTTTGTGATATAGCTCTAATATCTAGGATGAGTTCCTTTCTGTCACCTAGTATCTAATAAACACGAATCCCAGCTTTCTATTAAAAAAAATTGTTTGAAAATGATCTTGTCATTATTTGAATTACTGCAGTTCTCCAGCAGTGGAAATTTGACTTTTTTCTTTATAAAATAGCATGAGGTTTTAACAAAACAATGAAAACAAACTTAAGGTCTTACTAAAAATACATTTCAATTGAAAAGTACCTATGGACCACGGTATCTTACAGCTTGTGAGAAATGTTTCTTTGCATATTTCTCTTATTCTGTCATTACTGTAACACACCACCAAATACATTCCATGTGCAATTTACAGTAATCCGAAATTAAGCTTTTGCTGAAACAGACTGTCAGTATAAAAGAATTTAACATATTCTGATAAGCATGTGCCCTAGTTCATTTCTAATAACTATAGTGGTGATTGAATTGTATTGCCAAGGGATTTAGATATATAAATGTTCCTGCCTAAAGCTTCGCTCGATTTTATAGGAGCAGAAGTTTGCCTTTGTCTGACTAAGCATGATAGTCACTGTGCTCTGTGATCTCATTTTCATATTTTCTAAGGATAGGGTTTATAAAATTTTTATGTATGTTTTATATATAATATACATAATATACAAATATATGCCACTGTATCTTCTGACGTATATACATTATATACATATATGTATTTCTAAACCAATTCTGCCACTTAAAATACTAAAGTGAAAAAGAAATTTGAGCAGAGAATAAACGCCTGATCATTCCTATGAAAGGAAGAAGGCCCAAAGAATGAATAAATGAATGAATCAATGAAGGACCCTATGTCTTTCTTCATTTACTTTAACTAAATCTTCCAATTTCATAATTTTCCTACATAAAAATATTGCTTTGCTCTCAGAATACTGTATTGTAGTTATATCTAAGTAATTTTTGTTAAAGGAGATATTTTCGCAAAGGAAACAAACGACCGCATTAGCTTAATATAGACATCTGATCTTCCTTTATCTTCTTTTTAACTCAAAACACGTTCTTGAGAAATGACTCAGTTACCTTTGTCAAATAAGGTTTGTCAATCTCACTCTGCTTCTCTTTTCTATGCCATTTAGTTCTAGATAAATAAGTCCTATGGGGAGCTAAAAATGAATGTTCCTGTGTTGGCCTTGATAAGAAGGAAACTATTCCGGAAGACTCAATGATTCTCAATTCTTCCCAAATCCCATGTCTGGAATTCCACCTATATTTCACCTACTTTGATTAAATGTTTTATCTTTGCTAAAATACAAATCAGCAGAGCCCTAGATGTGGGAAGGATAACACATTATTTTTCTGCCCAAGTGGATCTGGAAGCAGTCAGAAAAAACTGAATATAGCTTTTCCTGCCAAATAAGATACTTTAAATGTGTCAATATTTAGCACCTTTGACACAGGGTGAGAAAGGAAAAAACAGAAACATTCTCATAAAGAGAATTAAAAGAAAGTTTTCAAAAAAGTATTAATGTAAGCATCTTATATTCTACGAATGATTTTACTTGCCTGAGCCACAGGGTGCCAAGTTAGAACAGGATTGCTGGGCCCCTGGAAGAATCCTGAGATTGTCTCTGGGCACATTCTTTCCTCTCTTTTAGGAGAAATCACTAGAACTTTCTTTGTACAGTTTAATTTTGATTTTTTGAAAGAACTCAAATTCTCCTTGATAGGTTATTTTAAGACTTCACCAATTACAAACTTCTTAATTTAGTCTCTGGTTTTAACACCAACTTTGTCATTCTCTTGACACTTTTGCAACACTCCTTCTCATTCCTTCCTTTCACTGCCGAAGTCATCATACTTTCTCACCACCTACACTCAGTTCTGCTAAAATACTTATTTTGAAAATGGAAATGTTTTCCAATAAGATTGATATAGTAAAGAACATTTTGAGCAAAACACAGATTTTGTGTTTGCTTATGCATGATTTTGTCCACAAGAAACACTAGGTGAATGCAGAAAACTGAACCAGCTGAAACAAGCCACAGAGTGATACACAACATGCACACACCTCAGCACACAGATACATCGTGTGCCTTACGAGCACACCCAGCCTCAGATGCTCTTATGACTTTCGTCTGATTCCAGATAACCTTCCTCCATCACTTCACAATAATTCTCAAGCTGCCACAACCCTTCCCAGGCCCATGCCCGCAAACAAATTTCAGATCTTTTTAAGGGTTAAGTGCCACATTTATGGTAGTTTATGCTATATATTATATATTTCTTAACTATTTATATACATTTAGTGATATATTTATATGTTATATTTTATACATTTCTGGCCTACTTAATAGGTTTACAACTGTGCTACTGTGTTTATTTGTTTCCTAAAGTTTTCTACTTAATTTTTTTTGTTTTAATGTGTAATTGACAGAATTTTGGGGTGTTAGGATGCTAATTCCATTTTCTCTGTAAGTGTTGTAGGATTTACTGCTCTGTTTTGTACCATGCAGTGATTTTTCAGGAATGCACGTGCTGGATTATGACAGAGTGGGTTGTACTTCGTCTTCATCTCTTTTTGATCTGATGTAAGTGCCGCCATTTTATTGAAACTGGTATCTTTAAGGTCACCCCTGGCCATTCTCA
Organism: Equus przewalskii; assembly: GCF_037783145.1. Classification (NCBI taxonomy): domain Eukaryota; kingdom Metazoa; phylum Chordata; class Mammalia; order Perissodactyla; family Equidae; genus Equus; species Equus przewalskii. The sequence goes on along the minus strand of NC_091857.1, from coordinate 1,736,127 downwards.
TTAATTCTAATGGTCTTGCCTACATTATCAGTCTCCATCACCTTTCAACACTATTTAACACTGCTGAGCACATCCCTCCGGTTTGGGTTTTTTTTTTTTTAACCAAAATATTACTGAACATCTCTTATCTGTACAACCTTTGCTTAAATTCACAAGGAATAGAAATATAAATAAACACACTCTTACCTGACAGAGAGGGATAAGGCAAGGGCTTCACCAATTCTACAGCGGGCAGAATCTATGGTATTAAAGGATCTGGATGCTACAACATCACATCTGCTTATGGGCATCAAGAAGATGTCACAGAAGATGCAGGGTTTGAGATAATAATAATGTCAGCTTACACAGAAATTTCATGCATTAGCTTATATCTTTCCATATCAGACAAGTTACTAGAGAACAGAACTTTCTCATCATCATCCATATAATATGTTTTTGAGCACATAATAGAGTCCAAGAAGCTGGCATAGCATTTAACTCTTCCTAACTTATTAAGCCTTTGCTCAGCACAGCAACTGTTTCAAAAATCAGTGCTTACTTAATGATGAAGGAATATATGGCTTGTAGTGTAGTTGGTATCGAAGGTCAAAGAAGAGAGGAAGCATTTCAGTGAAAGAAATGAAATTGACAAAGGTTAAGAGGCAATAAGTTTCTTGTACGTTCATGTAATTTCTAGAAGAGTGGAAGACAAGAGGCAGCCATGTTTTCAAGTTTTCTCAGCGGCAAGTTAAAGAGTATATACTTATCAAAGCTTTCTTTTCTCCTACCAGCTACTTTTAATTCTTTCCCAAGCTCTCTGGCCCTCGTTGTGGTCTTTTAATGGCTTGTTTGTCTTTTTTCCATGTTCGTAAAAATATAAAATGCCTTTTCCTCATCCTATTTTTCTAATTCCCACTTGGATTCCAAAGACCAGCTCAAACACTGCATTTTCAGTGAAATTTTCACTGATCCCTTCAACTGGAACCCATCTTTCTCTAAATACAAACTTCCTTTAGCTTGATAAAATGTGAAATCTACTGGTTTACCATTAAAACAGGCACAGATAAATACTTATTATGTGAATATTAAAGCAAATATTTGTTCTCAAGAACAAGATGGGTACTTTATATACTGGCTACAAATTTACTTAATAAAAGTAGATTCACAAACATTCTATATCTGTACTCATCTCCATACATACATAATAATTCTATCTATCAGAAGAGTTTTCAACTTTCTCATAGAAAAAAATATAAGCCATAATCTGAATTTAAAGATCTCAAAGAAATTTTCTTTGTACCTCTGTTGCAAATGAAAAGCCAGTTTATATCATAGGTAACTTTGTTCTTGTCGCAAAAATTATTTTCAGAAATGCATACCCAAAATTCACAGAGTTTAAGTATTTGGTTGACTAAGTTTAAATTTTAAAGTGGCTGTATTTACCTGGGTGTAAGTAGTCAGTAAACTAAGTTAGGGAGTAGTAGTGCTCATAGTAAGAGACAAAATTATTTTAAGGAATTTTATAAATCACATATTTGAATATCTATTTCAAAATTCTGAACACTTAGAACCACTTCATATGTTAAGAAATCTGGAATGTATTCTGAATACAAAGAAAAGGAAAGAAATATTTTTAGGAAGGTTAATAATCAGATTTATATTTTAAAAATATCATTCTGATCACAATGTAGAAAAAGAAACCATTGTCAAGGAGATAAATATAAGATTATTTCTATGATTCATATGATGACAGTGATAATAGGAATGGAGAAGAATGGATGGTTTTTTAAAAACACTTTTCTGATATAGAATTAAAAGACATAGAAAAATTGATGCCTGATGAATAACAAAGCATAGAAAGAAGTAAATGATAAAACTTAGCCTTCCTACTTGGGCAACGGGGTAGTAAGTGATTCTGTTTACTGATTTAGACACAATAAAAGGAAGAACACATCTGGAAGAGAAAGGACATGGGCAGTGTCATATTGTGATGCATAATAAGAAATATGTATTTGGTATATTTAGTCTTTGCCCTCATTTCTGGCACAGAGCTCCCAAAACTCTTGGAATTTCCTAAGTGATGAAAGCAACAAAGATGTCTTTGTTATGCTAATGGGTGCCTTTTGGAAAGCCTTTAGGTAACCTAAGGGTGGGGGCTGGTTGCTGGAGAGTCTACCCTGTGATTAGAGGGTTAGAACTTTCAGATCCAACTCCACCTCCACCTCCAGGGAGGGGAGAGGGGTTGGCGATGGAGTTCAGTCACCAATGGCCAGTGATTTAATCAGCCATGCCTGTGTAATGCAGTCTACATAAAAACCCAAATGCCAGAGTGACATCAGCTACATGGCAGAGTGAGCTCACCCAGGACTCTCTCCCCTCCAAACTACAACCAAAGGAACAACCGAATTCCAACCCAAAAATCCTAGTAACGAAGAGATCGACAGAGACCCACAGCAGCCAAATGACAGAGGGTGGAGAGGCTGGATCTGCCCTCGGAGGAGCCAGAATGGGGTAAGGGAGATCTTCGCTCCCTCTCCTAGAGACTGGGATTGCTGCCACAGGCGAGGGAAGGAGTGGGGGAGGGGCCACACATCCATGGGCTCATCCAGGACTCCCACCGCCCGTGCAGTGGAAACCCTCTAATGGGGGAAGGCTTTCACGTGGGGGGATGCCATCAAGCCAGAGCCCCAGGAAACCAGAGAGCTAGAGATGATCAGAATCCAAGTCTGCACACAAGAGAAAGTGCCCCTCCTCCCCCAAACCACCTGCGCGCCACCGTTGTGGCTGAAGGCAGAGGGCTCAGAAAGTGTGGCTCTCAACCCCCATCTAGTGGCCACAGTCTGTAACTGCAACCGAGTAATAGCGCTTTGCGCAAAAACCCCTGCTTTACCATCCAGCAATTTATAAAAGCTCCAGACCAAAAGGAAAACAATAAAAACACAGAATTATGTCCTGAGGACTTGGAAATAGGTAACCTAAGTGACAATGAATTCAGAGTAGCTATCATCAAAAAACTCAATGAGGTAAAGGGAAATATAGAGAAACAAGTCAATGAGTTCTGGAGTTACTTCACAAAAGAGATTGAAATTATAAAGAAGAATCAATTGGAAATACTAGATATGAAAAATACAATGGATAGATAAAACAGAATATGGACTCCCTGAATGCCTGTGTAGACCATAGAGGAGAAAATTAACATAATTGAAGATAGACAGGCTGAATGGCTCCAGACAGAGGAAGAAAGAGAACTAAGAATCAAAAAAACTGAAAAAAAAATCTGAGAAATAGCAGACTCAATGAGAAAATCCAACTTAAGAATTATCAGAATCCCTGAGGGTGTGGAAGAGGAAAATGGAGCAGAAAGTGTGCTTAACGAAATTATAGAAGAGAATTTCCTAAATCTAGGGATTGAGGGAGAAATATGTGTGCAGGAAGCTTTCAGATATCCTAGATTTGTCAATGTAAAAAGACCTACTGCAAGGCTTATAGTAGTAAAAATGGCAAAAATGAAAGACAAAGAAAGAATACTCAGGGCAGCAAGGCAGAAGAAAATAACCTACAAAGGAACCCCTATCAAACTTTCAGTGGATTTCTCTACAGAAACCTTACAAGCTAGGAGAGAATGGAATGACATATTCAAAACTTTAAAGGATAAAAATCTCCAGCCCAGAATACTCTATCCAGCAAAAATATCCTTCAGACATGAGGGAGAAATTAAATCTTTTCCAGACAAACAAATATAAGGGACTTTGTAGCCAAAAGACCTCCACTACAAGAAATCCTCAAGAAGGTTCTCATACCTGAAAAAAGAAAAAAAGGGAGAAAGGGGTCACAAAACACAGAGTAGGGAGACAAATAGAATCAGAATAGGATAGCAAATATTCAACTATACCACTAGGATAAAGGGAAGGAAACCACCAAAGCAAAGACAATCTTATCACTCTAACCACAAACTCACAACACGAGTTGGAATAAGAGAAGAAAATAATAATTTAGGAGGGGAAGAAATCAGTCTAGGCTAAGGAAGTAAGAGACCACCAGAAAATGGACTATGTTATACATGACATTCTGAATACAAACTTCAGGGTAGCCACTGAACTAAAAAACAGAACAGAGACACAAAACATAAATAAGGAAAAATCTAAGAAACCCAGCATAAGAAATTGCAGAAGTCAATGGGTAGGCTAAAACACACAGGACAAGAAACAAAGGTAATGCAGGAAAACCAGATAAAGAGTGACGCAATGACAGCATTAAGCTCTCATGCATCAATAATCACCCTCAATGTAACTGGATTGAACTCTCCAATAAAAAGACACAGAGTGGCAAAATGGATTAAAGAACAAGATCCAACAATTTGTTGCCTCCAGGAAACACACCTCAGCCCCAAGGACAAACACAGGCTCAGAGTGAAGGGGTGGAAGACAATACTCCAAGCTATTAGCAAATAAAAGAAAGGAGGTGTTACAATACTTATATAAGACAAAACAGATTTCAAAATAAGGCAAGTAAAGAGAGACATAGAGGGCCAATATATAATGATCAAAGGGACACTTCATCGAGAACAAATAACGCTTATAAATATCTATGCACCCAACACAGAAGCACCAAAGTTCATAAAGCAACTATTAACAAACCTAAAAGAAGATATCAAAAATCACACAATAATAGTATGGGACCTCAACACCCTCTCACATCAATGGACAGATCATCCAGACAGAAAATCAACAAGGAAATAGTGGAATTAAATGAAAAGCTAAAACACCTGGACTTAATAGACCGATATAGAACCCTCCATCCAAAAAGAGCAGAATACACATTCTGCTCCAGTGTGCATGGAACATTCTTAAGGATAGACCATATGTTGGGAAACAAGGCAAGTCTCTACAAATTTAAAAAAATTGAAATAATAACAAGCATGTTCTCTGATCATAATGCTATAAAGCTAGAAACTGATTACCAGAAAATAGGTGAGAAATGCACAAGGATGTGGAGACTAAACAATATGCTATTGAACAAGCAATGGATCATTGAAGAAATTAAAGAGGAAATAAAAAAATACCTGGAGACAAATGAAAATTATATCATGCCATTACCCACTCATATGGGATGCAGCAAAAGCTGTATTAAGAGGAAAATTCATCACAATACAGGCATATCTTAACAAACAAGAAAATTCCCAAATAAGCAGTCTCAAACTACACCTAACTGAACTAGAGAAAGAAGAACAAACAAAGCCCAAAGTCAGCAGAAGGATAGAAACAATAAAAATCAGAGCAGAAATAAATGCTAGTGAAAGACAAAGGCAGTAGAAAGGATCAATGAAACAAAGAGTTGGTTCTTTGAGAAGATAAATAAAATTGACAAACCCCTAGCCAGACTTACAAAGAAAAAAAGAGAGAAAGCTCAAATAAACAAAATCAGAAATAAAAGAGGAGAAATAACAACAGACTCTGCAGAAATACAATGGATAATAAGAGAATACTACAAAAAACTATATGCCAACAAAATGGATAACCTAAAGGAAATGGATAAATTCTTGGACTCCTACAATTTCCCAAAACTTAGTCAAGAAGAAGCAGACAATTTGAACAACCAATCACAAGGAAAGAGATTGAAACAGCAATCAAAAACATCCCAAAGAATAAAACCCCAGGACCAGATGGCTTTCTGGGGAATTCTACCAAACTATCAGAGAGGATTTTAATACCTATCCTTTTCAAGCTATTCCAAAAAATTAGGCAGGATGGAACACTTCCTAACACATTCTACGAGGCCAACATCATGCTCATACCAAAGCCTGACAAGGACTGCAAAAAAAAAGGAGAACTACAGGCCAATATCGTTGATGGACATAGATGCAAAAATTCTCAACAAAATTTTGGCAACCTGAATTCAGCAATTCATCAAAAGGATCATACATCATGATCAAGTGGGATTCATAAAATGGGCACAGGGATGGTTCAACATCCCCAAATCAATCAACGTGATACACCACATCAACAAACTGAGGAATAAAAACCACATGATCATCTCAATAGATGAAGAGAAAGCATTAGACAAGATACAATAGCCATTTATGATAAAAACTCTGAACAAAATGGGGATAGAAGGGAACTACCTGAACATAATAAAGGCCATATATGACAAACCCACAGCCAACATCATACTCAATGGGCAAAAACTGAACCCCATCCCCCTGAAAACAGGAACAAGACAAGGATGACCTCTATCACCACTCTTATTTAACATAGTACTGGAGGTTTTGGCCAGAGCAATTAGGCAAGAAAAAGGAATAAAAGGAATCCAAATGGGGAGGGAAGAAGTGAAACTCTCACTGTTTGCAGACGACATGATCTTATATATAGACAACCCCAAAGAATCCATTGGAAAACTTTTAGAGGTAATCAACAACTACAGCAAAGTTGCAGGGTATAAAATCAATTTACACAAATCAGTAGCATATCTGTACTCTAATAACTAACTAACAGAAAAAGAACTCAAGAACACAATACCATTCACAATCGCAACAAAAAGAATAAAATGCCTCGGGGTGAATTTAACTAAGGAAGTGAAAGACCTTTACAATGAAAATTACAAGGCCTTTCTGAGAGAATTGGATGACGACATAAGGAGATGGAAAGACATTCCATGTACATGGATTGGAAGAATAAACATAGTTAAAATGTCCATTCTACCTAAAGCAATCTACAGATTCAATGCTATCCCAATCAGAATCCCAATGACATTCTTTACAGAAATAGAACAAAGAATCTTAAAATTCATGTGGGACAACAAAAGACCCTGAATTGCTAAAGCAATCCTGAGAAAAAAGAACAAAGCTGGAGGCATCACAATCCCTGACTTCAAAACATATTACAAAGCTACAGTAATCACAACAGCATGGTACTGGTACAAAAACAGGTGCACAGATCAATGCAACAGAATTGAAAACCCAGAAATAAAACCACACATCTATGGACAGCTTATCTTCAACAAAGGAGCTGAGGGCATACAATGGAGAAAAGAAAGTCTTTTCAACAAATGGTACTGGGAAAACTGGAAAGCCAGATGTAAAAGAATGAAAATTGACCATTCTTTCTTACCACTCACCAAAAATAAACTCAAAATGGATCAAAGACCTAAAGGTGAGACCTGAAACCATAAGGCTTCTAGAAGAAAATGTAGGTAGTACACCCTTTGACATCAGTATTAAAAGGATCTTTTCAGACACCATGTCTTCTCAGACAAGGGAAACAATAGAAAGAATAAACAAATGGGACTTCATCAGACTACAGAGCTTCTTCAAGGCAAATGAAAACAGGATTGAAATTAAAAAACAACCCACTAACTGGGAAAAAATATTTGCAAGTCGTACATCTGACAAAGGCTTAATATCTATAATATATAAAGAACTCACACAACTCAACAACAAAAAAATCAAACAACCCGATCAAAAAATGGACAGAAGACATGAACAGACATTTCTCCAAAGAAGACATACGAATGGCCAATAGGCACATGAAAAGATGTTCATCATCGCTGATCATCAGGGAGATGCAAATCAAAACTACACTAAGATATCACCTTACACCCATTAGAATGACAAAAATAACTAAAACTAATAGTAACAAATGTTGGAGAGGTTGTGGAGAAAAAGGAACCCTCATACACTGCTGGTGGGAATGCAAACTGGTGCAGCCACTGTGGAAAACAGTATGTAGATTCCTCAAAAAACTTAAAAATAGGGGCTGGCCCCGTGGCCGAGTGGTTAAATTCATGCGCTCCGCTGCAGGCGGCCCAGTGTTTTGTCAGTTCGAATCCTGGGCGTGGACATGGCACTGCTCATCAAACCACGCTGAGGCGGCGTCCCACATGCCACAACTAGAATGACCCACAACTAAGAATGTACAACTATGTACCGGGGGGCTTTGGGAGAAAAAGGAAAAAATAAAATCTTAAAAAAATATATATTAATAAAAAAAAAACAAAAAAAAAACTTAAAAATAGAAGTACTATATGACCCAGCTATCCCACTACTGGGTACCTATCCACAGAGCTTGAAGTCAGCAATTCCAAAAGTCCCACGCACCCCAATGTTCATTGCAGCATTATTTACAATAGCCAAGACATGGAAGCAACCTAAGTGCCCATCAACAGATGATTGGAAAAAGAAGATGTGGTATATATATATACAATGGAATACTACTCAGCTGTAAAAAAGAACAAAATTGTCCCATTTGCAACAACATCGATGGACCCTGAGGGAATTATGTTAAGTGAAATAAGCCTGATAGAGAAGGATGATCTCTGTATGACTCCACTCATATGAGGAATTTAAAAATGTAGACAAAGAGAACAGATTAGTGGCTACCAGGGGAAAGGTGGGGTGGGGGGTGGGCACAAAGGGTGAAGTGGTGCACCTGCAACGGGACTGACAAACAATAATGTACAACTGAAATTTCACAAGATTGTAACCTATCATTAATTCAATAAAAATTAATAAAACAAATTAAAAAATTTTTTTAAAAACCCAAAAGACAGTGTTCTGAGAGCTTCTGGGTTGGTGAATGATGACGATCAAGGCTGCCCCAGGGAGAAAAGCCCAGGCGTCCTGCCCTACATACCGATCTATATCATCCTCTAGGAAGCATAGGACATCCTGACCTGATTCGATTTGATTCCTATCCAAAGTTATAGGTCCACCCAATAACCAGACCCTACCTGCACTGAAACCATTTTAACGACTTTTTTCATGATCTTTTCCTTTGTCTTGTAAAGAAATAGCTCACATAGCTATGCCTCATAAACTTAGCTCTAACCCTCAACACATTGCAGCTCTTACTGCCCACGGGTCCTCTCCCTGTGCTGCACCTCTTCACTGCCCATGGGTCCTGTCCCCATGCTAGTATTTGAATAAAAGAGCACTACTGCTCGACCTTGAGAGTCCAAGAAATCTTTCTTTTGATTCCTTGACTCACTGAGCTTGCATCGGTGAACACGTGGAGATGTAGTAAAAGTCACATTCTAGGAGAGGGCGTGGAAGCTGGTGCCTTTTCCCTATCCCTTGCCCTATGCATCTCTTTTATCTGGCTGTTCCTGAGTTATATCTTTTTATAATAAACTGGTGATCTGGTAAGTAAAATGTTTCTCTGAGGTCTATAAGCTGCTCTAGTAAATTAATCAAACCTGAGGAGAAATCAGGGAACCTCTAATTCATAGCCAGTCAGTCAAACGTACAGGCAACACCCTAGGCTCATGACGGGCATGTGAAGGAGTTGGGGGGTGGGGGGGGCAATCTCGTAGGACTGAACCCTTAACCTGTGGAATCTGATGCTATCTCCAAGTAGAGAGTGTGAAAACTGAGTTAAATGCTGAGACACTGAGCTGGTGTCCAAGAACTGCTTGGTGCTTTAGGGGAAATCCCACCCATACGCTTTGGAATTGGTTTCAGCAACCTAAATAGAGGTAGATTGTGAAGATCTGAGTTTCAGATGCCTGTACTACCAAACCAAAGCTGTTTCCTGGTGCGTTGAAATCACAGCCTTCGCCAGAAGTAACTGTTACACAAAGTAAGATTTATTTGCAGCAAATAAGGAACCCATGGGGAATTATTTCCAAAGCCATGGCTTCCCAAACAAGGGAAAGCAGGGGCCTTTTATTTCTGATGGGGAATGGATATTCAAAAGGGAGAGGTGGATATTTGCTTGCGCAGCTCATTTGGAACACATGCTTCTACATACATTGCATACTATGGTAATAAGGCCTAAGTTCCTCCTGGGGTAGAGACCCTAACATTAAAATGCAGCGAAGGTCATCTTGTGGGCACTTTTGGCTGGTCTGTGCCGTCAGTGCTCTTGCCATGGGGTTTGGACTGGCTGAGGTGGTTGCGATTGCATCTCTTAATATAACTAAAAAACAATTTGGAGAAACAGTTAAATGCTTCTGAAACTCACTTGAGTTCCTCAGAGCGGTTAGCTAGTGACACCTGTAACGTCCAATTGAACAAATTCTAAAGGTTATTAGAAATAAAGGACAGGCGCTCAAGATTGAGAATCTGGAGATAAAAATTTGGAAGCAACTTGGTCATATGGCTAGTTGAAGCCATGCTTGGGTCTGATCATATCACTGGCTTTCAGAGAAATGTCAGAGGCAGGCTGACAGTGAGCTAATTATATAATGACGGAACTGCACACTTACAGAGTGGAGAGTTCTACCATTTTAATTATCCTTAACATATTTGGAGAGCAAGGAGAAACTTTGGCCCAGGCAAAGCACTCCCGCATCTAGGAGATTATTACATTCAGGACAGTGCTTAAGAGGGTGGAAAACCTGGGGAGTATTAAAGTTTGTTCACTTATCCTGACAATATTTGAAGAAGGCAAAATTATGTCAAATACAAATTTAAAGGGTACAGAGCATCACAAAACATAAAGCCTGATGATTCAATGGGGGAAGACAAATACTTTTCATTTTGATCTGCAATGGTGAAAGTGAGAGTTATGTGTTTGTGCGTATATGTGCGTGTACACACATGCACATATACATACATGTACACACATACATATACGAGTGTATGTATGTATTGCATGCATCCGTGCCTTCAGTCAGTTATAAAAACAGCAAGCAGAGGAATTCCCTTCTCCCTCCGTTGTGTCCCTAAATCATACATGCATGCAAAAACATACGTCTCTCAAGGCAATTACTCTGATTCACCTCAAACTAAATGCATTTCTGGCAACATAAAGTAAATAATAATTATGTTGAATTAGCTTTTATTCTATTTATTTGGCCCTAAAACAATTTTTGAAGATCATAAACACTATTATTTATAGTATAGTTTAATAAGTACTTCATTGATTTTTAAATTTGATTTATTTGCTATTTTCTAGTGGTCATATAAGTTCTAGGATTATTAGAAATGTGTATCACCACTTTCAGTATGTAAAAAGAAAAAAAACTGTTCCCCAGATATAAACTACGATGATGAAATATCTCTAGTTTAAAATGTGTAAAATCAAGTAGATTTCAGTTCTGATGCCAATGGTTCAAAATGTTCACAGTGTCAGAAGACTTAGGAGTTAAGGATTTCATTGTTTTACTAAATAAACCTCTTATAAATAAGCCAAAAGCATTTTCCCACTTACCACATTTACTTACTTTGTGTTCCTTAAAATGCATGTAGAAAGAATTCTAATGAATCTAGGAACCCTCACTTATAGAATGGCTGACATACTTGTCCTTGTGAAACAAACCATCACAGGAGGTATTGTGATTGTTGCTTTTTCTTCGACCTACTTAGACCACATAGTTGCAACTCCAATACTAAGTTTTAAAATTTAACACAACATTCAATGTGAAAAAAATGAAGGCACTCATTATCAAAAGATTGATGGTTATGATTTCTGAATCATTGGCAAAACTACAAAACCTCAACAATTATGTATTTCTGGCAATGTTTCATTAACTGTAAACATGAATAAAATCAAGAGATTTAATAGAAAAAATAAAGCGTGTGGATAAACACATGCAGTTCTCCTCTGTAACTCATAGTTGAAAACTATCGAACATATCTTATTGTCTTTATGTTTACCATTGCCAAATGAATTTCTAAGTCTTGCTATTCTGATAAACGAATTCAATCTTACCACCAATACAACAGTATTTGCTGAGCATTGTATTAAAAAAATACTGTAACATTGTATTGAAAAACATTGTAGCATGCAAATTTTGTGCACCTTTAATTACTAGTAATATTTACATTCACTTCTAATAAGTTGACATTGAAAAAGAAGCAAAGCAGAGAAAAAAAGTGCAAGAAAGAGGATCAGCTTCCTTATTTATGAGTATGTTAAACTGAATACTTACTTAACTCTTTAGTAATAATACAACCTGTTTCTCATTATTAAGAATTTCATCCATTGCTCCCATAGGTTTGGACAGTATGCTTAGTTTGGTAATGGAAAGCGTTCTTCCTCCGTCCCACCACAGATCTTCAAGTGACTCGCTAATAATAGTTACACAATGATTTCCAGATGTTGCTTAAAATACAAGGAGTGTCCAGTTATCTTCCACACAAGATGGTGTGGGAACTGAGATTCTCTCATAGCTGTAAAATAGAGATCGCAATGGAAATATTTGCCACCCAGAAACTGAAATTCTAAATGAGAGGAAAGGCTACTCCTAATGCAAGCTTATTGACTGATTGAGGAGAATTTAGAATCAGCTGCTCTAAGCCTGAAGTCTTGATATGCTAAAAGAGGGATTGGGTTGCTTAACAAACACTTTAGATGAAGAACAAAGAAACATTTGAATGACATTTTGATTTTCTCTCTAAAGAGTGGGCTTTATTTGTAATTCAAGGGCAGTAAGAGTTAGTATAAAGAACTACTTTATGAGGAGGTACAAGACTCAGATTCAAATTTAGGGAACTGAATCTCTTCAATCCCTTCCAGCTGCAAAATATGACCACTCTCTTTACTACAACCCACGTTTTTTTTAGAATTAATATGAGATTATCCCAAAGGGACTTTGAAAATTATATGGTTTAATTTAGTTAAGTTTAATTAAGAGTGATAGTTGAATCTAATAGTTCAAGCCGTTCAGAGTTCTTCACTGCTTTCAGTAATTGTCAAGCCAAATGACCTCTTCATTCTGTATCTTGAGCTCTAGCTTTCAAGCAGTGTTGATGTTGCTGTGGTCATTTTATTAAAGACCGCATGAAAAAAGAGATTAATCAGATAAGCTGTCATTTTCACTTCTTTCCTTAGGACATTTAGAAGAGGAAATAAGAAAAGGCTGTTTGAAATCAAATGCACTTGTCCTCTTTTAGAAATATCTGAGCCAACTAAAGACTTCATGCTGGACAACCTAGCCTGGGAGGGGCAACAGCAATGTGCTGGGAGTGCAAGAAAAGGAATGAAAAAGATCAAGGTTAAAGGTCCAGTCAGGGAATCCCGGGGAAGTGAAAAGACCTGAAAGGAGACAACAGACCTAGAGAAGCTGGACTTTAAGACTAGCGTATCTCAGTCTCACCCAGGATTCTCATGACCCAAGCAACAGCCCACAAGTTCTGAGCCAGAGGACCAGGAGCACTCAGCTGCCAGACATTTCCTCAGTAATCCCTATAACCTAAGGTTAGAGAGATCTCTCCATTCTTGTCGTTGGGCAAGACGTTGGGACATGTGCACAACACTGCGTAGGTTGCTGTGATTTTTTTAAATATTTTAATAGACTTTATTTTTTTGAGTAGTTTTAGATTCATAGTAAAATTGAGCATAAGGTACAGAATTTTTCCATATACTCTATGCCTCTACAAATGCATAGCCCCCCAATGCCGGTTATCAACATCCCCCACCAGCATGTACTTTATTACAATTGAGACACCTACATTGACACAGCATTATCACCCAAAGTTCAGCATTATCATCCAAGTAGTTCACTGTTGGTGTACATCCTATGGATTTGGACATATGTATAATGACATGTATCCATCATTATGGTATCATACGGAGTAATTCCACTGCCCTAAAAACCCTCTGTGTTCCAGCTATTATTCCCTCCCTCTTCCCCAGGCGCTGGCAACCAGTCATTTTTTTACTCTCTCCTTAGTTTTGCTTTCGCCGAATGTCATATAGTTGGAATCATACAGTACGTAGTCTTTTCAGACTGGCTTCTTTTAGTTAGTACTATGCATTTAAGCTTCCTCCATGTCTTTTTCTGGCTTGATAGCTCATTTCCTTTTGGTGCTGAATAATATTCTATTGTCTGGATGTACCAGAAGTTTATTTATCCATCCACCTACTGAAGAACTTCTTGGTTACTTCCAAGTTTTGGAAATTATTAATAAAGCTGCCATAAACATGAATTTGTAGGTTTTTTTGTAGACGCAATTTGCAGTTCCTTTAAGTAAATACCAAGGAGTGTAATTGCTACATCATATGGTAAGAGAATGTTTAGTTTTATAGGAGATTGCCAAACTGCCTTCCAAAGTGGCTGTATCATTTTGAACTCCTAGCCACATTAAATGGGAGGTCCTGTTGCTCCCCATCCTCACCAGCATTTGGTGTTGTCAGTGTGCTAGATTTTAGCTATTCTAGTAGGTGTGTAGTGGTATCTCATTATTGTTTTAATTTGCATTTCCTTGATGACATATGATGTGGAGCATCTTTTTATATGCTTATTTGTCAACTGTATATCTTCTTTGGTGAGGTGTCTGTTAAGGTCTTTGGACCATATTTTTTAGAATTAACGACTTATTCAGATATAATTCACATACCATAAAATCACCCATTTAAAGTTAAGCAGTTTTTAGTATGTTCAGAGTTGTACAAGTTACCACAATCTAATTTCAGAATATTTCCAAAAATAAACCTTACACCTGTTAGTAGTCATTCCCAATTCCCAACTCTGGTTTACCTATTTTGGACATTTCATATATGTAGAATCATGCAATATTAGTCCACTGTGACTGGTTTCTTTCAATTAGCAGAATGTTTTCATGTTCCATCCATGTGGTAGCATGTATCAGTCCTTCATTCCTTTTTATTGCCAAATAATATTCCAGTGTATGTATATACCACATTTATTTATTTACTCGTCATTTGATGGACATTTGGGTTGTTCCCTTCTTTGGCTTTTATGAATAAGGATATTGTGAGTATTCACATATGTGTTTTTGCATAGATACGTTTTCATTACTCTTGGGTATTTACCTAGGAGTGAAATTATCGCATTATACAGTAACTCTAGGTTTAACCTTTTGAGGAACTGCCAAAAAATTTTCTGAAGTGACTGCACTATTTTACATTATTACCAGCAATATATGATGGTTCCATTTCTCTACAACTCATCAACACTTTTTATCTTCTTGATTATAGATATCCTAGTGGCTGTGAAGTGGCAACTCATTGTGATTTTGGTTTGCATTGCCCTGCTGATTAATGATGAAAAGATGTTGAGCCTCTTTTCATGTGCTTGTTGTATATCTTCTTTGGAAAATCCTTTGATCATTTTAAAAAATAGACTGTAGCTTTTAGAGAAGTTTTACGTTCACAGTAATATTGAGCAGAAGCTACAGAGATTTTTCATATAGTAGCCCATTTTTTAATTGGGTTGTTTTGTTTTCTTATTGTTAAGTTTTAAGAGTTCTTCGCGTACTGTGGCTAACAGTCCTTTGTGAGAGGTGTCTTTTGCATATATATTCCCCCAGTCTGTGGCTTGTATCTTTATTCTCTTCATAGTATCTCTCACAGAGCAGAAGTTTTTAATTAATGAAGTCCAGTTTATCAGTTCTTTCATCCATGGATCATGTCTTTGAAGTTGTATCTAAAAAGCCACCACCAAACTCAAGGTCTGCCAGATTTTCTCCTGTTATTTTATAAGTGTTTTATAATTTTGCATTTTAAATTTAGGACTGTGTCCATTTTGTGTTAACTTTCATGAAGAGTATAAGGTCTGTGTCTAGATTCCTTTTTATTTGTGCATGTGGATGTCCATATGTCCAGCATCACTTCTTGAAAAGACTGTCTTTGCTCCATTGTATTGCCTTTGCTCCTTCGTCAAGGATCATTTGATTGTACTTATGAGGGTCTATTTCTGGGCTCTCTAATCTGTTCCATTCATCTGTTTGTCTACGTTTTTGTCACCCTCTTGATCACCGTAGCTTTATAGTAAGGCATGAAATTGGGTAGCATTAGTCCTCCAACTTTGTTCTTCTCCTTCAGTATTGTGGTGGCTACACTTAGTCTTTTGCCTCACCATATAAACTTTAGATTCAGTTTGTCAAAATCCACAAAATAACTTGAGATTTTGAATGGAATTGCATTGAATCTATAGATCAATTTTGGAATAACTGACATCTTGACAATATTGAGTCCTCCTATCCATAGACATGGAACATCTATCCATTTATTATAGTTCTTTTTTGATTTAGTTCATCAGAGTTTTATAGTTTTCCTCATACAGATCTTATAAATATTTTGCTAGATTTATACCTAGGTATTTTATTTTTGTGGTGCTAACGTAAATGGTGTTGTGTTTTTAATTTCAAAATCCACTTGTTCATTGCTGGTATTTAGGAGAGTGATTGATTTTTGTATCCTACAACCATGCTATAATCGCTTATTAGTTCCAGGAATTTTTTTGTTGGTTCTTCCAGATTTTCTCTATAGATGATGATGTCATCTGTGAATAAAGACAGTTTTATTTCTTCCTTTCCAATCTGTGTACTTTTATTTCCTTGTCCTACTGCATTGACTAAGACTTCCAGTACAATGTTGAAAAGGAGTGGTGAATAGGGATGTGCTTGCCTTGTTCCTGATTTTAGTGGCTGATTATGTTTAAGATTAAATAAATTTCCCTGCAACACAACCAAATTCTTGTTCAGAACCAGATTTAGGTTAATTTGAAGAAAAAACAAATGCAATAATTCTTGCACACCTGAGTTTGTGCTTGCAAT
Organism: Equus przewalskii; assembly: GCF_037783145.1. Classification (NCBI taxonomy): domain Eukaryota; kingdom Metazoa; phylum Chordata; class Mammalia; order Perissodactyla; family Equidae; genus Equus; species Equus przewalskii. Next base: position 1,719,689 of record NC_091857.1, on the reverse strand, counting down.
GCCTTACTACAGAAGTATTATCACATTGATGCTTTAAATAAATATTCATGGCTGATTTCCTATGAATATTAGTTACATGTCACCAAATGGCCACACATTTTAATAACATTAGATACACCAATGAATAATAAAAGTGTACTAAGAATTGTGTTTGACTCTGGAGATAGAAAGCTTGGAGTCATTCTTGTGGAGCTCACAGTTAAATGAATATGTTTCATCTGTTGATGATGGTTTCTAAGCTCTGTGTTGAGGTGCATTCTACATTTGAGTCTAGTAATTTTACCAATACTTAAATTTGTGTTGTTTTGATTGGTGATGTTTGTCATAGTTAGGAAAGAGCACAATAGTTGAATATATTTTATTAGAAGCTCTTTCTAGCCAAGTGGGCTCATGTTTCAGGTAGGAGGCTCAATTATATTCATTCTCAGTGCCTCATGAAAATTCAACTTATGGCGTGAAACTTAGTGAAAGAGTTAGAATATCAGATCCAACATTTAGTAACATGTAACTTTAAAGTTAATTTATGCACACCTCAGGCTTTTCATGTATCAAAGGGGGATAATAATAGCTCTCACCTGATAGGATAAGCATTAAAGAAGATAATTAAATTGCTAGCACAAGGCTTGGTATATTGAAAATAATAATTTCAGTAAATTATTATTTTATGAATCACTTGAAAATATATTACTTTTATTTTATTTTCAGCTCTTTCTTAAATCATAGATTCAAATGATATTGGAATAAATTTGTCAATATTCTAACAAAAGCCTTTTCAATTTGAAAAGATCCTTTATTTGAGCCCAAACTGCAACATAGTCTAGCATTCAAAACAGTAATTATGAACAGAATAGTAAACTAACAAATTAACTGTATGACTGTTTTTTAATTTGTATCAATGATATGAGTATACGTATTTCTCCTATGAATAAGTGGCAGTGCATATAGTATAAATGTTTTATTTCTAAAATATACAGACACTTTCTAGTCTTACAGTTTACTTCCACTTTCCCTTTTTTACAGAAGTTAACTCTTCAGCTCACATAATTTGCTGCTTTTGTTGACCTTGTCAATTTATTCTCAAATACTGTTTTAACTAGCTTTTGTGTCTGCCTATGTGTGTGTGTCTCTCTATATAAATGTACTTGAATTGCTTATAGGTTAATCCCTGCTTTATAATTTCAATTCTTGACATCTCATTTCTGCATTACTTACTGTCATTTTGCTTGACCTTTTCAATCTTAGTGGTGTCCTTCCTATAAACACAGCAATAAGAATTAAACACAGTAGTCAGGATGTGGTCTTATTGCCAAGTTAAATACTGATAGAATGACTATCATCATTTTTCACTTTGAAATAAGTACATTGAAGATGTTTTTACTGTAACTTTGACTTGTTTCCATTGTCTAGATTCCCAGAACAAACAAAGCCCTATTTAAAGTAAAAACACTTAAAAAGTAATTAAAATATTATGAATAGAAATGAGGATCCCTTATACATATTTTACTATAAAAATGATATTAGGTATAGATTATATTTAAATATATTAAATAGTTTTAAATATCAATCCATGATCTTGTAATTATAATAAATTATATTACTAACTGGTAGTCAAAAAGGAATAAAGAACTCATTGTGTTCCTTTTTTAAAGCTCTTTGCTCCATTGAATCACACCATGATGCTACATCGTCTTCTCCTCTCCTCATGAATCTCATCTACCAGCTTCTTGTTCATCCCACTTAGATCAGTGAAAGCTTTGACTCATTGGTCATTCTCCCTGTCTGACCCTACTCCTGCCATCTTTCTAGGTAATTCCAATAGCTATCACAAAATCCATCTGCCATCTTTTCCTCTCTGTTACTTGACTTCCTTATTCCAACGATGGCTTACTTCACTCCTTCTCATTCACCTACTTCCTCAACCACACTTTATCATTACCAGAAGCTCCACGACATCTAAAATTATTAATTCAAGCATTCCACCCTCTGCTGAAAGCTCTCTAAAGTTTGTTTGCTTCAGTATTCTAGTAAAGATGTTCTTAAAAATTAGTAAGACTCCATCCATTGACCTTTTCACATTCTTTTTAATCAATTTGTCCCCTCCTCTCAACACCTCTCTCCCTATCCAGGTTAGATGCCATAATTTATCAATGTAATTATTTTAATACATACTTTAAATTCCTCTGACCCTTTTACTTCTGTTGCTCTAACCTAAGAAACATCAGCCTCTTTGGGGTACAACTGATTTCTGAAGAAAATCATATGACCAGGTAGATTTGTATCACTATGAATTCATGATTCATATCCTCCAAGGAATAACTCTTCCAGGATGTCTTTTCTCTACTAAATTTACTTTTAAAATGGTAAATTCATGTTTCAATTCCCTTTAAGCCTTCCACTTCAATCTTGAAACTTACCTATACTGCATTGAGAAAACAGGACACATATTCAACAATCAATCCCTAAACTTACCTCCATCTACACAGACCTTCTCTTTCTCCCTTCCTTTTGAAATGGAAGAAATGTCCCTTCTCCTTGAAGAACTTAATCCCTCATATGTCTTCTTGCCATCTTAGAGTCCAGTTAGAAGAGAATTCTCCACAGGTTTCTCATGTTTCAGCACACTGCAAATAGAGAGACTGACAGCATTTGTTCTCTACTATCTTTTCAAGGTTACGTGTGTAGTGAACGTCCTTGGAATAAAATAGCATCTCTCTCTGGGGCAGAGGGTAGAAGTATTTGCTGTCCTGTGTAATAAAGAGAGTGTTTCCCACTGGGGCAGAGATTGGGAAGGTTTACTCACCCTCTGCTAGAACGTCCATGTTCCCTAAGCCAGGGGCTCCTCTGGTGTGAAGCAGACCATTGCACTCAGCATCTGATGGGCCAGCTTTCCTCCCTCTCTCAGGACTAGGGAGGCAAGAGGAATTGGTACAAGTCTGAAGCTAAAGATTGTTGTTCAATTAGTCATAAAATCATTTTCTTTCTGATCTGGTAGTCTTGTGTTTTCTCCAACATCCATAAACCACGGCAAGCTGCCATGTTGACTAGGTTTAAATAAGATAAAAATCTCAGTCCTTCACCACTATTTTTTTTTTTAGGAAAATTAGCTCTGAGGTAACATCAGCTGCCAATCTTCCTCTTTTTTTTTTGGCTGAGGAAGATTGGCCCTGAGCTAACATACATGCCCATTTTCCTCTATTTTATATGTGGAACACCTGCCACAGCATGGTTTGATAAGCAGTACATATGTCTGTGCCTGGGATCCGTATCGGCAAACCCCGGGCTGCCAAAGCGGAGCACACGAACTTAACCATTGTGCCACTGGGCCGGCCCCAGCCCTTCAGTATTTTTGATAAGTCTTTGCTATACTTTTCATCAAACTCTTTTAAATATTTAGTTTCCTCTCTGAGATCATTTCCGCAAGTATTCAACAGGATCTAAAATCATCTTTAAGACAAGACTAAAATCTTCGTTGACACCAAATTGTCTTCCAGCTCTTTCCCTAACTCAAGTTCTTGTCAAAGATAAATTTCCTCTGCATCCACTTCTTAACTTCGGTGCATTTTACTGTTCACAACTTTCTAGCTTCCAATCACACTGCCTTTCAGGAAATATCTTGTGAAGAACCCCAGGGACTTCCATATTGTCTAAATACAATGGAAACCTTTCTGCCTTATGTGCCTAGACCCCTTTGTAGCACTGAACATATTTTCTAAAAGTCCTTCTGTAAAATATTATATTCCTTGGCTTTCACTCTCATGCTTCCCTGGTTTCCCTGTAACACTCTTGGTGCTTACTTGCAGACTACATTACTGAGTTCTCTCCTCAATGGGACCTCCACATATCACAGTATTTTAAGGCTTAGCCCTAAGGTCCTTTCTCTTCTCACTCAACAATCTTTATCTAGATTAGCTTTTTCCTGTGACATAGCTTTAATTAATATTTCTATATTGAGGAATCTCAATGTCTCCCTTGAGTTCCAGGCTAGTATTTCATACATATCCTTACATGAATTTCTCATATGCATCACAAAATTAACATGACCTGGCCAACCACTACTTCATAACCACCCCACCACCATTTTTCATATTTTAGTAGATGACATGGACCCAGTTGCTCAACTCGTATGTCTCGGAGATTCCTTTGAACGTCTATTTTTCTACCCTAATGCAATGCATTACAAAATTTCATCAGTTTTACCTGAAAAATACATCACAATCTGTCTACTACTATCTGTCTTCATTTCACCACACTAGTCTATGCAACCATCCCTCTGTCTGCCATACTCGATAGCAATATCCTGCTTCTTACTTGGCTTTCCCTCTTCTGGTCCAGCTATCAGCCCTTCAGTCCTTCAAATGTCACAGTGATCTTTAAAGTACAGAAGTCAAGTCATGTAATTTGTCTTCTTAAAAAGAAATAAATAAAGGAAAACCTTTAATAACCACCTATTGCACTTAGGGCAAGATTGCAAATTGTTACAGTGACCTACAGAACCCTAATATTGTCTGACTTCGGAGTATGTCTCCATCTTAATTTCACCTCATGCCCTCTTTCTCCGAAGCCAGTGATGCCAGATTATTTGTCTTTTGATATCACCAAACTCTTTTATTTTACCCTTGTGTATTCCCACTGCCTGAAATGCTCATAACTTTTTTATTTCCTTGTATAACTGCTCCTTTTCCCTCAGATCTAAGTTAAATTTCAGTAACAGAGCATTTACTTTTTTTTTTTGAGGAAGATTAGCCCTGAGCTAACATCTGCTGCCAATCCTCCTCTTCTTGTTGAGGAAGACTGGCCCTGAGCTCTCACCCATGCCCATCTTCCCCTACTTTATATGTGGGACGCCTACCCCAGCATAGCTTGCCAAGCAGTGCTATCTCCGCACCCGGGATCCGAACCAGTGAACCCCGGCCGCTGAAGCGGAATGTGCTCACTTAACCACTGCACCACCTGGCTGGTGCCCAGAGCATTAACTTTAACTTATTTCATAGTACTTAGCACAATTTTCAATTATATTATATTTCTGTTTATTTGTTTACTCCCTGTCTCACTTGTTTACTCCCTGTCTCACTTACGTAACTCAAACTTCAAAGCAGAGCCATTCCTCTAAATGCACTATTACAATTCTAGAACCTAGAAGAATGCTTAGAACATAGTGGATACTTAGTATGTTTAGAACATTTTGAAAATAAATGAATAAAACAATGTAAGACTCAAATTGCAAAATATATTTTTTCCTACATAGAAGCTTAGTGTATTTTGTTATCATTTTATTAAAATTCTAACTTCCAACTTTATTTATAATAAGATTTTGATTAACTTCCCACAAATTTTGTCATCTATGCCAACATTCACTGTCAACTCACAAAGGTAATATAATTTTGCTGAGGTTACCTAACTTGGTTGTCTGAAATGTTAGAATGGTACCAGAATTGTTTTTACTCTGTAGACATGATTACTAAGCCAGTTATATAATACTGTGAATTCTGTCTATTCAGAGTTCAAGCTAATCAAGCCTCTTTCAACTTTTATTACTTATCATATGAAGATGAAATATTATTGTAAACATGGCTGACCAGAGAATTGGAAAGAATCCTAGATGAAATCAATCAGAATATGTACAGAGCAAATAAAACAGGTTAGGAAGTAGTTCTATTTTTAGACTTCAAATTTCTCTCTTCTTAACAAAGACTAAAAGTAAACATTTTTGAAATATAGTAACTCTAACATATTATATGAATTTCAAAAATGTTTTTGTACTAATTTCCATTAAGTCATTGAAATTCAAATTAAAGTAAAATATAGGTGCTAAATAGAGACTACACCTTCATTAGGGGAATATTGTCTCAGTAGGGGAACATCAATTCTTATTTTAATTTTGGGGAAAAAGGCAACTCTTCACTCCTTAAATACATCTACGCCTTTAAATACAAATTTTAGTTTTAAATTTTGTACAAATTATGTGCAAGACCCCCAGTATTATTTGTTCTAAATATAAGGGATTAAATAAATATTTCTGAAAGATTTTGGAATATTTCTGTGAAACTCAGAATCAGATATGAGATATTCAGTTAACAGTAAGGAGCTTAATATGGCTGTCATCCATCAACTTGAGTGGTATTTGAAATAAGAACAAACTTTTGGCTCATATTTTGGTATTATTTTAAGATTCCTTGTTCTGAACATGAGTTGGATGTGAGAACATACTTTTTGACGGTCAATAAAAATTCTCTCAGAGATACACATAATCTGGTCTTTGCAGAAGTTTTAGAAAATAGATAAGGCATTATAAATGAGTAGGAAAAAACGGGTTATGTAATAAGTTTTCACTCTGTAATAAAATTTTATTCTTTTATAGATTAAAATGTAATAAAGAGTAGGTATACTTTAAAAAATTACACCACCACCCACCAACTACCAAGTCACTTCTCTTGGTCAGACTAAGGTTTTTGTTGTTTATGACATGTCTTGACACCATGGCCTCTGTTATAACCTGTGCTCAGTTTCAACGTCTAAAATCAGATCCACTTCTAGGATCACATCCATGAATTGAACATGAGCTGAACAGTGTTGGATGTGATGCTGCAGCGAGAATAGCAGTTGAAGGTCTTATGGTGTGTGTACACACCACACACATATCTGTGAAAATTCTGATTCAGCAGGTCCAGAATTGTGAGATCCATAGCTTGAGACTTTCTATCTTTCAACTTGGACCATGCCAGGCCAAACCAGTGCTGTGTTCTTTGATTCTCTATATATTGACAACGTTTGGAGTGATAAAGAAACAAACAGAAATGAGAAAAAGTGTCTTTAAGCATTTTCTTTAAGCGTTTAAGCAATGATCTTTAAGTATTTGTCCAATGCCTTATATTCTTGTTCAGTTTCCTTTGTCATATTCCCCTATCATCCTGCCTACAGTGTCTGATACCCTCTAATACAGAAACAAAAGTGGCAACTATTAGTCTAAAATGAAGTATTAATGAATCAGCATACAGACTGAAAATCATTCTAACTACCATTGAATCAATTAAACTCCTGCTCTGAATGACTGCTATCAGAATCTTTCCTGTCTTGAAGAAGGAGGGAGTTGGAGGAGTGTCAAAAAGTAATAAGGACAAGATCTTTCCCAAAGAGAAGAGGGCTTATCTCAGAGAGATTAAGAGAAACCAGACTTTGCAAGTCATTATTTTTTCTCATGGTTATCCCCATTGATCTCAGTGTTTTGGGACAAATGGAATCTATTCCAAATGTAATTTTTCTATTTCTGATTACTAAGTCAAGAAATTCAAAACTTTGGAGACTTTCTTCCTGTAGTTCATCTTTCCAAAACGACTGAGGTATTACTCTATTTTATTGTTACTTATATAAAGGAGAAAACATGTATTGTTTTCCTGATGTACAAAATATTCAAGATAAATATCTAAAATTATTTTTAAAATCATAGTGCCTATCTTAGTCAATTTTCACTCACTCAAGGAAAACTTTTCATCCAGCCTCTGTGTAGGCATATCTCCCAGTTGCCTTAAACTCATTGAGAGTCACGCAGACCAATACCTTAAAGGCTGAGTTCCTTTTTTCCTAGATTTTTCTTTCTAGAAGGGACTCAACTTCACTAAGTTTTTAGATGTTCCTTTCACTTATGGGCACCACCAAATATTACAAAAATATTTGGAGTTATCTCTGTTTACTCTGAACCCAGAAAAAGAGTATTGTATCTGACAATGAAACGCTTTGGAATTTATAACTGCTAATGAGATCAGATTTTTTAAAAGGTGGCAGTGCTTAAGTTACATAATTGGGTTATAAAGCCTGAATATGTCTCAAACTAAGTGATATAAGTTACTCCAATATTTGGGGAATAGAGTTTTAAATATTTTCTGATTAAAGTCATGACTGGACTACAGAGCAGAGCTGAGTCATCTGTATTGGCCAAATGACTCCGGAAGTACAGAGCAAGCTACACAGAAGCGAAGGAAAAAACAAAAGCTTATTATACAGGCCTATAATGACACGTGTGTATCTCTCTGAATTCAATGCCCGAACTTCTAAGGAAGATCAGGAAGAAAGCATATCTTTGTCTTTTTTGTTTTCCTGGAAACATTTTTGTTTATTTCTTTTATGCCTATATAGCTATCTCTTAGTGAGGATTAAAAAATGGACTTACCCCCACTCATCACTAAAAGTACTGGGTCCTCAGCTTCCATTGTTCAGCCCGTGGTCCTTGTGAGTAACACCGCAGGGCCATCCTGCTGGAAACCCTCTGAGCTCCCGACTTCACTCTTGTATAAACCTCCTCCTCCATCACAACCTCTGTCTCTTTGGGAAAAACAAAAACTTTTTCACAAGAAAAATAAACTACCCAGTATTTATTTCCATAGCATAATTATTAACTTCATTGAATACTATTGCTGGCTTTGATAGTTATCTTGAAGAGTTCAGTGAAAATGAATTATTTTTATGAAGACAGAGAAACCATTTGACAAGCATACTGTCTCTGAAAATTGTTCTGGCAAAAGATGTCATTGTTTCACTTTTTTTTTATATATATGTATACATCTTGCAACATGTATTCACTTTATTTATTTATTGTACCTGTTGACACCCTTCACCCATTTCTCCCACTCCCCACTCACTGCCTCTGGCAACTACCAATCTGTTCTTGGGATCTATGAGCTTGTGTTTTTTTAGATTCCACATATGAGAGATCATGCAGTATTTGATTTTCTCTGTCTGACTTATTTCACTTAGCATAATGTTTTCAAGGTCCATCAATGTGTCAAATGGCAAGATCTTTTTCTTTATGACTGAATAATACTTCATTGTATATATATAAATGACAATTTCCTTATCCATTCATCCATCAGTGGACACTTAGCATGTTTCTAAGTCTTGGCTATTGTAAATAATGCTGCAATGAACATGGGAGTGCATATATCTTTACAAGTTAGTGCTTTCATTTTCTTCAGATAAATACTCAGAAGTAGAATTGCTGCATCACATGGTAGTTCTATTTTTAATTTTCTGAGGAACCCTTGTATTATTTTCCATAGTGGCTGCACCGATTTACATTCCCAACAGGGTAAAAGGGTTCCTTTTTCTCCACATCCTCACTAAAACTTATTTCTTATCTTTTTGATAATAGCCATTCTAAGAGGTGTGAGGTGATATCTCATTGTGATTTTGATTTGTATTCCCCACATGATTAACTATGTTGAGGATCTTTTTATGTACCCGTTGGCCATCTGTATGTCTTGTTTGGAAAAACGTCTATTCAGATCTTCTGTGCATTTTTTAATCGGATTGTTTAGGTTTTTTTGCTGTCGAGTTGTGTGAGTTCTTTACATATTATGGATGTTAGCCCCTTATCAGACATATGATTTGTAAATATTTTCTCCCTTATAGAAGGTTGCTTTTTCATTTTGTTGATGGTTTCCTCTACGTGCAAAAGCTTTTCAGTTTGATGTAGTCCCACTTGTTTATTTTTGCTTTTCTTGCTTTTCCTTAGTGTAGGAGTAAAGCAATCGTCACCAAGACCTGTGTCAAGGAGCTTACCACCTATGTTTTCTTCTAGGAACTTTATGGTTTCAGGTTCTAGGTTTACGGTTTCAGGTTCAAGTTTTTAATCCATTTTGAGTGTCTTTTATGGTTACATACAAATTTTAGGATTATTTTTTCCATTTCTGTGAAAAATTCCATAGGAATTTAGATACGGAATGCATATGAATCTATAGGTTGCTTTGTGTAGTATGGACATTGTTAAAATAACAATATTGATCATTTCAATACAAGAGCATGGTTTACCTTTCCATTTATTTATGTCTTCAAATTATTTCCTTAATGTCTTGGTGGTTTGAGTATACAGGTCTTTCACCTCCTTGGTTAAATCTATTCCTAGATACACTATTCTTTTTGATGCAGTTGTAAGTGGGATTGTTTTATTAGTTTCTCTTTCTGATAGTTCATTATTTGTGTGAAGGAATGCAATGCATTTTTGCATATTGAGTGTGTATCCTTCTATTTGACTGAATTTTCTAAAGCTCAACATTTTTACTCTCCCCCACACATTTTATATTTTTCAGGTCACATTTTACAGCTTTTTACCTTGTGTATCCCGTAACTAATTATTGTAATCAGTCATTTCTACTACTTTTTTCTTTTAACCTTTATACTAGCTTTATAAATGATTAATCTACTACGGCTACCACATATTTACCTTTGCAGTGAGATTTATTTCATACATTTTCTCGTTACTAATTAGCACTCTTTTTTTCAGCTTAAAGAAGTCCCTTTAACATTTCTGGTAAGGCAGGTTTAGTGGTGATGAATTCCTTTAGCTTTTACTTATCTGGAAAACTCTTTATCTCTCCTTCAATTCTGAATGATAATTTTACCTGGTAGAGTACTCTTGGTTGGAAATTTTTTCTTTCAACATTTAAATATATCATGTCGCTCCTTTCTGGCCTGCAAAGTTTCTGCTGAAAAAATCTGCTAATGGCATCATGGGGTTCCCTTGTATGTAACAAGTTGTTTTTCTCCTGCTGCTTTTAATCTTCTCTTCCTGTCTTTAACATTTGACATTTTAATTATAATGTGTCTTTGTGTGGATATCTTTGAGTTAATTTTATTTGGAATTCTCTGGTATTCCTGGATCTGGATGTCTGTTTCCTTCACTAAGTTAGGGAAGTTTTTAGCTCCTATTTCTTCAAATAAGATTTCTGCCTCCTTCTGTCTCTCTTCCCCTTCTTGAAGCCCTACAATGCAAATGTTAGTCCTTTGGATATTGTCGCATAAGTTTCTTAAGGTATCTTCACTTTTTTTCCATTCTTTTTTCTTTTTCTATTTTTTTTTTTTTGAGGAAGATTAGCCCTGAGCTAACTACTACAATCCTCCTCGTTTTGCTGAGGAAGACTGGCCCTGAGCTAATATCCGTGCCCATCTTCCTCTACTTTATATGTGGGATGCCTACCACAGCATGGCTTTTGCCAAGCGGTGCCATGTCTGCACCCAGGATCCGAACTGGTGAACCCTGGGCCACCGAGAAGCAGAACGTGTGAACTTAACTGCTGCACCACTGGGCCAGCCCCCATTCTTTTTTCTTTTTGCTGCTCTGATTGAGTGAGTTCCACCCCCTTGTTTTTGAGTTGAGTGATGTTTTCTTCTGCTTCATCTAGTCTGCTGTTGAACCCCTCTAGTATATTTTTCAGTTCAGTTATTGTATTTTTCAGGTCTGTGATTTCTATTTGGCACTTTTTTATATTTCCCATCCATTTGTTAAAATTCTCACTGTATTCTTACATTCTTTTCCCCAGTTTGGTGACCACTGCTTTGAACTCCTTTTCAGGTACATTCTTTATCTCCCTTTCATTAAGGTTTTTTCCAGAAGTTTAACCTTATTCTTTCATTTGGAACATATTGCTTTGTTATTTCATTTTGCTTGACTCTCTGTGTTGGTTTCTATACAGTAGATGAAATAACCACCTCTTCCAGTCTTGCAAGAGTGGCCTTGAGTAGGAGATGAACCTTGCCATTCAACCCTGCCCCAGCTCTCTGTCATCTCTCAAACCTCTGTGCTCATTCAAGCAGCCTGTTATACTTTTAATAGCTCGCAGTAGTTGAGGATGTGCCAAGACCTGTCAGTGTCCCAAAGTGCAGGATCTCAGCACCAAGACTCAGGCTGATTGGAAGTCAGAGTCTCTAGCAGCAGCTTTTAAAAGTATGCAAATATGAGACCACAAGCAAAACCCCACTGGCTACCAGAGCCAGGTGATCTGGCGGTATACCCTGGCCAGCAGTTACAAAACTGGGGCTCCAGATGAGTGTATAAGCTCTTTCCTGGGAGATACCAGTGAGCTAGAGGGCAGAGGGAAAGCACCAAGATGGAATCCATAGCCTATGTTCCTTGAGAGCAACTCAGTAGGACACCAAATGTATGCGAAACATGAAGCTTGCCTCTCAAGGCAAAGTTTAAGGATAAGTACAGAGGTCTTCTTCACAGAAAGACAGAGAGTGGGTGAATGTGCCTCAATCTGCTGTCTGAGCAGTGCCCTGGAGTGGTGGCCTGTCAAGAATTATCTTTTTATTGCCACAGTCCTGTGGCACCCAGGAATGCAAGCCTTCCTGGCCAACAGTGCCAGGTGACCACGGGGCATCACATGGGCAGCAGTAGCAAAACCTGGGGCACCAGACATGAGAACCAATGCACAGGACACATGTAAAACTCCCAGAGACACTGGCACTCTGAAACACAGCAGAAGGAGAGCATGAAGATAGCTCCAAGGTCTCTGGCAAAGATTACAGTGAGCCCCTAGATACAGGTTTAGTTGGAAACCTGCTCCCCAAGGCACTGCCATGAGGATTAACTAATAGACCTAATAGGCCTCCTTTACAGAAAATTCGAGCCCCTCGGTCTGTTGTCTCTTGCTGTGCTGTGAGGGTGGTAGCTCTTTCAGAACTCTTTCTCCATTATTTACAGTGCTATGGGACCCATGAACATAAACCCCACTGGTTGCCAGAGTCAGGTAATTAGAGGTGTTCCCTGGCAGCAGCTACAATAAACAGGGCATCAGACAGGGGTACGAGCTCCTTCCTGGGTGACACTGATCATTACAGTTCCATGGGACCAGGAGTGCAAGGTCCCCTGACCTCCAGAGCCAGGCAGTCAAGAGGTGTCCCCTGGGTGTCAGCTGAAAAATTGGAACACTGCAGGTGTGTAAAAGCCACCTTCTAAGTGATACTGATGCTCTGGAAGATGGCAAAGGGAGAGCACAAAGATGGCCCCACCAATCTTCAATCCTGGAGAGTGTTCCAGCAAGCTCCCAGATCTGTGTGCTAGATAGATGCCAGCCCCTCAAGCTGAAGCTTTAATATTAGCAAGTGAGCCTCCTTCATTTTAAGTCTGGGCACGATCAGCTGCCTCTGAGCTGGACGTGGGGAGGGTGAGTCTGAGCCCGCGAGCCTGTTAAGAGTCATTTCTGAGATCACTGCAGTTTTGTGGGTTTGGGGATGAGAGACTTTTGGGATTTCAAAGTTAGATGTTTTGGAGGCTCATCTCTCAGGTGCAGGCCTTAAAAGTTGAGGTGCTCAATGTGGGGTTTAAACCCTTCGCTCCTCAGGGAGAAGCTCCAGATTTTGAGTTTTCTCCTGGTTGTGAGTCCCTGCGTCAGGGGTGGGGTAAATGGGGAGGTTGTGTCCCGGCCTCTCCTACCCCCTCCAGGGGGTTTTCATCTCCTTTGATGTGCAGTCTTCACTCAGTCAGCCTTTAGGGCTTTTTAAGAGGAAATTGTTCCATGTGAAACTGTAGACCCAGTGTGTCTGTGGGAGGATGTGTGTTCAGGATGTTCCTACATTACCATCTTGAACTGGAACCAGAAAACTTATTATTTTAAATATACAACTTTCTTTTTACAAGATTGGTTAAAATTTACATAAGATGTTTTAAAATTGGCTTACTATTAAGGAAAACCAGTTAAAACAAAGAATGTAAACCACTAGGCAAAATTTCTTGGGTGGAAGGCCATTCTTCCTCAGGTTTTACCTTATTCTTTCTATTTATTGGAAATTTTCAGATTACCCTACAAGCATCACCAGGACAAAAATACCATCCCCTTTGAAGTAGTGCAACTCATACTTTCTTCATACCTCAAAAAAAATTTGACAAACTATTAACACCAATTGGTAAGGATTAGAAATCGATCTACACTTATTTGAATTCATTGATCTTTAGGCAATGCAGTGGTCTAGACATGGGGGAATTTTATATATATATATACATACATACATATATATACCTAATATGTAAGTATCTCCTAGTCCTTAGAGAGAAATAGCTGCTTCTGTTATAACCAACTATGAAACAATCATCTATGTCTAGTTTGGCCCTTGATTTCAATTAGCTTTCTATTTTGGTGTGACTGCAGCATGAATGCAGGATCGCCCAGTGAATAAAATTGTCATAGTACAAAAGCAGAAATGCTCTACGTTTTACCGGGCAGTGAAATGTCTTAGAGATGGAGCTATTTCCAATTCATCCTTTTATCTTCAGAATTTAGAGTTCTGTGCTTTGCATATGGTAGAAACTTACTTAATATGTGTTCATGGATAAATAAATAATTATATGTGTAATGCTGAGAATAGAGTCCAAGGAGAAAGATACTGCCATAAGCCAAAGCATGAAATAGAAATTTAAAGAGATGGAAATTTATTTATTTCCATGATGGTTTTAAGCTAATTTCAGTGAGTTTTAAATTTTGGAGGATCAGAGCTGTCATTGAGATTGTGATAGAAGCTATGAACATTTTTGCCTGCAAAATACACATATGTTAATTCACATAATATTTTTGCATATAATTTCACGGTATCTTAAGACACTCACTTCCCTCCATGGACACATCTCTGTAACATCCTAAGCTATGAGTGTGTGTTATATATATATATATATATATCTTCTAGTCCTTAGGGCTAAATAGATTTCCTGGTTACAAACAATTGTGAAAAAAACCAATAATCTATGTTTTAATTGTGGTGGTGTTTACATGAGTGATTTTTATTGTTAAAGTTACATCAATAAAGTTCATTTTAAAAAAACTAATAGCTCTGTAAACTCCTTAAATATGCAGCTGAAAAACCACTCCCATAAAAACGTTACAGTGAGTGTTGTGGGATATGACAGCTTTTAACTTACATTAACAAAACACTGCTGCAGCTTAGGGTGAAGGCATCTAGACGACCCTGGTCTGAACTGAGAGCTAAAGACAGCTCCATGGTGCAGGAACCTTTGTTATTACTCAGAGGGAGAAGTACAGAGCTGTAGAATGGCTTACATTATGTCATTTATAACCAGAGCTACATCAAAGCAAACTTGATGTCTCGGCTTTAAAATCTTCTGCATCATATATTTTGTGGAGAATTCCCCTAAATTTCCAATGGCTTACTTTTTCACATGTAGACAAATTTTATCAAAAGTCTACTAAAGGGGGCCAGCCCAGTGGCACAGCAGTTTAAGTTTGCACATTCCGCTTCTCGGCGACCTGGGGTTCACCGGATCCGGATCCCGGGTGTGGACATGGCACCACTTGGCAAGCCATGCTGTGGTAGGCGTCCCACATATAAAGTAGAGGAAGATGGGCATGGGTGTTAGCTCAGGGCCAGTCTTCCTCAGCAAAAAGAGGAGGATTGGCAGCAGTTATCTCAGGGCTAATCTTCCTCCAAAAAAAAAAAAAGTCTACTAAAAAGTGTAATGACTGGTCTGGCCCCGTGGCCAAGTGGTTAAGTTCACGTGCTCCGCTGCAGGCAGCCCAGTGTTTTGTTGGTTCGAATCCTGGGCGCAGACATGGCACTGCTCATCAAACTACGCTGAGGCAGTGTCCCACATGCCACAACTAGAAGGACCCACAACAAAGAATATACAACTATGTACCAGGGGTCTTTGGGGAGAAAAAGGAAAAAAATGAAATCTTTAAAAAAAAAAGTATAATGACTCTTTATTGTCAGATGGTCAATATGATTGGCTAAGTCCCATTTTTAATGATATCAGCTTATATCACGCAGTTTGGATGGTATTTCTTTAAAAAATAAAAAGAAGGCAGAGAAGGTCAGCTGCCTCAGGGAAACTAAGGTGAAGCTCTACCTATCTGTACTTAACATGAATATATGCCATCTATCAGCAAACACTTTCCTCTTCAAATCTATTTTGACATATTGTAGTTCAAACATCAGGCATCTGGGAATATAGCTCTTGAGCTGTTTCATGGTGTGTGTGTGTAGGCTAGGACAATGTCAGGAATGGGGTGAGTAATGATGCTGCAAATTGAAGTCATCTGCTTATTTTCCACAGGCTTGTTCAGAGCAAGCAGCTGCAAAGGAATTTCTCCCATGTTGCCTTGCCCATGACCTTGACCCTGAGAGTACCATCCTTCAAAGAGAAACTCAGAATCTCTTGAGAGAAGAACTGTATTACTAATTTATCTATGTTCTGGCTCTCTATAAAAAATAATATATTTCTGTAGTCTGATATCAATATCTTAGTTCACATGCTTTTCTTAAAGTGTATTCTACATTGGTTAAGAGAAGATTAGAAAGCACAAAAATTTAGCTCACTATTTTATGAACCCAGTCTGTAACCCAAAAGATCAAAGGGAAATGTGTACATATATCTTAGAATAAAAATGAGAATTATTACAGATGTCTAAGAAATATTTGAGGAATTAAAGACCATGATACTCTCTAGTCTCCTGTAATTATCAGAGACAGAAATAAATATAGCCTACATTACCCAATCTTGACCCTTAAATAGTGTTTTTCCTATAGGGATTCCAAATAATGACTAGTGTCAAACTGCTACGGTGCTGACCAGCACACTTGCATAAACGAAATTTCTATCCCTATACTCTACACTTATTCATGCATTCTTTAAATAAAAATGTAGAGTAACTTTTTTTTCTAATTCCCTAAAGAAACCGGCCTCTTATTATTATTTTATTGAGGTCATATTGGTTTATAGAACATTGTGTAATTTTAGGTGTACATTAATATATATCAGTTTCTGTATACACTGCATTATGCTCACCCCCAATAGTCTAGTTTTTATCTGTCACTATACACGTGTGCCCCTTTTCTCCTTTCGCCTCCATCACCCCTTTGCCCTCTGGTAACCACTAATCTGTTCTCTTTATCCTTGCGTTTGTTTATCTTCTGCATATGAGTGAAATCATATAGTGTTTGTCTTTCTCTGTCTGGCTTATTTCACTTAACATAACACCTTCAAGGTCCATCCATGTTGTTGCAAATGGGACAACTTTGTCTTTTTTATGGCTGAGTAGTATTCCATTACTGTATATGTATACCATGTCTTCTTTATCCAACATCAGTTGATGGGCACTTTAGTTGTTTTCATGTCTTGACTATTATGAATAATGCTGCAATGAACATAGATGTGCATAAATCTCTTTGTATTGTTGATTTCATGTTTTTTGAATAAATACCCAGTAGTAGGATAGCTGGATCACAGGTATTTCTATTTTCAATTTTTTGAGAAATCTCCATACTGTTTTCCATAGTGGTTGCACCAGTTTGCATTCCCACCAGCAGTATATGAGAGTTCCCTTTTCTTCACGTCCTCTCCAGCATGTTATTTTTGTCTTGTTAATTATAACCATTCTGACAGGTGTAAGGTGAAGTCTCAATGTACTTTTGCTGTGCAAAATGTGAAAATTTGTCTACATGTGCATTTCCATGATGATTGGTGATGTTGAATAGCTTTTCATATGCCTCTTGTCCGCCTGTATATATTCTTTGGAAAAATGTCTGTTCATGTCTTCTGCCCAGTTTTTGAATGGACTGTTTTGGTGATGGTGTTGAGTTATATGAGTTCTTTATATTCTTTAGAGATTAACCCCTTGTTGGATATACGATTTGCAAACATTTTCTCCCAGTTGGTGGGTTGTCTTTTTGTTTTGTTCATGGTTTCCTTTGCCTTGAATAAGCTTTTTAGTTTAATATAGTCCCATTTATTTATTTTACCTCTTGTTTCCATTGCCTGAGTAGACACAGTATTTGAAAAGATGCTGCTAAGACTGATGTCAAAGAGTGTACTGCGTATATTTTCTTAGAGGGGTTTTAAAATTTCAGGTCTTCCAGTTGAATCTTTAATCCATTTTGAGTTAATTTTTGTGTATGGTGGAAGATAATGGTCTACTTCCATTCTTTTATGCATGGTTGTCCAGTTTTCCCAACATCATTTATTGAAAAGACTTTCTTTTCTCCATTGTATGTTCTTGGCTCCTCTATCAAAGATTAGCTTCCATAGATGTGTGGTATTATTTCTGGGCTTTCAATTCTGTTCCATTGATCTGTTTGTCTGTTTTTGTGCCAGTAGCAGACTGTTTTGATTACTATAGCTTTGTAGTATATTTTAAAGTCAGGGATTGTGATGCCTCCAGCTTTGTTCTTTTTTCTCAGGATTGCTTTGGCTATTTGGGAACTTACATTGTTGTTCCATATAAATTTTAAGAGTCTCTATTCTATTTCTGTGAAGAATGTCATTGGGATTCTGATTGGGATTGTGTTGAATCTGTAGATTGCCTTAGGTAATATGGGCATTTTAACTATCTTTATTCTTCCAATCCATAAGCATGGAATACCTTTCCATTTCTTTATGTCTTCTTCAATTTCTTTCAGTAATGTCTTATAGTTTTCAGTGTACAGGGCTTTCACCTCCTTGGTTAAGTTTATGCCTAGATATTTTATTCTTTTGGCTGTGATTATAAATGAGATTGTATTCTTGACTTCCGTATTTGTCACTTCATTATTAGTGTATAGAAATGCAACTGACTTTGAGAAGTTAATTTTGAACCCTGAAACTTTGCTGTAACTACAGCAGTTGATTATTTCTAACACTTTTCTGGTGGATTCTTTAGGTTTTTTCTGTATATAAAACCATGTGTTCTGCAAAAACCAAGACTTTTACTTCTTCCTTTCCAATTTGGATTCCTTATATTTATTTTTCTTTCCTAATTGCTCTGGCCAAAACCTCCAGTGCTATGTTAAGCAGCAGTGGCAAGAGGGGGCACCCTTGTCTTGTTCCTGTTCTCAGAGGGCTTTCAGTTTCTCACCATTAAATATGATGTTGGCTGTGGGTTTGTTGTATATGGCCTTAATTATGTTGAGGTGCTTTCCTTCTATACCCAATTTATTAAGAGTTTTTTATCATAAATTGTCAAATGCTTCCTCTGCCTCTATTGAGATGATCATGTAGTTTTTATTCCTCATTTTGTTAATGTGGTCTATCACACTGATTGATTTGAGGATGTAGAACCATCCCCGCATCCCGGGTATTGAATCCCACTTGATCATGGTGTATGATCTTTTTAATGTATTGCCGTATTTGACTTGCCAATATTTTTTTGAGGATTTTTGCATCTACGTTCATCAGTGATATTGGCCTGTAATTTTCCTTCTTTGTGTTTTCCTTGTCTGGTTGTTCTATCAGGGTAATGTCAGCCTCATGGAATGAGTTAGGAGGTGTTTCATTTCCTTTAATTTTTTGGAAAAGTTTGAGAAGGATAGGTGTTAAATCTTCTTTGAGTGTTTGGTAGAATTCTCCAGAGACGTCGTCTGTACCTGGACTTTTGCATTTTTGTGAGGTTTTTGATTATTGTTTCAATCTCTTTACTTAGGATTGGTCTATTCAGATTCTCTATTTCTTCTTAATTCAGTTTTGGGAGGTTGTATGGGTCTAAGAATTTATGCATTTCTTCTAGGTTATGCAATTTATGGGCATATAGTTTTTCATAGTATTCTCTTCCAACACTTTGTATTTCTATGGTATCTACTGTAATTTCTCTTATTTTATTTTTATTTTATTTATTTGAGGCTTCTCTCTTTTTTCTTAGTGAGTCTGGCTAAGGGTTTGTCTATTTTATCTTCGCAAAGAGTCAGCTCTTTTGTTCATTGATCCTTTCTATAGTTTTTTTAGTCTCTATTTCATTAATTTCTGCTCTAATTTTTATTATTTCCCTCCTTCTGCTGACTTTGTGCTTTGTTCTTCTTTTTCTAGTCTGTTACATGCAGTTTAAGGTTATGTGTTTGAGATTTTTATTATTTGTTGAGGTGGGTCTGTATTGCTATAAATTCGCCTCTTAAGACCACTTTTGTTGCATCCCATAAGAGTTGGTATGTTGTATTTTCATTTTCATTTTTCTCCAGGTGTTGTTGTTTTTTTATTTCTCCCTTGGTTTCTTCGTTCATCCAATGGTTGTTGAGTAGCATGTTGCATAGTCTCCATATATTTGTGACCTTCCCAGCCTTTTTCTTGTAGTTGATTTCTTATTTCATAGCATTGTAGTCAGAGAAGATGCTTGATACAATTTCAATCTTCTTAAATATATTGAGGCTTGGCTCATTTCCAAACATATGTTCTATCTTTGAGAATGTCCCATGTGCATTTGAGAAGAATGTGTCTTCTGATTTTTTTGGATAGACTGTTCTGTGTATATCTACGAAGTCCATCTATCTATTATTTCATTTTAGGTCATAGTTTACTTGTTGACTTTCTGTCTGGATGGTCTAGCCACTGATGTACGTGGGGTGTTGAGGTCCCCTATGGTTATTGTGTTGCTGTCAAATTCACCCTTTAGGTCTGTTAATAGTTGCTTTACTTACTTAGGTGCTCCTGTGTTAGGGGCATATATATTCATAAGTGTTATGTCATCTTTGTGGAATGTCCCTTTTATCATTATTTACTGCTCCTCTTTGTCTCTGATTACCTTTTTTATCTCAACGTCTGCTTTGTCTGAGAAAGTATAGCAACACTTGCTTTCTTTTGTTTGCCATTAGCTTGGAGCGTCATCTTCCATCCCTTCAGTCTGAGCCTATGTTTGTCTTCAGAGCTGAGGTGTGTTTACTGGAGGCAGCTTATTGTTGGGTCTTGTTATTTTAATCCATCCAGTCACTCTGCGTCTTTTGATTTTTGAATTCAATCCATTTACATTTAGAGTGATTATTGATATATGAGGACTTAATATTGCCATTTTAGCTCTTGTTTTCTGCTTGTTTTATATTTCCATTGTTTCTTTTCCCCTGTATTTCTGACTGCCATTTCAGTTTGGTGGTTTTCTGTGATGGTTTTCTCAATTTTCTTTTTATTTATGACTTGTGTCTCTGCTCTGATCTTTTGTTTAGTGGTTACCATGAGGTTTATATAAAAGATCTCATAGATAAGATAGTCCACTTTGTGATAGCCTCTTGTCTCCATTAGCTTATGCAAGTTCCAGCCCTATCCAACTCCCCCCCCTTTTGAGTGGTTGTCACAAATTATTCTTTTTTGTTTTGTGGTTTTGTGACTGAATTGGAATGTTTATAGTTATTTTGGATGATTTCTGTCCCTTTATCTTTTATGTTATAATTATGTTTACTAACCTATTCTGATATAGAGCTGCAATTTTCTGATTCTATCTGTCTATTTTTCTCTTTGCTCAAGGTTTTGTAAGCTTTCGCTTTTTAGTTTCAGATGGGAGGGCTCCTTTCCAATTTCTTGTAAGGCAGGCCTGGTGGCGGTGAATTCCCTCAGCTTTTGTTTATCTGAGAAAGCTTTTATTTCTCCATTGTATCTAAAGCATAGCTTCCTGGGTAGAGTATTCTTGGCTGAAAGTTTTCATCTTGCAGAATTTTGAATATATCATTCCATTCTCTCCTAGCCTGTAAGGTTTCTGCTGAGAAAGTCTCTGAGAGCCTGATAGAAGTTCCTTTGTTGCTTAGTTTCTTCTGCCTTGCTGCTCTTAATATTTTTTCTGTGCCATTGACTTTACCAGTTTTAATATTATATGCCTTGGAGAAGGTCGTTTTGCATTGATGTAATTAGGAATTCTATTGGCTTCATATACCTGTAAGTCCAGTTCTTTCTCCAGGTTTGGGAAGTTCCCAGCTATTATCCTTTGAATAAGCTCTCTGCTCCTTTCTCCCACTATTCTCCCTCTAGAACACCTATAGTCTTTATGTTGCTTGTCCTAATTGAGTCAGATATTTCTTGAAGAATTTCTTCATTTTTTAAAAATCTTAGTTCCCTCTCCTCCTCCACCAGAAGCATTTCTATATTTCTATTTTCTAAGTCACTAATTCTGCCTTCCATAATGTCAGCTCTATTTTTTTTTTATGGTTTCTAGATTATTTTTCATCTCATAATTTTGGTCTTCATATCCAGAATTTCTGTTTGGTTTTTTTAAGAGCTTCAATATTTTTGGTGAGGTATTCTTTCTGCTCATTAATTTTCTTCCTGTGCTCACTGGACTTTATTTCTGAGTTTTCTTGTAACTGATTGAGTTTCTTTATGACAAGTATTTTGAATTCTCAGTCACTTACATTGTAAATTTCTCTGTTTTCTGGATTGCTTTCTGGAGACTTGTCATTTTCCTTCTGATATGAAATGTTACTGTAGTTCTTCTTGGAGTTTGATGAATTGACCCTGTGCCAGAGCGTTTGTGGTAACATCAAGTCACAGATTCTACTTTCCACCACTGGGGGGCAGGAACTCTGTTATCTGATCCTGTCCCATCTGCTGGAAGTTGTGCCTGTAGGGCTGCCCTGTGTTTAGATGCTGGCTGCAGCTGCTTGGTTGGTCAGACTCGTAGTTGACAGTGAGGCCTCGTGAGGATGGTGTCTGCTGCACTTGGTAGGGGTCCAGCCAAGCTGCTGTGCTAAACAGGAGTGGAGGGGCACTTTCTTTCCCACTCAGCCTGGCTCTGTTCTCATGGTTGTTTTGTCTAAGCCTCTGTGCTTGGTGGGCTGGGCTCCCTTGTGGGGCTGAGCCACCATGAGTGGGTAGGGTGTGTCCCCATGGGCAGGACCACCAAAGCACAGTGGGCACTCCTGCAGTCAGGCTACCACTCTGAAAGCCTTTGCATGCAGGCTTGGCTGCCCTCGCCTCCTCCTACAGTCATGCTGGCCACAATGTAATGACCCTCGACCTGGATGACTACCACTGGGGAGAGGGAGGTGTCCACTCACCCAGTTCCACCACTTCCCATGGATCCAGTCCACCCACTTTCAAGATGTATGGATGTGTGGATCTCTCAGGTCTCCTGTTGTGCTTTATAGGGAAATCTCTATTGGGTAATGAATGTCTGTTCAGTTGTAACTTAGAGAGGAAAGACAAAGGGAGCAACTCACTCCCTCATGATGCTGACATCACTCCAAAGAATAGCTTTCTATCTGGAAATTGCTGCAGCAGGCTAGGTCCTCTGTATCAAGTACTTGACAACATATTTATTTTTAGTATGTTCCCAAATTTATCCATTTCATTTGTTTTTGAAATTATAAATAATTCAAATAAGTAGATAGTTTTGTGTTAATCTCAACATGTTTTAAAATGACCAAAATTACTTTTCCATTTGGAAAATTAACTTTGGCATGTTGTAGTACAAAACGAAACACTGAACTTTAAGTGGAAAAAGTATACAAGTGTTTTCTACTCCCACCTCTAAAAATCTGTATGATGATCTTGAGTGAGTCACTTGACCTCTCTGACTTTCTTTTTCCCCAGCTCACAAATGAGGATCTGGTCATTGCTAAGGTCATTCATAATGAAAAACTTCTATTATCCATGATACACCACTATAGAGCTATAAATATTTATTTGCCAGTCACAGAGAATGAAAGGAGAAGTTATGCTGTCCAATTTTCATGACAATGTTAGAAGTAATTTTTGACTTGCTTATAGAAGCACCTAAAGGGAACTGACAACACATTTGGCTCTTTCTGGATGAATACCATCACTAGGATTACACCATCATTTCTTGACATTTTGTCTTTGGAAGTTTTCTTTCTAGAATGATTTGACAGTTCAATGGGAAGTATGTTTCTTGGCATTTGAATAGATACTTGACACATAAAAAAACCAGTATCTATGTTATCCTGCATTGTTTTAACTTGACACATCTATTCCTATTTTTCATATTGTGCCCCCATAACCTAAGTAGCTAGGATCATCTGACCTCCACAAAAGATGAACATTTGTCTTGTTGCTAATCCTCTGGACAATTTCCCCACCAGTCAGTTAGAAATGCTGCCTACCTCCTAAAGTTTTCAGAGTGACAAGATTGCAGGTAACCAACATAAACATGCTCTATGGAACTGTCTATCCCTGCCAACTCCAAGTGTAGGTAAACATTCCTCCGAGACTGATCTTACTGACATTTAAAATATCCATGTACTGTTAAGAAAAAAATAATAATAGTAATTGCCAGACACATGAGAATCCTATTCTGGCATTGCTACCTTGTCAGCTTGGCCTCTCAAACAGACAAATAAACTCACCACTTACTTTTTCTTTATAACGCTTAATTTTCCTGGAGATGCATCATCGTAGAAAAATAATAAAAATATGTAGAGTAGCCAATTTGGCATCTCTAAATCTAGTGACGTGATTCCTGTAAGCATCTCTGTCAAGGACTGATGACCAGACCTTCGCAAAGGAATGGTTCTACATCTGCCATTGCTATACAACACGAATGTGTCTATTACATCATTTGTTCTTGCTTACTCTGACTGCACTGTATTATAATCCTTTTGATACAAGTTCTCTCAGATGAAAACTTTTATTGCTCTTTTATATTTCAGCAATCTAGAGCCTTTCCCCGCCTTTAGTCTGCCGCTGATCAGTGGATGCCAGCTTTCAGAGAGATGTACATAAATATACCTCATAATCAGATAGACAATAAAGCAGTGATTTATTTAAACTGAAAGACAACCAGCTCCTTTTTAAAGTTTACATTTATTTAGCAAATATTGGAGACTGTTCAACAGAAAGAAAAAAGTAATATGAAATTTATGAGGAAAAATCTCTTACTGAAATTGTTCATTTTAGAATCAGCTCACTAATAAATGGAGGAGACAGGAAATATCTCAAAGCTTTCCATGCCATGAATTGTCATTTGTAAATGACATTGATGAGAAATTCTTCCTGCAATGAACGATTGATTTCACCAGTCATAATAATATAAAGAACATGATATGTTAGCATAAGAACATTTAAGTGTCTGTTTTTTTCTGCTAATGTAGTTATATGAATTACATTTGTTTCTAGGAGGGGAAAAAGGACATTGCCCTAAATCTCTTTCCCATAGTCTGCATGTCCACAGAATATTTAATGTGCTATAAGATAGGATAAATGTAATGAAAATCAGTAACACACTATGAGAAGCTCTACATTTCAATGAGTATTTAATTTAAAACAAATTGCTAATCTAAAATTGATCTTAAATGTAAAAACAAATGCATATCAGTGGTTTTCTCAGCTTTTCATTCATGAAGAGGAAATCTTACCTGAAAAAATGGCTTTTTTTCCTTTAAGGTAATCTGCCCGGTAATTTTAAAGACCCAGATATTTTTCTGATCAACCTGTATTTTTTTAAAGTTTAATAAAGTATTCCATCTTTCAAGATAGTACCTCCTGTTACTTTTTTCCATATGACCATACTTTGTCAGTTCTCTTTTGCTAGAAATTTCCCATATTCACTCCTTTGGTAGGAAATTACAAATCTATTTGAGAAAGAAAGAGTTTAATTAAAAACACCTCTCCCTCTCCCCCTCTCTCTCCCTCTCCATCTGTGTCTCTCCATCTCTGTCTCTGTCTCTCCTTCCGTGTCTCTCTGTCTCCATCTCTTTCACACACACACACACATATGGAGTGGAGGGTGAGACACAGAGAGGGAGAGAGGAAGAGGAGAAGGAGTGAGAGAGAAAATGAGAGGCTCCTGTGTGCTTAATGAATGCCCGGTGTCTGTGGTTATTTTTGAAAATCCAAAGTTCTGCTCTGCTCTGTTAGGTAGGTGAGAGAATGAACTTCAAATTAGACAAACTTGAAATCAATCTTGAGTTATTAAAGCATTTAACATGGTATTTTGCACAGCAAAAACCTCAATACGGATTTGAAATCATTAAGACACTGCTACTTCCCTCAAGGAATTTATGGTTTAAGAAAGGACAGACAAGTGAACAGAAACTACTCAAACAATGCGTCAAAAGTTAAATTAGACCTGTGCCCAGGATGCTGTGCAAACCAGACCATGGGGTCTTGGCCAGACAACCGTTCAGTGGTACCCAGCGGAAGTGACTTCATCCAAGCCAATTTGTACAGGACAGCAGTGTGAAACACCTCGTGGTATGTTACTGGACTTCACAAGCAATTTAAAGCACACTGTACTTTTCAAAGTTTTTCCCAAAGTAGAACTACATAATTATATCCCCTAAAAGTCTGGGAGCATAATTGGAAAACCCAAAGTTAAAAAGGTCCATCAAACAGCAATGGGCAGCACATGCTCTGGGGTCCAACACACCTACACTCAACCCCAGCTGCCTCGCGTAGTGACCACTGATAAGCGACCTAGCATCTCTCAGCCTCAGGGTCTTCATCTAGAAGGAGGAAATGCAGGGACACTCCCTGGGGTGCTGTGAAAATTAACTGAGACAATGCCTCCTGAGTCCTTAGTCATGCCTACCACGTAGTAAGTACTTAATACATAGTCAACATGTTTGATGTCTTGCAGTTTGATATACAGGCTTAAAATTTATATCAATTTTGTATTATTACATTTCCATGATGAAGAGGCTAGTTTTATTATAGAAGTAATGTTTGCAATTACTTACAATTGAGAAAAACCAAGCTTCAACAAGATATGTTATTTAATCAAAGTTCCTTGGAAGAAAGACTGTTTATTCATTGTTTCATTTAATACATATTTATTATATGCTTACTTTAGGCCAGACACTGAGCTGGGTGATGGGGATACAATGGCGATAAAAAGGTGAACTTATAGCCCAGTAGGGGAAGTGGGCATTAATCAAATAATCATATTAATAAATGCAAAATTGCAAACTGAGACAAATGCTCTGAAGGCAATCATGCTAATGAATGTGTAAATATTCTTTAGGGAAGTTGAAAGGATAAAATAAAAGGATCTCATTGAGATGAAGGAGAATGGTGATTCAGACAAGTCTAAAGAAGGAAACCATAGGATAAATAAGAGTTACCTGCTTGAAATTGGTGGGAGAAACAGGGGTGGTAGCACTGCTGGCAAAGGGCACAGAACGTGTAGAAGCTGTGTAAGTCAGTGAGCACGCACCTCCCCAGGGAACTGAAGGGCAGCTTATTGGAGCAGGGCCCAGGAGAGGGGGAGGAGTGTGAGGTGGGGATGGGGGGTGGCCAGGGACAGCCATGCTGAGCTCTGAATGCTCTGCTGTGGATGTGAGTCTCTGAAGAGCAACAGAATCAAACTACAGGGTTCTAGGCAGTCGTCAGGACATGAGATTTTCATTGTGTGAAAGACTCACAGTACTGAGAGGGGGCGGGAGAGAATGTGGGAGAACTCAAACAGGTGTGTTAGTCCAGGCCCTCAGGGAAGCAGAGATTAGATGTGCACGGAAATGCGGAGAGAGAGGCTGTGGCAATCATCAGACCACTTGCCTTTGTGAGGAAGAGAAAGAAGGAAGACATTTGGTGGGTAGCATCTTAGCCTGCAGTTCAACACCACTGGGGGAAGCTCTAGAGCTGAAGTCTTTCAGGCAAGTCCCGTGTCTCCCAAGAAATGGCGACTTTGGCGTCCCTGTCGTGCTGAGGCGCTATCTGGGAGCAGTCCACTGGAAGTTTGGCCTAAGAGTAAATGAGTGGTAGATTTCGGAGTGCAGCATCTGGGGCTGCTGTCAGCTATGCTCTTTGGTCAAATACATGTAGCAGTGGGAGACCTGAGAAGCGCCTTTTCATGGAGGCCCCACGCATATTGACCATGAAGATAGAAAGAAGTGGACAGGTATGATCAAGATTTAAGAATTAAAGTCAATATCACCTTACAAGATTTTAGAAAGGCTTAAATGCCAATTAATCAGAGAGGCCTTCCCTGATCACCCCATGTGTGAAAGCACCTCTCTTCTCAAACATAATCCCATTTTCTCATACAATTTTGTTTTGAGAACTGGCATTTACCAACTCCTGTATATTAAATTTTTTATTTGTTTTAATTCTTACTGTCTAGCTACACTCTTCCCTGACTACAATCTAAACTTAATGATTACAAAGGACTTCCTTGTATTTTATTGCTGTTTTCCCAACAAGTGAAACAGCATAACCATTCAAGATATATTTGTTGGATAAATGAATGGGGGATTTAAGGAAGAGAGAAGAGAAGTTGTCAAAGAAGACCCTGGTTTTATAGTGTGTGCGACTGGATGGACGGTGGTTCACTCACTGATGAAACACACATTGGAAATCTTGGGTGGGTGGGTCAGGAAATAACGAATTTTCTTCTTGTACTTGTTGAGTTTGGAATCACTTTGAGATATCCATTTAGAGCTTGTCTCCTTTCTAAATATACAGACTAGTAGAGTATAAAATTTAATGCAGGTGATGGAAAGTTGCAAGTCTAAGTATAAGATAGATAAGGTTGTGTAGACCTTTTTATAACATACCAAAAAGTTGAAATCTGAGAGTTATCCTGTAAAATCAGCCCATAGTACCTATCAAGACTCCATTAAGAGATGACTGAAGAGAGTAACATATGAGAAAGGTAGTGTTTGAAGGGATATTGGTCGTTCATGGAAGCAGAGAAAAGGAAAAAGTCACAGAAGGAAAAGTTTCTAGTATCCATTCGGACACTTACAGGAAAGGCTAGGGATCTTTAGAGCTGTTTCCTTGACAAAACCTTCCTTGTGTGAAATAGATATACAAAGCTATGTTAACAAATACTGTCAAATATTTGATTCATCTAACTCCCTTAATTCTGATTTCCTGCTTACAAAATTCACCTTCTTATAGCTGTTTTTTTCACAATTTCTGTCTACTAGGAAAGTAAGATCATATAATAACAATTTCTTGTTATAAGTTAGATTTGGAATCCTGACTTCGTGTAAAAATCTCCTGGGCTCAGTCAATGTCTGCGTCCTTCCCTTTCACAAGAGAGGTATTAACCAGGTCACATTATATTAACAAAATCCAGCTTTTGAGCATCCAAGGCTTAAGGCCAGATCCTGCAGCTGATAAATTCACCAAAGTAACAAAATGCCACAATGAAATTTCTTTGACATCAGCCTACTAGACGTTGTTTTCAGTGGCGAAATCTGGACACCGTGGTGCCTTAGAAGAAAAAAATTAACTTCAAATCTGATGCCAAATGAAATGGCAATTGGCTTGCTCTCCAGGAGAGATCGGTTTTTCTTCTCAGTAGTGAGCTAATTTTGTCCCTCTAGGAACAAAAAGGAATTCAAGACAATTGATGTTTAATTGTGGGCGATGAAATGAGAATAAACATTAATTCGATTATGGCCCATCCACTATCTAGCTGTGTGACGTTTGTCAACTTACTCCAACAAGCACTGTATTTACCAATTAATTTTAATAACACACAAACAAGATCATGCTATTTCTCTGCCCACAAGTCTCAGAATAACCAATGATTGGATTCAAGTTCCTCCTCAGCCCAGGCTACAAATTATCTGTATGTCCCCATAGTTCACTTCATTTCTCTAAATCTATACTCACTTGAAATCCAAGAGCCTGGAACTATGCACTTTTACAGTTTTATTTCATATGGTATAAACAATTACCTTCATTTTTCCCACTTTCATCTCTCACATGCATGCCCCTTATCCTCTGCCATCTCCAAATGTTCATGTTTTCTCTATTTCTAAGACCAAATACAAAATGTCACTTACTCCGCAAACTGTCCTGTTCTCCAAGCTAGATGTTCTGTCTCCTTCCTCTGTATTGCTATTGCCCTTAATTCTTAAACTTCCTATGATAGGCTGTATTCTCCATTTAGTAGAGTTTCCTTGCGTGGAGTAGGTCTATAGCTGTCTTAGAATATACACAGATAGGGAATCTGCATCTTCCATTTATGTTCTCCTACTTGACTTTATGCTTATTGATTTATATAAAATAATTACACACCAAACACTTTTATTACAGCAAGATAACTGAATAATAGAAATGCTCATCATTTAATCATTTTAAGGATCTGTATAGATGCTGCTACATCAACTCAGTACTGTTTGTTATGAATGCTCATAGGTACAATTAAGCCCTCTATTTAAGAAAAATTAAAAAAAATTGTGGTAACATTTTCATGAAAAAGGATACAATTACAAGTAATCTTATCCTCAAAAAGTTGTCAAATTGTGTTTATTTCTATTTCTTTTACTACTCATGCTTAGAAACAGTTTAAAATTTTTTCAACTCAAAGTCTTATTCTTTAGAGAAAAAGATACTAGAACAAGATCCATTTAAATTCTCAGTTGCTATCTAGTTTAAAATCATGCTATTTAAATACACTTAGAATTCCATCTAGCAAACATCTTAAGAGGATTGTGTCTTCCCCCAAAGTAAGCCTGTCTTCTTCAGGGCAGAACCAATAATCAACTACCATCATATTTGAGCTTACTAAATTTAGAGCCTTTTTAGAAGGTCCACTTAGTTTTTTTTAAGATTTATTTTCTGGGAAGAAATCGCATATTCCATTTTGTGTGTCATTTGAGAACTATAGCACCAAGAATATCACTGCAAACTAATAAAGAGAGAAACTTCTTCTTTGTTTTTTAGAAAACCATGAAACACATAAGCCAAATTGTATCACACACCATTAGGACGATCCCACTTGCAATGTCAATGTGATTTTGACACATTGACCCTTGATACTGGCAGGCACTTTGCTACTCTGATGACGTGTCAGGAAGTGTTCTTCCCTTCGGTAGTCCAACATTTGCCAAGAATGATGGGCTAGTCATTTGGGTATTATCCCATGTTTATCTCTGGCTTAGGGAAACATAGATACATGAGGATATAGGACAGAGTTTGCAGTTCATTTCATGGAACCAGCATAGCATTCTGCCCCTGGATAATTGTTTTGAGAAATAATAAATCTCCACGTCAATTTAAATCAGGCACAGCATACACACATCCAAAGAATATTTTCTGGCAGCAAAGTTTGAAATCATGATCAAAATTCATGAGATGCCATGCTACAAAAAAGACCCTTGAACTTTTGAGTAAGAACCCTTAGGATACATTAAATATTTTGTGGAAAATAGACTATTGTATTTCAAATCAATATAATGTTCCATGAAGGCACGTAAGAGAATTTTATTTCTTCCACCTCATTTTATGCATTTGTTGTAGTTTACCTATCATACAAATGTGAAAACTATGTATTATTAGATGGACCATGGATTTAGAATACCTGAGTTTATGTATTTCTCTACTAATAGTGAGTGACTTTGGCAGCCTCTATGGCTCTCTGAACCTCCATTTTCCCTGCAAAGCCTTCTATAAATTGTAGCTTACTTGCTAGATTGTACTTGTAGCTTGCTAGAAAAGTATTATTAACTTACTTTTATACACTTCTCAAACTATTAAAAAATAATGTAAATGTCAATTTCTGAGACTTTTTAAAGAGTAAAGAGATGCATTCGTTTTATTTTGCTTGTTAGGAGAATTTTGAGGACTGAATTATGTCCCCCCCAAATTCATATGTTGAAACCCAATGTGACTGCGTTTAGAGATGGGGGTTTTATCAGTTAGTTAAGGTTAAATTAGGTCGTAAGAGTGGGGCTCAGATCAAATAAGATTCGTGTCCTTTTAAGAAAAAACACCAGAAAGCTCGCTCGCTCTCTTTCCGTCTGTCTCTCTCTCCCAAGTGGAGACCTGGGGAAGGCAGCCATCCTCAAGCCAGTACTGGAGTTCTCACCAGAACTCAACCATGCTGGCACCCTGGTCTCAGACCTTTAGCCCCAGAACTATAAGAAAATAAATTCCTGTTTTGTAAGTCATACAGTCTATGGTATTTTGTTGTATGACTACCCAAGTAGACTAATACAGAGAAGAATCAAGATAGCAATAAATGTAACTATTTGTTCAGAGTATTGGAATAAGTCAAAAAAATTGAAGTGAAGATATCCACTGTAAGTACACTTGTTATAACTATTTAACTACATTCATACAGTATATTTCTATGCAAATATTAAAAATAATATAAACTGCATACATGTGAAGGCGAACTATATGTTGTTAAGTAAAAATGGAAAGTTATAAAACATACAGTATGGGCCCTTTATTTTACATATGTGTGTATATACTGTATATGAAAATGTTAATAGTGCTTATCTTCATCTGGTGGGAATATGAACCATTTGAAATTTCTTTTACTTTTGGCTTAAATGTATTATTTAGATAAACATATATTAATAGACAATATGAAAGAGCAGTTATAGAAGTTTTTAAATGTAATTTGACCGAATTTGAAAATATTGCAATTAGTATCTCAAGGAAATAAATGGTAACAAGAATATTATATAGAAATAACACATCCCAGATTTTGGAAAAACTTTAAATATACTATATTTAAAAGCTGAGCTTCTCAAATGATCTCAAATGATCATGCCAGGATGACATTTAGATTCTGAGAATCTTCCCACCTATGTATGAAGCATGGTTTATATATGGTGGTTTTCGTATGTGTTTTATTTGAAGCTACTGGTATTTAATATGCAGAAATTATAAATTAGGCAATAGTAAAGAAGAATTCAATCATTTCCTAACTACCAATGAGTTAGTAGTATAGTTATTAGCAAGCAATTTATGCAGTGGGCAATCTGATCACATACCTGATCCACACTCCAATCCATCTCTCTCTAAACTCAATCATGATGATAGAGAACACTGAAAATCTTACCCTAGGTGTGATAATAGTTTTAGGAACAAAAATTGTCAATATTTTACACCATTTTGTGTTTAAATATTCTGACCAGAGCCATGTTAGGGGGAAATGTAGGTCAGGAAAAGTCATGATCTTCCTTTCTAGGACAAGCTCAAGAGAATCATTAAGGTGAGTATAAAGGCTGGAGTGGAGGTCAAGAGTGTGGTGCAGGGGAGGAAGAGCTCTTCCTCTACCCTTTAGGCCCTTCTGGCTAGTCTAAGAATTAAGTTAATATGAGACAGAATAACAGGACAAAATTAAACAATGTTTAACAACACGTATACATGGGAGAAACCCAGAAAAACAGAGTAACTCACCAAAATAGCCAAAACCATAGCTTTAAATGCCATCCTCAGCCGAAGACAATAGAGGATTTTGGGGGTAGTAGTTTGGGACTTCAAAGGGGAGGAAGGCAATTCACATGGAGATGGAAAAGCAAGTGTTTGATAGACAAATATTTGCTGGGCCATCTATAGACAGTGTAACGAGAAAGAGAAGGACAGAGAGAGAGAGAAAGAGAGAGACAGAGAGTCAGAGAGAGAGAGAAAGAACTTTGATAAAAACAGGCTTAGCAAGGATCCTCCTCCTAGTTTATGCTATACTATAGTTATCTTATTGTATTAGCTCCTTCCTGGAACAGGCCTTCTATCTTAAATTCTTTTAAGCAGTTAGGGGGAAGGTCAA
The DNA here is from genome assembly GCF_037783145.1 of Equus przewalskii. NCBI lineage: Eukaryota > Metazoa > Chordata > Mammalia > Perissodactyla > Equidae > Equus > Equus przewalskii. The sequence continues at coordinate 1,686,777 of NC_091857.1, read as the reverse complement.
AGTTTCTTTCAGAGTCTTTTGTCGTTAAAAATAATCAAGCCAAGGAGATACATTTTTGGGTGGCCAATTCTGATTCCCCACAGGGTAAAGTACAAATTCATATTTGTTGATTGACAGACACTAATCTAGGCACTGGGGCTATAAAAGAGAGTGAGACTAACAGGATATGTGATCTCCTGGAGATTATTTCTAGAAAGCTAATAAGACTAAGTAATTAAGCAATAAGCAAATAAGATAAATTCAGATGGTTACATGTTAACGAGTTAACAGGACAAAATGAAAGACAGAGATGTGATAGAGACCTACGTGGTCAGGGAGGGCGACCAGAAAAGGCTCTCCTGAAGGGGTCGGGGGAACAACTCTCCAGGGCATGGAATTACAAATATAGAGGCAGAAATAAGTTTGGCATTTGCAAAGAATAGGACATTTAAAAAACATGTAGCTTGAGCATACAGGCAGGAGAGCAGGTGGTGGGAGAGAAAGGTAACAAGACTGATGTACAGGGTCTGCAGCCAGAGCAAGGGCTTTCAATTTTGGTTCACGTGGAATGGGAAGCCGTTGGAGAGGTTGTGCAGGGGAGTAGTATGACATGATGGACATTTGAAAGTGACCCTTCTAGTTGACCAATTGAATTAAAATCTCCTGCACTTGGGGGATGGGAAGTAAGAATGGTTTTTACAAGTGAATCAAGTGAGTATTACGATGAAACACATTTGACAAACTTTGTCTCAAGTGATAAGAGTTAGCTGCCATGGAGGCAATGCTTAAGTCAGGTGAAAATGTATTATAATCTGGAACCTCAGATAAATCTGTTCACTCTGAGTCTGTCCCAGGAATATTTATAAAAATCCTAAGTTAACTTGGCCCATGATATCCTGAAATTTATATTCTAGAGAGATAAGTCAGACATTAAACAATTAAAAAAGGGACATCACTCCCCATTCCCAAGTGAGGGTGACACTAAACAGCAAATAAAAACACCATGACTTTTTCCTCTTTGTTGAACAATGGACCTAGTATTTTCATTTTGCACTGGGGCCCACAAATAATGTAGGAGACCTCACCTGTAAAATCAGAATTAAAGCCCTATCTCTTAGAGTTGGAAAGATTAAATAAAGTAAAACATGTATAGTACTTGGCACAACATCTAACAAATGGAGGTGGCCAATGAAAGATAGTTTCTCTCTACCGCCTTAGCCCATCTACTCTTTGCTGTTGACTAAGAACAAGTTCACTAAGATACTCCCTCCAGAATCCTTGGTTTCCTCACCCATAACACAAGAAGGTTGGGAGAGATGCTGTCTGAAGTCTGTCGTGTGCCCTCAGCGTGATTTCTGTCTACTGTGCTGCGCTGAGAGTTGGGAGTGCCTCCCAGCTCAGAGCACAGCTTCTCTTAATCACTGAGCCTACTGATGCCAGACCTTGGGAAGAGGAGCATCTCTTATAAGGATCTCTATTTAAGCTGTCGCATTTTTTTCTAGGGGCTTCGATGTTTTAATTATTGATAAAAATAATAATGTATGTTTGGTGAGTATTAAAACATCACTATCTCATTACAAGATAGTTGTGCCTACATTTTATTTTTTAAATCTGGTAATTAAAATCTTTCCTACTCCAAAAACATATAATACTTCACATAAAAACCAATATACAATTAAGTAATTTTTAGAGATGCTTTTAAAACCATTAAGTGCTGGACTTCGTGAAGTATGCAGTAGATTGTCCTTGCTTTTGCAGGATTGAATTTAAAATTATAAGTAACATTTATTATTATATAACTTATATAATTATATAACTTATATAATTATATATTATTATTATATAACTTATATAATTATAATTAATATATAACTTATAATTATCAAGATAAACCTCAAGAGAAGGGAAATAATTTTCACTTGTCTTCCATTTCACTCTTCCATCCCCTCCAAAATAGGAGACTGGTCTTCTAAACCTGATTGCAAAAACCGCAACATACATAGGAAAGAATCTGGTGACGAGATGAGAAAGCATCAGTGTGCTGTGACAAGCGGCTGAGAAGATAGGAAAACATCCCCAATAAATGGCCAGGGATTGACTAGGAAATTAGAAAGCAGGTTTTCAGAAGAAAAATTAGCTTGATACAGTTAGGCCTTTAGAACTGGAACTATTGTCTAAGTATCATATACGAAGCACAGTAATTTATCAAGTGATTTTTTTTCCAGTTACTTTAGAGTGTACACAGTAAATAAATGCATTACATTAGTCATGGGTAGATAAAATAAAATCAAATAATAAGTAGATTGGGGAGGATGATCATATAAATATTAATTTAAATATATAACATTTTATGATTTATTTTTCACCTTAGTTACCTAATTTCACACATAAAAGAAGAGAATTTTACTTGGTAGGGCCTCAAATACATCAGTACTGAGCCTGTGACACAGAAGTTTGAGTTTTCCTATAATCAGGTCTAAGAGTCTGGAAATTAATTGTTGTTTGTATCTCAGAAAAAATGCTTAGCAATTGTTTTCCCATATATATATATATATAATATTTAGCAGGGCATAAACTGATTTTAATTTGGGAATTTTTCCCGTTAGCATTCTGTGAATATAAAATGATGGGACCAACGATGTGGCCGCTCCAGGGCACAGCATGTGTCTGCAATGGTGGTGTAACGTAAGTGTGAAAGATTCACAACAAGATGATACGGCTACAAATGCTGGGGAAATCCATCACGAAGAGCTCAGCACGAGAGGCTTACGTATATACTAAGAAAGGAAATGTCATTTACTAGTTAGCCTATCTGGTAGCTTTTTGTGGACTGAAGAATAAATAGATTCATGCCTGTAATTGAAAGTGACTCTTCCCGAGGAAGCAGGTGTAGCCCATGAATATGGTCACAAAGAGTTCAAGTGTACTCCAATGCCTTGCATTTAAAAGGATTGGTTCCTTATTATTTGATCCTTTGTATAATTACTGTATGATAAAGATGGTGCTAATTATTATAATAGTGTCCCTATTCTGTGCCATTTATCTGAAGAGTTCAAAGAAATCTAGAAACTCTCAACTAAACAGTCCATTGTGATAAGCATCACAGGAACTACATTTATCCAAGGAACAGAAAGCAGAAAGAAAAGGTACTCATGTCAAAAGGAAAACAAGCTTCTTTTCCTTACAGTTTGCTTTCTAGTTTTCTGCCACAGAGCTGAGGAGATCCTGACAACCCTGGAGAGGTCAGTGACACATCAAACTGTGAGCCCAAAGAAGAGGAATTAAATATACTCCCCGACCCTTCCCTAGTTTTACAACCTTATACAGAAAGACAAAATGTAAAGGTCTGTCAGTATAGAGGGCCTGAATTTGTTTCCATAGGAAACCCTGCAGTCCAGCTGCAAGAGACCGATCCATGCCACTCCAGCATCTGTGTAGGGCTGCTAGGAAAGCTGCAGGAGGCAAACAGGAAACTCTGATAAACGGAAGGAGACGAGAGTTTAGGGCCTGCTGAGGATGGTGTGTAATTCCAGTCTGACTACAGGAGTCGATCAGAAGAGAAGTAAGGAAATATTCAAATACATGAAGATTATTTGCTGAGTGACTGTGAAAGCAATGGGCCATCTTTCATTTCTTTCACATCTAAAAGCAAAACAACTGCTCTTAATTTTAACCTGTCTCAAAGTACAATTCATTTTTAATCAGAAAGATAGATTCCACATTTTTATAGATATTGTCATTAACATAGTGTAAAATAATTTTCTAGATAAATTATTTTTGCTAATTGTGTTAATTTCTAACATTCATTGTGTCGCCCATAGTATCTCACCTATAGGAGCAGCGCAATAAATGCTTACGGGGTTCTAATTATGTGCTGTTGCTGGACTTTACAAAGGCATTTTATATAAACCTATGTAATACATGGCCTATTTGGTCCCGAAGTAAAACGACATCGAAGTTCTAACTTCTATTAGAGAGGCAGTATTTTCCTTTTTTGAGTTCCAGGACTCTACTGCATATTCTGCTCAAAAAGAGTCTATGTTTCTTCAGACTACTATATAAAGATTCGACTATGAGTGTGACTACAAATGCCATTTTAAAAAGTTTAAAATCGTCTTCCATTTTCATGTGAAGACTGAAAGGTGATTAGGAGCTTTCCTCCAGGTTCCTCTTCAGAAACCGGGTGTCTGACTTCTCAGAAACTGGTCCTTAAGGGGAGGTCTGTCTCTGGCATGAGAACAAGATTAGAGAATTGTACAGATTTTATGCCTTGTGTTTCCGATCAGGTGCCAAGCCAGCCTCATAAAACACTGCTAAAAAGGAAGCATTAGGAAATGCTAACAATGAGGAGAATGAACTCGAAAGATAAAGAGTGGAGAGATTTCCATTAAGACATCAAGTAATGCAAATACTAGCAGCGCCAGTGGAATTAAGTTCTGCTGGTTGTTCAAATCCTTTAAAGCAAAAGGTCATCAGTAACTTCCTTCTCTCTACAAAGGGCCTATTCCAAATACTAGCAACTTCTCTAGCTTGATGGATTGAAAATAATTGTCTATACATTCAAAATATTTTTTACAAATAGAACTAGCATATGCCTCACACAATAATACGTGCTGTGGGCATTGGCTGTGATGTGGGGTGCAGGATGGAAGAGCGTACAAATATTTAAGAAGTAGTTCCTATTCTTAAGAACTATAGGACTTCTTTTAAAAACTACCTTGTTTAACAAACAATAACAAGAATAATCATAATGTCATATATTTTTATCTTGTCTTTGATTATTATCGATAACATAGTTATCTATAATATATTTATGATATGTTATGAATCTGTCAAATTAACACTTGTTAAGCGGAGCACAGGGAGCTGAATGGTGAGCTGTGGTTTGACAACAGACCATGAGAGAAACTGAAATAGAGAAGTTAATTACTCACATGTCTTGGGGGAAGTACACGGCATGTCCTCAAGGGTCTGCATGGGGAGATCAAGGCAGGGTGCAGGCAGAGAGAGCTACGAGACCCGGGCATAAGCCTTTATTAGGGTCTGTGGGTGGAGTGCTTTGGGTTTCCAAGCTAAGGTTGGATTGGTCAATTCAGACCTCAAGGGTAGGATTTTGGTAAGCCCCTCTGGGGTCTTCTCTAAGAGGCACATGAGTGCAAGGTGCTGGGAGGCAGGGAGACTGTAGATCACAATAGCTGTTGGGGAGGTCACATCAGGAACTTAGATTTGCTTGTGACTCTGTGGATTTTTATCACAGGAGGAGCTAGTGTCAGTTCAAGCTCCCCAAGGCTGCTTGGCCAAACAAATGGCAGCCAAGGCAGAAATCCATGGAGTAGCTTCGCTAAGCTCTCAACAATATAATATAGTGTACCATAGTATTTTTGAAATACAGTTGACGGAGTGCAAAAATCATTGTAAGCATGTAAGAAAAATTATGTTTTTTTAGGGTAGGCTTTTTGCTGGGGAAGATTGGCCCTGAGCTAACATCTGTTGCTAATCTCCCTCTTTTTTCTTTCTCCCCAAAGTCCCACTGCATGGTTATATATCCTAGTTGTAAGCCATTCTAGTTCTGTGTAGGATGCCGCCTCAGCATGGCTTGATGAGCAGTGTGTATGTCCATGCCCAGGATCTGAACCAGCGAACCCCAGGCTGCTGAAGCAGAGCATGAGAACTGAACCACTTGGCTATGGGGCCTGCCTCCTTAGAAAATATTTTTGAAATGCAACATTTTTCTACCTTTTCTTCCATGAACTTTTATTTTCAGAACAAACACAGCTGCTTTTCTGGAGTAAGATTGCTTTCTTGAAGGTACCAGATCTCACCATGAGACCTTTAGTTACAGATAATTTGAAACTGGTAAGCTGATTAACCAAGAAATGTTTTATCCCAGAGAAATTAGAGGAAACTAGGATTAAGCTGGAGGAATTAGAACATAGGTCAAGGACCAGGGTGTTCCTTTTCCAGGAGATGACATATGTGGGAATTTAATAATTGGAGTTACCCAAGATTAAAATTAAAGAAAAAGACAAGGCATTAGTGATGAGTGTGTTACGGACAAACACCACAGACTAGAACATTTTGAAGTCTGCCCTGTTTCCTTAAGATCTGCAAGCTGGAAGAAATAAGAGAACTGTCCATAGCCAGAAACTTGGAATCTGCACAGATCAGTTCTTAATACGCTAGTTTTACAGGGCTTTTTTTTTTTTTTTTTACATATAAGTGCAACCCTACAACCCCCCTAAAAGGGACACCAACTAAAACACTAAAAGAACTAAAAGAATTCAAACTGTTTTTCTTCTATATTCTCTACTATTCACAACACTTCTGACACCAAGTGTGTGGGATTTTTCCTACATCAATAGTTCTCCAACTCCAGCTGGGTGTCCTACAATGCATTTCAATTCTGACACTGTCTCCCTGGAGTGAGCCTCAGATCCCACAAGACTGCCTGCACTTCAGATGTCAATGGCAAGTCAAGGCCTCCCATACTTCTGTGAATTTGGGTTCCCAAGGCATCCTCCTTAAGTTTGGTAATTTCCTAGAGTGACTCACAAAACTGAGGAAATGCTCACTTGTGTTTACCAGTTTATTACATTATAAAGGATATGCTAGAACATACAGAGGAAAAAAACAAATGAAGGGAGGCATAGGAAAAGGTCTAGAAGGGTCCTAAGCATTGGAGCATTTATCCCTGTGAAGCTGAGGTGCGCCATCCTCCTGGCATGTGGATGTGTTCACCAACCTGGAATCTCCCTGCATCCTGCACTTTAGGGATTTTTATGGAGAGTTCATCACATAGGCGTTATTGATCTCTAGCCCGACTCCCGTCCCCTAAGGATAGGGGTGGGGCTGACAGTTGAAGCTTCTAATTACGGCTTCCTCTTTCTGGTGGCCATTTCCCACTGAGGGGACCATCAAGAGTCCCCTCAGTAAAACAAAAGATGCTCTTATCTCTCAGAAAAATTCAAGGAATTTAGAAGCTCTGTGTAAAATGCTCCTAGTACCGCTATTACTCACGAGATTACAATGGTTTTAGGAGCCCTAGAGGATCAGGAACTGAGAGCAGAGACCTATATAGAGAGACATATATAGACCTATAGATAGATAGATAGATAGATAGATAGATAGATAGATAGATAGATAAGTAGGTAGAGTCATGGGCTGCACAACAACGTTTCAGTCAATGATGGACTGCATGTAAGACATTGGGCCCATAAGATTAGTATCATATAGCCTAGGTGTATAGTAGATGATACCATCTAGGTTTGAGTAAGCACACTCTATGATGTTCACACAATGACGAGATCACCTAACACTGCATTCTCAGAACACATCCCTGTCATTACGCAACTCATGACTGTGTAGAGATTTCTTATTTCACACCCTCCAATCTTTTCACAGATTGTTTGGGGATATACTGGGAAGGAAGTCCAATGAACCCAGAAGGAAACAAACTTCAAAAGGGGGATATTGTATGTTTGAAAAACACATTCAGATATAAATTTTGAAAACCAAGTACGGTACGTATCTGAATAGAGATTCATATACACATTTGGAAAGACATGGAATCATACTTTTTCCTTAGAACAACAAATAATTGAGTAAATTTCCTTTAAAATAGAAAAATTGCAAATACAAGATTTTCAAAATAATAGAGATCTATAAAATATGCTAACATTTGCAAGTTTTAGTGTGTTTACCAACACCAACAAGAGTATTAAAATTGTTTAACCAAGAGAACAATTTGAAAAGGCAAGGGGAATTAATTGGACTCCAACAATTTTTTTCTGTACACAGCAAACAATTTCATATGCAAGAACTAAAATTATTAGCAAGATATAAGGGAAAAAAACAAGAATAAATGAGGACTCTACGTTTGGACATCTTAGATGTGTGTTTCTCTAATTTTGGAATACATAATATTTTCCTGAAATGTCTATAAAAATTCAGATTCTAGGGTCTCACCCCAGGCTACTGTACAAAAGCAGCTAATTAAGACCTTCAAATCTGCAATTTTAAAAGAGCTACTCGTGAAGTTTTTGAAAATAATCCACAAAATAAAAAGCGAAAAAGGCTGTTTTATAAAATGCAAAAAAAAGTATATATAAAATCAAGGAGTTCATTAAAGAATCGTATCTAAGAGCAATAAAATGTTGTGGGGGAACATTGGATAAATAATATTACAATCATTTCAGAGTTCAAAATTGAACAAAAGGATTACTTTGTGAGGGCACAGAGGAAGTCGACAGAAAATTCTGTATCTCAGGTCTATATAAACTTTTAAAGATCTTGCACATTGGCTCAAACAAACATTCAGAAAAAGGCTTTTGTGTTTGAAATAAACTTTTACATTCAGAATAGTTTCATATTTACAGAGATTTAAGAAAGTAATTTGCATATACTCTATTTAAGAAGATACTAGAAAGTTTGCATATACCCCACCTGTTTCCCTTATTATTAACATCTTACGTTACTGTGGTATATTTGTCCCAATTGACGAGCAAATATTGATACATTATTATTAAGAAAAGACCACAATTTATTAGGATTTCCATAGTTTTACCTCATTTCCTTTTTGTATTTCAGGATCCCAAGCATAACAGCACATCGTATTAGTCACTGTTAGTGCATTCGGGCCGCTATAACAAATATTGCTAACTGGGTAGATTATAAACACAGAAATGTACTGCTCACAGTTCTGGAGGCTGGGAAATCCAGGACCAAGGCACCAACATGGTCACCTTCTGATGCAGACCTTCTTGGTGCTTAGCTGGCACCTTCTCACTCTGTCCTCACAAGGTGCAGGGGTGAGGGCACTCTCTGGACCGTCTTATAAGGAGTTAATCTCATTCAGGAACGCTCCACTCTCACGGTTCCTCTGTAACTTTTCACTCCAACTGAGAGAAACCTGGCTGCTGTTGTTGGGCATCCGTTTACTTAATTGTTCAGTACACACATAGAGGTGTCAGAATTACTAGCCTGCACTCCATAATAAACACGTTTATCAACTAGAATACAGTTTTTATATATGTCAACTTTTGCCTTCAGTCTTACAGTCTCTACTCATTTCCAGTGTCACTTAGGTCAGCATCTTTGCACCCCAACCCAATCAATGAAGTTATTTCATACATTTTTAGTACAATTAGATTTCTTGTCTCAGTCTGCATATCATCCTGGAATTCCTCAACTTCTATATGACTGTTTTTAATTTGCATACATGGAGATTCAGTATTTTGTGCTGTAAAGTTCTGTGGGTTTTGACAAATGCATTGCGTCATGTATCCATCATTACCATATCATGCGGAATAATCTTATTACCCTACAAATTTCCCCTGCTATGTCTATTCAATTCTTCCCACTCCCTCAACTACTGAAAACCGCTGATCTTTTTTAAGCTCTGTAGACTTTTGCCTTTTCCAGACTGCCATGGAATTGGAATCATGCCGCAGGCAGTCTTCTCAGAGTAGCTTCCTTTACTTAGCAAGACGCATTTAAGACTCATCCATATTTTCTTTTCGTGACTTGATAGCTCGTTCCTTTTTCGCTGGATAATGTTCCAAGGCATGGACACACCACAGTTTGTTTACCCACTCACTGTTGAAGAATATCTGAATTGTTCCAGTTTGGGGCTATGATGAATAAATCTTCCATAACTTTCGTGTTCCATTTGTATATTGTGTGTGTGTGTGTGTGTGTGTGTGTGTGTGTACATACGTTTTCAAGTCAGGTGGGTAAATACGTAGTAGCACAATTGCTGGATTACATGGTAAGACTATGTTTAGGCTTGCAAGAAACTACTACACCATCTCCCAAAGGGGCTGTATCATTTCACATTTCCACCAGCAATAAATGAGAGTTCCTGTCGCTCTGCACTCTCACCAGCAATTTATTTTGTCAGATTTTTTGGATTTTAAATATTTGAATAGATCTATAGTGTTATCTTGTTCTTTTAATTTGCCTTTTCCTAATGACAAATGATGTTGTACATCCTTTTCAATGCTTATTTGCCATCCCACTTCTATGGTGAGATATTTGTTCAGAACTTTTGCCCACTTTTTGATTTGTTTGTTTCCTTATTGTTGAGTTTTATGAGTTCTTTGTCCATTCTGGATGCAAGTCCTTTTTCAGAATTTTTTTTCAAATATTTTCTCCTAGTCTTTCCCTTACTTTTTTATTCTTTTAACAGTATCTTTTTCTGAGCAGAGGTTTTCAATTTTAATAAAGTCAAAATTATCTATTTCTTTCTTTCCAGTATCCTTCTTTTGGTCTTGTATCCAAGAACAGATCCCCAAGCCCAGGTTCTCGGAGGTTCTCTCATATGTCTTATTCTAGAGTTTCATAATCTTGGATTTTACATTTAAGCCTATAATCCATTTTGAGTTAATTTTTGTGTAATGTATAAGATCTGTGCCTAGGTTCCTTTTAAGGACTAGTTATAAACGGCTTATGAGATAAAAGTTAAATGATCAACAAGGTGATTTGACATTGAAATTTTTAAAGGGTAACAAAGAAGTTGATAAATTAGTCAAAAATTAGTTCTGGCTGTAAGATTTCTGTGTAGAGTTCTTTCTTCAATAGCTGGCCTGGACAGGATATGATATGAAATCTGTGAATCTTGCATGTTTGGATGTCACAGGTGATTTACTACACTTTAAAGAAATCATGAAACAAGCCAAAATTCTGATTGGATGCTATCATAATTTTTAAGCTGTGCCAAGTGGTATATAAACACTCACTACCAAAAGGACTCAAATATGATGCTTAGTCAATGACATGGTTAAAGGTATGAATGTGAGGAAGCTAGAAAAACTGCTTTTATAGGCTTGGGTGCAGTCAATATGCACTGTCATAAGAAAATGCAAATTGAGAAAATTGGAAATGCAAATGATAAGAACAGGCTGGCTGAACCCTGCTGTAGTTTATTCAAACAATATCACTTTGACAGTGAATCGGTGAGAATATTTAAAATACTGAATGCAAAAAGAAAATGAACCAGGAATCAATACAAAAAGTGTAAAGGTGTAGAAATAGGAAAAAGAGGCCAATACTTTATGATTCATTTAATTTTGGTTCAACCACAGTTTGTTGAAGACACATTGCTATGTGCTTTGGTGACAGAAAGCTTGATAACACGTGGGTTTCTCTTAAAGGAGCCCACAACCTAACAGGAGAGAAAGACATGTGTTCAAATAATGTAAAATGTATTCCAAAATAGACTTATGTACCAAACAGGCGATAGCTCACTGAAGAATTTACAAATGTGATGGAAGGGCCCTCACAGTAGAAACAACAGCAGATGCTCTGTATTCTGGGATTTATAGGTACTTCCAGAATTTTTGGAATTCAAAATGTAAGAGATTTTTTAAAAACATTTTTCTTAATCTCATATTCTTTTATAAATAGATATTGCTGTATGGTCTTGTGATCTTAATGTGCATATGAATAGAAGTTTTAACATTTTTATCTTTTCAGTATATTTACTAGAACTGATTCTTCTCTTTTAATCAAGAAATGAAAAAAATCCTTCTGTCCTAACCATCCACCTCTTGGAAACTTGAAACATATAGAATGAGTCCATTCAGATTCATTTCTACTCTTTCACTTTGATGCCAAACACGTAACAGATAGAGTCCAAAGACACTGGTTAAAAAAAATAAAGAAAAAATATAATTTACACAAATTATGTCGACCATACAAGTGACAGCTCTTAAATGATAAACCACTATAATTACAGTATTTTAAGCACCACTATCTATCAATCTATGCATTCTATAGCATTGTTCACCCACGTTTCTAAGATCATTGAGAAGGCTGCTGTTTTATAACAAAATAGTAAAAAAAGCAATGAGATACTTCCAGCTTTGTGCTGGAGCTGGCTTGGAGGGCTCACAGAAGCCAACTGAGCTTACTTCTTCCCCAGCTTCACACTCAGCAACCACACACGGCAAGTTGAAATTGGAGATGGAGAAAGTATGTATACCACGAAATCGACAAATGCAACACACCACTGTGGTTTACCCTGGGACAACTAGTTGGTACACATTTATTAGCACGTGACTGGATATTTCTTTATAATTACCTTTCAGAGTTAGGAGGAAAAGTATTCTGTAGTTTATAGACCACTTGAATATGTCTTTAAAAAACTTATATACTTAGAAAAACCTTAAAAATATATAAGGATCACTTGATTGTATAAAGTGATGATATGTTTCTAAAATCATTACTGCTGTTAACATTGAAAAATTTTTTCCAAAATGAGAGGAAGTCCCCAAATAATGGCAGTTTTTATGTCAACTGAGAAGAACGGGATCTAAAATATTAGTATTTCTATCACCTAAGTTCTGAAACAGTAAAATGAGACTACCATATAAAGTTCCTTCATGTGAACCACACTGAGATTGAGAATCAAATATACTTTGTGTAGGAAAAGGATAGGATGTCTGTGAATTTCTACAATTTGTCTGTATTCTGTGCATTAAGCTGTCAGGGACTATCGAAATCACTTCCTTTTCTGTCACTCTGTCTTCAGACAACATCCTTTGAGACACAACAGCATTCAGCAAGGACCTCTCCCTGCCCCCACCCCCAAAAGTCTCAAAATGATATGTAAATCCTGCAATTCATCATACCCTGTGTAGTACAGGTTTAATTCTTCCTCCTAGGCCTCAATCTGCTGAAACATTACTCTGATATACAGTACAAAAGCAGTAACAAAGATGTTCATATCAGTCCATTGTGAGTTGGTGGCAGGCAGAGAAATCAATGAAGCCAAGGGGACAATAGCTGGAGTTTAAACAGGCTGCTGAAATTTGCTAAGGCGCAGACAAAGGGCCCATGCTGAAAGGCGAGCTGCCATGGAATTCCTTGGCCTCCATTATGTGGCTGAAACAATCGTCACTCAGAGCGTGGATTTGCATCTCTAATAGAGTTCAGGCTCTGTTTGTGAAAGGCTTTCGCTAGGTCTGACCCCATGTCTCAAGAGCACATTGATATCCAGCGCTCTGCCTCTGCCTGTCCCACAGCACAGAGAGCAGTATCATGGGAAAATGCACCACTTTAAAGAAAGCAGAGGAAGGCAAGAGGAAGGGAAAAAATTAAAGGCTTCAGGCAGTTTTGGTGGTACTTAGCAGTGAAAATTACTTTGGCAAATAATAGAACCTACTGCTGGTAATTACTGCTAACAAGCTTCCCCCAGCCCAAATGTGACACTTGGGCTGATGTGAGAAAAGCTGATATAGGCCAAGCTTATTAAGCGTGAATGAAAGGAACCTTTTCCCCATGAAAATACAGCAACTCAGGAGCTTGCAAATCTTGTAATCTAGTGTTACCAATTATTCAGTAAAACAGCAAAATGCTGCTGCAATATTTAAAATCCTTGGATTTAGTTCAGTACAGTGCCCTAATCCCAAGCAACTGTAATCATGAACATCCTTGGTTTCCTAAACATATACTCTTGGTTCCAAACACAACATTGTGGGTGCTTAATCTACTTCATGCGGGAACCCCTGGGAAAGTTTCCACACTGGATGCCCAGTAGATTACTTGGCAAAACATTTTTCTTGGGGAGATTGAAAAAAGGGGAAACAGTCACAATCTGAAACAAGGCAATGGAGTCATACTCAGAAGTGTTTATCACTTATTCATGATCTTAATTTTAAATTAAATATGGCGCGATTTGACATAGTAATGTTAACTCTTTCGTCAGCTTTAAAATTCGTTTAATTACCATTGGAAAGTGATCAGATGAAATTATAGCATCTATTAACTATTATATTAATGAAACATTGTGCTTTATTTGAGAGTAACCTCATATTTCATGAGTAAAAATGAGTAGAAACATAAAAATATCTCAGAAACACACTTTCTTCATTGCTATATTTACTGCGTACAGGAAAAGAAGACATTCTTCCCCATTTAGGACACAAGCACTTGTTAAAAGATTTGTATTTCTTGTGTGCAGCAATAATTACACGAAAGATAAATGCTTAATTCAGCATTTTGAATTGAAATCCATTAGAATTATCTGGCATATCCATAATCCTTACACATTAATATTTTCACAGATTTTTTAATATTACAATTGACTGAAATAAATGGCACCTTTATTATCTAGCAAACTACAGAAATTTTAATTATAAACTCATTTAAGTCAGTGAGGCAAAATCAGATGCACCTGTGGACCTAAAAGCTGTTCATTACAATTTAATTTTAAACTTTTCAATGTAGCTTTGACTTCTTAATCCATTAGTTCATTTTTTGAATGCACTATTTGAATATTTCCAATAATTTGTTTTTCTGTAGCCTAATTACATTGAATATGTGGCACTGTGAGGAGATGTGCACTCTATCACATAAGAGTATACAATCTGTATTTCTACAATATGACAGTTTTTGAAAATAGATTAAAACTGTTTTTTAAAATATCTTTTCAAATGTTGAGCAATATAATAAAGCCAGGAAGTCACACACTTGTCTAATTATTCATTTGGAAATATATAAGTTTAGTTCTAAAACTCTGCTGTGATGTACAGTTATGAAGCTGTTACTCCTACAGTATCCTTCCAGCAGCAAAGTGATGCATGGGATTTGTGCCAGGTGTTGTGGTCCAGCCCCGCACTCGGCACTCAGGGTGGTGAAAATAGGTTTAGCTGGGAAATGATCATCAAATGAGACCAGTCCCTGAAAATGGGAGATATACTGAGACCTTCAGTCTCATTGGTTCTCAAATGGAATTCTTTATTAATTCTACACGTGTGCTACAATTTTGTCCAGTTTTGAAGTGCTGCTCCCTTTGATGCCTTCATTTCCCTTCCTCCTTCGACAGACTTCAACCCTGTAGATTCCCCCTCCTGTACCTCTTGAGTCTGTTGCTTCAGTTGCATTTGCCTCCCTTTTGTCTGAATTTCCTCTCCCTCTCTCCACTGTTTATCTGAACATTCCAATCTATACAGAGCTGTCACATTAATTTTCCTAGTGTTCAGATTCCTTTATGTCATCCTCACGCCCCAAAACTTCCCCATCTCCTGTCGCCTTATGAAAATGTTCACACTCATCCAGCAAGTAGTCAAAGCTCTCCAAAATATATACCAAACATCCTTTACAAACTTGCTCTCACTCCGTTCTCCTGCACATACCCAACATCCTTACAAAAGAGGACAGCTAGCCCATGGTTTTGTCAGGATCATGACTATGTTCCAAATCTGATGATTATGTTCTGCCGGAAGTTTCCTCTTCCTCTCTGCATCTCTATTCACTAACTTTCCAAGGTGACTTCTCTGATGACGTCTGCCCAGGTCTCACCTGGAGGCAGTGCCTCCACAGCTTCATTGTCCCTTACGCTCAGCCAGCCTGGACTTTATAATAATACTTGCATCCTTAAATTCTGTCTTTTAATTCTCAGAGTACATAATAAATTTCCTTCCCATACCAACGTTAAATTAACATTGAATGAAATGAATATATAGGGATAGAATACCAAGTGTTTTTAACTTCACAACAACAATAGAAAAGGTGCTTACAATGTCAGCAGTTAGATTATCAACAGAAAAATTTTTCTCAAGTTAAAAATAGTTATATCGCCTTTTGTGGCAAAAATCGTATCCTTTAAATACACTGGTTATTTTTATTACATTGAGGGATTTACTTCCAAGTTAATATCTTAAAAATAAAAAAATAGAAAATGTTTTTCAGATTTTAATTATGCTTGCACCAGAAATCTAAATGCGGAAAACATTGTACTATAAGCTAGCCTTTGGGCTATATCTTTAAAAATGAGTTTTCTTGTTGTAGTCCCTCCATAAAGAAATAATAATTCTATTTTGGTATATTACAGCATATCACATTTCTTGCAATAATATATCAGATTGTTACAATGTATAACATCATAACGAAATTTATAAAAATGGAATTTATGATGCTATGGAGAGGGGAGTGTCATGGTATGAGATGGACAGGCTGATTAGTCCCAAACTTTTTATAGAGAAAATATTACAGACATCCTGTAACAGAAATAAGACTTATTTTTTAATGGATACTTTGACATAATTCTTGATTTCTTGTTATTTCACTCAATTGAAAGGCTGCCTTTTCTTAATTCCATTATTCAAGATGTTAGCATAAATAAAAGTCCTCAAAATTGTTATGTGTAATGTTGATATTTTTAAATGGCTTTCACTCATTCTTTCTATATTGAAATGAAGTAATTGTTGATGTATTTTGGAATGAGATTACAGAATTTTTTTAATCTTCCCCTTATTTCCCAAATTCAGAGAATGATCATTTAAAGTGGCTTTTTTCATATTTGTTATAGTTTGTAAACTGGAGCATATATTAAATACCTCTTAGTGCTAATTATGAAGATAGTAAACATACTTCTATAGCAGCTGAGTACCTTATTTTGAAGATATAAGTTCGATATAAAAAATGTAGTGTCAACTTGCAGATTTTTTTTCTTTTTTAAAATTTTCTCTTTCATTCTAATGAATGCAACACAAATCTTAGAGCTAATCTCAAAACTTAATTCCATATAAATTTACCCTAGAATGGTACATTCTTATGTTTTCCTTAGTGTTTCTGGCACCGTAGCAAGTGATTAATACAAAAATGGCAACAATGGACTACGTAGTTTCTCTTATTCCTTGAAATTTTAAAGAGTATTTTACCAATTTACCAATGTATTGGAGAAAATGGCTAAAATCTTATATGATCCACATTTCCCGTCTACATTATCAGCAAATGTGGGAGATTAACTAATAATTGGCTATTTGAAACCATTTTGAGTCTTCTGAATATTATCAGTAATGCAAAATAACAGGCCTACATTGTGTTTGGCTTCAATACCTGAGGTATCTTTCGTGTTGTCTGTACAAATTCCTATACCATGAAGTGAAAATATGTCGTACCAAGAAGTGTGGTCCTATACGAAACTAACTTGATTTTTAGCATGGCTTTCGTACATTGTGGAATAGTTTACTAATTTTCAGTATTTAACAGACTGCTATGAAAGTGTGAGAGAAAGCACAGAATAGTGTTGCTTACTTCGTCTTAACATTTTACATGAAAATTGTAGTACCATTTAATGAAATGCTCAGTGATCGATTTCTCAAAATTAGTCTTAGGTTTCTCAGAACTCCAAAAAGTAATGGAGTGTATTACTCATATTCCAAATGGTATAGCCTTGTGATCAAAGGTATTTTAGCGAGAATTTTAAGGCTAAATATGGAGTAATGGCTCGGGGCCCCACTAAAAGTCTCATCTATTGGAGCTTTTTCATCTGTTCCCACATAACAACAACAGCAAAAATTGTACACTTAGCTTTTGTAGTGGCAAAAAAGAAAGACAAAATATATTTCTGATCTTGAATTTTCAGATCATAAAAGCATATTGTCTCCTTCGTGTTTCTTTTATTTTACCAACTGGGTGACTTGTTGAAGGAAATAAAGAGAGAAGGCTTCATACAGGGGGAGCCACCGATATCATTGGCAAGTGAAGCTGGCGACAAATGAGATATTGTACAGGCGAGCACAGAATGAGCTCTCACGCAGGGCTCTGTCAGTGCCGGTCAGCTTTGCCTGAATAGATAACCCTCTCATGATTTATCTTCCATTCAGCAAGTCAGTGCCTGGTATCTTTTCAGTTGTGATGGATAAGACGTTACTAAATTGACTACTGCCTGCTGAGCATTGTGGAGCCTGAGAACTGAACAGGAAGGGGATCCAACCATATTTTATTCATACAGTAAGTCAGACACTCTCAGTAGATCTAAAGACAGAGAATTATAAAGAGCCTTGTTTCAACTAGCCCATTGGTCTGGACCAGAGAGTGGTCAAAACCATCACATTTCTTGGTTTTGAAAGTAAAGCAGGAACAGGCGTTATTAGTAGTGCCCATAAAAGGCCAAGTTAAAAACAAGAAACCAATTTCTTAGGAAGGAGCTGCTACTCCTTCAGGCCTTGTTTTACATTGTAGTTATTTAGCTAAATCCTTTCAAATACCGCATTCAAAAATATAATTATTTTATCATGAAAAATAACTATATCAGAAACACATTATTGCCCGTATTTAACTAAAAAAGTTGGTAAGCTCCATTACAGCACTGAGACTAATTGACTTAGTTATATATTTCTCAACTCCTAGGATGGAGGAATATCTAACTCAGTAAATGTCTGTGGATAGATGGAAAAGGGACAGGAACAGAGTCTTGGAGGGAAGAAGAGATGGAGGAACGAAGGAAGGAAGGAAAGAAAGCAGGAAGGAAGGAAGGAAACCTAAAGTTATATATTGGATTTAGGATTTGAAGTGTAAGATATACATTTTGAAGCGCTGTGGTTTTTTCTACTTTAATGAAAATCAACCTGAAAACTTTCTGAAATACTTTGAAAGTATTTTCAGAGTAAGAGTGAACACAATACATCTACTTAAATCTCCTCCACAGACGTTGCATCTTTTGGTCCCCTAGAAATTTGTTTCCCTTTTCCCTCATATTTAAAGACATAGGTGAATTGTTTTGGTCTAAAAGTGAGGATTTATGTAACTGCTTTCTTCTCTGCAGAATATTTTTCAGGTACTGCTCTTTCATTAGAGTTCTGAACTTCAGGTGTCCTTTGAAAGAGAAAATTATCAAGTTCCCTCTGTTCCTCAAGTCATGACTTTAAAATGCCAGTCTATACACTTAAAATCACCCCACGGTAGCATAAACATATTCAAAGACACAGATACTGAAAATGAAGACTATCTGCATGAAATAAGAACCGTTATAATCGTGCGTACCAAAAGCAAAGAAAAAATTAACAAAAGAAACACAAATGAACACAAAACATAAACTGAATAACAGAACATCTTATATCCTAATTCTGTGCTTATCTTGTATACTCACCAAGAATTACTTGAAAAATGTTTCACAGTAAAAATATTATTTCCTTTAGTTTTGTGTCTGCTTTTCAAATCTGATTAACAGATTTTAAAACTATTACATCAATAGCATATGAAAAAAGATACTAGAGCACCATTAATTCTTCTGAAATACGTTAATAAACAGCTACTTGTAGGTATAATGGATTTATTTAAACACAGACAAAATAGGGATGAAATGCGTATCTCTTTTTTATTTCCAAGAAAGAGCAATCTAGAAACTTTTTTACAAATTTATATACCCTTTGTCTGAAGAGTTAGCCAAGCTTCTAAGCCTGGAGGTTGAAGGGGGCCCCTCCACAAGGACGTCCTCTGTCACACTGTGAGAAACACCATGCAGGAGAAAAGAAATGGCCTCAAAAAGGGGGAAGGAGGAGAATGAGTAGTAAGTAATAGCCTTGCTGGTATGTTTTTAGATTTTCCTGGCTGAGCTTTCAGCCTAGTTACATTTGCTTTGAATTTTCACTTTTTGTTTACCAAATGGAATGTACTTTCTTTAGGAAGCAAAGTAAACAAAAATGCCCCCCACCAACAGCTTAAGGCATAGACAACATTCCAAAGTGGATAGGTCAAATGTATAAGGAATGTCTATAGATACTCAAACACACACATACACAATTACATGCACATGCACACACATACATGAACACACACATAATGCCAATGTAAATTAAACCTGTTGATCTCCACAGCCTCTTTTTCTAGGGTGTGGTATAAAACTTTCTCAAGGACTAATGATAAAATTGTAGATGTTTTCATTCTTTGCTTAACCTTCTCTGACTTGCTCTATAACCATTTCTCTCTCTTAATCAGCTGCCCCAGAGAATGGGCAAAGGATGATAGAAAGAGATGAACTAGAGTCAGTTTGTGTTAGTTGTGTAAATAGCAAAAGAATTGACTATCAGGACTTTAAAAACATAGCTTAAAATAAGCTTCTGAAGTTGTCCTAGTATGTGAGTTGCGCTTCTTCTCTATGTTCTGCTATTAAAAGAGATAGTTAACAATGAGCCAGTTTGATTTTATTACATTGACATTATAGGACGTGATGGTATTTTTTACTACTATTAATTGGTGTGGAAAAAATAATTGGTGGTCCAAGTTCTTATTTGTGATCCCTTGAGAGAATAAAGCTGCTAACACCCAACATGCTGTACCTCATTCACCAAAGCTCACAAATGCATTGCATTCAACTTTTATTCCATAAATATTTATTTGGTGTTTTGCAAGTCCCAAGTGCTGTTCTAGGAAGTTGGGATAGATCATTGAACAACATACAAATAGCCTTCACTTTCTGGAGCCTATATTCTGAGTAGGAGGGGACACAAATTACAATAAATATTAAAATTATGATTAATATCAACCAAGAGTAGAAAGGCAGGATATTTCAATGCTTTTCCATCATTTATTCATAGGTCTGCTCTTTAATAGATTCTCAGGGCTTCCTACTTCTTTTTCACAAAATAACTTGTTTAGCGGCCTTGAACACTTAAGTAATCAGAAACGCCAAGTTCATAATGTCTTAAGTAAATAAAAATGACACTGAACCAAGAGCAAGGAGCTCTAGTTACTAGCCCGAACTTCATGGTCATCTGTTTGAGCTCATGTAGTAACACAGCTCCCCCCAACTGCCTTGCAAAAGTCAATAGAGATTGGGATCTTCTGCCCCACTACTAGAGAGCACTGTTAGTATGAAATGAGAGAATGCCCATGGAAGTGGTTTTAAAAGGAGAAAGAACTATGTACCTTGCCCAGTATCTTAAAACATAGTCGGCATTCAGTGGGTACTCTACACGTATGTGTTGAGTGAATGAAGAAAAGTCAATCTTCAGCACTATTCATACCATTTTTTGATAACCTGTTCTGTGAAGATTTGGTCTTTCAATTAAAGCTTAGTTTTAAAACTAAAAATGTCTATTTCTCCCTCCGGGCTGCACAGAGAGCATCTTTTCACAGATTCTAAGTTCACTTAAGTGCTTTTAATTCAGGTATCTTGTTGAAATAAACAAACAAAAGCCCCATGCATTAATGATAATGAGCACATTGCTTATTAAAGTATGATGGTTCCAACAGGTGCTCCCGGAGTAGAGTTAGTTCTGCAAAAAAGATTAATTTGTATATTTTAGAGTCAGCATAAGTGTCCTGCCATGTGATACATTCAGAACAAATGAGTTCTTAACTCAGCAGCTGCTGAAGGATTAAGAAGTAAGGTAAAATCTTTATGAAGTTTTATACAAATTAAATTTTTCTTCACTTATTGTGGTTTTATCTTATATCCACAATGTTATTTCTTTCCCACGTTTGATGTTTTTCCTTTGGTCTGATAAACTGAAGAATAAAATAAATATTGGAGAGCCATCCGTTTTTCTGACTAGTCTCCAAATATCAAAGAGCTGGCAGCAGAGGGTGGACAATGGGAGACGGAAAATCCGAGTTGGTTGCACTGTCACTTGTCTTTAGCCTAAATCTCAGTTATGTGCTCAACCAAGCATAGGAACAGAAGAGACATCCTCAGAAGAGAGAAGGGGTTTCTGATGGAAATCACAGGGAGAAAAGAACAGAGTTTGGAAGAAAAGCAAGAAGATAGGCGTCAGGGCATTGTGGGTTTTGCTAAACGGGTAGACGCCCCCATGCTCTTTGCAGCAATTCTATTCCTCTTAATCTCCAGCCTTCTCTTTCAAATTGCATTAGACCCAATCCGAGAATCTCTTATAAAGAAAAGTTGTGTACATTTTTGATGTCTGTGGGAAAGAAGTGCCCTGGGGAGGCTTTATTTAGGAACACATTTTGGAAGCATTTTCTGAGAGGAAAAAAGTTTTAAGGATGGAGGACTTTGTCATTAATTATTTAGCCTGAAATTCTGGGACTACATATTGGATGCTCTTCTCATCTATCACAGCATAATGTGTTTCTACACAAACCTGCTATCCACGTCGCCAACCAGCCAAAGGACAAGTTGTCTTCAAATGAAATATCATGGGTATGAATGGTCTCAGACTGGTCTTTTGCCTTTAGCTACTCTTGTGAAGGAATTAGGGAAATATACTTACCTGTGAAAGTATGAAAAACAATTAAAAAGTGGAGCCAATATTAAATTGAATCAACGACATTATGTCAACATGTTCAATTTATGTTTACTGTGAAAAAAAGAATAAGACAAAAATATGGAAAAATAAAATACCACCGCCCACCCAGAAAAGGGAAAATTTGTTTACTAGGATAGTCTGTGTTTATCCTACTTGTAGTTGGAAAAACAGAGTTAATGCTCTGAAATTTTGTGAATTAACACAATATAGAATGTCTCTCAAAAGGTTCTCATTCAACAAATACGTTCAAGACTGAAGTTCTGACTTAATTCACTTGCATCTTGAACTAAATGGAATTATAGGTCTTGAGAATATTGACGCTTAAAATTTAACAATCAGATCAAAGTTATCCCTTTTTTCCTGTTTTTCTTATATTACAATGAACACGTTCCCTGCCATAATAGTCATTAAACCTTAGGTAGGTAACTGAAAATATGGAAAATTTGAAATAGAATAACTAAAAGTCATTTAATCCAACAACAAATTTAGAGCTGCTACTAACAGTTTATATATTTACTGTGTTGGGTGAATTAGAAGAATGTCAGAATGCCTAATCCAAAATTAAACCCCTTTTGTGTATTTTAAAGAATGGAAGTGGGGAAATAGAGAAAGAGAAAAAAGGAAATAGATTTTACTGTTTTATTCAAACATCTACATGGGCACAAAGAGTTCTTTATATTCATCTACTTTGCTGCATGAAGCACTCTAAATACGCTGCTGGATTTCAAAATAATTACTTCCTTTTTTAGACATTAAGAATAAACAAGAGCATAAAAAAAAAAACACCCAAAAACCTTTTAGAAACATCAGGGTTTAACATAATTTATCACACTTTAATTTTTTGAGCTCTACCAACATTTTGGAAAAAAATGTCAGGAGCCTATCCACTTCCTGTCTCAAATTAGAACATGTTAACTACCAAGATAAAAGGGGAATTATTGTATCTGAATTAAGCCTAAC
Organism: Equus przewalskii; assembly: GCF_037783145.1. Classification (NCBI taxonomy): domain Eukaryota; kingdom Metazoa; phylum Chordata; class Mammalia; order Perissodactyla; family Equidae; genus Equus; species Equus przewalskii. Next base: position 1,663,846 of record NC_091857.1, on the reverse strand, counting down.
TATTGACTTGCCAGTAGTGTCCTTCTTAGCTTATAAATTTTAAGGAAGCTCCTCCTAATATACATCATAACATCAATATAACGATAATTACTTGTGTTAGCAACCCAACACAAAATCTTTAACAATAGCTTCCCAATGTGAATTTCAATATGAATATTTTCTCTTATTTTTCTGATGAAACTGTCTTCAGTTTTCAAAACATGCTAAATTAAGCTGGCATGTCACTTATTATAAACAAAAATGTAACATAGGTCTGTGTCCTGAGAAAAACACATTTTTAATGAATGTTATCGATACATTAAATTTTTTTGAAAAACAAACGAATGGGTAATTTTTCTTTCTTAGAGCTTACTACGGGTCAAGCACTGTACTGGTCACTTTTTATACATGATCTCATTTTATCTATACAAAAGCCTCAAAAGTGGGCATTGTTCTTCTGTATTACCGAGGAGTAAATTAGCTTTCATTCCAAAGTTTCTCTCTAGATTTACCAGGTGTGGATAATCATTGCTTTATTGCCACTGAATACCCTATGATATTTCTCATTGATTCTATAGCTATTTATAGTGGAAATCCTGCCACTTGTTCCTATTAACTCGTTGGGGATTATGATGATGATGATGATAAAAGTAATAAGGACTAAGGTAATGAATATATAGTCTGTGTCAGTTACTATCCCAAGAACTTTACACATCTTGGATAACTTGAGTCTTCTCCTTTAACAGAACTGGAAGAGACAACTGCAAACGTTATTACTCCTTTGATAAATTTGAATAAATTTAATAAATTAGTCTTATTTGATTTTAAATGATGGTAACATGTAAGTACATCATAGGCAAATATATATCCATGTAAGTTTTATAACCACGAAAGTTATTCAGGCAATAGTTTTATTGATCAATAACGTTTTTGTATGTATCTTATAATTTTGTTTCAGGAGATATTTTAAAATGTGGCCATTTTATTGGCTTTTAATCACATTGTATACATTGCTTAATAATACAACTTTTATTCAAACGACTAATCATTCTTTCACAATCCTTTCACAATGTGATCAGAACACATTTTCACATTTTTATAGATCTCATGTTTATAAGATCTCCCCCATTACTTAGCAGCGAGATAACTACGAATTATGCTGGCTATAAGCTGGCAGTAGTGTACCATGTCATTAAGTAATTGCCCAAAGTCAAAGGAGAAACCCAAACGGACTACCAATGAGAGTTACCTTCTTGTTCCTATAGAGTCCCGGGAAGCAGTCCCACATACTGTGGGCACTAACATCATTGACAATAATGATGGTAAAGAAAGAATTGCTTATTCATTTTTTTCTCAATCATGTTTACTTTACCTTCATTATTAGGGATAAAAATAGAATATTTACTTCTTTTTCCATCAGGAGTGTTTTTTAAAAAATTATTTAACAATACGTAAGCTACTATTTTACTCTACTGCTAACACTAAAAAGACTGTTACTTCTATCAAAGAGAGATTCCAATTTTATAATTAAAAACACAAGTCATGAGTAATTGAGTCAACAACTCAAGGGTATTTTAAGTAACTAGATTTGATCATCAGAGCAAAAATATTTTAGCAGCAAAATCTTATTTCCTAAGAAAACTTAACATTGTCTAATCTAGAGCAGACAAATGTTTTAAAATATTTTTAGCATATGCCCTATAAAGTTCAAAAGACAGCATTTTCTATCATCAATCATTCTCTTTGCTAATAATGAGCCAATCCTAACCATAAGCTATGGATCAGACTTGCTGCCCTCACATTCAAAGTTTCAGGTTCTCCTCCTGCACTGATTACAGTATTGCCATGCTGAAAGAAGGGGTCTTCGAAGAAAACACAAGGATCCATTAATCATGAATCATTACGTTTTGTCAGTTGGCAAAGGAACACTTTGCTCATTTATCCTTTGAATGAAATTAGTTCTGGCTCAGGCTCTTGTAGAAGGAAATTCTAAGTTGTCTTGGCATCTTCCTAGAGCAGTTTGTGTATGTGCCATAAAATGGCAGATGGGTGTTATTAATGGCAGATGAGCTTAGTCTGCAAAGTTTTTTCTTTTTTCTATTTGATCATTTTAATATTGAAGCTCAGATAAGACACACTATTACTGTATATTTACCCACGGATATATTTTATCTTATTAATGAGAGAAAACTGGTAATGTCTATGCTGCCGAATATAAGCAGGCTCCTCCTTCTCTGTGCTGTGGAGGAAAGGGACACTCATCCCCTTAAGTTTAAGCATCCAAGCAGAACCAAATAAGCAAAATTGTGGAAAATATTTACAACAAGTATGTGAAAATTATAGTTTACTCGTAAACAGCACTAGACGTAATAGAGTGAGATGAAGACCGTAGTCACATAGATTAATGTTTAAGGGACATATGAGTAAGCTTAGAAAAACAATGTTCCCTCATGAATATTTCTACATAAATTTTGTTATCTTCACTCAGTCTTCTTAATGGGGAAAAACTTGTAAGTTTTCAATAAGAGACACTGAAAACTAAGCTACATGACTGAAATAGTAGAATACCCTAACAGGTGTGCCAATCGCTGACTGAGTCATCTCACATCTTGTGTGGCGCTGTGGTAGGTGTTGCAGACACACGAGCGCACGGCCGGCAGCAGTCTGCACTGTGGAACGTGAGGCCTGCAAGATACTCCCTCGAACGCTAAACTTCCCAGAAGTGACACAGGTGCTGGAGAAAATACACGTAGAAAAGGGTTTCCTAATCTATAAAGAACTGTAGATGTGAAGGCTGTATCAGCTTAAAACCAGCAGAGACAAGGGTTTGCGAATTGTTAATAAAAATGTTTTACACTGAGTGTCCACATGTTTGACTTGATGGGGGTCAGTGGGAAAAAGTTTATTTCAATGATTCAAAACAGTTTTGACATGACGTTAGAGAAAATTAACATATGTTTAAAATAATAAGTTGCAAACTTGAAAATAATTCAGAACAGAGGAAAAAGGAAATCGTATTTTAATAAAATATCTCTTCATCAAAGACAATCTGTAACTGGATACATTTCCCTAATACATGAGTACACCACAATAAGGGCCTACAGAAAAGGGTAAATTGATAAACCTTTTATTTTCCTAATGCTACTTGAAATACAAATCAGTGGCGATGGCAGGATTCTATTTTTGTTTAAAAAAAAGGACTTTCATGTTTCACAACTTATATCTTAACATCAACTATTTTCTTAATCCATTAAACACATTTTTTTTAAGATTTTATTCTTTTTCTTTTTTCTCCCAAATGTCCCCTGGTACATAGTTGCATGTTTTTTGTTGTGGGTCCTTCTAGTTGTGGCATGTGGGACGCTGCCTCAGTGTGGTTTGAGGAGAAGTTCCATGTCCGTGCCCAGGATTTGAACCAATGAAACACTGGGCCGCCTGCAGCGGAGCGCACGAACTTAACCGCTCGGCCACAGGGCCAGCCCACATTAAACACGTTTTTTATCAAGTGTGTAATGTAGTGATATTTTTATTTTAATATAATGGAAATAGCTAAGCTCAAACTCAGTAGCAGCCTTAAACAGTAAAAAGTGACACATAAATACGAGTTGAAATGTTAAAGCAAATTCAAGTAAAACTCTGCTAGCTTTATTCAAGATACATAAAGAGCCAATCACTGTCCACGATGACGCACAGAAAGTCACTTAACAGTCTAACCCACACTCCAAATAGATACAAGGTATTCTTACTATTTTTTTTTCTGGCCATACTAACTTTGGATTCAGAACTGATCTGTCCATACTGCTGCCAGCTGCTTGCTTTATAGAAATAAAAGTAACTTTTTCCAGTATCTGGAGAGGAATAAGACAGCTCATGCCTGTGAAGGATATGGTTCCACCATTAGGGAAGTTTTTGCCTCTGTGCCATAAATCACTATTGAATCATAACATATCTCTGCACCTAACAGATCTATAGAGTGTGTGTTCTGTCCTTGCTAGCATTGCACATATTCTCCGAACACTAATCCATGTGTGTAGAGGATGTTGCGTATCTCCACATCAAGCACGAAAGGTTGGGATCCAGCCATTAGCTTCCTTCAGATTTAAGATGATGATGAAATGGGTTTCTCATTTTGGGTGCTAGAAAATAATGGAATCCCTTGAAATCTCATTACTTGTAAATATAATGATAGTCTTCTGAAAATGGAATAGCAGGAACAGAAATGCAATGTTGCTGCAAAAGCTAGTATTGTAAATAGATACCTATGCAGATTACTATTTATGTCAATATTTCATGTAGAGAATAAGTTTGTCTTGTATTGGGGGCCTGTTCTTTAGGATTGCAAAAATACTAAAATTATTTTCCTCTCCGTGTTGGAGTTTTAAAATATATATATATTTTTTTTCCTGCATAACTTCCTTTCCTCTTTTTTTTTTTAATAATACAACTCTGATTTCCAATCCTCACTTTATTTTATTTCACAAGGTCTTGGGGTGCTGGATCCCACTCCTTAGCAATAAAGGTGACATGTGAATATAGGTATGTGGATATTTACAAACAGTCCCAGCGAGCCAAGCATCATTGAGACCTGGAATTTCTGCTGGAGTCATAATAATGACAAATATACTTATTACATTCCAGGTTCTGCTGGAAGTGTTTTCCCCGCATTCAATTTTCTAATCCTCATGATGACTCTATGAGGTATCGGGAAAATGGCATCTTTCTCCCATTGGAAGCTGAAATCTGAAAGCCTATAAGCCTGATGCTTCCTGGCCCATAAGAAGAGTATCTGACTGAGAATGGTACCGACCCAGAGCAAAGCTGACTGGGACAATGACAGCAGACCATGTCTTTATCATATTATTTGATCTCCTGGATCCAAATGTGACAGAAGTCAGTCAATTTAAAAGCAATGTCTTAGGTATGACACAGAATACTTGTGCATCAAATGCCACACTGAATGTCAAACTCGATAGTCATTATTAGCATTACTATACAAATTATTGAAAACTAAGCACTCTGCAATATAATGGGGATCAATCAATACATTAAGTTAACAGAATGAATTACAGCTGGCAGAATTCCCTGCTTGGGCAGGATTTCATGTCAGGGACAGTGTCTCCTTGAGGCCTTCAAATCATGCCAGATTCATATAGAACAAACATGTATGCGGTGCCTGTTAGAGGAAAATTACAACAGAAAAGAGAGGTTGCAAACTCAGAACTCTACAGGGGCCATGCTGTTGTGCGCAGGAGTGAATCAGAGCAGATTCTGAAAGCTCAGCTAGGAGATCAAGAGAGACAATGTTTTCATGGTACTTTTTGAGTTCCTGCAACCACATGGGACTGCAAATTCAAACATAAAATGGACTGTGGAGTCTACAGAGAAATAGGGAATATGAGTCCGGCCTGCCTTCCTGAAACGTTTTCAAACATTATTCATTTTTTACAAAAAGAAACTAGCATAAGGATTTGTATGTAAAATATTCCAATTCTTAAATGTTGGTTCAACTTATTGAGGTATTGAGTATAAGGCTGCAAAACAAAACAGACCAAAACCACAACCAAATGCGCTGGCAACTGCGACCTCTGTAGTGAAGGTCACCCACATGAGCAAGACTGCGAATTCGAAGTTCACCATTTGAAGTGTCTTTTAGCCTTTACCTGTTTTGTTTAATTATTAACATGATCCACTACACAATCACCTCCAATTTACAGACGAGAGAACAGAAACGCAGAGGAGTTTAGCGAGTCCTGTGGTAGCCCAGTGGAAGACCGCAGAGTTCAAACTCGTGTTCAAGGAGTCTCAACCAAAATGACTTTGAAATAGATTTGAAAATTCAGCACACAGATGAAAGCAGTTCCTGATATAGCTGTATTATTTGTCTATTTATTTATTTATCTGATTATTCGGTAAATACTTACTGGGCAGCTACAATGTGTCAGGTACTCTAAACACTGAGAAATTTTGAGGTTAAAAATAGTAATATTGGGGCCGGCCTGGCAGCATTGTAGCTAAGTTCACGCACTCCACTTGGCAGCCCAAGGTTCGCAGGTCCATATCCTGGGTCTGCCTGAGTGCGGACCTAGAACAGCTCATCAAGCCACGCTGTGGTGGCATCCCTCATAAAATGAAAGAAGACTGGCAATAGATGTTAGCTCAGGGTCAATCTTCCTCACACACACACAAAATAATAAAAATTTAAAAAATAGTAAAATACTAAAAGGAACATTCTTTTAGAACCTCACTTTTTAATTAATATAAAAGCTTATGTTGGGGCTGGCCCCGTGGCCGAGTGGTTAAGTTTGCGCACTCTGCTGCAGGCGGCCAAGTGTTTCGTTGGTTCGAATCCTGGGCGCGGACATGGCACTGCTCATCAGGCCACGCTGAGACAGCGTCCCACATGCCACAACTAGAAGAACCCACAACGAAGAATATACAACTATGTACTGGGGGGCTTTGGGGAGAAAAAGGAAAGAAATAAAATCTTTAAAAAAAAAAAAACAGCTTATGCGATCACAAATAAAACTAGGCAGAAAAAAGTCAGAACAGATGGTAAAGAATCTTGAATGCTGGAATAGGGGATTTAGACTTGAGTAGCTGGGAAAAGGGCTTATTCATTCTAAGTTGTCATACAATTACTTGATGCTTGAATGGTTGGGATTTTTGATCAAGGGAGTAAGACAAAAGAGCTTTTTAAGCTGTGATTTATGGGTTTATAGGACTGCACTAATTTTATTCAAACGTTTATATGTGTGCCTGTACGCATATGGATATTGTCCTGGAGCTGGAGGCCCAACACTTTCCCCTCCCCCTGCCCCACCCCCCCTTGCCTTCCTTCCTCCCATCTTCCCACACTCCTTTTTTTATTATCCAGTTTTTAAGGCACATTCCTGCTTGATTTAGATAAGATCAGGAAGAAAGAAGAAATAGGCACATATGTAGAAAAAAAGTGAAATAATTTGAATTGGGTCTAGCACTTTGAACTAAGTTATGTATATAATTGTCCACCTTGCATATTAATCACCCATAAAGCATTCTATCTTCAAATTTATTCTACACATCTTGTTCAAATGTTAATTTATTTATAAATAGTATTTTGGGCTGTATTCCCTTGATGAATGAAATATAATAGCACAGAATTTAAACGTTTGAACAGATAGCTCTAAATTATTGACAGAGCCATAAAGTTAAGATTTCCAACACCCACTGCGCCACCAAATCACTGTGAGAGACACTGACCGAGGCACTCTGCCTTTTTGTGAGTCTCCTAAGCTGTATAATTGCTAATTCATTTCTGGCTCTAAAATTCCATGAGTATATAAGTCTAGATGATTTAATATACTATTAACAGCGTTTTTCCCTCTTACATAACCTATCTATGCTTAAATAAAATATCATCAGAGTCCAGTACTTAATTTACATGATTGTTTCAGATGGGACATGATCAATAAGTAAGAGCAGGAGGATGTTCTATCTATACCACAGATTCTACCAAATTATATGTGATTTCTAAGTGTTTGCTCCTACATTGAATTATAATATTTTTGTCTATTAATGCCTATACATTCATTGCCCAATGTTTTCAGTTTTATTTGTGAAGTTTCTGTGGTTTTGGTCTCAGTTATGTGTAATTATAAAGCCCTCTGGATATCCACTGTGGGTTCTTGCTAATCATTTTTCCTAATTTTCATCTGGGAAAAAAGACATTCTTAGGAGTAAATTTCAAGAATCACTAAAATGAGAGGATAAATGCTACAAGATAAAACAACAAAAGAATGTATAAGATTAAAAGAAAAAATGAAATGGAAGTTTAACCTAAATAAGGATTATACAATGACCAAAAATAAGAATAGATCAATAATTACTAAAAGACAAAAGACAAAATACAAATTAAAAAAACTGTGTTATTGATGTCCTCCTCTCTTTTTCTGAATATTGAATATTTAAATATAATATTTTTACTATAAAAATAAATGTTTTAAAGAACAAAGATTTGCAAATAAAACATATTTATTTAAATATGAATTTGTTTGTTTTGGTCCCAGTTCTAAAATTGGAGAGCATCTTTCCTCTAAATGGATGAAATTAACAGGCATCCTGTATTACACTGTCGTTTTTACCTTCCAACTTAATTACGTTAGTGTACGGAAGTTTTACAGATTTACTGGGTGTTACTGTAAATGTCATTTGACTGTGATGTTGGCCTTAAAATGTCAGTTGTTTGCTTTTAGGTTAATAAAATGTTTTTGCAGGAACAAGAATGGTAATATGAAGTGCAACGCGTAAACCCATTTTGATATGCACATCATGTAATTACAAAAACCACTCCGTAAGTAATCTAACTCATTTCTCTTGACAAAATTCTACTAGAAGTTCTCCCTGGCAGCATCATTATAGCAGGCAAAATAGCCTAACCGTCTGATCTATTCTAAAGCAGACAATTTCAGGATCTTTGAGGAATACAGAGTCAGTTCTTCACTCCTTTTCCCAGGGAGATACCGTCACCTGTCTGAGGCGACAGCCGTCAGAGAAGAGAGCAGAGCGCCCAGGGGATCTTCTGAGGCCGATAAAACAGAGCGGCGTCAGATAGTGACTGAACTCCATTTTATAAAATTGGAATCCTGCACCCCAGAGACCTCTCACTTGATCAGGTACATGTTTATGTCACCTCGCTATACCTACTTTCTAGATAGGACAGAAAGCTGCAGTCAGTCAGATAATTAGACATTACCAGATTACTTGTGCTTTTGATAAGTGTGTATATATAAGTGTAAACAGGAGAAAATCAAAGACCCCCTGATTCTGGGGAAACAGTGCTCGCCGGGTATAAGTGAAGTCAGGATCTCCTTCAACCTCAACTCCTTAATTAGAATGCCAGGGGTTGTGGACGGCATAATTCGTGGTCAGAGGAAAACACGCTGAGGAGGACGAGCTGGAGAGGAAAAAGAAATCAACCACCACAGAAGACAGACTAGAGAAAAAGTAACAACCGATATTTATTACATTTTATTTTATTCATTTTATGGAGACTATAATAACCTCAGTCCATGTCTTGATATTTTCTGATAACTCTAAAGTCCCTCTTCCCTCTGCCCCTGCTGCCCCTCATCCGGGCAACTCGACAGGAAATCCCGGGCTTCCTCCTCTGCTGCGGGCGCGGCTCAGACAGCACCAGCGCCTCCTGCCCCACGCGGGCGGCCGTGCAGCCCCCGCCTGACCTCCAGCGCCCGAGCCAGCATCCCCACTGCGCCCGCTTACCCGGGTTTCGAACCAGCTCCGGGCCTGCCCTGTTCTCTCCGGAAATCCTCATTATGTAACTGATGAACCTTTTCTTACGCTCTTGGTGTGCGTGTGGCATCATTAGTCTTGACATCTAGACCACATTTTGGAGGAGTTCCACCGTAATTCTACAGAGGGGCTACAACAGAGTCGAAAACTTGTAAGAACGCTGCACGTGACCGGAAGTAGTTATTGTCAATGATTTCAAAGTATGGGTGTCTAAATGATAAGATCGTAGACTATTATCCTTTGAATTCAAAGCAGTCATTTTCATTTCCTTTTCAAATTTCATGTAATATTCTTGCCCAGTAGACATCCCGATAAATATAAATGCCATGCCACAATAATATTCACCCAGCATTTAACAAAATGATGTATTTTCTTGTTCCCCAAAAGCTTCTAACCTGAGGGAGAAAAAGAAAATGCCAGTTCTCTTACATATTAGTTTCTGAACGCTGCTGTAAGGGATTACCGTAAATGCAGTGAATTAAAACAACAGAAATGTATTCTCACATCTGGAAGGCAGAGATCTGAAATCCAGAGGGCATCGGGCTGCCGGACGCCCCCTGGAGGATCTGGGGAGACGATGCCTCTTTCAGTTTCTCGTGGACGTCAAAGTTCCCTGGCTTATGGCAGCATCTCTTTCTACTCTGTTTCATATCTCCTCCTGTGTGTGTCTGTGTTCTCCTGTATGTGTTGGTCTTATTTCCCATGGTCTGCCTCTTAAAAGGGCACTTGTAATTCTTTCTACAGTCCACAAGGACAGTCTAAGACAGGGCCCTCCTCTCAAAACCCTTAAGTTAATCACATCTTTTGCCATATCAGATAGTATTTGCTCTTTAACCATGTAATGCAAAAGGGATTAGGATGTGGGTGTATCTTTTTGAGGAGGATACCATTCAGCCCACTACATCTTAGTTAATAGACTCAAAACACTAAGGAGGTTTTCCCAGCCACAATTCCGTGTTACTGAGACAGAGAGCATCTGGGCCTCCTTCATGGTCAGGTTTCTGGAAGGAATTCAGTAAATGTGAAGATGGAGATGCCAATTAGTACAGATCTAGCTGCAGAACTTCCCAACTCATCTCACTTATTTATTCCCTTTGGTATGCCCTTTGACTCTGGAACCGCCTGGCATTCCCCACGCCAGCCCTCACCTCTGCACTTTGAATTCTTTTTAACCTGTTCTGTTAGCTCGCAGTGCCCTTCTTTGTGTCGCCTCCTGTTCCTTTCTATTAAACTTCCGGACCTGTTAAAATGCCAATGGTTCAATTGAATCTACCTAGACTGTAAATTAATTTAGGAAATAAATTGTGTTTAGACACTTTTCCCCAACACCGACATAATTCCTCTTACATACTGTTATATAAATGTCTGATCGAAGGATGGCTTGAAAGTGTCTATTTTTCTCTTGAAGCTATCTTTCCATTTTGGGGCACTTTATCCAAAGCTCTCCTATTTTTGACTTTTATCCATGACAAGTAGATTCCATATATAACTGGTTCCTCTTCATTCTTGCACTTTGGGCTGATTCCTTGGGCCATCTTTATGTTGGATGTTCTGACTCCCAAGGTTTAAATGCTATGTCTACGTCTGTAAGAGCCCTAAGGTTCCTCTGTAGGACCTTGTTCTGGGCCTTCCATTTTGAGGGACTATAAATTCTCATGAATTACAAAGAAATTAAATCCTTAAAATTGTCTTCATGCCTCCTGCATATTCCTGGAAAAATTTAAATGAATGAGACAGAATGGGTGTGTTCTCTAGTGAAATCAAACAGTCAAATATGCCATATCCATCTCTTTGAACTTATATTACAACTGCTTGTCATGTAAGGGAATAAACCAACATTTTTAAACTGAAACCATATTTCCACCCATGTTGGGAAGGTTGACTGGTTATGTTAAGGCTAGAAGAGGCTATGTAACAGTGCCTTGCCCACACTGGGGATAATCATTAGCTGGCTTTCACTATGTAATGTGCTCCCTAAAGGGCTAACTGGGTGGTGACCTTTTCAGGGTGCAAGAAATAGAAGGAAACATCCCCCTTGCCATCACTGACCTTGGAGTTGGATGGCCTGGACTGATTTTCTCCTATTCTGCTCACTTACTTTGTGATTTGGGCAACTCATTATCTATCTCATGTCGACAGTTTCCAGAGGAGGTTGGATTCAAGGGTAGAACCAAAACTTTTCATGGCTATTGGATTCTTTACATATGACATATAATTTGTTATTATTTCATTCATCCTGAAAACATGAATAATTATGTAATGTACCAAGCATTATGCTCTGTGCTGGGATAACATGAAGGAAACATAATCATTGCACTGGAGGAACTCAGAGTATGATGAAGAAGACAGTCAATCAGTTATTAATAACTCAGAGAGAGTAATAAGTATTATTGTGGTTTTACTGTTAGTACATAGAAGAACATAGTAGATGTCATGAAAAGATATATGAGGACTGGCAACACGTTTAGGATGAGAAAGTCCATGGAGAGAGATCAGCACATGAGCTGAAATTTGAAAGACACAAGTTCCCAGCCAGGTGAAGAAAGCAGAGGGTGGACTCCTAGGCAAAGGGAACAGAACATGCTTAACCATGAACACAAGAGAACATGATACATGCAGAAAAGTAGTATGTTCATTTTTGGTTTTCCAACAAATATTTATGGATCACTGCTATTGTCTGAATATTTGCGTCCTCCCAAAATTCATACATTGAAATCCTAACCCACAAAAATGATGATAATAATAGGTAGGTCCTTTGGGAGGTGACCAGGTCATGAGTGTAGCACCCTCATGAATGGGATTAGTGGTCTTATGAAAGACATCCCACAGAGCCTCCTGGCTTCTTCCAACATGTGAGGATGCGACTAGAAGTTTTTGATCCTGAGGAGGGCCCTCATCAGACGGCTGGCATTCTGATGTCCAACTTCCAGCCTCTAGAACAAGAAGTAAATTGCTGCTGTTGATAAGCCGCCCAGTGTGCAGTATTTTGTTAATGGAGCCCGAATGAACTAAGACAATCACTTATACTTTAGATTCTAATTTTGCAACAATTTGTAAAGAAAACAGTCTCTACCATCACGAAGGTGCAGATCAGTGTGCAGGAGACACAAATGCATCTTACAATGATTACAGTTGGGGATCAGTGTGAAGACAGGAGCCTGGGAAGAGATGAAGCTGCAGAGGTGGCAGGGGTGCCAGTGTAGATGCCGAGCCTGTCCTAGGGCACTCACATCCTCTCCCACGGGCAGTCACAGGGCAATGACCGAATGTAAGCAGAGGAAGAAGTAGTGAGACTGCATGTTTGAAGATCCCACTGTAGCCACAGAAAGAATGAATTGAGAGGCCGCCCAGTGGCCCAGTGGTTAAGTCTGCGTGCTCCACTTCAGATGCCAAGCGTTCGCCGGTTGGGATCCCGGGTGCAGCTCTACATACTGCTCATCAAGCCATGCTGTGGCAGGTGGCCCACATATAAAGTAGAGGAAAATGGGCATGGATGTTAGCTTATGGCCAGTCATCCTCAGCAGAAAGAGGAGGATTGACAGCAGATGTTAGCTCAGGGCTAATCTTCCTCAAAAAAAAAAAAAAAATGAACGAACTGGAGGAATAGAAACATGTCAAGAGACAATCACAAGCATTCAAGAAGCAAATAATGTAAGTTAAGGTACCGAGAATAACATTATTTTAAGGAAAAAGAATCTAAAGGAATTGACTATGTATTGTCTTCAAAGTGTGGGAGAAGAGTGTGACTTCGGCGGCAGATTTCATTCACCTAATTATTTGTTCAACATATGCTCATTGAGTTATTACTAATAATCTACTACTATGAAGCTAATATAGACTCAGGCAATATAGCAGTAAATAAAATAGACAAAAATTTTAGCCTTTATGGAGATTACTTCAGATTTAGTGGAAACTAAGCATAAATAAGTAAATTATATAATCAGAAGGTTACAGCATTAAGGAATCCAGAGCAGGGAGGGGCTGTGCTGGTGGGGGCGTTGGAACTTTATGAGAGAAGTCAGAGTAGGCCTTATTGAGAAGGCGACAACTGAGCAGAGACTTGAAGCAGGTGAGGAAGCTAGCACAAGCTCATCCAAAAGGACGTCAGGCAGAAGGAAGAAACTATGCAAAGATCTTGAGTCACAGTGCATGTCTGGCATGTTCAAGTGGCAGCTGAGGACAGTGTGGGCAGGAATGAGGGACAGAGGAGCAGAGCAAGATGAGGGGAGACAGGCTGGCAGGAGGAAGCCAGCTGAAGTAGGACCTTCAAGGTCATAGTAAGTGGTTTGGATTGTTTTCAGATATGGAGAGTTTTGTACCAAAGAGTGACCTGACTCTATTTAAATTTTAGAAGGAGCATGACGTTTGCTATGTCATAAATAAACAAAGGAAGGCAAACATGCAAAGAGCAACCCCAGTTAGCATCCTATTGCCCATTCCATGGGGCAAGGGAATATTTCCAGGCAGAAATTGATTGTGATTTGGATATGGTGGTGGCAGTGGAGATGGTGAAAATTAATTGTATTCTAGGAGGTACTACTGGAGGACCAGAAATGTGTCAGGAGATAGTGACAAGTATTCAAGAAGCAAATTATGTGGGTTAGGGCAAAGTACTGAGAAAAAGTTATTTTAAAACTTAGAACTAACAGGATTTGCAGTTACACACGATTCGAGTAGCAGCTTTGTATACTAATGTGAGGATGCAGTGGAAATCACGTTAAAAATTGAAGGATAAAGCAGGGAGGATGGCCACAAAAATCCCTCGGAGGTAAGAGAATGTTGTGCACAAGTCTAGAACTTTTGCCTCAGATACAGGGGGATAACATTCATCCTTCGGAATGGATTAAAAGGCAGGACTATGGATACTGATAAGGGTAGGTGAATAAGTAGGATGGTGTGAGTTTGAGGAAGTTCTCTTCTCACGATGTCACTTCTCTTAGTGAAATAGAAACAGTTATATTTGAGAGTGAGGATGGGAAATAATGTGTTCTATCTTCAGGAAGGAAGAATAGTACTATAATAGTACTCTAGTACTAAAGAAAAATAGTACTATAGTACTATATATATATATATAGTACCATCATATAGTACTGTATAATACTATATAGTACATAGTACCACAGTACTAATAGTACTATAATAGTAAAATAAATAGTACTCTAGAAAAGTGGAAGAATTGACAAATTAAGAAAATGTAGTTTCCTGGTCAGACAGCATTATAAGTCCAATTGATTTTTCTGGTGATAAATTCAAAGTCAAGCTAATAAAAAGTCTACATGTATTCTCTAGACCTGGAATAAAGTATGATATATACAGAGAGCCATATTTAAGCAGAACTAAGAACGTAGTCAAGCAACTATGAAGATTGAAAGAAGTGACAAAAGAGATGAGGGCATATAGAGGGCAGTGTTAATCATTTAGTATGGAATTTCAGCTGGGTTTGAGTGGAGAAGGAGGCATATCTTGAAAGTGAAAGCGACACTGAAAATGTGAGATCTCTAAATTTTAGTCGCACTGTTTTTGAAGGAATGATGAGGTTGAATCTCAGAGGGAGTAAGCTGGAAAAATTGGACGGAGTAGTTGTAGAGTTGGATACGTGACATTGTGATTCTGGACGGGCACACTATCCAGAAGGGAGAGTTTAATTTTCAGTGTGACCATCTGTCTCCCCATGATGTACTAGTCATGGAAGCACGAGTGATGGAAGTGTAACGTGGTGCCAGCACATGTAGAGAAGTGCCCTGGAGAGCTGCCTGGAGACACGACAGGGTTTGTGTGAGCGACAAATAAACATTTCTTGTTTTACTGACGTGAACTTTAGGGATTGTTTGTTACTGCACCTAACCCAACCAACCTTGCCAGGGATAGCCGATTAGCAGTTATTGGCAATGACAAGGATCTGTCCAGGATATCCATGAGAGATAAGTTAGAAGACAGCATCATTGGAATAACAGAATTAAAGGAATTGAGAAGACTAACATATTACAAAACTTATTGATCTGTTTATTGAAATCACCAATAATTAAAAACAGTGAGGGTTTAAGGAATTAATATCATCAAAAAATAATGGAGAGTAAAGTGGGGTTGATAGATGGCTGCAATAATGAGAGGTTGTGAGAGAGACAGTTTAGCTAGATGAGGTTTAAGGTGTCATGATTTTAAGGATCAGAGAAGTGGAATCAGTTTGACTCCAGGCCCAGAATCATGAGGACCACAGAATAAAAGAAAGCAACTACCTTTGAGAGAAATGCAGGGAAATCATTTCCACATTACAGTTAGACAATGGAGGTGAAGTGAACTTTCACAGAAGATATTGATGATATAAGGGTTTTTACTGATGATGTACTGTGAGTTCCAGCAGACAGAGTAGAAGAATTTCATGGGTTTGGGTAGAGAGGGAGACAGGGATAACAGAACAGATGTGCCTAATTAGATGGGGGTTATCATGTGGGAGACAAGGGATGATTCAGGAATCTAGCATCTCATTTGGTGACTGATACAAACAGGGACAAAAGGCATAAACGACCGCAGTCCTGATGAGTTTAAGGTATATAATGTTGGAGAGGATTTGAGTTGGAGGGAGGTTAAATGTCTAGGAATCTCTTTAATTGTTGCAAGGAGAAGTTTGGTGGCTGGGGAGGGACAGTCTTGCCCTGAGCCTGTGAGGTCCCCCGTTGATCCCTGCTGAGGCCAGTTGGGAAGCCCAGTCCTAAACCTGGTGCCTGTAGCTCCTGCTGGACTCTGCTGACGGAATAAGGAGGTCTGAGAAGCTACATCTACTTCTAGAATGTTCAGATTCTTCTTTTTGTGATGGAGTGGATAGAGAATTGCCACAATATTTTGTGGTGGGTGTAAGATTCCCCATTTTAGGGATGAGAAAACTTTTGCACCCTGAGAAAATTACACATATAAACAGAGAATTCAGGATTTGGTTCAAAATCTACTCTCTTTCCCTAACACTTCATTGTCTCATGAATCCTACAAAATCAGTCCCAGCATGACTTCTGGAAGTATATTTATTTCTTATTTAAGCACAACAGGATATTTGTGTCACAGCCATTATATAAGCTATCAATATGGCAGATATCCATCCTCTGTTGTGTACAAACAATATGTCCTTCTGTGGTCATGTGTTGTAAGGCATGACTGTAGAGACGATTTACATAAGATGTCCTACCTAAACTTGTGGGTTAACATTACAGCTTTGCCTAATGAATAAATTGGAAATGCCAATAATGATTTTCAGTGGATATAAGAATATAAAGGACTAAACACATTTAGCAGTGAGCCAGGTTTCCCCTGGGTGTTATTAACGCACAGATCAGCAGCTGAAGATAGATACAGCCAGGCACAGGCAGCAACTCAGTGTCATCCTAAGCATTGAAGTGAACTCTAAAGGGAAAGCTGGGCAGTAAATTGTGACATTACCTCCTGGGTATTCAGTATTTATTCAACTACATGTTTCAGACTCGCATTACATCCGTATAAGGAGCAGCCCTATGCTTGTGAAATCATGTATGGCGAACTGGTATGTGGGAGCATTGTGAAATATTTTTCCCAATTAACACTTTCCCCATTCGTCACAGTTAAAATTTTACCTAGCTTATAAAGAAGAGAGATTTATTAGAGTTTATTGGGATAAATCATAGAAACAGATTTTTTTTAAATAAAGATGTCCAGATATTGTAGAGATTCATGAAAATACCAGTTAAAACTGATGTTTTTTTCTCACTCCACACATCAATAAGCTCTTACCAACATCAGCATTATCTCCCAAGGTTTATTACTGCTTTAATAGGTCAAGTTAGGTTTAATGGAAATACGTTAACTACATCATTCAATTAATATGGAAATCCTTTGCAAGATATTTGATTCAAAATGTGTCTTACACTTCCCAGGTGTGCATATTTCCTTTCCTCGAAACCACTGAAGGGGGCTAATCTTAGACATTTTCAAATTATTTTTAATTTTTGAATTTTCAGTTTTTACAACCAATTAACAAATTGGAGAAGAAAGGAGGTAATATAAGGGAGTTCCTTGTTAACATATGTGTTAATACACACGTTATGTTACGCTGTTAACATATATTTAGAGATCATTTGAAATGGAAGTGCCCACTAATAGCCATAAAAATGATCTCTGGACCCCTATGTTTCACCCTCTTGGAGACAGTGAACAATGTGGCTTCACCTGACTAAGGTTTAGATGTTATCAATCCGCACCTAATCTTATGACCTGAGGTAATAGTAATGGCTTTCCAAACTGTAAAGCCCTTTGCAGACATAAGGGCTTATGGAGGAATGAAAAGAGTGAAATGCATGGAAATAAACAATATGCTAGAAATAGAGAATGTACTTCGAACCTTCCACCTCCACATTCACATTTTCCTTTATGTCGTCTGTCTTCCTATTTCAAAAGATAGCCACATATTGTCTCATTTGGGGAGGAAAGGGGGCCACCCACTGTTCTCCTTCCTTGATGAGAACAAGCATTGCAGCAGAATGTGGTTCATGGACTGACTGCTTCAGAGTCACCTGGAATATCTGTAAATTTAGGACGACCATATAATATAACTTCCAAACCAAGACCCTTCTGAGAAAGAAACAGGGAGCTTTGATAATAAGGTCAAGAGAGCAGATTTAAGCCAGGAATACCTTATGGTCACCTAGTAAAATGCAGATTTCTAATTCCCACTCTGGATCTACTGAATCAAGAAAATGCTTTGCTTAAAAATGTAGAAAGAATTTGGGGTTTTTCAGGGGGCTTTTGGAAAAGCAGAACAAGTCTAAAGAGGAGAAAAAATGTTATAAAGAGAGATTTCAAAATTATAGCGAGAAGCAAGGGGCTGTAAGGAGATATCCCGATGGTGGGAAATGCCTGACAATTTTTGCACACTGACGTCTAAGATTACAATTTAAGTTATTGCTGCTACTAACTGTACTGTCTATTCCCCTTCACTACATCCAAATGTCGGTTAAAAATGCTTTTCCCAACAATGGTACTTTAAGATTAAGTAATACGTTTCAGAGAATAGGTACTGTAAGATAAAGAAGGAATAGGGATAGGATCCAGAATGTGGGCAAATGGCACAGAAAAGAGAAACAGGTTTATGAGACAAGATTCAAGGTGGAAACTGAGAAGCAAAGGAAGCAGGTCATTGGAACAATCTGAGCTCAAGAGAAATAGAAGCCTCCGCAGTCTCATGAACAACACTGGGGAGCAGAGGAGTTTTCCTAGTGTGTGGAGTGGGGGCTGTTGCATCAAAGATCCCTTCGGGCCCTAAGGACATTCATAAGCAGTCACTTGAGACACGTTGATAATGTGATGAATATAGCCATGCATTAAGCTTTGCTGTGTATTTAGGAAAATTTCATTATGGCAGATTCCCAGGTGTTGTTTCTCCTCGACGTACAGGAACAGCTGGAGAACTTTGATGTGTGTTTCCCAAATGAGACTCCAAAAGACCAGGCCCGCTGTCCGGGCAGTGCCACCAGCGAGCAGAACAACTTCCACGTTCCTCTCACCTTTGCTTGTTTCAGGGCGTCAGCTGAAAGTAGTGATTTTAGGAAGGTAAATCCAGGAACAGTGAGAGAGAGAGGTTGGAGCAACACAGGGAAGGAAAACAAGTTAGGCAGCCCCTGTAGAAACATGAGTGGGTCCAGTGTGGACAGGACCGACAGGAGAAATGAAAGTGCTTTCTGGTAATGATGGATATAAACATCCCTGTGAAATTAACACAAAATTAGAGTACATTAAAATTAATTGAGTATGGATTAAAGGACACAGCAAGAGTAAAAAAAAAATGTAATTTTTTGACATTTAAATAAACACCCCCATAATTTATTAGGCTTTGGGCAAAATATCTACTCTCTGTGCCTCAGTTTCCTCATCAGTAATATATCTATTTTGTACTTATAAACTATTTTAATAGTGCCTGTTTGTGAGTCTTTGTGTTAATTATATATCTATATTCATGCCATTTATACATATTATATGTATCTTTTTAACATACTGCCAGGCCAAATAAATATTGACTTTGAATGTTATGGTTGTTATTATTACAAAATGTAATGATGTATTTTAGAAGGAAACTTTTTCTTGAACACAGTGGAAGTCAGAGGGTAACAGTAATTGCTAACATTTGTCAAGCCCTTATCCTGAGCCCCGCCCTGTCTCAACACCGTAACTGTTGTGTCTGTAGAGTCTGTAGACCTCAGCGGATCATTTTGGAAGGAATAAATGCCTTTGGTCATAAAGAGGCCTGGGTCAGTATGAATGAAGGAAAGCCCATGGGTTGGAATTCCTTGAAAGCAGCTATAACAAAGGGGCTGCAGAGAGGGCAACGGCAGCATTTCCTGAGAGAAGAGCATGTGGTGGGCTGAACTGCTCTAAAGAGAGTGAGGGATTTTGAGTAAGTGAACCCCAAATGCATCTCTCCTCATTCTTCATTGCTCTATCTCATTTTGGTTTTTTGTTTGTTTCTGAATCTCTCTCTCTCTCTCTCCTTTCATATACACGTGCACACACACAAACACCATGGATACCTTATACCTACAGCAAAAATTTTCCTCACATAGGAAAGCTGGCATTAATCCCGGGGCGGCCCCCTCAAGCTATGTAAGTGTAGGCGACTCCCACTGCTCAGTGGGCTCGCTTACAGTTCTGAACTGCAATAAAGTTAAGCAGTAATTGGTCTGCATTACTCCTACGAGGCCAAGGTTTCATATTACAAGGGAATGGTTATAATACAATCCTATACCATTTTAAGTCATAGCTTGCTATACGCCATTGGAAATAATAAACAGAGCAGGATGTTTATTATTTCCAAAATGACTCACTGGGTCAATGTTTTTAGGCCACAAAAAAGACTGGTATGAAATCTATTTACATTTGGTAGATGCCAAATGTAAATGACTTATGACGGCCACTGGTGACAAATGATAGTCAGTGCAAACCACGATCATTCCTTTTGTGTCCATGAATGTATATAATTTGATATTTATCTGACTTGAATACAAAAAAGACTTCTGGATTCATCAGCTACGGTGGGAAACAAAGCACATGTACTACACAAATCTGTTGGTTCAAACTATCTTCTGAAAGAATTAATTCAGATTTTCTTGACCTCAGGTATTGTCCAGTTTTCTCTCTATAACTCCAACTCGAGACTTCCCTTAGAATTCTCAGTGAGGCTGCATAATTAAAATGTGACTTTAAGCTTCTTATCTTACAGGGTGATGTGATGAAAGGCATTAGTGTAACAGATTAACCAGGGCATGTCTTGTAAAGGCAAATTGTTGACCTTTCCTGTCTGCTTCTGCACTCTCTGTGTGCTACAATGCTCTCTAGACGTTAAAAAACTGTGCATCAAATGGGGCCGTGCACTGCAAGAGGAGAGTCAGTGTTTTCTGCAACAGGTTCCCGTAGACAGCCAAAGAACCTCACTCACTGCGTTTTTATCTGAAGCTCTTAAATACCAATGAGAATTGTATCCAAAGGGGAAAATATATCAACCAACACAGACTTTAAACAATGCTGACACCTGAAAGTCTCGCTTTACCAATCACATATAGAATTACTATGTTATGATATCAGCCACAAAGAAAATTTAAATGTTTACAAATGTATTGTAATAATAGGTAATGCTAATATCTTTCATAGGTGTTACATAGGGTACCTCACCACCACCACAGAAAAAAATTCTAAAATCAGCGATTAAAAGTTTCCAAGCATGCATCAAATCATAGAATTGTTGTATCTTATACTTTTCAAAAAGAACTTGAAACTGTTTTTGAGTTCAACATTCTGGATTCCTTCACCTTATTTGAATATATTAAAAATGCTCATTGCATTATACCACATTCTTCTCAGGACAGATAATCTTAAATTCTCTAATTTTCCATTGCAAAAGAGAAAACTCCTTTAAGTCTGTTGGATGTAGGACCTTAAACATTAAATAGTTTACTTTTATATTTCAGGTGTTAGTGATTGCTTTCATAGAACAAATATAATGTTTTTATTAACAACTTGAAATTATGTGATTCTTTCACAGGCAATACATTGTATCACAATTTTTATACATCTATAAAATATTTTAATAGTCAATTCAACCACCATTAGGATGAAACATACTGTATTTCCTACATAAATCAACCTCTGAAAGACTTAGGGGTCATCTTCCCCCCTTGAATGTTTCTACCTAGTATTTATTGCTATCACCAGGGCATGGGAAAGAAGGTCTCATTCCCTCACAAGTTAATTCCGTGAGAGAAAAAGGGAACACTTGACTATGTATGCATTCTCACTGACTTATATTTCTCTAAGAAGATGTAGAGAATAAACTGTAAGAACAGCTGGGTAAATCAGGCCAGGATTTGTCCGGGAACACACAGAAATACCTCAAACTCTAAACTGGTAGAAGTTGGACAATGTGCTAGGCTGAGAAGTAGAGAACTAGATTCTAGAATGAGCTCTGACAGGAGGATCTGTGTAAACTTGGAAAAGCTACTTAACTTCTCTGGGCTTTTTTTCCTTATCTAAAACGTAATGGTTATTGGATCACGTGACAAGTAGAGTGCTTTGATGTATTTTATTATAGCATCCAACTTGGAGGATGTGTCACAAGAAACACACTCTAAAAGAAAAAAGGTCAATTTGAATATTTCCTCTTCTCCCTGTTTCTCTGTTTTTTGTGATAACACAATGTTTCGAAATCATAATCACGTATTTCCACTCTACAACATTGCTTCCCCTGCCCATTTGTACTAAAAGACTCCCCACATCCTTGAGTAGTTAACCAAGTTACACAATCCCAAGGGGAAATTCTGGTTTTTAAATTTGTTTATGCACTTGTGTACATATGTATTTATGTGTGCATGTATGTATTTTGCATCACAGAAGGGATACCTACAGACTATGTTTCCAGAGAAAGAAAAAGCAGAACACTTAGATGTTGAAGGTCTTTTGTCTGACCACATCCCCTCCAATGCCTATAGCCCCTACATAATTTGGGCAATCCAAGCATACAGAGAACTTCTGTCGAAGACCCTCTGGCACCTAACAGTACAGCAGGCTGGTAGAAGTTCCCACGTTGCCTACACAGGAGAGTATTAAAGAAGTAATAGCTACATGGGTGGCCAAGGGCAGAGAGGTCTGGGCAGCCCCAGTAAGTGGCCGGTGGTTCTTGAGTGAACTGAGAGAGCATCTGAATTCCTCTCACCATACCCTGGGGATGGACACAGGACTTTCCCCATCCTGGGAAGTGAGTTAATGAACTTTTTGTTGGTGTGAAAGAGTCTTTCAGCGGGATCTGGGTATTTGATAAAGGATGTACTTGAGACTGAGTAGCAGATGACAATATAGAAATAACAGCAGATGCTAGCATGAGGGCTGGGTCTTCCAGGATGATGGACTAAATCTGTGTATCCCAAGAACACTGATGTTAACAGACATGGACCAGACACCCTCAGTTCCACTCCTCCCATAACAAGAAACTACTGTGGAGTCCCCAGAATTGAGGATCAGCTCAGGAAGGAGACAGCTGCGTGTTCTGCATGGAATTTGCCTGGTCTCATGTCTGGCACATAGTAGACTCTCAATAAATAGTTAATCTTGGGGTTGGCCCCATGGCCGAGTGGTTAAGTTCATGCGCTCTGCTGCAGGCAGCCCAGTGTTTCGTCAGTTCGAATCCTGGGCGCGGACATGGCACTGTTCATTGAGCCGTGCTGAAGTGGCATCCCACATGCCACAACTAGAAGGACCCACAAGGAAGGATATACAACTATGTACCGGGGGGCTTTGGGAGAAAAAGGGAAAAAAAATTAAAATCTTAATAAATAAATAAATAAATAGTTAATCTTTATTGGTTAGCAACATAATTATTAATATTACTCCAAATACTGAATGTATGTAAAACTATTTTACATATTTTAGTTGATTTTATTTTATTAAAAACAAAGCTTCAGGGCTGGCCTGGTGACGCAATGGTTAAATTCACATGTTCTGCTTCAGTGGCCCAGGGTTCGCCAGTTCAGATCCTGAGTGTGGACCTACACACTGCTTGGCAAGCCATGCTGTGGCAGGTGTCCTACATATAAAGTAGAGGAAGATGGGCACGGATGTCAGCTCAGGGCCAGTCTTCCTTGGCAAAAAGAGGAGGATTGGCGGAAGATGTTAGCTCAGGGTTAATCTTCCTCAAAAAAAAACACAAAGCTTTATTGGGGGAATACTATAGTTATGTACAAATACAGATTTTACTAGTTTTGCAGGTACTTAACGTTGGATACAAAGAACCAAATATAAAATGTAGTTGCTGTAGAAATACACTGCTTCTATGGATAATCTACTGGAAAACACTGAAATAACTATTGCTGAGCCTGAAATGCTAAAGCGCTCAGCAATATTGGTGAAAATGGCAACATAAATTAGTTTTATGAAATGAATCACCTATTCTTTGAAAAAAAAATAGCTCTTAGAGATTGTAAAGATCACTAAGTAAAAACAGAATAAAAGTTGAAATAAATTGATGCTATTTCACAATTCCTTCCCTCCCTCCATACAGAGCAAAAACGCTCCTAGATATTGATATACGAAATCACTGACAACAAAATGAAAACATGGGCCAGAAAATAGATTTGGGAAACATTGGTCTTTTGCCCTTTCTCAAATACGGACATAACTGAAGTGTCAAGAGGGGGACCAACAGTGATGGTATGGCATCTGACAGCTCAAGCACAGCCTGCTTGTCAGTCTGATGCCACCAAGCCTGAGATGGCAGGATCCCGCTGTGTAAATATGTCTCTTATCTTGAGGTTCGGACGATTGGCTTTGCCTTCATGTAACTGGAGCTTATTGCTATTATAATGAAGTATTGGTAGCCACTTATTCTACAACTTTACGGCCAATAACCAAATCTTCATTTCCCCAATTGCACAGGATGTGTTTGCAATATTATCTCTCTATGAATATACTCAACCAGAATACAAAAGACAACGGATGAGGGGCACTCTAGTTAAGAAGCACTTTCAGATCTCCCGCATTTCCTCATTGGCATGGCAGAGTGCTATGAAATCAAGTTTTGGATTCTAATCTTCTGGCTCCCTCAGATGATTTGCTCTGGTGATGTCAGCACTTCATGATGCTGATGCCAAGGTTTGTTTATGCCTTCCTGTCCTCCAGGGACTCGTAGATCCATCCTACATCCACAAGCTGTCAGAGGAGAAGAAAAGCACTGGTCACTAATCTTGTCACGATCAACATCGGTCTCAGCACACTGGTTGACGTCTTGGCCTGGACTGAAATGAGCCGGTGATACAAACGCGTACCTTGTATACCCTTTCTGCCTCTGCCCTTGGTTGGTCTTCTTTTCTCTTGACATTTTTTAAACCATGTCAGACAGGCATTACACAAAGTTGAAAACATATTTCTGCTAAACAGTTTTGTGTGTATGTCTTAAACAATCTGTTGCACAATTCATTAAGGTTTTGCAGGAGCAAGCGGTGATGACATTTTTTCTCTGAATTCTTTCATTTTACTTAACAGGCTGGATATAAAGAGAGAAGCCCCTGCACATGGTGATATGAACAGCAATAAGACTAAGTTCTCTGCTCCAACAGCCCCGCTAAATGCCCCTCGCCCCCCTGATGGCCTGCGATGGTTCACTTCTTTCAGCAAAGAATACGACCACCGGTGATGTCATGTTCAATGATCCTGGGCCGCTGCTCTGGAAAAAAAATCTCTTTCCCACCCAGTGAATGTGGAGCTTCAAGCTTCAAATTATTTTCAGCCTTTTCGTTCTCAGAATGAATAGACACATATTCATTTTCTCTCTCTCAACATTTTTTGTTAACATACTCAGCTGTTCTCTTTACCTTCAGATGTAACAATTTGTTCTGAAGGTTATGAAGAGAAGAGTTCTTTGTTTAGTCACAGCCCAAGTGCATAAACAAGCATTCTTACCAGGAAGATTCTCTATTTTCAACACTAGTACAAGAAGTAAATTGTTAAAAAGCAAATATTTTATAGTCATGCTTCAACCTGGTTTGGAGCTGGTGGCTAATTTTACTACCCGCACAATTTTTTGGTACTTGGAAATTCATTGTTGTGAAACTTGCTCTTTTCAACTTTCCTTTGTCCTGATATCAGAAAGCTTTATATTTTACCTTTATGACCAAAGAATCCCGATTATTTTGAGACTCCTCAACCTTTG
The DNA here is from genome assembly GCF_037783145.1 of Equus przewalskii. Taxonomy (NCBI): domain Eukaryota; kingdom Metazoa; phylum Chordata; class Mammalia; order Perissodactyla; family Equidae; genus Equus; species Equus przewalskii. The sequence continues at coordinate 1,638,372 of NC_091857.1, read as the reverse complement.
GTTTATTATAACCATCCTGAAAAGTGGTTCAACAGAATAGACCTCCCCGGACTGCAGTCAGCCTGGTGTGAGCTCCCGAGCCGCCCGAACACACAGAGCTGGGCGCTTTTTGGCAAGAGGTTGAAACGCTGTGTCCCTTCATTCATTCATTTTAAAAAAGAAAGGAACGTTGCAAGGTTTTTGTAAGAGTCAAAGGCATTATTTGTAAAGTACCTAGAATAGTCCTTTATGTATGAACAGAGCTTGGCACGAGTTAACTCTACGTCATATTCTTGCCAACCATCCAGCACTTTCCCTTATAGGGAAGAGTGCTTATTAGAAAAGGAAAGTCATGCAGGTGAAATGAACAGCTAGGGCATCTTTCATTAAAGAAAAGACACACAAAGTTGCGACTGTGTGGAGAAGGGTGATGTATGTCACTTGTGAGGACCTCTTGATTACTTTTCTGTGTCGGAGATTTTATCAGGCCTCTTCTGGACCGGCTGACGGAGCGATTCCTTCATCTCTTTCATCCACAGTGCATTTGAGAGCCTGTCTCTACTCCAGCCCCCCGAGTGAGCCACAGCTGACCTCCCCATCTCTCTCTGTCCGAGAAGTGGCTGGGTCGGATTGCCTTCCTAATCAGTTATCCAACTTCATTACCCAGTAAGATCTGTGATCCATTCTGACACGTATCCACCGGTCAGTGATCTAGCTCAGAAACAGTTCTCTTTCCATGAAATAGGAAGAATTGTTTCAGTGGTATCTAGTTCAAAAAATAGCTTCCTATAGTTCCTCCTATTCTTCAGAAAACTTAGTTTGGACGAATTGGGTGTATTCAGCCCGTGTCGACGCTGGTTTGCCCACAATGTAACTGCTCCTTTATATCGGCAGAGCTGTAAACTGGTTTTCATGTAAACGTCTTTTCCTACCTCTCATTCCTGGTTGTTCTACCTCCAATGCAAGAGATCAAAGCCCGGATCATTTCAAGAGCAATATGTGTTTCTAATTCTTGTTGGATTCGTGGTCTTCAGGAGGCCTGGCTCCAGGTTCTCACTCAGGCTGACAGGTCAAAGGGATCATGAAGAGACACTGTGTCTTTAGGGAATATTCTGAAAAGAGCGGAAAAGTTTAGACCTCATGGAAGTACCAGTAAGAACTTTGTTCTAGTTGTTTCCAGCTGGCCTCCACCTGATTTCTTGGAGCCCCTTCGTACTCTAGGTTCTCTCCCTGATAGGAAGCCAGACTAACCTTGCAGTGACTACAGTTTCAGAGGCTGAATTCTCTTTGAAGTTGTATGAAAAACTGTCTGAATACAGAGATTTCTGGAGGGAGAGTTTCCCTGGCTTATCTCACATCTGAATGAAAGAAGACCAAAGACCCCTTCTCATTGTCACCCTGTGGGCTCCCAAATATTCACATCTGTGGCTGCAAGCTCCAGGATGTGCCAGATGTGCCATTTAGAGCCAGAAAAAATAACCCACAGGGGTAGCGCTCCAAAGAAAAGCACTTAATGTCTGGCATATTTTTCCTGTGTTCTTCACTGATGCTTTCTTATTGACCTTTCTTTTTTCCTCCAATTTAGAATCAGTTAATCTGTTACTCCTGGGAGGTATGAATTTCCATATTCTGGTTGATTTATATGGATTTCCTGTAAACTGAAGACTGCAGGATGAAATCAATCACCATGATGCCTACAGCAGTGGCCCAGAGTAGGACGTGAGAAACGCCTGGTGTTTCCCATTCTTATTAGCAGTGAATGAGAGCAAGCTATTTTCACGATGCTCTTTTTGCTGGGGAGATTATATGGAGAACCTCACGCTGATGAGAGAAGAATAGAGACATGCCATTTTGTACCTCTGGCTGGTGTTTTATGACGGTGATAAAAGACTATCTGAAGATTTTATCTGACCCTTTCAAGAACTGTTGAGTGTACAGGACTTCTCTGGGCAGGGATGCAATAGCATCCCAGAATCTAAGAAACTGCTGTATGAACTCAGTTTAGATAACACGCCAGCATTCGCTAGAAAATAGAAAAAGTTCTGGAATTCTGGGTTACATTTATGTGTTTGGGAGAGGGTTGTTAGGATGTTTGATTTCATTTGTTTTCTCATATGATTTTTTCCTTAATTTTCCTTTGCACGTGGGAAATATTATGTGTATGTTGAATTATCAAAAATAATGTAAATACTCGTCATCAAGATAAGACTCCTTTTAGAAAGCATAAAGCAGCACAGTCACAGCAACACCTGATGTTAAATGTTTGTGAACAATGTGCTATAAGATAAAGAAAGAAGAGAGAAGATCCCAGGAAAGTCACAGCTGGAGGTTTTACTTTGTAATTGAGTTTTATTTCAGTGTTTTTAGTGTCCAGATTTCCATTTGTCATGAAAATTTAAAATTAAACCCCTCCAGTGTGCACACTTTAATTTAATATAAGGGAATGTAATTTATTATTTGGCACAGATTTATTGTTGTAAAAAGCTCCCACTGATGTCATGGAGAATTCTGTGCATGCAATGAAGGCAAACCAATGATTCATTTTTCATGAATATTAACAATCAATGTTACATTCTCCTCAAATAGCAATATAAAGGTTTTTTTTTTACCAAAATGCTCAATTTAGCTAATGTTCTTAGCTTATATTTCTAACACTAACACCAGAAGGGAGAGAAAAGTTTTATAAGAAGTAATGGTGTTACCACAAAAAGTGACCCAAGATGGTAAGTTGTGAATTTAATTTGATTGCAAGAGATTCATGAACTCCTGTGGCCAAGTGGTGATAAGATAACCCCTTAGATAGGGCTACCTTGTAACCTATGCCATGTTTCAGTAGATGTATTGCTCCCCCATGTCTGGGATATCATGAAAGAACTCTTGCTTTCACATGTAACTGCATCATAGAATTAGAGTTGCCTCTTTATGAATCAACTTGTCCTTCATTCAATAACTATTCATTCAGCAGCTATTATGTGCCAAGGGCCATGCTAGGTGTATGAGGTACAGTGATAAACAAGATTGGTGATATAACCAATATGTCATGGATCTTCTATTCTAGTCAGAAACACTGGCAAAAACATCAACATAAATGAGATAATTATAGATTAACGGACAAGTCTGATAGACTTAAGAAGACGTACATTTTTAATATTTGGTTAACTCTGCACTAACTTAGTTAACTCCAGGCCAAACAGGTAAACAAGAGTCCAAATTGGGCTGTTAGTTAACTTGTTTCTTTCTCATTTCCTGTCCATGTTATCCACAGCATTTCTGTTCAACTCTGGCTCTTCCCTTTGAAGTTCAATTATGATGTTTGGGAAGAAAGCAATTGAAAACTGATTGTCTGTGATTTAAGAATAGGTTGAATAGTGGGGAAGGCTGAAAGAGAGCTAAAGTAGATTATTGAGAATATTCACTTCTCTAATTTGGTCATTATTTGTCAATATGAGCAAAAATTTCCATGCGTACAATATGAAAACTATAAATCCAAATATATCCCATTAAGTAAACCAGAAAAAAATTATAGAATAAAATAGAAATAAGTATTGTATTCATTGTGAGAAAATGAAAAGCAAAAATAGTACAGTATGTTAAAGTAATGCAGAGTAGCAATTATTTATAGAACAGCTTTGTAAAAACTGCCCAATATATAGCAATATTTTACCACTCTCTCTGATATTTCCACGTAATGGTATAAATGCACATCTCACCAGCTGTTGCAAGTTGAGTTCCCTTGGAAAAAGATTCTGAGATGGAGATTAGAGCGCAAGAGTTTTATTAGGGAGAGCTCTTATGTTCTTCAACTCCTCTGGTAGTAAATGAAACAGACTGGGTAGAGAGAGAAGTTGAGCGGGGAAGCAGCCTCAGTGGAGGTGTCAGCCAAATCAACTGAAGCTACAATAACCCTTCATGTTTATCCTGAATTGGGCTGAAAGAATCATATCTTTATAACCCTGTAGTAATTATCAGACTTGGACTGCCCCAGGAAGAAGTCATAACTTTGGGCAAGGCATCTGTTTTCAGCCCAGGCAATCCCAAAATAGAGCTAGTCGATGAGGACTAGCTGTGTACTGGGAGATCTCCTAGCAGTTTCATTCTCCGAGGGGCATCTGTAAGATGTCTGCTCCTTAGACCACTTGGAGCAGCTTCTTATATACATTTAGGGAGAGTTAGTCCAGGGGTCTGGTAAGCCTCTTGCCCTGGGGAAATCTTAGATGAAAAGGATTAGTGAGAAAAACTATAGGCATTACCGCTGCAGATGGTGTTGGAGTCACAAAGTCCTGGACCTGCCTCCAGCTTTCTCTGCCTCTAGGGGCAGGAGGTGAAAGCCTCTTTACATGTTAGAAGGGCCCCCAGCTTTCACACGGCTTTCAATTGTCAATCAATTACTCTGAACCTTTCCTTTTGCTTTCCTAAGGCAATAAAAGTTATCACACACACTCAATTACAGGTCCGGATATTACAGGTACCTTTTACTTTCTATTTCTCACACATCTGATACATGGAACCAGCTAGTGCAATCTCCTCTACCAGTACACCAACCCAAGTAAAAGCTTTAACAAGAGCAATGGTGCTTTTGGTACCAATACCAGAGGCTATCTGTACTCCACCTACCACCAGTGGTGGGGTCATTGCTGACCAAGAAGCAAGTAGTCTAGTTCCAAAAGCCCATCTTGAGTCTGTTTTCTTGGATGACCACTACTACTACTACCACCAATTGCCTCTATTTGGGTTTCCCAGGAAACAGACTCTGAGATGGAAATTCTCATGCAGGACATTCACTAGCGAGTGCTCTTGAGACTAACTTCTGCGAAAGGGAAGTGAAGGAGGCAGGACTGGTCACAAGAGGATGATGAGACCTCATACAATCTCAACGGAGGCTTCAGTTAAGCCTGCATGGAAGACTAAGATGAGATGACTATTCAGAGTTGTCCCAAGTTGGGGAAAAGTGGGCTAGGTCTTGATAGCCCCACATTGATAAATCACTGAATATGGGACACCTCACATAGGGGGTACATCTTTGGGTGACATGGCTGTCTTCAGCCATGGCAATTCCCAAAGATGGCTGAGAGCTGAGGTCAGTAGAAAGGCAGTACAGAAGACTTTCATTCTAAGAATCTGGATGGTGCTATCATAGGTTCTACCAAACTAGCATGTAACATTGCTACTTGGTTTTAATGCAAAAAAAAAAAAAAAAATCCAGAAAATCCTCAAGCATGTGTTAAAAATAAGACATTCATGACAAATATTCTCTTTCTGCCCCCCTAATTCCACTTGGTTTCTGGTTGTAGTAGCCAAAGGAGAACCCAGGTAAAAACTGAAGAGAGAGCAAACAGTAAATTCAGTCCAGTTCCCTCCCTTGAGAGCAAATCACTGGTCTTCTTATGGCAGCCAACTCTAATGATTCTCCTCCTTTCAAGGAGTGACTTCTCCTTCCCACTACATTCAGAGCAGTCAGTGCCTGCTCCTGGACTTCTGGTTCTTGCACTATACTTATTGTTTCCTTACACACTGCTCCCACCTTGTAATGAGTCCTTCTGCAAATAAACCCATCTCAAGTTATTCTAACTTGAGTGTACCCTTTATTCCTTATTGGGACCCTGGCTTATACAAACAGCTTTCCTAATCTTATCAGTAGTCTATAAACTCCCTTCAGGCTCCATCTGTGCCTAATTTGTCTCTGTGTCTCTCAGCTGCTCTAGGCATGCAGTAATTGTGTTAAATGAGCCAGCCTTTTCAAACATATACATGGAATTTTTATTTATGTCAATACTAATGCCATTTGAAGTTCTGATTACTTCCTATTTTTCCAAGGTTAGAGAGAAAATCTTAAATGTGGCAAAATTTCCTGCATATTTCAGTTGTAAATAAAATATATGGCTAACTCAGAGTCCCAGTTACTTAGGCCTTATTAGGGAATGCAGAGACCATTGAACTGGATCGTGAGAAGATGTGCCACTACTGTCTGACTTGGTAGAAGTTGCTTGGTTTCCCGGGGCCTTGTTTCTTCAAAAGCAATAAGTGAATGCGATAAAGTAACACTGAATTCTTTCCAGCTCTGATATTTTGTAGTTCTCTGACTCAGAAAGTTGTAAAATGGGCATGTTGCTTGGAAATTTTATTTTGTATGCCCTTTAACTTCTGAGTCATCGAATTTTTCACAGATAATGTTCTGGGCTATTGATTATCATTTCCTACCTTTTAATGGATGTGGAGAAAATGAGAAATAGACAATGTCATTGAGATTTTGGCAAAGACAACAATGTAAAGTTTATAAATACTGCATTTGTGCTTGGGGGGATGGCTATTGCTCAAAGTTAATGGTTTTGGCAGCCCTGGATGGCCCAATGTTGATTGACTGACATAAAGGTCAACTGTTTAATATATGAGCTGTCCTTCCGGAATAAAGACACTGATGTTGACCTGCTGGCAGGAGGAGCTGCCATTGAGACTGTTGATACAATAGTGATGATAGTTTGAAAAGGATCTATTCACCTTCTTTTGATCTCTGCCTCTTGTGATCAATGGCACTTAAACCAGGTCAAGATCAGGAACAGACACTCCTGTGACTGTAGCTTAATACTAAGTTGCCACAAAGGATTATGAACTTCATCTGCATTCCTTTCTAACAAACGGAACTAGCTAGACACAGACAATTACTAACCACTACCCAGACTACAGAAAAGACCAGGAGGGCATTTTCTATTAACTCTAAACTGTCCAAACAAGAAATCAATCACTCTATAAATTGAAAATTATTTTAAAATTCCAGTTCAAGAGTCCACTTTTTTTCATATTGCAAACCTTTCGGGACAGTGCTGGGGATATTGTCATTGAGGTGATGATGGTCATTTATGAAAACTGGCAACTATAGATGGACAAAATCGAATTTCTCAAGAATATGAACATACAATTTAATTTATGGGTTTTCAGCCTAGGCACTAATGATATTTGGGGCCAGATAATGCTTTGCTGCAGGCAGCTGTCCTGTGCATCGTAGAATGTTTAGCAGCATCTCTGGCTTCTACCCACAAGATGCCAGCAGCAATCCCCCTCATTCGTGATAACCAAAAATCTTTCTAAACATTGTCAAATATCCCCTTGGTGGCAAAATAACCCCAGGTTGAAAACTATTGGTTTAATTAACAAATATTTTGATTTTTATATTGCTGCCAAGTAAAGAGCACTGGAAATTCAAAAATAAGTGGAATGCTGCCCTCTACTCACAAGGATCTTATAATCTGTTCAAAAGAGAACACCAATAAATGCTGCCATATGAAAGGAGTCTTTTTTTTTTTTTAAGATTCTTATGTTTTTTAAAAATGTTTCATTCAGTAATAGTGTATTTGACCACGAATTTTCCATTAGTTCATTAGGCCACTCCTCACAGTCTTGCCTGAAGGAAAATGAAGAACCTAGAAATCTCAAGGACAAATGATGAGAATAGGCAAAGATGAAAATAGGACAGTGATGGCTGAAACATGTGTCCCAAGCTTTTACATCCTAGTGTGGAATAACGCAAGAGTTAAATCTGAAGATGAAAAGTGATGTTACTGGTAGAGCATCTATCATACTTCATCAAAAGCTGCATCAAAAGTCTCCCAGGCCTTCGAGGTCAGAGGTTATACCAGCGTGACATTTGTGTCCATTGCCATGAAACAAGACTTGGCACTAAGTTTCTATGGCGCAATCCGTTCATGTTGACTCACTCAGCTGCAGACACAGTGCAGGCTTTGCTATCTCATCCTTCCTGCTACAATTTCAAACTCCAAACTAAACAACAAAATGCAGTGATGCTTCCCTGAAACTTGAAAAAATTAGAAGGTGAACTCCAGGGGGGAGACATCGTACTGTACCAAGGTTGTTCCCACATACCAGGTAGATAGGAAGGGATTTCATGTAAAATTTCTTTTACATAAAAGGCAATAGAAAAAGTGTAGTTGAACATGCCTAGGCTTAGTGAGCTCTTTAAAACAAAACTCTTGGGGCCGGCCTGGTGGCGCAGTGGTTAAGTGCACACCTTCCTCTTTGGCAGCCCCGGGTTTGCTGGTTCGGATCCCCGGTGTGGACAATGGCACCACTTGGCATGCCATGCTGTGGCAGGCATCCCACATACAAAGTAGAGGAAGATGGGCACAGACGTTAGCTCAGGGCCAGTCTTCCTCAGAAAAAAGAGGAGGATTGGTAGCAGTTAGCTCAGGGCTAATTCCTCCTCAAAAAGAAAAAAAGACCTCTTAATGGAACACAAAAGTCTCAGTTCTCAGTTGTGAGAACAAATTGAATTAGTTCTTGTTATCTGGTGAGAAATGTTACTTAATTTAACCATTTGGGGACACGTCCAGGAAAACCGCAAACAGATGCCGTTCTACAATAGAAATGAATCAGACCCCTAGCAGGTCCCCTAAGTGAGGAACCATCAGAGTAACCCAACCACAGTCCTGGGTTTCGAACAGCACTGTGAAAAGTCCAGGAGAGCAGCAGTTATTTTTAGAAAGTCACATTTCCAGTAGCAACTAAACACTCAGATCAAATACTGAGCATAAATGTTCCCAGAAATGCAGAAATACATACTTATATGAAGTTGAATTATGTAACTTAAATGAAAACTACCTAGGTGGTTTTAAAAAGCATCTTCTAGGACCACACTCTCTAACCTCTTGCTGAGCAACAAAAATTATTTAAATTCCAAGCAAAGTTATTGAATATATTACTAAAATTTATAGTGAAATTTAGATGCTGAAATGTGAACCAGGGTTGATAAAGAGAATCACTTAATATGCCAACCAAAATTAACATCTGTCTTGGAATCAGCTAAGACTCAAGAAAGCAAATGGCCTGGAGACTGTAAGTAAGGAATCCCTTTTTCCTGTTTTCCTGGGTGAAGGCAGAAGGCAACTGTGTCAGCTCGACCTAGAACAAGCTGACTTGTCTACTTGCCCAAACTAGAGGCAAGTCTTGCTCAAGACTGTTCATAACCATCCAAGAGTAAAGAGGACACAGCATCAAAAGGCAAAATAAAAAGTAACCAAGGGGAGAGCTCTTATTTTTGCCTCAGTACATTCCCAACAAACATATTTTGTAATACCTGTAAAGTTCTGTGCGAAATGATTCAAATATGAATTAGACGGAGTGCTTATTCTCAAGTTGTTCACAACGTAATGGGGGAGATCAATGCAGAAACAATTAACTAAAATAGACGATTAAAACACAAAAATAGTAATTAAAATACACCTAGGACAGTGTGTGAAGGGGAACAGAGATAATAAGAAGGAGTTGCTTTTTCTTAGCTCTGGCAAGCTTTAGAAAATTTATGGATGTCCATATTCATAAAGTGAATTAAACTAGTTCTTTTTATTTGCTGCCGATTCTACGTTCTCACTCATGAATTTTGGACAGCGCCCTGCAAGGACATAAGGGACTATGTGAGGGCCACTTTGGACGCCGTCATTTTCTCTTCTCTCTTCCAGCTCTTAGGACTGAGTCTCAGTTTCCTTTGAAGTTGGTGATGTTCGAATCGGCGACCCAGAACTGGAAGACGAATGCTCCAACATGGCCCAGATGTTTCTTTTTTGTTTTGTTAAAGTGTCATTCTGTTAGAAAAGCGGCAACTCTAAGTATTTTTAAAATATGTTACACCAGAAAGCTTAAACCTAAATATTTTTTCAACCGAAAATGTCATTAACCAGGGGCTGGGCCCTTGGCACAGCGGTTAAGTTTGCACGTTCCACTTTGGCAGCCCGGGGTTTGCCGGCTCGGGTCCTGGGCGCAGATCTATGCACCGCTTGGCAAGCCGTGCTGTGGCAGGCATCCCATGTATAAAGTAGAGGAAGATGAGCATGGACGTTAACTCAGGGCCAGCCTTCCTCAGCAAAAAGAGGAGGATTGGTGGTGGATGTTAGCTCAGTGTTAATCTTCCTCAAAAAGAAAGAAAGAAAGAAATGCCATTAACCAATAAAAAATGAAGAAATATATATGGTATTACTTTTCTCCTATGTGTTTCCATGTATTTAAATTGCATTCACATGTTTACCTAGGTCTGCAAGTACATTGTGAGTGGCATGTGTTTGATGACATACAGGTTGTAGGTTTATGGTGATGGAAATAAATTATGTTGTCTATAGTCTCAATTATACTTAATTTAAACCCAAAACTGATTATTCAAGTAATAGAATGCATTTACATTCTAATTTATAGCATATTTATGCTAATATATGTTATTTTTATAACTTTTAGCTTCTACATATGAATTACATAGTTTTTAAAATAGGTTTTTTGAAAAATTAAGCTGCCTATTTAGTTTAACTGAATCAGTAGCTATTCAAATGATTTCTCTGGATTTTTTTAGGATAAAAGTATTGATTATTCTTGAATTCTTATATTGTCTAGAAAGTACTTTAAAAAACGTCTTGGCTAGGAAATATATGACAAGAACTTTATCAGTTTGAAATTAAAATTTCAGAAAGTTGCTTCATACTTTTTATGCACACATAGTTCATAATAAAAGTTTCATATCATTTAAACCAGTCTAACGTGGCAAGATGACATTAGAGATTTAAATCAATAAAAACAAAATTCTGAAACGTTCTTGTAGTTTAAAATAAATAGCAACCTCAAGAGAGAATACAATAGTGAGGTGCATAATAGCAGGTTTTCACTTTAAATTACTTTGAAATTCATGTCTGCTTCACTGCATGTGACGACAGTGCACTCTCTATAAGTTATTCACACCCGGTTTAAAAGTGCAATAAGTATGTTAAAATATTTGGCTATATCATTAAGAGACTACATTCCAACCATGATCACTAACACACATATCAGATTAGTGTTAAATTTACCCCAGAAAGACCAAGTTTCTCAAGACAACTATAAAGAGATTGGCATCCTTATTAAAAGATTGTAACATTTTTTTCCCATTTCATTTACTACAGCGAAATCTTTATAACGCGTTTGATTGTGGCAGTTCAGCTAAATAGATTGCCCATTGAACAGTTACACAGTGAAATATTCACAAAGCTGATTGAGTCTTTAGACCAAATTCATTTGTAAAAATCAATTCTGGCGTAGGAAAATACATATGATATATTTTATTGCCATGGAAAACTGATGTTGGAAAACAGTAATCATGCATCCAAGGAACAATCCAGGAAAACCGCATCTGAAACAATGGTGTCATCACAACTTCATCCATAAACAAAAGAAACATAAACGATACATAGTCATTTCAAATCCACTGAAAGTGGAATTATATGGTAGAAATAACATTGTATTCATGTTTATTTTAATTCATTTTGTGCTATTCAAGGAAATAGATACACCTTAGCAGGTGCTCAATAATAAGCAGAGAAATGAACATTTCTATTAGGTGCACCTGGGTATTCACAGCTTGGATGACAATACCCCAAAGAAATCCAATCACTGTACATTGTATGCAGTGAGATCCCACTGCTCGCCTCTGCAATGTTTCACAATTTCATGTTCTGTTACGTCTTTTCAAATTAAATAGAATGTCATTTCTAGTTTATAATAGGATCTATCACTGAATATGGATGTGAACATAAAAGTATTTTAAAAGTGTCACCTGGTGGAGTAATTCTCCAGCTGTCTATTAAGTGTACAAACAGACATTACAAGGAAAATTGTGTCTTCTCTTGAGTGCATACTGCCAAGTGCTTTATGTATGGTAACCACTTATTCGGCCCAACGAGATAAGTCTTTCTAAGAACATTGGCCTAACAAAAATCCTAGGAGATAGGGTACTATGATTCACAAAGTTTTACAGATGAAAGTAAGGTAAATGTTAAATAGCTTGCCCATTTTCACATAGACAGTATGGAGTTCACCTAGGATTTGATGTGAGAGGGATAGGCTGGAAAAATCGTTCTTAATCAGGACGTTATACGCTAAAAATACCCTCCCCCCACCCCCAACCACCGCGGACGTCATCTTCTCAAAAGTAACAAAGCTATAAAACATCTTGCTGATAGTCCCCAGGTATTAGAGGGTAAACCCAGATTCAATCTTTCTAGTTTTATGATTGTTGATTTTCTCTTCTGGACAAAAGAGTAGAGAGGATCTCAGAGACAATCTTCTAGGCTGTTAAAATGACTAAAGAAGACCATTTAGGTCTTATAAACAAACTCTAACCCTCCAAGATGCAGGCAGTCTCCACCTGAGAGCTGGGTGAACCGCAAAGGGAGGAGGAAGGCAGGAAAGTTTTGTGAGATAAAGAATAGGGAACAAGAAAGAGGAGGAATAAAAGTGCCTAAGTGTCTGGGGTCACCCATCCGGCCTTATTTGAGGTATCATAAGAATGGGGCGATCATCTCTGCCACTGGCTATCTCGGATTTGTTACCTACATGGTCTGACTTCCGAGCAGCTGGCATGTTTACAGGAACGTCAAACCTAAAGCGAAGTTTCATTTTCTGACGCGGTTTCCCAGGATCAGCGCCATCCAGCCCACCCCGGAAACGTTCAAGTGAGAGCAATTTGACGAGTCAAACTTTCTTTAACGCTTCCTGAAGCGGGCGGTCTCCGCTCTCAAATATTGGGAGAAGTGCCTGCTTCATGAAGCGTTAAATAAAGTTTATATTACCTAAATTGTCTTCTTGAATCATGGTAAGAAAAGACAATTTTTCTTTTTTTTCGGAAAAACTCAGTTGACTAGAGGAGAAAGAAGAATAAAAAGAGGAGGAGAAAGAAAGGAAGAAAGATCCCAGTCCTTGCTAAATCAAACCTGGAGCCAAGGGCCTGTTACCGAAGTCGAGTGTGGCTCCTCCTGCGCTGGGTGTGTGAGCTGAAGCTAGCGCTAGGTTTGAGCTGGATGGGGAGTTCGTCTCCTGAGAACAAAAACCATCTAGAAAATATCGAAGAAAAGTCCCTTTAAAATAGCTCAGGTTTATATCCCACTCCATTCAGGTGCCCAAAACACAGAAAAAAAATAATGCAAACTATCCACATCTGGCTATCAGGTTAATGGAGAGGGGCTCACAGAGAATCGACTCGCTCTGTTTCTGAAAACTAGCTGTAGATAAAACTGTCCCCAGTCAGAAGAGGAAGCGAAAAGGTAGTCCACATGTGTTCCAAATGGCTACCCTACAGAGAAGCAAAGAAAGGATTGCAGCGATCAAAAGCTACACGGAGAGTGCAATCCACATGAGTGGAAACAGGAAGAAAATTTAGAAAGCAAATTTATCAAGTGTTAAAGGAAATTTAGGAAAAAAATGCATCAACTGTTAAATCAAGTAGAGCATGGGATCTAGAAAAGATTAGTGATGAGATAACCAGTGAAAAGGGAAGGTGGTAGGAGGCCTAGCCGGGGTTAGAAAACGGAGTGAGGAGCGTGGAGCCCTCTCAGTAATGATGATACTTTAGGAACAGGAAGTGGGAACCGAAGACCATTTCTAATGATACAGTATCTGCTCAGAGAGGATCATATAGAGTGAAGAGAACACACAAAGCAGGGGTTGTAGATAAATGCTCGATTCTCAGAACAGAAACGTGGAAACTTGGAGCCTCCCTGATGCAGAAAGCAGAACAAATAAGACAGGGGAAAAAATAAAGCTGAATACTTTCCTGAAAGGAGAAAATAGCTGAATTCACACATTGACAAGGTTCACTTTGTTCTCAGAAAAGTTAATACAGAACATTCCAAACCAAAACATATCCTGTTCTATAATTATTGAATTATAAGGATAGAAAAAATAATACCAAAGGCATTCAGGCAGGAAAAAAAAAAAGCAAGTCACATTTAAAGAAAAAAATCTAGGGAGCCTCAGACTTCTTCAAGGCAATTATTGTGGATGGGAGTCAAGTCTAGGAGGTTCCTAAGGAAAAAGAGTGAATTGAAATCCCATTCCTAGTCAAGTCACCATTAATGTGTAACAGAAACAAAAAGGTGCTCACAGACTGCCTGGAATCTAGGAGACGTATTACTCGCAAGCAAATCTTTATATAATTTATACAACTAAGGTACTAGTCAAACAGTGAGATTCTGATGCAGCAACTATTGTAATTAAACAAAGGAGAAAGTGTAAACGGGACAAATTTACCGGTTAAAGGGAAAGGTTTATTTTTTAAAAAACAAACCAACGATAAATTGTATGCAAGTGACATGTTTAAAGTAAAGTTACTCAAAAAGAAGCAAGTAATTGAACAGGCAAGGGTATAACAAACACATATAATGCATACAAATATAAACCAGGTGATGATACCATGATCTGAAAAGTGGCTTTCAAGAGAAAAATGTATTACTTGGACCAAAGAAGAGTATTTTGATGAGATATAATGTCTGAAAGTAACATATAACTGTCAGTAATATATCCCAAAATATATAGTATCAAAATTTTACTCACATCTTGGAGATACAAAGAAAATTACCAGATATACAAGTAGATATGTATAGAATACAGATATATTATATGTATATGAATACATTTCTATTAATTCTTAGAATAAACACAAAAATAAGTAAGGATCTGAAGAATATAATTAATATGATTGATTTGAAAGAAATATAACAAACTCTACATGCAAACAACAGAAAGTATACCTTCTCAAGAATCCATGGAACAATTATTAAATAGATTTAGCTTGAAATCGGCAAGGTAGAAAAATCTGCTGTTTACAAATAGTTAATAAATATATAATTGAGATGTCTTGCCTGTATATTACCTAAACAATTACTCCGAAAGAAAACCCTCATTTGTGTATATATTTGTAATTATTTCACTCAATTATCATATTAATGTGTTAAAGAATATGACATTCTTACCTGGCCTTTTAGACCTGGTGTGCATGATTGTATAAAATGAAACATTTAAAAAGAATTTGTTCTGCAAAGGAGATTCAAAATACTTGCATATGTGCTTCCAATTCTAGGAAGCAGCATGGAATGTCAGTGATTGATGAGCCATTTATTTCAGAATTCCATTTTATGATAGTATTTCAGAAATGTTAAGTCTTGTGGCAGTTTTGCCAGATCAAAAAGCTATAATTCACTGACAACAATAATGCTGATCAGTTAGTTCTGGCCCCGCAGTTTGATGCCATCTTTACGTTCACAGATCAATCCCCCATACGCCACTGTCACATAAAAACACCTCACTGCACTGCGCAGTTTGGCGCAATTGCCTACGAAGCCTGGATTGAGCTGGCATTAATTAGCTATGTCACGCTATTCTTCATTCCCCATGAATTTGCCCTTACCATTCAGATCAGGAGTGAATTCGCCAGCACAGCAGTATGTGGAAACAATATATGATCTCCTTGCTTGTGTTGGTCTGGGACTCCTCTTACAGAGGAAAGTCCATGCTGTAAACTTGAAAGCACTTTAAACTGTATTTCATCCTTTGTATCCTCCCTTCCTTTCTCCACACACATAATTCAAGCATTAACAGACTATCCCCAATTTAAAAACCGCAAATGAAGCCCCATTGTCTTTCTTCCTTCTGTGACACCTTTGTTTTATTCTCTTTGTCAGACTCTCCCTCTACCTACCACATCCTCCTTTCTGCCAAGTGTCGCCTTTCCTGGGTTTAAATGTTTGAGAAGTGTTTTATCCTGGCTTCCTACATGAAGTCAGATATGTATCCTGTTTATCCTGAGTTGGGAACCCCTAAAAGAGAGACTGTCTAGTTCAGGACAGTGCTTTTAATTAAATAATATGAAAAGAGAATTATCCAATAGGTTACATAATGGCCTTAGGTGAACACCCTGGAAATACTCATTTTAAAGCTATTGTTAAGCATCTTAAAGCATTTTATTGCTCATTTTATTGTCCACTATGTTTGGTCCAGAACTTTATTCTTTCTTAAAACTTGTCTACATCCAGGCAAGAATAAAGGACAGGGCTTTTAATTTTGTAGCCCAGAGACCAACTACTTCCATAAAACTGTAAAATGTCTTTTGGATTCTGTGCTCTGAAAATGATTGAAAAGCACTGTGTCATCTTTTTTTCCTAATGTGTCTGAAATATGAATTAAGGAACAAACAAACTCTGTAGAAGGTGTCTGTTAAAATATGTTACTGGAAATTGCGTTATAAACACTACAGTTTCATAATATCTGTATTCTTTAAGAAGTTTTCAACTGCAAGTCACAGAAAATTCTGACTCAGCAGCAAAAAACCTGTTTTCTCTCTTCTAACGAAAAGTCCTCAGGTAAGGCAGCCTCCTGGTTGCTTAACCAAGCAGTCTGAAGGCATGACACAGGACCTGGCCTTCTCAGAGTGAGCCTGGCTCCTGTCACAATGGGAAGAGAGGTGCTACAATTGCAGCTTGATGTGCAGACATTGCCCTACCCAGCAAAGGGGAAAAATGAAACATTTTCCAGCACAATCCAGAAACACCTCCGCACAGTTCGTTGACCAATATTGGACCACATCATCAGTTTTAAACCAATCACTGACAAGAAGGACAGGGCCACCAGGATTGGCTTCAGCAAAGCAGTAATTACCTTTGGACCTCAGGGCTGTGTCACCCTTCCCAGAGTCACAGAGGGGATGTTGCCATGAAGAAAGAAGAGGGTTGGGAAGGCAACCAATAGCATCTAGGGAATTTGCCAAATTAATTAATTTATATTTAATATCCTATGAGATTGGAATTCAAGGCAGGTGAAGGATCTTTAGTGGCATTTAGAACACTGATGGGGCAAGGCCTATATTTGAGGCAAATAATAAAGGGTCAGACAAGGAAAACATTCCTAGAGGGAAGATCACCCACTTACTTGACAGATGTTTAGGTTAATGGGGAGGGTGATGAGGGAGTTGTTATGAAGATTCTAGTTAAGAAGAAAAAGAAAGAGGAGGTAGGGCAGGGAAACTACCATGTTTAAGGAAACAAATGTATCCTCTCATTTTTGTTTTTAGTTTAAACCAAAACAAAGAAGAATTCAAAAACTCTTCCCTCATCTTTTACAGATTCCAGGCACTGTTGTTTCTTCTATATTTCTCTTTCTTTATTCTCATCCAGGTGACTGGAATGTAGCAGTGAATGAAATGCACAGGGGTCTGTATTTAGCAAATATTCTTGCCCTCAAGGAGTTTAAACAGTAAATAATAAATATAATAAAGAAATAAATGATATAGTCTCTTAGACATTGATAAATCCTATGGAAAAAAGAGAAAGACAAATGTAAGGCAGGGAAGTGGAGAGTAGGAGTGCAGGTGGGGTACAATGTTAAACAGGGTATTAGGGCTGCATCTTAGTGTGGTGATATTGCAACAAAGACTTTCTGTTTTCAAATCACCTCTCTCCTAATGTTAACGCAAACGTGAAGGTTTTGAGATATATTGAACACCTCTAAAAAATATTAAAATATATTTGTTAAATATTCTATAAAATAATGATGTATTTTATTAAACCATGTTAAAAAATCTGGTGTTTTTTCTTTAAATATCTCAAGTGGTAGCTTTCAGTTCCTGCTTTGTATTAAAAATCACCTTGCAAATTGATTTTTTCCTTAAATTATGGCTAGTTCTAGGTTTATTCAAACTGTTATGGGGCCCCAGGATGCGCCACTCTGGTATGTGGATTATCTCGAGCTCAGAAAACTCAGGAAGAACATTTGACCTTCCTCCAAACTGCATAAAAGAATTTAAGATAGAAAGCCTGATCCAGGAAGGAGCTCATACCATAAGATAGCCACAGTATAATGTAACATAGATATGATAGAAAGGCACCAATAAGCCCATTTTTGGCCCAGAAAATACTGTTTAACAAGCATTTGCATTTTCATCTCCACCTAATTTGTCCTCCTCCCATGTGAAACCCCAAACCACCACCCCAACATCCTCCTTCGCCTTTAGCTGAAGATAATATTTAAGCCGGCATCTCGGCCATGTTGTTGAGTTGCTCAGCTTTCCTGGGTTTCTCCCATGTATACATGTTACAAAGCTTTGTTTGATTTTCTCCTGTTATTCTATCTCATGTAAATTTAATTCATAGTCCAGCCATAAGGACCCAGAGGGTAGAGTATTTGTCTTCCTGCCCTACACCTGCCTCTGAGATCTGCCTGATCAATTCTGTACCCAAAACACTTAGCTTTCCAACTGGATAAAATAGAAGCCCCTTCTTTTTCTGAGAAGGATGTCTTCTACCAAAGAGAAAGTCAGCCTAGGAGGAGGGACTGCCCGGGGAAGGCTCCACCCACGTCACCAACCAAAATAACCAGGATCAATCCTAGTGATCAAAGTGTAAAACGTTGCTTTTGTATCCGGTGGCTTTCTAGAATGGCTATTGATTTATTTGGTGTAAAACATAGAAAGTGCTCCCTTAGGCATAACTCAAATTTAATCAATGTTTATTTTTGATGTTTTTGGATGGTTCCCTCTACTGCCACAATCCCTGGATACCTGATGCAGTTCCCCTTCTCTAACTGGCCCAGGCCTTGAAGGTTAAATCTCATCACCTCCTACCCTTTAGATAAATCTCTCAGGTCCATGCTAGGTTCTAGGTATTAATTTGATTGATTATTTGGCACAAAAGGACATATAGATAAGAATGATATTTTCTGTTCTAAATAATTTGCTCACATTTTTGCAAGGGTTTTGCATGTCTTAATCCAGATGGATATACTGGATACTAATAGATACACAGGAGGCATTTTAGAAAGTAGATGTGCTTTAAATTCACAGCTCTGGGCAGAACATAAAGGCTTCATGCTCTAAGTGCCATTCTGTAGGAAATATTTCCTTCTTCAATTGTTTTTCTCTCTCACTCCTGGAAATTTGAGTTGCAGTATAATGTGGTAGGGAGAAACTTCAATAAACTGGGGTATTTCATCACAAACTGTTTTTCCAGGGTCTCAGGCCTTATGTAAAAAAATTGGGGGCCTATAAAATTGCAATTTATTATAGCAACAATACATATATGTGAAGTGTTGTTCTTTTATTATTCTTTCAGAGGTTCCAGAAGATTAGTGTGCTGGAGGGAAAGTCAAAGCTGAGGTGATGGTGTGGTAGATTAACTGACTGCATAGTTGGCCTTATTTAATGGCCTCCTTGTAGCCCAGCTATTGGCCCTGTAACTTTGTAACCTTTTTCTGAGCTGACTCTGAACGTGTCTTGTGACTTGCGTTGCCAACAGAATGCTGCAGGAGTCATGGTGAGTCTCGTTTCCTCGTCAGATGCTGTCAGCTCCATGAGAAGGAGCCTGGACTAGCTACTAGAGGATGAGACACCACGTGGAGCAGATCCTAATTAGCTCAGTCACAGCCATCCTGGACCACTCAATAGCAAGATTACTGCAAACACATGTGATAGACAGAATAAGTCAGCAAATCCACCTACCGCTCCCTCAGCTGTGTGCAGACACAATGTATGAGTGAGCACAGATGAGACCAAAATAATTGCCCAGCTAACCCGTAGACTCATGAGTATTAAAAACACTTATTATTTTAAGCCATTAAGTTTTAGAGTGGCATGTTACACAGCAATAGCCAACTGATATGGATGATTTTCTTGAGTGGTTTTTGAAGCCTAATGTTAATGTCTTATGAGAAGCAACACTAATCCAGCTTCTCAGGAAGTGGAAACTCTGAGTGCACCAGTACACCATATTCTTAATACAGATTCTGGCAAAACCATCCAGGGCGTGAAAGAATCAGCAGCAGGAAAGTTCCTCCAAGCAACTTCAAGGTCAGAGACATCTGCTAAGGGGAGCTATCTAGCAAGAAAGAACATGGTGTGCCCTGCTTGAGACACTAGCAGATAGATTGATTTGTTAAAACATGGAGACACCCCTTTGGGTTATTCTGGAGGGTGAAGGTTTCTTTTAGTCAAGTTTCTGGGATCTGAGTCACTATAATTGGGAATTAAAAACAAATTTGTTCAAATTTTGGATGCTTAGAATGTAAAACCTTTGGCTTACCAGTTATAAAAGCAAAGCTATCTTTCAATGCAATTAATCACATCTGTCTAGGATGGTTCAGCTGAAGCCAGGATGCTTGTCCAAAGGATTTTTTGGCATCCTTTCCCACCCATAAAGCCATAATTTTAATCACAAGGAATTGCTACAAAGGAATTGTCTCTTCTGTGTATCACATTATTACGCAGTATAAGAGTTTACAATTTTTATGTATGTCAGCTCCAGTATTTAAAACATTTTACTAAATCCCTAGAGCTAATTATTGAGCAATTGGAAAGCAATAAACCTTGAAGCAATCTTCAAAGAAGGAGGAGGTTTAAGTAGGAGGATCTAAAGACTGGAAATTACAATAATCAAATCTTGTGGTCAGGAGACATTAGTTGTTGCTGTGAGGTCTTTGGAAGATAAACATGCCTGAAACCCACACTGAATGAAGAGCTGACATCAACAAATTTTGTACCATGTCCTATACAAACAGATTTTGTGGGAAGAGAAATCTTCCAAAATTAAATTAGCTCATCATTTCCAGACAACATTCTTATAGCCCTACTGCCTTCCAAATTAGGGAGGAGGTGAAGAAGGAAACATTGAAACTCTGATAAATCATCTCCTAACCACCAAAATGTCATGTTTCTTGGTTTGGAATTAAGTAGAGTTAGCTTAGCCACCAGGAACGTTCCTGTGAGTGCTCTGGAAAACAGTACAAAAGACTTGGAAAATCATTAAGAATGAGCCAAGGACTCAGATTCTGTTAGTTTTTCTATGCCTATGGTGATACTAATTAAAAAAAAAGATTTAGGTATTCAGTTCGTGAAAACATACAATGTGAAGTTTACAAGTGTGGGTGATTATTACGTGTCAAGTCCTGCCATAGCTAACATTCTACCTGGGAACAGTCTGTACAGGTAAAGCCTATCAGAGTCCTAAACATTGGGTCACTTGTTTCAAACATGAATTTTGGATAAAATAGACTTCTTTTAAAATGAAATAATGCAAACAGCTCTCTCTCTAATTTTATTTTAATAAAATCTTATGTGTATAAGTAACAGAAGCATGACCCAGCCCACTACGTAGCCAACACCATGCTATGAATACTCCAAATTCTAGACAGCATCTCCTTCAGCTAACAGTCGTGGCTCACAGGCAGGTGTTGGCTGAGACATGAAGGCAATGCTACCTAAAGGTACACATTTCACCATACTCAAGGCAAAAGGTTTCTCTTTGACTTCCACAGGTTTGTTTAATTTTAATATTTATCTAAGTAGTGCTCACAAATGTTAACAGATCACTACTTTCAAAAGAGTTAAATGTACTCACAGCAAAATGGATACATCTTTAAAACTATAATGTCAAATAAAGTAAAGGTAAAACTGAAACAAACAAGCAATATAGATCGATACAATTAAGGTAGATTAAAAGAGCACATCTGAGTGAAAAAAAAATTTTCGAGGGGCCAGTCCAGCGGCACAGCAGTTAGCTTCACACGCTCCACTTCTGAAGCCCGGGGTTCACCAGTTCAGATCCCAGTGCGGACGGACTTACACACCACTTATCAATCCCTGCTGTGGTAGGCGTCCCACATATAAAGTAGAGGAAAATGGGCATGGATTTTAGCTCAGGGCCAGTCTTCCTCAGCAAAAAGAGGACGATTGGCAGATGTTAGCTCGGGGCTAAACTTCCTCAAAAAAAAAATAATAATTTCTGGGGCCAGCTCGGTGGCACAGTGGTTAAGTTTGCACATTCCGCTTCTCGGCAGCCCGGGGTTCACCAGTTTGGATCCCGGGTGCAGACATGGCACCGCTTGGCATGCCTTGCTGTGGCAGGCGTCCCTCATATAAAGTAGAGAAAGATGGGCATGGATGTTAGCTCAGGGCCAATCTTCCTCAGCAAAAAGAGGAGGATTGGCAGTAGTTAGCTCAGGGCTAATCTTCCTCAAAACAAATAATAATAATTTCTAAAGATTCATACCAAATTTATGAATTTTATGCAATTTAAACAAATCTTATTCTAACATAAAGCAACCATCTTAAAGGGGATAACTTTTCAGGAAGAGAATGAGAATGGAGATAGGGAATGAACAGGAAAAACTTAAACACAAGAAGTGTGCTTTGTAGAGATTTGAAAACTGCCCAAACACAATAGCACTTGACTACCTGAAGTGAAAGTCGGAGATTTCACTCACTTCCACTATG
The DNA here is from genome assembly GCF_037783145.1 of Equus przewalskii. Lineage (NCBI taxonomy): Eukaryota > Metazoa > Chordata > Mammalia > Perissodactyla > Equidae > Equus > Equus przewalskii. Next base: position 1,616,339 of record NC_091857.1, on the reverse strand, counting down.
CTCTTCTTATTCTCCAAAATTTTACTATATCATTAACGATTTAATTTACTTAATAAAGTATATAATTTTAGTATGTTTACTGATTATTTTCATACCCTTTAAATTATCTGTATATAACTGTTTCTCAATTGATTGATTTTAGTCCGTTTCCTTTCCCCTTAAAATAAGAAGAATACAAATTTTATTGCTCCTGTTTTCTCTTTTACCTTTCCAGGTGCCTTTCTGCTTTTGCCGTCTTATCAAATAGATTTTTATTTTACTCTGTTAAAAATAGATTAATATAAATATATGTGATATGCATATAGATCTGAATATTAATATATATCTATTATGCAACAACAAACACGTGGTTGTGTCTTATGCTTATGTTTAATCTTAGAGCTAGAATCTACTATGCATATTAGTATTGCTATGTTTATTTGTTTACTGTCATGTCAAGTAATGTGCTGGAATGATAATGCCATGCCACTTGAGCTAGTAAAAGAACATTCCTAGTTTTAAAGTCAAATAGATTTTTCTACTCTTATTCTACATTTTCTTAAAATCATATCGCATTTTAGTTTGCTTTGTATTTTGATTCAGTCTTTTTTATCATAGCCTGTTGGTTTTCTTGGAATTTGCAATTGTCTTTTTGTTTCTTGAATAATGTATCTCTATCATATTATAAAGGTCAGCTTTTTGCCCAAGCAAAAATTTATAAATATATTATTAAGCATGATACAAGTAATTGACAAAACTGCTTACACATATGTTTGTGTATGCAAAAAAATTCACTTCGGAAGTATTTTTGATGAAACTCCCACTATTCAGAGGTCTCCGAGCATTATTTTGCCCCCTAAATAACATGCATTATGTTAGGCACTCTCTCCTCCTCTTCTACTGTCAATACTGTAATACTCTGAGAGCAGCCAGCTTGCATCCTTGAGGCAGAGTAGAAAATGCCAGAGAAACCACCCACACTGAGTCCAGTTGCCACCACTTTGAATGTTAATTTAAATCCTCAGGTCCTAGACACAGCAATGCAAGGAAGCTTCTGTGAAAACCTCTGACTTCATCAGTCCTCACTATAAACACTCTTGGAAGTCTCTTTCTTTCAAGGACACACTAGATCTGAAAAATAGTACTTCCTCCCTATTTTTTCCACTGAAGACCATCTTTTGAGAGAAATGAAAGAGAGGATAAAACAATAACAAGGATAAGAGAAAAAGAGCCAACTTTATAAGCCAGACTACCAGCTAAGTATTAAAGACCAATGATTTATTTTTAAAAGACTATCACTTTCATTTTTATTTTTTGATGTTAAAGTATTGTTTACTCACATGAATCCAAATCTGTCCCCACCTTACTTTTCTCTTAGAAGGTTTTTATACACAAAACAACCTCTCAAACCAAACTAATCCTCTTAAATTTTGAATTTGATCTCAAATGCAAAACTGAGTCTGTTTGTATTTTGGCTTTTGATTTTGTATGGTGTTTATTTTTAACCTTTAAGTCGATAATTTCAAAGCAAATAATCTATGTTAGTGAACCAATATGTAACATTATACCATTCATAAATATTTGTCCCACGCTGGGTGAAAATTGTTATTTGAAAACACAGCTAGAACCAACCTACTCATTTGCACTGTAGAGATTTCAAAGTACAGCTGCTATCAAACCAACAGTAATTACCCAAGGTCATCAGGGAATTTTTGGTTTACTTTTCTCTCTATAATGCAGATCATTCAAAGAAGCTCTTGTTTAGTCTAGAACAGTTAACATTTGCAGTAGGTTTTGAGAAACAGCCACTACAATTAAAATACAACTTAAAATTGCTGGGTAGAATATGCTGCACATATATTAATTGGGTTTGGAAGGTTGGCCTTGATTGATAGTTTTGTTTGGAAAATTACCAGTTTCAATAGAAATATTCTGAGAGAGTTTCAACTTCATCTCAGTAAGTCATACTCAGAACAATAACATCTGGGTGACAACAAAAATTAGCAATTGCATTGTGTCAGGAAGGTGTTTTATAAAACTTAAACAGCAAATCACAAATGTTTTGTGCTGCTGTGTGATTCAAAAGTGGCGGTGAAGCTGCGCTGAGCCGACAGCTGCCAGTTGACTCTCTTCAGTCTTCATATACTGTCGTTACATTTTTATTTTGCGTGTAAATAGGTGACTAGTTATGTGATCTAGAATGTATCCTTACAATTATTTTCAAGGAATCAAATCATGTGCCTTTAAGAGGAGAAGTTTTCAATTTCAAGTAGAAAATGGATTACGTATTAATCCGTAAAATCTTATGCTGCAGCCCTCACTTATGCTTTGGTGTTTTGAGCATAGGAATGAATCTCTGTCTAGTCATCCCGGTCATTTTTCTTATATTTTCCCCGTAGGATAAGACAAGAGGTAAGATGAATGAGCTGCCACTTTTCCACAGAGGAACGCCAGCGAGACGCAGACATTCCTGGTGTGGGTCTTGGCAATAGCTCCAGATTGGCATAAGACACTTCAGAGTTGCCTTAAATAACACTGATTAAGGTTTTATAGTCTGTCATGATGCCAACCTCCACTCTTGATCAGCTCTCTTTTGTAAAGGTTCTGGATGAGTTTTGAATTCAATTTTGACTTGCAGGCTTATTCAATTGCAGAAAAATGCTCAGCATTTTTTCCAGTCACATACATTCTTGCTTTTTCCAAGTTACCACCATCCTCAAACCTCGGGAGGTATGGTTAGATTGGGTAACAATCAAATCTTGAAGGCAAGTCTCTTTAAAAAATAAAAATCGATTTTTCACAGTTATTCAAAAATGCATAATAATTTGGAGTCTGTCTACCAGGAGGTATCACTGTCCCAACCACAAGCCCCCCTCGCCCAGGCTCCGTGTCAGACCAGGGTGTGGCCCTGAGGTGCGGTGACCACTCTGCATGGCAGCCCTGCTGTTAGCGCCCTGCCTCGCGCAATGGTTCTACATCCCCGTGGGACACCGGTACTCTTTGTACTTTCTCTGAACTGAAATTATGCTTGAAAGCTAGATAATTTGATAAATCTTTTAATTGTGAGCTGTAAGTCATCAAGTTCCTTTTCAGTTTAGTGTTTTCCCTGCAAACAGCACACTGAAGTGATTAGTTAAAAAGCATCCTGTTAAAAGGGTGAGCTACACAGTCTCCTTTTTTGTATCGTCTTCCAGAAACAGCCAAACGACATCGACATTTTACTCTTCTCATGTGAAGTGAAGAAAGCGGAAAGGCTGCCACATGCTTAGAAAGGACAAAGCAGTTCATTGCTCACCTTAGAAATTGGGTTTGTATTTCTGTGCTCCAGTTAGCTTCTTCAGTCCCAATTACCAAGCCTGTTCCTCTTTTCTTGCACACAGCAAGAATGCTGACACGATTCTACTCTCGTAGAATTTTTATGTTGTTATAATCTTGTAGATTTTTTATGTTGTTATAATAAATCCTTGTAATGGTCATGATGGGAGATGGGGTTATCAACTTATTATGAACATTTTGAAATTACACCAGAAATACTCAGTAGGGTGTCACATGAGGATTTTGTGGTATCCTGACCACAATAAAACATTTTTTCTAGTATTCATGTTATCAAAACAGGATCAAGATTTCTGTCCAGTTATTCAGGAAGGAGGCCAAGAAGCTCTTACAAATTCTGGGAGAGTCCCAGAGGGGAGGCAAGAGTTAACCTGTGAGTAAAGAGAAAATTTATGAAAAAATTTGAAGGTAATTCTAACCTAAAAGGGCCTGATATTATATTGTAGAAACATTAAACTTAATTTGAATGTATTCAGTTTCAATATTTACATTTGAACATTAATTCATAATAGAAACACAAAAATCAATTCCGGGAGGCCTCATCTTTTATTTTCACAAGACTATATTTTTCCTGAGGACAAAAATTTACATGCTTAGATATTTATTTCTTTGCATCAAGTAAAGCTGTCACCAATCTCCTGCTAGAGGCATTTTGTAGGGTCTTAAAGCCTGTCTAGACCACTTAATAGCTGTGTTACCTTGGCTGTGCATTTTGCTTCCTGGAGTTTCTGTTTTCTCATCTAGAAATTAGATTAATAGGTTTCTCACAGAGGTATTTTAAGAATCAAATGAAATAATATATGTGAAAGGAAAATGTCTAGTAGTGTCCCATAAATATTAATTCTTTCTCATTAAAAAATATCCACACAAAATGTGACACAAAAAATTACATGCCTATGTAAAATACCAAGTACATTGGTTTGCAGGTAGTTGTGCAAGTAACTTCGCCTTTACATCTGTTAATCATCAGCAATATTTTGAAATAAGCAAAATGTAGTTTGATGGCTCACAAATACATTTTCTACGAACAGCAGATAAAATTTACTTCCTAGTATAGTGTTAGAAACTTTATATCTCTTGTGTTAAATTTTTTTGTATTCCTATTGCCGAACAATTTTAGAGTCTCAAATCTTTTTACCTGAATATCGCTGTAGCCCGGTCCTCTGCAATTCGTTTTTATATCGCTATTATTGATTTATAAAGTTCAACAGTGATCTTGGAATTCATTGTTCAAATATCTTCAAGTCTGCTCACATCCCCTTGAATAGATCTAAACATCGTTTTTCTTTCAGCACCAGGCTCTAAAACTCATAACCCTTATTTCCAGATATTTCTATACATTCACCTTATATTTCAGCCAAATTAAGCTGATTTTCCTTCTCTAAACACGTGTTGAGTGTGCCTACACTTTTTTGCTTAAGCCAGACTCTCTGTATGGAATAACACTCCCACTGAAGCCACCTTCCCCCTGCCCCTCATTTGTTTGTCAGGATTCTACATGCCCCTTGCAATCCAGGTCAAACGCGGTGTCCTGTGGAAAGACCTCCCTCATGATCCTGAGAAAAATTATTCTTTTTTCCTCCTCTGAATTTCCATATCAGTCTATATATACGCCCACACATAAACATACACATGTGCACACACACACATACACACACACACGTATCTTGTGGTGAATACCATATTCTGTCTCAGTTTTAGTTTATCTAGATACCTTTACTCCCTGACTAGATTATATTAGCTTAATATGTAGAATTTTTGTTTCCGTCATCTTTGTCACACAGAAAATAATGAGGATAATGAAATGAAATGAATCTCAGTCCTTCTAAGTTTACTGTTCCATGGCAATGGATATTTTTCAATGGGAAGGAAATGAGAAGTAGAAGTAAGAAAGAATCTGGTAGCATAAGTGTCACATGAGAAACATGGAGAGCCCGTGCTGGGAGAGGGGGAGGAAAGGGCCAGGAAGCAGAGTTTCTGAGCAAAGACAGCAGGGGCACAATGTGGAGGTATATGTATGTGTAAGTGACACTATTGCATGTTCTGGCTAATGGTATCCGTACCTTCAGAGAAATAGTGATATGTGGACTATGTGACCACGTTGACAAAAAGAAGAACACTGTGTTTTGAAATGCAAAGGCTTGCCCTCTAATCTTCTCCTCATAAATTTTCTGTACTGTGGTCTGTTAGCACATCTTTGCACACAGAATTGTGACACCACTCCTTTGAGAAACATTCAGATCTCCCAATGACCTCCTAAATCAACCACAAACTCTGTAGTTTATTGTTAAGAGCTTCCGTGAGTTTTCGATCTTCTGGGGCCTTTCAAAGTTCTCTTTTGCCATTCTGATGCAGATATTGAAGGTTTTGCCAAACTGGACTGCTCCCATTTTCCACGCATTGCCTAGTCTTTCCAGTGTCAGTGTTTCTCACATTCTTTGCTCTGACTAGAATACCCTTCCACCAAACCACTCTTTATTCCCTACAACTTGCATCTCTCTTTATGTATTGAATTGCTGCTCAAGCTTCAAGGCATAACTGAAATATATATTTGCTCACGAGGACTTCCCAGATTCATAACATAGTATCACAAATAAAAGGTGATTTCTTTATTATACACACTAAATCTAATAATTTACAGAAATTATAATATTCTGTTTTAATACTTGTATACTTTTATGTGTTCTTTATTAGTTTATAAATTCTTGACATAGAGTATGCATTTTAAAGTATTGTACATCAATAAGCCAAAAAATATTATTGGAATTTATACATGAATGATAAGGGCTGGTTTCATGAGTAAAGCCAGAATAAAATTAACAAAATGAAATCTTAGGTTTTCATGTGAAATATTAGAAAGATGGAATTTAATTGTGTTAGTAATCATATTAGTTAATAATTAATATAGTAATTAGTTTTGAGTATGGTAACCTGGAGTTTACAACAAAAACATCAGTTGGTGATTTTTACAGTTAAGAAAGATTGACAAATATCAGGAGAACAGAGGCATAGAGAAAGCTATATCTTAAGAGAGGCATCTTAATCTAACATTTTGCAATAAAATCAAATATAACCAAAGAAAATGACTGCTTTACACCCAATACTGCAAATCTCTCAGGAATTTCAGTTGCTGATTAATTATGGTTACTAGAAAAACTAGTGAGAGTAGATAACTAAAATTCTTGACAGTTACATATCTTGATTTTTCTACCAAAAGGCCATTGCTAAATTCTTGCTCATTAAAACCTTGATTCTCACATCCCTGGGATATCTATAATTTCACTATCAAGCCCAAACTTGGTCGCTTTATTCTAGGCAGGAAATGTATTCATTTGAAACTCTAAAAACTTTATCACTTCTCTCTTGTCCAAAAAAAACCAGGTTATCTTTAAGATTGCATTAAAAGGCAAAATTAGGGGGCCGGCCCAGTGCTGTAGTGGTTAAGGTTGCGTGCTCTGCTTTAGTGGCCCAGGGTTCCGAGGTTCAGATCCCAAGCATGCACCTACGCACCACTCGTCAAGCCATGCTGTGGCAGCTTCCCACATACAAAATAGAGGAAGATGGGCACAGATGTTAGCCCAGGACAGTCTTTCTCAGTAAAAAGAGGAGGATTGGCAACAGATGCTAGCTCAGGGCCATCCGTCCTCACACACACAAAAAAGACAAAATTAGAAATCAAGAAGCAATTAGAAAGAGACATAAAAATACACACAAAACAGCAGAAATAACAGTAGTCATTTTAGGCGATATTTCTTTAGAAAATTTTGGTTTGTTCAGTTAGTTAGTTTGTTCAAGTTTTACATTCAGTATACCAAATGCAAATTCAATCCATCCCTCTCAATTATTATTTTGTATTTGAGATGTTTTCATGTCACTCCCTCTTGTATATGGTATGTGATTTCATATAATAATCTTAAGAAATAGTCGAATATTCTACCACAATCTCTAGTCTTTATCAGAGATTACTGTAGCACACACAATGATTTTACAAATTAAAGATTGTAATGACAAGAGGACAATTAAACATCGTCAGCAAAATGTCAAGTTGATTTTCTTTCCACATCATTTAATCCATGGAATAAAGATTTTTGTATTTTAAGCTAGATTATTTTAACCTTTAACTTCAGTGGATAAACAGAAAATAATATTCAGAATGTATATATTATTTAAAAGGTATCATCATACATAAGCTTGAAATGAATGCAATGGATACAATGGAATACTCTGTACAGTAGAGAAACAAGAACATGTGAATCGTGTGACCTTGTTTCAACTAATAACTCATTATACTTACTGAGGGAAATTTCAGTCCTCCTTCATTTCAACTTTATACAATAGTTGATGTAACAAGAATAACTCAGTCCCTTCCATGGACTGTTCAACAATAAAACCCAGTCAGTATACTCTGCTGAAGTGCTATAATTAGAACTTGCTGGAAGCAAAATTACAGTGATAAATAATTATATTTTCTCTACTAACAGCACATGTGGGAATACAATAGAGATAAACACAATGAGAGAGAAAGACAGAGCACTCTTTCTGTCTAACATCTCTGATAAAAACTGCACCAGAGACAGGCAGTACACTTAGTATGCGAGTAGTAACTCACTCCCATGACCCAGAGCTCCCCAGTTTGTCAGCGTCGAGAAAGAAAGAGTCCTTGGCATTCTTAGGAAATCAATGACAGCGCCATGTTAAATGCTCCTTCGCGGGTTGTTACAGGTCAGCCTAAGACTCTTTATTCTCATTCTCCGTCACTTTGCAATTTTCTGTAACAGTTTTATTTTCCTTGTTGGCACATCGTGATTAGACAAACATCAGAACTGCTAGATAAATGCAGGTGGATTAGCTGTGCAAACATGGGAAACAACGTGACCCACAAATGATGTGGAAGACGTGTTATATAGAATGTGCTTTTCCACAGAAAAAATGATAAACAAAGGTTGCATTGATAGTTGTAGGAAAATTTTCATTTGCCCTAACTGCCCATAGGAGTTGTGTTAGGGAAATTGAAGCTTTTTTTCCCTGAAAGGGATGTGACACCTGCTCACCTGGGGACACCTTCTAGCCAGGAGTTCCCCTGGTTCTCTGCTGGGTCTGTCCAGTGCTCCATCTCTTTCTCGCTCCACCCCTTCATAGAACCAGCTGCCCACAAAGCCTGTCTAGCCTAAAATGCTGGCCAGCTCAGACCTGTTTGGTAGACTGGTAGAACTGGGGTCCTGGCTTCAAGGTGGGTCTAACTCCTGGAAGAATCAGAAGCTTGAAAAGAAAGTAAAATAAATAAGTTACCAGCTATGTTGTTTCAGGGACACAAGTCATCCTTTAATCTCTGTGCTAGTTGAGAAATGTTCTCATTCAGATGTGAGCACCACCATTATGTGGAAATAGTCTGTTAAATAAATACTATTTGTGTATGTTAATGAGGTGAAACCCAGATAGGCTTATAATACGATTACATTTGTTTTGCAGTGCCTCGTGTGTGTGTGTGTGTGTGTGTGTGTGTGTGTGTGTGTGTGTTTTGGGGGACAGGGGAAAGCATAGAATGGAACAATATAATATTAGGTCTATCACTGGAAATTTTGTTTGAAACCAAAAGAACATAGTATTTCGTGACCTACCTGACATAAAGAGAAAACCTTCCGTGTCTTCCCCAAGAAGTTGACTCTGGCCTCCAGATACGACGGTAGCAGTTGTTAGGACTCCTCTCCATGAGCTGCACACTTGAAGTTAGGTAGAGAGCTGTGTTTTCTGAGATCTAGTCCTTCCAATGGCTTCTCAATATTCGAATTTTATTGTTTTTTCCACAAGACCCTCTTTTCTCTCTATGCTTTTGCTCCATGTGAGTAGCTATTATGATTTCAAAACAAAAATCAGTTCTATTTGTTGTATTGTCAACCTAGTCAGCATCACAGCAGTTCTTGGCTTCTCTGGACAAACAGCCTCTGAAAGTTCGGATGACTTTACAGAGGTTTTGTGGTTCTTCTTCTACAATCTGGCCACCAGGTGGTATTTTCAATGAAAGCAAGTGGGGAACTGAACACTGCCCAGAATCGCTCGGCACTTGGGCACACAAAGTGATTCAGTCCCTCCTTGTAGCACAGGGAAAGTTCCTCTCTCAGCCCTCCGGGGCTCCGGGATGGATGACTCACCATTCTGAGAGTTTGGAGCAACCAGCCTTATCATTTGGTTAGGTGACAGAGCCTGTCAGGAACCAAGGATCTTCAGGAACAAGAGAGATCTAGACCTTGACCTCTGCATGAAAAATTTCGGCCGTTCATGTAGGAGTAAGGCCTATGCCACCTCTCTAAACACTTGTCTTGAATACTATCATTTTCAACAGTGAACAATTACTCCTAATACCCCTTGGAGGCACAGATGCTTAACTGATGTACTTGGGCCTTATGGAAGTTCTATTCTGATTCTTTTAATTTTCTCTGTGATGGAAGAAGTAAGATCATCAGCTAAGAGTGAAGATATGGAAAAAACCTTGGACGTTGAGGAAAGAACAGGGGTATGAAATCTGCTAAGTTAATGGGAGATCGGAGGGTTTGAGAAATGATAGTGTATTGCTTTGTAGCATTAGGAACCCATTTCCAGTTCTTGGTCATGATTTCAAAGTTTATCACCTTGGTGGTACGTTTTTGTCCTGACACATTCAACTGCATGGTTGTAGATATGGAGTAGGCAAAGGGTTGCATTTAAGTAGAGTTAGGATTACATCTCAGCCAGCCCTGGTGGTCTAGTAGTTAAGATTCAGCCATCTCGTTGCTTTGGCCTGGGTTCATTTCCCTGTCAGGGAACCACACAGCCCATCTGTAAGTTGTCACACTGTGGCCGCTGTGTGTTGCTGTGAAGCTAAAATTGATGCCATCAGGATTTCAAATACCAACAAGATCACCCAAAGATTACATCTCATGGCTTGTGAACACAGCGGATATAACAGTCTCTGTGACCCAAACTCTATATTTCCACCATCATGTTTCGGAGCTTCATTCTTACTTATCCAAACTGACAGTCTCAGAGATCTCAAACTGAATATGTCATCCTCATGACCAGCCTGTCTAAAAGGGATTCTTCCTATTATTCTCCCTCTCTCTTTCCTCACCCAATAGAGTACTTAGGACAATTAAAAAATAATCTATTTTTTGTTCTTTGTCATTTACCTTCTCTGAAATGATACGTCCAAAATGTGAGGGAACATGGATCATTTTCATTCACCATTCTATTCTCAATGCCTAACACAGTGTCTGGCACACAGTACCTACTCAGGATGTATTCAGGGAATGAGGAAGTGAGAGAAGAAATGAGTATGATGAAATGAATGAAGAAGGGAAGAAAGCAATCACACTATGGTTAGCGTTTACAAGTGAGTGATGAGAGGAATGCTGTCGAGTCCTGTTACTCATAAACCAATTATACCTAGCCTCTTGACCGGGCAGCAGCCAGAACCAGATCCAGTCCTTCTATCTTCTCTGTGACTCCTCCTCCCTAATGGTTATTAGAATATTACACAGACAGCTAACCATTAATTGCGCATGAAGTAATTATCTAAATTATGAAGAAACATGGAGTACAAACTTTTCAGAAACACCAACACATGGATTCACTTTCATTAGAGTTCCTTGTGATTTAACGCAGGCTGACTACAGCTCTCTCCTGCTCCAGCCCCACCCACGGCAGGTTAGGCAATCTTACTTAGATATTATCCTTGGCAGAGCTCCAAATACAACTTCTGGGTGAAAGCTGCAGGTGAAACCTCTAAACTGGCTGATTCACATGATGAATACTACTCAGAATCTTTGGAACTTCTTTTCAGACATACTTACATGCACAGACCTCCTATTTTTATTTGATACCCTCATTCCTCCCCACTTTCCCTACTTGCCTTTGCTCCTTTACCCTGTCTTTCTGTGAGCCTACATTGCTTTGCAGGTCTTTAAGAGTCCCATCTTCTCAATTCATGTTTTCTGCCTTCTTAGATACCAAGATCTTAGTCTTAGTCTTCTTCAAATATTCTTCATCCAGGCCACGCATTCTTATAACTTTAGCATCAACAACACCCAAAACTGGGCATGAGATATTTTTTATTAAGTATAAAAATGACACATTTACTACATATTGGGAAAAATTTATTCATTAAAAAATATTAGGCGGCAAGCCCAGGGGCCTAGTGGTTAACTTTGGTGTGCTCTACTTCAGTAGCCCGCATTCGGCTCCCAGGCATGACCCTACACCACTCATCAGCCAAACTGTGGCAACAACCCACATACAAGATAGAGGAAGATGGGCACAGACTTTAGCTCAGAGTGAATCTTCCTCAACCAAAAAGAGGAAGAATGGCAACAGTTGTTAGCTCAGGGTGAATCTTCCTCAGCCAGATGAGTACATATATATTAGGAGTCAGCCCTGATGGCTTAGTGGTTAAAGTTTGGTGCACTCCGCTTTGGTGGCCCAGGTTTGGTTCCCAGGCGTGGAACCAGACCATTCATCTGTTGGTAGCCATACTGAGGCGGCGTCCCATATAGAAGAAATAGAAGGACCTACAACTAGAGTATACAACTAAAGATTTGGGGAAGAAATTTGACAGGAAGATTGGCAACAGATGTTAGTTCAGGGCAAATCTTTCCCAGCCAAAAATAAAATATATTAGAAAACTCTCATTCTCTTTTTTCCTCTTTAATTTCCCAAACTGCTTTGGAGAAGTTTCCTGCCTTACTAAACAAAGTTACCAATGCAAATTTTATTAACAAAATCTTGTGACACTCAGGGTCATTATCATTAGCATTAGTGCTATCCTGAGAACTTAGGAAGTTTAAGATGTAGGACTAGGCAATAGAACGTGTTGGATTTATCTGAGTTGTTTCATTTGAAAGCAAAGCAGGATGCGAGCTTCCTTTCTTTTAAATTTCCACTTTCCTTTGTGGGCTACAGTAAAACTATTTTCCAACACTTTAGTCAAAAAAGGTTTACTCACTTATTCTGTTCCTGGAATAAGTGAAGTCTGAAGTACACTGTGGCTCACTTATCCATCCATCGTGATTCAAGCAAGGGAAATTTTAAAGCAAACTCATCTAGATAATTGCCCCAAATCTCTATTTCACTCCAGTATGTGAACACAGTCTATAAAACATTTTGGAAGGGATTATTTGCTTCATTTTAAAGCAGCTGATTCCCAGGATGAATTTAATAACAGTGATTTGTCATCACCACTGATTCATGATAAGTATCCTGGGAGCTTGGCACTACGTGCTAACCTTTAAAATTTTGCAGAAATTATAATTTCCACCTCCAGGAGTTTATCCATTGAAATCGAGCAGAAGGAGAAGCTTTCTGGAATCAGATGGGTGATTCAGTAGCAGTAATGACTTAAGCAAAGATTTTTAAGGACGTTAATACCAGACAGGGAGAAGGATATACCTGTAACACTTCTTCATATGGAAGTTCTTAAAAATACGTCCATAGACGTTTTTAAGAATGTGTGAAACCAACTGTGTTTTGCTTTAGAACTCTCAAAATTTTAAAATAATTATATTCAGGAAATAAATGCAAATGAATTTTGCCCAAAAGTTCCCTCCCTTAAATCTTAATCCTGGGGGAGTTCCAGTGAATGCATTGTACATGTTTCTGACTTATTTTTCACTTATGAAATCTTTAGAGAGGCTATAATGAAGCATTGGGCTGTACTTTTCTTGGTCTTTTCAACACGGTTTCTAAAGGAAGCAAGTATGCATTGAGCTCCTTGTGGAGTGAAGCTGAACCCAATTGCATGGTCTCTAAACTGGAAAGAATCTTGCATTTTGACACTCCCTGGTAAGTGGACACAATTTATTGTTAAATTATCTTTTTGATTTCAGAAAAGGGAAGGAGGAACACAGCCTTTCTATATAATCATCTTCATAAGACTTAGGAGGTTAGGCAACTAAAGCTGAACTTAAATTAAAATTATCAGATGAATGCAATTCTAGAAAGATGGCAGAGCAAGAAGCACTAGGAATCAGTTTCCCCACTCAGACAACAGTTACACAGGCTTAATCTGCCTGATATAACTATGGAACTCTGGAGTCAATTGAAAGATGGCAAATTCCAGGGAAGGCTTAGATTATAAATTACAATTAATTTCAGTCAATTTCAGCCCTTAGTTAGGCCATGGTTACCCACTCCACACCCCTAGCCCTGTGCATACGTTCCTACAGAAGCTTGCATGTAGCTTGTGTGAGCCAGAATGGGCAACAAGGACTCTGTCCTCCAAATACAGGAGACCTGTGTTCGATTGCTGGGTGCTGCTTCTGATCACAGAGGTGCAGACACGAAGGCTGGCAGCCACTGCTGTTGCACCTCCTCTCATCGATGCAAGTCCCTCCCTTCCAGCTGAAGGAACTGCCATGGGATTTAAAGGGATGATGCCTTAAACTTCCCCCTTTATTTTTTTCTATTTCCCCTTTTGAGAACCTGACATTAAACACCAGGACATTTAAAAGCAGCTACATATACAGGGGGAATTAGAAAATCACTACACAAGCTCAGGGGACAGGTGCAGGTTCAGAAGAGATCTAAAAGAGTTTACGTTTACATCCCAGGCTGATCTTCAACAGGGAAACCGTTCACAGCAACAAAGAACAAAACAAAATATACAAACAAACAAAAACAGCAAACCCTGGGGTAGGGGGAGAATCTAATTTATGGATTTATCACATTGTTAAATTTAAATGTTAAGTTTTCAACAAAAAAATCACAAGACATACAAAGAAACAGAAAAATATGGCCCATTTAAAGGAAAAAAATTCAATAGACCCTTTAAAAGACCTGATAGCAGATCTGCTAGACAAAGACTTTAAAAATAACTGCCTTGAAGGTTCTCAGAGAACATGGATACATGGAAAAAGTCAAGAAAATTATGTATGAACAAAATGGAAATATCCATATAGAAAGATATAGAAGACTTAAAAAGGAACCAAAAAGAAATTGTCCAGCTTAAAAGTACAGTAATTTAAATGAAAAAAATCACTAGAGGGATTCAAAGGCAAATTTGAGCAAGCAGAAGATAGAATGAGCAGACCTCAAGATAGGACAATTGAAAGTATTGTTTCTGAGAAATGAAAAGAAAAAAGATTGAAGAAAAGTGAAGACAGCCTAAGAGACTTGTAAGACACATTTAAGTATACTAACACACACCACAGGGGTCTCAAAAAGAGAAGAGAGAGAAAGAAGCAGAGGAAATATTTGAAGAAATAATAACTGCAAATTTCCCACATTTATGAAAAACATGAATACAAATATCCAAGAAGCTCAGCGAACTCCAAGGAGGATGACCTCAAGAGATTCGCACTGAGACATGTTATAATCAAACTCTGGAAAGCCAAAGATAAAGAGAGAATCTTGAAAGCAGTAAAAGTCAAGTGACTCTGAGACAAGACAGTTTTCTTAACAGAAACTTTGGAGGGCAGAAGGCAGTAGCCAGTAGGCTAACATGTTCACATGCTAACACACAAAAAAGCTATAAACCCAAAATCCTATATCTGGCAACACTGTCCTTCAAACGTGAGAGAGAGATTAAGACATTCTCAGATAAAAGTTAAGGAGCTCATTACCACTAGCGCTGCCCCATAAGAAATTCTAAAGGGAGTCTTGCTTTTTGAAATGAAAGGACACAAGACAGTAATTCAAAGTTGTGTGAAGAAATAAACAGCACAGAAAAAGTAAATACCTGGGCAGTTATAAAAGTTAATACTTTTTTAACTTTGGTTAGTAACTTCACATTTTTTTCTACATAGTTTAATAGGCTAATGCATTGAAAAATTATTAGCTTATGTTTTTGGACATACAATGCATAAAGATGTAATTTGTGACATCAACAACTTAAAAAGGTGAGAATGGAGCTGCAAAGGAAGAGAGTTCGTGTATGCTATCAAAGTTAAGATGGTATAAATTCAAATTAGAGTGTTATAACAGTAGGATGTTAGACATAATCTCCATGGCAACCAGAAAGAAAATACCTGCAGAATACAACCAAAGGAAATGAGAAGAGAATTGAAACATTTCGTTACAAAAAATTAACTAGACACAAAAGAAGAAAGTAATGCAGGAAAAGAGGAAAAATAATTTCCAATAGAAATCATATAACATATGGAAAACAAAGAGCAAGTGACAAAAGTAAGTTTCTAGTTAATAATTACTTTAAATATAAATGGATTAAACTCTCCAATCAAAGGGCAGAAATTGGCAGAATGGATTTTAAAAAGTTTCAAGTATATACTGGTTAAATGAGACTCACTTTAGATCTAAAGACACAACTAGGTTGAAAGTAGATGTAAAGAAAAAGCTATTCTATGCAAATAGTAACTAGAAGAGAGCAGGAGTGGCTGTACTAATATTAGACAAGAACAGACTTTAAATCAAAAAAGATTACAAAGACAGAAGACATTATGTATTAATAAAAGGTTGAATATAACAATTATAAACATTTACACACCTAATAATAGACTATCAAAATACATGAAGCAAAAATTTACAGACTTGAAGAAATAGACTGTTCTACAGTGATAATTGGAGATTTCAATAACTCACTCTCAATAAAGTGTGAAACAACCACATAGAGGAGAAGTAACAGAACAGAGGATGTGAACATCACAGTGAACCAACCAGGTCTACAGACATAAATAGAACATCTTACCATGAAAAACAGTACAAAGATTCTTCTCAAGTGCACATGGGACATTTTCCAGGATGAATCATATGTTAGACCAAAAACTGGGTATCAATATATTGAAAAAGATGGGTATTATACAAAGCACCTTCTCTGACCACAGTGAGATGAAGTTAGAAATCAGTAACAGAAAAAAACTGGAAAACTCACAAATTCTTGGAAATTAAACCAAACGCCCTTATATAACCAATGGGTTAAAAAAGAAACCAGAAGGGAAATTAGGAATGCTTAGAGACAAATGAAAATACCACATAGCAAAACTTATGGAATACAAGAAAGAAATGCTAAAGGGGGAATTTATAGCTATAAACGCTTACATTAAAAAAGAAGAAAGATCTCAAATCAACAACCTATCTTTAAACTTAAGGAAATAGAAAAAACAAAAATCTAAACTCAAGGCTACCAGAAGGAAGGAAATACTAAAGGCTAAAGCAGAGATAAATGAAATAGAAAGTAGAAAAATAATAGAGAAAATCAGCAAAACCAAAAGTTAGTTCTTGATAACATCAACAAAATTGCCAAAACTTCAGCTAGATTGACTAAGAAAAAATAAAGAAGATTCCAATTAGAACAGTAGGAAAAGCAAATGGGGACATTAATACCAATTCTACAGAAACAAAAAGTATAAGAGAGTACTATGCAGAATTGTACACCAACAAACTGGATAACTTAGATAAAATGCACAAATGCCTAGAAACAAAATACATACCATGACTAAGTCATTAAGAAATAGAAAATTTCAACAGACCTATAATTAGTTAAGAAATTGAATCAGTAATCAATAATATCCCAACAAAGAATAGACCTGGACCTGATGGCTTCATTGGTTAATTCTACCAAACATTTAAAGAACTAACACCAATTCTCCTCAAACTTTTCCAAAAAAGAACATAGAGGAGGGAGCACATCTTTATTCATTCCATGAGGCCTGCATTATTCTGACACCAAAGTCAGACAAAGATAGAAAACTATAGACCAATATCCCTTATGAACATTAATGTGAAAATGCTCAAGAGAATAGCAAACAGAATTCAGCAGCATATTAAAAGGATTATATACCACAGCCAAGTTGGATTCATTCCTGGAATGCAGGGATGATTCAACGTCTGAAAATCAACCAATGTAATATACCACATTAACAGAATGAAGGGGGGAAAGCCCAAATGATCATGTCAGTTGATGCAGACAAAGTACCTAACAAAATTCAAAACTTTCATGATAAAAATACCCAACATGCTAGAAAACAATCCTGCAAAAGGAAAACAAAGCTGGTGGCATCATAATTCCTCACTTCAAAACTTACTACAAAACCACAGTAATCAAAACAGTGTGATACTGGCATAAAGACAGACATATTGAGCAATAGAAAAGAAGAGAAACCCCAGAAATAAACCCTCACATATGTGGTCAACTGATCTTTGACAAGGGGGTTGAGACTATTCAATGAAGAAGAGACAACTTTTTCAAAAAGTTATGCTAAGAAAACTGGATATTCACATGCAAAATAGTGAAATTGGCTACTTACCTAATACTATATGCAAAATTAACGTCAAATGGACCAAAGACCTAACTATAAGACCTATAACCATAAAACTCTCAGAAGAAAACATAGGGCAAAACCTTCCTTACATTGGATTTGGTAGTGGTTTCTTGTATGTGACCCTGAAGGCATAGAAAACACACAAAAAATAGACAAATTGGATTTCATGAACATCGAAAGAAATTTTGTGCATCAAAAGACGCTATCAATAGAATAAAAAGTCAACCTGCGGAATAAGAGAATGTATTTGCAAATCACATATCTGATAAAGGATTCATATCTTGGAGATATGAATAGAGAACTCCTAAAACTCACCAACAAATAACACCTGATTCAAAAAGGGCACGAACTTGAGTAGATATTCATGCAAAGAAAATATGTAAGTGGCCAATAAGCATAGGAAAAGATGCACAAAATTACTAATTGTCAGGGAGATGCAGATCAAAAACCAGAATGAGGTATCACCTCACGCCTGTTAGGATGGCTACTCTTAAACAGAAAAAATAGCAAGCATTCCTGGAGGATGTGCAGAAATTGGAGCTCTTGTGCACTGTTGATGGTAATGTAAAATTGTGCAGTTTCTGTGGAAAACAGTGCAGTATTTCGTCAAAAAATTAAAAACAGAATTACCATATGATCCAGCAATTCCACTTCTGGTATGTACCCAAAAGAATTTAAAGTGGGATGTTGAAGAGATATTTGTACATCCATGTTCATGGTAGCATCATTCACAATAGCTAAAATGTGGAAGCAATCAAAGTAGACTTGACAGATGAAGGGATAAGGAAAATGTAATAGAAACATACAGTGTCACATCATTCAGTCCTAAAAATGAAGGAAATGCTGGCGTACGGTACAACGTGGATGAACCTTAAGGACATCATGGTCAGTGAAATAACCCAATCACAAGAAGAGAAATACTGTGTGATTCCAGTTATATGAGGTAGGTAGAGTAGGCAAAGTCACAGAGGCAGAAAGGAGAACGGTGGTTTCCAGGGGCCGGGAAAGAGGGAATGGGGAGTTAGTATTTCACAGGTATAAAGTTTCACTTTGCAAGATGACAAGCGTTCTGTAGACAAAAGGTGGTGATGGTTGCAGAACAATGCAAATATACTTAATACCACGGAAGTGTACATTTGAAAATGGTTAAGATGGCAAATTTTATGTAATGAGTATTTTACCACAATAATAACAATTGAAAAAAATACCAGAGGAAAAAAAATCAGAGGAAAAAGTCATGCTCTATGATGTGATAAGAATTTTCACATTAATGTTATTTTGATATTTATGTTAATGTTTCACATAAGCTTACGTTTCTACTATGCTGTTTGTGTGAATTTGTGTAAAAATATACCCTACTTCCTTCTTTGTTTATTTAATTAAGTTTTATTTTGGTAACATTGGTTTATAGCCTTATGTAAATTTCAGGTATATATAGTTATATTTGATTTTCTGTGTAGACTGCATAGTATTCACCACCCAAAGTCTAATTGCCATCCATCACTGTAGATGTGTGCCTTATTACCCTTTCATCCCCCTCCCTCTCGCCTATCCCTCTGGTACCACCAATCTAATATCTGTGTCTATGTTTTTGTTTGCTGTTGTTGGTTTCGTCTTCCACATATAAGTATTTGTCTTCCTTTGTCTGCCTTTAGTTCACTTAGCCTAATGCCTTCAAAGTCCATCACCCATGTTGTTGCAAATGGCAAGATTTAATCTTTTTTATGGCTGAGTAGTATTCCATTCTGTTCATCTGTTGATGGGCACTTAGGTTGCTTCCATCTTGGCTAGTGTAAATAATGCAATGAACACAGGAATGCATATATCTTTTCAAATAAGTGTTTTCATTTTCTTTGGACAAATACCAAGAAGAAGAGTAGGGGGATCATATGGTAGGCCTAGTCTTAATTTTTTGAGGAATCTCCATAATGTTTTCCACAGTGGCTGCATCAGTTTAGATTTCCACCAGCAGTGTGTGAGGGTTTCCTTGTCTCCACACCCTCTCCAATACTTGTTATGTCTTCTCAGTTTAATAATAACCATTCTGACAGGCATGAGGCGATATGTCATTGTAATTTTGATTTGGATCTCCCTAATAATTAGTGATGTGAAACATCTTTCCATGTGCCTGTTGTCTATCTCTATATCTTCTTTGCAAAAATGTCTGTGTGGATCCTCTGCCCATTTTTTGATTGGGTTGTTTGTTTTTTTCTTGTTGAGTTGTATGATTCTTTATATATTTTCAGTATTAACCCCTTATCAGATACATGATTTGCAAATATCTACTCCCAATGAGTAGGTTGTCTTTTTGTTTTGTTGATGGTTTCCTGTGCTGTGCAAAAGCTTTTTAGCTTGATGAGGTCCTGTTTGTTTAATTTTTCTTTTGTTTCCAGCCTGAGGAGACAAGATATTTAAAAAGATACTGCTAAGACTAATATCAAAGAATCTACTGCCTGTGTTTTCTTCCAGGAGCTTTATGGTTTCAGATCTTACATTCAGGTCTTTAGTCCATTTTTACTTATTTTGTGTATGTTGTAAGATAATGGTCTCCATTCATTTTTTTTGCCTGGGGCTGTGTGGTTTTCCCAACAGCATTTACTTAAGAGGCTTTCCTTTCTCCACTGTACCTTCTTGGCTTCTTTGTCAAAAATTAACATCCATAGATATGTGGGTTTATTTCTGGGCTCTTGATTCTGTTCCATTGATCTGTGTGTCTGTTTTTTTAACACAATGTGGTTTTGATTACTGTAGCTTTGTAATATACTTTGAAATCAGGGAGTATGATATCTCCACTTTTTTCTTTTTTCTCAGGATTGCTTTGGCTATTCAGAATCTTTTGTTGTTCCATATAAATTTTAGGATTCTTTGTTCTATTTCTGTAAAAATTGTCACTGGGACTTTGATAGGGATTGCACTGAATATGTAGGTTACTTTAGGAAGTACGGACCTTTTAACTATTTTAATTTTTCCAATCCATGAGCATGAAATATCTTTCCATTTCTTTGTGTCTTCTTTGATTTCTTTCAACAATGGTTTATAGTTTTCAGTGTACACGTCTTGCACCTCTTAGGTTAAATTCATTCCTATGGATTTTATTCTTTTTTTGTTTTTGCCATTGTAAATAGGATTGTATTCTTGATTTCTTTTTCTGCTGTTTCACCATTCATGTATAGAAATACAACTGATTCTTGTTGTTGATTTTGTACACTGAAACTGTACTGTATTCATTTATCATTTCTAATGGACTTTTGCTGGATTCTTTAGGATTTTCTTTATATGTAATCATGTAATCTGCAAGTAGTGACAGTTTTAGTTATTTCTTTCTAATTTGTATCTTTTTTATTTGTTTTTCTTGCCTAATTGCTCTGGCTAGGATTTCCAATACTATGTTAAATAACAGTGGTGAAAGTGGGCATCCTTGCTATTTTCTTGTTCTTAGAGGGATAGTTTTCAATTTTTGACCACTGAGTATGATGTTAACTGTGGGTTTGTCATATATGGTCTTTATTATGTTGAGGTACCTTCCTTCCATACCCATTTTATTCAGAGTTTTTATCATAAATAGACCCTGTATCTGGTCAAATGCTTTCTCTGGATCTACTGAGATGATCACGTAATTTGTATTCTTCATTTTGTTAATGTGGTGCATCCCATTGATTGATTTGAGGATGCTGACCCATGCTTGTATTCCTGGAGTAAATTCCACTTGATCATGGTTTATGATCCTTTTAATGTGTTCTTGTATTTGATTTGCTAATATTTTGTTTAGGATTTTTAAATCAATATTCATCAGTGATATTGACCTGTGATTTTCTTTCTGTGTGTTGTTCTTGTCTGGTTTTGTTATCAGAGTAATGTTGACCTCATAGAGTGAGTTAGGAAGCTTTCCTCCTCTTCAATTTTTTTGGAAGGGTTTGAGAAAGGTTTGCATTAAATCTTCTTTGAATGCTTGGTAGAATTCACCAGGGAAGTCATGTGGTCCTGGACTTTGTGTTTTGGGAGGTTTTTGATTATGCTTTCAATCCCCTTCCCAGTGATTGGTCTATTCAGATTCTCTAATTTCTTCCTGATTCAGTTTTGGAAGGTTATATGATTCTATGAATTTATCCATTTCTCCCAGATTATCCAATTTGTTGGTGTATAGTTATTCATACTATTCTCTTGTAATCCTTTGTATTTCTGTCATATCTATTGTAATTTGTTCCTTTTCATTCTGACTACTTATTTGAGTTTATTTTCTTTTTTGGTGAATTTAGCTAAAAGTTTGTCAATTTTCTTTATCTTTTCAAAGAATGAGGTCTTGGTTCATTGATTTTTTTTTACTGTCTTTTTAGTCTCTATTTCATTTATTTCCACTTTGACTATTATTTCTTTCTATTGATTTTGGGTTTCATTTCTTTTTCTTGTTCTTGTTCTTTTAGGTGTATTGTTAGATTGTTTACTTGAGATTTTTCTTGTGTTCTGAGGTAGGCCTGTATTACCATAAACTTCCCTCCTATGCCACTTTTGCTGTATCCCATAGATTTTGGCATGTTGTATTTTCATTTTCATTTGTCCCCAGGTATTTTTTAATTTCTTCTTTGAGTTCTTTGTTGACCCGATAATTGTTCGGTAGCATTTTGTTTAATCTCCACATATTTTTAATGACTTTTCAGTTTTCTTCTTGTAGTTGATTTCTAGTTTTGTACTGTTGTATTCAGAAAAGATGCTTGATAGCATTTGAATCTTCTTAAATTTACCAAGACTTATTTTGTGGCCTAACATGTGATCTATCCTGGAGAATGTTCTATGTGCATTCAAAAAGAGTGTGCATTCTGCAATTTTTGGATGGAATGTTCTGTATATATCTATTAAGTTCATCTGGTCTAATGTGATATTTAAGGCTAATATTTCCTTGTTTATCTTCTGTCTGGATGATCTATCCATTGACATAAGTTCAGTGATAACTTACCCTATTATTATTGTGTTAGTGTAAATTTATTCTTTTATGTCTATTAATGTTTGCTTTATGTACTTAGGTGTTCCTATGTTGAGTGTATCGATATTTGCCAGTGTTATATCCTCTTGTTGAATTGTTCCCTTTACTCACATAAAGGCCTTCTTTGTTTCTCATTATGATTTTTGATTTAAAGTCTATTTTGTCTAAGTTTTGCTACCCCAGATTTCTTTTCATTTCCATTTGTATGGAACTTCTCTTTCCTTCCCTTCACTTTCAGTTTGTGTCTCTAGTTCTGAAGTGTGTCTCTCTTATGCAGCATATATATGAGTCCTGTCTTTGTTTTTTATCCATTCAGCCACCCTGTCTTTTGATTGGAGATTTTGATTGGAATTGACTAAAGTCTATTTATATTTAAAGTAACTGTTGATAAGTTTGTCCTTATTGCCATTTTTTTTCTGGATTTTTTTTATTTCTTCTCTGTTCCTTTCTTTTTATCTTGCTCTCTTCCCTTGTGATTTGATGGCTTTCTTTAGCGTTATGTTTGGGTTCCTTTCTCTTTATTCTTTTTGTATTTATTATAGTTTTTGGGTTTGTGGTTACCATGAGGTTCATATTTAATAACCTAGGTAAATACCAGTCTATATTAATGATTAATCATTAATCATTTATTACCTATAGTACAGATAATATTGATAAATACAAAATAATAGTTATTAATTATTACAAAGAATATATAGATTATTATACTAATTAATTGATAATCTATTTTATATTGATGATCTAAGTTTGACCTTTTACTAAAAGCCCTATACTTTTACTCCCCCCTCATGTTTTATATTTTTGATATCATATTTGATGCCTTTTATTTTTGTGTGTCCCTTAACCTCTTATCATAGAAATACATGATTTTAGTACTTTTCTCTTTTAAACTTCATACTAGCTTTATAGGTCTCTTTACTGAATATTTGCCTTTACCAGTGATACTTTGTCTTTGATAATTTTATTATTCCTACATGAGGCCTTTTCTTTTCCATTTAAATAAGTCCCTTTAACATTTCTTTAAAGGCCAGTTTAGTGGGGATGAACTCCTTTAGTTTTTCTTGTCTGGAAAACATTTTATCTCTCCCTCAATTCTGAATTACAACTTTGCTGTGTAGAGTATTCTTGGTTGTATGTTTTTTCCTTTCAGTGCTTTGAATATATTGTGCCACTTCCTTCTAGCCTGTAAGATTTCTGCTAAGAAGTCAGCTGGTAGCCTCATGGACTTTCCCTTGTATGTAACTTGCTGCTTTTCTCTTGCAGCTTTTAAGATTCTCTCATTAACTTTAATTCTTGACATTTTAATTATAATGCGTCTCTGTGTGAGCCTCTTTGGTTCATCTTGTTTGATAGTCTCTGTGCTTCCTGTACCTGGATGTCCGTTTCTTTCCCCAAGTTAGGGAAATTTTCAACTATTATTTCTTCAAATAAATTGTCTGCCCTTTTATCTCTCTCCTCACCAGCCTCACCTATAATGCAGATGTTAGTACGCTTGATGCTGTCTCAGAGGTCCTTATATTGCCTCATTCTTTTTAATTCTTTTCTGTTTTTTCTGTTTAGATGGGTGACTTCCTTTACTCTTTCATCCAGCTTGCTGATCCATTCTTCTGTGTCATCTAATCTGCTGTTGATTCCCTCTAGTGAAATTGTCATTTCCATTATTGTATTCTTCCAGTCTGATTGGTTCTTTTTCATATTTTTAAATTCTGTGTTGAAATTCTCACTGTGTTCATCCATTCTTCTCCCAAGATCAGTTAGCCTCCTTATGACTATTTGCACTCTTTTTCGGGTAGATTGTTTATCTGTTTCATATTGTTTTTTTCCTGAAGATTTGTCCTTTTCCTTTATTTGGAAGATATTCTTTTGTCTCCTCATTTTGCCTACTTCTCTGTTTATTTCTTTTCTTTTTTTTTTGATGAGGAAGACTGGCCCTGACCTAGCATCTGTTCCCAATCTTCTTTGTCACTTGAGGAAGATTGGCCCTGAACTAACTTCTGGGCCAATCTTTCTCTATTTTTATATGTCAGTCACTGAGAAAGCATGGCTTGATGAGTGGTGTAGGTCCATGCGTGGGATCTGAACCCGTGAACCCAGGATGCCAAAGTGGAGCATGCCAAACTTAATTATTATGCCACTAGGCTGGCCCCTCTGTGTTTATTTCTATGTGTTAGGTAGATCAGCTACATCTCTAAATCTTGGAAATGTGGCCTTTTGTAAGAGATAACTTATGGGGGCCAGAAGTGTGCTACCCTCTTGTCACCCATGCCAGATGCTCTGGGGATGTCCTCTGTGTAGGCTGCCTGTGCCCTTCTGTTGTGGCAGGGTTGCCATTGCTGGGGGACACATGTAGGCTAGGCTGGCCTGTGAGCTGGAAATTTATGGGGCTTGGCCACATGCAGCAGCTGTGGGCACTTTATTGGGTGGGGCAAGCCCCCAGCATGGCTGGCTAAGAGGTCTGATAGCACACAACTACTGTAGAGTTGCTGATAAGTGAGCTATGCCCCCAGGATGGCTGGTTGGCTCAGGGACACACCACTGCTGCAGGCCCCCAGTGCAGCTCCCTATGATGATTGGCTATCTCTGCAATGGGGCATGGGGCAGGCTTCAGGCGAGGCTTACTTGCTGCTTATGCATATTGTCAGCTTGCTTTTTGGCAGGCCAGGCCTCTGACAAGAACTGGCTTTCTGCCCTGTGGTGCACAGCTGCCTCAGGAGAGCTGATGGGTGGGGCAGGCCCCAGGTAAGGCAATGCAGAATCCTTTCAGGCCTTGGTAGGTGGGATGGATTCCCTGCATGGCTGTTTGTGAGGCCCAAAGCTGGCTGCAGGTTCATTGGTGCATGGGGCTGGTCCCTGTGGTGGGCTGCCTACTGCCTGACCAAGTTCAACTGCCTCAAGTGTTCTAGTGGGTGGGACTGACCCTTGGGCTAACAGGCTGGAGGGAGTATTCTAATGGCACCTGTCAGCATCTATATTACCACAACTGAACTAGGTCAGAATAATGGTATCTGCCAGTGTCTCCATGCCTGGGAGTGGGCCCAGCTGGCTCCTGCCTCTCCGGAATGCACCCTGAGTTTAGTGAGTCTCTTTTACCAACAAACTATGCACTTTTCTTTTTTTTTTTTTTAAAGACTGGCACCTCAACTAACATCTGTGGCCAATCTTCTTTTTTTTCTTTTTCTCCTCAAAGCCCCCCAGTACATAGTTGTATATTCTAGTTGTAGGATCTTCTGGCTTTGCTGTGTGGGATTCCACCTCAGTGTGTCCTGATGAGCGGTGCCGTGTCCATGCCCAGGATCCAAACCAGCGAAACCCTGGGCCATCAAAGCGGAGTGCGCGAACTTAACAACTTGGCTACAGGGCCGGCCCCTGCACTTTTCTATCTGGTGTTCATTGCTGGTTTCTGGATTGAGTGAGTCCACATGGGCCACTTAAGACCAGGTTTTTCTTTCCCTGATGTTCTATAGTATTCCTGGGCATAGTTCCCACTGATTTTCAAAGCCAACAAAGTCAGGAATTATGGGATCTCATCTCTCTTGTACTCTATCTAAGGGCTGGGTACCTAATGAGGAGCCTGAATCCCTTGCTCTGCCAAGAAAAGCTCTGTACCTTTGAGGTTGCTCCTGGCCAAGCACTGGCTAGGATGTGGTGTTTTTTCCTCAGTGGGGCTGTATCTCTGCCTTTTCCACTGCTGTGTGTGTGGTCCCTTGTTGTGGAGGGTTTTTGTCCAGTTTCCGGATCTCTCTCAGAGGAAACTGCTCCACAGAGAGCTGTAGTGTCCATGGGATGAGGTGAGCTCTGGATCTCCTACAGTGCCATCTTCCAAACTCCTCTGCCCTACTTCCTTCTATATTTTAAATGTCATTAACATATTAACATAAGCATGAAATTTTCTCAAGCATTTTCATTGAAGCTGCCTCAGAAGTTATATATAACTTAATATTGAGATAGTGTATACAATTCCATATTATGGAATAAAATCAGATGCCTCGTCTATAGTAAAAAAAATTAAATACCAGTTGTAAAGATAAGGGAACTTGTATGACGAATGATATCAACATTTAGGTAATATGTTCAGGTACTATTCACATCTATTATTTCAGTTAATATTCCTAATACATCTCATTCATAGTCACTTTTAAAACATTTTTGCGGATTTGAATGATGAACAGGTTCAGTAGATGTCTTCTAGATATGGCAAATTTGGCCCTTGCCTAACTGGCTGAAAATACAAGTCACTTCCTTAGATGTCCGTATATTCATCCCATTTCAGCCACGTTGGTACTCTCAGGTTTCCTAGAAACAAACAAGAAACTCCAGTTTTGTTTGGTCGCTCTTCTGGGCCACTTGCCTGGCTTCTCCTCCTGCCTGGAATGTCCTTCCTTCAGGTTTAGACAGGGTCACTCCCTCCCTTTCTTAATCTCTGCTTAAACATCATCTCCTCAGTGAGCTCTTCCAGGACCAACTTATGAAAAAGACTTCTACCTGGTCACTCACCAGTCTCATCACTTCCGTGATTTTTCTTCTTAGCAATTGAAAATATTTTAAATTAAAACATGTTAATCTGCTTACTTTTTATTACCTCTCTCCTGATTAGACTCTGCATAGGCCCTTGCAGGCAGGAGCTATGATCGGTGTCCCTGTGTCTTGTGTACGGAGAAGAACAGGGGCTCAATAATGATTCATCACATAAATGCTGGACTCATGCACTGCACTGGAGTGGCAGGAGGCTGTCTCTGCCAGCTGTTACTATTTCAGAGAAAGGGGGCTTTCCTGACCACCGGGGCTTTTCTTTTGTAACTATAAGATGTTGCAAATATCTATTTAATAGAATTAAGAGTCAGGTGAAAGGATGCTCTTCCAGAAATGTCTAACATCTTCCATAGTTGAAAGGGGGGGTGCAGTTTCAGTGGTGGACAAAGTCACAGATGGAATCTTCACGTAAGACAGTGAAGGAAACAGGCCTGGCTTCAGTCAGTTGGCACATCTGCACGATGTTGTTTTCATGACGCACGCCCATCAATCAGCTGGAACGAGCTGCTCAAATTTCAGAAGCTATGAGTAAAATTCTTTACTGAAAAGGATAGTAAACTTGAGGCTAAAATACATGTGAGCCTCAAGTTCAGAATGCCCTTCTAGACTTGTATTAAACTAGCACAGAGTAAACATTTTTTTTCTGTTTTACATTTGAATTTGTCCAGGGTGCTAATTACTTTCATGGGTCAGAGAAAAAGAAATCTTGTTTTTGTGAAAATTTCATGTTCTGCTTCTGACAAATAGATATAGTTGAGGCAGTCTTGAAGGCATTTTTTTTCAATTTAAAAATACAATTTTATTCACAAGAATAGACATCAATACTGCTCACTCGTTTGACTCAATTCATGCCTGACTATAGCAGCATGATATATGGATTCCATATCTCAATCAGGCTTGGTTTTCTCTCTACTCCTTAAGTGCCTGCTGACCACTTTTAGTGGCTTTTCATCACATTCTAAATTCTCTAGAGATTTAGGATTTTCAAAATAACTTTCTATGACCAAAACAGCTCAGTTTTCCCTTTGTGTGACTTACAAAATTCTCTCCAATGTTGTGTGTGATGTATTATTGACGCTTTAGCTCCAACTTTCTCCCACTTGACTTGACTTTTCTTATCCTCAGGTTGTGTGAATAGAAATTATATTGTCAGTTCCATGCTTTGCTCTTTATTTATACGGTGTGATGAATGTATCTGGAAAATGCATTCAGAACCAAAAGACACCCGTTTCTTCACTCCAGACTTGGATTAGCCATTCATTAGCCACATCCTCCCGTCTTAGATCAGTACTTAATAGCACTAATGGGACATCTAGGTCTGCTTTTTTCCTAAGCTAGATCACTCTGCAATGTCAGTAGGACCTGACTCTGAAACTGGACCCATTATGTTAATTTTAATGTTTAGGCTACAGATCCCCTGTCTGTCTACACTCTGTTCTAGGAATGGTCTTGGTTTTAGAAGTAACTCCACTTAAGTATGCCTGAACTTTTTCTGCAAGATTCGTTGATCTAAACAGACAATGTAAAGCTAAGCCTTGAACTAAAATTATAATGAGTCCATTAGTTGAGCACCTACAGTGTGACAAAATAATTAAAATAAAAATCAGGTCTTTCTTACATTCAAAATTCAAATCTGAAAGGAAAGATAGTAATAAAAGCAACAAATAAAAAACAATATACAAAAGACACACACACAACATAAAGAGGCATTATAGAGGATGTGCCGGCAAGCATGAGCTGGAATACAACAGTCATATAAAATTGGATAAATAATCCATTCAGAAGGATGACAGGGAAAATAGGTATGACCATAAGAAAGTGCATGGAGAGTTGGGGGAATAGAAAATGGTTCGATTTGGTCTGGTTGGTCAGCCACAGGTACTCA
This sequence comes from Equus przewalskii, assembly GCF_037783145.1. Classification (NCBI taxonomy): domain Eukaryota; kingdom Metazoa; phylum Chordata; class Mammalia; order Perissodactyla; family Equidae; genus Equus; species Equus przewalskii. Next base: position 1,587,391 of record NC_091857.1, on the reverse strand, counting down.
AAGATTTTAAGCAGTAAATGAGCCTGGGTATCAATCTTAAGGCACACCAATGATCCAGATCATATAATAACCTATATAGCTTATAAATTAAAGCAATGGCTCTCAAAACTTGGTGTCCCTAAGAATAACCAAGGAGCTTGTTAAAGGTAGATTTTCAAGTCTGCCCATAGAGGTTCTGATTCAGTATGGTTTGGGGTGGACTAAGAAATATGCACATTTAGCAAGTACGTCAGCAGATTTTGATTCAGATCAATATCACTCTTAGATCCAATCAAGTGGGGTCCCAACTCCAGGATCTCAACTAAGGGGCTTCCTGTGCTTTCTGAAAACTTCTCAAGCTCCCCTGCAGTGCCTGGGATCAGCTGGGCTGGCACTATGGCACATCGTGGGACCCATATAGGCTTTGGCCCCAGTCCTTCTCCTTCAGGATCCTCTTCAACCCCCTCCCACAGTTGTGGGTTCAACACACACCCCAGTGAGCTTCAGGGCTTGAACCTGGGGGGTTGTTCCATGGTTCCAGTATTTCCTCTGTGAGGTCAGGTGAGATGACGCTGGTACAATAAAGCCGGAACACTGATTTAAGGTGAATCTCACTCATGCTGGACACAGGACAAGTTCAGACTTCCAAGCTACCTATAGCTGCACTTTGAGCCATGCATAGATATGTGCATCAGCTCTTGCCCTCTGTTGGGTCTTGCCCTTCTCTTAACTCTTGCTCATCTGTGTTCTGACCTCCACAGTGGTACCCCCTCTGCTCTAAATCTCTTGCGTGTGGCAGGGTTGGTAGCAGGCATCCTGTATACCCTCCACCACTGGAATCTAAGGAAGTTCGTCAATCTTCTCCACCAGTTTTGTGTAAAGGATCAGGAAGTTCTTCAGGTAGCCACATATTGCTCCATAATGCCAATGGGCCATTCTGATTGATACCCTCTCTTGCCTCTGATTGATGTGGTCACCTCCTGCGCTTCCACATCAATTATAAGCCATACCAGCTGAGGGATGGAAACTTCTACGATTTCTACATAATTCAGTTGAACAAATACTTATTGAGTGCGTAGGAGGTTCCAGACATGATGCAAGGTTTGGTAACGTAAAGCTCCATTAAATCATGACCCCTACTCTTGTGGAGGTCACAGTTTGGGAGATGGACACATAAGACAAATGAATAAAGTTACTGTGGTATATTCTGTAATAGTGAAAAGTATGAATCACCAGGAAAACATGGAAGGGAAAGCAGTTAATTCTGCCTAGACTTGCCTTTAAATCAAACCAGAATATGTTTTTAAGTAAGCATGCATTCATTCAAGCAATAAATATTTGTGTGCGTGCCCACACTACACCAGATATTACACCAGGCACTGAAGATGGACATAACTCTCAAAGAACGGCATGAATGATGCACACCACTACAGACTGAGACAGGTTGAACAATAAATGGACCTTACCTAGGCTACTATCTCCCTCAGGGGCATCTATCTCCCTCAGCTGTTGGAGATGAGAGCAAGAATTTCTCAAGGATTGTTGAATAAATGAAAGGACAATTTGCTGTTTCTAGAATTTTTAAAAATCAGCATTTATTTTAGGCCTTTGCTGAGGAAACATCACTTACTTAGAGCTTTATCTTGGGTCATGCCCTGCCTAATTACAACCTACAGATAGAAAATTTGTTCACTGTTGATCCCCTTTTGACTGATAAATTGTTTGGCAAAGCTTTAAGAGCTGCTAATAATCTTAGTGATGAGAATTTGTTTCAGTTGCCACCCACGAATATGTATTTCTCTCTGTATTTTGTCAACATTTTCAATAACAAGCCTCTTCACTGAACATGACACAGTGGAATGACCCCACACCTGAACTCAGGGAGCTGCTGGCCTGTGTACCAGTCTCATCTCATCATTAGGAGTAATTCGTTACACTCATATATAATTCTTGTCATGTATCTTGTTGCCACCTGAGATGACACACTCTGAAAAAGGCAATAATTATCTTTATTATTACCAGCATTTTATTCAACAACTGTAAAAGTACCTCCTGAACTTAACACAATCACAAGAGATTAAGTAATATTTTCTTATATTTAGGAAGCCATTTATTAACCTACTTTGTGTGGCTTACTAAAGGAGATCCTAGCGTTTAAAAAACAATGACTTGACCCATGTAGGTGACTTATTTAGGCTAAAGAGTTGCTTATACATTATGGGATGAAAAATTTAATTGTATTCAATTTGGAAACTCTTCTTTGAATAGTGTTTGAAACATTTGACTGATAAAGAATCAAGTTAGGGGCTGGCCCTGTGGCCGAGTGGTTAAGTTCGCGCACGCCGCAGCAGGCGGCCCAGTGTTTCGTTAGTTCGAATCCTGGGCGCGGACATGGCACTGCTCATCAGACCACGCTGAGGCAGTGTCCCACATGCCACAACTAGAAGGACCCACAATGAAGAATACACAGCTATGTACTGGGGAGCTTTGGGGAGAAAAAGGAAAAAATAAAATCTTTAAAAAAAAAAAAAAAAGTAGTGGACCTGTCATTCCATTTCAACTCTGTGTGGTAATCAAAGACGTCGTGGCCAAAATATTTATGATGTCATTTGTTCAAGCCAATAAAATATAGGATCTGTTAACAGAGGTTAGCGATTAAGCCTTTTGGAAATGATTAACTGCCATTTTATAAACTTACATATCATGATAGTAGGGTTTTTTCGTTTTTCCACATATATCTCATATGTGGCAAGTATTTATACACTTCGAGTGTCATAGAGATTCATGCTATGCTGTCACTTCCTAGAATGATTCCATTAGTTTGGATGAGGGACATCTTTTGGCTTCCTCTCTCAAGGCTTTAATTAAGATTGTTTCCAGAGGAAACTCTGGTTACACGAAATACTGTCTTTGAACTTCAGCTTCAAATTAACCATTACTGACAAGTGTAGAGATTTAACACACAAAAATCTCAGTGGTATCTATACCTTCAGGTATGTGTCAAGGGAGTAAAACTTGAATTATTTATTCCAGAACACTTTAAGGCAAAGGTTTTAACGCCTTAAAACATACAAGGATCAGAGAGTGGACGTAGTTCAGCACAGATTCCTGGGCCACCGCAGGGACCGTGATCTCTTTAGTGCACTGGTGACTCTGAGCCACACATGGAGACACATGGTTCTAGAGGGAGCAGATAATGATTAGAACCCAAAATTGCAGTGGCTTTTTATGTTTGGTAGTGCATTTTTCCCTTGATTATCTCTATATCAGTTTCATCGGTCTCACTAAATTCTGGGTCAGTGATCTCCAGAGTGGGGTGCAGACAATGAAGTAGCAGAGACAACAAATTGGAGTGTAGGAAAAATATTAGAGAATTCAACTCAGTTTTTTAATTTATTCTTTTTTGTTTTTATTTTTTTGACAAAGTTTCATGATACACAAAATATATAAGTAAAATAAGCTGTGGTATTTGTAAATAAATAAATCTATATGTTGAAAGTGCGTACTCAGAATTTTACTGATGATGATAACAATTTCAAATGTTTGGAAATCGCTGCTCTAGACTATACCAGTCTAGATTATGCCTCCGTAGTAAACAGCACAAAAATTCAGATCCTTAACACTACAAAGTGCTATTCCTATGTTACACAATGTCTTCTGTGGCTCTGGGCAGCTCTCCAAGGCAACTCTCCTTCATGTAGTGACTCAATGAGGAGGGTGTAGCATTCTGTGACTGCTCATCTTAAACACACAGCTGCCTAGATCCGGGCAGCAGGGAAAGAGAGAAGGGAGAGCTGGGTACAAGCTCTTGAAGACTCATTTTAATGGCAAATCAAAACCCAAGGCTATGCCTAATTTTAGGGCAGTGGGGAAATGCAATAGCGTCATGTATGAGAAATATTGGTAAGCAAATCTAATATCTGCTAGCTACTCTAAACACAAATCCAATCTGTAACATAATTCATCCAGTTCTAAATATTCTGTAAATGCTTACACACGCACCTTCACATACATGCATGCGTATATCATTGCTGATGATAGAACTGTAGATGCATTTATATTACAACAAGAAATTAGTATGTTCACATTTTAATATACCACATTACAAAGTAGAATATATGTTAAAGTTCTGCCAATCTACATTTCTATCCACTTGAAAATATTCCTTTCATATAACATATCACATTATTTAACAAAAGGAGATAAAAGTATTCCTTTCTAGTCTACTAGTAGGCATAACGTAAAATCAGTTGAAAACCATTCATCTGCAGCAAAATGATCACATTATACATTTAAGTTAGAAGAGAGGAGAAATAATTAGAAGAAAACTTGGAATTTTGGCTTTCCTGTTCCACAGAAGTAACTGAGGTATTTAAATTATTTTTTTAAAAGAATATAGACAATTCACTTGTTTCTATGCCAAATTCCATCAGTTTGAAGGGAACTTTGCTTTTCACAGCCAAGTTTAAAGCGTGAGGAAATTATAAATGGAAACATTGCGTCCTCTGATCTTGGAGTTGGTGATTTTTGCTACAAACTGGGTGGGAGATTGATCTAATTCTTTGGTTTTCCATTTTTTGATGACGAATTTAAATTTGCTAAATTTTAACCAAAAGTAAAAAAAAAATATCGCAGAGCCTCAGTGAAAGAACGATGCTTCATAACTGCCTAATAGCGTCATCAACAAATAGGAGGCTGCTTCCTGCAGCGAAGCCACAAATATGTTGAAAGGCCCGTGCTTTCTGCAGGATGTACAGAGATCTTTGCTGGAGTCATTTCTGGACCATTCTCCTTCTCTGTGGCGGCAGTGGTTATCTGGCTGCATGGGTGCACTTTTAAAACGCATCCTACAGATTTTTTAATAATGCATTCTTGGGGAGAGAGGGAGACCAATTTTTTCCTGTGCTACAAGCACTTAAAGCACTTCTTTGATGACTTTTTGGTTTTCTTTAGCATTTCAAGGTTGATTGAATAGGGTCATAAAGAGGATTTTTGAAGGAAAGTAGAAAAAAATACCTGCGACTTTTTGTTGTTATCATGCTTGTTTTATATTTATTTATTGTCAATGCCACAAAATCTTTAATGGCTAAGCTAAGGTCTCAACAAGAATTCCTCATGGTGCTTCAAAGAAGCCAAGCTCATTTATCTGGAAGGCCTTCTGTCTGGTGATACTAGATCCATAACGTGTACGTGTTCATTCATTCTCAATTTCCATGTGACATACTCAGTAATGATGTGCTTCCAGCTCTAAGTTATTATCATCCAAGAAAAAAAAAGGATCCTTCTGGGTCAGACTTTGTAGAGGGCAAGTATCTCGAGTATTTTCATGACCTACTTATACTGATTATCTGATTAGATGATGATTTCAGCAAATTTTCTCTGGAGAGTTTCCTTCTGATCTGCATCTTTCTTTGCAATTTAGGTCTTTATTGGAGCAAACAAGGCTGTCTGTTTCTATCCTTTTTTATTTCAGGAGCCAGTTTCTCATTCTCCACTAAAATCATCTGGAGGATAATATCAATGTATTATGAGCAATTTCCCAAGGTTACCTTGTTGTATGTCTAAGTTGGATTTTTAAATGTCATGTGTTCTTTTGAATCTCCTTAAGCTTATCATGAAATTATGATTTGTTTTTTCATCTAGTAACTATGAAATTCATCTATTGGTCTCTAGCTGGATTATAATTTAAGCATAATGGAGAGATGCATTAATTTCTAAAAACAATAAGATTGCATAGATAAAATCAAAGATTTAATTGAAATTATTTCTCCTGTCCCTCAACTCTTAAATTTTATAGTCTGTGATTTTTTAGACAGTTAAAGATAATTCCTTTATCATTGTTAGGCCACTTTCTTGATCAGAGATCTCCTTTATTTTTAGAGAAGTTCTTCCTCATTAATGATCTAAATTAATCAAGTTTAAATACCCCATTATTTTGCACTATTTGATGAAATACTAAGTAATACATAAATTTTAGAATCCTTAACACCCATATTAGATCACACCTCTTTTCCCATCACCAAGCGAAATAATTATAATTTAAAATTTTTCCAACGTTCAGGTGGTTAACAAAATGCCTTTTTTGTGCCATTTTCAGTTTTTTTTATTTCTTGTTAATTTTGAACTTCAGTCCTGCATGAGTCCTAGGATAAAGGAGATTGCTTCGCTGTACTCAGCGCCAGCACTCCAGTGTCCAGTATGTGCCTGTTAGCCTCTTCCACGGCCTTCATCTCACTGGTTCTTAAATAGTACCCTCACTTGCCACTTCACTTCCTGGGAAAATCTAGTGAAAGAAGCAGATAACATCTTGCCCACCACTTAGATAGCTTGCTTAACTTCATAGAGAAGACATGTAATAAAATGGATCCTTGAGATTATACATCAAGGCTACACTCACAAAAATCTTGTACTGAACAGGTAAATGTGTGGCTTCACAAACAAACGGAAAAGCAAGTTCAGGATCAGGAAGTTCCTTGGTTCTAGAAGTCCACAGATTATAAGTGTATCATTTCTCTAGTCCTTCCTAGGTCCTTCCTGAGGAGGGTCACTGGGAACTCTGCAGTGCACAGCCGGCAGGCCCACTGCCAAAACCAATTCAGCCCACACTGACGGAGCGTTTGCCAAGTCTCACGCATTGTATACCCCTTACCTCACATAATGCTCACATCAGCCCTAGACATACGTCACGGTAATCCTAAGCTCATACGTGAGGAAATTAATGTTTGGAGGCATTGCATTATCAAGGCCACACAGCCAGCACACAGCAGTCAGAGTTCCAATCCTGGGCCTATCTGACAGCAAAGTCAATTATCTTTACCCTTCGTGCTCCACTGCCTGCACTATGTGAATACCTTCTGGGTCACCCCAAACTTGTCCCTCTCATCATGTCCTTCCCCACCTAGACCAAGTGACAGTTCCTGGGAATTTATTATTTCACATCTCTATTTGCTCGATTTCAACATGTGTTAAACTGAAGACATAGCAACTTTGTACAAAAATGAACTAAAAGATATTTTTCATCCCCCAAACTATAAATTAACACAATTTAAACGGCAAACATCAAGTGCTGAAATAAAGCACCTAAAATGCAATTGTGCTAAGCTGTAGTCTTTTTACTTAAAACAAAAAATACTGAGAGGCATAAAGTGATCTTTGATTGCAGGGCACTTTGTCCGCCTGCCCTCTGATCTGCGTTAATCAGGAAGTACAGCTCGCAGTGGGATTAAAGCACTCTGCTTAAACAAAGTGTTTGCACTTACAAATATATTTCAGAGTTAATGATTGGAAGCCAATACTGTCACAGGCAGAACAGCTAATATTTTCAAGAGTGTGTCTTCATATTATAAGCTAGACTCAAAGAGGCAGTAAGGCAATATGAAGTTTTAGAAGCTACCCAGACTTTTCAACCCTGTCCGCCTTAATAACCAGGAGTTATTGCAAAGCTGTCTTGTAAGTTCCCAAGGAGCCACGGTCATAAATTTAAAATTGAATAATTATCTCACAACAGAGGAGATGTAGAATAGCCATATATCTCCAAAGGGCAATATTAGTGTTTTTACAATTTTTATAGCCTTAAAAAATAATTTTGTTTCACTTGAATTTAGCTAGTTGACCAATAAACAAAGTGCAAATGTAGGTTCAAATAATTTTACAGTGTCAAACAGTAGGAAAAATTACAAAATATTTCTCCTTGGCTGCCAACTTTTTCTGTCTTAGGAGTACAATCCCAGCTCCCAGTTAAGCTATTCTGGCTTTTCTTTGAAAGCTACTTATTTGCTTCTTGACTACAATCATGTGCTTTCAATTTCTTTTGCATTTTACCACTTACTTTCTACAACATTCTTTTATGGATGAACAACTGCCTGGCAAAATAGAAACTGAACCACAGCATGTAATTAAATTCTTCGCACAATGGAAGTTAGTCATCGACACAATTAAACCACTGGCTTCAGAATCCAGCGCTGAAGGAACGAGCAGCTAAACCCAGAACAGTTCTTCCCATAAGGTTTTTCTAAATTGTGGGATTGAAGAGATCTGCTTGGTTTTTTGGTGTCCTGACAAGACTCTAAAATAAATTCTCCTTCCAAAACTGAAAACGATTCATGTCATATAGTTTCTTATTTCTTCTATATTCATTTTTGGCAGTTTTTTTCACTGTTTTCTAACTCTGAAGAGAGACTTCAGAAAATTGGTGGCAAATTTAGAGATATTTTGCTCAAACTCTAGGAAAAAGACACAAAACATAAAATGTACATTTTTTACACAGAATAATTTAATACTATTTGCTATTTTAGTATAATGCCTAATGTAATAACAAGCACAATAAAACAATATGGACTCGTTAAATATATTTTCATATTTTCGGTTCTTTAAAGTAGAAGTAACAGTGTTAGTTTTAGTTACGAATAATGTATTTGGAATGATCTGGAGCTGCGTTAACTTATGATGCAAATTTCAATTTCCAGTTGAGTCAGACATGCATCTAGATTAAAAAAATGTAACGGAGAGCCACTGAGTTGCTGGAAATGTACTGAAAGAAAAAAGGAAACTGAGTAGGTATGCTTCGGTTTTGAAATTTTAATTTTTCAAAGTGAGATATGACAGTAAAAACCTTGAAGAGGAAACAATACAAAGTAAGTTAATCAATTAATAAAGATATTTCTAATTATCCCTTTCTCTCTTATTACATTATGGATTGAAATCTTAGGTTCTAGTTGAAGCATCCATGAATTCAGATAAAGTATAAAATGTAGAATCATGTTTTTAAATAGGTGTTGCAAAGTTGTGATAAAAGTCAGTATTTCACTGACTGCAATTGTAGACGATATTGATATAGTGTCTAAAGACTTTATGTAAAGAAGACTGAGTATAATGCGTCCTGTGGTTTGTCAGTTAGCTAGAAAATTCCTCCTTTGATATTTTTGCTGTAAAGTTTTTATTATAGTAACTAACACATATAGACTTGGCCTATATGTCTGATATCTAGAAATATAAATATAGATTTATAGAAATATATATAGATATATAGAAATAGAAATATAGAGATATATAGAAATATAAATATCTTGACAACTCCAAAGATATGCTACATTCAGTATTTCTGGTACTGTTTTGACTAGGTGTTTGTTTTTCCTTGGATAGGGATCATAAGTATTTTCTGGTTGATAGTAAGTGAGTGGGATCACTTGACTTACTCCTATAACCACTAAGTATTTTATGAAATTTGAATTTAGAATAAGGAGGAGGACTCTATCAAGTTGCTGGAAGAATAATGGAGGAAATAAAGAAGCCATTGCAAGTGAGTTCGGTTTTGGAAAACTTTGTTTTTTTCTCCACTGCCTATGATCACACTGCGTCCACCACGCACTAGAGTGTGCCGCCTTTAGCATTTTTCTTAGGACATTAAAAATATGTTTCTTTTTCTTCCTTGAATGTCGCTATTCCTTCCTAGTCCTTTATTCATCGTTTCACTGCAGCTGTTTTCTCCGAGGAATTTGCCTGTTAACGCTTCAGTGAGTACCTGTAGATCAGTAAATGGCTGCTGTAGGAAAGCGAGGAAGACATTGTTCCTGACATCACAGCGTGCTCTCAAAGTGAGAGAACTTTAAGGCCCTGAGCATTCTTGTTGGAGAATGTTTTGAGATAGACTGTCCTTTTGCACATGAGACAGGCAACATTACTTGACCTAAAACAAGGGGAAGGAAACATCTGGCTTCAGGGTCCATATGACTCACATCATCACCTAATTTTATTTAAATAAAGTTGAAGCGATCTGGGTCACTGAAGAACAGAGTGGAAGATATAATTAACTATCCTATGATCAAGGTAGAGAGTGACACAAGGGGTTGTATGAGAGAACATGGATTAAAAATAAAATCTGCATTGGATAAAATATTGGCAGAGTGAGACTTATGGTTTTTGTTGCTCAAAAAAATTTCCAAAATGTTAATTGAAGAATGGGATGGGATGGTTGCAAGCGGTGGTCGTGAAAAGTGATGGGTGGGATGTCCAGGCCTGTGGCTGAGGTTTCGTCAAGAACCTGGAGTCAGGAGAAGACAGAGACAACATCAGAGGCACAGTTGTTCTGACCAGCAGCCCAGACCTTTACAATACGGCTGCTCAGGTATTCCTTGGCTTCCAGTGGAAACACCATCGAGATATGTGCATGGCCTCTAACGAGAACTATTCTAAGACAGATGATTTTCAGTTCAATATATCCATTCTTTCCCACATCTACCAAAAAATTAGTAATCGGATGAATGTCATGTATCACTATTATAAGTGGTGAATCTCGATATGTAGGAAGATGTTAGATTCTATATATAGAGAGAAATAAGTGCCTGAATGGTATACCCCGAGGGGCTTGGAAAGAATATGAAAGATCACGTGACCTAGACTAAGGGGTTCACTGAGGTTTCAGGAAGTGGGGGATCCTCAGAGTAATGTAGGACAAAGAAGAGTAAGATGAAGATAGGTCAGAGTGCCCCAGGGAGCCATAGACGCAAGGCCGACAGGTGAGCAGTGAGTAGTCCGGTATTTTAGAATCAGATTTGTGCAAGAGTGCAGCTGCCATCAGACCCTAAGGGACACTTAATGTCCTGAATGTAAACTGGTGCTTCATCCTCTAGGTGACAGAGAGCCACTGAAGAGTTCCAAGTAGAGAGGTGACACGTTTAGATTTTCTTTTAAGATTGTTCGGGGTATAGTGCAGACAATTGTTTGGAGGGTAGCAAGATTAGAGGCAGGAAACCAGGGGGGCAGTGTTGCAGTGAGGAGAAATGGCAAGGGTTTATTTCTTTTTAAAGTGGTGACTATGAGGATTATGCTTAATTCCATAACTTCTCATGTTTGTTTAAATATAACACTCTCTATGGGCTTGCCTGCTCCCTTTTAAACTTAAGAAAGTGTGATTTCTCCTTTATTGCTTTAAAATAACTCACAGTTTCAGGACCAGGAATGTAATAGACTCTGTCAGATGTGGCTAAACCTGAATCAAGAGAAGATACCCTCACCAAGTAAGTTTATGTATTAAGTAAGTAGGAAATTGAGAAATGCAGCATATTCTAAACACCTTTTTAGAATTAACTTCAAAAGTGAGATTTTGTAAGAAATTTTCCCTCTAAGCCAGTACTTACTTGCCAAGCATAAGGAAGGACTCATGCTTTTGTGGGTTGCTATTCAATTTTAAGGGTGGTTTGACCATTTGTACAAAAATATTATATTAGCAAAAGACTCAACTTTTCCTGTTTCTATGTTCATCGTTGCTTGACAGATTTTCTCTAATAGAAACTTTATATAAAGAAAGACAATGATTTTAAGAAATACAGGAAGGCACTGAAATGAACACTTATAGAAAATCAAAAGGGACAAAATCTGGCATATGTTACTCCTAGAGACAAACTGAAATTATGCCTTCTGTTAGTCTGTCTTATATTAAAATCAATACCTCTAAATTTTATATTATAGGTGGGCTATATTAACTAATAAAAGACCCTGGACTTAAAATAAAAAGATATGGGTTTGGAGCTGGCCTGGTGGTGTAGTGGTTAAGTTCATGCACTGCTCTTCAGCAGCCCGGGGTTCGGGGATTCAGATGCTGGGCGTGGACCTCCACACCACTCATCAGCCATGCTGTGGAGGCATCCCACTGCAAAATAGAGGAAGACTGGTACAGATGCTAGCTTAATCTTCCTCACCAAAAGCAAAAATATATATATATTATATATTAAATATATTAAATATATACATATATGGGTTTGAATTTTAGTTTCTTCTTCTGTCAGTACATCAAAATATGTTCATCTTTTTGAGACTTTGGCTAGGCTAAATTAGATGATATGTAAAACTCTTTTCAGAGGCAGCCCTGATGGCCTAGTGGTTAAAATTCGGCTTGCTCTGCTTTGGCCGCCCGGGTTCAGTTCCCTGGTGCAGAACCACACCACTCACCTGTCAGTAGCCATGCTGTGGCAGAGGCTCACATAGACGAACTAGAAGGACTTACAACGAGAATATACAACTATGTATATTTTTTTGAGGAGCAAAAATAAGAGAGAGAAAGATTGGCAACAGATGTTAACTCAGAGAGAATCTTTCCCAGCAAAAGTAATTCTTTTCAGTTTTGGGTTGCTACGAGTTTTTGGATTCTAATCATGTATAAATTTATAAATACATAGAACATGTAGTAACGAAAAATGCAATAATGAAACACTAAAAATTGTTGATGTTTATTTTTAGCCACTTAACATTCCACCTAATTTCCCTGAATTTCCTTGTGCTGAAATGCAAAGCTAATTCTTTGTTATTCTTATTTTTGTGTTAAGAATATCCATCATGAGAGCTCCCCATTTAACAAATATTTAGGTGTGTAACACAGATTGTCCACAACAAGCACAACATTGTACAGCAGTTCTCTAGAACTTACTCATCTTGCACAATAGAAACCTTTTCCTGTTGAGCAGCAACCCTCCCTCTCACCTTCCCTCCACTCCCCGGAAACTCCCTGCTTCTGTGACTTTGACTTTTAGACTCCATAGAAGTAGACTCATGCAATGCTTGTCGCTCTGTGACGGGCTTATTCACTGAGCATGGTGTCCTCCAGGTCCCTCCTCGTTATCACCTATTGTGGGGTCTCCTTTCTTTAAACGCTGAATAGCATTCCATTGTGTGTACCCACCACGTTCTCTTAATCTGTTCATCAGTCTTCCATTCAGGTTGTTTCTACATTTTGGGGGTTGTGAATAATGCTCATGGAGCTGCAGATCTCTCTTCAAGATACGGATATCATTTCCTTCTACTTATTGTAAAAACGCCATTGAGATATCTTTTTCATACATTCTTAATCATCTAAGACCATTTCTATTTAGTTGCACATAAAATATAATATATGTGTTCCAACAGTTTCAAATGCTGGAAATGAACTTATTTCATCATGAAAAAAAAATGACAGAAATCTTTGGTTCTTTGGGATGGTAATTTTAGATAAAAATGAAATAGTCATTTCAAAATATATGCATAAAAACCCAGAGCATCAAGATCAAACTAAGCTTCATAGCATTCTATGGATCTTCAAGCTCCTTTATGAATGTTGTACAACACAATTATTAAAAATATTTAACTCTGAGAGATGCTAACTGTATGTCTGATAATCCTATCTCAATTTTTAAATATTACTTCAGTTGTACATGAGAGGTTTATTATCTAGGGTAATACAGTATCTTAATGTACTGTAAACCTTTCCAGAGTAACATTATTCTCAAACCAACAGAGACGGTGGGGAATCTGTCTTACCTGACTATGACCTAAGTATTCCTCTCAACCATTACACTTTAATGTTTAAGAAAAAAGAATATTGCAGAGATTTTAAAATTATGCTTTGACACCCAAAAGCTTTTTCCTCAGGGAACCATAAACTCTGATGACTTGTTAGTAGCTACAGGCTTAGAAAATATAAAAACTTTATATGAAATTTCATCTAGACATCTACTGTTTATACCATGTCATTTGCAAGCCATATGTTTGCATACATTCTGTCCAGTATATAGGGATGCTCTCAGTGGCTGAGCAATTTGTGTGTTTCAATAACTCTAGAATAAACTTTTTGAGACTCTGCAACAGCTAGGATCATAGCTAAGATAAATTAAGCATTTTTTGTGGTCCTTAAAGCCTAGGATTAATGTGCATTTCAGAAATGTAAATGTGCCTTGGAAAAGGTCATATTTTATTACACGAAATGTGAATATTTTGATTTTGTATACTATTTTTTAAAACTACAACTGTATTCTCTATGGTTTCTCCACTTTAGCAAAAATAAATTCTTCCACTATCTCTCCAAACAAGCGTTATAATTGTCATTGTTTGAGTTAAGTAAGAATGTTTCAAAGACAGCCAAGTCAAAATATAGTCAATGGTGGTATAATGAAATACAGATGGCAAAATCTAGAAGTTCACTTGAAAATTAAACTTCCAGGTATATAGATTGAAATGTCTCAGGGTTGGTGAAGTAACTAAAATTTCATAGACTTGTGAGTAGGTCTTGGTAGGACCTAGATGAGGGGTGTGTGTGTGTGTGTGTGTGTGTGTGTGTTTTCTGATCTCAGAGTTCTAAAAATTTTTGAGCCAACAGTGAAAATCAGAAATTTCCATATAACAATCCAGGTATTACCCTCTTTTTGGAAACCAAGAAAGATATGGAGCTGGAAAGAGACTTCTGTTTTGCACTCATTTACCATTCATTTGAGACCTATAAACATTTGAGTTTGAACCACTGTTTAGATCCAACTCAAACAATTCTTGTCTTTTTAATACATGACACCAAAGCATCAGCTCCCCAGAAATATTGTGGAGAGGGATTTATGAAATAATTCAATATACGCAAGGCCAAAGGCCAGCAAGATAGACTTTAATTTTAACAACGTCTGTGCAAATACAGCATTTCTTGCTCGAAGTCAAAAACTGTTCCTGAAAATCAGACGTCCTCCATGAATGCGCTAACCGAGAGCCTATTTCATCTTACTGCAAATAGGAGAAATCACAATGCTCCTTGTGGATTCCAGTTGACTCAGTTATTGTATGGATTATTACGTAAGGTTTGTGAGACCTATTTTCACTGTTTATAGATAACTTTGTAAAAAGTTTCAGTAACTCATTTCTAAAGATGAAATTGCTGGATAGTTCAGTTCAACAGAAGCGATATCACTGTAACCCATAGCAGATCTCCGTTCCTTACAACAGACTGTGAGGGTTAGGAGAGGGACTGGAACAATGAAAGAGACACTTGAGATAATCAGACTCAATCATGACTAGAGTTTTCCATTGGAAAATTCAGGGTTATTACAAAAAGCTAAAATCTGACAATATATTTTCTTAGAAAAAATTTGGAAAGAAAACACCTATAGGATAGGCATGCAGAATGTTGGAGGAAAGCATGCTTTAAGCTCCTTTGCTAGAAAACTTCCCAATGTCTGTAAGCCTCCCATCAAGTTTGCTTTCACAAGCGATGGTAAGTGGACATTATATTTTTTAATGGCAACAAAGGACAAGTATATTCTTACTGAAGGCAATGAATTAGGAACGTATCTGCTTATGTCCACTTCACAGAGTAACAACACTCAAAAATGTATTAATAGGGGCCAGCCGGGTGGTGCAGAGGTTAAATGCGCACGTTCCGCTTTGGGGCCCGGGGTTCCCCGGTTCAGATCCCAGGTGTGGACATGGCACCACTTGGCACACCATGCTGTGGCAGGCGTCCCACATATAAAGTAGAGGAAGACAGGTACAGATGTTAGCTCAGGCCCAGTCTTCTTCAGCAAAAAGGAGGAAGATTGGCAGCAGATGTTAGCTCAGGGCTAATCTTCCTCAAAAACAAACAAACAAACAAGCAAACAAAGTATTAATAAATGTCCCTGAACTTTAACACTAATGGAATTTTTTTTCTTATTCTTATTTGTGTATGTGTGGTGCTTGTAAAGTCATGCAACAGTCTAATACTCACTAGTTGGCAAATAGTACTGAAATCTAGTTTACCAAGATCACTATTTTCAGGAAGCATAAAAAGTTCATACATACATTTTTCAAAAAATTTGATATACAAAGCTTTCTTGGAAAACATGTTGCTTTTGTCCTGTGGAATTATTCTTTTTGAAAAAAAAGTAAGATACATACTCACATTTAAGATAGACAGTATTTCATTGTCATTTTGAGATAATAACAGGAAACATAATTTTGTGAGTCACAGCCTGCGTGACTTTAATCCTTTTAGACGTTGCAACCATTTGATTAAGTGCTCTATGAGCTTTCTCCCCGAACACTCTCAAAGTGTCATCTGTCATAGCCTTGCTGTCACAGCCATAAAATATGATTGTCTAATGATATTAGAGTCAAGAAATATGCTGTTGGGCCTGGCATTTCAGATCACAATGGTTCCTTACTGTAAACCATGTAGCATGGTCCTCATGCACATAAGGAAAGAGAAGGTATCAATGAGGCCCCCAACACGGCAGAGTTAGGGAAAAAAATAGATTGAAGAAAAATGGTAACTTTACTTTTCTGCCATATGTAATACAGAATAACATGAATAAAAACCTATCGTCTGCTAATTTTGATTTTTTCCAGGTAAATGATTATAAATTTATTACTGTGAGCAAGTGAAAAGTTTTGCATTTGGGCTAAGTCACTTGATCAGAACGTTTGCAATAGTCTTAGTTACCTAGCTTATTACTGCACCAGATTTGATGTGATCTGGCCCCTAAAAATATCCTAATATTCTGTTGACACTAAAAGTGTCAACTAAATGTGGATCATGATCTCCTGGGCTTTGGAATACAAAAAAATATTTCACAGTTCCTGTTCAGGAATATATAATTCAACTGTGTAATATTGGGCAAGTTACTTATCTTCTCTTTCTTATTTTTCTTATTTGTAAAATTGTGCTTCCAATATCTGACTGGCAGAGATTTTGTGAATTAAGTGGAAAAATGCATGTGAAGAATTTAGCAGTGTGCTTAACACACAGTAAGTGCTCAAGAAAAGACAGCCGTGTTTATCATTGGGAATATTGTTGGAAATATATACTAAATCTATCCCTGTCCTTAGAGAATGATGGTTTAGATCTGTAATTTGGAAACTCAGGTCACCATACCTCAACATAATTAAAAAACTTGTTGAGACTACAAGGTAGTGTAATAGAAGTAATCGAGGAGATGGAGTAGCTTTAAGGATCATTGCTTTGATTAATCGAGTTGCAAGGATTTTGAGATATGACAGAGTACACAAGAAAGAAATGTGGAAAGTAGACATAGTTCGTAGGGCAGAGAAGACGACATTTAGAGAGAAACTGAATAGAATTTGAATAGAAGGAAGTTTAGCCAGACTATTGGATGTGGAGAGTATGGAATATTTATTTAACAAACAACCACTGAGAACAGTGTGAGAAACTCAGAAACATAGGATCTGCTCTCCAAAAACAAATGTGCAAGTGGTGAAACTGGAAAAATATATAAATACCAAAAGACAAACTTACTAAACACAAACCTACAAAGGGTGAGAAACACTTTAGAATGGTGCTGTGAGAATCCCTTTGGACCTTCATCCCAGCAAAACCACCATAACTCATGAAAATAATAAAAAATGACCTTTTAAATCTCTGGGAATTGTCATCTTGGAATTTGCAAACAGCAAATGGAGAGACATTTATTCAAGAAAATCTGTGAAATCTTAGTCTGCGCCATTTTGTTCACAATCTTCTTCTCTTCCTTCAGCTCAATGTGGCAAAAGCTCTACTTTGGACAGATGCAACCAAGAAGATAGGATTCACTCTTCTCCCAGCTCCCAGTCTAAGGTGATGACTTCTCCCTAAGAAGGACAAGCTGTGACCATTACTCCTCCCTTCCCCCCAGCTCCATGTTGCAGAATCTCTATTCCAGATAAACACAGTCAAGAGATCTAGAGTTCCCTTCCTTTACCGAGCCCCTGCTTATAGCATGGAAACTCCAACCCAGGAGTATCTGACCAAGAGTATTGGGACTCAACTGTTCCCCACCCCAGCTTGCTCACAGGGTGGAAGTTACAGGCCAGTATAGGCAAGCAGGAAGACAAGGCTGTCACACACTACGATCACCCCAGTGCCCAGTCCTAGGATAGAATTGTGTGTCCAAAAGAAGCAGGCCACTGTCCCTACCTCCAGCTCTGGAGCAGTGACACAGAGTTTCTGCACAGGAGGAGATGTAGTCTACAAGAACCAAAAGTGCTATAGCTCTCTATAAAGGGATTGACTTTATTTGAAACAAGGGAGGGACGTTCATACCCATGGGCAGGATTAAAATGAATAGAGATCTTGGTGCAGTGCAATTAAGAGAAGACTACTGCCATGACAGCAACAAGCTCCATGACAGCAAGTGGACCAGACAGAAGTGTAACAGAAAAAGCCAGGGAAATAATTGGAGAAGAAAAGCCATCCTGTGTTTAAAGCAAGTTTCAAAGATTGACCTGAAAGAAGTTTTGAGTCTACCCCTGCAAATGAGGTGGCCATGCTTTATTTGGATAAGACTGTGGAAACATTTATGCCCTGAGAGTTGTTGAAAACAATACATCAATCATCTAGCAATTAGTGGAGGCTACTGAATGTGATGCCACTAGAGACAGACCACCCAAAGCTTAACAAGGAGATCAAGTAAAGAGCAAGCCAAAGAGCCCAGCTAAAACCACAAGCATCTCTGTGTAGATTAGGGGGAGACAGTGCACCTACCCAAGGCTGTACCCTCTGAAGAGCAACATTAGAGGCTACGTACTGTGGGAGAAATAGACTGCACTAATTAGTCCAGCCAAGGCAACAAACAAATAAACGAGCAAACAATAAGACCAGAGGAATGGAGAAGTGAGAATCCAAAATTGCTAAAATATATTATCTAAAATAAACAGTTTCATTGAACAAATTGAGCCATACAAAGAAAGAGAAAAGTGTGATCTATACACAAGTAAAAGAAGTACACGATAGAAATTGCCTTTGGGGGTACACAAATGATGCACTTAGCAGATAGAAATGTCAAAGCAACTATTATAAGTATTTTCAAAGAAATAAAAATAACCATGCTTAAAGAATTAAAGAAGGCATGAGAACAGTGTCTCATCAAACAATGAACATCAGCAAAGGGATGGAAATTGCTTAAAAAATAATTAAATAAAAATTCTGTAATTCAAAAGTACTATAACCAAAATGAAGAACTGACTAGAGAGGCTTAATAGCAGTTTTGAGTGGACAGAAATAAAAATAAGAGCACTTGAAGATAGATTCATCAATATTATGCAATGAGAAGATCAGAGAGAAAAAAGAATAAGGAAAAATGAACACAGCCTCAGAGAAATGTAGGATACCATTGAGTGAAGCAAGACATGCATAGGAGAAGTACATGAAGGAGAGGGGAGAGAGTGGAAAAGAAGAAGTATTGTAAGAAATAATGGCTGAAACTTTCCAGATTTGATCAAGTACCTTATTCTACATATCCAAGAAGCTTAATGAAATCTAGTAGGATAAATACAAACAGATCCACACCAGGCACATCGTGATCAAAAGGTTGAAAGTCAAGGACAAGGAGAAAAGTCTTGAAAGTAGCAAGCAGAACTGACTTATATACAAGGGAACTCCAATAATAATAATAACAACTGACTTCTCATCAAAATGTATGTCCGCATGGTGGTATAACATCGTCGAAATGCTGCAAGAAAAAATAAAACTGTCCGCCTAGAACCTTATAATCAGCAAACTTTCCAAAACCATCACTTTCAAAAGCGAAGGTGAAAATAAAACTTTTCCAGATTTTTTAAAAATAGGAATTTCTTGCCAGCAGCCCCAGCATACAAGAAATACTAATGAAGTATTTCAGGCTGAAAGCAAGTAACGTCAGGCAGTAATTTGAAACCACACACACTTAAAAAGAGAATACTGGTAAATGTAATCATGCAGATAATCATAAAAGACAGTATAATTGCATATTATTTCTCTCTTCTTTCCAATTCATGATATGAGGTCTGTATCACCCTGAGACCAATCCCAGACAAAAACATCACAAAAAAGAAAATAAAATACTACGGATCAATATCTCTTATGAATGTAGATGCAAAAATTCTCAACAAAATACTAGCAAACCAAATCCAGCAACTTAGAAAAGGATTACATATAAACTATAAATCCCATGGCCGAATGGGATTTATCCCAGGAATGCAAGGTTGGTTTACCATGCAATAGTCAATCAATGTAATTAAGCCATGTTAGTAGAATAAAGAACAAAAATCACGTATTCATCTCAATAGACACAAGTTATTTAAAAAATCTAATACCTTTTTATGATAAAATCACTTAAAATCTAGAAATAAAAGGGAAGTTACTCAATATGATAAAACGAATGTATGAAAAACCCACAGTAGTAGTGAAAGAAAGAAATCTGTCCCTCTAAGACCAGGAACAAGACAAGTATGTCCACTCTCATCAGCTTTATTCAATATTTTACTTGATTCTAACAAGGGCAATTAGGCAATAAATACACATATATTTACATACATGCATACATATGTATACATATGCAGACTGGAAAGGAGGAGTTAAAAAACATCTCTTGATCTTGTATGTAGAAAATCTGAAAGAAAGTACTAAATAACTATTACAACTAGTAAACTGCTTTGGCAAGGTTGCAGAATTCGATATCAATATTCAAAAATCAATTACATTTCCATATGCTAGCAATGAACAGTCATCAAATGAAATTAAGAAAACTATTCTACTTACAATAGCATCAAAAGAGAAATAAATAGGAAATAGTTTAACAAAATTAGTGCAATACTTGTACTCTGAAAACCAAAATACATTTTGAAAGACATTAGAGAAGACCTAATAAAAAGAAAGATATCCTACATTCATAGACGGGAAGACTGACTGTAGTTAAGATGACAATATTCCCAAACTGATCTAGCTTCATCGGAAGCCCTATCAAAATTCCAACTACTATTTTTAGAAGGAAATTGACAAGTTCATTCTAAAATATACATATGGAACTTCAAGAGATCCAAAATAGTCAATACAATCTTGAGAAAGAACAAAGTTGGAGGACTCATTTTCTGATTTCTAGACTTACTAGAAAGCTACTGTGAACATGACGGTTTGAAACTGGCATAAAGATAGACATATAGATAAATGGGATAGGATTGAGCATCCAAAAATAACCTTTTAAATTTATGGTTGATAGATTTTTAACAGGCATGCCAAGAAAATTCAATGGGGAAAGAATAATCTTTTCAAGTAATGGTGAGGGAAAAGCTGGCTATCTACATGAAAAGAATGAAGTTGAACTCCTTCCCTATACCATAACCAAGAATTAATGCAAGACCAAAATATAAGAACTAAAACTCCAAAAGTCTTAGAACAGAATAGAGGAAAGTTGTCAATACTTGGATTAGGGAAAGCCATCTTGGATATGGCAACAAAAGCAAGGCCAATGAAAGAAAAAATAAATAACTTAGACTTCATAAAAATTAAAAACTTTTTGTAGCAAATCCACAGAACGAGAAAAAATAATTGCAAATCATATATCTGGTAAGAGTTTTGTGTCCAGAATATATAAAAAAGTCTTACAATTCAAAAAAGATAAATAAATTAAAAATGAACAAAGGATCTAACTAGATATTTCTGCAAATACATACAAATAGCCAATAGACACATAATAAAATGTTCAATATCATTATCCGTTAAGGAAATGCATATCAAAACTACAATTAGTGACCACCTCCACCCACTAGAATGGCTATAATCAAAAAGATAGATGATCACAAGTGTTAGCAAGGAAGTGAAGAAATCAGAACCCTCATACATTGTGGTGGGAATGTAAAATGGTGCAACTATGTTGGAAAAAATATGACAGTTTCTGAAATGTTAAACATGGGGTTATCACATGACTCAGCAATACCACTCTTAGGTATCTACCCAAGAAAAATGGAAAAATACCTGAACACAGAACATGTGCATGAATGTTCACAGTACTATTATTCATTATAACCAAACAGTGGAAACAACTCCAATCTCCATAAACCAATGAACGTATAAATAAAATGTGATATAACCATACAATGGAATATTATTTGGCAATAAAAAGGAATGGAGTACTGATGCATGCTGCAACATGAATGAACCTTGGAAACATTATGCTCAGTGAAAGAAACCAGTCACAAAGGACCACATATTGTTGATTCCATTTATATGGAATATCCCAAATAGGCCACAGAAAGTTGGTTAGTGGTTGCCAGGGGCTAGACTGGGGGTTGGGAATTGAGAATAACAACTAATTGGTACAAAGTTTCTTTTTGGGGTGATGAAAGCATTCTGTAATTAGATTGTAGTGATTGTTGCACAACTCTGTGGAATACTGATACATGTTACAATGGGGATGAGCCCTAAAAATCTTTTGCTAACTAAAATAATTCAGTCACAAATAACCTCTTATTATATGATGTCATTTATACTGAATGTCTGGAATCAGCAAACCTGTGGAGACAGAGAGCACCTTAGTGGTTTCAGTGGTGCCTGGAGTTGGGGACAAGGGGCAGGGGCAGGGACCGTGAATGGCGGCTAATGTACACAAGGTTTCTTTAGGGGATAAGGAAAATATTCTAAAATTAAATTGTGATGATCATTACACAACTCTGTGAATATACTAAAACCCATTGAAGTATACAGTTTAAGTAGGTGAGTTGTATGAGGTAGGAATCATATCTCAATAAAGCTGTTAAGAACTCTATAAATGAAATGAAGCTAAACTTAGCAGGACTTTAGGTGAGGAAAATTCAGACAGCGTACAGACGTCACTGCAATAGAGGAAGAGATAACATGTATTGATGTGCGGGTAGAGTCATCCCCAGGAGCCTAGGAACAGACAAAATGTAAAACAACAAATTCAGAGAACAGGCATCTGACAGTTTTAACATTGGAGAGTAGTAAGGAGTGGATATTTTTACAGAATTTCTCCTTAGAATGATTTTTTTTCAAGATCTGTTAAAGAATGGCCACAACGGTATTGTGAAGTGGTCACATTTAGGAACGGAGACAAGTTTCAAGGGCGGAGAACTAGTCATATTTGGAACTGACCGGATAAACCAGATGAGAGAAAGCATAAGGATCTACATGAGAGAATGAATTCTGGAATGCAAAAATGACAGAGAATCCTTTTGTTTTCTTTTTTGAGGAAGACTGGTCCTGAGCTAACATCCATGCCCATCTTCCTCTACTTTATACGTGGGACGCCTACCACAGCATGGCCTGCCAAGCGGCGCCATGACTGCACCTGGGATCTGAACCAGCGAACCCGGGACCATGGAAGCGAAACGTGCTAACTTAACCGTGGCACCACTGGGCCGGCCCCAGAGAATCTTTTAAAAGTTATTTTAATTTTAATTTTATTTGCAATTGTGATTATAAGCACATAACTTTTAACTTAACATTTTAAACATTTTCAAGTGTACAGATCAGTAGTATTAAGTATATTCACACTGTTATTCAACAAATCTCTAGAATTTGTTCATCTTACAAAACTGAAACTCTATGCCCATCAAACACGAACAGCCCCTCCCAACTCCCCCCAGCCCTTGGCAACCACGTTTCTGCTGTCTGTTTCTACATATTAACTACTTTAGCTATCTCATGTGTGTGGAATCACACAGCATTTGCTCTTTTGTCATTGGCTTATTTCCACTTAGCATAATGCCCTCAAGCTTCATCCCTGTTGTAGCATGTGACACGATTCCCTTTTTTTTTAAAGGTCAAATAATACCCTTTTTATGTATATATCAAATTTTCCTTACACATTCATCTGTTTATGGATATTTGGGTTATTTGCACCCCTTGTGAAAAATGCAGCAATGAACATGGGTATGCAAATACCTCATCAAGATCCTTCTTTGAATTCTTTTGGATGCATACCTAAAGCTGGGATTGCCGGATAATGTTGTAATTCTGTTTTTAATTTTTTGAGAAACCTACACACTGTTTTCCATAGTGACTGCACCATTTTACATTCCTAGCAATTTCCAATTTCTCTGCATCCTTGCCAGGACTTGCTTTCTGTTCTTTTGATAGTGGCCACCCTAATGAGTGTGAGGTGGTAGCTCATTGTGGTTTGAATTGCATTTCCCTAATGCTTAGTGATGTTGAGCATCTTTTCATATGCTTGCTGCCCATTTGTACATCATCTTTGGAGAAATGTCTATTCAAGTTCTTTGTCCATTTTTTAAATCAGGTTATCTCTCATTATTGTTATGGGTTGTAGGAGTTTCTTGCATATTCTGGGTATATTAATCCTTTATCAGATATATGATTTGCAAATATTTCTCTCATTCTATAGATTGCCTTTTCACTCTGTTAATTGTTCCCTTTGATGATAGAGAATCTTTCACATAATAAAAGATGCTAGTTTTTTCTTAAAGGACGGAAGTGCTACTTACAAAAGCACAGCACTTTTATATAACAGGTGAAGTCAATCCATCCAGGTTAAAAATCCGTCTCACCATGCTGCTGTCTCCAGACACAGGCAACACAGCGTGTCCCACTGTTACCATCTCTGCTGGACACTGAATCCTAACATGTAACCACTGACGCTACTGATTCTGGAAGCTCACCCTGGCTGTTGCTCCTGACACTGATCTCATCAGAAAAAGCTCCTTCTGTTTGCTGCTTCTGTCTCTCACTAGCTTTAAAAGGAGGGGCAGCTTCCTATGCTTGACAGGGCCTCAGTCAGAAACTGCCTATTCTTCAGTAGCAAGTGTGGATTGGAGAGAACACCAGAAGTCCCCAGCACCTCGAATGGGAGGCAGACAAGGTCTCCTCAGATAGAATGAGTGACTGGCATTGTGATGGGAAATAAAAAATGACACCCACACCCATCCTTAGGAAACAAAGATGTCCCTCTATGAAACATTATTATAAATAATCTTGAGCTAGATGGGCCATTTACCTAATCCAAAATAAAGCTGCTTACACTTTTATGCATATAGAATAACAGTGCAAATTTCAAGTCCAAATTTCTTTCTACATTTAGCTAATATCCCTGATTACAGACTTGGTGTACGTGCTTATTATGATGCTTCGAGACAAAAAAGGGCCTCATTTACCTGTAAGTCCATTCTATTTAAGTGGAGAATACATACCTGTGATGGAAGAAAGACTGGCTTAATAAATAATAAATTAGGCCATCCAAATCAGTAACTGTGACCTATATGATCGTGGAGGTTATAGTTGATCACTCTCAAATCCTTGAAAGTCAATGGTCTAAATTACATCATTTGGTCAAATCAATACTTCTTCTTCAAAGGCTAGACCAGATCACATGCTAATACCATTCATATTAGGAATGGAAATAGTTCACCTTGTGATATTTTCTTTCTGGGAAATAAATATACAATATCTATACTTACCTACACCAAACCTACTGCCTACTGTTTCCAGAAGTTAATGACTTACTAAGAGCCTCTGGGACTTCACCAGATCCACTTTATTATTTTATTGACATATTTTAAATTTACATAGCTATTATCAAAACTATTTTCAGTATATATTTTCACCAGATCTTGCATTTTTATATTTTTATAATGTTTTTAAATTTTTTCTCCCGCTTGAAAGTTTCCATGGCATACTTTCAGGGCTTGAGCATCTGAAATACCCACAAATCTGTTACCAAATTTAATCATTTTACTAATATACTCAAGAATTTCCACCAATGATAATTTATAGACAGATGATATCACAAAACTGTTGATTGGTATTATCTAGTATGTTTGTTTTTATTCTTTCAAATCTTAATGTCAAGGACGACTCTTGCATGTAACGCTTCAGTTTTGCTCTAGCGAGGCCAACGAGCTGAGTCGGAAGGAAGCTTTCCCCCTCCACCTGAGGAAGCCACGGTGGGTCTTCTAGTTTAAAGCTAGATGCTGTGTTGGATTGAACAAATATCTGTTATGTCCACACACCAGAAACACACCAGATTCCCCTTGGCCATCTCCTGTCTCCAGCCTCTTTTAATCCATTCCCAGTCACACTGAGGATGAACGTCACAGATGAAGAACAACGCGGCATTGGAGTTGTGATGGCGGCGTGAGTTCCGCAGCTCTCACCCTGAGCCGGGGCCGGCAGATTTATATTCATTCCAGATCTGGCTGGAAAACTTCAGCTGAGCATGCGAAGGAGAGTGAGATGGGAGTCACAGCCACAAAATGCTTCATTTCGTGTGGAACTGGTGTAAGTGAGAACTTTAAATGGTATTGACAGGAGTGTGAAGTTTCCTTTTTGAGAATTCCACCTGCCTAAAAGCGGAAGCTCCCCCTGCTGCTGCCCATGCTGTTCTCATTTGAGGGATAAACAAAAGCCTCCTCTCCAAACGGCTGTCAATCCGGGCTTTTATGAGGCACTGAATTCATTTAAAGAAAAAAAACTGCTAAATGAACACATTGTCAAACTAAAAATGATTTTAATTTTTTAAAAGGAGACTTGGCATACCAATTATTCTGAATAATTATCTCAGCAGTATGTAGTTTTGCATAACCAACTACTATGATATTGAGAAATCCAATATCATACATACTATTTTAATTAGTATTTACTGTTGGGACCCGAAGTATAACTAGCAAGAAATGGCTACAAAATTTACACATAAATTCCGTAGAGTGTGGGAAGTAAAAATGCTGCTTCAATAAATAAACATTATCAGAATAAACATTAACACCATTTTACTGTCTGCTTTTATTTTCCAACATGAAACATAAATTGATAAAAAAGATTCTCATACTTTAAACCAAGTATTTTATTATTTCTTGACAGATTCACATTAATTTATTCAAGGGAGAACTTATTGAAGTATCAGCTTACTTACTACCTTTGATTTTTAATCTTTATCTTTCTATTTTGGTCCAAGCAAATTATATTGTGTAGCTGCTTTCTTATGATCTTTTAAGGTAAAGAAAAGAAAATTTTCTGTGCTCTCTTTCAACGTAGAGATTATTGTAAGTCGTTTGTGTGTGTTTATACAATGGAAATGTACATAATGTCTCTAGTTATGACACACAGTTTCCTCTTTCCAATACTCCAGTTGGGAGCATCTTTTCAAGTCCTCCTTTCGAGCGCTGCTCTTTCAATTCATCTCCTCATACACAGGACCTGATAAAAGATGAGGTCTGGTTAATACCCCTGTTCCATTATGCTCACAGCAGCTTCCTCCGCGGTACTGTGATCGTAAGCAGCGCACAACAGGAGGCATTCTGGTACTTACTGTGCATAATTATCAAGGTGTGACAAGAGACTGGAGGAATTGCAGAGGCGATCTGCTCTTCAGTCTGGGCTGTCAGAGGACCCTCTCAGAGCTCAGTGCCAGCTTCCCCAGCAGCTCCCGGCAAGCGGGCCAAGCCTCTGAGGGCAGAGGCCGTGAAAACAGCCGCGGTGCGGCGCATCCTCCACGTCACACAGCCCTGGGGCCACAAGGGCGTTAGTCTTCCCTGGTACAGAAACACTCAAGCTTTTATAAACAGTTGATGCCTCCTGCCAACGGGGGAAAAAGACAATTTTCTGATATTTTGAAAGTTGATTAATCCCCTCAGCTTACAATAATTTTTACTCCATGTAAGTAGTGATGAAAAAAGATAATTTTCATGATGATTCCTAGTGATAAGAAAGTCCTTTCTTCTTCAAATAGAGTAGTTTGCAAAACATCCACAGTAGCATTTACTGGTTAATAAATATTATTCACTTCAGCATTCATTCCAGACAACAGTGAAAATTAGTAAACACATTAAAATTCCAAATACATAGGCCAGATAACAAAGTTTTTGACTTAAAAAAGAAAAACAGATCTGCATTAATATGATGAGCTTGCAAATAAGGCCTGGGTACACTTGCTTTAGGAGCTGTTGACAGGTCATCTTACCGCTCTCCCTATTCGGGAAAATGAACCGACAATTTGTTCCTTTGAACTTATTTTCATCAGAGACAAGAAGTATTATAACGAATAATACAAAATACTCATTTTCCTCCTGAGTTGGAAATACCAGGTTACGTGATGCAATTTTGGTCTGCAAAGTAACTCATCAACGCACAAGGAAAAAGCCGTGTTTCTTTGCCCCCTGTGAGGTTTCAGAGCTGGTTACCTTGAAGGTGACTGTCCGTCTAGCCCTATACCTCAGGAGTTTCAGAGTCATCCAGAGAGCTAAAACCAGTGGGCTTTAGTCTGAACCTTTTGGACGGAAAGAAAAAAATATATCCATAGTAGACGCAGTTTGGAATATGTTCCTTCTCGGTAACTTTAGGTCTCACTCCACCGGTTGGCTCAGTGGCTTAGGCAGTTCAGCTCCATGTGAGTGAAGTTTAGATGGCTCTTAGGAGGTCTCAAAGAGTCATCTCACATTCTCTCTGTCACCTGGGTAGGAATCCAGGTGGATCAAATCAGAGATTCCCATCTCAAACTGGGCATCGATTCCTGCAGCAAGAACCAGCAATCTATTCCAGTGCAGTGTTCCCCGGGGCGACGTTAGGAGTCTTTCACCGAGATGTGGGAATGCAGACTTCACTCCCGGTGTAGAGATTAACATTTCTCAAATTTAATTTGTTAAAAATACAAATTGCTGGTTCTCTCTGTGACAGAGTCTGACTCAAGTCTAGGCTGATGCCCAGGAATTGATATGAATGTGTGACAAATGTCTCTGAAGTTCCTGAGAATCACATTCTGAGAAGCTCCACAGCATGCTAAGTGTTCCAAAACATAGAAATAACGCTACCGATTACTGAACGTCACACCTGACCTCAAGCTAAGCTGTGCTGTAAGGACAACTGAGCTCAAGCTGAGCTGCGATGTGAGCACAGACCCTGTCTAGTCCTTCCCCTGATGGGGGCTGGAAAAGTTCACAGAGCCGGTTCTGCGCCTCCAGCCACTTTCTTGAATGCTTGTCTCCTCCGCTTTTGACTTTTTCTTTCAATATCTTATGTGTGGCTGTTTCACACACTCCTTCAAAGCATTTTCCAAAGTCTACTCACATGTTTGTCAGGAAGTTTTATCCCAACTGCAAGTCCTTATATGTGTTGTAACTGAAAGTATAAAACTCTGCTTTTCTCAGCCACCCCCTACGACCACCTTACCCAGAACTCACAGGAAGGGTGGGGCTGCTTATGCAGCAAAACCACCCTTTAGAGATGCAATCTAGCCTAAGGTGCACAGAACAGTTGTTGGAAGCGTTTGGACACAGATTTACACGGCCGTGAGCAGGCAGACATCCTGCACTACCTTTGACTCTTATGTGGATCTGCCAAGGGGGACACCCCAAGAATCAGGGCGTGCACAGAGACAGCTCTCTGCTCTGCAGTGGGAAGAACGAGAAGCTAGGCCAGAGATAGCAGCGAAGAGCAGATGTGAGAGAGGCAGGGAGGAGGGGCAGTGCCTTCGTCTCCCGTGGCAGCTGTAACAAACCACCACAATATTGGTGGCAGGAAACACTGGAAATTGATTCCTTCACAATTCTGGAAACCGGAAGTCCAAAATCAGCGTCACTATGCTGAAACGAAGGTCTCGGCAGGACCGTGCTCCCTGTGGAGGCTCCAGCCGGGAATCCATCCCTTCCACGCCTCTTCCAGCTTCTCACAGCTGCCCACGTTCCTTGGCTCGTGGCTGCAACACTCCAGTCTTCAAGGTCAGCATCTTTCAAGCTCTCTCTGCACCACCTGCACATCCCCTTCTCCTCTGCGTGTCCGCCTGTGAATTCTCGCTCTGCCTCCCTCGTACAGGATGCATGCGATTGCATGTAGGGCCCACCCAGACAGAGCACTCTCCCTAGCTGAAGATCCCTAACTTAGACCCATTTGGACCTTTGTGACCATACCTAAGGTAGCATTCACGAGTTCCAGGGATTATAATGCAGATATCTTTTGTGGCGGGCATTTTAAAATTTATACAGAGAGAAAAGAGGAAACTTAAATCACAAGGCTCATGCTAGTACAGAAAGCGATCATTGGAAAAGCCACAGGCTATAGCAGGAATATCTAAGATCAATTTTAAGTGGTATGCCTTACTAAGATAAAAATATCTTGATCTTCCTAGATTTTCAATGACTATTTCTTCAAAAGCAAAGCCCGTGGGAGAAGCTATGTGAGTTTTGCAGCAGGAGGAACCTCTTTCAGAACCACCAGGAAATTGGCATCCCCGGGTGTATGAGGACAGGGCTTCCCACAGGATCAGGATAAAGGCTGGAGCTGACTCTGCCTAAATATCAAAGGGCAGTGTTGCCCAGCTGAACCTGGAAAGCAGCGTGTTCGCTGTGGTTTACACTGGGTCTGACATTGGGTAACTACGAAAGTAGGGTTTTCTGCTGCCAGGGTTCTTCCTTTCTTGGCTGCTCACACATTTCTGGAAGACATCTCAGTTTACTCTAGATTTCCTTTTCTATCTTCTTTGCTGCTCCATGTGTCCTGAACACTTTGTTCTAAGCTTGAACGGAAGATTTTGTTGACACACATTCCTATTTGAAAAGAAAAAAAGACCCAGGCCACCCAGTGCAATAGGAGTTCCCATCTTCCTGTCCTTGGTTCATAGATTTCCTCAGTAAATCTGCATCTTCAAATCTATGAGGAGAGAGATTTTTAATCTCCATCAGGAAACACTGGTCTGGCAGGAAAGGAGAAACTGTCTCCCAGATTGACTTCAGAACTATATAAGCGATATGTATACGAGGTATTGTCTGCCCTAACATCCCCCATCACATCTCAGAGGCAGGCCTTCTTCAGTTAATGGCAGGCCCACATCAGAGCTCATGAGGAGGTGGAAACAGAGATCAGCAGTCCCTTCAGGAACCCGGCTCAGAGGAGAGCCACTAGTGCTGAGCAGTCTTCCACAAGTGGGTTACACAGTGCTCGTGAAGCCTCGTGCTTCCTTAAATTTCCAGTTTCACAGACATCTCCAACGCCAAAATGATGAGAGGCAGTCAAGACGGTGGTGCCAGGCCAGCTCTGCAGGGCATTGTAACAGGCTCCATTGGAGGTGCTCCCTTCAGGGTGAGCTTGGACAGGTAAGAAGACTGAAGATTCTCCCAGAGAGTCAAGGGCATGCACAGGGCAGGAGGAAGCCTCCAAGCCAAGCCCTCAGAAAGCTTTATTTGTTTCCTCTAAAGCCTGAGAAGGTGCGTGTGGCTCTTGACAAGAAAAGTTTCAAGTCAGGGCGCTGTGCCTGGGACTGACCCTTCCTGAATGCGGAAGGAGAAAGACTCTATGAGGTCAGCTGCGCTGCCCCTGCTGCTGGGGCCAGGGCTTGGGAAGTGGCCTGTGGGCTGAGTCAGCCTATTGGAGTGAGCTGGC
Organism: Equus przewalskii; assembly: GCF_037783145.1. Lineage (NCBI taxonomy): Eukaryota > Metazoa > Chordata > Mammalia > Perissodactyla > Equidae > Equus > Equus przewalskii. The sequence continues at coordinate 1,556,559 of NC_091857.1, read as the reverse complement.
CCAGAGCCCTTCCTCTAGAGGACAGCCTGGATCCCACAGGGACCTTTAAAAGAGTTTGTATGGGATGGACCAGGGTGTGAGGCATTTGAAGCTCTAACTATATTGGATAGGACTACATTTATTTAAATAGTTCTTTAAAAGGGAGTCAGATAGAGAGGGAAGAAATGTGACATTAGTTCCATTTTCGCTTGCACCACATCTGGTCCAGAACTTGTTCAATAAAGTAGCTACAAAAAAGTCAGACAGTAGTTCCAGGGCATTTAGTCTTTGATGTTTTACCAACCAATGAAATAATTTTAAGGACCACTAATAATTAATTTTCTTCTATGTAATCACACATCAAACATTAAATAAAATTGAGATAAAAAGTTACAAACCACTTTGGTTTTCCATAATATTTTCTCCATCTGATTTTCCAATGACATTCCTCAGTACTCCCGTGCTCACATCTTTGTTCCAGTAAAACCCCACCACTGATGGTCCCTGAACACTGCTTCTACCTCTGTCTCCTGAAATCCTATATACAGATTATTTCAAATGTTGCCTATACATGAAATCTTTCTTGTTTCTCTCCAGCTGTATATAAAATTCTCTCTTTTTCTTTTTTTTGTTTTGAGGAAGATTAGCCCTGAGCTAACTACTGCCAATCCTCCTCTTTTCGCTGAGGAAGACTGGCCCTGAGCTAACATCCGTGCCCATCTTCCTCTACTTTGTATGTGGGACCCCTACAACAGCAAGGCTTGACAAGCAGTGCCATGTCCACACCCGGGATCCGGACTGACGAACCCCAGGCCGCGGAAGTGGAAGGTGCGTATTTAACCGCTGCACCACCAGGCCAGCCCCCAAATTCTCCCTCTTTTGATTAAGAAGTGTAATTAATTTCTGCTCTCATGGTCATACTTGCCCTAGATTAAATTATAATTCCAGTGCTATGCTAGACCAAAACATCTATTTATTCTTGTTGAATGTCTGGTATGTGCGAGAGCCTGCATCGCACACCTTAAGTGGAGAGAGGGTGTTTGGTCTTTTTATCTAGGACAGTTCCTAGGAAATTCATAGCCTTAAAAATACACCCCGAAGAAATATCAAACCAGACATTTATTGAATGCATCTCCCCAAGACACCATGTGGAACGCAGACATGGATCTGATAGAACTTTACTCTTGAAAACAGGAACTCACTGTCCGGGGAATACTTACGATATAACACCATGTGTAATAAAACGGGACAAATGACGAGCTGTGAGTGTTCAGTTGCACTGAGGTGGTGCTATGGGGCAGGGTCAAATTTCTGGTGCGGGTTATAAGTGGAGGCTTGCTGGCCACTGTTCTATAATCTTGTATAAGTCTGCTTACCCTTTGAATAAGACCACACCACACAGAAATATATTAAGACACCCATACATCAACTTCTATGCCAGCGGCCAAGAATCCAAAGATGAATATAATCTACTCCCTAACCTCAAAAAGGCTATGACTCAACAGAAGCAATATACATTTATGAAAAATATCCTAATGAAATGTGTGTGTTTGTTTCAAAAACTCAGGTTCATACAAAGTGTCCCACTTTGTGGAGGAAAGTCAGGAGATGGGGAAAGAGGAAGTCAATGATAGTGTTAGAAATAGCGATCTGTCACAGTACAGACTTCTCCTAACCAGAATCAAAGGGAGTCTCAGTGCCGACTGGGTCTCAGGAGACTGGGAGCCTGATGCAGCTCCAAGGGCCCCCGCTGCCTGTCCTCACTGGCAAAACAAAGCAGGCCTCATGCATCGCCAGCATGTCACGACGACACACACCCCAGCACCGTGAGGAAGAGCCTCAGCAAGTGCTTGGCCACACCGGGCTGGCTCTCTGCAGCAGTTTCCCTGAAGAGAGCCCAGCTCCCCTCTGCATCCTATGGTCTCAGGGTCGAACCCTGCTGCTCTCGCTCCCGTTTTACTCCTTCTTAACTCCAAGTTCCGTTTTGATATTGGGACTTTTTCCTGAAAAACAAACCTACCTACTCTCAATAAAGTTCTGTTTGTTTCTTGCTTGTTTGTTTACAAAGGCATCTCTGGCTTAGGGCAATGTGGGTGAACGTAGCCCCAGATTCTGTTGACCCTGGAATACCCGCAACCTCTCTGGCACTGCCCTTGGAGGCACCCTACCCTCAGACACGCCATGGCCAAAAGGGTGACGCCTCCACACTCTACACAAACACCACTGTTCACAAATGTCAATAAAATGGGTCTTATTGCCCTACAAAGATTACAAATATTTACCAGAAAAAAATGGGGAGTAAATTAAAAAGATGTTTTGATTATCCAGATGACTTTTCTAACACATATTTGAGTTAGTTCAGTGGAAGTACTCTGGAAGCAGAAGCCCTGGAAGAAGAAATTTCCCATGAAATACGTATTAAATATAATATGGATTGGCGACTGAACCTTGGGAAAATAAACCATTTAAGATATTTCCTTTTTTTTGCAAAACTAAATGCAGAACCAATTAGAACCTTGCTGCCTTGACTGAGATGGACATTTTTAAAAGTTTGAAGGCATAAATTTCATATAATGCACACAGAAAAGAATCACAAAACAAGGGAGAATATCTTCCTTTTCTATTTTTACAAGGCTTAGCCCACCATGTCCGAAAGATCATATGTTAGTTGCAAGAAAAGTTTGCTCTAAGGCGTTTTCGTTAGAATTTTGCAGTTTGGATACTGTATATGAAAAGATATACTTTGAGAACAGATTGAAGGCTCTTTGGTAATGATAATATGACTGAACTGCACTGTAAGGCCAGAGTCCCTGTACAGATCCCAATGCCAAAAGAACTGAGTCTTTTTGTGGCGGTCACCTCATAGAGATGCAGTAGCTCACCCCAAACTCAAAATATGGCTTGGATAGCAAGACTCATGATGCCTCAAACTCACCAAGAGAGTATGAAAAGGTCTGTTACTCTCATGAGGCTTTCTGAGGAAAAGAGAGTGCGCTCCCAAGTAGGTCCAAGAATGGCTTGAGAAAACAGAGAAAAAAGATGGCTGTAGGTTTTTTATGGTAGATGGTGCAGGGTTCTTTGTCGTGGGCTGCATCTTCTGTGGTTTGAAATTCCCACTAGCACCAAAGGAGGGAGAACAAGCTTTCTTATCAGCTGACTCAGATGTAGAGCAGAAGGGGACAAGGACTGGTGGGGTTTGAAATCTGTCAGCAGTCTTACACTGAAGGTTGAATCTGACTCTTTTTTATAATTCACCTCTACTGTTCAACTGATGGCTGAAATGTGCACGTTGAGTTACGCTGAACGTATTGTTCAAGAGCCCAACATTGTGCAGCTTGGGAAGTGAAGTGGGTGCCTTGGTCACTCTCAATAACAGAATCTGCAACTCTGCAAGAGGTAAGGAATATTTTGGTGGGGACTTGTACTGTGGCTTATGCAAGAATGTGTGTGATCGTGATTAATTTTTGCATATCGATGAAGCTAGAGATCACCAGAGCTGTTCACAGCAAAAAGAGGCAAACTTGGATAAACAATTGTGGTCATTGCCATTGCCAGACCAAATGGCCAAACCATTAGCAATTATGAAGAATGTGTAAAAATGTGTGGATGTGGCCAATTGTTGGACAAAGTATCCAAAACTGAGACGGCTGCCTAAAGCACAGCCATTTATGCTGACCTTTGGATTCCATCCTTGATCAGGGACACCCTCATGAAAGGATAAAAGTAGCAGCCCTTTCAGTGAACTCCATCACATGTGGTGGTGGTGCTGGTGTCTATAAAGTATATTATAACTACCTTTGCTGTTCACTCAGTTATGCCCTAGGGAGTATCCATGTGGCCAAAGGGTTCAGGAACAAGGAGTCCTCCTTCAGAATCAGGACACTTGACAAAAATTGCAGATGGAAGGAACACCTCTTCCTGTAAATGAGATATGCCAGAGCATCTGCATTGGACTCTCTCCTCTAGAAGCAAGGCTCCCTGGTTGTGCTGAACTTGCGGGGTGCTGCTTCCATGACCCAAGGCATAAGGGGAGCTAGGTATGGAGAGTCTTGGGCTTAGGGCCTGTCATTGCCTCTGTTTCTAGGAGAGCCCAGGATTCCCAGCAGTGGCCACTCCAATGGTATGTCCTGTGGGGTCAGGAAGGACAATTTCTTATATCAGAAGTCTGAGGGCAACTTATGACCATCTTGTACTAATGCTCCAAGTTTAAGAATAGGCCAGATTGGGCTGTTAGATAGAGAAGCAGCTGGAGTAATCACCCCTTCTCTCAATAGGCATTGAATAATGGGTTTAATCTTTGAAGGCCCTGTTTCAATGTACACTGATCTGTATTAACTATTTTAACTAGGGAGAAGGCCTATGGAGTCCCATTTTGCCAAGTGGTTTGTAAATGCCAAAGATTTAATTAATTTTAATTTATTGTTCATTGAGTAAAAGCCTCTTTGCCCACTGTGGGGTATTATAGGTCAATAGTCACTATGGCTGTGGGAAATTTTGGCAAGACCATAGTCCAATGGTTAAAGTGAGGCATATCTTTTTGTCCTCTGTTTTATATCCAAGAACTCCTCTAAAGCCATAGGGTACCATGTTTAAGTGCACTGGGACTTACATTCAGTGTCAGCAGTCTTACACTTACCCCAGGTTCAACTGCAATTTGAGCTCCAGTATTGATTATGGTCATGAAGGTTTGCCAACTGGTGCATTTCAGCGAGGTTAAAGTTAATTCAGGACCTATCTTGTAGCGGCACAAGAGCTAAGCAGCATTCTTTTCTTTTATTGCATGATTTTTTTGAGCAAATTTTGGATTTCCAATTGAGTCAAATTACAGAGCTCTATTTTATATTGTATTTCTTTCTCCTGTGTTTAAGGATTTTTTTCTGCTTGTTTCGTTTGTTTGACTGTCTATGGATGTACTTCGGGGAGGGGTTGTCCTCTCTCCTCTGCTCCTGTCTGTAAGTTTCTTTCTCCTTCAGAGTGCCTCGGACCAGCATCTTCAGAGTCAGGGCCTCTCCCATGCCAATGGTTTCTTTATAGGGTTTAAGGGCCATGGACTTCAGTCGGATTTGAATTAATAGCTGGGCTATGCTATGCGTGTTTTCCCTATAACACAGAGGGTCAGGATCTTTGTCAAAGAACCGGGTAGCAGCAGCCACAAAGGCAATTTGTAGGGTCCTAGTGAGTCATTTGCTTTTAGGAGTGTTATCTCAGCAGGCCACATGATACACAAATGCTTTTCCTCCAAGTGAGCAACCACCTGATGGGCCTATGTATTGTCGAATAGCCCCTCCTGTCTGCAGGGGATGTTCTAAACCCTCAGTAGATACCTGAAGCCACAGATAGTACTGAACTCTGCATATACTATGTTTCTTGTTATTTATAGATACCTATGATAAAGTTTAATTTATAAATTAGGCACAGTAAGAGATTACCAACAATAACTAATAATAAAGTAGAACAATTATAATAATATACTGTAATAAAAGTTATGTGAATATGGTCTCTCTCTCGCAAAATATCTTACTGTACTAGACTCACCCTTCTTCCTGTGATGATGTGAGATGACACAATGCCTGCACGCTGAGAGGAAGTGAAGGAAATGATGCAGGCATTGTGACGTAGCATCCTGGGCAGGATGAACAGGATGGTGTCAGATTTCATCAACCTACTCAGAATGGCAGGAAATTTAAAATTTATCAATTGTTTATTTCTGGAATTTTCCATCCAATATTTTCAGACCACAGTTGGCTGTGGGTAACTGAAACAATGGAAAGCAAAATCATGGATAAGGGGAACTACTGCACAGAGTATCAGTGTTTTCCCTGACCACTCTATAGAATGGGTTCCCATGCCTGGTTGAGACAAACAGCCAAGGGTCACAGGGTAAATGTCGTTTCCCTGAGCCTAGCTTTAGTCATGAATTATGCTGGAATTGTGACATGTGATTCAACTGGAAATACACAGAGAGGTCTGGGTCAATACGCATGACCAGAACCATTTTAAAGAGGGCCCCAATCCCGTACTCCTGTCCCTAAATGCCAGTTATTGAAACTTCTAAATCAGGTTGGTTAAACTCATAAGAGGCTCACTAGGACTCAGCAAATGCAGCACAAAACAGCAGAGCTCAAAGCACAAGCCTGCCAGCAAGCAGCAGATCCAGTCTGGAAGCCAATGCAAAAGAAGAAAGACTCCAAACAGTAGTGGCCATTGTCTAGACTGCTTTCTGTGCTGAATGCTGCGGCTACCCACAGGAAAAGAATGGACCCTTCATCCAAAATTTGGTTGAGATGTTAAGACTGATGATGCCACATTTACACCAAGAAGATCTGAAAGTTTGTTGCCTGTATGATAGGACTTTCTAGGGAGAGCAGAGTTGACTCCCAACAGGTTGACAAGTGGCTTAGGAGAATTGGGAGAGGAGACTAGCTTTGTGATTGTTAAGGGAGTTGTGGGTTGGGGCTGGTGTAAAGGTTCCTCCATGAAGACTGGGACTTACAGAGTCTGAACTTTCCACCAGAACCAAAGGAAGGAGCACCCAGGCTTTCTTATCAGCTTGCCCATATGTGGGGGAGAGGAAAGGGAAATGGTGGAGCTTGAAAGTTGTCAGCAGTCAAACATCAAAAAAATGGGGTGTGATACTTTATTACACATTGTGTGTATGTGTGTGTTATATGTATGTTAGAAGAAAAGATTTTATTTGCAATATTACCACATTTTCACCTGTACTCAGCATGGATAGTGACTCATGGGGAGTCCAGGGTGATAAAGAAACAGCATGGACTTTAGAGTCAGACAGATCTGAATTCACACCCCTAATCTGCTATTATTTATTCCCCGCCCTTGGGAAAGTGTTTCCAGTTTCTTCCACTATGCAAAATAAAAACCTCCTAGAACTGTTGGGGGCAGAGACCAGTGTGTGAATTCCTGTGAACAGTGTGGCATGGTTCTTGGCATATGGTAGGTATTATTCATGCTAGTTTCCCTCTTTTCCTTCAGTCATTCGGTAACTTCTGTATTTCTGAACGGAAACCCTGGCAATAGTAAGGTTTTCCTGTGCAGCCAATTCCTGATTATTCACAACTGAGTTGTCCTTCTTGGGGATAAAGTGATGCCCCAGGAGTTTCCCAGTTCCCATTTTAGCTGGCTAGCATTCTTCATCTTAGGGCAAGGTATGAGTCAAACCAGCTAATTTAATCACATATTAAGTTGGATTATGCAAGGTTGTTTTCTCCATGAAAAAGTACATTGGACCTTTCTATTTAATCCCTGTGAATCAATTGTCTTTTTAGCTATCCATTTCAGGATTTTACCAAGTACATTTTTATCATCATATTCTTTCTTTCAAGAAACATGTATTGGGCACATTGCAGTGGGCCATAGTGACATAGTAGGTCTCATGGCAAGATATGTTGTAAGGATGACAGTAAGTAAAAAAAGAATTCAAAATACATATATGGAGCTAAGCTGAATATGCTGTTTGTCAGTAGGTAGCCCATGTGCTTCTATGCCCTGTTCTTTTCCCTGAGGGCATCAAAGCCTCAAACCTCTAAGAGCTCCTCTCATGTGTGGTTTCTTCATCCCTGCAGGACCATTTCTAGCACTGTAATTGATATTTTGCTGCCCCAACCACATCCCTTTAGCCTTACAATTGTAAGGGACAGTGGACTCAAGTTGATTCTAACTCCAGTATCTGCATTTTTTTATGCCTGATGGCTTTCTCCAAATCCAGGGACCACTCTGCCACATGCCAGGCATCCTGGAAATGCCAGGTATTTAATACCCCTCTAGAGTAGCTCCCAACTGGGCACTGATGTGAATCAGTGTATAAATATCCCCTCATCCTGTGTTTTACATTGACTTCCAGAGTTTTCCCAGTGGGATTAAGCTTCACCACCCACGGTGACCACTGGCTTTGTATAACTACTCTTTGTTGATTGTTCTCTTCTTTGCCTCATTTCCCTATTCATGCAACAGTGTTTTCTGCTAATGGCAAATAAGCTACTCGCATTCGCATCATTGATTTACGGTCTGCTTGTGGGGGAAGCCAAATTAAGATAATTTAGATTTATTTTGTTGAGGAATTAGGAAAGACTCTAGGTATTATTTATAGTCACTTGCATCTGTCAGGAACTGTGGAAATTCTTGGACTTTACTTACCTATGAGCTAATAAGTTAGCCTGTTTCTGTTTCACCATTATTGGCACAAGACACAAGACTCCTGAGTCAGAGGCAAAGAACTTCATTACTCACAGCACAGCAGGCAGCATGAGCTTCGTGTTCATGTCAGTTCTTTTGCATGTCACTCCCCCAGACCCCAGCAGGTGTTGCAGAAGGACCCGTATGAATGCTGGATACACAGTAGATTTGTGTTATGAGTGAAGAATACTAAGCTTGGTATTAAAATTAAATAATAAACACTATTTTTATCATGAATGGCAAGCAAGCCTGCTTTTAGTCCTCATCCTTCACTGCAAATGCACTGTGAGAAAGGGCCCAAGTACAGAGAGGTCACAGCCTTACGTTCTCATAAGAACCCACAGGACACTCAGGGCCCATGGCAAATTGCCTCTCCAATAGCATCCTTTTGGTTTATATTCTTTACTTCTTGTCTTCCCATTTACTAGTGAACTGAAGTGATCATTTTCACTTCCACCCTACAGCACATCTTTGTGTTCTGGCCTAGCTCACATCAGAATACCAAAAGCTAGGTCAGTAGTGTCCCAAACTTGAAGGCACTTCTGGTCACCTAGACAGAATGCAATGTAGTAAGCCCAAGAAAAGAAGACTAAGAAATAATAATGGAATCATGTAAGGACCAGCAATTAGATTTTTGGAGATTACTCAATATTCACAAGAAAGTGCCGTTTGAGCTGTCATGACAACTGATGAGCTTTACAGTGAAAGAGAAGATGGATCACAAATAGAGGGGAAACCACAGATGAAAGGCATTAAGACGTGGGAGCATCATTGTGAACCCAGTGATAGGCAGTAGGGCATAAAGAAGCACAGGGAAGGAAAGCAGTGACTAAAGTGAGGTTGGCAGCTAGTGGCCACCAGACAATAAGCGGTCTTGAAGTCATTTAAACTGTATTTAACAAATGTTACTTGCAATTCTACTATATGCTGCTCCAAGAATACAAGCTACTCTCCCAGGGTCTCCATTTCTTATTCTTCCCTCTTCACTCCCCTCTTCAAATACCTAATTGAGGTAACAGTGTTACAGCCTCAGATCAGGAAAACCAAAATCAGCAACCGCTTCTCCCCTTCTATCCAAAGAATTCTATTGTAGATGTCAGGTAAAGGCCTCATTGAGATACCCACCTCCATCATTACAGTCAAATAAGAAAGTACTGCTTTGCAACATTTTTTTCTATTTCAGTAGTAGAGTTTAGTGAACATGAGGATCTACAGCAATGGCATTTGCAGAAGCTAATATATCAGGCTCTGAATTCAAACTCTTAAATCTTGAATCCCATAGGTAAGACATCTTAGTTATGTGATCTTGGGTAAGCTACATAAAATCTTGAGAACTTCAGTTTCCATCTTTGTAAAATGGGAATACTGATGTTACATTCCTCATGAAAAATCGTCTCATGATCGAATGAGGTAATTCATGTAAAGAGTGTGGTGGGAGCCTGGCATATATTATCATCCAATACAAATAGTTATAATCTTCAGGTTTGTGTCATCACCGATGCTTGGAAGGTGGCAGTGTTTGATAGGATGGCGCATATAAAACCAATCCTTTGGGCTTATTTGGCTGTTATTAAAGTATTTACAAAGAGTTTTCCAAATTGGAGACAGTCACAGTGTTTACAAATTGTGACATTCTTATCCAAAGTGAACTCCGCTCACTACATCAGAACCTGACTGCGGATGCCTAAAGGCGCCAGCAAATCTTCAAAGAAGTCTCGAGAGTTGACTCTGTGATTCGTTTTGAAGGAAACCCCCACACATTTACAAGCAAGAAATCATGCATTACTTTTACATAAATCATTTCCATGTGCCATAGTGGATTGAAAGAGTTAATGTAGTTTCAAAACGCTATTAAGTGACTGACAAAAGTTTAAATTGAAGGAAAAATAGTTACAGAATGTAATATTTAAGAAATATGAAGCAAAGAACATGTGCTTCAATACCTGACCTTATTCCAGTATACTTTGTTCAATGTAAATAGAAAAGGATAAAGATGTGTAACCTTGTACCATAGGTGCCTGTAACACTTCTCTTGACCAAAACCCAACCCAGAAGCCACAAAATATGCTGTACTGGATAAATCTGGGGCCTCCCCACTTGTGTGTGCTCTGAGACAAGTCACAAACAATGCCTGTGCCAACAACGACATAACTTGCTTTGTAGCTGTAATGATCTTGCTCCTTCCTCTGAGGCCCCTCAGTCATTGCTCATTTAGCTTGTTTCGTGCTGGCCTGTTCACTTCATCCAGTTCTTTAAGCCCTGGTACCACAGTTCACTCCATACAAAGTGGCCTTGAAACTGTGCACGTAGCAGTAGATTTCCTTTGAGCATTGACTCCTGATGTGACGGCCTCCTCCAAATTCATTTCTGAACCCTTGTCCTACATCTACCTTTCTCTTTGTTTTTGGCATGACTGTGCCATAATTCCTAGGGATGATCCTTCAGTCCAGTCCCCTCACTGTACAGCTGATGACATGATCTCACCTTGGTTACTTTTAGATTAGAATGTTTCACGTGGGATTTTTGTGGAAATATTTATCAATCACTGCAAATGCTAGGCCAATTTCTGGAAGGTTTCCACAAGTGGCTGATCTTTTCCTCTGTGTTATATTGATTCTTAATAGTTTTATTCAGAGGATAAAATTTCTATATTGTCCCCTGAGGGGAAATTTATTGACAAGTCAGTGGATCAAAAGAGAGAATATATTGTCTGATTGTAGATGTGCAGGATTTTTAAAATGTATTCAAATTATTTATAAAATGTGTTAATTCAAATCATATACCATCTTTATGAATTCACTCTGGAATTTATTTCCTCTTTACCTGGTTCCCCTGTAATTTACCACATTTTTATTCTATAGTACTTTATAGTGTTTAAACTATATTACTCCCAAATCTACTAGTACAATGAATAATGTCGGGTGAGAAAATATATGACCTTATTGTATAAATGAATAAACCGTGGATAATCTCCACCTGTGTGGATTAGACTACTGAAAGAAAAAAACTAAATTGTGAAAATACCAGGCTCACTGGTAAAAAATGGAATGTTAAAATTTACTTGAGATCCCCAAATTCCATAATTTTATCTCTCCAAAAGTCTAAGTATTTTAAAATATTCACAAGGTGAAAATATCCAAGGTACTGTCTCATAGTATTTCATTGTCTGGGTGTGCCCAATGCAAGGCTTTAGATATTGTGGGAACTCATCCTCTTGATGGAGTCCATTTCTCAGTGAACTCTTCTCTGCCTGTATAATATTGTTGCAAGTTTCCAGGGTCTATATTCTTGTTTTGAGTTAGTTTGGATAGGTTATGAGAACGAACTTACTTTGAATTTTAACTATTGTGTTGTTTAAATAATTATATAAATAAATCATAAGGTGAATAATAGATTTTTTAACAGCTTTCAAGAAATTTCAAACTCTATGGGAAAAACATTGAATTTTCACCCTTGGAAGGGAAAATTTGAAAAAGAAGACTAATGTCATGTCTCAGTTTTTCCTCCAACCAATTTCCTGGTGTTCATTTGGAAACCTTGGCTTAAGGTCAGATTGAGGAAAATCAAAAGTTAATCCATTAACTACTTCGGTGGCACACATCCATTTAAACAGTGAAGACTTGTCCATCTAAATTGACTGTTCTGTCATAGTCAGACACACTTTAATCCTCCCTTCTTTATCTACAATATGGCAACTTCCTTTCATACTTTGAAGGAACTTCAGTCAAAATACTCTACCAACACTCTCTTTGTCCCTCTGAATACTATTTTGTTCATGTTATTCAAGGATTTCTGTAAAGCATCTTTCCCTTTTTAAAATGTCAAATTTTACTGCGTAAAATATATATGCTACTGTACCTCAACAAACCACCAGCTGGGCCTGGTGACTGAGCATGCGTTGGCTCCTCCTTAGGAAAGATGTCACATTTCCCTGATACCACCTCCACCTACACGCACATGGCCTCCCATTTGTCATTTAACAAAGCTATTCTCTTGGGAAAAAAACTCTTCAAATGTTAGTTAAAATCATTGATTATCCTGATGTTTTTCAATCAGGTATTGTTTTGTACTAAGGTTCACTGTCTGCATTGTCAGCAAAATTACTTCATTCACAGTAATGTGTAATTTACATTGTCACACTGTTACTCATAATATCAAATAAATGCTATAGCTATTACTTATTACTCTAATAACAGAAGTACCAACAATAAAAATCAGCTAAATTTTTGCTTCAGTTTTTTTATATACATAGGAACCAAGTCTACTTCAAACATTTTAAACGCCTGGTTTATATCTTTGCTGGTTGACCTGTGGCACATTGGAAAAGTGCTCCACGTGAAGTGGGAGATCTCAATTCTCTAGCCAACTCTGCAGCAAAAGAGTTTTGTGACTCTAGGCCTGAGAGGCTCAGGTCTGACCCATAGGCTGAAGAGCCCTGATGTCAGGTAGACAGATAGACAAACAGGTAGATGTATGTAGAGGCAGAGATGTTTGTATAGGTATAGATTTATATGTAAATGTAGACAAAAGATACGTGGATATAGAGATACAGATTTTTTGTCTGTTCCGTCCACTCGATTCTGACTCCTAGAACCCTGCCAGGTCTTTTTGCTACATCCTCTCACCTTCTGGCTCTATATCAGACAATGTTCCACTGCTGTTCAGAGAGTTTTCATTGCCAATTTTTTCAGAAGTGGGTGGCCAGTTCCTTCTTCCTAGCCTGTCTTAGTTCTGAAGCTCTGCTGAAACCTGGCCACCCTTGGTGATCCTGCTGGTATTTGAAATACTGATCGCATAGCTTTCAGCATCACAGTAACTTGCAGCTGCCACAGTATGACAACCAACAGACAGCGGGTGTAGTTCCTGGACCAAAAATGAACACAGGTTGAAGTGGTGAGAGTGCCCAATCTTAACCACTAGACCACCAGGGCCGACATAGGTATAGATAGACCAGCACAAAGTCCTTTTCACCATGCTGCCCTATTCTATTTAACCTAGAAATTTACGAAAACTGTCTGGTTCCGGTAGGTATATGAGTTTCCATCCTTTATCCTAAGAAACGTATAGTGATTGAAAGATCTTGTTTCACAGCGAAGGTCTTTTGATTCGAGTGAGCAGAAGTCTTTTCTCAGTACACATGTACAGCTCTTACTGAAGTATGGCGTCAACAAAGCATAGGAAATATTTGGCAAAGGACGGAGCTTTTGTAATTTTCTGAAAATCCTATTAAGAAAGGTGTCCTATTACAATTTACAAATGGAAATCTACAAGTTGATCTTTAGAAACCTCCTTTCCAGCTGTAATAGCAGCGTTCCTCAACTTATTTAAGTTCGAAATTTATTTGCTAATGTTATGTAAATTGAGATCTACATGTTGGTAGAAAAAGCAAACCATTTCTTGAAAGATTGAAAGGTTTACAGAGCAGTCAGTGCATTAAAACATACAAACAAAGATAGAAATCCACACACATAGGCACACGCACAACACACACAGACACAGCGTACATATACACTTCCACACTGTTTTAAATTGCCTTATTGGAAACGCTATTATTAGATTGACCACAGTATTACACAGATGCAATGTTTTCTCTACTCTGTTTTTTCCCCCAGATATAGAGTTTCAAATATATCCAATTCACCTGAGAAGTGAAAAAGGTTAAACCAGGGTTAAACTGCTTCACCTTTAATTGGTAGATTAATAACTCAAATTTATATTTTCATTGACCTGGAAACCATTGTATTCCCCAAATGGTAGTTTTTACTCACAAAAATATTTTTTTCCACAATAAAAGGAGAAATAAAAACTACAAAAGCAACAAGTGTACATGATAGAGACGATGTTTGATGAATATCCACTTGCTGCATATTAACCGGAGAGGCTGACTGCACCAGGAGTTTTAGATTTATCTGCCATGTATGCCAGAGTCCACCATGTTGATAGACAGTTGGTTGTTGCTTACTTGTTCTGTGCACAAATGGTTTTGGCTTGTAGAAGGCTGTTAGGTCTCTCAACTGTTCCCCCATGGGCTGATGTCATTGTTTGGAAACAGTATGAAACACAAGAGACCAAAAATAACAACAATAACAACAAAACAGGGAGAGTCATTAGAGATCACTGGGTATTACTTTGGCATGTGAAAAATATAATATCTTCCAATAAACTAGAACATCCCCCTTGTACATCAACCTTACAGACGTCTTTGAATGTTTTCCAATCACTTGCACATTTCTCTGGCATCTCCAACGATAGTGTTCAGGAATCCTGCTGGAAATTACGGCAATTAGACATTTATATCTTAATTTTGTGACACCAATTACTCTTTAAATCATGAATTGTTAGAGCTAAGAACATACCTAGAAGATCATCCTGTTCATTTTCCATAGATGACTAATGTTGAACCTGTGGAGAAAAACAACAGTACAACAAGTAAGTGAGCAGAAACTTATAAATAAATGGTATTTTATGAACTTCCATTAAGAAGAGATTCCAGTAGTCTCGAATTAATTTAAGTGTGTTCTTAAAATGGAAGCTTCTATGAGTCGGAAAAATTAAGGATAAAGACACTATTTCCAAACTATTTATCGAACACCAACTATTTGTCATTCACTAGTCTAGTCACTAAACATAGAGAAATAAACAAAGCAGGAAGAATAACGCTACCTTGGAGCTCATGCTTCTTTTTGTTATTGAAGTATAACTGACGTATAATATCCTGTTAGTTTTAGGTGGACATGATAGGTGTACATTTGATATCTATATACATCATGAAATGATCACCATGATAAGTCTAGGTACCCTCCGTCAACCTACAAGTTATTACAATGTTACTGACTATATTCCATATGCTGTAAATTACTTCTCCATGATTTATTTGTTTTACAATTGGAAGTCTGTACCCTTTGGTCCTCTTCTCCTATTTCACCCACCTCCCCCAACCCTCCCCTCTCTGGTATGCACTAGTTTGTTTCCCGTCTCTGTGAGTCTGCTTTTGTTTTCTTTTGCTTGTTTGTTTTGTTTTTTAGATTCCACATATGAGTGAAGTCATATGGTATTTGTCTTTCTCTGTCTGAATGTCTCACTTAGCATAATAACCTTTAGGTCCATCTATGTTGTCACAAATGGCAAGATTTCATTCTTTTTTATAGCTGAGTAATATTTCATTGGAGCTTGTATTTTTGTGAAGGAGATGCAGTAATGGAATAAAATTTTGTAGGTTTTGTTTAAAAATACATAAACTGTAAGAAAATAGTATGTTACTTAATAGGGTGTAACATACGTAGAGTGAAGGAGAAAGGATCACATTTAGAATGAAAAGCCCAGGATGCTATTCTAGAGTCTGGAAGACACAAGACACTTTCACAGGTTATTTACCTCTTTTAGTTTCAGTTTCACCCTAGGTTAGTTGAACAGGAATATGCACCCAGTCTTCCTCGCAATTGTTCTGTGAACCTCAGAGGTGATCAAAGGACGTTACAGCATGTTGTAAAATTGTTCAAGCACTACGCAACCAGAAGACGGTGTCAGTATTTGGGTACTTTGGTGTGGAAAAGAAAGTAAACTGCTAGATAGCAGACAAAATCCACAGAGTATACCTGGATCTTAACGAGCTGGAAATTGGCCAGCAAATTGACAGAACTTAAGCAAGCCTCATGGATAAAGATTGTGAGAATCTGGGACATGTCCATACTCAGTTTTGCCCCGTCAAATCCATCCAAGGTGATCATCTTGCTACATGGCATGCGGTAATGCAGTAAGGACTAGAACAGCCACCGGGATAAAGAGACCACTGTCCCAACCTGTGCTAACAATCACTGATGACATCCCAACAAGCTAAAAGAGAGTGAGGGATGGCTCACATTTCAGGATTTACATTAATTTTATTTTTGATTTATATTTGATCTTGATACTCATTTTAAAGTGACTGGACCTGCTTTAAAAATTTTGACATTGAGTCTGGAGTCAGAATAACTATAGGGAACGTGTTTTCTTAGGACTATGGCTTCTACAGCAGTGGTTTTCCTATTAATGCAGGTGTAAAGTCAACTGTTGATCTTGGAAAACATTGGCATCCCTGGGCCCTGGCACAAATATTCTGATTCTGCACATTTGGAATGTGTCCCGGAATCTACATATTAAGTAGTACCTACCTACCTCCTCCTTATAATCCAGTTGACCTTTACTAGACACTTTGAGAAAAAAAAAATACTCTAAGCATAATGGACAAATCTGGAAATAACCCCATTTTTAAAGTTAGCAAATAATTTTGTATATAAAATCTTGATTTAGGTATTTTTGTGAAATACATTACAGACAGCCAGTTGTGATAGGAAATAAGATGACCACACATAGACCTGTTTAAATCCTGCTCAGCTATCATTTTAAAGATGCAGTTTTTCTATCCCAATTTATTCCTTTTGTTTTCCTTGAGAAGTTTTTTCCCACTACTTAAAGAAACCAGAAAAATAATGACAAATAGTATATTTTTGGCTTTTACCTAAAAATAGAATATATTTCCTGCAACAACCTAAGAATGTTTGTCAGAATAGAAATCTACTAGAGAAACAAAAGGGAAAGGAAAAAGTAAAATAAATATTGTTATGAGGAGGAGCAAGGGAAAACCAATTGAATTATGCAAGCTCGGGATCCTGGAAGATCCCACCCCTGACTTTGGAACTCCCACTAAGAGGCTTTTGTATTTGAGAACATGTGTCTGGGGGTGTGGGGAGAGAGAGAGATTGTGTGTGTGTGTGTGTGTGTGCGTGTGTGCACACGCATGCTGGCATGCAGAACACACACATTTAACACCACAAGATAATACACTAGTCTTCTTAGAGTTTTTTGTTTTTGTTTTTGTTTTTAAACATGCTGGTGATACTTCGGACGATGGATGATTCAAAGAAAGCATGTGCAAGTATACTTTTCTTTTGAAATAACAAATGTAAGGGAGAAGAGGAAAATAATGGTTTTGATTAAGACTTTCAATTGTCTTATATATGTTACGAATTTCTTTTTCTCTTCCAATGTTTTAAAAGTTTCAGAAACATTTGATGGCATTTTATTTTCCTCTGGGTGTTTTCTTGGTTATTCTCTTGGGTTCTGAGAGTCATTACTCAATGATGAAGTTGGGGCAACTCCAAAGTTGAAAATAAATACGAACATGGGTAAAGGCTTAGGAAATAGGATGAACGCAGAATGGTAATAGAAAAAAAGTTAATTTTGTTTTTGGAAGACATGAATGAAAGGACTACAACTCTTTCAGCAATATCAAGGGCCATTACATACAGCACTTGTCCAGGTGGTTTTCATCTCCTTTGAGGGCAGAATGAGAGGATGGATGAAGTTGAATCATTTACTTTGATATAAGAAATAAATTCCTGAGACTGAAGATCAACAACCATTGTAATTTTTGTTGTCGTGTCTTTTAAATAATGACTTAAAGAGCTTTGTGACTGTATTACAAAAAGATTTTCAAATTGGAACTCGTTGGTCTCAGTTGGTTTACGGATGTTTCTGAATGAGAGAAAAAGTAGTGTAAAAGGCCTCTTAGAATGCATTCTATAGCTATCATTCTGTGAATTAAAAATCAACCCAAGTGAATATTTTCTTTTGCTTAGATGTTTTAAACTATCTGATGAGTTGTCTTTGGGGAGTTTTCCCTGAATTAAACATATATTTCTTTCCCATGGTCCTCTTCTCCTTTTACTCTTTGTCCCATTCACTCCCAATTACTTTCTTTCTCATGATAGTGGGAGTTAAAAAGGGTGGGACATGCAGAGAATGTTTTCCATGTAATCCTTCCTGCCTGAGTTAAAAAGCAGCATTTGGAAAAGTTTATGTTACAATTTTCTGAGATCTTAAATAGAAACCTTATTGTGATTAGTTTTCTGAAAAAAAAAAAAATAAATGGCAGCAGAAATACTAAAAATTAGCTTACTCATTTAAAATGTCACTTTAATTATAATGGAGAATTATGAATTGCTCACTTTGAAAAGCAACTGAACATGATTGATTTAAGAAATGCCAAACTGTATTCTTTAATTGCTGTGTTCTATAGCGGTACAATGCAGTCTCAGGTACAAAGAGGAGATGATACCAAAAACTCATGGCTCTCAAAAGCATCTTGGATGTGAGGTAGGTATTACCAATAACTTTTTTGCTTTCTGAAATAAAATCTACATTGTATTCAAAGGATAATAATTAAATGTCCACTGACATAATATGTTATAACCTATATTTTTAAAATTACTTTTTTTTAACTGTGGTTAAGTAGTGTGATAACTCTTAATAAAAGAGAGAATGAAACTATGGATTTCTCTCTCCAACAGGACAAGAAACAAGTAGTGTATAACTTTTAACAATAACTATTATATAAGTTATTGAATCAATATACATTATCTTTGTGAAAAATAAATTACTTCAAACAAGGATTAGGAATACTTGGGCCAGCCTGGCGGCACAGCGGTGAAGTGAGCACCTTCCGCTTGGCAGCCCAGGGTTCGCCAGTTTGGATCCCAGGTGCAAACATGGCACCGCTTGGCAAGCCATGCCGTGGTAGGCGTCCCACGTATAAAGTAGAGGAAGATGGGCATGGATGTTAGCTCAGGGCCAGTCTTCCTCAGCAAAAAGAGGAGGAGTGGCAGCAGATGTTAGCTCAGGGCTGATCTTCCTCAAAAAAACAGAATACTTAAGAAAAATATTGCCCAAAGTAATAAATTTGGGGAAATGAGGATAAGTGGATTTGTAAATTACTGTATATAATTCTGATTTTCCCTTGTAATTACAGAAAGTCTGTGAGAAAATGCTTTTTTATAAATTCCATTATGTTTTACAAACTTATTTTATAAATTCTATTTTACGGTCACTAACTCGCTTATCTTGGACTATCAATTTTATATATTCAGGTTGAAAAATTCTAAATTCTCTATGGGAAATGTCTCAAGTGAAACTGTAAGCTATTGACAGATTTTCATGCATTTCTTCTGAACTCAAACCCTGACTTTAGTGAAACCATGATATGCAATAAACTTGGTCATTAATGATTTTTGTTTTCAATGGTAACATCTGAATGGAACAGACAGCACCTACCTCTCCTCTACCTTCTAATGTACTTACAATGCAGTGGTTTGGAAAAGGTCTTGCTTAATAAAACCAGATAAATTGTTTACAGATCTCTCAAGAACAATGAGAAATTCAATCAGATAAAAATGAGTTTTCAGTTGAAATTGATGAGTGAGTATGCAGTTATCACAAGTTCCTAATCGTTTTTGTTGTGAAAGAAAAAACAAAAGAAAAGAGCATAAATGTCATTATCAAATGAACAGAGGGGAAGACCAGGCCTCTATCATGGGGAGTGACGTGGCAGTACTTAGAATTCTTTTCTTTTCAAACAAACCCTCACACATGGAACAAAGAAGTCATGCCTTTCCTCTCATCTCTCCCCTGGTCCCTACTGTTTTTAATAATGTATGTCTGACATGCTAACAATCAAGCACATGTTCTTCCATTGTTGTCTGATCTCAGCTGTCTGATAACGGCTTAAGAGGAATGATGAGTGGCATCACACATCAAGGTCTCCTTTGTTGATAGTACAGCCAGGGGTGTATTTCCAATTTGCAGTTTGGTGCTGTGGCTTTAGAAGTGCACATTTGTTTCATATCCACTTGGTGTTGTGCCATTCATCTACCAAACTCGGGGTCAACTCTTCCGACAGCGTGTGAATGAAGAATCAAAGATACAGACTTTGTAAAAGTTTCTGAAAAATAAAAGAAACAGTTTGTCTCCCAGGTTTTTTTTAATCTCCAGACATAAAATAATAAAATATCACTCTGCAAAAATCTAGGTAAACCATATGATACGTACATACGTTCTATACCATCTATAGATTTGGCCTAAAAAATGTTTCATGTTTTCCATAATGAACGAAGAGTCAATCTGTTCTATGTTTCACCATTTGGAATTAAGCCAAGACCAATTACTTTCCAGATTATTCTCAAAAATTTTCTGCATCTCAAACTCTTCTTTTGGAGAAAGATACATCTTTTCAGTATTTTAAACTTTTTCTACTATGAACAGTATTACTTAAGTAATAAAAAATTGTTTAAAATGTGAACTGTAAAAGTTGATGAAGATCTTCAAAAAAGAAATGCTATGATTACAAAAATTAGAAATGGCTTATGTTAAAATATTAACTTTTCCCCCTACCAATAGTAAAATGCTGTTTTCTTTTCTTTTTTTTTCAGGTGTAAATCATCATATAATTCGAATTCTGTGTAGATTACATCATATTCACCACCCAAACAACATATTGTTTTCATAAACTTCACTTTCTGAAAGGAATCCCACTCTCTGATTAACCAAAGTACACTGCATTAACGTAATACATTTTTTTAGAATATACATACACATATATATAATTATACATATTATATGTATAATATCGTTACTTTCTCTTGTATTTACTTTGATTAAGAAAAAAGAAAAAAAGATTATACTGCATACACATGACTTATATCCTTTCAATATTAATCATTATCTCTCAGAACATTGTGATACAAATGAATACTTACTTTTTATTCAAACACCCTTTCTATTAGAATGGATTTTAATTTTAAGGCACGAAGGTATGAAGAGTTTTAGGAATACTTTTAGTTGCATACTCAAAATGTCTCAATACTCTAATATAAACATATTTAGGATAAGATGTTCATGCACACGGGGTTACTTGAACTTAGAATGTGATAAATTTATTATTTTACTGTTTTTATTTTTGCTATGGTTGTCTTTTACTGAGCTGCTATGCATAAGAAAGAAAGAAAACAGTACTATGCATTAATTTAGTAAGTACCTCTTACATTACAGTTTGAAGAGAAGTGAAGAAAATGACTAAAGATCTGTGAAATAAATAATTAGCCATAATAAATATAGAGTTATTAAATTAATAAGTTGGCTATGCACTAATTTATGTCAACTCAATGAAAACTCTTCTTAAGTGAAAATTTGCTAATAAAAGAAACTTGTTAATGGAGCACTGTTATTTTATTCAAAACTCAAACACCTAAGAAGCCTTTGTACCCACTTCTCATGGGAAAGTCCATTAATTTTAAAGCTCCTGCACTAAGCCATCCATTTAACTCTTTGCTTTCCATTATGCATTTTTAAGGTAGGAATTACTCTTAAAATTATAATGTCTTAAGTCAGATTGTACATTCTCTCTTTCAAATGGCTCTTAAAATTTATGCAACCCTTCTAGTTACATAAAAAAATAATGTTTCAAGTGCAAAAATAGTCTGTAGAAAACCATGAGTTTTGACAATCAACTTTTAATAGGACCTGTATATAAACTATGATTTCGACAAGAAGTTCTCACGAAGCCTTGAGGTGATTAAATTTTTCTCGCAACATCAACTCTGATTGCATTGTACCATGAGGTGAGGTGGGTTTTGATCAGGGAAGATATTGTTTCTCAGAGTAAGGAAGAAGGACGGCATTATAATCTCGAGACAGCTTCCACGTCAAGTAGAAGTGTGGCAATTTACACCTGAACACTCCTTTCAGCTCCTGAACAGCTAGGTACTATTTTTCTGTTTCCAGTACTGTTTCACAATAGATTATACCTTAACTTGAATGTTACAAGGCCTTTCATGCTAAAGATTTCTCCAAATCTTAACAGGGTTAAATTTTACCTTACAATAGTCTAGTCGTTAAATGAAACTTTTATTGCAATACATAGCTGAATTTTTATAAAGTGATGTATAATGTTTTATTCTCTCTGCCATGACTGTGATGCTGATAATAACAATTATTTTCATTTGGAATAAAAATTAAACCTTGAGAAAAGTTTATATGAGGTATTACTATCAAAATATACATCTTTATAGGCAAAATTAAAATTATATCATCTTTAATTTTGAACATCAAAATCTCAAGATTGCGTTGCCAATATTCTTTCACAGAGTTCATTCTTTAAAATTTTCCTAAACATCTATATTTTAGCGAAGATGCTAGTTGCCAGAGAAATGTTTATGAACTTCCCTTTAAAGTAATCTCTGTGAGAGCCGGCTCCATGGCCAAGTGGTTAAGTTCGCACGCTCCGCTGCGCGGCCCAGGGTTCAGATCCTGGGCGCGGACATGGCACCGCTGGTCAGGCCACGTTGAGGCAGCCTCCCACATCCCACAACTAGAAGGACCTGCAACTAAGATATACAACTATCTACTGGGGGGGGGGGGGGGGGTGGTTGGGGAGATAAAGCAGAAAAAATAATAAAATAAAGATTGGCAACAGTTGTTAGCCCAGGTGCCGATCTTTAAAAAATAAATAAATAAATAAAAATAAAGTAATCTCTGTGAGAGAATAGCCATCCATTTGTCATGGGGACAATGGAGGTTCAGTGTGTTAAAGCATCAAAGACTCAATAGGAACTACCAAGTAGAATTAACGTAATATTAAAAGCTCTATATCCAAAATCCAATAGAGTAGCAAATTTACTCATATTAAAATGTGGGTACAGAAAGAAAAGTAGTGTCTTTGCTCTCATTTTTTGTATGACTCAACGCCACTAAACAAGAGAGATAGCTTAGTAATTGAAAAATATCCCAGTATTTTCTAGTTTAACAGCCTCTTTTTGGTTTAAACCTTGAATTTATTCAGAGTTCCTTTTCTGTAGAGATGATGTTGTTCTCTCTTTCTTTTCTTCAATGTTCTTTCAGGTTATATCCTATTTCCCTTCCCCTCTCCCAAGATGTTGTGAGTGCCTTTGGGGAGAGAGAGTGGGTGTGTTTCGGGAGGCAGAGTGTGTTTAGCAACAAGGCAGCAGGGGTCCTGGAAGGCAGAATATTGTGGCTCTTCCTGGTGTTTCCTTTGGAATGGCTGCAGAGATCTAGTTCATTTTGTTGAATGGAGCTCTTCTCTTCATATAATATCCAACTATTAACCTAAGAAGGCAAACCTCATGGCCAAGTCATCATAGATGAAGTGGTTTCTTCTCTACATCATAGATGTAACTCTTTAATCTGATTCCTTTGGATTTGTTTCCTAATATGTCAAGGAAAGTTAAAAATTCCTGTTTCCTCAAATCTTGACTTTGCAAAATTATATTTTAGATGCTATCTGCTGAATACGGTTTATTCTTTGATTTGCATAACTTTTTGCAACAACCTAGTCATCCTTCCCCAAATCTACTACCTTGGGATTCATTCATAAGAAATTGATATTGATAAAATGTGCAGAAGGAAAACAATACACAATATACTTTCAAAACATCTTTCGATAATTTGGGTTAAAAATAACTAAAGTAAATCTAAATGTTAATAATGATTCCCTTAATTAATTAATTAATGGATTATTTACCCAATAAATATTTATTGAGTCTTCATGTATCCTAAACAGTGTTCTTTGCCCTGGAAATACGTCACTGAACACAACAGGCAAAACTTCTGTCTTATTTGAGCTATTATCTTATGAATAGGACTGTTGTTAATCCTATTCTTTCCTGTGATTTTCAGGAGTATCTATATGCTGGTAACTACTATCAGTGAGCCTGTAATCCAGGAAACAGAAACCACTGTAAGGACTAAAAAAAGAAGAACTTTAATAGAGTCAATTGGTATATAGGTGACAAAAGAGCTAAGAAGAAAAAGAGGGAACACTGAGGTAACCCACACGTTACCAACAGCTACGCTCTTAGATTAGAGGATCAAAGAATGCAGACAGAATTATCAGATATCAGATGCTGGGACTTACCATATGGAAACTAGAATCAGAGCCAGCCTGTGGGGTGGGAGCTGGGACTATAGAGGATATTCAGCCACTGCTAGTGAGGTTATTCAAGGCAGAAGGAGAGGAAAAGAAATGCTCTTATTTCTCTACTCTGTCACCTTCTAATCTCTCACCAGTCTCTGCCACCAGCCAAACCCAATGTGACACATGGCCAGCAGGGATTAGCCCACTGTGATAGAGAGAAGAAGGAAAAGGATGAGGAGTGTGTCTGAGAATAAATAGGACAAGGCTGGCCCAACTGGCAAACATATCTCCTGTCAGATCTCCTGAGTCCTCTTGAACTTCAGACCCATATCTCCCTTCATATTTAAAAGGCACATTAGACTGAATATGAAAAACATCAAACTTTGATTACTGCCACACTCGCACACACACACACAACCCAACAAAGCTAAACTCACTAAAATGTAACCCTTCCTATTTCCCTGGTACACTGAAAACTGTATTGATCATCACAGTTGCTCAAGGCTTAAGCTGGGGGTTGGTAATTCATTCTTCACTTGCCTTTACCTCCCTTCTCCTGACTCCTTGCATTTCATAAATATATATATATAAGTACTATCTCTTAAACATTCTGGGTCTTTGTACTTCTCTCCATTTCCACAACTAACACTCTAGTCTAAGCCACCATTGTGTTTACTCTGGATCTTCCCAATGTCTCCTAACTGCCCCACTGTGATAAATGGTAGTTTTCAAAGATGGCCAAATTGTAATCTCTTATCTCACACAATTTTCTGCCACATGATCTTGTTACATCCCCATCAGGACATAAAATCCATTTCTCTACAAACTTGAATGTGAGAGGGCCTGTGACTGGTTTGACCAATAAAATAGACTATATGTGACACTGACCCAGTACTGAGGTTTGTTTCCTGCCTCCTGAAGCCAGGAATCACGGAAGAAATGTAACTACCAGCAACTATGATGTTGTGCGATGGCTAAGCCATGTGGAGAGACCCCAGAGGATTAGACCATCTATGAAGAGAATGAGGCCAAGAAGCACTTCTGGTGCAGATATAAGAGTGAAGAAGCTGGCTTGGAAGTGCATCCTCAAAGCCTCAATTGCCCAAATGACTTCCTCAAAATGCTAAGTATAGAGTTACTCTGGAATTCAGAAATTCCACTTCTAGATATCTACCCAAGGGAAATTAAAATATATATCCACAAAAAACTTGTACATGAATGTTTATAGTAGCATTATTCACAATAGACAAAAGGGGATCAACCCAAATATTCATGAACTAAGGAATGGATAAATAAAATGTAGTATATAAGTACATATGCGATGGAATATTATTTGGCAATAAAAGGAATACAGTACTGATACATGCTCTAATATGGATGAGCCTTGAAAATATTACGCTAAGTGAAAGAAGCCAGTAATTAAAGACCGCATATTGTATGTCCTCATTTCTATGAAATGTCCAGAATAAGCAAAGCTGTTGAGACAGAATGTAGATTAAAGATTGCATAAGGAAGTTGGGATATGTGTGTGTTGGTGGAGGGGGATGGGTGAGTGGTGGATGAGAATGGGGAAAAAGAGCTAAAGAGCATATAGTTTCTTTCTGGGATGATGAAAATGTTCTAAAGTTAGATTAAAGTAATGGTTTCATAAGTCGGTGAATATACTAAAAACCATCGAAGCATACATTTTAAATGGGGGAACTATATGGTATGTAAATTATATCTCAGCAAAGCTATTAAAAACTCTAATCAGATCATTTCAGTCCCTTATTAAAGCCCTTATTTAACTTTATGTCTTCCCAGGATAAACTAAAAACTCTTATTCTAGGCCTATAAACCTAAGAATAAATCCCTAAGAGGTCACAGCCATGTCTACCATTCTGATGTGACCCCTTGCAGCTCTCCCAAAGCCCACTATTTTTAGCTGTGCTCGCTTTTTTCAGTGCTTCCCATAGTCTGAGTTTGTTCTCTTCTTATGGCATTGGCTCCAGACCTATATCTTCCCCCAGGTCTTCACATGTTTACATTCTCACAGCCTTTCCAGTCTCAGTTTAATATTAACTTCTAAAGGCAGATTCATTCAACCAAAATAATCCTCTAGTCACTCTATTACACAACATTGTTTTGTCTTCATGGCACCTCTAACACTATAAAACATTATTGAGTTGGTTTTATTTATTTGCTTGTGGTGTCTTTCTCTCCCTCTAGAATTTGCACTCCATAAGAGTTGAAATCTAATCTCTTGCTCCTCATTTTGCACACCTGGAGGAGTGCAGAGCGTAGATACTTGCTAAATATTTGTTCATTGAAGAATTCTTTACACTTAACTATCTTCTTGTATTTATCATCATGAAACAAGTGAGTTTTTCAAAACAGTTCTGTGTCCCCTTATTTGTAACCTTCTTTCTCACCTTTCTCTCCTCACTGCTGAGGAAAGCTCAGGCTGCCCTTGGATCAGACAGTGCTATTGGGAGAGGATGCTTCATTCTCTTCTTACCTGTGCAAGTCACAGATCTTCCCCCTGCTGCAGTAACAACGGCAACACCTTGTAAACTATTTGTATAAGTACTCACAGGTTATTTTTTGCTATTGATGATATATAGTGGGGAAAAATAATCACATAGCAGGAAACCTAACTTCTTGCCCAGATTCTGTCCCTAAAGAGGTCAAGTCACTCATCTATTTCTGTAAAATACGGAACTTTTTCTAGGCAACTTCTGAAATCCATTCTTGTCCCAACCTCAAAAGAATTAGGCTACAGGAGTGATCGAGATGCCGTAAGAGCCTCAGGGAGTCCTGGTTTTGTGCTTTTGTGGTGGAGCCTAATTCAGTCTAGCGGCCCCCTGAGTGGCGTGGCATGATTTTCCACCTCATACCCCACATTCTCATGAGACATTTCAGGTGCTGAGCTGATTCACACCTCACGACGCTCCCTTGCCAGGCGGGTCCGGCCTTCTCTTCCAGCTGATGCTGGGCACTCTGTCCCGCTGTCTCTTTCACCACCTGCCCTGGGCCGCCTGCCAGCGTCGGAGGGGCCGGTGCAGCCCGGCTCTCCGGGCCGCCTGGAGGCTGCCGCGCACGCTGGGGAGCAGCGAGCGCCTCCCCTGATCCTCCTGCCAGACCTTACGCGCGCCTGTTGCATAGTGCTGTAGCAGTTTCCAAGCATGGGTTTACGTGTCCGCCACTCCTCGAGATATTGGGACTGGGATGATGACTTGCTTTACATATGCCATTTTTATCACAGTATCTGGAATTAACTAAGTGATAAGAATAACAGCTAAATTTATTGAGTGTTTGTCGTCATCAGGTATCCTACTAAAAATACTTTTCATCGTCACAACTCTATGAAGTAGGTACCATTTGTATCCCATATTACAGATGAGAAAACGAAAGACCAGAGAGTGTGTCATTTGCCTAATGTCATACAATTCACAAAGGGCGAGCTGAGAATTCAGCCCGAGGAGTCTGACTCCACGCCTGCAGAGTATACTGTCGTGCGTTCAATGGGTGCTTCTAGATGTAAATTGAATTAACGAATTCTTAGGAACCAGTGCTACAAGTTGGTTAAATACTTGACTATAATTCAGACAGACTTTGGCGTTCCACTTTAATAGCTGTATGAATTTGATTAAATTGTCTCATCTTTCTGAACTTCTTTGTCTTCATTGCTAATTGTGGATAAATAGCATCTCTTCTATTTTTAGGATTAAATGAAATAATTTGCATGAAGTTGTATCACAGCAGAGTAAGTGGCACATACTAGGTGGTTGTATTAGTTAAGGGAGGTATAATAAATTGCTTCATTATGTTGTATTAACTTAGTTATTGTGTATTAACCAAAAACATCAATATCTCAGTTGCTTAAAATAGCAAGTTTATTTCTTGCTCATGATATGTGTCTATCATAGTACCTAGGCTGATGGAAGGTTTATGAACTGGAATATGACAGTCACCAAGAGAGGAAGAAGAGAAGACAAAGAATTATTTAACAACTTTTAAGCATTTGCTCCCTGGAGATGACATATATTGCTCTGTTCACGTTTCTGGGTCAAAGTACATCATGTGGTCATGTCTATCATTAAAAGGTTGGGTAAGTGTCAATCCTACCATGTGTCTGGAAGACAAAAATAAGAAATATTAGGGGCCGGCTCTGTGGCCGAGTGGTTAAGTTCGCACGCTCTGCTGTGGTGGCCCAGGGTTCGGATCCTGGGCGCGGACATGGCACCACTCGTCAGGCCACGTTGAGACGATGTCCCACATCCCACAACTAGAAGGACCTGCAACTGAGATATACAACAACTATGTACGGGGTGTTTGGGGAGATAAAGCAAAGAAAAAAGAAATACTAGTAAACTGTTGTAATATTTATCACAGTAGTCGGAATATATTCACTATTCTTATTGTTGATGTGACTTATTTTAAAAGGTCCTATATATATTCTAGTCAGTTCAATTTAGAAAACAGTTTTGAATCATTCTCATGTACAAGGCATTCAGGTTACTGAAAGGAAAATGAGACTTCTGATGCTCAAGATGCTGGTATTTAAACAATGGAGACTGATGTGTATAAATTTAATATTGGTGGGAGAACATAAATTGGCAGAATGCTTTTATAAATAAAACAATCTTGAGTCATAGAAAATGCAATAGTAAATTCTAACTAAAGACCTGAAGAAGAATCTACATAAATGGCACTTCAAATAAAAAAATATACTGGATGATATCCATCCATTAAAGAAGGCTGGAGAAGATGAGGGTGCCCGCCCGGGAGGGAGACAAGAACAAAGAGTGACGTGAAGGTGCCTCCGGATCAGAGTCCAGCCCGTTTGGGAGTGCAGAAGCTTTTGGAAATGGAGCTGGGCCTTGTTGAGGACTCTGAATACCATGCTAAGGCGGTCAGGCTTTATTCTTTGGGAAATGGACAACCAACTGAATTTAGATCAGGGAGATAGGTGATCAGATTTATAGCTTACAGAGATGGATTTGGGCTTGTGATATTTTTTTCTCCTGGAGGGATGTGGGGAGAAGTTTCTGGATGCAGGAATACAGAGACAACAAGCTTAAAAAGCAGTGTACCTGTAGAACCCATAGGAATGGTGAGCAGTTGAGCGTAATTAAGAAGAGGAACAAATTGGATATGGCAGTAGGATTCTCAGTACAGATGAAGAGGTAACTGGCCGGAACATTAATTGAGGGTCACAAAAATAGGGGAGTTGTAATGAAGACGTGGGCCTGAGTTGCAAAATATGAATTACAGGTGTTTGTAGGAATTTCACATGGAACTGTTTAGAAATTAGCTAGTGGTCCTAACATAAAGAGACCACAAAAAAACTAAAGCATGAAAAGAATGGAAAACTCAAGAGAGAGATTGTGTGTGTTTAGAAGTGGAAGGGAAATTAGGTCAAAAGCTGCAGCCAAGTCATATAAAGGGTAAGTTGATGAAGAGGCTGGGCAAATGGCAATTAGAAAATCACTGATCATTTTTTTAGTTTAGTCCTAGTTGAATAGTGAGGGCAAAAGCCACTTGCAGTGAAAATGTGGGAGGAGTAAATTAGGGATGGTGAAGCAGATTACAAATCCAAGAAGTTTGACAGAAAAAGAAGTCATCGCAATTCTCCACTGCTCTAAGTCCTCCAGTCACTTCCAATCTCGCTCCAAATGAAATACGAAGTTTTGATCGCAGCCTAGAAGCGTCTGCATCATTTGGCCTTCTGCTAATTCTCTGAACTCATCTTCCCAGTCCCCCAGTGACCCCCTACAGCTGACGCCACTGTAACCACATGGGTGTCAGGGCTTCTTCTCCAACAAACATCCAGACCTTCGCCCTATCTCAGACCTTTCCATGTGCACTTCTGTGATTCCCCCAGCTAGTCACACGGCACTCTCATAAATATCACCTCAGCAAATAGAATTTCTGTGGCCACCTGATTTAAAAGAATCTACTCGATTCCATCACTTACTATCCTGTCCTGCTCCCATTACGACCTGACGTATTAAAGATGTATTTGTTTCCAATGTCAGCTACAGTAGAGCAGGAATTCCTCTGTTTTGTCCAATGCTGTATTCCTAGTACCTAGAAGAGTGTCTGGCACATGCTAGGTGTCAATAAATATTATTTAAAGGCGTGAATAAGAGTATAACAGTAAAGGGCTGTACTTAGAAGAATTGGTTAAATAAAGGATTTTTTTCAGCAAGAGACAATCTTTAGACTATTTGTGTCTGGGACCATTGGTGTCAATATGGAAGAAGAGATTGAAGACACCTTGAAAGGATACAGCGAGTAAACAGGCAATGGAGCAATACTCTGGAAGGGGATGTGCGGAAGAGGAGTGGATCACAGCAGCAGGCAGGGATAAATCTCAGAAAGGAACAGAAGAATTCCTCTACCTGAAATTAAAGGGAATGAAAAAGGATGCATAGAAATGAAAATAAAACCTGAGGAAGGAAATTGGAAGCATTGGTCCTTAACTAGGAAGTAGAGTTCAAGAATTCTGAGACAGGTTAGGACAGTAGAATGGAAGACTGAGAAGAGTCAGAGAAGGGAAACCTTGGCCATGATGCTCAGGGTGAGAAGACCAGACATGCGGATTTCCTGGGGGCCAGTGCAGGCCAGGATTCTTCCCTCTTTGTCACACTTGCCTTGCAAATTGTCATCAATGTGATCATCCTTCCAGAATACAGCCATTTGAATCAATTTAAAAAGACATTTTATTCTACTAAGTTCTTTGGATATAGTCTATGTTTTTTTGAGATAGGCTAATAGAGAATTTCGAGGTATTTTTTATATATATATGTGTGTGTATACCTTGATTCTTGCATATGTACGTATATGTACATATTTGTGTATATGTACATATGTGTAAATATATGTGTGTACATATATACCTCCAATATAGTAGACAATATGAGCTGGCTTTTGGTTTTCTTAGAATTATCTAGTGGACTTGCAAGAATCTAGTATCCTTCCATCTTGAAACTAAATTTTCTACTTGAACCCTGACAGAAGCCACCATCATCTGTTCAGGATGATAGCTGTTTGAGCTTCAACGGCAGAGGCCACAGAGTATTTACCCCCCTCCCATGACCCAGCTACTTTATTAGATGTTGTTTCTTTTAGCTGTTCTGGTAATACCAATCAAATGATGACAAATTTTTTTTTCTATCTATAAAGTAATATGTGAACAATTAAAGAAAAGGGAGAACATCCAACAAAGAATATAAACATTATCCATAATTTTACTATGTGGTGTAATGGTTTGGGAATTTTTTATTGATGTTTTCTTTTTAACCTATTTTTCTGTATATGTGTCCAGTTATTAAGTGTTCCAACTAATAGTGTATACAGTTGTACAGTCTGATTTTTTTCACATTTTCTGTCATTAGTATGTTGTCAGATAATTAAAAGCTCTTGGAAAGACTAGTTTTTTTGGAGCTGCATAATATTCTTTTATATGACATTTATTTAACCATCATTTTATTTGGGATTTGTTTGCTTTTTCTTTTGGTTATAAGTTTTATTGCAAAAACTTTTATACATAAATTCTTCATCTACTTAAGGGCATACATTTTAAAATTCTTTGAAACATTATCACTGTTTCTGTGAAAAGTTGTCACTATAACACTGCTAGAGTTTTTGTTTTTAAAGCAATATATCAGACAGAACACGGGATACTAATACCTAATTCCATATTTATGTATCGATGCTGAAAGTGTCTAAGAAGTTGCATTTTGAATTGTTACATTATCTTAGCCAAGTATTCATAGTTGCAAATTTTCATGAGTTTGTATCCTGACTGTTTCATATTATGCATTTGTTAAGCTTAGTAAAGCTAAAAGAAATAAATGTGTCATATGTTTTCTTGGATATAATATGTTAAAAACGGCACTAAATTCTGTAGTTGGAGAATATTTTTTATGATCATCATGAAGAACTATATTATTATAAATTTTGTTGCAAATAGTGGATAATATTGTTATGAAGATCAATATTTGGACACTGGGATTTACATTGAAAATTGTTTTCTTTAAGCCTAAGTGGATTTTTTTGCATCAAAATATTCCCGGACAGTATTAAAGCAGACATTGAGAGTCTCTCACAATATACCTTATAAACGAAACACACTCATGAGAAGGATTTCCTCTTCTCTGGGCAGAAATATCCTGCCCTGTTGCATTTCAAGAGCTATTTCTTTTTGTTGTTCTTGTTCCAGGAACGTAAGAGCTCCTGAGTGAATGGATAATGTTGGTTGAAAGAAGAAGATAGAGGAGGATAAATCTCACGTTTCTACTTGGAATTCATCAATGGCATCTGTTGATGTTCAAGGCAGAGAAAGTTGCTTAAAATGCAGACTTTTTGCTATTACTACCACAATCAATATTGTACATCTTTCATACATTAAAGACTGATTTTACTGTAAATCTTCTAACATTCCTTGGGTGATAAATGGCAGGCTTTTAGGGACCAGACCATTTCAGCTAACACGGAAATTGTATTTTGATGATTAAGATCTATTTAAAATAAAATGGACCTTGTTTCTTATATAATAACAGGAGAAGAAAGGAAGACTGACCACCACTCTTATCATTTCTGTGGCCAAATCATAAGATGGTGCTAGCGTACAGGTGCTAGCTTAGATCATTTATTTGGGGGTGTGTTTCTTATTGGAACATACAGTGCTCTTCTCAGAGCATTGTAGTGTGAAGGAAAGAGAATCTTTAAAACAAAGGCGATACTGAGCCAGCGCTGATGGTCTATTGGCTGAAGTTCGGTGCTCTCACCACTTCAGTGGCCCAGGTTTCGTTTCCTGGTCGGGGAAACACACCACCTGTCTGTCAATTGCCATGCCGTGGCTGCAGCTCACATAGAGGAACTAGAAGGATTCACAACTGGGATATACAACTGTGCACTGGGGCTTTAGGGAGAGGAAAAAATGTGATACTTTCTCTTGAATTACTTACCTTTTAGCTGAAGGCACATGTAGTTTACAAAGTTTACTAAATCCTATCATTTTCATTTGGGGAAACTCTCTCTCTACTCAGTCCAAACCTCCCATAGGCACGAAGGACTACAGTGGTACGATAAGGAACAAGTTGGTGACCCTGGAGAGAGAAGGCAGAATTTCCACTGCTGTCCTCTCAGAGCTGAACTCCTCATCACTGGTTAGCCAGTTTGGTTCTTGCAGAGATCTCAGGGGTAAAGAAAGTGAGGCGAAGTAAAGAGTAGCTTGAATAGTGTTTCAAGAAGAATGTAACCTAAAATATTTAAACCTATTATGTACTGAGTGCAGCTTAAAAATAAATCAACATTTCAAGTTTTGTAACAGTTCTCACCTTTGTAAAAAGTAGAGATTTGAATTGGCCTTACAGGGTGTTTACTTGTTTGTTTGTTTTATCCCTCCTAAGGAAATAATTTTTATTTACAGGAGATGTTTGGAGAAGGCAGATGTTGTGTCTTCTATGACCTCAAAAGCCTGCTCTTTGGAAGAGAATAAGTTATTTTTGACTTTGAGTTGAGGGGGAAGTAAGATAATAGAGGGGATGCCACGGGAGCCAACCCCTTGACTGATTGCCATCTCAGGATTCAACAAAAGAAAGGTGATTTTGCAAAGAGTGCCAAGATAATACAATGGGGAAAGAATAGTCTTTTCAGCAAATGATGTTAGGACAACTGGACATCCATATGCAAAAGATTGAAGTTGGATCCCTTTCTTACACCATAAGCAAAAAGATTACCTAAAAACTAATCATAGACCAAATGTAAGAGCAAAAACTATAAAAGGATTAGAATAAAACACAGGTGTAAATTTTCGTGTCCTTGGATTAAGCAATAGTTTTTATGGTTTCTTAGATATTTGGTGTCATATCATATACACAAGTGACAAAATTTTAAAAATAGCTGAATTGACATTCATCAAAAATAAAAACCTATGTGTAACAAACAGTAACATCAAGAAAGTAAAAAAGCAGCCCACAAAATGGAAGAAAATATTAATGTATTTGACAAGGGAGTAGTATTCCGAATGTATAAAGAACAATTACAACTTAATAATAAAAGAATTTTTTTTAAATTGACCAGGGATTTGAATAGACATTTCTTGTAAGAACATATTCAGAGAGCTAATAAGCACATAAAAAAATGCTCCTTATCATTAACTATCAAGTAAATGTAAATCAAAACCACGATGAGATACCACTTTACGCCCACTGGGAGGGCTATAGTCGAAAAGACATATAATAACAAGTCCTGGAGAGGATGTGGAAAAATTGGACCTCTCATTCATTGCTGGTGAGAATGTAAAATGGTGTAGCCTCTTTGAAAATCAGTTTTCAGTTCCTAAAAAGTTAACTGTAGACCCATATGGCTCAGTAATTCTACTTCTAGGTATGTGGTCAAGGGAAATGAAAAACAAACATGTACACAAAAACTTATGTGTGTTTCTAGCAGCATTATTTGTATAGACCAAAGCTGGAAACAACCCCAATATTTATCAACAGATGAATGGATAAATAAATGTGATATATCAATACAATGCAACATCATTTGCAAGTAAAAAGGAACGAAGTACTATCGTATGCTACAACATAGATGAAAGTTGACATTATTATGCTAAGTGGAAGAAACCAGGCACCAAAAACCACTCACTGTATGATTTTATTTTATGCAATTTCCAGAATAGGCAGTTCTATATATAGAGAAAGTAAATTAGTGGTTGCCTGTAGCTGGGTGCTGAGGAGGTGGTGTTAATTGGGAAGTAATTGCTAATGGATATGGAGTTTCTTTGGAGGTGATTAAAATGTTCTAAATTTAGCTCGTAGTAATGGTTGCACAGTTTTGTGAGTATGCTAAAAACCATTGAATTCCATAGTTAAAATTAATAAATTTTATAGTATGGGAATTATGTGTCTCAATAAACATGTTTAAAAAAATGAGTATCAGAATCTGAAAATACGATTTTTAGGAGAAAATTGGTATAAAATTCCTGATTAGAGGAGAGGCCAGGAACTGATGAAACTCTTTCAGGAGATTTCTAGATTCTAAACACAAAGAGATCTACTTTGGATCCCAAGGGACCCAGCAAGTCACAGACGGGGTCAAGATCTCACTTCATCCACTTGCCTCTCAGCAAACACCCCTGATGCATTGCGCAGAGAAAGCCCCATCTTGTCGTGTGCTGAGATTAGGTTCTCTGAGGTTATCCAGGGACAACACTCTGGATAGAGACATTTTTCTTGGGACAGTAGAGCATTCTTCAGTGATTCCAGTGTATCTTACACTCACACTTTTTTGATGCATGGCAAGCAACAATTACTGATTTCTTGTCTGTTTTCTGGTTTTGACAAGGAAAAGGAAAAATAAAATACTCTATCTGGGAACCTGCTTTATGTATTTAAATATTATCATAGTAACATCAGTGTTTATGTGACTCTGCAAATGGCAGGAGTCTCCCTTGAATACTTTATTTATTCTGCAAAGTTTAGTGCCAGAGGGATGCTGTGAAAACTGTACTCGAAAACCTACATGTGCGGGTGAGTGGTATGCTCAAAAACTTTTTCTATTATCCTCGTAGAAATGAAAAGATGAGAAACAAATATAGTCTTTTAGTTGGACAAATACGAAAGACAATGGCTAAGCTCCTCTTAACTGCAACATAACGAATCAGTGATAGTATAAAAATTTTTATAGCTAATGTCATTCTTATGTATTTTACCTTGACAAAGACTAGACAAATGCAAAGAACTTCATATATTTTCTGACTACATGTGTTAATTAGTTTTTCATTTATGTTAAAGTTAGTTGACATATAATTTTGCTATGAATTGTAATGTCCTCTCTGCCTACCCCAGCTTCTATCATTTATTTTTGAACAACCATAGGCAAACATATTTTTAGGTCTGTTGAGCCAGGCATATTAATCAGGCATAATAATATGTTTAGTGAAAACATAATTTTATTGCAGTTAGAAAAACAAAAGGCTAAGTTTATCTATGATTCCAAATAATTATAGAATTTTAGAAATTGGTATAAAAGAGCAATAAGGATACTGCTATTCACATTGTGTAAAATGCTCTTAAAAGTGTTACTAGGATAAAACCTTTCTGAGATTTCTAAATCCAATAAAAGCCATTAGACATTTCTCAGAGAAGCACACGAATAAAATGCCTACAACTTTTCCAAGGTTACAAAGAAAAAATTCCGGAAAAAATAATATATTTTTAAAGGGTAATGATATGCAAAATAATTTATATTATATATTTGTCTTAAAAACATATGCCATGAAAATCAAGAACTAAGATGAAAGGGGCAAATTCCTTGAAGAAATATAACAACACAATCAGCACATAATAAAATAGAAAATTTGAATTGACAATTAATAAAATAATTTTAAAAATATATGTAAGACGACTACAGTGAAAATCCAAAAATATAACTGAAGCAAATTAAGTAAGACCTAAAGAAATTACAGAAGTTGAATTCCTTGTTTAAAGCATTCCCAGGAAGATATCTCCAGGCCCAGATGATTTTATTGGTGATTTCCATTAAACATTTAAGGAATTGTACATGAACATTGTCAGAAAAGAGGAGAAAACACTTTCTAACTCATTTTACCAAGACAGCATATCCCATATCCCCAAATCTGAAAAAGACACTACAAAAAAGAAAATTACGGATTAATATCTTTCATGAATATATATGTAAAAATCACTAACAAAATATTAGCAAATTGAATACAAAATTATATTAAAACATAATAGACTATAACTATTCAGTTTTGTCCCAAGATGCAAATTTGTCTGAACATTCAAAATCAATCATTGTAATTCACCATATCAGAATGAAGGATAAAAACCATATGATCCTTTCAAAAGCAGCAGAAAAAGGATTTGACAGCATTCAACATTCATTCATAATAAGAGCCTTTCCCAAAATGTCTCCAGCTAAAATCATAATTAATGGTGATCATGATGGCTAATTTTATGTGTTAGTTTGGCTGGGCCACAGTGTGCCAGACATTTGGTCAGATATTATTCTGGGTGTTTCTGTGGCAGTGTTTTTGGATGAGATTAACATTTAAGTTGGTAGACTTTGAATAAAGCAGACTGCCTCCCATAATGTGGATGGGAATCATTCAATCAGCTAAAGGCCTGAACAGAACAAAAAGACTAGCCTCCCTGAGCGAGGCAGAAGGTGGTGTTTGTGAAAGGAGAGGCATGCAGGGTAACGAAACAGAAGAGTCCAGAACAGACCTACACATATGTGCTCTATTGGTTTTTGTGAAAGGAGAAACATGTAGGGTAACAAAACAGAAGAGTCCAGAACAGACCTACACATATGTGCTTTATTTGTTTTTGACAAAAATGTCAAAACAATTTAATGAGTAAATAAAATCCTTTCAACAAACAGTTCTAGAACAAGTAGATATCTATATGGGGAAAAAAGTGAACATGTAACCTTACTCATACCATACACAAATGGTATCATACCATACACAAATAAGTATTTAAGTCAAATACTTAAACAGGAACGTTAGAATTATAAAACTTCTAGAAAAAAACATAGAAGTAAAATGTTCCCACTTTGCAGTAGACATAGATTGCTTAGAAGGACACAAAAGCATAGTTTATTAAAAAATTATAAATTGAACCTTATGAAATTCAAAAACTTTTATTTTTCAAAATACAGCATTAAGACAACAAAAAGGTTAGCAAAAGGATGAGAGAAAATATTCACAATATATTTATTTATCTTACAAAGAATTTCTATTCAGAAAATATAAGTAATCTTTCTAACTCAGTTATATACAGACAACCAATTAAAAATAAGTGAAAGATTTGAATGGATATCACAAAATAAGCACATGAAAAGATGCGTAACATCATTAATCACTAGGGAAAATGCAAGTTAAACCACAGTGAAAACCACTACTCACTGTTAGAATGGCTAAAACGAAATGTCAAGTATAGACATTGAAACAATTGGATCTCACATACACTGCTTTTGAGAAATCAGAAGGTTACTTTAAATGTTTAAGACACAGCTATCTTATGATCTAGCCATTTCATTTCCAGGTATTTACCCACTACAAATGAAAATAAATATTAACAAAAATGCTGGTACGTGAACTTCTACAGCAACTTTATTCACAATAGCTAAAAACTGGGGAAGAGCCAAATATTTATCCAGAGGTGAATGGGTTAAAAAAATGTTACATTCCTGCAATGGAATGATTCTCAGCAATGAAAAGAAACAAACTGCTATTGCACACAACAACATGGGTGATCCGAAGCTCGTTATCCCACATGGAAACAGTCAGACATAATGTAATACATACTGTAAGACTATTCAGTTAAAATTCTAGAAAATGCAAACTAATGGTTGTAACTAAAAGTCAATTGATGTCGCCTGGGGCTGAGCAACAATGAAGGGGCAGACTGCAAACAGGCCTGAGAGAACTTTTGGGGATGATAGAAATATTCTGCATCCTGATTGTAGGTGGGCTCAGAGGTGATACATTCAAATACATCTCACTTTAAATGCATACAGTCACATGAAAATTATAAGTAAATAAAGGTGATTTTACAAATGGAAACAAATAGTCCAAGTGTGATAAGTCCACAGGACTGAATGTTGATGTAACTATGAAAATGATTTTAAAATGTTGGTAATAATATGTTTTAAAATGCTATAAAGTTAATATCCAGATAGATGTTGGTTTATTTAGAAAGATCAAAACTGTGTAAATACATAAATGCAGGAAAAAAAAGCAAACCTGGAAAAATATTTAAGATGTCTTTTACTTTTTTTCCTACTTTTCATAAATTCCAAACATTCTATATAGAAGAGAAATACCCCTTTTGTTCTAAACTGCTTTTGAGGGTTGTCGATGTGGGGGAGGTAGTAGGATGGGAGATGATCCAGGGAATTTCCATGTTCTCTTCCCTCAGCTGTGACTGTTTCTTCTGAAGAGCCTTGTCTAAGGGTCTGCCTGCATTCCTTCTTGGTAGTCAGATGGGTAGAAGATAACCAGTAACTTAGGCTTCGCCTGCTAATCTAGTAGTAGTTGAGTCTGTGGTTTCAAAACAAACAAATGCCAAAATGGCACAACAAGGGCAACATAGACTGACGAGGCAGGTAAGTACATTACTATTGAGATCACTTGCTTCAGCATGCCAGTTACTATAACCAATAGTGTAAGGTCCAATTGAAATAAATAAATGCTGTAGTACGTTAAAAGGTAACTGTACTTCAATCTGCTTTATATATAAAGTGTTAGATCTACACAATACTCTATAAATCACAAGCCCAAAATCTTATTTTGCAGATTATGACAGCGAAACAATGGAGACTCTTCTTTAGGGCACGCACCAAGTTTGGGCAAAAATGAGACAAACCCTTCTCAGAACTAGGCTCTTTCTATTAATTCATAGGTTTCATTCATCTCTGGAAACTTACTGTATTGATTTTAAGTAAACTTTTGTGTTTTCCTTCACTCAAAAAGTCTGGGAGAGTGTAAATTTTTGATCCATGACTCACATGTCTCTTAATTCCTGTGTTACAGACAACAAGTCAAATTATTATATTTTAATGTGATTACTAGGGGTCATATTTACATTAAAAAAGAAATCCTCTTTTCAAAATTTCCATTAAAATTTAATGACTGTATCATTGTAAACTAATATCCAAAGTATAGAACTTGTCTTCCACAGCCACAATAATATACTCAAATAAATTGGATCTGTAAAATGTAACAGAGGGGGAAAAAATCCTTTTTAATTTTAGCCTCTAGATTTCTCAGGCTTTTCGTTTTAGTAGCTTAATGGTCATAATATGACAAAAATAATTATTTCTCTTTGATATTTACTATTGAAAAACATAATCTAAGGAGATTTTGTGTCCATTCTCACACGCTTTAACTAAAGCAGTCTTGGTGTCTGATTACTCTGTGCAAGTGGTTGTCATCATTCCTGTGACCAAACATGTTGATCTTAAATCTCCTTGGAGTTTGTGTCACTGTATGAAGTTAACCTTTTTATGCTGATTACAGTGAACTTGTGGGTTACGATCAACAACAAGTTTCTCTTTCTCCTACTAAGTAAAATTAAATGATTTCGTAATATTTTACATATCTTTTGTAAACAGTGAAACACTGCAGACGTTATAGACGATGAACCCTTACTCATATTATAGTTACTTTTTTATTGTGTCCATGAGTCTGAAATTAAATGTTTCTATTAATAAGAAACAGGTAATTTGGGTTGGAGGTTATAGGGTGTGTATATATTATATATATATATATATATACACACACACTCATATACATATTAGGTGGTCCTGGATATTTAATTTCACAATACATGTTCTAACATTTACTTTCTAGTAATATTTTTTCTCTAGTTGAAGAAAGGCTTCAGCTCAAATACTGAAATGACCGTTTATGAGTACTTCCATAGAAAACAGTAAGTGGAATATTTTAATTACACACTTCTCCTGGGGACGTTTTTGCTTAAAAAATCCTGGCATTTTATTTTCTGGTAGAAATATCTTTGAAGGAGTGTATCTGACAAGCTGGTTCTCTCTCCAAAACCATAGACACACTCTCTTTCAACTTTCCAAATCAATATAATTCATATTGCATATTTTTGACCAGTTTATCTGTTTTAAAAAGCCCAATAAGAAATATTATATTTAAATATAATTTAAAATAGCAAATAAATACATTTAACTATTCAGCATATTCTCTTAATATCCACCTACAGTTAGCAACTTTTAAATTTAAATTTTAAAATACTGTATTTCTGGAACTTTAAAATTCATAAAGGAAAATGTACTTCTTCATAATCATGTGACCGTTTTTAGGAAAATTGCCTAAGTTAAAGCCACTAAGGCAGGTGATAGCTATCAAGGGAGGGATGTGTGTGTGTCTGTAGTCATTAAACTTTATAATATTCCATGTCTTTTTGCTTTCACTTTACTTTCATTTGCCACTTTTATTTGCATGGATGAAAAATGCAAGATCTCTAAGCATTAGAAAAAATTACTGCATATAAATCACGAATAAAACGCATCCATTGATCTCTAATTGAGGCCTATTACAGAATTAGCTTTAAAGAGTTCCTGCTGTCTGTGTGCCTTAAGCTTGGACATCTACTCTCACCTTCCCTGCTTCTTCTAGATGCTGCCTATTGTTGCTGAAATACCCTGACCAGCTTTCCTCTGAAAGTCGTTCACTGATCAGCAGCAAGACACACTTCTACAACATATCAACCTTTTTCCCCAAATATGCAAAGTTGCAGTTTGCCAGCTGATAAGAAAGCACAAATGAAAAATTTTTTCTTAGGATGATCTTTTTTTTAAAATTTATTTTATTTTTTTGATTTGCAGTAACATTGGGTTATAACATTATATGGCTTTCAGATGTACATCATAATATATTTTGAATTCTGCATAGATTGCATCATGTTCACCACCGGAAAACTAATTATAGTCCATCCCCTCCCAGGTGAGCCTAATCACCCCTTTTGCCCTCCCCACTTACCCTGTGGTAACCACCAATCCAATCTCCAATGCTATGTGTTTGTTTATCATTGTTTTTATCTTCTACTTATGAGTGAGTAGGAAGATCTCTTGAAAATGCTTATACGTACAAAGTAAGGTGGTAGAAAGTGGTGTCTTGACCAAGTAGACTGAATCACTGTTTCTGTCACTTAAAATTATATTTGCCATATTTCTCTAAGAACTTACTGCTTTCTAGAGAACTTGTTACTGAACAAAGATACGAGAACTTATTTGGATGTTAGGATGATTTGGGGATATTATTAATTTTCTATTCCCATAACTTACCTTTTTCTTTACTCTTTTTAATTTTTCTGTTTATTCTATTGCAATATAACCTGGTGAAGTATGTACTAAGATCCCCAGACTGTGATTTCTTGAAAAATTCCCTGGTGTAGTAAGTCTTACTCAAGCATCATTCTCTGCCTTAATTCTAGGGCTCCAACACTCCATAAAGCAAAATAGCATCCAAGGGAATAAAGACTCATTTTTTCCAAGTTGGAAAAAGCTCTCTATAATATTAAGAAACTGTGTCAAACAAACTAAATTCTGGTTGTAGTCCTAGTAGAAAGCTTTTCTTCACCCAAAGCTAACTGTGTTTACTCTTAAATTCTCGGATAACTAAATACATAAATAAAGCTGAAGGGGCTAAGTTTTTCTTTTAACCTCAGAAATAACCCACTAAAAGTTTTCTCTAAGTTCTTTCCTTTATAGTCTTTAGATTGATAAAAAAAAATGCAAATGGCTATAGAAGGCTATTCAGGTAAGTGTACCTTGATAGGTAAAATAAATTAAACAAATAAAAGACTATATAATAGATATGAGCTGACACACGAGGTGTAGAGCAACAGCGAGGAGCTCGAGGCACCATCTTTTCTGTGCTATGCTTGTTGTGAGGACAAATAAGTACTTTAAATCTCACAGCTACAAGCAGGCTTTCCATAAACCAGGTGCCACATTCATTCTATTCCCCAGGGAGGTATTTTGTATTTAAAAAAAGCATTGATAGCTTCGTATCAATGCATCTAAAATGAGTATCGCTTACATGTGGTGTCACTAATTAAAAATACAAATTAAACTTTGTGGACATTAAGTATGTTTCTTAGAGGAAGTCTAAAAATTAAAATTTGACTGGATATAGTAACTGATTTCTTCTGCAATCTTTTAAAGTATTCATATGTAATAGTTCTCATTATTTATGTGAGTACGA
This sequence comes from Equus przewalskii, assembly GCF_037783145.1. Classification (NCBI taxonomy): domain Eukaryota; kingdom Metazoa; phylum Chordata; class Mammalia; order Perissodactyla; family Equidae; genus Equus; species Equus przewalskii. The sequence goes on along the minus strand of NC_091857.1, from coordinate 1,513,885 downwards.
GGCCTAGAGCTCTCTGACTGTGTGGTTTGATTTGTTGGGAGCTTAAAAGTATAAGAAAGCCCTTCTTCCTATTTTGGGGAAAAAAACACAAAATTAAATATTACATTTAGAGGATTTTAAATTTCAAAAACAAAAGTAAAGAAAACAATTTTATGGCTTGAAAATATTTACACTGTTTTGTGACACTGTAGCTTTGTTTGGCTTCCATCACTCTTTATGTCCGTCGGTATAAAATCAATTGATCATTAATTACAATAAATAAGTTGACATAAAGATTTTTAAATAAATTCAGTGAGTGCTATTTATTTATTGTTTGCCCTAAGAATAATTTCTGGATCTCTCTATGGTCAATAGTTCACTTAAAAGGTCCCTTAATGTTGCTTAGTCAACCCACTTATCTATGTTTTTAAAGGGGTGGGGGTATAAGATTACTAGTTTAATTTTTCTATCAACACAGTAAATGTATAAATTTATTCAAATACAATGGAATAAGTCTTACGTCACTACTATGTAATTTCTTGTGCCTACATTTCTGGTCTATGTTAAACTGTTTGAAAAGGAAAATTAAAGAAGCAAGCTAGTAGGTAGAGTGCTGAAGTCTGACATAGTATGAATCCAAAAAAGGGACAAAACAGAACAATAAAAAATTAAACTTTATTATAAATATATACTATATATATGCCATGTTTTACACTATATATCACTTATACATTATATAGTGTAATATAAACTTATGCTATGTATTATCAATATAAACTATATTTATTTATAAATATATTATCATGAGTATGAATCACATTTTTATTTATTCAGCAGATATTGATTGTGGACCTGCTCTGTTCTGGGCACTGTTCTAGAAGCTGGGAAGACATCAGTGAACAAAACAGACCAAAATCTCTGCCGCCCTGGCGTTTACGTTTCATTTGCTTCTGACATCGTATCCTGGTGAAGTCACCCGTCCACAGGCTCGGCCTCCAGGCACAGCGTCTGTGGGGCTCAGCATCCAACCGCGGGCTCTCCTGACATTCCGACAACGTAGTATTCTGGACTTCCTCGGGCTCGTATTTCTTAGGCTAGGCATATTACTCTATCAGTGGATGGTCTCCAGCAACTCATCAAAGAGAGTTCTGAGTGAGAAGATCATTCAACAGCACATTGTTGAATATTATGGAAGTTGTACCAACTACCACGGTGAAGGATATTAAAAATCGATAATTCAAGTCTTGACAGTGAAGGTAGAAAATAGATTAATTTTTCTAAGTTGGGCATGTTCTCCTCCAGAGGAAAAGTTCATCCCTACAAGATTTTTCAGTACTTACTATAAGAGCATCTCATGTCTCTTTGGAAAATCATGATGGGGTGAGCCACTTTTACTAATGGGAGCAAGACACATTCCACAGGAACGTCAGGGACGTTGCTTCACCTAAAGGATTAGGATATTTGTTCTATGCATTTTTATTTTGATCCTTTCTAGAGTTGTACACCTTTAAATCTAAAGTGCCAAGGCGAATTCATTCCATTTTTGCTCTATTCCATTTTTGCTCTCTGCAATACCTTTACCGCAGATGCTATAGGAGAGCTGTGGTCCTCTCTCCGCCCGGTAAGACATTCCAGGGACTTCTTAGCTAACCCTCACCCATTCTGGAGATTCTGTTTATTTCATTGTCAGCTTTATCAAATTTCATTACCTTTTTCAATAAATTTTACTAAATCATATATTTCTCAGAAAATACCTGTAATATGCTGTGAATCTTACATTCCTGTCATTCTCATTACGCATTTTAGTGGGAAAGTTTAAGGGGGAAACGCTGCGTACAAAGGAGAATGATAAAGAAGAAGCTCTGTCGCTCACCTCAACTCTTTTAGTGTGGAAATGGGTAGATTCTCTGGACCAGGACTCAAATGTCACACTTCCTTGTCTTGATTCCTCAGGGCTACGATGAACTAACTCATCACGGGGTCCAGGCTAGTTAAGTAAAACAGCGTCACGCGGTTAGACAGAACTCATAGATGTACATAGGCGTCCATACCCTTCTGAATTACTGCCAATCAGGAAATTAATTAAGCTGAACCTAAAAATAAAGTCGTGCTAATTCCGGTGAAGACCTCTGGGCTGTGCGTCAAAGTGCAGATCTAACCGCCGGACCTTGAGCGGCGTGGCTGCCGCCCCCGCAGAGCCCTCTAGCGGAGGGCACGGCCGCCCGCAAGCTTGGCGACAAGAGCCCGCCAACACCCACCAGGAGGCGAGTCCCAGCTAGACGCTGCTCCTCAGTTTGCTCAGATGCACGGGGTGCTCCCTCAGACACACGTCTTACGTGGGAACTTAACTTGTAAATTTATTCTAGTTTTCGTGCTTTACAGTAAATTGGAAAAAGGTCCAAGTTTTCACTTGGGGCTTTACTCGTGCGAGTGTTTCAAAAGATAATTACTGAATATCTGAGCCTAAACTAGCTAAATAATAGAAATTACAAATTGAATGCATTTGAAATAATAAGAATATAACATGCTCATTTTGAATCCTTTCATTGCCTTAATTAAGAGCTGTAGGAGGGTATAATTTTTTTCTAGGAAATATTTATATTATTTGTATATTTGTAATTATTTTTATATGTTTTAGGTGCAATCCCTTTTAACGTGTCTTATTTTTCAAATTACTTAGCTTTTGAGCTTCAATACTTGTGTAAAATACATATTTTTTATTTAAGGAAATATATCTGGAGACGTAAAAACCTAGAGTTTGAAATGGAAGTAGCTTCCATTTTAACCTGGGAAATCTTGCACGGGTAAAGATGATTGACATCGAGGTGGATTACCTGCCACATTTTAAATTATTTATCCTTATTTAACCACTATGTTGACGTGACATGAGAGGGATCACTGATCCATCGCACAGTTTCGGAGATGAGCTGGAAAAGCAGCTGAGGTCGCTTGGGCACTTGCGGAAAACACAGCACCCGTGAAAAATCACAAATGCTTGACACTGTTGAATATAAGATCCTGACGACTTAATACACCTTATTTTTCCAGTTCCCAGCTGAATTGAGGACTATTGTTTGACAAGCTCATAATCAGTTAATTTTTCTGTATCAAGTAATGCTATTTTATGTCCAGGCTTACAAGATACTTGACAAACGAAATTGAAGCCATGTGTTTTCAAAATATACTTCTACAGAGCATCTAATACTCCTTTCCCTTCTTTCGCTTTGTGTTAAAAAGTGCTCTAGGTGCACCTACATTTTTACCTGTGCTGTAAATACGGCTTCAGTTACAACATCATTAAAACAAGTTCCCTTTAATCTATAGGCCATGTAGCTATTACCTGTTTTAGTGAACCATATATCAAGATATAGCGAAAATTAAAATGCTATTTTGTACTTCAAATTAATTGATTAGAAATGAGGGATGTTAGTTTTTCATCTTTAGATAAACTTCCTAATATTTATAAGCATAAAATCACTTTGTGTGAAGTCATGAGTTTCTTTTACAGTGGCTTTCTTTTGCTTGTTGAGCTGCGCAAATCTCCTTGGATAGTTAAAATTTGGTCTCAGTAAATATCTCGAGAAATTGTCATCAAACTGTCATTATCACATATTGAACATATCTGAAATAAAATGAAATAAATTATTACACATTGTTGTGTTAAATAGTGTCTTTTGTCTTCCAGATAATGTTGGTATTTACTTCATCATTGAAGAACTTAAAACACTGGCCAAAGAATTCATACCCTTAAAACAGTTAACAATGCAGATGAGTAAATTATAAAATGCTTACAAGAGTGATACAGATAGAAGTGAAATGAGTCCACAGTAGCGATGAATTAGTCTTGACCTTACACCTTCAGGGAGAGAGGGATAGGGGTAGTTAGTGTTGCGTAACTAGTTTGTGGGATCATTAGGTTTATCTTGAAGTTTACAGGGAGATAAGGTTGAATCAATTGGGCCGTGTATTCTCCTGTCTTTATCATCTAACTGTTTAGTATTTTAATGGTTGGATTTAATTGTATCTCTAGACATTTATACTAATTTTCCAAACAAAACATATGTATTCTAGAACTTTCCCATACAAACTTGTCAGATCCGCAGAAGACAAGCCCTTTTCAGAAGTGCAGAATCTCAGGCTCTCCCTAGATTCACTAAATCAGAGTCTGCATTTTGACCAGCTCCCCAATCTTCTGCACGTTAATGATTGAGATGTCCTGCTCCAGGAAACACTATTGGGTAACGTATTGATAGAGTAAGTCCCATAGCATGTGTGTGAATGCAAGTGTACATATGTATATGAACGCATGTGTGTGTGTAAATATACATGATGATTTCTCAGAAGTGAACTTAAAAGGGCTGTGCTGCAGGTTCCATTTCAGTCAGACCCTCCCTGCCCTCCCCACCCCCCAAGTCCCCTTTTGCCCTTGCTCTGAGTTGGCTCAGAGGTTTGGGATGTTTTCCTTAGATTTTAAGATGAACTCTTGGCTTGTTTTGACTGTCTTTTGGCAAGAGACATGGAAGACTAGGAAGTAATGGTAGTAGTAAAGTTTGTTTTTAAAAATGGAGAAATGTTCCAGAGGTAATTTTAAAAGTGAGTGTAAGAGACGATTTTAAACAGCACTGGTTAAGCCTAACAAGCAAATCACATTTATGAGCTATTTTTTGCTTTTCTTTCGACGACTTGATAACAATTGGATGAAATCTTTCTCATTTACAATTAGAATTTTTCAATTAGTTCAAGCATGCAAATTTTTATATTGATTGCATAAACTTGCATGTTTAAATTCAAGATATGTTAATTCAGTGGATATCAGTTAAAATACCGCAAATTAATTTGTGCAACCCTCTGTGATTATTTTCAAATCCACAGTTCGGTGACTGTCCCAAAAAAATCATGCCCTTCCAGAAGCTTCCTGGGACTATTCTACTGTTCTAATCACCCTCAAACTCTTAGGCAATGGAGGAGTCCCAGCCATGTTTCTCATGAGAATTTTTTCTAGTATTTTCCTGTATAATGGCAAGATGTCTCGCATATTCTCCCTATTGTTGCCTTTGATGTGTGAACAGGACGAGTCACTCATGTTTCAGTCTTCCTCGAATTGTAAAATGATGGGCTCTAAAGAATTGTGCAGCTCTAAAGATGATTTTTCTGGGAGGGGACTCCCAGTCCTGTGTTCTTTCCATTAACTGAAAAACACTTCCTTTTCAAGTTTCATCAAACTCTACCCTCTTTTTCGGTTGACTGTCCCCTTCCTGAAATTTTCATCTGTCTTGTCATCTCCATCTCACTCTCTTTTTCTTTTACAAATTTACTCCACTTGATTAATTCTGAGAACTTCACACCACCCTTCTGCCTTTTGAATATTTTATTTAACAGAATTGATTCCTCCTCACTGTTTATGATCTTTCTGGGCAATTCCATCTACTCCAGCGGATTAAGCTCCTACCAATTTACTAATGATTGTTCAGTTTGCAGTTTCTAACCTACCTTCCCATGGGGCTTTTTGTTTTGTGTCTAACTGCTGCTTTGAATGTCTGCACTTACATCTCACCATGTCCTAAATAGAAGTCGTCATTTTCCCACTTTTTCTCCATATCCCACATTTGATCCGCTAAATTCCTTGTCAATTAATTGGATCACTAGTCAGCGAAGCACAAGAGAGAGAAATCTTGTAAGCCTCTCCTAGTATTTCACGTTCCCATTACTCCCTGCTCTCCTCTTTTCTAGGCTTGCCTTTTCCTCCAAGCTTGCCTTCTTGAAAGACTAGTACATTTACTCTTTCTACTCCCTCACTTTCCATTTACTCCTTTGTCTTAATCTTACTTGCAGCCCAATTACTCCACCTAAACTGCTATCTCCAAAGTCGTCGAAACCTTCAGCTGTCAAATCCAGTTGTCTCATTTCAGTCAATATCTTCCTGGATATTTTTGTTGCATGTGCTTTTGACCATGAACTGTTTGTGAAATCCTTGAAAAGTTTGGCTTCTAACCTGCTAACCTCTTCTAGCTCTTTGCTGTTCTCTGTTTCTGCTGTTGAGTTTTCTTCCTTGCCAACCAATCTTTCTGCCATCCCTTTGCTTACGTGAATGAGCCTACTTGCTTCTTTATATACTATTTGCAGAGGAAATTATTTCCAAAGGAACAACCCTAGTCATGGTTTTTGTCTCCTAAGAGTTCATCTACCCTTGGCTTTCCCTCAGGTGACTTCAACTAGATGCACTCAACACAGAAATGTTTGTATCTATGCCCATTCTCTCTCTTCAAAACCTCTCTTGCATTTCTGACTATCTCTTCACTCAAGGCAGAGATTGGAGGGCCTCCTAGACATTTCTACCTACCTCATTTCTCATAACCAATCTATTATGAAGTTTTGCCAATCCCCCAAGTTGTATTTGTGTAATTTGCTGTTCTACTGTCACTGCTCAGTATCATATCCTCTGCATCTCTCTTTTAGATCAAGATTTAAAAAAAATGTATTGGATGCTTTTAATATGTCAAGCACTAGGCTTACATTTTGTCTGTACCATTCCAAATCTTATCTAATCCTTACAACATCCCTATGAGATAGGATATGTTATTGTTGGAATTTCACTAAGAGTAACAGAGCCTGGGCATGCACTTAGGCTAGTCTGATTCAAGAACCCCACTCACACCTCTGCATGATACTGGCTATCTTATTGCAAAGGGATCTGAATCACTCTCTTGGCTCCAAATCAGTGTTTTTGCTTCCATTTTACCCTCCCCCCTTAAACATGTCACAGTGATCAAAATGCAGATTGAATATGTCTCTCTTCTGCCCCTCATAACCCTCAAGTCCCAGCTTCTTAGAAGAGCCAGTGGAATTCTTCTTAACCTTGCACTTTGCTAACCTTCCTGTCTCCCCTTCCCATATCCCCTGACACCATCTCGAAATCTATGCTCTCCTAATAGAAGGATTTGTCATTTCCTCCAAAAGCAGGCTTTCCATCTTTCTTATTTCTTCTCAGAACTCTTTTCTTTAAAACACTTCTTTCCAGGTGTCACTCAACTGCCATCTACTCCAGGGAGATACCCTTTATCCCCTGACTTGACTTACCTCTCCCTGCACCTTGTACTGTGAAAACACTCAACATGGACCTCTATCTAACACTAGTCACAATTTCTCGATCTGATTCTAAGTTATTTTAAAGGGCAGGGTCAAGCTCTTATTCATTGTCTAGCACGTTGTCAGGCACATGTTGGGCACTCACATTCTGCTGAACTCAGCCATCAAGTAAACCAAATGTTGCAAATGTCTTAGTCAGCTCCCTCTTCCTCAACCCCAAAATCCAGTTTTCATTGGGGAATATTGTTAATTTAACCTCAAACATGTATTTTTATTTCATCTCATATTTTCCTTCTTTCTGTTACATGGATCCTAGTTCAGTTCCTTATCACTTTAGCTTCACTTTAAAAACAGCCGCAAATCTTGCCATCCTGCCTCTGCTTTTCCTTTCTTCCCACTCAGCAGTGGCTCTCAAATCTTGAGGACCACAGGATCACTGAGGAGCTTGTCAAGTTGCAGGGTCTTGGGGCCCAGCTCAGAGATTCAGATTCAGTAAGTCTGTGGTGGGCAGAGGGATATGCACTTTCAATAATATCCTGGGGGCTTCAACAGCAGGTGGCCCATCTATTACGGGTGGAGACACTCTGATCTATGCTGTCAGTAAAATTTCTTTCTAAAACTTAGATAAGATCACATTTTTATTTGCCGAATGCTTTTGAGGTCTCTCTCTCATCTAGAATATATTGTAAAATCATTGACACGTTGCATAGAAATGTCTGCAGAGTTTCCAACCTGCCTTTTGAAGAACGTCCCCTAGCACTCCATCCCCACCCCTCATGTTTGGTACCCTGGCCCTACTTTATATCACACACACTGGATGCTCTATATCTGCCAGATACTTTCTCTCGCCCTCACTTGGAAATGATTTTGTTTGTGTTCCATCTGCCTGCCTGCAGTGGCTTCTGAACCATTCTCTGACTGGTAAACTCCTACTCATCCTCCAAACCACAGCTCCCTTATTACTTTCCTGTTGAGGCCTTCCCTGATGGCTGCCTCATCTCCATGCTACCTTGGACACTTTCCTGGCTCCCAGCGGTTTAATGCCTCCCTCTTTTCACATCTACCAGAATGGCACTCAGATTATGGAGACCCTTACCTATTGTCTGATGTCTCCTGACCCAGAGAGTCTCTGATGGAGAGGTCCTATGTTTACATTGCATTCCCAGGCCAGGAATTGTTTTACTCATTTTGACACTATTGTTGTTTTCTTCAAACACGAATGGCTCTTGCCACAGCAAGGAGCAGTTTAAGTGTGAAGAGGGAAGTCACGTGAAGGGAGGCCAATGTATGTGCATATCAGCACACTGGCATGCTTTTCCAGAATGTTTTTAAATTGTCACTCCAAATAAGACTTTATTTTCTTTCAAGTTTCAGAAAATTTTCTCTAACCCTGGAACAATGGAACTGTGCCTGAGGGAAAGATGAAAGTTGTGATGGAATGTTAGAACTGCCAGCATCATACCAGCTGAGTGGTCTGTTCAGTATCTGCCGTTCTTTTCAATTCTGAGGGTTCCACAGCCTTGGGTGACATAATGTGGGCCACAGCTAGAGCCACATAATAATAAGGCACACGAGAGTGAGCAGGCCACTCTGCCCAGGCTTCCGCCACGCTTCCCCAGCCCCATCCCAGCCAACAAACTATTGTCAGAAGCCACTAATTTAAATTCCTTCAAAAATGGTGTTCTCACATTAAAAGCATAGTGTTTGTGAAATGAATATCTTACTAGCGAGGTCTTTTCGGGCCCTTATTGAGATGCCATAACTCCAAACTCTAAAGCCAATCGCTGACCTTACAGCTGTCACCCCCTTTACTTTCCGGAGTCGAGCGAGGAACTCAAGTCCTGTTTTCTGTTTTGAGTAGGAGAAGACAGATGAGTGGGAGGAGATCCAAGTAATCCCTTTCTGGGGGATATTTTAAAGATAAGTGAGAATAGTCTTCAAAATATGAATTACAAAACTATTTGGCTGAAATAGATTGCAATTATATTGTCCAACAAGGGAGCTAGAAATAACAGAAGTTGTTTACAACCGTGGTGTAAAGTAAGTGAGAAAGCGCAAGGACACTATTGTTTTGCCGTAGATTTGGAATGTTAAAGAAGAGCAGTATCCAACTATTATAAGATTGGAAGTGGCTGAAAAGCTGAAAGGGGAGCTGAGAATTGTGCACTGTTTATCTCACAGGGCCGGAGGTCCCGGTGGGGACGGCGAGGGAGGGCTGGTGATGCCACGTCAAGAACGTTAGGCTTGGTTTGTATTACTCCTACTCAAACCCACAGCGCAGAACACGGATGACTGCTGACCTGCAGCTGTCCCTGGGCCGGTTTCGTTCACTTCCTTAGGACGCCGAAGGTTCCTTCCTAGGCGGGAAAAACAAAGTGTGCCTTTTGCACTGAAAGCCCTGGGCCAAATCTAGCTAAGAGCCCGGACACCACCTGGTGTAGAAGAGAAGAGCCTTTCCGGTCGGGGTGTGTATTGGTGTCCTTCTGCACCACAAAGGACTCCAGAAGAGTTATGAGCACAGGGAAATAGTAGAGGAAAGATTCTAATTTTCCTTTGAATTATACAATCATCGTTGATTTTTTTAATGGCAGGCTCCCGTTCTTTCAATAGCAAACATTTCTGTGGCATTTCAGTTTTTTGTCCACGCACAGTGCCATACGACACTCCCATCAGGGTTTCTAGGTTCTTCAGGGAGCTAAGCTAGAGAGCATGCACAGCAAACAATAAAATAGCTGCTTTTCACTGACAGTAAAGACGGGGTGTTCTCTCCCCACCACTGCTCTGCACCACTGCCCCATCACAACTTGGGAATTTCCTGCCCCGCTGGCGCCGCCGCCCCCCCAGCCCCGCCGCCGGCTCCGGGTTCAGAGCCTCCGCGCGCTGCCGCTCCTCCGCGTCGCTTCCGGCGGCACTAGGACCCAGGGCAGTCCCTGAGCGCGGTTCGCCGAGCGGCCGCCAGACTCCTCCTTATCTCCAGTGTCAAACTTGACATCAGCCTGCGAGCGGAGCATGGTAACTTCTCCGGCGATCAGAGCGCTCCGGCACAGCAGTGGCATGCTTCATGGAGGTATGCTCCTCTCACTGCCCTCTGCACCAGCAACATGGATTGTCACCTCTCCGTCCTCCTCCTCCTCAGCTGCTCTGCTCTCGGCTGCTCCGGGGAAGTGACTGTCCCTCCCTCCAACGAAGGTGAGCCAGGCGCCGGGCGCACAGCCTGCGCGGCCGCTCCGCGCGGCACGCCCTCCCCGAGCCTCTTCGGGTTGTGAGGGTACCTCAGAATAAAGCAGTGGGCTCTGAGAGTAAACCAGAGATGTGCTTTTATTTTCCTCTGTTTTCTAAAACACTGTAAGAAATAATTCTGGATTGCCTAAACCTAAAATGTGTTTTTAATCTGGTACCGAGTCAAGCAATTACCTCGTTTGACAATTTTGAGCAGAAAGAAAGAACAATCTGCCAGTTTTACCACCCAAGATGTTAATTGCCAAATAGCCATGGCAGTGTTTTATTTTCTAATTGTGACCACGTAGTACTCTGAGAAGTTTAAAAGAAAATTCAGTCTGTCTCTCTAGATTCTTTAGTATGGTTAAATGTAACGACAGGTTGCTCCTACTTAGTACCATGGCATTTATGAATGGACTAAAGGGGAATCAGAGTTTGTGAAGGCGGAGGGGTGTGCGCGCGCCTGTGTTTATGTGCCACTGCTGTATTGGCGTGATGTGCACCCCGCCAGGCGAGGCTTTGCTCCGTGGTGCGGGTTCTAATGAGCAGCATATGCCACATTAACATAAGTAATATTTGCAGGAATTACAACAAGCTTAGGTTGGATTCTCTTTGTTTAAGGGCTTATATACGAATAGGAGAGTGAACTTGTGAATAGTGGAAAGCTCCTGAGTAGGTATCCTAAATAACTGAATAGCAAATTAAGAAAGAATGTTCATATGCCGCAAATGGCATTTCCTTGATGTCGGGTTATTTTCCTTGTAATGGGCATTCATCCCTTCACAATGGATTAAAGTGCAAACCTAATGTTAAGGACACCAATGTTTCCTCTAAGATTGTGTGCTTAACAGATACGTTGCCTTTCTCCAGTGTACCTTTTGTCATCTATTCCTAATGATTTGTGAATAGTCACTAACTCTTAAGACAAACTTCTCTGAATAACTGATTACTTCAAAGCAACACTTACAACTTTGATTTCCTCTTAATCATTTTGAACTTATAACATTTAGCAATTTATTTTGCAATTTAGCAATACTAAACACTCGATGTGCAAATGCTGCATTGTATATTATGTCACACAAAAAAATATTGGGAAGCCAATACTGTTGTATATTGTTTACATTATTTTAAAAACCACAAGGAAAAAAGAATATTTACAAACTTTTTAATTAAATATAAAAACTGCCTCTCATATTTGGTGACCTACTTTCACAGATAATAGAGCAGTTTAATTTCGCTCTTTCCTTAGTGACTGCCTTTATCAATCTGGCATATTTCATTAAATGTTTCTGTTTTCTTAAATTGGAACTTAAAATTCTAAAATATAAGGATCAAGGAAATCATCTTACCTACCAGTGACATTTTTTTAACAAATCAGAGTGTTTATTTGAAAGTAATAGTCAATCATTCTTCAAGAATGAAAGGCAAGAGTAGTAATTTGTATAATGAGTAACATATCAATACGTTAAAATTAGTGTTTGTTTAATATTTTGTTTTTTGAAGATATTACAGTATTGTCAATAATTAGAAAAATAGTAACATTATTCCCATTTTGCTATGATAAATTGTACTTCTGTAAATGGACTATTTATAAACTCTTTAGATGATGGGTTTTACTGAATTAATGCACAGGGATATAGCTGAGAGTCAGTATTTTTGTGGAAAACATAACCTTTTAGTAAATCGAAAGAGAAAAAAGACCCTTTAACCTTATTCACACTTACATAAAATTAGTGAATATTAATTTAATGAAATAAGAATAATCAAAGACAAATTGCTTTTAAGCCATACCTTGTGTATGTTTGGATATTAATGCATATTATTGTAGAGGCAGGTACACATTAACAATATGTATAAAGAAAGGTAAATACACTCAGAAAACTGACATGATTGCATTCAATTTGCTTGGGTAAAAGTTTATCCATTGTTCATGGGATTGTTCTCTCCAGAGCCTCTCTTACTAGTAGTGTCTCCTTTCCCTTCTGAGGTCATGATGGGAAGATTTGAAGCAAAATTTAAAATGAATGATTTGACTCGGGTAATATTTGAGTGAAGTTAAATATTAATACAATAGCTTGGGTCTTGAGTTGAATGACCCAAAAAGTGAAAAATCCAAGTATGTGCCAAGATTTCCATGCAATTGCTCTAACAATGTCATTTGAACAGAAAACAATGCTTTTAAAAATCATATATTTGGGTAGAAAGAACAATGATAAAATAAATCTCATTAATATAGCTTTCTGATATAAATTTTGAAAACTGAAACAAAAAATACTAGGTTGTGTTTAAAATACCATGCTAAAAATTATATTTCAACATTATAAAAATTTACTGGTAAATTTTACTAGAATTTATTCTGCAATCTATCATGAAATTAGGCGTGATAGAACTAAGAGAGAACAAAATCAAGTCATTGAGTTGTTAGGAAACTTGCCATTATGTGATTCTTTTCTAATTTGAGGTTTGATAATCAAATATTAATATCGGAATGCCACGGTCCTATGATAAGTTAGAAAAAAACTTAGAAAAAGTTTAATCTGAACTTTCCTTTTATTAATCCAGTTACAGATAACTTTCTAATATGCTTTCAAGAAAGTGATTCCAACAATACTTTCTATCTGCCTCAATGAAAATAGTTTATTCATAATTTCACTGATATCTTAAATCAAGAATTGCCTTCTATACATAAACAGAAACTTTACAAAAGCTGCATAGAACTTTATTAAAATCTTATCAGGTCTGTTTACATGACACACCAAGAAAAGACTTCCAATGGGAAATCAACTACTTTTCAAGACAATAGAACCGCTACACTATTGTTATTAGAAAAGTTCATATATTTGCTCCTCTTCCCATGCTAGACGATGATGATAGTGATAAATAGAAATAGCTCTGGAAAGTAGTTAAAACCCGATACAAAGTGAAGTATCAACTGTTATCAGCTCAGTCCTTTCCGGCACTGGATGAAGTACTCATCCAACACTTCTCTGTGTCTGAAGCAGTCTGCGGCAGAGTGCACTGCTTATTCATTGGTACATAATACACTAAATCATTTTTCTATCCAAAATGTTTGAAAATTGCAGTAACGTTTACCCATAGAGCTCTTTATTTTGGAAATCAGGGTTTCCAAAATTAAAGTGAATATAATTAAATCTACATATTTATATACTACTTATTTTGGAAGACGTTTATTGGAGTGGCTGGGACACTGTTTCCATGAAATGTATTTCACTGACCATAAATCTCCTAAGTACTGGAGGAGACTGTGTGATTGTTTAATACTGAAAAGTCAAACTCATAGATGAACACTGTATGCTGCCCTTTGAGTATCAGGCAAATGGGGGAGACAATAAATATTTCAATAATGGTTTTTCTCTTTTTAGAAACTACTATGATTGATGTCATTTTTTATGTAGACACATCTCAAATAAGAATACATTGTGATGGAAACATAAATAGAGAACTGAGCTATCATATCATCTTTATAAATTTTTTAGAAGAGGATTTACATTTGCTTTTAATAGCATTTCAATGTGTTAGACTGAATAATTGAATGCCTTATACATTTTTGTAATTTAATAGCTCTCCTAATAGCTCACCCTTCCCACCCTCCAATAGTTATAACTGTGCTGTTTGCCTGGAGGTAGGAGAAACCTGAATTTCACTATTTTATAACCTGCAACAGTTAACACTTGACCTAGGTCATTAACAGGATTATCAGCAAATTTGTTTAAGCTTTTACTGACAACCTCAATTGCTGTGATAATATTTAGATTGTGCCTGATGGAAACTTCTTGTAACCTCACAAAGTCTATCATGAAATTAATTCAATCTGAATCTGTATCTTCCTAAAGACTAATATTGATAATAATAATTCAAGGGGGGAAACTGTCCACTTTGATACCCCATCTCCTCACTCGTGTTTCATACATCATACCATTCTAGTCTTTGTCATAAATGAGCATTTTAAAACTCTTTTAAATAGTAAATATTCTGACAATAACAATAGGTTTATAAATACAAGCCAGGTTCACTATAACTATCAACATTTTCAATTTTATACTTTTTTATCATTGGTGCTATAGTTGATATCATTATTCCGCCTATTTTAAGATACAAAGACAATTGGATGTATTTATAACTCAGAAGCAATTGAATCTATAAAATGGGAACTATGTATAATGAAACACCATTGCCATGTGTCAGATCATGGCTGCATTTTATAGAAAGTGTCTTTCCCATGAAAGACTAGGAATTGGGAGCCACAATAAGGAGCACTTAAAATGAATATAAAAATTTTAAACAAAATACTGTACACAATCAGAACTTAGAGGGTTTTTTGCATTGTTTAATGGGTTTAGGCAGTTTCACGCGAAGTTTTTCTTTCTTGAATATAATCATGGTTTGCTCCTTGCTCATATAAACTTAGTAGTTTTACCTTGACTCTTCAGAAACTTATTTTTCAAGAAAGGATTCAGTAAGATTCTTTATCGTGTTTATATATTATCCACATTTTAATATTCAAATTGTGGTGTTTTTTTTGAGTCCCTCACTGTTAATACTTTCTCACAATAACATTCTTTATAAAGATCACTAAATGTTAAAACCGTATCTGAAACTTTGGAATTTTCCTGAAATAAAATATATGCAATTTTTAAATATCAAATAATCAGTTACATATGCAAAGGATTTTTAAAAGCAAAACATATTTCCACAGTATATTTGATTTACTAACTTCAACACAAATGGAAACAGCAAGAACTGTTCTTGAGAGTTACATTTTCCAAGTCATAAAATCTTCAAGAAAGTATTAATAAAACTTTCCACAAATCATCAAAACTCGATAAGTTCTTACAGACATTTACTTAGTAAGAAATCTGTGATGTGAGTTACCTTTGATTTTAGTCATTTTCCAATGATTTTGGTTGGCATAAATATTAGAAGGGGAAATATGTATTTCTTGGAAGAACACTGTTTTACAAATCATTTGCTGTCAAGATCCTCAACTTTGCTTATTTTTTAATATACACATTTCTCCTATAAAACATCTAATAATCCTTGCTCTTTTCATTTCTGTTTGATAAACCTTTTAGAAGAACAGATGCAGGTCTCCCCTTTTTGGTTCTGTTTTCAAAGATCTGGATTTTGTCACCAGGGAGGGACAATGAGGGGCTTGTACCAAGTGCACAAGTAGCTTCCCACAGATTTTTCAAATAAAGGGTTGACTGGTGGTGTGAAACGTTCACGGTATTATTCACCCAGGTATCCCACCAATCGAGATTTGAAATTTATTTCTCAAAAATTTGAAAACCTTAGATAATTTCTCTGTAACGACTTTAGAAGTAAAAGTAATGTTGTGACATTTATAAACTGCAAAGGATTCCAAGCCACAAATCAATGGAGAGAGACCCTCCTCCTCGGAATCAGTATGTGGGCCATGCGCCCCCTTGATTCTACTCCTTGGGCTGTTACCAGCTGCCCAATATCAGGTAGTTCTTGGAATCCAGCAGGAGGGTTTTCTCCTGGAAAAGTCTAGGAGTCAGCAAGTTTTAGTTTGCTTCCTACTAGCTTTCTTTGAAATGAAACAGGGGGGTCGATTACCAAGAAAAAAAGTCTTTGCAAGGGAAAAGAAAATAAAAAGTTGATTAGAAAGAGGAGAGGTAGGGAAGTGCAGAGGTTCTAAAGCCAACGTTAGTATATAAATCTTCTGCTTAAAGGGAAAATATTTATCACTTAAAACATCTGGCTAATCAATTTTTATCAAATCCCTAAAAACCCTGCACACTTACAAAGAAGGGGGAGGGGAACGCGCTTGTTTGTTTCTCCTCCGAAGCGTGCACACTTTTGATTTTTCCCCAGAAGAAAATATTTTGTCCAGGGAAGTTTTACGAGTGTTAGTCAAGGAATGCTTCCCCGTTTGGATGCCTGGGCGAATGCATGTGGAGGGCTGATGGAATCAAAACCAGTTCCGCAATTAAAGCGTCCAACGTGGAGGGAGGTTGTTAAGCTGGAAGCCCTGGGTGTGGAACCCCCTCCCACCGTTCACTTTCTAAACCATGTCCTGCTGTTCCAGTCAAAGCAAAGGGTGAAAATCCACATAATCCAAACCAACACGGCGAAGTCAGAATAATAGGCGAGCAAAGAGGGGGAAAACAAGCGGCAGCACTGTACAAACAAACGTGAACAATCTTAGCCATGGACGGTGGGCCACGGGAGGGGAGGACGGCGATGCTTTTCCTTCGCCTTACCCCTCCCACGTTCGATCCTGCAATATTGATTACATTTCGAAAGCGTGCCCTGAGAAATTTTAGCACGAAGAAGGGCTTTACGGGTAGTGACAGCAGTGTGGCAGCAGAGAGATGAGCAGGCGCTCCCTCGCTGCCACCACACCCACCACCAGGGCGTCCTAACCTCAAACTATTCGCCGCCGCGAGGCCCCGGCTCAGTGGTGCAGAAGGCACGCGGGGTCTCCCAGCTGTTCACTACTTTCCTCTCTGCATCGGATTAAAGATCAGATCAGGAAACCCCAACTCCGGGTCCGCGCGCCCGGGACCGCAGCCCTCTCGGGCCGGTGGGTTCCTGGGGGCCAGGCTCTGGCGCCGGCCGAGGGTCGGGCTGGGGCGGCGGGGCTGGGGCGGCGGGGCCGGGGGCGCCCCCTGCTGCCGCCGCGGCCCCGGCCTCGCCTGTCCTGGGCGCGGGCCGCCCAGGGAGCGCAGGAGGCGCGGCCAGCAGGCGCGAGCGGCCCGTCACAGCGGAGTCGCCCCGAGATCGGTGTCACCT
This sequence comes from Equus przewalskii, assembly GCF_037783145.1. Taxonomy (NCBI): domain Eukaryota; kingdom Metazoa; phylum Chordata; class Mammalia; order Perissodactyla; family Equidae; genus Equus; species Equus przewalskii. Next base: position 1,496,821 of record NC_091857.1, on the reverse strand, counting down.
GCCACCCCGCCGCCACGGCCAGCCTTTCCAGCTCGGCTCTCGGAGGTGGCGAGGTCCCCTTTCCCTCCGCGTTCCCGGGCCCAGCAGGTGACAGAGGGCGGAGGTGGCGTCGTCCTGGGGCTCCTAGAACGCTGCGCGCGGGGAGGCGCCGGGGACGCGCGCGGCGGGGACGCGCGGCAGCGCCTGGGCCGGCGGGTCCGGCTCGCGGCCTCCGCCCAGCTCCTGCGCTCTCTCTTGATGTTGCGGACGGTCTCCTTTCCTTCAGTCCTTCCGTCCTACACTAAAATGGGGTCGCTTGCTTTTCAGTTTTCTTTGAAGTCACCTACTAATGCCACCTGTTAGGACCCTCGGGAGAGCTAGGGGGCATGTTCCATAGGGTTTCCCCCGTGCACAAGCGGAAGTTGTCTGTTTTCTACCACAGCACCATATTTGATTGGCACCATTTCATTAAAATAAGATTTTTTCCTCTTCTGATTTTGGAAGTAAACCTGGAATGGGCCAGAGAGGGTTTCTGGGGGAGGCGAATCGAGGTAGGTCAGGAGTTGGAGGATGCTGATGTTTCCATGGTCTTATGGGATCTTTAGTGTTTTTCATAAGAGTTGTTGAATCCAGGGGATTCCAAGACTAAATACGGTCTCAGTGTCATACCGAACATGGAGATAACAATTGCACACAGTTTCCCTGCTTAGATTTTTTTCCCTCAACTTAGTATTCACTGCTCACCAGACCTCGTGTCATCATTAAAGCGGCGCCGCAGTGGGTACTAGGACGTCTCCCATCGTTCCAATTGAGGAAACGAATCATAGCAAAGTGGCTCCTGAGCCAGGCCCTCGCTTGTCTGGGTCTTAATTTTCCCAAGTTTTCTCCTGTGCACAAATGCCTGTGAATTAGGGAGGCGACCTTCTCTTCGGGACTGCACCAGCTTCTCAGCCTTAATGCCCCGGGACTATACTCATTTTCATCTTGTGACTTTACAAGAATAACTCAGAAATACCCAGAATATTGGAGTGAAAAATTGTACTTCAAAGTACTTTCAAAGAAGTACTTCAAAGAGTACTTAGAAACTGCAAAGTGTTCACACTCATAAGCTAGGATTATTTGCATGGGTGGGGGACGCACTACGGGAACAATTTAAAGAAAATTCGATGTAAACGGAGAAGTAGGAGAAAATCCCTGCGATGTCTCCCTCACACATTCTTGACCTCTGTCTTCAGTTCCTGACTCTCAGACACTCCTTCCCTTACACTGGAAAGAAGATTTTGTCAGGAATTCCACACACAGAGGTTGTGAGACAATTCTCAATATAACCCAAATGTTATTATTCAGGGTTTTATATAATAAAAATGGAGTGTTAATTAGCTGTTGGAATTTTCACGGTAATGGGGAAAAATAGAACATGGTCTCAAAAGTAAACTTTACTCCTAGTGAAAACTATTCTCCATTTAAAAGACAATTTATAAATTACTTAAGATGAGAAAATAAATTATCATGATTTATCTCCTCTTTCATAAAAACAGTGTACTTTCTTTAAGTGGAGGCATTGAGAAAAGGTAGCTAAAACAGGGTTTTGAAAGGTAGCAAATGAAGTTGGGGGCAATCGTATTTTTCATACGGGTATTTCAGCACATGTGTTTTGCATTAATTGCTGCAATAAATTCTGTTAACCTGGCAAAGAGCAAAAATAGCATATTGATGACATCAGGCTTCCCAATCTGAAAGCTGCTTTCCGTGTCCTGCCTTCTTCACTGTGACAGGCAAAAAAGGTATTCTAACACATTGTCCTTGATGTCCCAGGGAATCACCCAACCACTAAAGCTACTGGCACATTTTCCATGAGCAAAAGTGAAGGCTTAGCAACAAACTTTTTTTCTTGCTTTTGGAGAATTAAAGTCAACAACTGCCTTCCCTACTTTAAAAATTTTTAGTCATATTTGAGTTTGCAGAACTCTCTCAAATCAAGAAAATGTAAACTTGACTTTAAAGTCTCCAAACTGAGTTGCCTCTTGTTTTAAGATAAAAATCTTGACACATTACATGGTAGAGTCTCCAAAGGAACAAGAGCAAAGGGAGAAGTCTGGGTTTATTTCACTGCTTCATGTCTATTTAATCAATCTCAAAATGGTTTCATCTTGAATTTTATATACTCCTTAAGAGCAGGTTAATTTATCTTCTTTCAAATAATAAAGATAGGTGAATAATATCCGCAGGCCCAGTAAAGAGTGACACCCGCTGTCTCCTGATAAAAGTATGAGGCTTTAGGGGCTAGCCAGGTGGAATAGTGGTTAAGTTTGTGTGCTCCCCTTCTGTGGCCCTGGGTTCGCAGGCTCACAGGTTTGGATAGCGGGTGCAGACCTAGACACCACTCATCAAACCATGCTGTGGCCGTGTCCCACATACAAAATAGAGGAAGATTGACACAGATGTTAGCTCAGGGAAAATCTTCCTGTCTCTCACACACACTATATATATAATAAATATATAATATAATAATAAAAATATATATAAGGCTTTAAAATTAACATTTCTCCAGTAGTAAAGTTGATTGGTTTCCAATCAATATGACATTTAGATGTTTTCTATGTCAGGGTGACTAAGGGAAAGAGAGGACAGCTCGTTAGTAGTTAACATATATTTATTACCTGATATTAAATGTATTTTAGCAATAATGAGTTTGTAGTTTGTAGAGGGTGCATTTGTTTTTTATTGCATATGACAGCAGTCTTCACTCTGAGGATAAGTGGGGCTGGGAAGCTGATTTGCAATGGCTTCCACGTGGGTTATCTAAATAATTCTCTGGGTAAGCAGAACACCACTGATGAAAAGTCTGTTTGCAGTCCTGTGTGTGTATATGTGTGTGGGGGTCTGTGTATGTGTCACCAGTAGTATTGTCCCCTTGCAAAATTGAACTGTTTCCACACTGTGGGAAAAGTTTTATGGATGAATATGTACCTTTTGGAACATGAAATTATATTTTTCTGAATTACAAGTTGGTAATGAGAAAAAAGAAAAACAACCATTTGTTTAAGTTATCTATCACTACCTAATATTGTTAATTTTCCCCAACTGGACTTCTAAACTACCTAAAATAATCAAAGATGACATCAAATTGGAGTTATGTCCAAATTGTGATTTTTCCCTTCAATATGCCAAAGCTACTTATGGTAGATTTTGCATTTTAATGGAATGTAAAGAACTGGCATAATCAGAGAAACTATAAATAGAATTTAAATTGGGTTGTTACTTTTTTATTAAGTATATAAACTCTGTCAAATACGGCTATTGCCAGATATTGAAAGTGTTTTTAAAGAGGCAGAATAAAGGGAACAGCATCTTTCTCTTGGTTTACTTTTACTATCTGGTCCACCACAGATAAGTTAATACTCATTTACATTAGATCACTCAAAAAAGATAAATTTGAATTTTATTGTGGTGTTCTTGACATTTCTAATCTGAAATTATAATGCTTTGATAGTTTTTGTTTTTTGAAAAAAGATTTTAATTGTAATTTATGGACATTTCATCTGACTAAACCAGTTGGATTGATCTCTGCTCAGAGCGGTGGTTTCCTCGTGTTTTGAGGCACATCTGCTTTCCTTAAACATTTGTACGTTGAATAAAGAAAGTTTTTCTTAGTTTTGCTTATAAGTGATGTCCAAAATCCTTCTAAGCACTTTAATATCTTTAAAAATTTTGTATACAATTAGAGAAGAGAAAAAACTAAACACATATAAGATTTGTAGTGGCCCTCTCAATTTCCCTTTCCAAAGGTGATCATTGGGAAACTAATTAAGAATATTTCATTGTGTGTTTGGCCAGGTTTGTAGTAGCTTTACTACTCTAAACCCAGTAGTGAACACTTTGGAACCCTAAATTTACTTTCAAAGGCATAAATTCAAAAACCATTACAATAAAACAAGAAAAATGTTAAGAAAAAATTTAACTCATCTTTCATATTATAATTTACTGTTTGTGTTTGTTTATTTACCAAACACAGTGCACAGCTAAGGATTAGTTACATACTGGATGCTAGAAAGGAAGATTGTGGGGAATGGGAGACTCCATGCCCTTGAAGATAACTTTAGTGGGACCGATGACCACAAAATTAATACTTACATAAAAAATTGTGTTTTAACTTAAAGAGAAAAATTGTGAAAAATGCAATGTAAGTCTTCAGAGAAGGGTGCAGTCAGCTTCCCAAAACAGGGCCCCTGGGAAACATGGAAGATTTTTTTAAGATAAAAGTTAATAACAAAAATAATAATAAAAACAAGGAAGAGCAGATTAAATGATTTGCCTAATTTCACGTGGTGAGGATGATTAGAACCCAGATTTTTTGTTATTGCATGTGACTAGAAAACTTTAAAAATAATTTGAATGAATGAGTAATAAATATATACAAAATTAAAAATCACTTCTGAAAGAACTGAACCTTCAGAAACATCTATTCTTGATAAGCAGACATCTAAGCTCAATGTAAATTCTGTGTGAGTACACGCATGTACACGTGTGCGCATGTTAGTGTACTGGAAACACAAATGATTGAACGTCAAAAAATAATCGTCCCCAAATATAAGCTTCCATAGGTGCTAATCATAGTATGACCACACTGCCAGGGGAAAGTGCATTGAAGTTAGTCCGAACTCTATCTTCTCTTCTGGTGATCAATTAAAAGCTCTCTGACTATCACCGGCACAAGCTTGGTACTTTCTGCTGACACCATGCTCCTAAGATGGAGCGAAAGGGCTTGGGCTTTAAATTAAACTGATGAGCATGTGGAAACTTATTTGATCATTCATGGGCCTTTGTAAAGACCCATATTTATACCTCGAAGAGTATGAGTATGAGTATATGTGTGTGTCTGTGACTGTGACGTCAGTCATGATGTATGACATAAAGTCCAGAAATTTAACCTATTTATTTATTCTACAATGAGCTTCTTTGGAAAGAAAAAAAAAATTGTGATATAAACATGTCCAGAGAATGTTTTTAAATTGAAACAATTTCAACACTGCACTTTATGTTCCCTATGCTCAAATTTTGAATCTTTATGTGGAAGGGACTTTCAGGTGCATTTTTATTTCTAAATGAAATATTACATTGGAGTTGTTTTCGAGGCCAATCTGCTTGTTTGGTTCGATTTCCACAGCCGTCAGTTAAGCCCTGACTGAACAGATAGCTTTCATTTAGTACTTGAAGGTTGGTAATCAAGATTTTATGATAATATGATGAAAAATATACACCAAGACAGCCTGAATTTATGGTGTGAAAGTAAAATGTATATGCTAAAGTTTGAGCACCTCCTTGCCTTAGTGATTATTTATATAGTTTCATAATTGAATAGTACTTTTTCATTTTTCACATTTTAATGTGTCAAAGAAGTCTTTCAGAATTAGAAATAAACAAGTTCTATTTCTAGAATGCTCTAAACAGCAAAAATGTATTGAAAAAGTGCAGTGTTTACATAATCGTTAATGTTCTCCTTGCAGTAATTTACATTTTGGGAAGCGCATTTCCCTTGTCTAAATGGTTCATAATCCTGACAAAGCACAGAGACAAAGAGGGCTGCTCTTCTAGGGGCTGTGCGTGAAGCTCCCGTGCTTAATGCCCTGGAACTCCACTGATGGGAGAACGTCCCCAGTCATTTATGAGCAAGGATTATTTTGTTATAAGAACACATTCCCCACTGATATTTTGATAGCTGTTTTCTTCATAATAGTATTAATATCAGTGTGACCTTTAGAGTTCTCTGATTAAAAAGTAAAAAAATTAACACTTCAGAAACAGCATAGGGTTTATGTTTCCTAAAGCACCCAGGTTTCAAGTTGAACTTTGGTCTGTGCTTCTGTTGTTTCACTAAACTGCTCTAGTCATGAAAACATGGACATCTTACTGTGAGACTGTGTTTTGATTGCAAGGAGTTCTCCCTGCTGTGGGCCAAGACTGAGATGAGGCGGCTAATTAGTCTCTTCTGTAGTCAGGGCCTGTGCAGAAGTAAATCCAAAATTATCGCCCAGGAGGAAAAGCTCATAAGAAAGAATAAGTTGATAGTAAATCACCAAGTCCAGAAATCTGCTTATATCACATAAAGAAGCCATTAAGATGCCATGTGACAAAAGACATTTTTCACAGAAATGTCTAGCACTACAAAATTTTTTCTTTAATTCTTATGTAATAATTTTAACTGGTCCTTTGATGTATGGATATGAATTATAAATTCATATTTCTATGACACAAAATGCCTATTGACTTAAATTTCACAGTTTACAGGAGTTTTGATCTGCACACAATTAATAAAGTATCATTGACTTCATTTATAGTCTAAAAACATTTTTTATAATTTTTAGTCTATGAAATCCAAGCCTAACTAGATCTATTGAAGAATGTTTTCATTCTGTTTAGTTGGACATAAACACAAACAGGAAGCCCACAGAAGCAGCTAAACTAAGAAAGTGTAATCACAGCAGATAAAAGTCATGTTGAAATACGTACGTATATCAACAAAACTTTGACTTCTCTAAAGTTCTTCTCGCGGGCATACCCTGGTGTATACAGTAAAAATGGAAAACTGAGCTTTGTTGGACTCCTGTCAGAAACTACATCTTAATTTCTTGATTCCGTGCTACGGTTGACCAAAGTACTACACAGAGAATTAAAACACGAAGAACAGAATCTATTACTTCCTGTATCATTTTCTTCTGTTTGCAACATCTAAGTATAACCTAGAAGCTGATTAAAGGACCCTTCTGCTGTCTGTAACCTAGAGCAAAGGTGCTCTTTTTATAACAGAAAGTGATGAAAATGATAAAGATGAGTAGTGACAAGAAATGTGGCAGGAATAATGACAGCGATGGTGGGAACAAGCAAGGACATGTCATCTTTCTTTAGTAAAAGCAGGACGTAATTACATCATATCAAATGGGTTTGTTTTCTGTTGTAATGGTTTCATAGTTATTTGCAATTGACTTTAAAGGCACCTTATAACTGAATGTTTTACAGGAAAACATACTTAATTTTGTAAAAGTCTGAAATTCTTTAGCCATTGTATCCTACTGTTCACCTTAAAATGATTATTTGCCAATTTTTATAGTAATATTTTCATAAAGTGCAACTATAGCATTACCACAAAGCATATTGATGTGTTGTTAGAAAATTGAAAAGATCTTCCACTTCAGTAAGAAATTGTGGCATTTCATTTAAAAAGTTATTTTAGGGGCTGGCCGCGTGGCTGAGTGGTCAAGTTTGCGTGCTCCACTGCAGGTGGCCAGTGTTTCATTGGTTCGAATCCTGGGCGCAGACATGGCACTCCTCATCAAACCACGCTGAGGTGGTGTCCCACATGCCACAACCAGAAGCACCCACAACAAAGAATATACAACTATGTACCGGGGGGCTTTGGGGAGAAAAAGGAAAAAAATAAAAATCTTAAAAAAAATAAAAGTTATTTTAGCACTGTCTGTGTATTTGCAGTACTTAATCTACAAGATGTGAACATTTCCTTTAACTCTCAGTCTTTCTAAGTGGACAAATAGTCACTATGAGTCAGAACTTTGAAATGCCTTTGAATAAATGTTGATGTGTTAATGATTCTCTAAGAGTGAAAACTCCAGAAATTTATACCAAAAGTTTTTTTTTTTTATTAATGTTATGATAGATTACAACCTTGTGAGATTTCAGTTGTACATTTTTGTTAGTCATGTTGTGGGTACACCACTTACCCCTTTGTGCCCTCCCCCCACCCCCCGTTTTCCCTGGTAACCACCGATCAGATCTCCTTATCAATATATTAACTTCCACCTATGAGTGGAGTCATATAGAGTTCGTCTTTCTCTGACTGGCTTATTTCACTTAACATAATACCCTCGAGGTCCATCCACGTTGCTGTGAATGGGCCAATTTTGTCTTTTTTTATGGCTGAGTAGTATTCCATTGTGTATATATACCACATCTTCTTTATCCAATCATCAGTTTCTGGGCATGCAGGTTGGTGCCACGTCTTGGCTATTGTAAATAATGCAGCAACGAACATAGGGGTGCAACGGACTCTTGAGATTTCTGATTTCAGGTTCTTAGGATAGATATCCAGTAATGGGATGGCTGGGTCATAGGGTATTTCTATTTTTAACTTTTTGAGAAATCTCAATACTGTTTTCCATAGTGGCTGTACCAGTTTGCATTCCCACCAACAGTGTATGAGGGTTCCTTTTTCTCCACAACCTCTCCAACATTTGTCGCTCTTGGTTTTGGATGTTTTTGCCAATCTAACGGGTGTAAGGTGATATCTTAGTGTAGTTTTGATTTGCATTTCCCTAATGATTAGCGATGATGAACATCTTTTCATGTGTCTATTGGCCATATTCATATCTTCTTTTGAGAAATGTCTGTTCATGTCCTCTGCCCATTTTTCGATCGGGTTGTTTGTTTTTTTGTTGTTAAGATATACCAAAAGTTTTTAATCTGTCCTCTCTAACGGGGAACATTTGTTTTAAAAACTTATTTTAATAACTGAGTCCTTTAGAAAAATTTCGTTGCATTGTTATCAGTAAGCAGGAAAGGTGGTGTAAGTTCTTGGTACAGAAGCTCTTCGTGGCATTGTCAATACCAGTGAATGCAGGTGTGGACCTTTGATTGTGTCTCTCCATCCTCATGGAGGATAAGAAAGGAAAAGCAAGAACAAGGCTCCTGGGCATCTTAACTCCACAATCCAGCTGAATGGGAAAAGGACGTAAAGACCAGCGGCAGGAAGGATAGCAAGGTTTCCTCCTTTCCAGAAGTACTTACAACTAATTTGGGCCAATTTAATCTCTATTTGTTTTTATTACTTTCCTTCATTCTATACCTTCTAATTCCCATCAGACGCCACAGAGCCTCTTGTCCAGCAAGTCTCAAGTTAGTGCCCACGTGAAAGCCAACTCAAGAAGCCTGAGTAAGGATTTTCTTACCGTTTTCATGAATATAAACTCCTTCATCTATTCATACATCTCTTCTATTTAAAAGCAGTAAGACTCGCAGAGTAAGGTATATGAAAGAAACCTAGAACCATATCCATCCACACTGCGGACAGTGATTTCCAAATACTATTTGCCAAAAAGCACCTATTTGTGTCTCACCTTAAATAAAGTCATAACATTTAAAAATCTGTCAAATTTAAATCACTTTAAGTTAATGTATGCCACATACTGCTTTGAATAGAACATATTTTGAAATTAAAGAAATGATATGCTTCCTGTTGAAAACCAAAAATGTTTGGATATCGCACCATTAGAATATGAAATCTGGTAAGGGACAATTTATATCTTTGGCAAATAACCTGGCATGAGGGAATCATTAAAGAATTAAGTCGCCCATATATTCTCACCTACCCTTAAGAATAATTTCCTAATTTGTTTTTGTTAAAATTCATAATGGTAAACTCAATTTTTACAGGGATTGAAATATACCTTCTATATTGCAAATTGTCATTAAAACTCAGACTACAATACAATATTTGTGCATCACAGTTCTGTCTGCTTATTCTGTCTGCCCTGGCATTTGACCAGTGGCAACACTTGGAAGCTGTGATCAGGCCTGTATCTTTTTAGGAAGATAAACAGTAACCAAAGTTCTTGCCTGCATCAGTGTGGGGTTAAGACATGTATTGCAATGTTAGATTTAGTCTATGTATCCAGAGGAATCACCCACAACAGGTTGACTTTCAAATCCCATTAACTCTCTCCTCTTCATATCTCAATCATGCTACACTCAGATCACTATACAACACACTACAGGATTCCTGAGGTTTCTGTTGTGGGAAGTCCCAGTTTAACAATCATTCACTTTAAAGTGGCTAGAATTCTTTGATTGTGTTGTTCTCATTTGGCTATAAACTAAAGGCACCTTATAAACTGAAAATAAACTCTTTTAAAAAATGTTTTGATGGGGCTGGCCCCGTGGCCGAGTGGTTAAGTTCCCGCACTCCGCTGCAGGCGGCCCAGTGTTTCGTTGGTTCGAATCCTGGGCTCGGACATGGCACTGCTCATCAGACCACGCTGAGGCAGCGTCCCACATGCCACAACTAGAAGAACCCACAACGAAGAATACACAACTATGTACCGGGGGGGGCTTTGGGGAGAAAAAGGAAAAAAAAAAATAAAATCTAAAAAAAAAAAAAAAAAAAAAAAAAAAAATGTTTTGATGTCACTATTCTTCTGTGTTAGGTCATATATTGATGGTTGATTTTAAATATAGTTCAGAAGCCAAAAGGGAGCTGTTGTTAGTTAATGCATTAATTTTAAAAGAACATTGAATCTGTATAGCATGTTATAAACTCATGGTGCCTTTAAATACGTTTATATCATATGATCATCACAGCAACATTGTGAGATAACTAGGGAAGATATAATTATGTTTGCTAGACAACAGAACCAGAATCATAAGTAATGGTGCTAATTGTGTTTTCCTCATTCATACTAAGTGGAAGGCACAAAAAATTCAATTTCTGAGTTAATGCAATAAATTTAATGAATTTATTACACTTATTTTAATTGATAGGTGATAAAATTCTTTTGGGTTTAGCTGTCCTCCTTTGATAGAAATCAAATGCTGATGACATTAGTCCAGTCCTTTTTCCTCATCATGATCATCAGAGAAAACTTAAGGATATTTAGTTATTTAGTTAACAACCTACATTCCAATGAGTAATTTACTAAATGGAGACAATATTCATATCTTCTTTGCCTCAAACACTTTTTTCCTTTGGTTACTAATATTGAAATTAAATCAGCCATTCATCATAGCATGTGCAGTGACGTATATTTGTCATTTAGTACATGTTCAATTATTACATATACATGAAAATACATTGAATCATTTAAACCTCTGAAGACATTGCAAATAGGCCCTAATGATTTATGAATACTGGCACTATAAATTCTATGCAAATCTTATGTAAAACTCAGAGGAATCAACTGATGACTGCGATAGAACCAGCAATTCAACTAGGCATGTGTTTATCAGAATGAATGTTGGTAGCATACTTTAATTTAAAGGTGAGGATGTAGTCTCACATTTTCAAAAATTTTCTAACATTGATTAATCTGAACTATTATCTGTAACATTGAGTAATCAATAGAGGGGTTTTTTTTTAGTTATTTTTGAGAGATAATTTCAATATAATTAAACATACTGTTAATTTCTGCATTGGTGTCCTGGGAAATAATTCCATTATGGAAATTGCACTATGTAATGCATTCAGCCTCTTTTTCATATAATGACTTCTCATTGGGAATAATTTATTGTGAGAAAAAAACTTTAATATTTAAGGAATTCAAAGATAGGTTAACTTTATGTGCTTTTCTTTTACTAGCAAAATGTATGAAATCTAACTTTAAGAATATTATCTCTTTTAATTTAACGATCAGTTACCTTGTTATATTCACCTAGTAATTTATCATCTAACTAGCTAACCAACTATCTTCCTTTGAAAAGCAATGCTTGAAAATTTACAATTCTATCCACCAAATATATTACTTCTTTTTCTTAACATTTTATAAGATGAATATTTCCTTTATAAGAGATTAATTGGGATGATTAAAGAAATAGTGGTGCTTTTCATGCATCAGGAAACACTTTATTGACAACACATGGGCATGTGCAGTGCATGTATTAACACTGTGCTTTGATTTAGGAATATACGGAACTCTGGAAAATTACTGCTTCTTATTCTATTTATTGGTTCACCTGCTCTGGCTCACGTTAATAACACATGTGTATTTTATGTAAACTTCCTCTGCATCTTCCATTAGTCAATCATGGGATTGCTTTCCACTTTAGAAGAAGAATGCAGGGAAACCATAGTTTCCATTATTTAACAGATCGACAATCAAAGTGAGCCCTTTGTTATTAATTAAACTTGAAGTCATTTTTTATATTTTAAATTCTAATCCATTACAAATTAATACTCTCTGTGTTGAAAATAAGCCATTTACCTTTCTCTTTTAATAATATACAGTCATGCATTGCTTAATGACAAGACATGTTCTGGCGATATTGTCGTTGTGTGAACATCATGGAGTGTGCTTACACAAACGTAGGTGGGTCAGACCACTGTCCCATATACTGTCCGTCACTGACCGAAACATTGTTCTGCAGCACATGCCTGTATTAGAAAGGCAACCACATTCATGTTGAGTTTTATTATTCATTGGGTTTTTAATAATTAGCACAAAGGTCTGAGTAAAATCATTAAAGCCTTCGGGTAACAATACCTTCTTTAAATAGGTGAAGCTTTACACAGGCAATATTCTCATGCGGATTTTTGCTTTGGTTTCTCCTCAAGTTGGTAGCTAAGCATTTTGTTTGTTAAATGCAAGTAGACAATTTCTATAGTATTAAAAAATGCACATTACAGAATAGCACATTTGGTCTTGGCCAGGACAAAATGAAGATGCCACATCAAATATGCACAAACAGAAATATTGATTCCTTATGGAAGTACATGTAAGAAATTAATTTTTAGTGAAATCATATGTAAATTTATCAAAGGTAATGATCTTTCCAGTTATTTTGATATCATATTAGCATTAACGTTTCCTATTTAGCATTTTTATTGTTTCCCTTTTAAATCTGTAATTATTCTGTCAAAAATGACTATCAGTATATTGAATATTAACCTATCTTTATAAACAAACATAACTAAAAAAGGTGCAGAAACTTTCCATCCCTTCACTTTTCCTGTGATTGCTTTTCTGCTGTAATTCCCTTTTTATACTCATTACCTACTTCTAATGAAGAAGAACAGAGTTATGTGTTTTGAACATGTAGCTGTTGTTATCGCAACAACAACCACAGACAACATTAACTTGACACAGGCAGACAGAAAGAACTCATTCCTCTTAACTGTGTTTGTGTATTTGTATTTTCTTTTAGTCAATCTGCTGGATTCGAAGACAGTCCAAGGGGAGCTGGGCTGGATCTCCTACCCATCACATGGGGTGAGTGTGGTCAACTATTGAAAGTGAAGCTGACGTTGTGCAATGCCTCTCTGGAGAGTAGGAGGAATTGTTGGTGTGTTGTCTCAAGCAAACCCTGTGCCTCTGGTCACAGCAGCGTGCATCAATGTGTTCAGTACATGGACTAGAGCAGCCTAATATCTGTGTGCAATAAAACTTTTGAGAACTTGGATCCTTTCTTCCCTTCTGAATTTATCAATTGATTGAATGGACGAATTAAACAGTGTAATTGTTACTGGCATCATGCAGAAGATCTAAGTGTGATCCTCAAACATTTGTTTTGTGATGTGATCAGAATAGGTGAATTGAGAGGACATTCTGAACTTGAGGTACTGTGGAAAGTGCATTTGGAGACAGCAGCCTCCAGAGCTGCAGCGTTAAAATCAGCCTTGGTGATGGTTCCGGGGCACAGGCAATATGCGTCAACAGTACAAACCTGTGTCGCCTTAATTTCTTTGTGTAAAATGTCTGCAACTTGTCTAGATCAGTTTAAGACTGGAAATTCTATTTAGGAAAAGTCTGGCTGCCTTTAAATTTTAAACTTTTTACCTACCTTTCATACTTCACCAAGCCAGACACAGATTACTAAGGTGTACGGTATTTTGGTGACGTGAATGCTTAGGATGAGCTTTTTGTGTGAAAAATTTTCCTCCTCTTTTTGCAGAAAAAATAAAAGGGTCATACATTTGGAAAATTCTTGTTCTTACAAAGTTGTGTAAAATATACCTTTTTGTTTCCAAGTATAGTCTGTGGAAAATGCAAAGTGTTATTTTGAAATATTTGTCATAGGAACAAATTTATATATTCCTTTTCCTCCTACACTAGGCCTCTTTTCTAAGAGATTATAATTACTTCCACTTAGTACTGGTGTTCAGTCTTTAGACTTTTGTGCCTAAACATACTGATTTTTACGGTACTACCAGCTTATTCTTCAGCACGGGTGTTTTCCATCAGGGCTACCTCATCCATCTGTCATCCTCGTGTCTGCTTCTCCTCGCGGTACACCTTGATGCTGACACGATGCCAAAACCTATCACAGGCTCAGGCCTTGGTTAGTTGCTGCAGAGGGGAGAATATGAAGAGAACCAGGATTTGGTTTTCCCAGAGGTGTAAAAGGAATCAATTGATGAGTATGAGAGCACATCCTGTGTAGTCAATAGAGAGTGAGTTGAAACTCAGAACTGAGCTGGAAAACTCATCTGAAACTCATCATTCAAAACTCAAACTTCACTGTAATTTTGATCTTAAAAATTTTAGCTTTTCATTACTCCATCAGATAATATCTGTAGAAACTTGCTGCCCAGGGATATATGAAAAGCAACAACCACAGTGACATTTTACTAATAGATACGTATATATTTAACAACAAGAAAGTAACTTGTATATCAAAGCAACAATCTACCTCATGTTTTCCTTTAAAGAAGCTATAAAGAAAACACATTTCTATATATTGCGAATTTGGGGAGAATGCAGTATAAATGGATTCATTTGATCTTGTTAATCTCCTAGATTTTGTGATGAAACAAAGTTGGTGCTTCTACTTCCAGATATCTGTTGGGCAAGGGGTGCTCTAGAACCCTCCCCACAGAGTGTGGTACATACACCAACAACCGGGAGAGTCTTTGAAATGCAGACTCTCAGCCACACACTGCCACCCCCCACCCCAACTTTCTGAATCCAAATCTGCACCTTAACATGGTCCCCCAGTGATTCCTCAGCACGTTAAATTTAAGAAACACTCCTCAGGATAACTCACCTCTTGACTTTTCCCATCTCTTGCCCAACTTCCTACCTCCTTTTTGCTTAGGAATCTCTCCTGATTTTCTCACAAATGGTGTTCAGTCTCTCCTTTGGCTGACTGTTGCCTCAGAGAGCCAGCTCAGGCAGTTGGGCCTCCTCTTTGTGGCTTTCCTGGTCTATCTTCCTGCAGCTCTGACTTCCTTTCTGATGCATTAAATAGCCTAAAACAGCCAGCCAAGCTCTCCAAGTTTATGATTAAAACTTGCAGGAAGGAAAAAAAAAAATCTCCCCAACAGCATGATATTTTTAATACCTCAAAATCCCAAAGCAAAAAAGGAAAATCAAATATGTGAATTATTGTCCTGTGGTGATGTATAGTGTATTTTTCCTTGGAATTTTCCCCCTATACTGTGTTAATGATAATGTCCGTGAGGAAATGAGTAGCACTAATTTAGGAAATTAGATTAATATTCATGTCTTTTTGAGAAACTGGTGAAATTCTTGAGTAAAAACATTGCGTGGTTAATTTAGATTTGGAATTTCACATCCTTGCTTGTATAATTGTTTGTGTTTTTAGATTCAATTAATTATTTTTATTGCCTAATCATTGCCATTTTCAATATGAGAAAGATAGATTAATTTTGTGTTTGTTTCGTTTTTAAAGGAAATAGTTAAAACTAAGGTGATATCATTGTCTGCAAGCTTTTCCACAAAAAAAAGACATGCAATAGCTGGAAACAACTTTGAACTCATGATTTTTCAGTTGATGAATCCTAATAAATAGCAATGCATGTGTTTTTAGGTTAAAATATGAATGTAAACTTCGGAGGAAAAAATTATAATGATGATATCACACTGTATGAGATCACTGAAAATCCTGCTCCTTTTTTTTTTTTTTGAGGAAGATTAGCCCTGAGCTAACATCGGCTGCCAATCCTCCTCTTTTTGCTGAGGAAGATTGGCCCTGAGGTAACATCTGTGCCCATCTTCCTCTACTTTATATGTGGGACACCTGCCACAGCATGGCTTGCCAAGCGGTGCCATGTCCGCACCCGGGATCCAGACGGGCAAACCCTGGGGCCGCCGAAGCGGAACATGTGCACTTAACTGCTGCATCCTGTGGGCGGCCCCAATCCCCCTCTTTTTTCGAGTGTTTGAGAACATGTAAGTTCTCCTCTCTGCAGATTTGAATTACACAATACAGTGTTATCAACTAGAGTCATCATCTTATACTTTCGGTCCTCAGACCTTATTCATCTCAGAGCTGAGCGTTCGTACTTGTACCAAGTTCTCCCTATTTCCCCACCCCCAGGCCTTGGCACTTACTTTTCTACTCTCTGTTTCTATGAGTTGGACTTTTCGTTTTTAGATTCCACGTATAAGTGATACCATGTAGTATTTGTCTTTTTCTGCCTGGCTTATTTCACTTAGCATAATGCCCCAAGGTCCATCCAGGGTGTCACAAACAGCAGGGAAATTCCTGCTCTTTTGATTTAGGGCAATGTTCTCTATGTGATGAGCGGTAAGGAGGGAAGAATTTTTGATTTTGCCCCATGGGGATGTCTGACAGTGTCTGGAGATATTGTTAGTTGTCATAACCGAGGAGGCGGGGCATACTGGCATCTAGTGTGGAAGGTCAGGGGTGCTGCTAAACATCTTACAGTGAGCAGGGCAGCCTTCCACAGCCAAGAATGATCTGGACCAAAATGACAGTGCCCAGGGTGAGAAATGCTTCCTTTGGGGATGGATACTGGTGACGTATCGGGAGCTGTGGTCACTGAGCAGCTCCTAGGCACTGCCAGCAACTTTTCTATGTCTCAATCATACTCCTAACAGAAGCTCTAAATTTCAAATCTTCTGAAATATATATCTTAAAAAATAGATAAATAATTCATTCCAAATTTGAAATGAATCATTCATGGAATGATCATATTACCAGAGCTATACTAAATTTATAAATTTGTGGAAAAGGGTCCAGTGTGGCTCACTCCTTCATGGATGTTCTTTTCTATTTTCGATTCTCCCTTTTCAGGTATATTCATACATAATACCTTACAATTAACCTCTGTGATATTCTTGGGAGGTACATTTCTATCTCTATTTTTAAATGGCGCCTCAAATTTTAGAGGAAACCCAGTAGGAAAGCATGGTACTCTACTATGAGGCCTGGGACAAATCCTCGAAGTAAGGATCTGGGAGGAAACATAAGGAAACTTCTGTTTGCTCTAAAAGAAAGTCATGAAAACAATACTCAAATTTGTAAACTGAAATTATGAGGGGTTGTGAACAGCAATTAATTTTTCAATAGAAGAGTTTTATTTGCTATGGATATTTTCTGGCACTAGGTTTGTTCACTTTAGTAAAGCAGATGTGGCAATGACCTTCGCAGGCCCTATAAACTATGAATTATAATGTTTGAATCCTGAGTTTAATTATATTCAGAAATTTCAGTAAATAATTCAATAGTTTAAATATCCCTTGATTTAGAAGACAGTCAACACATATAAAAGCCCACATATATTGTTGGATTACAACAGTGAAATAGTCCTTTGTTTACATACAACTAGTATGTTGATTGATTGATTGATAAGGCCAGTCTATCAAATAAAGTTTCTTAATCTGTGTAGCATTATAGAGAAGAGATCAGAGGGAGGTAGAGCCACTTAGTTCTCACCTAGGATTATCGATATGCTGATTAAGTAGTACAAAGGAATCTTGAGGTTTAACTCAATTAAAGAAACTCAAATAAGGAGAAGAGAATGAGGAGTCAGGAAAGCATAGAAAAAGCAGACTGAAATGAGACACTTATGTATATTTGTGGAGGATAGAAAGAAGTCTCAAAATTAGCAATTGTGGAATATTTTTATTTTCTACCTTCCTTCTGTTTTCAACACTTTTGGAATTTGTTTTTTCCTAAAGGTTTCCTTAGATATTTATGAGTGCCTTAGAGGTGATAATTCTACATAAAGGAAAAACACTCTTTTGGCATACAGACGCCCTGCTGGTTGCCCACCCAAAATCTGTTCCTTGGCTCTTCCTTGCAGATGGAATCCCAGAATTGTTCAGGTCTTCATGCCCCCTGTGCTCCTGCCTCTTTGTGGGGTGAATGCTGGTTCATCTGAGAGCCAATCATGGTGACTGCAGTCATTTCACCAGTGATTGGTTTAGGCAGAATAATTAAATCCAATGAGAGTGGAGCAGAATTCCGGTGACTTCTGGAAAAGCTTTCCTCTTGATAAACAGATGGGGAGAGGCCAGTACTTAGTACCTCTGGGCTTGCCCTATGAGGCCCTGTGTCTGTGTCTGGAGCAGCTGCACCGTCCTCAGGACCAGAAAGGTGGAGCCGAGGGAGCATTAGAGAAACCAGAATGGAACCCTGACATGGTGGAACCGTAGAGTTACGTGAAATTACATTTTCTTTAAGCCCCTCTTTCTAGTATTTCTAATACTTTCAAATTAAAAGCATCCTGGTAGAATATAATATTTAATCTCCTGGGCAAATATCTTAATTTCTAAATGGAGGCTTTGGCAATGAATAACTGTATTCTGCCATGTTATTTGTATTTCCCAGGTTATCTCTTTTAGTGCTTTAGTATGATGTCAAAGATACTACTCAGAGTAGTAAAATCGAATAAGCACATCATTTAGAATCAGACGCATGTGAATTCTGGCTCTACCATTCACTGCTGTATGATCTGATGCAGGCCAATTAACTGTCATTAACATTTGTCCTCACTTTGAAAAAAGGGATAACAGTAATTCCTATGTCACAGCACTTTAGAGTAAATGAAATTTGAGAAAATGAGATGTTTCTATATATCTATGAAAAAAATATATATGGTAACATATGTGAAAGAGCTATACAAATATCATTTCTTATTCTTAGATAAGTTTTGAAGGAAACTTGATACTATTGCCTGAGGTGCCAGCAAATACCTCTTCTCAATTAAGAAC